>NC_088708.1:23204133-24496990 GCF_963576615.1 Watersipora subatra | reverse complement strand
TGGTATTGTTCAACAAGTTGTAGGGTTTGCTAAAGATATTCCGAAAGACATTATAGACGGAGATATAAGTGAAACCATATCTAAATGCTTCCCAGGGGCCAAAGGGGTTAGACTAACAAAAAATAATAAAGCTCTCAAAGTAGTGAAAATCACCTTTGTAAATGAGAAGCAACTAAATGAGGCTATTAATAATGGGTTACTATTTGAGGATATATGTCTGCGAGTGAGGGTCGAAAAAGGTAACACCGACCCTGTGTATACTCAATGCTACAACTGCTGGCGTTTTGGACATGTAGGTAGACATTGTTTAAGTAAACAGACTTGCAAAATTTGTTCAGGTGATCACAAGTACCAAGAGTGTACCAATGAGGCAAAATGTAGAAACTGTGACAAGGACCATCCAGCAGATAGCTGGTCTGCATGTCCAAAATTTGCGAGCTATAAGGCCAAAGTTTTAAGTAGACTTGATAACATTCGAAATGGTTAAAATCGCACAAATAAACATCTGTGGACTATCCGATAGGTCGAAACTCTGTCTAGACAAATATATAGATGAACAGAAAGCAGATTTGATTTTTCTATCGGAAACCAAATCAGACCACAATAATCACAGTTTTGCTAACTGTGTCTACACAGGCCGAGCCAATAAAAGCAATCCGAATCAAAAAGGTGGAGTGGGGATTATCTCCCATAACTCGTTAACAATTGATAGACAATCTCACCTTGAAAAAGATAGTATAGATGCTATATTTGCCACTATTACAATTGGCCACACTAGACTACTATGCTGCTCAGTATACATAGGCCCAAATGCTTTCCAAGACCTCAAAACTTTTCTAAACATGACTGAGCAAGCTTATAGTCAACTAGATAAAATCAAATGCTCCGGTATGATGATAATTGGGGACCTAAACTCCAGACATAGTTCCTGGGGAGATACTACTGACAACAAATTTGGAAAATTTGTATCAGATTTCGTAGATAATAAAGACCTTACAATTATCAGCAAGTACGAAGGAAACTCCTTCCTGTGCGACCAAGGTGGAAGTAGAATAGATTTGTGCATGGTCTCGAATAGCATATTAAAAAATTTTGTTGACCAGTATGCAGATATTACAGTGGAACTCTTCACTGGAGCTCCACATAGGGGTCACCTCCCCATCTGGACTATACTAGATTTTTCACATGTTAGATACATATCACGCCGCACTTATTGCTGGCAGGACACTAACTGGGCCTACTTTGAGAATACCCTAGATCAGCTTTCCATCAAGCTGATCCCAAAAACTGTAAATATGAAAGACCCCTCTGTCTTATGGCATACAGCTAAAACACTGCTGTTAGAAGCCAAAGAGAGATGTGTGCCTCAAAAACATATAACTGAACACAGTAAACCTTACTGGAATCCTGAACTTAGTCGTCTCTCCTACGACCTACGAAAAGCCAGGAAACTATTTAAGTTTAGATCAAACTTTCAAAACGGTGATGCTTTAAAATTGGCTAAAGACAGGTTTACACAAGAAATTACTAAAGCTAAAAATAGTTATCTAGACTCGGTATGTTCGAACCTAAATGACTCAAATGGTCAGTTATTTTGGTAACATTTCAATAGAACCTTTTATCCTAAATCAGACATTTCGACGAACATAGGTTCACTCAAAAATGAATTAGGAGAAGTTTTATCGGAGGACAGCTGCAAAGCACATCTTTTTTACAAGGATATATTCCTAGGCCAACACTTATCAAACTCCCCATTTGATGATAATTGGAAAACCATAGTATAAAATTATGTTGGGAAATCAGACTTTCTAGATGACACAAAAGATGAACTAAATATTCCCATAATGGTTGATGAGATAGTTTCGGTTCAAACCAAACTTAAGACCTCAGGCAAAAGCATTGATAATGATGGCATACACCCCCAAATGCTCAAATACTGCGGCCAGCAATTTCTCATATTACTGTATAAATTATTCAATGCAGCATTTGCTAACAATAAGTGGCCGTGGGATGAAGGTAAAGTTATATTTCTTCGCAAACCAGGTAAGCCAGATTACTCAAGTACCTCTGCTTACAGACCTATCACCATCACATCATACGTAGGAAAGTGGTTCGAGCACATACTTAAAAACAGGTTAACCACCCTCTTGGTAAACAAAAATGTTATTAGTGACTCTCAGCATGGCTTTAGAAAAAATTACAGCACCTCCACTTACATGTTCCAATTGCTCGCTTCCATACAAAGTAATTTAAAAAAGGAAAACAAGATTGCAGGAATTTTCATAGATCTCCAAAAAGCATTTGATTCAGTGTGGCGCGACGGTTTATTATATAAGCTTTACCATGCAGGTGTTAAAGGTAGGATGCTCAAACTAATTGCTTGTTTTATTAAATCTCGCAGAGTTAGCTTGCAAGTGAATGACTATTCACTAGAACCTAAGACCTGCAAGATTGGAGTACCACAGGGTAGTGTACTCTCCCCGATATTATTCAATCTTTATATAAATGACATGCTTGAAGGCATAACTGGCACAGCACTGCAATATGCAGATGACCTGTCCATAATTGTTACAGGTGTGACTGACCAACATCTCCAACAGTCTAGTCAACAACATTGTAACACTATATCTGACTGGCTTAAAAAGTGGAGATTTGTCGCAAACTGTTCCAAAACAGACTTTATAATATTTCAGGGCATATGTGCAACTCCGACTCTTTCTGGTGAACAAATAAACAAGACAACGTCTAAAGTTTTAGGAATCACTGTAGACTCTAAACTTGAATTCAAACAGCAAATAAATTCTTCCCTGAAGTCCCTCAACAATAAATGGGCTCTACTGAAACCATTTATTTTCAAAAATTTGTCTATTATAACAACAAGAAAAATTCTCTCTAGCGTTATTATCCCGAAAATATGCTACTTAGGTTTTCTATGGGATAAGAAAAACTGTATTTCTTTATATCAAGCCCTAAAAGACATGCTTAGAGTGCCGTACCGGCCTCCAGGGGAGCACCTTCACGTATTTGCACGTATAAAACCCATATCACTTCTATATGAATCTCAGAGGTTGACTCTAATGAGACAACTAATAATTAACAAGAGTGCTCTGACACTTGTTCAGTACGACAAAAGCTTGGTATATATTACGTTGAATGCATCTAGCAGAAAGTTCTTAGGTGTAAGACAATTGAACTCAGTTGACCTAAAGTCCTCGAATTTCAAAAAATCAACAATAAACAAATATATTACTAAAAAGTGGAAAGAAACATACAATAATTACAATAAAATTTCTGGCACATCTTATGGTCTTTTACTCTATGTACAAGACAAGGCTACATTAATTGATAGCAATCCAATACCCATTCAAGCAGCTCCTCGACTAGTAGGCAACCTTTGTGCACTACTCACCGGTCACACCAGGCTCCAGCTTCACACCTACAGACTAGGCCTCACATATTCTCCCACCTGTGTCTGTCTTAGCGAAGACGAAACTTCACAGCATTATGTTTTCGAATGTGAACTATATAAACATGTACGAAATAAAACCTCTCCTTCAGTAAATGATTGGTATAGTATAATAGATTACATAAAAGCCACCGAACGAAATCCATAGTTTAACACAGCTTTATCCAATGCTCGCCGCCACATGTCTAATCCATGCTCTTTTTTTACAGTTGCTATAAGTGGCTTCCACCGGGGCCGCCTACAGCAACAAAACTTCTAATTGTAGAAACAAACACAGTCATCTATTAGCATTAGCTAAAAGGCAATTAACTTCTTCAAGAATATTATATACAACATGCCGAGTAACTACAGATATCCAATACTTACCGAAGACTCTGACATTAAATACTCAAATACTCAAAACATATACTCTCTAGAAATTAGATTATATATATATATTTACACTGCAGAAAAAACTATATAGTTAGATTCATCCACATATATATCCAATAGGGTGCAGAAGTTGGGGCGGGGCTTGGTGCTAGGATCGACTCGTGGCGGGTTTGGGGCGCTGCTCGCTGTCCTTTGCGGTTGGACTGTGACCGGGGAATGACGGGGGCGTGCAAATGCTACTTGGTGCTCCCAAAATACTCCTTTAACAAGGATGGCCTTCCCGGGCAAAACCAAATCTTGAGTACTCAACATGAAATAACATAAAATAAAATAATGTACATGTCCTATCAGTAGAGACAAGTGTAGAGTAACTCTTTACACAATCATTATTACAGGTTAATATGATTTCTCAAATCATACTATATAAGATCATTTACTCAAGTAAAGTATCGAGTTTTCGCACTCGCATGGATGTGTAACAGGGATATAACTTGTGCCAGACATCCAGGCACACATGGAGTCAGTGCAATGGTTCGACCCTCGTCGTTTGTTGGTCTCGTGTCCTCCCGTATTGGACCTTGCTGCGCTGCAGGCTTGTCTCGGATGGGTCTTGGGGCCGGGCACCGCAATCTACACTGACGTGCAAATTCAAGGATATTTTAAGAAGACAATCTGTCATTATCATTTATCCCTTTATTACATTTATATCTATATTTTTAAATACTGTTAAGGTCTTTCCTCTGCCTGCAAAAAGAGGCTCTTTGTTTAATTCAATAAAGAAATATATATATAGCATGCCAATATATATACACAGCCTTTGATAACATGTCAATCTACATACACAGCCTTTTATAGATTGTAAATATACATACACAGCCTTTGATAGCATGTCAATATACATACACAGCCTTTGATAACATGTCAATCTACATACACAGCCTTTTATAGCATGTAAATATACATACACAACCTTTGATAGCATGTCAATATACATACACAGCCTTTGATAACATGTCAATCTACATACACAGCCTTTTATAGATTGTAAATATACATACACAGCCTTTGATAGCATGTCAATATACATACACAGCCTTTGATAACATGTCAATCTACATACACAGCCTTTTATAGCATGTAAATATACATACACAGCCTTTGATAGCATGTCAATATACATACACAGCCTTTGATAACATGTCAATATACATACACAGCCTTTGATAACATGTAAATATACATACACAGCCTTTGATAGCATGTCAATATACATACATATACGCATGTATTTTTAAAAGTGCTGTAGAGCAAGAAGCTAATATTGACTTTGGTGGTTGCATTAATTGTAAAAGATAGTGTTATAGACGATCAAGTAAGTCTTTTCCTATGCTTTTGGTAGGTTTATAGACTCTCGACTTGATTGCCCTACTATATGGAGCTGAGATCTTGACAGCGTACCAAACGCAAGTGAAGAGGCTGCACACAGTCATGATGAAACAACTGCCAAAATGATGAATCTCATTTGGAAAAATAAAGTCAAGTACATCGGAATCCGAAGGCCGGCCGACCCCTCATCCTTGGAGAACATTGGGATAAAAAATGGCTTAAGATGGCTGGACCTTGTGCACAGGATGAGCCATGAGTCATGGGTCATGGGTTATGGATCATGAGCGATTGCCAAAACAATTATTGTATTTACAAATCTACAAAGGAAAGAGGAATCTGAGCAGACAGACTGAGATACAAAGATGTAGCTAACCGTAATATTAATTGAAGGAACTAAACCCAAACAGATGGCGAGAGAAGGTAGAAAACAGAGCTGCATGGAAGTCAGCGATAAAGCTTAAACCATAAGATAGTGTGAAAATGACCGACTGCAAGAGAGATAGAGAGATTTAGTTGCAGGCTAATGGCCACCCTAACATTGACATTCAGCTGTCTCTCAGCTGGTGTGGCTCAGAAACATTTAGATATAGTTGAATTACAGTTACCTGGGTATTAATTGTATCATTACCAAATCATCTTTTACTGTAATCGTAGCAAAACCGAATTAATTTAGCTATTACTTGCTAATTATTTCACATTTTCATCTAAACCTTTTTATAGTCGTTGTGTTTTTTTAAATATATTTGACCTGCACAAAACATCTTCCTCATGATATGAAGGTACATGTATAGCATGTACAAAGTGGAGGCGTAAAATAAACAAATATGTTAAGTATATATTCACAACAGCAATTATTGCATTATGTTATTTTTCATGCCCATTAGTTAGCTTTAGCAACATCAGCAGTTCCATTTGCTGACGCTGCTAGAGGTTTTCTTAAGCACCTTTGAATTGTGGGATTTCTAAGGATTAACAGTAAAATATTTTTAACTCGCTGATTATTAGAAGCAAGTAGATTGGTAAGAATGACGTTGAATTTTACTAAAATGCTATTGTGAAAAGATTATCTGTCTGCTCTTTCAACAAATTTAAACAACATGGATACATAATCAGTAAATAATTATTCTTTTTGATAAAAAATGAGATTCGTCTCTATTAAATAAATTGGGTGTATTGACGAAGGATGAGATAAAAATGTTTGTAAAATAAGGAAGTCTTGGACAAGTATTGCACCAGAATCAAGAAGTAAATATAGTTTGCTGTCATTGAATAATTTTTGCTGAAAAAAAGTTTGTCCTATAAAAACTACAGTGACTGAAAGTATGGTTCAGGGGTCTCAAATATCATAAAAGCGTTTATGATGATGAAAAGGATAGGTAGTCATGTACTACACACAAGTTGGTCAGGGCTGAATATGTTGATGATCAAGCTGAAAGTTTTCCTGTTAGTAAGCACCAACATGCTCTCCATTTATTTCCTATTTCTCTCCTTCTTTTGCCCAAAAATATCTTTCCAAGTATTTGCTATTTTATGGTTCCATTGTGCGCAATCACAATGAAAACTGTGAATTATATTCAATAATGCGCAGAAGTGGAAGTAGGCATGTCTTGAAGCCAAACTTGGTTGCTTTCACACAAGGTAGAGGTATTGTTGCACCGATGACTCTGCTAAACATGGCTGGTTAAGCGGACAGCGTGTGCTCAAATGGTATAATTCTATTCGCATGAAAAATCAATAGGCCTTGCGCAAGATTTATTATTCTATTCATACCCTCTTTGTAAGGTTTATTTTTCAGCAAGTGCAAACAATGGCTTAACTATAGATTTTTTATATATCATAGTCGCAATGAACATGCCTATGCTGCCTTTAACACATTGACGAAAGTCGGCAGCAAGTGTGGATATGTCTCGACTGTTCTGTCTTGTGGCCATTACTATTGTCACAGGTAAGCAAATTTGTTTCTTTAAAAGGAAATTTTTAACGCTGATCTCTTATGTGTTTCTAAACAGCCATGTTCTTCACTGTATCATGAGAAAAGTTAATGTTGCTGTTGCATATATCCTTATAGACAGCATCAATATTCTTGTGAGGCATTTTATGTTTATGCTATAACATCTATAACAGCTATAATAGTTTTAATAATAAGAATCGAAGCAAGAAGGGTGTGTAGCTTGTTGCCGTCACTTCAACTATGGCGAAGCTCTTGCAAAAATAACCTAAAAAGGCTTTCAACCAAGCTTCTAACCTAAAAAGCCTCCAATTAAATAGCTTCTGTACTGGTCAATTTTGTTTGGCCAAACGACAGCATTTAATTGGACAACTTAAATTTAGCGAATCCAACATTTACTGTATGTTAATTGATTCAATCATAATTCGAAAAACACAAATGAAATCAATTTTCCATAACACAAAAAATAGCTGGAAAGTTGTTAATGTTTCAAGTTTGTTTCTGGCCTGCTTTGGCTCTCTTTAGAAAGATTGATTACTTTGGCAGCAATATCTGCATTTTCGAAGCTTTGGCTTGACTGCCGCTGTGAGAGCTAAGCTTGCTTTCACTACAGTAGCACTTATAGAATGGTCATAAAATGTGCTTTCATGGTCAATATTTTTACAAAATTCATGCCAAAAGTGATGAATTTTCTAACAACTTTCATATTTTTTAGCTCAACTTTTGTCCAGCAGCTCTGCTCGTTCATATGACCAAGACAAAAGGTCTCTTCTGGTAAGTTTGCTCTATTTTAAAACCTATTCTTGGCAAATTGCATCAACGATAGCTCCAAGATTTTTTGAGAGCCTTCTTATAATGAAGTTGTCTCTCTTGTCATCTAGAATCAACAGGAGTTAATAAACACATGACTGTCTCTCAAACAACAGGCACAATGTTGTATATACCCATAGACATTGGATGCTACATGGTTAATTTACTTACATGCAACTCATCTATTAGATGTTTAATAACACTCTATTGCTACTTATTCATTCAGAACGAAGAGTCTATTAGGAAGGCTGCTAAAGTTCAAGGACTCCCAGAGCTATCAAGACGACAATTAGAAAGCGTTAGTAAAAGCTTGAAAGAGCCGCAGAATGTAAAACCGAATCCGCATGTAAAACTGCCAGAACCGAAGGACATTGAACACGAGAAAGAGAAGCAGATTCGGGCAGCTGCTCGTGGTTATGAACTCCAGAGTGACCCGCGCCTGGCACAACATCGACATGAGAAGATTAAACCGGTGAAGCCTGACACTGATCTGATGAGCTCAGGCAATGCTATAAAATCAGTTCTAGAATCTATGGCTGCTGAAAACAGACCAACGAAATCCGAAAAGCCAGACAGTCACAAAGTGCCAGCTTTTCCTAGCCATGAAGATGATACCGCAGCCCACCCGAAGCGTAGAACTCGACCAGGTCACCGTAAGGGCCATCCATACATTGCAGATGGGAAGCCAAAAGAGCTAGTCGATGTTGAAGTCGACCACGTTGACATAACGCACAATTTCAATGCCGGTGATGGCTCTGTTAAACTCAATGCGCATGGCAGCAATTTTGTCTTCAACCTACAGAAGAACAAGATTATCTTGGACGATATAGAGTTGGTGCTGAGAGGCGCTGAAAACTTGGATGCCATAGAAGAGGGTCTCAAGGTACAAGATTTTCAAAATTTTTCTTGTAGCAGTTTATTATGTATATTATTATTAATTATATTATTATTGCAGTTTATAATGTATATAATGTCTTTCTTTAAAGGTTTAAACATTTAAATTTGCTATAATTGCTTTTCTGTAGGACATGAACATCTACTCTGACAACAAAACAGGGAGTTCTTTTTTGGTGCGCCAAAATAATGCAGGCACAAAAGTTGTGGTAAGTTATATAAGCATTACGTAGTCTTGTGGAATTCACAGTCTGGTATATACACGAACTAGGATTGCCAGGGTAATAAAAATGCTTTTAGACAGCAAATTTATTTTTATTTAACAGATACAACATTTTCTATTCCAACTTTTAAACTTTATATTATAGGAAAAGTGTTTTTTTGTGCGGTTCAAATGAGTTAGTCAAAAAAATAAAACAACTGTAAAGGTTTTCAAACAACTGTAACTTTTATATTTCATATCATGAAAGAAGTGTTTTGTTGAAATAAATTAGGAGGACTAATAAACCTGTAAAGGTGTTTGAATGTAAAAGTGAATTAATTAGCAAGTAATGGCTGAATATAGTCTTTTTGTTTTGATTATGATAAAAAGTTATTTGGTATTCAATTATATGATTTTAGTTTGTTTCAGTGTTGGCATCATAAGGCGACAATATTGTAGAGCGGTACAAAAACCCATAGTATATATCTAACGCAAATACCTGGTAAAATCGTCAAAATCATCATCATTAAAATAAGTAACAAAACAATATGTTAACTTTAGTAACTATAGTTACCTACAATAACTTTAGTGCATTTTGTAGTTATGATCTACAAGAAAATGTCACATGGCAATGTACTATGTGCAGAGTTTTTACCTTCGAGACAGACGTGTAACATAAACGCTGAATCTAACTTAAATGAATTTAGCTTACTAAATACACGTTAAGGAAGTTTTAGCAGGTATTTTAATAAACTTCAAACTTTTAACTAAAATTTTATCAATTATTTGTTTGCGAATTCGTTTTACCATAACGGATAATGCTGAACTCGCCATGGTGAGTAACGTATATCTCTTAATAACATATATAATCAGTACACAAATCACCAAATTTTAATTTCGAGAGAAATTTTTGCTGATATCATATGGCGGGAAAATAAATTCGCCCTAGTATGGCAAGGACAACAAAGCATAATGTTTTATAGAGTAAGGTAAAAAACATTTTATAGCAGGGGCCGTAACCCGTAGGTGCAATATATCAATTAATACGACATTTAGCGTGTGAAATCAGGAAAAGGGTATACAGTATATAGTGAGAGCGATTGCATTGTAAAAACCTTCATAAACTTGTAGTTAGGTGATTGGTTTACATACATGCAAATGCAATCTTCGGGATTTAAAATCCAGCACGATGCGAGCTTTACGTTCCAACTTTTAAATAACTATAGCTGGTCAGAACGAAGTACCGACCGAATCGCAGAGAGAATCACAGACGCTGAGATTTATATACCGGTATATAGATTTATGTAATTTTTTTACTTCCTTGCTTAAGTGTAATAATAACTTTTACATATATGTATTGTTCTCAACTATCAAAACTTAAATATATCAAAATGTAAAAGGCTTTCTGCATATATCTGAACGAAAATAAAAAAATTAATTTGAAGAGAATCTCGTTTGAAATTTTATAAAGAAAAAAAACTGGTGCTTTTTTATGAAAACCTATTAAGGAATTATTACGATCTTACCACAATGGTAAGTGTCAGATATCCTGTTGGAATTGCTCTATTGTTGAGATTGGTTCATAGGTAGGATTGGGTTATTAGTGAAATTGCTCTATTGGTTGAATTACTCTATTGGTGGAATTGCTCTATTCTTGCGATCGCTCTATTGGTTGAATTGCTGTATCGGTGGAGTTGATATATTGGCACCTGGTCTCTTTTATTCTGCTAAAACTGCGCTACTAAAATTTGAATCCAACTCTCTTCTACACATAAATTATACAAATTATAATAAATATATGACACCGGATATGAGATTAACAGGATAACTTACAGCCTATATCAAACTGCTAATGTTATATACTTTTTCCATGATTCTACTTGGTTAAGAATAGAAAAATTTCAGCATATATTAATCAATTGTGCAATGTATACATACCACTGTGGCCCGAAACATTTCCATATACTTATATATAGGATATACATATATCCTATACCGTATATCTTGTTTTTATGTTATCAAAAAACACAAAAACAAGATACATGGTACCACTTTGCACCCTATTCTACTATAAGGCCTCCTATAAGGCCTGAAATACCTGTGATTGCTACTCCTATAAGACCTGCAAATAAAAAGCTTTCAATAATGACGTTCTAGTTATTTTTGCATGCAGGGTGCAAGGTTCAGAAGGGGAGCTCATGACTACCACATGGAACTCTCAAGGGAGTTTGAAGGAAAACATGTTGTTAAGAGAAGTGTGATCAACAGAATGGAAAGTGGGACCAATCTGGATAGAGGTACATTTTGAAAGATTATGAAAAATTGAAAATGGTAGTAGTAACAATAACTACAACAAAAGGATTTTGTAAATTCATTTAACACGTAATCATCATTGTAATATTAATTGTTAATTAATATTAATTATATAATAATAATGAAAAAAATGATAAGACAATCATAAAGATAATAATGGAGGTAATAATAATAATAAGATGCAGTTTGTTGCGCAGCTGGCGGCAGCAAGGATTTTGAGAAAAATGTTGGACCTCCCAGGTTAGTTGTTCTAACTCGAGGTTCAAAACACTACACAAACTAGCTAAACATCAGCTAAATAACATTACAATAATAATAATTTACTCTTTGATTAATTAAGATTTTTTGAGCAGTCTATGTTGGTGTTCCATTATTGCACAAAAGTCGCTGTTATGCGGAGGTACAGGTCTTCCAAACTAGCTGATGCTAGTTGGAGTAGGATGGTTTGTAAATGACATCATCACGAGTTTATGCAAGGCTAGAAGCCTGAGATAGCCGAAGTTAAATCTCAAAACAATATTTTCAGGTAAAGAAATGAAGTCTTTATGCCTAGCTTGCGTACAGAGCTAAGCATACAAATGGTGTAATATTTTATTTACACACGATTCTTGTATATAGCTAGCTATGATACTTGTAAGCATACACTGCATTTCTATGCTTTGAGTAGGTTCGAAGTTACCCTGTCGACCAATTCACGCCTTACTGTTTTAACGATTTGGAGTTGCATAGACCTTTCAAAGATTCGCGATGCATAACTCAAAACCAAACTTGTTCAAGTAAACTTACTCTCTCACAGCGAATACCTTCACACAAATTTAGCGAAGCAAAATGGCATCAAATGCGTTTGGTTTGTACTGTATTTATTATGTTTATTATTTATGTTTAGGAATAAAGCAACTTTAAACCTATTTGCAATATGAAAATGCAGTGATAGCCACCTCTCCTGTTTTATTAGCCAATAGGAAACCACCTCTCCTGTTTTATTAGCCAATAGGAAACCACCTCTCTTGTTTTATTAGCCAATAGGAACAACTAAAAAGATAACCAGCTATCTTTTTCAAGATCAGAAGAACAGCTGTGGGGAACATTAGTGACTCAATATCTGTTCTCACCTGAAACCTTGGCTTAAGGTTGTTAGACCTCCTGTATACTTGGGCCCAGAAAGTTTTCACCATAGTAAACTGGAAGCTGGTATACTGTGCCTTCTAACTGAGAATGAGAATGTAAAATAGCCACAATTTCTTATAGATCCCCTTAGCTTAGGCTTATATCACGTACTCGTCAATGGGTTTTGCAGTTTTGCGCAGCGTTGAAGCATCACAGTCCTCAAGAAAGAAAAGAGAACTTCGAGCGGATGATAGTGTGATTGCCCACATTGAGGTACGCGCCATGCTTGACCTTAGCATCTGGGAATACCACTACACTGCCGGTGATGGTAGTGAGGAATCAGGAGTAGAAAACGCTATTCTCTACTTTGCACATGTCTTCAACCTGGTAAGATGACCCACAACCTTTGCCCCTATTCTCTAAGGCGACAGTATTTCAATTGTAACATTAGCCTTAAAATTTCATCAAACCTTTTAAATTAAATATCCTGATCAAAATATTAAATTCTACCCTTTTTATTGGAGTCGATCAGATGTTAAAATGAACTTTGGTTCAACTATTCATAAACAAATAAAAGAAGATTATAAAACAATTTTTATAGAAAAAATGTTTTACATATGGTGCCACAAAAATAAAACAAAAAAGTATTGCCATGCATCGTCATGAATGCTAAAATTAAAACTTATACAAGAAAGACTATAAACTACCAAGTTTAGGTACATCTTATCTCTTTTGATAAAAGGTTAAAAGACTTGCAGTACAATTGATGAGTACATCTTTAGGTGAGTACAAAATAAAATCATCATGATGTGGATATCTGGTACTAAAGAATTGAAACATATCAGTGATGTATGAAGGAGTTAAATCGTTCAGTATTTTGACACAAAAAATGGGCTTGCTTATGGAGAACTCATGCAAGATTTTCTAGAGGTCTAAGCGTATAAGCACGAGTAAGGATGAAAAGTGCGGTGAAATTCTCGGATCCGAACAATCGCGGAGAGTTTCCGCTGAAGTATGAGAGATGTAGTCCAATTCATCAGGTCAAAAACTAGGTCTAGCTATTTTTACCCAAGTTATTGCCCAATAGAGACAATAGCATATAATGCTATAAAAGTCCTACAGAAAAACCCGTTGTCCAAACATATATACCGTATATATTATTTGTTTGTGTAGCTACAATAAAACTGGAGTCGATAAAAAGCTGGGCATTATTCTTAGAATGTTTTACCGCTGCCATATTTGACTTTCAATCTATCCCTCTGCTGACTGTCCTAGATTGGCCCATATCGCTGTAAGACAGCAGGAATTAATATGACAAAAAAAATTCTCCGTACTTGAAACAAATAATAATTGTTTACAATTAAAAAAAATTGAATTAAAGAAAAGACACTGGTTACAATATCTTAATAAAAACAAATGCAATATTTAGTGTCTTCTCAAGACATTGGCTCATTCAACTTACCAAAAACCATGACATAAAAATACATCGAGAGATCTGAAGCGAGGACACAAGTTTATTAGTTTTTGACTTATAACGAAAAACCTAAGCAGGCACAATCATTAACAGTTATATTATATACTAACTAGAGAATACATCCAGTTTAGTTTATGCCAAGTACTAACTAAACATTATAGACGGGCAAAAAAATTTATATTCCCACTCCCAATATCACGAATAACATTGCATGTTTGCAGTTTTGTAAACAGTTCTTGTAGAAATGTCCGCAACTTCCTATAGTAATGGCTCATACAGTTTGGCAGCGGCCTTGTAATGGCCTGCTCAGTTGTTGATAATCTCATTTGAATCGATCGAAGAAGAATCCAAGGATCAGCAGATGCTTTGTTGACACTTGTTTGGCATCTCCATACATATTATTGGTTATCAGTTATTGTGTATTATTGATTGTGAGTTGTGTGCAATATCATGAAAGGTAACAATTCATAATATCATAAGAGGTGATAATTCGTGTTATTTAATTGTCTCGATTAATCCAGTTAGTCATTCTTTTAATCGTGACAAAAGAGCACTAGGCTATAGCTCAAATTCCTTCCTAGTGATGGGGAAAGGACACTAGGCTATGTCTCAAATCCCTTCCTAGTGATGGGGAAAGGGCACTAGGCTATGGCTCAAATCCACTCCTAGTGATGGGGAAAGGACACAAGGCTATGGCTTAAACCCCTTCCTAGTGACTAGAGAAAGAGGGAATTCCCCTTGGTTAAATTGTAGCCTCACTCAACATTTCATTTTAAGCTGTCTGATACTAATTGAGGTGTTATATAACTGAGCAAAGCATCAAAAAAATGCTACAACTGTTAAGCAAGGTTTTTTGGGTATATTGTTAGTTACAGCTATATATAAAATATACCTATTTATTTTAGGCAACTGAAAAAATGGAGATCGGTCAATCTCTAGAGAAAATAGCAACATTTATATATATCACAGTTCTTCACTTTATAGGCTCAAGAATGCAATATTATGTAATTATGGGTTAGTCATGTTTAAGTGAAGGAAGACTACATCTCAGGAAACATAAGACGTATTATAGATAGACCTTCACCAAACCAATCTTGCTAAAATAATCATCGGACCAAACTAGAAATGAACTACGAGTATACGTGTGTTTCGCATTGCTGACTATACCTCCATTAATCTCATCTTTTGACACTTTTCAGCACTTCAGAATTAGATTTAGACGGTAGCTTTGTTGATGAAATATTATTTTAGGCAAATGTCTAACAACCTGTGTAGCCCGGTTGATTATAAATGTGCTAGATAGCTTTTGATCAGCGTGTCCAACCGACATGTCCACTTTCCTCTGTTAATGGTCTATTTACAGCCGCTAACTACATGTAAAGCTCCTACAAAGAAAATCATGACAGTGCAAAATTCTTAGTTACAAAAGGAATTGAATTGCGCATTGTGATGCGGCTGGAAAAAAGCATGCACTCGCCGTTATTTGCCATGATTCAATGCAGCTGTTCCAGCAACTTGCCTTGCTATTGCTGTAGAACATAACTCTTGGGCGCATTTAAGAAGCACTTCTGAAACATTGAAACAAATTTGGCTATAGATGTGCAATCAAGCTACAAATGTAGATTATAAATTCTCCATTGTGACAGAATTCATGCCATCGCCACTTGCTATAATAATACACTAGCTGTGCCACCCGGTGTTGCCCGTGTAATAGAAGAGTCTTTGGACAGAAAATTGATTTGTATTTAATATATAACAACATTTGCCATTCTAACTTTCAAACTACATATCATGAGGGAAGTGTGTCGTGTAATTGAAATAAATTAAGAGAAAAGTAAAAATAACTCTCAAGGTTTTAAAACTTTGTCAAACAACTGTACCTTTCATGCTAGTAGCCTGGCATATTGCCAATGAAAAACTCCACTAAGCTAGTTAATACGGTTAGGCTTCCAATGACGGTAAGCCATGACTTACCATTCTTTATTGTTGTCTGCATTGTTGTCCAGCTCAGCTGTTCTAATAATAGCTATAGCCGGATTTCCAACAGACAGATATACAGACTTTGAGAAATATATATATAGATTGGCTTTACTTTTAATGATAATCTCAATTCAAACGTGCTGACTTTAATCCTGGTCTCAGACAGATGGCAGGACTGACCTACACCCATCTGATTATAGTAAAGATATATGTTGTTTTAATGTATTTCAGATAGTTACAACTTCTTTTCTGCAGCATTGATCTTCTTGTGTAGAAAAAAAATAAAAGGATGAAGTTAAATTGATATCAAAGGTGTACAATTTCCTTAAAATATTCCTGACTAATAAATTCAGTATGAGTATTTGAAATCATGCTATTTATTAATGAATTTTCTATAAGTTTCAGGATTAGCATTTCATAAGTCTTGCAAGCCCTTATAATGTCTGTCAACTGAAGGTTTGGGTCAGCAAATTATTCTAAAAAATTAACAAGCAAACTCGTGCAGAAGGGCAAAGCTGGTTATTGCCATCAATCTTTTATTTCTATTTGATTGAGCTCTGGTCAATTCTTTTAAATTTTTACGATAGAACAATGTGTATGTAGTTTTACATAACTCTAGTTTGTCAACATGAAGTTTAGTAAAAAATAAATAAATTTGGATGCTCAGAAGAGGCTCGTGATATGGTTCTATTATCATAGTGGAAATGAGAATGAGTTTTGCAAAATGTTTATATACACTAGACATAAACAGTTTGGAATACTACATAGTTTCTAGCAGTATCTTTTCTCGTTACTATTAGTCATGGTATATGCGCATTAGAAGGTCTCTCAGACATGATATATAGAATATAACCTTTACTGTAACCTCTACCGATGCCACGCTAATAGGTTGAGAAAAAAACATTTTTAACTTTTAACAAGATTAAATTTCACAACTTTCAGCTTGATAGAGTGACGCTACACCATCTGTGCCAATCAACCGCCTGGCTGCAGTTTAAAATATTTGTATTGTTAGTTATTACGTATGACAATCTCTCACGGCGTACCAGACTACTTGAGAACTAGTTATTACTGGTTATTACTAGTTATTACTGGTTATTACTAGTTATTATACTAGTTATTACTGGTTATTACTGACAAAAGTTGACATGCTGTTGACAATTAGATGAAATATTTGAACTGAATTTATGCTTTGAACAATAAATAATCAAGTTAGGTCTAACGTTGGAGAGATAACTCTAACCAGAGGGATCTTTTAGTGAACATGTACTTTTCTCTGCATGTATATCTGCTATTGGCTATAAACAGCAAAGTTGGATGTGAAATGAACAAATCTGAAATGTTAGTTTTTGTTAAATTATGCTCTAAAACAAAAATATAATAAATATAGATTTAAATAACTTACACAAAGAGGTACAAAAGCATCTCTTAGTTTACTTGCTCCTTAGCCTTGGTTCTCTTGATGGCTCGTTCCTTTTGTAGACTCAAAAAGAAATGTTTGATAGTTGTTGTTAATAACATCATAAGAATCTAATTCATTCTATTTATTTCTAGATGAACTTGCGATATGCCAACATTCAGAATCCTCAGCTGGTCATCACAGTCTCTCTCGTCTCAATAGACATGGCCATGGTAATTCACACTTATAGATTTATACATACTGCATTATGTTCAGGTATCACAGGCTTACTCGCTAAATACAATTTATATATATATATTCTAAAAACTAGACAACTAATTCTCAAAATCAGTAGTATTGTGACACCTCGGATCATTTAAAAGAAACCTTTGTCTACAGAGATATTTGATAAAAGACTCTACCAACTCAACCTTAGTTTTCCAATGCAAATTATAGTTATTGATTTCTCATATCCGAATAAAAAATGGCCATACATGCTGACATGGATGTACAGTAAATAGTGCTATGGGCCATAATAATGGTGGTTATGCAGTCAAAGTGGATTCTTCCTATACTCATACCACATCAAAAGAAATCCAAGGCCGACTTAAGGTTTCCCTTCACAGTTCATAGAACTGACAATTATTGCTTACAAAGAGATGAATGAATAGAAACCAGCTTAGGTTACTGCTTGCTCAAGGCCAACGCAAACATTTTTTTTTTGACTTATTTGAAAACCGAGAGTCAAAATAATGGAGATTAAGTTATGCCACTCCAATTATACCTTGGCCTAGAATGCAAGAATGGACCTTGTTATCATACCAGCTTGCGCTTAGTGTACGATTTCATGGAACAGGTGTCAGTCAAAATGCAATGAACTTAGAGACCGTTGCTTGGTATAACATGCTGCACAAATTGAATGCCCTCCTTTCATACCTGTATACTGCGTATTCACAAGCTGGCTATTGAGCATGCGTAGTTTCTAATATTTAGACATATCCTGCTGCCAAAATCCTTCTCTAGCATGACAATACAAGAATAGCCTCAATAGCAAATAAAATGTATGTTATTGCTACTTAGAAACAGTCTTTTCTTGACAAAGTCTACTCTTTGCATTAGATTGATAAAATAACTTCTTTCAGCCTTGATGCAATGAAAAACATTTAACACATTAATGTAATAATATTTTAGAACAATATATTTTTAAACAATATCAATTATCTAAATAAACATTTAGTTTTATGAAAATTATACTTGAGTAGTGTAAAAAAGTCAATTTTTATAGACAAACGTAAGAACTATTGACCCCTATCAGCCCAACAGCAAGATTTATGAAGAATATTCTTGGAGGAATACATATCGCCATCTTTGTCTGCTTTTTGCTGACAAACTCTAAAATGATTGCAACAATCTCAAAGCATAAAGTAGCTATTAGTGATCCTGTCCATTTTTCCTCTCTAACTTTTCTTGTTCATGTATGTAAAATATAAATTAAATTTTCTCAAATAGTCAGCTAGTTAACCTGTTTACTAAATTCTCTAAACTCTTTGATTAGCAAATTCAAAAAGCATTTCAATGAACAAAGTTATACAGATGACTAACAATCATCTTGTGCATGTTTTAGTTGCAGAGCATGTAGGAATAAATTATCTTCTTTTTCTCCCCTATCAATAAGACAACAGCAGACAACTCTTTATATCACAATTTACTCGGAAGGCATCTCAGCTTCTTTCACTGTAACCTTACAAGGATGTATTGCCATGTATTTTAATTTCAGTTTAAGCATTGAATGCTTGTGACTCTGTTGGTGACCTTGGATACAGACTTTTAAAACAGATTGTTTCATGCATATCTTAGTTTATTATAATATTGTAATCAACAATATGTTTATGATCAGAATTTATTATGTGACTAGTACCAAAATATTTTGTCTCAAAAATTTTTCAAACTTAGTCCTGCTTTCATTCAACCAATGAGATATTTTTTTCTTTTTGTTATCTATTTTTAACATAATTAAAATGCAAAAGTTTTTGCCAAATATTTTTTTAGAGTGTAAGTGGGAATGCAGCATTTGAGAACAACATGGTTTCATCTGGTGAGGGTATATATGGAGAAGATTTGCTTGATGAGCTTACAACTGTTGTCATGAACGACCAGTTAGACAGCGATGGCAACTACACATTTGACCATCTGATGGCATTCACTTAGTAAGTAACCCAATCGGTCTGTATACCTACGCGTGACTGTCTGAATTTAAGATATGGTACTCACCTGTATGTATATGAATCAATATACGACTCAGTTGAATGACTCAGTTATACAACTCAGTTATTTAACTCAATATATGACTCCGTTGTTTGATTCAATATATGACTCAGTTATATAGCTCAGTTACCGTATATGACTCAACATATGGCTCAATATATGACTCAGTTATATGGTTCAGTAATATGACTCAGTTGTATGACTCAGTATATGACACAGTTATATGACTCAGTATATGACTCAGTATGTGACTCAGCTATAAGACTCAGCTATATGACTCAGTTATATGACTCAGCTATATGACTCAGTTAGATGACTCAGTTAGATGACTCAGTTAGATGACTCAGCTATATGACTCAGTTATATGACTCAGCTATATGACTCAATTGTATAGCTCAGTGCCTGTTAAGTAGTATAAGACAGTTAGAATAGTATTGACACATCATTGACAAACAGCCCTTTAATAAAAGAAAAGAAACAGGCTACCTCTGCCAAATAAGTAGCTATCTGGGCTGGTGTACAGGTTCCCTATTGGTTACAGTTGATATATTGACAAAGAAACGAGTAGTCAGGTATATGATTAGGTAAACTTATGAAAAACTAATGCAAAGGATTGTTAAAGCTCTCATGATTAGAACAAAAACAAAACAAACTTTACTCTATACTCAAGCTCATACATTCATGAGATGAAACCAAATGCATGAGAGTATTTATATATAGAGAGACAGCATTATAAAAATGTAATTAAACATTCTAATCGAAACCATTATAGAGGTATGTCATGACCAAATTAAAGCAGTTGCTGGCCCTCTTAGTAGTTCTGCAGAGTTCTGGATAGAAAACTTTCTTCGTTTGAGACAAACTTCTAGAGATGTTAAAAATTATTTGACAGTTCTATTTTATGACTCCAACATATTTCATGAATTCTATTAAATACTTCCATGCTTGAACTACTAAAATTACTTAAATGTTTTTACCAGTTGTATTATTTTTACTAGAGTTTAGATGTTCTCAACTCTGCAAACTAAAAATTTGAAAATATTATCAGTTGTTTTTCAACTCTGTAATCTTATCACTAAAAGGCATCTTGGTAAGTTTGTATTGTGTATGTAGTCTCAAGCTTGCACTGATGTCTATTAAAAAGACAATCTACACAGCTTGAATCTTAATAACTGTAGCAAAATATATTATTAGTTGGAAAAATTTAACTTTTTTTTTCAAGTGTCCACTGTATACGTTAGCCAGCATAATTGCAATATACCAAACTCGAACATGTCTACCAGGTTTGCCTGATAAACTTATGTGTGGGTACAATGGCAATGAACTGACAACTCCAAAAAATAACTTTTATAGAAAAAAGTATTCACATCCAAATCCAAACATTCAAAGCCATACACCACAACTAGTCTTTTCCGTAAACAGACCAGAACAGACAAAATCTAAAGCTTGTCTTTTTATGCTATGTTGTTGTATCTTTGAATACAATTTAGCAGACTGTTACTTTATGCTTTTTGTCATTTTAAATTGTTGCTGTCTTTATTTACAAGGTTATTCTACAATTATACCTTTAGATGCCATAGACACATAAATGCGTTTTCTATGGTCAAGTGCCTTATACGCATAATTGCGACTTTCCCAGCAACTGCGTAGTAACATCATTTTATGATTCGTTAACAACATAACCCAGTCTTTAGGGCTTTCATGATATTGACAGCGCTGTCCGAAGATATCTCTATAAAATTAGCCTAAAATAATGAAGCACTTTTAAACTTTTGTTTGAGAACTACTAATTAATCTAGAAACGAACAATTTTTGTGTAAGTTTTGCTAAGAACCGCATGAGTCAGAAAACAGGTCATTACTTATGTCGATGACATTATAGCCAATTCAGATTTAGAGTTTCGTGATTATACAGATGATTAAAGTAGCAGCAGTGAGTCTGATAATGGTGAAAGTAATAGTTTTGTAAGAGTAAGGAACATTGTGGAGGATCGTGTTAGCTTCGTATCAATCGCTTCACATAGCTTTATCATCGCACAAAGTGTAGATACATTTAATTTATTATATATATATTTATATATAAATATAAATATATATATATATATATCTATATCTATATATATATAACTGAGTATATATATATACATATACATATGTATATATATATATATATAAATATATATACGTATATATATCATGAAGTAATATCGGCGATTTTCGGTAAAATGGCTGGCACTTGGCCAATAGCTAAATTTGTACATGGATGGCACTGAAAGGGTTATTGTCATATGGCAATATTTCTATCCGGCAGCTTGGATCTCTATAGCAACGATGGGTCTTCAAGTCTGCTAGGAATTGCCTGGTTGTCTGGTGTGTGCGACCATGTTGGTGGTTACGCATCGTCAGTTGTTGAGGCGACCCCGTATGATCTGGAGCAGATTGTAAATATTGCTGCCCATGAACTTGGACACAAGTACGTTTTTCTTTTTTTTTCTCTTTACTCTAACCGTAATTTCTTTAATGCTTGTTTTTTGTATACCAAACATATAAACCAATTCTACATCTACATCACATGCCCAGCCTTTTTCAGTGGTTGCTGACAGGCTTGCTGATTTTACAGCCTTGGTTCCGAGCACGACAACAGTGATGAGTGTGAGCCAGATGCTGGATGGATAATGGGAGCCTCAGTAACGTACCCTAATAATCTCTTTTTCTACTTTTCTTGCTGTAGTCAGCGACAGTTCTGGACAACCCTTGCGTGAGTTTTGTTAGATAATTGAATCTCAACATTCACCTTGCTCAAATCTTCAGTAAGGCATCATTACCTATGATTGCGAATCATGCTCTACTGTTAAAACAATTAAAAGCTTGACTACATACTGCATTATAATATAGTATTATATACAAATTTTGTATTTCTTATTACCATATATTACTTCTATTTCAAAAGAGATCAGATGCGTCCAAAAGCTTAGTAGTTTCAAGTTTTCTTTAGATAAATCTTTGTGTTTGTGACACCACGTCGCAATACCTTTATTTTTATATTTGTTTTATGTGGCACCATATATAAAATATCTTTATTACAAAGATCTATATGTATATACTATATATATACAAATATATATACAATAAATATAATATGTTAAAATTAAATTATCATATTATAAATTATATCATAGTTATAATACATTATTATATGAATATTATAAAGTACCACTTATTAATTTATATATACATGTATGTAAATTATAAAATACTCCTATAAATTATACTTATAATATAATATTGTATAAACATACCATAAATTATGACGCTATTTTATACAATGTGTCAACGGTTTTCAATCTTTCTGCGCTGAAAACTGATACCACTGATCCAATCATATTTCAATGACTTATTGTCTAATATTTGCCGTGTTAATCCTCCATTATTACCAGTCTTTACAGTCACTGTAAGGTCAGCATAAAGTTGCTATTTGAATTTTTTCATTGTCAGCATGGCTCAATACTTTTGTTAGCTTTAGTTGCATTTATTGACTCTTTTTGTAAATATAACTTTTCATCTTCATTTTGCAAGTTTAGATTTTTTAATGACAACAAGTGAAATGACTTTATTCTGCATGCTTTCATTTATGAAGAGATGGTAGAGCATGCATTGACCTGTCAGTTACCTCAGAAGATTACTATGCTGTGAGTGAGAAAGCTGGAGAAATCTATGATACGGATCATCTCTGTCAGGTCGCTTTTGAGACAAACGCCGCTGACATATCCTACTACATTAACAATAATTTGAACCTATGTGAAGGACTGTGGTGTGTCGACCCTGATGATAGCAGTTTACACATCCATTCTTACTTCATACCTCCTCAAGGTCAGAATAGTACGCTTTCTTAAACCATACCTGACCTTGGTAGCCGTAATGTAAAATTTTTGCAGAATTTATAAAGTGTGTATAATAATCGTATAATAATATGCCTACAGGTACTGAATGTGGCACAGGCAAGTGGTGCATAGAAACACAATGCGTAGATGTATCAGAGAACGAAACAACCATCTACCAAGGTCCCCATACCTGTGACTTGTCTAACCTTCCAATGCGGGCAGACTGTGCATACGATGAGCTGCAGTGTGAAACTGGGGTGACAATGTAAGGAAATATTTGTTTGCTTGTCTACGTGGCTAACATGTGTGACAAGTTTGTGCCAGTGATTGGTTTAGGGAATCACTATTTTGCATGCAATCTGCTATATTGCTATGAATTTTGCATGCAATCTATTATGTTTCTATGAATTTTGCATGCAACCTATTATTTTTCTACACAATTTGCATGAAATCTTTGATATTTTTATGAACTTTACATGCAATATATTATATTTTTTTGAATTCCGAATGCAATCTCTTATATTTCTATGAGTTTTGAATTCAATGTATTATATTTCTTTGCAGCTATGGGTATGATTGTTACTATGTGGAACAGTATTGTGATGGCAACACCGATTGTGAAGATGCCTCTGATGAAAAGTACTGCCGGTGTGAGGACGGCATGTTTCCATGCGGTACTGACAGCAACGGTTTTCCGCTATGTTATGACGCTCAAATGTTCTGTAATGGTGTAGAGAATTGCAACAATGGAACTGATGAAGAAGGATGTGATCTCGACTGCCCATCTGGCTACCTGAAGTGAGTGCTCGCTTTACTGATTATTGATCTATGGATCATCAATGAAAAGAGTCTACATCCATCATGTATTATATGACTGGCATAGCCTGTAATCTAATGAAGGCTGCAAAATCAATTATTTAAATATGCTTTATCTTTGAAAGCCTTAGTTTGCCACAAATTTTTAAATTATTGCAGTTTGATTAAATTAAGTTGAATTTAAATTAAATTAGAGTTAAGTTTGATAATAATGTGAACAAATAAAAAAACAATCTATTAAACTTCGAGACTTTCATATTAACAAATACATTCTTGGACTAGCTTTGCGTTTATCTAAGAATAAATAGGTGAAGGTTATTTGCAACAATTGTTTTAGCCACAAGACCTTCACGGAGCATGTTTACTTACAATTAGAACAAAGAAAAAACCAATCGAATTCAAATGAAGTAACACAATTAAGAAAGAATTTCAGCTATGGGCTCTATATTTTTTTACACAAATTGGTTGACAACATATAAACTATGGTTGATCTAATGTATGTACAAAATAAAACATTTACGTTAGATTAGAACTGTTCACGTTTTGCTGTCGCTACAGGTCTCCATCAATCCGCAATAGCTGAACTATGATAATTTTGATTTGCTATGCGCTCTTCACTCAAATAGCTGTAGAATCTCTGCATGATTTGCAGTAACAGTAACATTTTTTTAAATTATAACGCCGCACATTCACCTTTAGCACACCAGATCATGTCAGTTGTCAGTTGTACCTGTCAACATACCTGACTGGTACCTAACAGGTGCCTGTCAAGTAAACAATATAGGTCCCATTTTGTTTCAAGGCTACCTGTTTGAGCAGGCTTTAAACAACTATAGGATTTCATGAGAGATTGTCACCTTGCGCCCAATCAAATACTTTACATTGCAGATGCGATGAAGGATCTGCTACTTCTCTGCACGTGGCAGGACAGCATAATTGCTACCCTGAAGCCGGCAGCTGTGACTACTCATTTGACTGCTACGACCTTAGTGATGAGAAAGACTGCGGTAAGTGTTTTTGTTTAGTCGGTGAAGCAAGAGCGCGTACCAGCATGGTTGAGCCTTACAGCCATTGGCATTGCTTGCCAAGTTTTTTTTGAGCAAAAAACTTGTGTTGAGTAGTTATCTTATCCTGTCATTGCTAGGTTCTGCTTTGACCTTGGAAAGATGCCATCAGTGAACTTTCATGAATTTATCGGTGCTGATAATTTAAATGTTTGAACGGAGTTGATGAAAACTAGGGTAAACCGGTATCTCAATTCCAACTTTGTTAAGTTAATCTGAAGTTAGTTAGCGATAATAATTCAGCTAGGATGTCATGAACATCTCTCAGCGTTCAAAGAGAAGTAATAACAAGCTTATGCATGTTTATATCTTTAACACTAATATGCTTATTTGCATTTCTGTTATTGCTATTTTTAATTAATGCAATTATAGCTTTTTTCGTTTTGCGGATTTCCTGTCAACAATTTGCTTCAGGTAATTGGCAAGGCTATAGATATTTGCACACCGGCAGTCCCGTGCCCCGTGAGAGATCATGCTGTGTAATAAGTATGCTCACAATTATTCCATTACAGCGAGATGGTGGAGTGGTAGATTTGGTAGTATGCCTGGTTACTAAGCTGAGTATCCGAGCTCAATTCCCGTGTTATGCATTTCTTTTTTGTGGTTTTGGACACACAGACAGACAAACACGGGTCTTATTATAGTAAAGATATAGTAAAGACTTGTAATAAAGTTTGAACACTAATAAATACATGTTTTATGTGCCTCGATGTCCTATTCATCAATGTTGCTTATGGTTGAGATATTTTCTGCGTATTTTCTACAGCATGTGACACGGGCAACTACTGCGAGGCCTCTGACTTTGGACGAAATGTAAGCTTTTGCTTGCGAGATGAGATTACATGTGACCAGAATGTTCACTGCAATGTTAACTATGAAGATGAGATAAATTGCGAATGTGATCCGTAAGTCCAGAGTTGTCCTATCTATTATAAATGCAACTTTGCTTACGCCTGCTGAATTTCTAAGAAGCGTAAATTTAAGCATTTTAAAAATTTTTAGGGTAAATTTACACTAAATAATGTACCTTTAAAACCAGCTCATCAACATTAAATGTGACAAATTACGTAACACAAACAATGTAATGGCTGTTCATTGTATTTGTGTGACTAGAAAAGCATATTACATGCTTGTTTTTCACTTATTTCATGTTATTCCTCTTAATATAATAATAATGAGAAACAGCCATTGTGTCATTATTATATACTGTATACGATCTGTGTATTTTGTTGATTTATGTAAAGCTATTGTCTTACACAGAGGTCAAGTGAAGTGCCCGAGGAACTATAACTGCATTCCTGAGAACTGGATATGCGACGGATATGATGACTGCCCGGACAGATTAGACGAGTTTAACTGCACAATTTGCTGGGATGGGTAAGACTAAGTTTTTTTAGTTCAACTCTACATAGTGCTGGGATGGGTAAGACAATAGGAATTCTAGTTCAACTGTACAGAGTGCTGGGATGGGTAAGACTAGTAATTTTAGTTCAACTCTACGGAGTGCTGAGATGGGTAAGACAATAGGAATTCTAGTTCAACCCTACAGAGTGCTGGGATGGGTAGGACTACAGGAATTCCAGTTCAACTGTGCAGAGTGCTGGGATGGGTAAGACAATAGGAATTCTAGTTCAACTCTACAGAGTGCTGGGATGGGTAAGACTACAACACGTCCGTTTTCTGCCATCCCGATTTTTAAATTATATTGCCTTAACATTAATCAACAGCAATTTTTCTCTAGTACGTACAGTTTGAACAAATACATGAAGGGTTTTTAGTAGTTCTTGGGAAGTGAGGTGAAAGTTGATTATGGAATAAGTAGGGTACTTGTACTTCACATTTACCCAAATCAAGTTGTTTAAGTTGTACCATCATCTCTTGCTATACTATCTCTCTATAACAGAGCTTGCATTTGTTGCCACAGAGTTAATGACAAGTAATGACAAGTAATGACAAAGAATAGCATAAGTTTATTTAAAGGTTGGTTCACACAATATCGCTTTATGTCGGTGCTAATCACACAACATTTCGGTGATCATCTGTAGTAACAATTTTTAGACTCTCACAAACCCATCCCTATTTACATCAGCGAGTAGTTCGCAGTATAGCATTCCCATTCTAGAATATGGTCATGGAAACAATGAATAAATAGTCTCACAACAGATGTCAATAAAAAAGTATAGATCGAGCAGTCAGCGGTGATCAATCATCATTGCTGAAGTGGTGAATATCGAACATGCTGTCTAATGCCGATAATCGGCTAACTATCGGGAAAGTTTGTTGTATCTTTCTAACGCATCCATGTTGCCTTGACGCCTCTTTCAGTTTACACTGCACATCGTCTTCAAATAATCCGACATACGCCGACACACGCCGACATAGGCCGACATAGACCGTCATACACCGATAAAGTGTGAGCCAGTCTTTACAGTTGCAAAGTGATTATAGTCTTGTTTACACATATTTTGTAGAATGGAGCTGTGCTCGGATGGCAGCTACTGCATCTACAGCGATTGGTATTGTGACAGAGAAGCAGACTGCGATGATGGCAGTGATGAGGAAAGTTGTGGTTGCCAGTCATACGGCATGCTTGATTGTGAACTTCAAGGAACTACCAATATCACAAGTAGCTACAACTATGACTACTACGGTAATGAATGTTTGAGTGGTAACCGGGTATGTGACAACATCACAGATTGTGTTGGTGCAGAAGATGAGAACAAATGTGACCGGCCATGCCCAGCTAACTACTCAAGGTCAGTGTTAGCTCGTTTTGGAGGAAATACCTGTGCGTACATCAGCAATGAACAAACAGCAACAATTTACAACATCAGACATGGTATCAGGTCTTTAATCTCAGCACGATTCAAGTAAACTTTTTGATCTCACTTTGAAACAAAAAATCTGTCATAAAGCAATTACTTTGCTTTTATTTTCATTCCTAAATATAATGCAATTTCTCTCAAGATACAGTAGATAGCATAGATTTTTAAATAATGCTTGAACCAGAGATGCCCAAATTCTGGTATTGATGGCGGCATCGTCAGTGATATGGAGGTTACATATTGGATTGCTATAGGCTGACTTTTTCTTCAAGGTTGACTTGCAACAAAATTCACATTACAGTTATTTGGTATCAAAAGATTCACCATGTCTTACTCTGCTGTGTTGTAGGTGCAAAATATGTGGAAATGTGATTACAAGCCCTTAAGAGCTAAACAACGAACAGTTAATCGTCGCCATCATGAAACTGCCATAGATTAGAATCTCTTTCCAAAACGGCTCAAATGGGACGTAGTTGTACAAGATGGCTTCTATTTACACTTTCACGCAACTTCACTCGTCGAAATATTTTCACAAATATACGTCACTCATTCAATAAAACCATGTCTATTGTTCTTACGTGTCTATTTTATCGTCATTGTAATGCTGTCACTTTAAGCACTGATATCTTATAACCTATCGTGAAAATTCGTTTAAAATTTTAACTTTAGCTCGAAAGAGTACATATAATTGTCTGATAAACATGACATGCCTGTTGGTCACCTGTGACAATTGAAAAATACTGAAAAATTTTTTTGCGAAGTATTGGTCGCATGATCAGATTACGACTAGATGATTAGACCAAGCCGAAACAAGACTGTTAAGTAGCTAGCATCTATATTTGATATGGGGTCTTTGGTAAAACCCAAAGTATTTGCCATAAACCGGTGCTACGAGAAGTTTTATATTGAGCCTTTCATTGGCCTTTGAATTCACGTGAGAACATCATGTGACAAAACAATAACGAAATGTAATGACCACGTCAGAGAAATAAACTGATTCCAATCTACGACGGCCTTTCATTGTTGAGCTTTTAAGAGCTTGTAATCACATTTCCACATATTTTGCACCTACAACACAGTAGAGTAAGACATGGTGAATCTTTTGATAACAAATAACTGCAATGTGAATTTTGTTGCAATTCAACCTTTAAGTAAATTTGAAACCTCAGATACTATTCGCAAGTCTACTGTTGATTAGGTTAATAGTAACAAATAAAACTAGCAAACAGAATAAACTAAAATTTTATTACTGTGATATAAATGTCTAATGAATTCTGATACTGACAAGTTTTTGTTTATTCATACCTGAAAAACGCTGCTGAAAAAGTGCATTTTAGTCAGGGTGTGACAACTCTAATTTCCAACGATGGCAACTATCGCAACCAATTACGAACTAAAAATGCAGTATCATGCTTCTCTTTACTAGTTTTAAAAAACTATATTGCATTATTATATTTATTCTTTTAAATTAATAACAAATAATATATTCATATTTTATGGCACGAAAGATCTGGATCGGTATTTGTATCAAAGTATACAAATAATTAAGTATAATAATCCACTGGATATTGCAGCATAAAGCAAAACGTTCAACTCAATAAAGCTGCTTTTTACTTAACATTTTATGTAATAAATACATCACTAGTTAGTACATGTTCTGAACTTGTATTACTCATATAAATATTTTCAGAACTGTTCGGATTCTTTTTCGCCTGGCAAGACTAACTGCTAGTAATTTGACTAGTAGACAAACTTTACTCAAGCTTCTCTGACTGTTCTGTTGCCTGTCGCACATAGCAGATAGAGATAGAAACTTGTAATAGTGAGAGAACTTTTTTAGTTGCATCTCTGGCGCCACTCACCTTCGATACTGGAATGACACAACTAACCTGCAGATGAGTCCAGCCTGTTACCCAGATGAGTTGAGATGTAATGAGTGGACTGACTGCTATGACGGGAGTGACGAGTATAACTGCACATGCGAGTGAGTTAGTTGTGTTTATGGGTCTAGTTCTTCCACTAAACATCCATTTTCTAGAATCATTCATTTATACAGGTTAGTTGTTTGTATGAGTACCTCAATTCTACCAGTTGCTGAGTCACACCAGTTACTCAGTGAGACCAGCTAATCATTTATCTCAAGTTCCCATTAACCTCAATTACTCCATTATACCAATTATTCTGTTGGACTCATTACACAGTTATATCAGTCGCACTGTTATACCGGTAAATCAGTTATACCGGTTGTTTAGTGATATCAGATATTCAGTGACACTAGTCACTTAATGATATCAATCTAACGGTGTCAGTCACTCAGTGATACCAATCACTTAACAATGTCAGTCACTCAGTGATACCAATCAATTAACAATGTCAGTCACTCAGTGATACCAATCACTTAACAATGTCAGTCACTCAGCGATACCAATCACTTAACAATGTCAGTCACTCAGTGATACCAATCACTTAACGCTGTCAGTCACTCAGTGATACCAATCACTTAACAATGTCAGTCACTCAGTGATACCAATTATATCTTGCTTCCAATTGTAGTGAGAATATAAAAAAACACACATACAAAAGATGTACCGCATGTCTGTACCACATTCAGTACCTGTAGGCATATTATTACACGGTTATTATACACACTTTTAAGATTCTGCAAATTTTTCCCAATATAGTTACCAAGGTTCGCTAAGATTTAAAAGCGCATTGTTTAGAACGCGTATTATTTTGACTTTATGAATTGCTATCATCAGGATCCACACATAACAGTCCCTCACATAGGTTCAAGCTATTGTCATCATAGAAGGACATGTCAGCGGCATCTGTAGCAAAATCTTTAGGCTTTTCATAATTTTTCCTTATTTGCTTGCAGGGACTATGGAGAGATTACATGTAATTCATCAGGCATGTGCATTCCTGTAAATTACATATGTGATGAGTATGACGACTGCTACGATGGCGAAGATGAATATGATTGCCCTTGCTGGCAATTTGATTTTGAGTGTTCGACATACAACAGCTCGGATAATAAGTGTCTCTCCCTCTTCAGCGTATGCGACGGCATAAGGGACTGTATTGACGGCTCAGATGAAGGTGACATCTGCATTTGCGGAGCTGAACAGTTCACGTACGTAAGATACAATATAATTATTTTTAATTGTATAATGTTATGTTGTACTATTTTGCAGTATATAATATTCTATTAAGTTATGCTATGATATGATGTAATATATTGGATTATATTATACCATATAATGTTATTATATAATTGTACACTTCAAAATTTTTTTGTCTATAAAGTGTTTGTTGATGTAACGAAAAGTCTATTGCATTGCATCATTCATATCTATGATTGTTCACATTCTGCGGAAGCAAATCAGATTATAATACATTTTATAAGCTTTTAAAAAACATTTAATGTTTTTCTTTTCACTTTTTGTTGCATTCTATTGTCAAACACTTTTGACCAGAAAAACCTGAATGATGGTTTTCACCCTTTACCATGAAAACTGTGCAATGTCTTAATCCAAGCAACTTATTTTTCTTCATGCTTTCGCTGGAACACAAAAAGGCACATAACTTGTCTGCTCCAACATTAGAGAGTCATTTATATCATTGTAAAGAAAAATTGTATTAAGGAATGGGTAGAGCTGTCAGAGCTGTCAAAATTATAAGCATTATACCCTGTCATGAAGCAAATTCATTACCGCTGATTTAAAGCATTTGAAAATTTAAGAAATCGAACCAACCAACGAAATACTTGCTTTCCGAGTTTTTTTCTAACAGTTTGAGTTTTTACAATTTAGGTGTAATAATGGCAGCGTCTTGTTTCCTCCTCATGGTGCCTGCACAGCTAATGACACAGTCTGTGACTCCAAAATTAACTGCTTTGACGAATCGGATGAAATAGACTGTGACTTTGAAGGTAATCTTTCTTTTTAACTCCTTAATAAACTATCAAAATCCATACTAAATCATGCTGTGCTAATAATATGTTATACATTGTTATACTATATGTGTTATACATTGTTATACTATATGTGTTATACATTGTTATACTATATGTGTTATACATTATTACACTACGTTAAGCTTTGATATGCTGTTTGGTTTATTCTGAACCTCTTTAGCTTTTTTCAGCTTTTGATTACAAGCATGACAAATAGCAGATTTAACGATTAGCTAATCAATAGATCAATTAGCGTAGAGATTTTCACAATGACACAACACTGTTTAAAATTACTTATGTTAATTTATATATTAATAATGAACATTTGTGTTTTTCTAAACAGGGTTACATGCCATTAATCGAAGGTCAATCAAGAACAGCAAGATAAAATAGAAGTGTGATCAATTCTATCATTATGCACTTTATTCGTTGTTTGCTATTTCAGCTGAGTCACCACTGTATAAAAACAATTTGATTTGGTTTGAAATTACTCATAGACCTACAGCAAAAGTGTTTCATCCGCAGGTACCTACATGTATATTCAAACGATTAAAGCAGCGAACACACAATGAAAATGTTAGGAAATTTTGTTATAGCTGTTTTATGGATTCATAAAGTCATGTTGAATTATAAGGAGACCAACAAGGCCATGTTGGAACCCTAACAAACATTCCTCAACCAGTGACCGGTAGACCTATGCAACTTTTTATTTTATTAAAGACAACATAACTTATGTGGTCTGGCTTTTTTTCTCACAGACGTATGTCCACCAACAAGTGTCCTCCGATGCCTCGCCTGGGCAGACTCTCTTTATAGTAATGAGACGACAACCTACTACGACTACTATGAAGTGCCGATTTACATATGTTTGGAAAACTCGTCTATCTGCGATGGATCCTACGACTGCATTGACGGAGAAGATGAGTCGAACTGCCCTTGCCAGTAAGAGTTTTTGAGTTCTCTTTAGCTTGCGAAGAAGCAAAGAATAATTTTAGCTGTAATTATATATAGAAGTATTTTATTGACTGTCAGAGGACCTTTAAAATAGAACTATTTTTTGCTGCAATAAATTTGGGAATGAATAACTTTTTATCGGCATTAGTGATTATCAACAAAATCATGTTTTTCGTTACATGTTAAAGAAAAAAAAAACCAAGTTGGAGTTTGTCAATAGTAACTGGATAACGGAACAGCTGATTGGTTGGCCCCATATGCTGAAACACATACAGTCAAACCTCAATTTATGATCACTCCAAACAAATCTTTTGACAAATATTTGTTTCGACCTGTGTAGCGATTTTTAACATACGGTGTCTAAAATTTCTACAAACACCGTTGTATTTCTAAATCTGTATTTGTATTCATAAATTGTATTTGTAACGCTTTCCTTGGCATAGTCTGGTTATTCTGAGCTCAAATAATATTAAAAGTTCTTTGTACCCTGATTTTAATTTGTCTAATTATGTATCTTGAGAAGGTTAGTATGAGTGGTGGTAGTGGCAAAAATTTCAATTTGCATTGCTTTAAATAAAATTAAACCAAGAGTTTAAAAAAAATAAGAACAATTCTTTTAAATGAATTCTTCAAGGAATCTTTGATTTCATGTAGTAGTTATTGTGAAAAAGAAAGTGAACGGGATTCAAAGATAAAAAAGTTGGAAGCTGGAAAAAACAAAAAGGCTAGTCATAATAATTAATGATAAAATGTAAAATTTGTTTAATATACATATAAAACAAAAGGTTCAAACAAGTTACCTATTTCAAGTTGAAGCTCACATAGTCTAAGTTAGGCCTACCTTGCTATTGCATCATTAGTTTCCTGTATTCCTGAGCTCGACCTCAACTCAATGTTTTCAGTGTGAAGTGAAATGCTAATAAAAACCTCATCTGATCAATTGTTATTTTATTTATTTAGTTGTTTGCCTATTGGCCTAATTCAGTTTTAACTAGAATCTAGTGGCATATAACTCATTTTGTTAATGCTAATTACCAGAAATATTTTGAGCAGGAGACTAAATTAAACGAAATACAATGAGCTCTTATGAGATCATTTGTTTCACAGTACAATAGTTTTCAGATGCGGATTAATTATCTGAAAGAACTAAATTCGTATTTCAGGGGTTGACTGTAGTTTAATAAAGTGAAGTTGTTAGTACATTAAATTGGATATGTCATTAAGCACCATATCAGTTAATTTTGTCAATGATCAGTCCGTGAATAATCGTCAAGTGTACTGTATAAGTATGTGCACAATAATTCTACTAACATGGAAATTGAATGGCTGGCGCAGTTGATAACATGATGAAATCTTTTCTCCAACTCCCAAACATATCTTCGGACGGATAGACATGGCCCGTATTACAGTAAAGACTAGCTAACTGTCCGGCGTTGCGTTTATTTTAGTAAAAAATGTTATTGTTAATGTTTGAATTGAGTCAAGCAAGAGCGGCAAGCCTAGTTAAAGCTTCATGACCATGGTAATTCACATTTAAAGAGTTGTCCTACATTGGCAGATAATGGGATCACAAATCTCACTACCTCTTCTATAACTTTGCATTCTACTTGATATTTGTAAGTAAAAATGAAAAAGAACATCAGAGAGTTTCTCCTTTATATGGCCACACTTAATTATTTGAAGGTTGGTTTACAAAGCTGTTGAGCTTGACACTGTTCAAGCAAAAGTTTTAGGGTTAAATAAACAGAATAAATAGTCTTTCTTTAGTAAGCGACTATGATCAACAGATTAGGCTATTGCTGATGCTCTTGGGCCCGAATATACCACTTATGTTTACAAGGATGTACATAGCTAGACTACCGTATAAAGATGCTGATTGCTAAAGCTCCTCCACTCACGCTGGACAGAGATTTGCCAATTGACATCTGCAGTTACTGCAGCGGAATGTTTTGTAATTTGAGCTGGTAATAGACATCTGTTTACATCTTAGTTCACTTTTTTAGAAATGAGTATGACTTCCAGTGCAGTGATGGAACTTGTTATCCTTGGCAATACGAATGTGACTCCGACAGCGACTGTACGTACGGAGAAGACGAGTATAACTGCACTTGCATGTATGATGAGTTTAAATGCGGTGACAGCTCTCAATGCATCCCAAAGAGCTGGGTGTGCGACAGTTATGATGATTGTTTCTTGGGAGAAGATGAAGATATAGAGTTGTGCTTCCCAGTATGCAGTGAAGATGAATTCAGGTACGAACACTCACCTCGTATAGTTTTATCTTTCGCTCATCGGAAATCTTGTTTGTTTTACAAAGTTTGAAAGATAAGTTGTCAAGCCTCTCTTAAATGAAGATTTGATGCATTCACAATGCAATGATAGAGTGTTGGTATATATACCAATATACTGTACTATTCAACACTGTACCATCTATGTATATACATCTACATATATATATACATATTTATATCATATGTATACCGTATATGCTGTATATATATACATGTATATACAGTCAAACATGGATAACTCGAACTTCACGGGACCGAGCAAAAGTGTTCGAATTATCAGAGCATTCAAGTTATCAGAGCACTGTCACAAGTTCATGTATTTACTTATTTATTAGTAGATACATGTACATATGCAAACTATAATATAAATCAAAAGCACAAATGGCTTGTTTCAAATTAAATGCTTCTAATGTAAAGTTTAAAACGTTTTTATCAAAAAGTATAGAGATTTTTCTATCACTTGAGATTGGTTTGTTGTTTGAGGTGATGTTATTGCCAGGACGTTTTTTTAGATTGACATTGGCAAAACTTGATCGTTGTTGAAATGCTCAAAAGAAAAGACATCTTTTTCTTTTGAGCGTTTTACCCACGATCAATTTTGCCGATTTTTCTTGAAGTTTATGCAACTTCAAGAAAAAGTTACCAAAGAAAAATCCCTTACTTTACCTGGGATTCGTTAAGAGCAACACTCCGAGGCAGTTCAATTAAAAGTTTTACGAGGTTTAACGGTACATTGTATATCACTCACGCTTTTTGAATGGATACTTATTGAATGTACACACGTATTCTGTGTTTAGGTCAAACAATGAATAGTTTTTTTAGCTAAGACAACGTATACGTTTAATAAAAACAATTTTAAGACGTTTTAAACATTCAACATTCCGACGTTGATTCAACACGGAATCAACGTCGGAAAACTATTCGTCACGGGCTAGCCGGGTCACGCACTCAAGGATTTTCGCCACGCACATACAAAACAACATGCTGTTTTTGTTTTGTATGTGCGTGGCGAAAATCCTTGCGCCCGTGACCCGGCAAGCCCGTGCTATTAATCGTATAGCAGTATAAATCAAATTTGACCAAACCTTTAGAAAAGTCGTTGACAAAATTATTTTGCCGATGGTGGTAATAACAACGCTTATGAATTACGAAAAGATGAGGTTTACCTCTATGGCTTTGAATAAAGTGATTTTCTAAAGCGATAACAACCGTTTCGGTAGCCGTTGGGCAAAAAAACAGTTCGAATTAACAGTGTTGAGTTCGAGTTATCTATAGCAATTTATCATTACCTGGGAACGGACCAAAGAATCCGTTCGAATTAACCATGTTTTCGAGCTATCCGTGGCCGAGTTATCCATGTTTGACTGTATATACTGTATATATATATATACATGTATATATATACTATATATACATGTATATATACACTGTATATATACACTGTATATATACTGTATATATATACTGTATATATACTGTATATATATACTGTATATATATATATATACAGTGTACTGTATATATATATATATATATATATATACTGTATATACAGAACTGAGGCACCATCTCCAGTCTGGAGAGTGAGTGTTACGGTCTGGTTTTTGTGCTGCTGACTCGGGCTCGCGTACCACTGGCTTTGCCATTTCGCAATGGGCCCCATCATCATTTCTTACTTATTGTTATTTTTTCACGCATTGGTTAATTATATTTTGTCTCGAGTATTAATTCAATTGTGTAATCTTTAAAGGTGAAATAAAACACACACACACACACACACACACACACACACACACATATATATACCAGCTGTACCACCCGGCGTTGCCCGTGTAATAAAAAAGTCTGGATAGAAAATTGATTTGTATTTAATATTAAACAGCATTTACTATTCTAACTTTCAAACTACATATCATGAGAGAAGTGTTTTGTGTAATTGAAATAAATTAAGAGAAAAATGAAAACAACTGTAAAGGTTTTAAAACTGTCAAACAACTGCGACTTTCAAGCTATTAGCCTGGCACATTGTCAATGGAAAATTGCAGTAAGTTGCTAGGCTTCTAATGACGGTACTCCATGACATTGCGTCAGCATTGTTGTCCAGCTGCAATTATTCTAATAATAGCTATAGCGGGAATGCAGACAGACATACGACATACGACACACGGACGACATACTTTGAGAAATATATATATATATAGGTACATGTACAAGTACAAAGTGGTCCAAAGGCTCGGTGGACCACTTTGAGCACTATATCAGTGAAGTCTCAACCATTATCTGTATATATATATATATATATATATATATATATATATATATATATATGTAAATATATATATATGTAAATATATAGTGTAGTGTAAATATAATAGTCAAAATTTTTATCTTCTTTTAAATTATTCTATATACATATATATAGGTACATGTATATATATATATATACCATGTATATGCATTATATATATACCATATATATGCATTATATATAATATATATATACCGTATATATGCATTATATATATACCAGATATATACATTATATACATATATAGTACATAGACACAGGTATTTATATATATGGTAGATATACAGTATATTAATATATATATATATATACTGGTACACATATTGCTATATAATATATTGGTAGATATATAGGCCTACATATATATTTTATATATATACATTTATATATATGTATATATCTATATACATATCTATAAATTGATATATATATATCTATATCAATTTATATATACATATATAAAATTGTTTCCTCATCCCGATTAACCCCTATGGGTGGTAATTTCTGCTTTAACTCGGGTCTCCTACCAGAGACCTGAGTGTTTGAGCACTCGCCTCAAGATCTTAGCTGTTCCTAATAGCGCACTTTTTTGCAACCCACTTGAGTTGATTGCTGCCAGTATCTGAGTTGAGGTTCACCCCAAAGTTCTTAAATAATCTTACTGCACGTTAAAGAGATTTAAAAAACCATGTAGTTTAGTACTATGTTTTAGTTTAGATGAACATTTTTAATGTGAATATTATTAAATAAATCTTTAGGTGTGAAAGTGCAAGCTACTACTCAGACAGCCTATGCATACCAAAAAGCTGGCAGTGTGATGAATATGCAGATTGTTCATGCCATTCTGACGAAGACCCACAAATCTGCAACGGTAAACTCAAAATCACGTCTTCATTATAATATAAACTGACCATGAAATTTCTAGTCGGCTTTGCTTAACAGGCCAAATATAAATAAAGAAGGGTGTTGCCACATTTCTCTCTACTGCTTACAGGTTTGAAGTTTCCAAAGTTCAGTTTTGCTGTATGAAATTGCTCTGTTTTTATTATCACTAGATTTAATAAGCTTTTATCTTTTTTATTTCCAAGTAGATTGTTGTAATATCGGTATGATTTAGTTTTATGTGTATTGAATTCAGTTTCACACCAAAAGGTAATCATTTTTATTATAATTATTGATGTTTTCAATCAATGAAATATTACTAAAACTGTATAAAGAGGCTGATCAGTTGCTCTGTTATATAACTGAGTTTTTGCAATGACATCCAAGATAAATTTAAAAACAAAAAAACATGTTTTCTTTTCAGAAAACCTAATAAAAATATATTCTTTCAGGTTGTGACTAGATTTAATCGAGAAGTGAATGTAGTCTCACACAGATGTTCCCATGATACTTGTTTTTAATGAAAATACCACTACTATGAAATCTCCTTTATGCAAGGACTAATTTGCTCTTTCATGAAATCTAAAAGACTGTGATACATATTTTGTTGCAGGAACCTGTCCCCCTGGATCTGTGTGGTGCCAACTGGACTCATATAACTTGGCCACTTATGAATATTCGTACTACAGCTGCATCAATGTTTCATGTGATGGTAACCCGCAGTGTCGCAACCATGAGGACCAGCTAAACTGCAACAACTGTGACAGGTAAATATGTTATACACACGCTGCATTTATACGTTCAGATTTCTAATTAAAAACATGATCTCTTAAGATGACCGACTTCTAATCTCACAAACATCAGCGGCATTTATCATTTATTTATAGATACTTTTTATTGGTTAGTTATTTTAGTATGAGTGGGTTAGACGTCGACTACATGGATGCTTGTACAGACCAACCACCCAGGCTAAAGCTGAAGTTTGAGAGTTAATACAGTTTTAGCTATTTCCTGTCTTATGGTTATATAATTCCTTCTGGTGCATTCTGAATCAGTCTGCAGAAGATTGAGCTGAATGTTACGTTCACTAATGATCTTTTGTCCAATCAGACGCGAGTTGATTAGGGGCACCTGATCTAACCAAAGTTCACCATGACTGAAGCCACTGGTTACTTACGACTGTTTGTTTCAACCAAAGCCTGTGGTCTTCAACCAAAGCCTGTGGTTTTCAACCAAAGCCTGTGGTCTTCAAAGATGTCGGTTAGGTCAGAAATGAACTTACACACAATTTTAGTAGATTTTATCAGGAATTATCTGAATTTTTTTATCATTTGCAATAATTTTTTGTTTTTGAGGTGATCTGAGTGCCAGGATATTTCAAGGTTAAAATCAATAAAACTTGATCGCAGTTAAAATGCTTTGAAAAAATACATTCCCAGACTTCTTTAAAAATGATTTCAATAGTCGTGCGTATTGTTTATATGTGATAAACATAAGGTGTCATCAGTGTCTGATACGTGGATATTTATGCAGAGTTTAGAGCGAGACGTCAGACAATTTCTAACCAACCTAGCTTTAAATTATTTAAAACACTTAGAGAAATATATCTGAAGCTGTCATGAGCAAATACAAAATAACATATGTCAATAGAGGTGTATAACATTGCTTCTTGAATGCAATAGCTGTCAAAACGAGAGAGTGAGAGACAGGAAACACGACTGCTGACGTAAATTTTGGAGACATATTTTTCTTCTAAGTGTTTTACCTGCGATCAAGTTTTGTCGATTCTAATTTTGAAATCCTGACAATCGGATGATAAAAAATGGGAGAAAAATACCGATATTTTCTGATAAACTCTTTTAAAATTTTGCGCACACTCATCTTCAAGGCTTTCATACAGCTGGTTCTATGGCCGTTAGTTGACACATCAAAATGAGTGTGGTTAATACAGCTAGTTCGTGATTAGCTGGTTCTCCATATGTTGTTGCCACAAATATCTATGAAATGTGTTGTCTACGTGTGGAATAAACATTTGCCATAGCTTCACAGATGCTGTTAACACACAGCTTGGCAAATAAAAATGGCCACAAAGATTTTTCGACAACCTGTATTGTCTGAACCATCACTAATCAAAAGTTTCTCAGACGCTTTTTACTGCTTAACGTGATCAGTTAGTTACGATTTGTTACGATACTACGGTCAGTTAGTCGTTTGGCAAAAAATACCGCCAATACAAAGAGTACTCAAGGTGTATAAAAGTTTGTGTAGCTGATCATTGGGCCTAACATGCCTTATTTTACATCGCAATAATATGATATCATTCTTTTTAGATTTCCTTCGACTACCAGAAATACATTCTTTTGATCGTGAATACAAACATAAAAATTTAATGCTGTAATTGACAAAATTTTTTTTCAAATTAAAGAGTAACAGATTATATCACTTTTCCTTATGCACAAGATGCAAACCAGTGATTATGTTTGGGTTCTGTTGCTAGCACATGGCTGGCACAAGTTCTGTTGCTAGCACATGGCTGGCACAAGTTCTGTTGCTACGTAGCACATGGCTGGCACAAGTTCTGTTGCTAGTACATGGCTGGCACAAGTTCTGTTGCTAGCACATGGCTGGCACAAGTTCTGTTGCTAGCACATGGCTGGCACAAATTCTGTTGCTAGTACATGGCTGGCACAATTTCAGACCACTTGAGAATTTCTTCTTCTCACACAACACGACAACATCAATGCTGAATTTTGTCCTGAGCAGTCCTAGCGACAGCTTTAGTGAGCACTAAAAGAGGAAGAAGCGATGAATGCTGATGAATCTTTTGTCATGAGTTATCAATTTGCCCATGAAATTGGAGCAAGCTGAATCTTTACTATAACAAGAGCAGTGTTCGTCCGTCTGTCCAAAACCATACTAAGTGAATTAGGAAAAGCAGTGTACCACAGAGGAATCGAACCCTGGACATCAGATTCAACAGCAAGCGCACTGCCACCACACCACTTGGTCGCCTCATGGGATAATAACGCATGCACTGATTACTCATGGTGATCTCTGCCAATGCACAGGACTGCCAAGGGTACCAGTGTTAATAAAATGTCATGCGAATTTTTATCTTCTGAGAATTAACTCAGATGTGCTATCACTGATGCAGACCAATGTTAGACCTAAACTGTTTATTGCTTGTTGGCAGTGAGCTGGCTACAGAAACAACGCAATTCATCAATGTGCATATTCATCAATCAATTCATCAATCACATCGCATTATGGTGGCATCTTTTTTGACGTCATTTGGCTGTTTGCACATGCGTTCGCTCACGAAGAAGCTGCCATATTTGTAGAAAACGATAGTCATTCTCTTATTTCATAGTATTTTTTGGTGTTGTTTTGATACTGTAACAAAAAACATTGCAAACAAAAGCATCGTTTTCAAAAATTTATTGCAGAAATTGCGGGTTTTTAACGATAAAAAGTGTCTACAAAGATGGCCGATGTCACGATAGAATGACGTCACGAGAAAACGAAGGATACTGTCTCGTAGATTCATGCGTGAAACTGGTTACTGTCGTTTTAGCTCTGACTTTGTATGCGACGATGGAGAATGCATCTCTAGTAGCTGGGAGTGTGACTCCATTATTGACTGTTCGAATGCTGAAGACGAGTGGTATTGTGGCAGCCAGCATTGCGATGATTATCAGATGGTGTGTCCAGGAAGTGACAATTGCATTTACTTACACTGGTTCTGTGACAATATACCCGACTGCGATCAAGGAACTGATGAGTCATTCTGCAATGACATCTGCATTGAAGATCAGTTCAGGTAAGTACACCTCCGAGGGTACCAAGCCTTCACATACAATCACCTTCTATTTTATGGTTCACCTTATATTTTAAGCTCAGTCAAGCTTTGACTTACAATGACCTCCACAATGTGAATCATTCCGCATACAATGTAAAATTGGAGCACATATTTGTCTTAACACGTGAAGTTGTTTCCTCAGTGTGATGTCCAGAATTTCTTGCAGCATTAAACTTTTGTTAATAAAAATGAGCGTTACCAAAATGTAACATAAGCATAATTAAAAAGTGTATAAATTGAATTGAACTTACCTATTGTAAGTTAAAGTAAGTCACCTCGATTAGTTCATTCTACAAACGAGACTGTTTTAAGCTGAGCCTACACTCAATTTTATTTGTGTCTTTAATGTAAAATAACAATCAAAGCTTTTTTATCTATTTACTGTCTTTTACTCTATTAATTAAAGTTTAAAATTGACTAATTTTTACATTTAGTTTTATGGAGTCTTAATTAAGACATTTCTTTCGATGACGCACATGTATGTCATAACTTGAAGTTTTAAGATTGCGTTTTGTGCATTGGAACAGTTCAGGTTCAATTCTTGTGCGCAGCAGTTGTTTTTCCTAATGCTCTTAGTGTGGCTTCAAAGGGACACAACTCTTATTATAGTAAAGAGTTGTTAATTTACCTTAGAGATGCTTGAATGTAAATAAAAGAAGGGCAGTGAGGGCAATAAGTATGTTCTGAGGTAGAGTGAGTTTGTAAAAACTGCATAAACTACTAATTTATGTAGCTTATGTGGTTTTAATTAATTTAATATTGTTTACAGTTTAATTGGAATTTTTTTCAACTTCAAATTTTTGCCAATTTTCACAAAACCAACTGCAATACTTTGAAAAACCTTGAAAAACTTGAAATGCAATATCTTGGAAACTAGCAGTTCAGGGTGAAATATTGTCTAAAATGTTACACATTATGTTGGAAGACTTGTATGGTAAAGCGATCGCGTGTGAAGGTTTGTTAATATTTCTTATATGATACTGACTGCAATTTATAACCACAGTATAGTTACTGCTGCCAAATCCTTTTTTCATAAATATGCATTTTCATTACTCTGTTCAAACTATCTGTCAGATAATGATATTATTAATCAATATTATACTAATAGTATAATGATATTATACTAATATTATAATAATATTACACTAATATTACAATAATATTATACTAATATTATAATAAAATTACACTAATATTATAATAATATTATACTAATATTATAATCATATTATACTAATATTATAATAATATTACACTAACATTATAATAATATTATACTAATATTATAATCATATTATAATATTATTATAATAATATTATACTAATATTATAATCATATCATACTAATATTATAATCATATTATACTAATATTATAATAATATTACACTAATATTATAATAATATTATACTAATATTATAATAATATTACACTAATATTATAATAATATTATACTAATATTATAATCATAATACATTAATATTTTAATCATATTATATCATCAACATATTACCATTTTACTGTATATCAGATGATACACTGTAAAACCTCTATTTGAACGCTATGGCGCTCTATTTTTTAACCTTTCCCCTATAGTGGTAATCAAATAGAGGTCGAGTACAAGTAGAGGCTGGCGTTGCATTTTGAAATAGCTTGTCAGAGTTTTGGGAAGATAAAATTAACCCTTTTACAGGTGAATCGAATGTCACCTATATTTTGCGCTCTTTTTCAGGCGGAGCGTTATTAGCCCTTTTAGATGAAAGAAATCTACTAACTTACCTCCAACTTGTTGTTGATCTTTAAATAAATAGGCATTGGGAAGCCAAGAAATATCTCTACCAGTTGGTATCTATTGCTTACAATTAACATTTGACATTTCACAGTTGACAAACCCGCAAGGATGCTATCAAATAATATACTATAAATCTGCAAATTTATAAGTTATATAATGATGATCTATCAGAAGTTACAAATGTATATTTTCAAAAACAAGTGATATAAACAAACGATATTTATACTACATTTGGAAAACAAAATTAATGTTTTTGAAACAAAAATTTTTGCATCGCTCGCTTAGTCAGTTGCGTTCTGATTGTTGTTTTCATATGAAACCATTTCATGTTCTGCTGGCTGTTCAATACTTTCGCCAACGCATTCTGACCTCTTCTTTACATTGCTGAACTAGTCAATACTGGCGTCTAAACAATTTTTTGGCAGAACGAAACTTACGCAAAGCTTTTTGCACAAATAATGACATACTTTTAGCCCCATAAGTGCTAAGCACATCGTTTAGTTTAAAACTAGTCATTCATATACATACCATCGTAAATGTACTGTAAACTGTTTTTCACATACGTCGAAATATCAAAACCACGTTTAACAAGGTACTACTATTAGCCTAATACAGTTATTAATTATTTCATTCGATTCATTATTAATATGATTTGGTGGACATTTTTCTACTGATCGCTTGCTATTATGGGCTCGTAAAGATCCAAGTGGCGGTCAAATGGAGGTGGCCTTCAAATAGAGAGTGGCACTCTATTTTTCAACCTTTCTCGTATAGTGATGGTTATAAAAAGGCCAGCCCTTTAAAGGTTTTGCTGTATGTAGATCTGTGTTCAGATTCTAGCTCTAATCTTTGATGACTTCAGTTCTGCAAATCAATTCTGATAAAATACCCTGCTCAATTCTGATTAGATACTTTCTGCTTTTACAGGTGTGAGGTCAGTGTAAACAGATACAACTCCAGCACACCTTGTATACCTGATGACTGGAAGTGCGATGGCTATGCTGACTGCTGGGATGGAAGCGATGAGGCATATTGTGACTGTAGGTGTTTACAAAAAAAATGTATAATTGTTACCATCAGTGTAGATGGGAACATTGTCTACGACAGCAATGAAAGGGTACTTGTTTATGCATTCCATTGAGATAGGAGAATGAAGGTTAAATTTGTGAGTGTAGGGTCTCATCGACTGCTTATACTTTTTTGCCTGTTAAGGATGACCTAGCAGCCTCAGAGTCAATAAGAAGCGTGGGTGATTCTAATAGTGTCACAGTAATGTTATCATATGGCAATATATATCTTAACTAACCCTAATTACCCAAAATACCCACATCTTTTACTGATAAATAGCTAGTCATTACGGCACTTGTCAAGCGGTGTCACTTAAGTTGAGAAGCTAGTAAAGTGATTGTCTGATGTTGGAATTAATGCAAAAACTAGATAATGCTAAATCAAGTTTTTTCTCAACTCTTTTATTGTTCTTCATTTTTGTTAAGGTTAGTGAATAGCAGCTATCATGAAATTCTAAATAATTTTTGGCTCCGCTTAGTTGGCACGCCCGCATGCCTACCTATGTTTGACAATGCTCAATATTTACAGCCAAAGGCTATTTGCAGTCTGGTCAGCAGTTGGACATGCAAAATAAGCTATATATATATTTGAGTATTAGGCTATGGCATTTAAATTCAGTGTAGTATTTTGTCTATGATGCTTTTGCTTGATCTTTACTATAATTAGTCAAAAAAAAGATTTAACCAACCAGGAATCAAACCCTGTACATCAGATTCAAAAGCAAGCCTACTACTATTACACTACCTAGCCACTTTACAACTTTAAGGGATAGTTACGCGTGTAATGATTACTCATGACGATCTCTCACAGTGCACAGGACTGGCAAGCATACTAGTCTTTATATTAACAATTGTCTGTCTGTCTGTCTGTCCGATGTCACGCTTAGAGGTCAGAAAAAAATGCATCAAGCAGGAGTTGATCTTGGGTACTCAGTTCAGCAGTTAGGTGAACTACCAATTGCACCAAACCACCACCTTGCTGCACTGCAGAATAATTGTGCAGGAACTTAATATACTTGATGATCATATCTCAAGGTGCACAGGACTGTCAGCATATTAGTTGTGAATAAATTGTCCACCTCTCTCAACCAGAGTTATTTGAGAGCTAACATATGGTTACGTGGTCAGCGTCTATCTTTCAACGTTGTCATTTGTATTTTAGATATGTGTCAGGCTGAGAGTGGCGATGATGACAGCACTTACTGTCGCAGCATGCAATCCCAAAATGAGTACATGTGTGTACATAGCTATAGCAGCTTTGTATGTGATGGTACCATTGACTGCATGGGATATGAGGATGAGTATAACTTTGATTGTGACTTAGAATTCTGCGAAAGGTACGTGTAATGGCTCCTAAGAGATATAGCTGTTTACAATGAGATCTTGGTATATTACTTACTGCATATCGAGTCCAGTATTCTTCAAAACATGTTTTTGTAAAAAAACAAAATTATTCATAAAGTAATGTAAAAATAATAAAAGAATATATAAATCAATTTAAACTTATCTATTGTAAATTAAAGTCACCTCAAATAATGAGCTTCTGTATTGCTAAACCTCCCAGTCATGTTTTCAATGTAAAGCAGCGAGAAAACCTTTTCATTTTCTTACTCATTTTTAATTTAATCAGATTTTTAAATAGACAAGTTTTGAAAAGTTGCTCTTAACTACATAAGCAACTACGTATATCCCATTGTCACTGTCAAGCCTCTGTGGCCTGACGCCTCGACACAAAAGTGGAAATTGCGTTTTATTTGCACTGATTAAGCGTGAAAAGTTATATATTATTTTTTTTGCTACATGCATCGCTCAGTTTACTAGCTGAGAAAATCAGCTAGGAATTGTAGTCTAGCTATACCTTATTATTTGAATTGTAGTCTAGTTATACCTTATTGGTTGAATTGTAGTCTAGCTATACCTTATTGGTTGAATTGTAGTCTAGTTATACCTTATTGGTTGAATTGTAGTCTAGCTATACCTTATTGGTTGAATTGTAGTCTAGCTATACCTTATTGGTTGAATTGTAGTCTAGCTATACCTTATTGGTTGAATTGAAACACAAATAGCTTTATTTAAGTTTATTTTTGCTATTATATGATCACAATTTTTGCTATTATATGATCACAATTTTTGCTATTATATGATCACAATTTTTGCTATTATATGATCACAACTTTTGCTATTACATGATCACAATTTTTGCAATGTGAAATAACACTATGATGAGCTTTGTGTTTGTGTTCTAGCCTTTACCTAGAATTCTGTAAATAATAATATGGTCATGGTTGCATCTAAAGTTACAGCGTCCCTTTAAAAGATTTTTAGCCAGAACATTCTTATCACACATTGAAGCCATTAAGCTGTTGATCAAAAGTGACAACCTGATAGGTGAAAGGTCTGGCGCTGTCAGCTGATTATTTCCTAGCTCTCATACAGTAGACTAACACTAACACTTTAGACCAAAATATTGCTAATTATAAACAAAGCAATCAAATTAGATGTTACATATGAATACCTGGTGTGGATTTAAGCTTGCATATTCCATTAAATTCGCCTCACACCCTCCCTGATTTATTGTAGCAATGAGTTCATGTGTCCCGATGGAGAGTGCATTGCCTCCAATCGGGTATGCAATGGATACTACGACTGCGAGGAAAGAAATGGAATATTCTTTGATGAATATTTCTGTGATAACACACATTGCTCAGGTGAATAAACATTTAATACTAACCTAGCATCAATACCTTAAGCCCATGATAGTATATATGTATATATATACTAGCTGTGCTACCCGGCGTTGCTCGAGTAATAAAAAATTCTTTGGTCAGAAAATTGATTTGTATTTAACATATAACAACATTTGCCATTCTAACTTTCAAACTACATATCATGAAATAAGTGTTTTGTGTAGTTGAGATAAATTAAGAGAGAAAATAAAAACAGCTGTCAAGGTTTTAAAACTTTTTCAAACAACTGTAACTTTCAAACTTCATGTCATGAGGAGAGAGTTTTGTGCAGGACAACTAAATTAAAAATAAATAAAACAACTGTAAAGATTTTTAAACAACTGTAAATTTGAAATTTCATAACTTTCACCGACGTATATCTTCTAATAACGTACAGTGAAATCTTGGTTCTCGAACATAATCCGTTTCTGACGGTTGTTTGAAAACCGAGTTGTTCGAGACCTGAAACAGTTGTTCCCATTAGAATAGATGTATGTAAATTTTAATCCGTTCCAAGGTGAGAAAATAACTTCGGTAAAGTATTTTATCAACATTTTACACCATAAACTGTACTGTGTACTGCATACTATAAATAAAAATGGGTAGATATAGATCATGTTTAATTTTAATAAAATGTTTTCTATTTTTGGTGATGGAAAAAGAAAACAAAAGTAAACGTTTTGTGTGTTTTGCTTTTAAATTATCAAAAATATTAAAGGTTAAGATACCATACCAAAAAATTGCAGAAATTGATAATGAAACAGCAAAATATGAAACAGATCAGTTACATCAAAAATTGTAAATAAACATATATAAGCAGCAATGGCACGTTTACTTCACATCTTTGAAGGAGAATTCTCCTCTAAAACAATTTAGGGTAACTCGACTGGAGAGGTTATCTCCCTATCAACTTTCTTCCGGCGTTGCCCGGATAATAAAGAAGTCTTTACACAGAAAATTGATTTGTATTTAACATATAACAACATTTACCATTCTAACTTTCAAACTACATATCATGAGAAAAGCGTTGTGTGCAATTGAAATCAATTAAGAGAAATTATTATTGTCAAAATACTTGATAAAGTTTATTAGAGGTTGATTATTAAAAGTAGAAATGTAGGTCTGTTGGAGTCAATACTACCATCGGGGTGAGAAATTCATTTTGTTTGTTATCATGTATAGAGGACGAGTTTGATTGTAATGGAACATGTGTCAATGCTGATCAAATCTGTGATGGCAACCATGACTGTACCGATGGACGAGATGAATATAGGTGTGACGAAGACTGTCCGGCAGAGCTAGACAGGTTAGTTGAAGAATGGCTTTCCTATTGGTCAATTCTCACAGCGCGTCCATTTCCTCGCTTCTCTATCACACCAAGTACTATTTTTTCACGTTCATTGTGGTGCCACTTATGTATATGGACAGTCATGCCAACTCTCAATTTTGTGAAAATATTTCTTTCAATCGAGTTTGAAGTTATACATGTACAGCCTTGTTTTTTTCCACATTGTTCGGTTGCTATGCAAAAAGGGACATATGGAATGTAGGTGTGTTTTTAGAAATATCCTTTTTTGTCTTATTAGGTGTGAGGCTGGAGCCACTACTGAAACATTCATTAATCTGCAGTCCAATAACTGGCAGCTTATGGACATCCCTCCTCATTGCTACAACAACTCTGCCCTTGGAGTCTCTTTAGATTGCTTTTTATCTAAATGTATTGACTTCTCAGACATCGAAGGCTGCAGTGAGTTTTCTTTATATGATTCCATTATTCTTGGTATGCACTTGTTAAAATGCCCTAAGCCACCACATGAAAAAACACATTTTCATTTTTACTTTGCTAAACTTTATGTTGCCTGATCTGCAAGAACCAAACCTTCAACCGCTGCAAAGTTAAAAAATTTCTCCTCCGTTGGTAGATTTCCAAACTAAATGATAGCGACATTTTCTTCATTCATAAGTCTTTCTAACTGACGACAAAGAAAATATTCATGCCAATTAGATTTGTTGAAATGATTTGCAATTCTTTCCATCAAAAATCCGCTTAATCTAAAATTCATCTAAGTGGACTCACAGATGCATCGGGAATGAAAGGTATTAATTTTGAATTAATGTTAAATTGCCAGAAATGATAAAGTGCAGTATACATGTAGATGTCAAAATTTTTTTATTGTTGTATTACAATGGCAGTTAATGTTATAGTTGAATGTGTTAAAATTTGCTGAATTGAAAAGTTCTCTACACGCAATGAATGAAAGTACTAATAAGTTTTACAATATGAGGCTCAAACCCATAACATTCACTTTGATGCTGAGACTGATGCTCAGGGTAATTGTGACAAACACAAAGTAAAAATTGCTTTGTAACAGAAAACGTCAACAGCCAATGCTTTGTAACATCCAATAATAATATTGATAGATATGCCCATTAATGTTTGCAATATCTAGACTTGTTTCTGATATTAAGAAAACATAGTGTTACGCTCTTTCAAAAACTAGAACTGTGAAGGATGCTTCACACTACGCGTGTCGCGGTATGCCATGGCTGTCCTCTCGTCGATTATCTGTCGATTATGTGCACTAAAATGGAAGGCAATGCGGGTACTTCGGGAAGGTTTGCAGCTGTCAAACTTTTCTAATAGTTTACCAACTATTTGCAACAGCCTGTGCAATGTGTACCACTTTTACAATGATGACTGGCCATCACCGATTGTTCGACCCTTGTTTTTTTTGCGGCAGTTGCCGCAGGACTAGTATTTTATAGTTTCTGTGACTACAATGTGTAATGAGAACATTATGCCGCGGATGTAAAGTGGATGGGTTTGTGATTAGTGTGAACATTGTTATCACAGATGATCACCAAAGTGTTGTGTGATTAACACCGACATATATATACATGTATATATAATATATATATATGTATATATATATATATATATATAGTGTGAACCAGCTTTAATAAATTTGAGCATTAAGTTTCAGTTATCAGTACATAACATCTAGTTAATATTTGCAGCTTGTCAAGACTACGCGGAATCATTAGAAAAGATCAATGTAACTTTCTACTTTGGGGATGATGCCATTTTGTGCCCAGTCACAATTCTAGGAACAAATTTGATCACTTGCTTTGACCGTAATGATCATATTTTCTGCAACAACTATACAGATTGTTCTAATGGAATAGATGAGCTGGTCTGTGAAGGTACGACAAAATAATTTGTTTTAGTTGTCGGTAGCTTTGTTTTTATTCACACTTTGCCTCAAAGCAAAGATATTAATAATAGATGGCAATGGAAATGGTTGGCCTCACACATAGCATAAGTGTTTATGAAAAAGTTAAGATTATACATTTTTATTTAGAACAATGTTAAAAATAGTTTTCCTTTTCATTTGTAAAATCTATATAATACAGTATTTGTAAAATTTACTGCGCAGAAAGCTGGTCCACTACTCCTATCATGGATGTACATACAGACACATCAGAGCCCATTTCTAACATAGCTTCATCCAATCATGCTGGGTGGCCACCAACAACAGATACATCACCGTGGGGTTACATTGTAACACTGATCCATTCCCAGTACTCATCAAGAGTTTCAGGGTCTTTTGTGGGCTCAACTCGAGGAATGTATAGTTCTGGGAAAGCCTCTCCGAGTCAAACAAACTTTGATCTAAACATTGACACATTTTCCTCTTTTGCAAAGCAATCGTCAACTTCATATGGACGACCCACTTCATCTAAGATTTCTTCAGCTTCCGCAACAACTTCTCCTTTTGAATGGTTCTCTGCAACTCATCAGCCTTCATCTCTTGGAACACATTCACCATTTGAAAGACCATCCTCAACTAAAACAGGTTGGTCTTCTGGGAAAGCCTTTCCGAGCCAAACAAACTTTGATCTAAACACTGACACATTTTCCAGTACAACGAGGCTTTCTGATGCGACCTCTTTTGCAAAGCAATCATCAATTTCATTTGGACAACCCACTTTATCTAAGATTTCTTCAGCTTCCGCAACGACTTCTCCTTTTGAATGGTTCTCTGCAACTCATCAGCCTTCATCTCTTGGAACACATTCACCATTTGAAAGACCATCTTCAACTGAAACAGGCTGGTCTCATGGGAAAGCCTCTCCGAGCCAAACAAACTTTGATCTAAACACTGACACATTTTCCAGTACAACGAGGCTTTCTGATGCGACCTCTTTTGCAAAGCAATCGTCAACTTCATTTGGACAACCCACTTCATCTAAGATTTCTTCAGCTTCCGCAACGACTTCTCCTTTTGAATGGTTCTCTGCAACTCATCAGCCTTCATCTCTTGGAACACATTCACCATTTGAAAGACCATCTTCAACTGAAACAGGCTGGTCTCCTGGGACAACTTACTCTTTTGGAAGGTCTTTCACACCTAAAATGGCTTCGTCATTTACAACACTCTCAGCTTCTGCAAAGACCTCACCTGAGGCCGCTTCTTCTTTTGGAACAACCTACTCTTCTGAAAGACCTTCTATCTCTGATTCATTGTTTTCTTCGACAAGATTTTCAAATTCTGCTAAAACCTCATTTGAATTGGCTTCATCTCCAAGAACGGATTCGACATTTGAAATGCTATCTTCACCTGAAGTGCAGTCGTCTCATGGATCTACCTACTCTTCACCTGGAGTGACATCGTTTCCGGCATTGGAATCTACTTTCGTAAAGACCTCTCCTGACTTTTCTTCCTCTCTTGAAACGTCATACTCGTCTTCGAGTCTTTCTACTCTCGTCGCAGTTTCATCTCGTACATCAGTCTCACCATTTAGTAAAACATCACTTGACTCAGTTTCATCTTCAAAAACACCATTCTTTCTTGGGATTTCTTCAACACCTGAAATAGCTTCGACTCAAGCAACAGGCTCAACGTTTGAAAGGGCATCTTCATTTGAAATGTCCCCACCTACAGAAACAAGTTACGTGCCTGAGGTAAGCTCTACCCATGTAGAGTCAAGTCTTATGGAGGAATCAACACCTCATGCATCACAAGCCAGTTATAAAGTAACTAGTAGCCAGCAGACTAAATTAAGGGAGACTACTACTAACAATGTCAAGCTAACAGGTGATGACAGCTATCTGCTCACTGATTATTCATTTCTAATGAATCTAAACTGTTGTGTTTTCATTTCTTTGAATAAATATAATCTAAAATATAAAATAACTTCATTCTTATGATATCATGTTGGTCTAATCTGATTTGGTTTGATTACACAGGCTCAAGTGGTGAGTTGATACGAAAGGTAATACCAGTTTTAGTTGCTTATGTATAATTTGACACAACACATGCATACTGTTCACTTACACAACAAAACAGTCAGATCTAGTTCACACATTTAAGGTCATTCCAATGTGATCATTTTACTTTTATTTCTTTTAGTTCAGGTTCGAGTTCTACACAATGTTTAATAGAAGCGCTCGCAGAAGTATTCCATTTTAGTATTTCATTTCAGGCGTTCATTAGTTTTACTATTCATCTACTTCTTGTTCTGCAACAACATCGGTTAACTCTATTGTTGCTGAGAACATCAATAGATAGTTAGATACATATATGCCCTTTACAGCACCCATTCCTTAAGACAGCTAGAACAGCAATGTCATGGTTATGCTAATCAGAACTATCCAATTTAGCTAACATTCTGTTCCTCTTTAAAATATGATCGAGGTTGTTCTACTCAAGAATAATATTTATACATGTCTGTTGTAAACTATTATCCTTTAAGAACTTTTATCATTCAATAAATACTACAGAAATGGAACTAACGTGGAATCATGATCTGAACCTCTTGCAATAATAAGTTTGTCTCCATCTCTAAGCCTGTTTCCGGCACAGTGCGTCTTCAAGCTCCTCTAAGGCAAATAATTCAATTTAAAAGAATGACGATCTAATCTGTTGTTTTTAAAAGACTAATATTTATTAATACTGTCTCATGCTTTTGAAATATTGCTAAAAGCATCACCCTAATACGTCACAGATATGTAGAGTATAGTCTGTACTTGTCGTTAAGTCATTGTATATTATAACATAAGGGTAAATCATAAAACCTTAAAACTTATCTCAGTATGGTTGTCGTCATTTTGGTTTGCTGGGGAGTTTATGCAAAAAGTTACAAAAAATTTTATTAGCAAACAAGACAGAATACTATTTTTTGATGATATTTATATAGGCTATTCAAAGAAGTTACAAAATGTGCTCCTACGTTAAATAAATTCACTAGTAACAAAGCTTGTTTTATGTTGTTCAAGATTTTCACAATACAAGTAAAAATGAAGACAAGTCCAATATGGGTTATAATTTAGAGGATTGCAGATTAATGCAGTAAACTTGACTATTTCTTTTTCAATTTAACTGATGATATAGCCCTCAAAATCTTGAATGACTTTCGTATGGAAAGCAGTCATTAGTGTCTTAAACTTTGGATCTAAGTCAACTGTTCTACATGAATCAATAGGAGTCATTGTGTAAACCACTTCAGTTTGGTCAAAGCCGTTTATCACTTACCTAAAAATTAGTCAATATAAATTATGCAGCTGTTGTATAAGTTATAGAGATATGATGGTGATGCATACAAATGTATTTTGTTCTATTATTTTGCAGAGACCACAACGGTCCTAATAAACGGTACGTATGACTAATACTTTTTTAAACTGGCTGATAATGTTATCCTTAAAATTTGAATGCTTTTGATATATTTAAAGAGTCTCCAACAGTTGATAATAGTAAGCATTTTCATCTTATGAATGTGTTGGCGCAGATGCGACAACACCGTGGACATGGAACAAGCCTACTGCCTGGGATTCTGACAGACTCTATCCGTTTGGCGACGAAGCTGGAGATTGGGATGTCATGATGAACATGGATGATTGGGAGACATATTGGATGTGTGATAAAGTAGATCTCAATGGAAGAGTCGGGGCACAATACTATGATAACAGATACTATAAAATCTATGTAAGTATAAATGTAGATTTGAGTTTATAGATAACTTTATAAATAGTTAAAAGTATTGGTGTAACCAGGCAGATACAGATAGGAGAATTCCTATAATTCATAATATTAATGTAATTATATGAGTTACATATTAATCCTTTATCGTTTTTTTTCAATGTATAGTCAAACTCTACTTGTGATTACCCCGTCATGCAAATTTGTCAAAAATGGATGAAATCAGAGTGAATGTTCGACTGTGCCGAAAAGCAATTTTGATGAATCGGTATGCAAAGTTTTGTAAAACATTGCAGTTTCTTAAATGAAAGTGAAGAGAGTGGTGAAAAACAAAATGTAAAAAAATATGTAAATGGTAAAACATTTATCAATGACATGTAAGTTTGTTTAAACTTCACCTACCTCGGTTACGGTAACTTACTCTTCCTCATTCTATAACTATATTCACCTACTCGTTGCCAAGCATCCGCTCCGCATATGAGTCGTGAACTTTTTTCACCGATATTCTGTGTTATTCAGGTGTGCAACAACGGAATGCTAACCTTCAATCTGGAGTGGCGCCTGCACTATCCTAGCGTCTTTGAAACAGACTATTTTTATGACAATATTGATATTCTTGCTCCTTTCTGGGGTCTCATAGATGAGGCTACTATGGCACTGCTTGGAACAGTTGCCTCTGAGGCCAGGACGAGGGCATTTTATCATGCGTATCAGCGTGGGGTTGACATTGACAGTGACTCCGAGGCTGTCCTCGATCGAGCCACTAAAGATGTAGCTAACTCAGGTATGGTACTTATGCTATGATCGTATGCCTTGCATTCTTTTACTTAATATGTGAAAGAGTTCACACATCAGAAGTGCATGTCTAAAAGAATATACAGTCTGACTTAAACATATGAGCTTAATGCGTTCTGGGACTGAGCTCATACGTCAATTTACTTGTATCTTAATGCACTATTTTCTATATAAAACAAATAAACACCAATTTATCCGTTCCTATACTATAAAAACCACCTAAAACATGATATTCCGAAAGAAAAATTTGTTTTAATTGTTGCAATTTAGCACCTATGTTCACAAAATAATAAATACCTATTTGGCGGCTAGGATCTGCGATAAAATGCAACGTTAATTTGTACAGTACTGCCTGACGTTCTTACCTTTGAGACAGGTGTAGTGACTAATGGCGGTGTGAGAGAGAGTTGACATCAACTCGTTTGGTACACTAGACTTTTGTGACCCTACGTAACATAGCATAAACTTTGAATTTTACTGAAATACTTTTCGTTTTAATTTTTATTATCTGTTTCCGGCTTAGTACTTTTTGCCTCACATTCACTATAACTTTTAGCCGACCTTTTTAAAACTTTTTTAAATTGGTTTGCCAAGAAAGAGCGAGCGAAGGTGTTCTTGAAAACAGCCTCTTACACACTTGGCCATGTAATGGCCATTTAGAGCTGACTCATATCCCACTGGTTTCTCATATCTCAAGACAGAAACGTGATGGTAAAGTACAGAAATTTTGCTTGTACAGTATTACCCTGACATACGAGTGCCCAAACATACATGAAATCGAGTTACAAGCAAAATATCGATCAAGGTCTGCTTTGAGATACTTCATACCTTTGAGATATGAGCCAATTCTCGATGGCCGCTAAATGGCCAAGTATGCGAGAGGCTGTTTTCAAAATATTATTGCTCGGTCTTTCTCTTCGAATAACTTTGAAAAAAGTTTTATAAAGGTTGGCTAAAAGTTATAGTGAATTTGAGGCAAAAAGTGCCAAATCGGAAACATGATAGGAAACGAAGATGACAAAGTTAAAGCAAGTTTAGTAAAATATTAAAACTGAGCTTCAAGTGTGTGTCTAGGAAGTTCAATTTAAATTAAATTCAAAGTTTATGATGTTATGTAGCATCACAAAAGTCTTGTGTACCAAACGAGTTGCTGTCAGGTCTCTATCACACCGCCGTTCGTCACTACGTTTGTCTTCAAGGTCAAAACTTGATAATGTAATGTAAATCCAAAACTCTATGGTAACGTTACGTTGTATCATTTAGATCAACAACTAAATAGGTATTTGTTACTTTGTGAGCGTAAGTACTGGATTACAACAATTAAAAACACGTTTTTCATCGTAATATCCTGTTTTTAGATGGTTTTTCCATAGTATGGTGACAGATTAATTTGTATTTAGTTATTTTAAATAGGAAATATTGCATTGAGATACAAGCGGGTTGACATACAAGCTCAGTCCCAGAATGCATTGAGCTTATATGTCAAGGTCTGACTGTACGATGAACTTGAGCCTAGATCCGCTATCGAGTTTTTGGCATATTTGAGCAAATGTCTTTTTTCACGGTCAATCGCAGCTCTCATTCTCGCATGAAGTTACACTCAGTTTTTAAAGATGAACTGGCACAAAATCAGAAAGTATCAATATTTTTCTATCATTTGCAGTTGTTTTTGATTTTTGAGGTGATCTGACTGCCAGGATATTTCAAGGTTAAAATCGACAAAACAGGATTATGGTTAAAGCGTTCAGATCATGCAAAAGTACCATTATGACATTTATAGTTACAAAGAGACCGACAGAATACAGACCCGTAATACTGCAACTTGAAAGCAATAGCCGATATCAACTATAGCAACGATAACAACTAGTGACATCATTTTGCAAATATTTTTATTTTGGGCTTTTCAACTGCAAGCAAGTTTTGTCAATTTTAATATTGAAACATCCACACGCTCAGAACACATCAAATATCTAAAACAATCTTTCTGATAAAATCCACTAAAATATTGTGTGGAGCGCCTATTTGATGAAATTCTTAAATAATTCACTTTTTTGTTTTCTCTTTATCCGCTTGGCTTGATTATCTTTTAAACTGGTTTAAACTGGTTTGCATGAACTTGACAATGACATGTAAAATCTTTCTATTTTACAGAGTATGCCATGGAGGGCTTCACTGCCACTTGGGTTTTGGTAGCCACTTGGGTTAACCAGAAAGCTGATGAAGGATGCAGCTGGGATTCCTTCGCTTACTTCTTAGACTGGAATGATGATTACCCTACATGGTGCAAAGATCAAGCCTTATCCAACAAACATGTATGTACGAAGAAATGTTATCCTGCTATGTTACATTGTAATCTGCCTAACTGGATATTGTAAGCAGCTTTGCACTTTTTCTGGAACATTCTTTAACACATTACACGACTCCGGTAACACCTGCTACAACTTGATACAGCAGCTTATCACAAGTTATCTGCTCCTCATAGAGTTTCTGTCTGTTTTAGTTGAATCACTTCCAAGCAGTTGTAATCACTGATGGCATCTACACATTTGTTAAGTTCAACTACCCTGAGGATGGAATCAACTGGCTGCTTCCATGTAAGTCACTTATTTTCTGTTAATAGCCCTTGATTGAATGTACCGTATTTCTCATGTATCAACCAAATCTTTTTGCGTTGTAGCTTTGGGTTATATTATGCGGGGATATACGGTATATCCATAAACTCATATTAATATTCTCATTATTAATACTGTTATTATTAATACTCTTATTATTAATACTCTTATTAATACTGTTATTATTAATACTCTTATTATTAATACTCTTATTAATACTGTTATTATTAATACTGTTATTATTAATACTCTTATTATTAACACTGTTATTGTTAATACTCTTATCATTAATACTCTTATCATTAATACTCTTATAATTAATACTCTTATAATTAATACTCTTATCATTAATACTCTTATTATTGATACTCTTATTATTAATACACTTATTATTAATACTCTTATCATTAATACTCTTATCATTAATACTCTTATAATTAATACTCTTATCATTAATACTCTTATAATTAATACTCTTATCATTAATACTCTTATTATTAATACTCTTATAATTAATACTCTTATCATTAATAATCTTATAATTAATACTCTTATCATTAATACTCTTATTATTAATACTCTTATCATTAATACACTTATTATTAATACTCTTATCATTAATACTCTTATCATTAATACTCTTATCATTAATACTCTTATCATTAATACTCTTATCATTAATACTCTTATCATTAAAACTTTTATTATTAATACTCTTATTATTGAAACTCTTATTATTAATACTCTTATTATTAATACTCTTATTATTAATACTCTTATTATTAATACTCTTATTATTAATACTCTTATTATTAATACTCTTATTATTGATACTCTTATTATTGATACTCTTATTATTAATACTCTTATTATTGATACTCTTATTATTAATACTCTTATTATTAATACTCTTATTATTGATACTCTTATTATTAATACTCTTATTATTGATATTCTTATTATTAATACTCTTATTATTGATATTCTTATAATTAATACTCTTATTATTAATACTCTTATTATTGATACTCTTATTATTGATACTCTTATTATTAATACTCTTATTATTAATACTCTTATTATTGATACTCTTATTATTGATACTTATTATTAATAATACTTTTATTATTAATGCAGTTTGCGCTCCTACAACATAAATGATTCGTTCCAGGAACTTTTATATTATAGGGAATTTACGTTATATGAACAGTTAAATACATGTAAATTGTCTAATTGTTCTAAATTGTCCAATTGTCTAATCTGTTCCAAGATCTTTCCAAACTCCCCCATTCGGCCCTACAAAAAGGAAAAACTAGACTTAACTTTTTTATCGTTTGCATCGAAAACTTTTCTCCTTTTTTGATCAGCTTCACTGGTTTTATAGACCATGATTACGGTAATGTTACAATAAGTTGATGGAGTGTGCACATTTTTGATGTTCATGTACAACGATTTGCTTACTGTTACTAACCAGCAAAGCCTATTCTGCGAAGTAAAACTAATCACAAATATTTATTAAGTCTATAATAGAAAAAAACAAAAAATATTTTTACTATGAAAAGAGCGGTACAACCTGTTCGTCATATATCTGCATCTAGGAGGAGGGGTCAAGGCCAAAATATAAGATAACTTGCGACAATACTCCAGCTTGTAATATGCAGATTGATAGGCTGACGATGTAACACCTATGAACAATTGCGCAGCTACCCTAATCTCATTTTTGGCGACACATCTGACGTTCTATCACGATGAACTAAAATGTCGAGAATGTTTTATATATAATTAATATAACTCTTACACGGACATCCTTTTTCTCTCGCAACTGCAGCGAGATAAGTTCCCATTCAATTCGAATTAGAGAACTTGACCTGACTTGACACTTTACATTACAAGGAATTTTTTATTTAGTACAAAGCAAAAACTTTACATAAATTATTTACGTTATCTGGAATTTGCGTTATGGGAGCGTCTACTACACTCTTATCATTAAAGCGACTGTTTTATTACAGTGTTAATAATGGTAAATCGTATTGCTCTCTAGAATACTAGAGAACCTCAAGAACCTAAGAAGAACCTAATAGAACCTCAAGAAAACTATTTACATGCAGTGTGTCTAGTTCGATGCTACCAAAGTGTCTCCCTTGACGCGTGTGTCATTCATAATATCGCTAAATGCATAATGGTCTTGAAGGTATCACTAGGTCCAACTTCAGCCAGATGAGAAGGCTGTCTAGTAGATAATATAGTTATGAACGTTTCTTCTACGATATAAACATATAATAGATGTTGCTGTTGCACATGTAGCAGAGCTGTTGCTCTAACATTGTTGTTGTTAGAAAGGCTTCGTTGTTCATTTGGATTGCCTATAGGTATGTTTCTGGCCCTCAGGTCAGAAATCAAACGATCCAAAAGTTTTTGCTGATTACAAAAAACGGAGCAAATTTTACTTTGCAAATTCCTTGTTTAGGTTTGTTCAAGATTTTAAAATGTACATAAAATCTAAGCACAACCGCTGTTACAGATGTCTCTCAGGTCTTCCTAAGCTCCTTTGCCGAGCTTCCAATTTTTTAGCTAACATTTTTTTATTTTTTCTTCGTTTATTATCATCTCTGCAATACCTTTTGAAATATTAAAAATACCAGGACTCAAAATGTCTAACATTATGAATACATTGGTGGCAAACAGTGGTTATGTCTGAGTTCTACCATATTTTGCTCTCAGCTCTGCATGAAGACTTGAGTGAGGAGGAGTTCAAAGAGGTAGTAGATAACTCATACCACACGTCTGGCCTCCCCATCGCTGCCATTAAAAATTCTGTAGACAGTCACTACCTCCTTTCTCCTCTAGCCCGCCTCGGGCTTGATGAACTACCTGGAAACATGGCAGGTGAGCCTTTTTAGAAACTACGTACATATAGTTTATGCTCAGCCTAATACAGCAGTGATCCCTGGTATCATTGATAAAGTTGGTGAGTAGAAACTAGAGATATATTAAAGCAGACAAGCGTCTGACATTGTAAACCGAGCGTTGCCAGAACTTTGGTGCCTAGCTTTAATGAATTTCTGTTCAAGAAGCTACACAAATACCACAGCTTGAATTGAAATAGCTATGAAATCACAGGACGATGCAACTGCTGGTAAATCCTGTGCGCACTCTACAATGCATCACGAGAGATAGCAGGACAATGCTCTTGAAGCACCGTCCTGCTACCTTGCACAAGTTCTCCAAAAATATTGCTCTGAATCAGGCTTTAGAATAAGCCTGATCAATGTTTTATAAATCTGCACACGCTACTTTCACTAGGTTACAAAAATTGCAGCTTTCATGAAAAGCGCAACTTTCATTCATAAAAATCACAATTTTCATAACAATCACAACTTACATAAAAATCACAGCTTTGCGAGAAGCAAGAAGGATTTACGAAGCCAGGCTTGTGTACTTTGTCTACTCAGACTGATTAAGTAATGGTTCCAGTAGTTTTAAGATTTCTTTTTGTATATCAAAGCATTGGTGAAAAAAAACTTCGCAAATTAGATAACTCATACAAATCAAGCATATTTATATTTTGATAGTTTGTAACAGAACCCTACATGTATATAATTTTACCAAAATTATGTAATGGCTTCAGCAATTTTAAGGTTTGTTTTGATACATCCAAGCATTGGTGAAAACAAACTTTACACATTAGATAACTCATACAAATCAAGCATACTTATATTTTTATAGTTAGTAGCAACATACTATATAATTTTACCAAAAGTGATTAATTACTAGTCTAATCCTTTAAATATGATGAACTTTAACCTTTTGCCTGTCTTCTCAGATAAAAGGCCAGGAGAATACCTGTTCCGACTAGAGGACTCCTCAGGAGAGGCTAATGCTGAATTTGAGTGCTTCGACTGGATGTATGAAGAGTTGGAGTCAATTGACATGTACACCAACTACAGCTTAAATATGGCACCCTGTCCTCCGACTCTCTTCAATATGTGGTTTGACTGGAGGTAACAATTTTTCTCTTTTCAACTATTGCTAAACTTTTTAACCATCTGATAAAAAGAAGTAACTCATTACTTTGTCACCTGATCCGATTTTAATATAAAACATTCAGTATATACCCTAGGACACTTATATTTCGCTAGTATTTAGTTTCGTGAGTGGCATACAGAGTAAAATTTCGCTGCAACTTAATTTCGCAGCTCTGATGACTGCGAAAATATAGTGATGGGAAAATAAATGTAGTGGAACAAACATAATTAGATTCATCAGGTCCGGTTCACTGTTACGAAATTGTTTTCAATTTGCGACTAGTTTGTATTTGTAAACTGCAGGTAAAAATGTGTTGACGAGATCGATAATGCAATTTGATCGCTTGCTGCCATTTGTTTCTTGGACTATCAATGATGTCAAGGTCCTTCCCGCCGTGACTGATGCGGTACCAATATGAGATCTCAAGTATTTATAGCACGCGGTGGCCATGGCTCCGGGTCGTTATTGTTTTTGGTTGGTAATAAAATTCATCCCTACAATAATTATTATTCAATTTTATGACTTTCCCTACCAGACTTTCATCTTCATCAGTTACAAATTCAGTGACTAAACTAATACCATCATCTTCCTCATTGTCTTAGCTTTTCTAAAAAAACCTGTTATCTTAATTTGCTTTGCCATGCTGCTCAATTGGTGTATTAGCTATAATGAGTTTAGCAGAAATTGCCCAATGAGCCAACTACACATGAAAGATGCCTGCATTTCTAATACGTATGACGATTTTATTGTGAATATTAATGACCAAAGCTATTTAATTTCGCGTTTTCGCTCGTTTGTTATGATAGTTTAGTTTTGCTCATGAAATTTTAGTGAAAGGATCACTCCGCGAAAACGCAAAAGTTAGATGAGTCGAATACATAAGTGTCCTAGGGTAATATGAAAGTGTTATCATGCTGTACTCTATATTATAATACAATATAATGTGATGAAATATAATATACTTTGAGATAATGCCATATGTGATATAATATAATGAAAATAACTAAAATAAGTTATAATTATTTAATAATTAAAATTTAATGAATTATGTTATATTAGTTAGGGCTAGACATATATCTAGTCTACTGTAGGCTGACACGGTGTCATATAACATAGCACATTATCTCTTCTGCGCTAATTGCCATGTTTCGGCTCTAAAAAGTTTAATTATTGTTTGGTTAGTCTTATGGCAGTCTCTGTAAGCAGTCTTACAGCATAGAAAACTTTATAACTCCTTTGAACAGCTAGTAGTCATAACAGAGTGTGAGTGTAAAATCTCACAAAATCTCACAATTCGCCATGTTTCATATTAAAACATGAAAGCGTTACAGTGTTACAAGAAACATTGTTATAGTATTTACTGATCAATATATTAAACTTATTAAAATATATTATGGTATGTATGGTAAAGGCTGGATGTATGTATAACTTTTTATCAACAAATTGATGTTTTTTTATTACATGCCAAAAAAAGAAAAGAAAAAATTTGACAGTTATAATTGTAATGACTGTATTTGTTATAAAAGCAATACTCAGCAAAGAGGACAGACGATGGGAAGTTAATGCAAAAGGTTTTAAATAGTTTCTAAAACTATGTCAAAAGTAAAGAAATCTACATTAATTTTAGTGACCATGGTTACATTCACTTAACTTGACTTGACTTAACTTGTTATTATGATTGATTCATACTGCAAGCTCAATCAGGTAGACTGGAGTACTTGAGTCAAAACTTGAAAAGCCAAAACTTTGTAAATACAAGCCATTATTTTGCGGTCCACATTGATACTATAAAAACACACATCTAAGTTAAAGTAACTTTGATCTAGCATAAGCTGCATAAGGCCTATCTTTTCTACTTCCTCTCTTATCTTCACACTAACTGCAAAATTTTATAGAGAATGCTTCAATTGTATGTGTGATGACATTCGCAACACTTTATGCTTGAAAGTTTAGATGTCCTTGAACGTCAGCAATAGGTTGGTGAGGTCTCTAATCGGAGTGATGACGTGTTAATGTTAGCTGAACTAATGTTTAAAATACTCATATCTCAGTTGAGCAAATCGATCAAAGTTTGCAATCAAGGGCTACATAAGTCAGAAATGAATTCAGAGAACTAATACTAGTCCAGCTATTTCCTGTTTTATGTTTATGTAATTCCATTTGTTTCCATTTTTTTGTATTTGAAATACTTATGGTAACCTGATTCCATTTTTTAAGTTTTGGCTCATTGGAATAAACCGACTTTGAAGATATAAAGTAAATATCACATACGCTAAAATTGAGTTGTCCAATAAACACACTCATTTGCATATGTCCGAGTCATATTGAGAATGACTGAAGCAATTCTTTCACCGGTTTTAAAGCTTTTCATTAGTTGTTTTTCTCATCTAGTTTCATTTAGTTGACATATGGTCACCCCTTAGTATGCCGAGCTATGCTTACCTGGCTTAGATGTTATATCACACCACGCTTTATTTTTGTGGGCAGATAATTGATACAAATCAATATTTGTTCTGCAGCTTCCATTGGATAGGCTATGAATCTGATCAGACTATCTGTTTCCAAAGTAACTTTGATGAAGAGGGCTATGCTGGTCTGAGGCAAATGTGCTGCTACAATGATGATTGGTTCTCAGACAGCGAGTCAGCTTTGATTGTTGGCCCTCCATATGGTGGATATCCTATTAACATCGTGAGTAGATTTCCAAAAATTGTCGATCAAATGCAAATTTGATATTGCAAATGTGCAATATCGAATCGTCTGATTCGATATTGCAAATGTGTAATGTCGAATCAGACGATTCGATATTGCACATTTGCAATATCGAATTGAATTGCTTCATTTCGTCTATTTATTAATGAATTGCAATATATCCCGATATTATTGTTATGTAAACAGACTTATAAATTTTTGTTAATATTTATTTGTACATATTAACAAAAAAAAGCTGTTTTGTGTTCGTGATAATTAGAAACATTTATTTCATGAATGCCTGTGTGTGCGTGGAAGGTCATGGAATGAGTGCTTCATAAGATTAGAAGGCCCATGTGTTTTAGCTCTAGAAAAATGAATAATTGACACCTGAAAATCGTCAGGTGTGAGATAAATCGCCATTGCATGATTATATTGTTTATACCATTAGCGATATCTCTTTGAATGATGGCGATTTTCAAATCAGCTACCTTCAAAATAGCCACTAAACAATGAAATTGTTTTAACACTTACAGTTTCAACTGTAAGTGTTGACCAGTCAGCATGCATTTTTCAAGTGAAAATTCTAATTCGTTTTCTACTACTGTGGTTGGAATTCTATTAGCAATCTTTTTCACAGTTCTACCGTCAGTGTGTTGCAGCATGCCAAATTGATAGTACAAACTATCACCTAGTTTTACAGAATCATTGCAGAATTATTATTATTATTATTAATTTTGAAGAACAATATGGATCATGAGATTCACGGCCGACAGGCTTGCTGTGTAGAAGCATTCGAAATGTGCAACTTGTTTCATGAGGTGCGAGTCTCTAGTAATGGAGAAACCTACCCTTTTCCAGTCATATGTAAGTTTCAATCAGTTTTATTGAAATTTCATTTTCAATATCAGTTACCAGATGCATTTTTAATGAAAGACAATGTCATTTTGCTATCAGTTTGTTTACATATATACATCTTGTTTAGGGCCGTGGTTTGGAGACCCGCACATTACAACATCTGATGGGCTGACATACACCTTCAATGGACTCGGAGAATACCTTTTTACTAACATTGATAATGGCAAGACTATCATCCAGGCTAGAACAGAGAGAGTTGTGCTAGCTGATGGAGGTAAGTCTATACCCTTGAAAGATCTGTGTGGTTCTGTGTGGCTTAAAAATATCTGAGCTTTTTTGCAATAGTTAGTCTGCTTGCTGTCTAAATATCTAGGTGCTATCATAGTATCTGGGTGCTGTCATTGTATCTGGGTGCTGTTATGGTATCTTGGTGTTGTCATAGTATTTGGGTGATGTCATAGTATCTGGGTGCTGTCATAGTACTTAGGTGCTGTCATAGAATCGAGGTGATGTTATAGTCTCTGGGTCCTGTCATAATATCAGGGTGCTGTCATAGTATCTGGGTGCTGTCATAGTATCTGGGTGTTGTTGGAACATTTAGTATTGTTACAATATGTGGGTGCTGTCGACATATCTGATGCTGTCAGATAATCTGGTGCTGTTTGACTATCTGGTGCTGTTTGACTATCTGGTGCTGTCAGATAATTTGCGTGTTGTTATAGCATCTGGATGCTGTATGCATGTCTGTGAACTACCCAAATATCTGAGTAATCTGATAATTATCAATTCAAACCAAGTTCTCTCATTATAAAGTGTCTATTAAAATGAGATTATGTTATTGGTATATGACTAATTGAAAGAAGAGCTTGCTGAATGAAAACGACTGTCTGAATACAAATTAGAGTCGTTGAGCGACACTTGAGACCCTTTCGAAGGTCAGCGATGCCGATGCCGCTATGCTTTATTAACTAGATATTCATGTAGTCAGCTATTTATGACATCACAACAATACACCATTTAATGACTAACAGTTATTCATATCAATAGCTTACCCACACTTAAAAATGCACTTTCTACCATATTTAACTTTTAAAGAGGATAATTGCCTTTTGAAAACTATCATTTATGCTTTTATGTAACTATATATATATATATATATATATATATATATATATATATATATATATATATATATATATATATATATATATATATATATATATATATATATATATATATATGTATATATACAGTATATATATATATATATATATATATATATAATGAATGACCAAGAGTATCTAGTTATTGGTGTATCTCTCTGTAGATCTTGGACAAGCCACCTACTTCAGTGCTGTCTGCATTAGCAATGATGGCTTACCCAGGCTTCAAATTCAGATCAACAAAAATAATGACATATCTGGTGTAGAAAATGAGTTGCAGCTCATCATTGATGATGACATGAAGGACATTGCCCTTATCTCTCAAGACTTAAACATCTCTCAGTCTATGGATGGTGTTGACACTAAGATTCAATTTAAGAGAACCAACAGCAGCCTTACTGTCTTATTCTCCTCGGGAGTATCTATCACAACCGCAGCTGCAAATGTAAGCCTCAAACACTTTTGGTTTCAATGATGCCTCTTTACACCTGTATCGGTTGCTTAGTGCATGAACCTTTGCTGTCTAATCTCTAGTTCGGTGAAAGGCTGCTGCTCTAATAACGCTTGGTAAATGTAGATCACGCTGGAAGATCAAATGATACGCATAAAACCTTGTTTTGTTATTAATAATTGACTTTAGTTTGAGATGATTTGACAGGATTAGAATTAAGATCATTTACCAAGTACAATGTACGTGTATCATTATATTTTCAGTATTTTCCATATAAGCTTATTGTTTTTTTTGCCAGAAAATGCTGACAATCACTTTGGGTATGCCAGCTAAGTTTGTGGGAAAGACATTTGGCCTCACGGGTTTGTATGACAATAACAAGGAAAATGATCTAACCTCCTTTGATGGCTCATCCATATCTATAAATTCAACTGAGAGTGAGATCTTTGACTGGGCTTCCGAGTGTGAGTTTTCTATGTCATTTTATCTTCACCAAATTTACATTCTAAGTTAAATGACTATTAGACTTTAGAATGTTCTAGATCACTTTAAAATTCTTTTTAGTTCAGTTGTACTTTTTTATTGCTTCTGATGTACTGATTCATTGGTTTCAATTGTATTACTTGTGTCCATCTATGTCTATGTGTGTAGAGCTGGTGTCTTGGCCAGTCTATCTATCTATCTGTCTATCTATCTATCTATCTATCTATCTATCTATCTATCTATCTATCTATCTATCTATCTATCTATCTATCTATCTACCTATCTATCTATCTATCTATCTATCTATCTATCTATCTATCTATGTCTATGTGTGTAGAGCTGGTGTCTTGGCCAGTCTATCTATCTATCTATCTATCTATCTATCTATCTATCTATCTATCTATCTATCTATCTATCTATCTATGTCTATGTGTGTAGAGCTGGCGTCTTGGCCTGCCCATCTATGTCTGTGCATAGAGTTAGGGCCATGGTCTGTCCATCTATGTCTATGTATGTAAAGCTAGGCTCTTTACCTCTCTATCTATGCCTATGTGAGTAGAGTTGGGGTCTTCACCTGGCTAAAAGTAATCTATAGTCCAATTCAAACATTATAATTTATGATTCTTCACCAAAAACTATTGAAATGGTTGTTTGACATTAGCACTGACCTTTACGTATTATATTTATGGTATCAGTGTCATATACATGTATATACTGTATATAATATTGATACTATTACACTTTCTTTCATAAATCAAAACGCTTTATTAATTCTTACATATAAAATTGAGTCATTAAATTGGCCATTTTCACTGTGCTATACACATTTTGCCATCCTATTTGCTGTAGGCTAAAAGCTAATGTGATACACTTGACAGCCAGTCATTTGGTAAAAATGCTATTTTTGTACAAGTTGTTGTATACATTTTCTGCAATGTTACTAGTCAATTTTCTAAATTAAAACTTACACATATTTTCATATTTTCTGATTTTTTTCTTTTTTATTTTAGTTGCTGTCAGCGAGGGAGACTCCATCATGTACTACACAGACAACACTGACTGGAGCACCTACAATGATAACTCCTTCGTACCAGTATTTGTTGATGATATTGATAATTGGGTTTGGTCAACTGAAGAGTTCAAAACTGCTGCCTATGACCTCTGTGAGACAGACACGTCCTGTCTCTATGATGTCTATATTACGGGAGACCTGAGTGTTGGAGAAAGCAGCAAACAAACAGCAGAAGATAGCCAAGCGACCAATGCAGTTCTTAGTAAGGACAATGTCTCTTCAATTTTTTCTAGAAAAACTAATTAGGTCACACTTGTCTGACAATGTACTTAGGTCACACTTGTCTGAAAAACTAATTCGGTCACACTTGTCTGACAATGTAATTAGGTCATACTTGTCTGATACTTCAAATTAGACAGGCCCTAATTTGTTACCTTTTCTTGACTCCTTTACAGGTAACTTCCCTCCAACCATCCGAGGAAATGATAAGGTACTGATAGTCATTGGGGAACCTTTTGAGTATGTGGTGACTGTGAATGACTCGAATGGAGACGTCATCTCTGTGACAACTAACATTCCCAGCACAATTGTCGTAGACGGAGATGTGGTCACCATTACTGTTACCGTTACCAACACAACTGGATTTGTCTTCCGTGTAACGGCCAAGGTTAGGATGTTTGCCAATTTTTTAATGAACGACCACCTATCTTCTTGTATTTTTGTATAGTCACACCTTGACGTACTAGCTTAATGCGTTCTGGAACTGAACTCGTATATCAATTTACTCACATCTCAAGACACTACTTTCCATATAAAATATCCAAGTACAAATTCTTTCATCAGCATGCTATGAGAAAATGCCTAAACGGAATATTACGGTGACAAAACCTGTTTTTAATTGTTGTCATTCAGTACACGCGCTAAAAAGTAACAAATACTTTTTTAGTTGTCATGATCTGCAATACAATGTAGCATCACTATGTACACTACTTTATGGAGTTTTTACCTTTGAGACAGATGTTGTGGATAACGGCCATCTAAAAATGAAAGACTTCAGAGCAATGCGTTCCGTACACTACACTTTTGTGACCCTACATAATAGAAACATTGAATTTAATTTGATGAATTTAGTTTACTAAACACACACTTGAAGCTAAGTTTTAATCTTTCGCTAAAATCTCTATAATTTTGCCATCTTACTCTTTTAGTATCTGTTTCCAGCTTGGCTCTTTTTGCCTCACATTCACTGCAACTTTTAGCCAAACTTTTTAAAACTTTTTCGTGGAGAAAGACCGAGCGATGTTGTTCTCAAAAATAGCCTCTTGCACACTTGGTCATTTAGCGGCCATCAAGAATCGGCTCGTATCTCAAAGGTATGAAGTATCTCAAGGCAGAGATTGGTCGAAATTTTGCTCGTAACTCGATTTCGTGTTTGTTGGGGCACTCGTATATCTAGGTCTGACTATGGACAGATATTTTTTATTCTCTAAGAGAAGGCAACTAGATAAGTTTCGCGCTAGCTTTTTCCAGTGATAACTCCAAACCACGGATGTGGCATTTACACACAGGTTGTAAAAATACTATATAGCCTAACTTAAAAACCCAAAGAGGTAAATATTCAACTCTCCAACATACCTCTGCTAGCAGACTTCTGTTTCTAATGTAGGTACTAACTTGTAGATACCAGCTGTAAGTATCATTTGTAAACGCTAACTATTGGTACTACTAATTCTAAATACCAGCTATCATTGTCAGCTCTAGATATCTACTATAAATACCAACCATATCTATTTTTGTAGAAACTAACTGTATATACCAAGTGTAGATACCAGCTGTAGTATAAACTGTAAATAGAACTGTAGATACCCACTGTAAATAGCTATTCTAGAAGCTGACTGCCAAGGCTTACTATAGACATCAATGATAGGTACTAACTGTAGATATCAGCTATGTATCACCTTCAACGAAGACATTATACATACATGTAGGTGCTAACTAAAATATGCTAACTAGACATAAAGTTTAGATAGCAACTATGTGTATAAACTATAGATAGATACTAACTTATGCCAGCTGCACTTTCTTAAATATTTATAACTGTCAAGCTGTAGGTATCCATGGTCAATGTTAACTGTTGACATGTTTTCAGGATCCAGCTGGAGCCGCGAGTACCAAATCTCCAATGGCCATGCTATGCAATTGCATGAATGATGGCACCTGCATACATCTGTCAGAAGAGGAACAGTCCATCATTGAGTCACCGTAAGTCTATCAGGTCTTTGCTTTGCAACTCGGCTGATTGTTACCTGTTGTAAGTCAAACATAAACATATAATAAATGACTGCTGAATCATGCCACTTGTTGTCACCTGCCAGAGTTGTAAGTGATGGAAAATCATTATTTTCGATTTTTGCACACGTAAAACAATATATGCTTGATAAATACTGTGGCAAAACTACACTCGACGTTTAATAGTAATTTTGCAATGTAAAAATGTTTTCACAAAAAAATAAATCACATCAATTTTCTTTAATGTTGCTATAGAGCGATTTGTATGAGTCAACTAGCAAATCAACATTGCTAATTTAGCTACATCAGATCTATGGTTTATTTTTGTATGACTACGGCTGCTAATAAATAGTTTAGCTTATTTATAACATGAATAAATACAATCTTGCTCAATTAGTTTGCCAAAGTTGAATGATAAGTATGTTAGTCTATTTGCTGTGTCCATACTACCAAAACTAACACCACCTTCAGTTTCATCCCTCCTGTAGAAGTTGCTTGCTATTGCAATACTCGGGCTACCTATCTCAAACACATAATTTATATATGATAGGTCTGTTGTACTTGGTTGTACCTGTCCCACCGGATACACAGGAAGCCTCTGTGACACTGATCTGGATGCTTGTGCATTGGTTGCCTCTGCCTGTTATCCTTCTGTGCCATGCATCGACTTGCCTGCTCCTGCTGACCACACTGGATACACGTAAGAGTCATTTTCAATCTAGGCGCAATTCTTATATAAGTTTATTGATTACGTTAAAATTACCATCGCATCACCTTGAGTGCCTCTTTGGACCTGCTAGTCCTTGGAGTTTTCTAAGTTAATTTTTGTATAAGGTTCGTAAGTTTATTCAACAAATAATTGTTTATTTTATGTCCTTGAAATAGATAGCTAACTAAGGACAGATGATTAGTAACTAAGGACAGATGATTGGTAACTAAGGACAGATGATTAGTAACTAAGGATAGACGATTAGTAACTAAGGATAGACGATTAGTAACTAAGGTTATTTAACTCCAGTTCACAAGTAACTTGTATTCTGTCGAGAAATATTTGTAGAACACTGCGGGCGTTATTTTTTGACAATACTTAAACCTGGTGCTTTAACTGCTTGAATTTAATTACAAATCTGTTGTTCAAGCATTCTTTTTCAAGTGTGAAATTTCATATAAGGTTGATAACACGTTGAACTATGAAAATGTAGGCACAAGCATGTAGTTTATGATATTTATTCTACTCAATGCACTATTTTATCTCTCACACCAATTTACTTTTTCGGTAAACAAGGGATTTATTTTTTTCATTTTTCAGATGTGGTAACTGTCCTGTCGGATACACAGGAGATGGTAAAACTTGTTCCGATATTGATGAGTGTACAGAAGATGTCTGTGGTCACATCTGTATAAACTCTCCTGGATCCTTTGTCTGTTCCTGCAGAACTGGTTACAGCTTAAATATAGACGGCTCTACATGTGACGGTAAGATAAGTTGACAAATATCTACTGTAGAAGGGGAACTATATTTTAGCTGAACTCACTATATATGCAACTCTTCAGACTGCACCGCAGTAGTATGGGAGGCAGAAAGTAAATAATGTCTTCTTTGTCTCATATGAATGCTGCAGTGTAAACTGATATTTTAGATAATTTCATTACATTTTGTCACATAAGAACTTTCTGAAAATATCTTTTTGGTCTTTGAATTGTTTTCTACTCTTTTTTCAGACATTGATGAGTGTGCACTTGATCCATGCCATCAAAGTTGCCTCAATACTGATGGTTCCTTTACTTGCACTTGTGATTCTGGATTTGCCCTGACCGACGATACTATCAACTGCGAACGTAAGTCATATTATATGATAACATAGAGTTTCCATTGGTTTTCTCTATGCACTGTATTTAAAAAGACCCTTTTTGTAGAAGCAATATACTAACAAATGCCATTAGTGTTGGCAATCACAGTCAAGTCTCGACATATGAAGTTAAACCGGTCCAATTCTCACTCCATATATTGAAACTGTTGCACATTGTAGTTAACCATGTACTATTCTTATAACTGTTGCTCTGTTATAAGAATACATGGTACTTTGTTTAATTTGCTCCAGAGCTAAAAAACCAATAACACATACTTTAATTATATCTATCATTAATATCTATCATTAAAACATATGCGTTATTTAAAACTATGTAACAAACTACATTTAAAAACCTAAATTGCATGTAACAATTAAATTAATAAATAATAACCAGTAAAAAGAGGTTTTTAGACATTACCTAAAACTTAGAGGTCGAGCAATGTCTAAAATTGGTGACAGAATGAGTGATAGAAACACAAATCATAATGAGCGATAGAAACACCAATCAGAATGAGTGATAGAAACACATAACATAAATTACTCAAACTTACACAATCTAGTAACTAAATTAATTGGTTTTATATTTTGCAATTATTTTCAATTTTCATTGATAGTTTTTGCTAGCATTTTTTCATTTACACAGAAAGTTGTACCTTAGACATCTTATGCTAGAATTTATGTCATGTTTTGAGACAAATGTGTGATCAACAGTTGTGTTTTGTCTAACAAATTGTATGTGGAGACGATTTCAAGTCGAGGTTTGACTTTATAATTATACAGATCATATGCTGGGGTGGTCCATTACTTGATCTGCTTGGGTGGTCCATTACAGCAAATGCTATGTAGTCTTTCATAATTGCACTTGACACCTATAGCACCAATGAAAGCTTCTTTGCCACCTTTTTTTACTCAAACCACACAAATTTTGCACACCGTTTTTAGAACATGCATTCTATAAAATTAATCATACTTTGTTTTGCCCACACGTTTAGCGGGTAACATACCAACTTTCGGCAGTAGAGTAAACAACAACATTTTATGATATAATGGTAGATTCATGGTAGATTTTTGTTTGTAAAACTAAAATGGTGGTCTAGATTTTATAAAACAATTTTTAATTACTTATGGCATTGCTAAATTGTTCAATAATTTTTACTTTGTGTCTTTTGGCCTATCATATGTTATAGCCTACCAGTACTTTTGCATATCAAAGTTTAGAAAATGCAATATAATAGTGGCTATATCATATCAGCACAGGATTTACCATATTTATAAGATGATTATCCTTTTGAAGTAGATTCCTCAGTATTTTAATGCTTCCTCAAGCATGTGTTAATGTGCTAATCAGCATCCTATGATACTGCAGCTGAGAATCCTTGTGAAGACCCGAACCCATGCGATGCAACAAATGGCTACTGTAACACGGTGGGAGACAACAAGGAATGCTCATGTAAGAAGGGCTACACACTCAATGCTGATGGATCCACTTGTGATGAAATAGATGAGTGTCTCCTTGGAACACACCACTGCGCTCAGGTCTGCAACAATACTGTTGGTGGATATACATGCAGCTGTGAGTCAGGATATAGCCTTGCCTCCAATGGATTAGACTGTGATGGTGAGTTGACTTTAGAAATGCATGTTTTTTGTATTTTCTGAATTATATTTTGTAGAAACTAAACCTAATATTTATATTGAAAACATGCCTGTTAACTTATGGAATCATCCAATTAAGTTAACTTTGTCAAGAGAAATCCTCAAAATTTTGTACAGAAATCCCTCATTTTTCATGGTTAATGGAGACTGGCATTCCCTGCGAGAAATGCAAACCCACGAAATAAAAACTCATTTTTTAAAAAATACATAAGTATAAGCCAACATTTCAACAGCAAAACACTTAAACTGGTTTCTAAACATATTGTATTTATTTCGTATATAATAAATAAGTAAAGTGAAGTTATCTTGATTGACTTTCAGTTTATATTTCAACATCGTACATCGTTCAACAGTAAGTATTTTAAACAGAGAATGCACTTACGTAGTACGGACATAGTTTGGACTTCATCTGGTTCGAATAGTCGTACTTGTGATTAACTGGGTTTGTTGTGAGAAGAAAGTCAGATGTCCGTCAATTTGTGTATTTTATGTAGGTATATTTATGTATTTTAATTTTTCGATGTTTTTTTTATTAATTTTCTTTTATTTTTCACTGCGGAGTACTGAAGCCGTAGATACATTTTGTTGCCACAAACATCAAGAGCATACAGTATTTGAACCTAACAAAAAACTGATGAATGTGGATATGACATCCTACTGTCTGCAAACTATTCGTTGAAACGAATATCACGACTCTTCCTTTGTTGCTCATCTTACTCTGTATCACCATACATGTATTGCCTTAATCTAAGGATAATATCCTCTTCCTTTGGGTACAGAACAAAAGAGCACATAGAGCACATATGATGTATCATGTTTTAATAGACAATCACACACTGACCCTTGTTATTGCTACAACTGGTTGTTTGATGTAATACTACCCTATGCCCCTTGTTTCGATATTTATCTATGCCCTGAACATTTATTTTCTTAAATAAAAATGGCATTTCGTTAACTCCTACATAAATCCAAAATACTAAATAACTTTATAATTTGTAAAGATGAATATGTTGGGTGCTTGATATTAAGCGTCGTACATGGTGACCATGTTAGTTCGATATGGATCAGTCTTAAAGGTAACTACAGCGTATGATACAAAAGATGGCGAATGTTTCCAATATTCTTGTTGTATTCTTTCACTTGTTAAGGCATAAAAAATAATTTCATTATCTAATTACAAAATGGACAAGTGACTCCAGGTTATCTGGTGTTGCGCATGTAATTTTTAAAAGGATCCGTGTTCTTATTTCATGTTGCTTTTTTTTAGCAACGTTTTCCTCAACTTTATTTCGGTTTCAGCCTGTTTTTCAGTTTAATTTTCAAGCAAGATTTTACAACTATTAGCGCATTGATACATGTTATGTGTGTTATTGTGCACCAGAAATACTCTGTTTTCCGATAATTCAGTGAGCACCTGCAGCTTATGTGAATGTTTACAGATGTGAATGAGTGTGTAACTGGCAACTATGAGTGTCACACGACTCAGATGTGCTCCAACAATCCGGGAGGTTATGACTGTGTCTGCGCTACTGGACAAGTCTTTAAGAATGGACGCTGTCAAAGTATGTAGCTATTTCTAAATATCTTGTATTAGCATTTTTTCCAAGTTTTCATCAACAGCCTATGTTCTGTAATGCTGTTCGCATTCTGTGGTTAATATTAAAGAAATTTTATAGTTAAACTGTGCTGCAGAAATGATAGTAATGTGGATTATCTTGCAGATCAAGTGTTCACTGACCCTGTTGAAGCTGTCACAACGTTACCTGACCAAGCAGCTGAGTTGAATTCTGTGAGATTTGCTCTCCAAGGAATGGCTGTTTCAGAGGTAGAAATCAGCGTACAGTATTTGTATATTGCCAAACTTCAGCGGATGAAGTAGATTTCTTCTGATAATTGCTTCACACATCAAACTATAATTGTCTGTCGAAACGAATATCCTTATAAAAATACACTCTGTTATATTCCCTTTATTTTAGAGCTCAACAAGCAGTGACCAATGTTTTAGAAATTTCCATATAGCACTCCGTAAAACAGAGTTCAAATTCCATATAGCACTTTGGAAAACACTAAATAAAAAAGTTTACAATAAAGGCAAAAAATAAGTTAGTAAAATAGGAATCAGTGAAAATATATTTTTTATTGCTACTTTACCTTAGAAACGTGCGAATGGAAGTGCTGGTTTGACGTTGTGTGGGTTCAGTGGTAGAGTGAGCAATAGAAATATTTAGTATTACTTACTCTAACTTACACTAGGTACAGTGTAAATTAATTAACTTACTATATGTATTTTAATTATTTCTGTGTTTCTTTTGTAACTTCTATCTTTTTTTACATACACTTGCAAAGAAGTTGAATTTTTCAAAAAAAATTTTGTATCCAACTTTGGCAATTACTTTGAACATGGACACAAAAATTTGCTCAAGTTTTACATCACATGTCAAAAAATTTGTACGTTGAGGTGATCGTAAACAAAGTTTGACTGTAATGGAATTGATTGTCATACCAAGCTACACTCAGCTAGACATAAGCATAAAAACATGATCTGTTTGGTTAGTTGATAATGCCTTACCATTGTATCTAAATGCAGCATTATATTGTAAGGTAACCTTAGGTCAGTCAGCTATACACTAGAGTTCCTGTCAAACATACATAACAGAGACTACATCAATGAAACATAGTTATGTCTTGACAATCACTAGCTAATCCACAAACCTTGTCTTAGATAACAAAGTTTTATTAACAGCATTCATCGTATTGTAATACCAAACAACACAAATCTTTTTTTTACAAAAAAGCGCTAAATGACTATGCTGACGATTAAACACTAACTACTGTCTCTGAACAGTAATAAGTGTAGTAGAGGGAGGTCGCGTGATCGAGTGCCACACGAATACTTCTACTGAAGCTGAATGGTGTTAGAGAAGTACTTGCCTGTTTTAGTACACACTGATGAAGGAGATCAGCCTCTTCACATTGCTCGCGGACAGCGCTACCGCTGCTTGTGCACGAACCAGCTGTGACTATGTTCCTGTGGTCTCAGAGACAAAAAGACGCAGGTAACTAGCGTTGATATTATCGGATCACTGATATTGCAACAGTTTGTGTGCAGGTAATGTACAGAATAAGCTGGGGGTTGTCAAAGCACATGTTCACTGCATGTTGACAGAAAGAGGTCCGCGAACAGCGTTACATTCTACAAGGAGTATTTCTCAAGACTTCCTGGATATCCGATAGATAATAATGGAGATCTAGAGTTAGCGATTTACACTCTTATACCAGGAAGTGGGGTGCTGCCTAGTGAAGCGCTGAAACTGGTTGTAGAAGATGTTTCTACCAACATCTCCGTTACCCTAGGTAAGAGCTCAGATCGTTGTTATTGATTTTTCAAATCAGACAAGAAGCTCACTTGATTATGATAAATTACAAAGGTGGTTAGAATCTGTGTCAGTAATAAATTTGGACCTATTCAGACATGGTTATATTTCAGTTTGTAAAATCTCTTACGCTTCAGCTCAGTAAATCATGCCTTATTTATACTCACGCTGCTTCCAATCTAAAAACCTCTTTTTTATCTAACCATCTTTGAGTCATTGCTAATAGCGATATTGCTCAATTTGTTTTCTAGGAGCAAATCTGATCAACTTAGAGGCACTGTACACTGAGGCACCGCCCACGACGGACAATACTGAGGTCACCGCTGAACCTTTTCCACTCACAACTGTGTACATCGCTGTGGGCGTTGGACTCGGTGTCCTGGTTCTTGCAATCATCATAGCTATTGTCATAGTCAAATTGAAGAAAGGGTTTGTCTTTTCTCAGTGGTATTGTTGCCTTTTTGGCATTTAAAATGCATTGCTGACTTATTTGGGAATTTCAACTGGCTCGTTTAAAGCTGTAGTTTTTATTAGCGTAGAACACGATAGAATCCTGTAAAGTTTAGTGTGCACTGTGGTTGCCATGCTGTTTATTTGCTTCTGAAAGTAAGTAGGAATGCTCAGCTGTTTCATGTTCAGAGACGACTCCGAGATGATTAAATAGTAAACGTTGCCTTTGTCATCAGTGGTGAGTCATGTTGACTTTGTCATCAGTGATAAGTCATGTTGACTTTGTCATCAGTGGTGAGCCATGTTGACTTTGTCATCAGTGGTGAGTCATGTTGACTTTGTCATCAGTGGTGAGTCATGTTGACTTTGTCATCAGTGGTGAGTCATGTTGACTTTGTCATCAGTGGTGAGTCATGTTGACTTTGTCATCAGTGGTGAGTCATGTTGAATTTGTCATCAGTGGTGAGTCATGTTGACTTTGTCATCAGTGGTGAGTCATGTTGACTTTGTCATCAGTGGTGAGTCATGTTGACTTTGTCATCAGTGGTGAGTCATGTTGACTTTGTCATCAGTGGTGAGTCATGTTGACTTTGTCATCAGTGGTGAGTCATGTTGACTTTGCCATCAGTGGTGAGTCATGTTGACTTTGTCATCAGTGGTGAGTCATGTTGACTTTGTCATCAGTGGTGAGTCATGTTGACTTTGTCATCAGTGGTGAGTCATGTTGACTTTGTCATCAGTGGTGAGTCATGTTGACTTTGTCATCAGTGGTGAGTCATGTTGACTTTGTCATCAGTGGTGAGTCATGTTGACTTTGTCATCAGTGGTGAGTCATGTTGACTTTGTCATCAGTGGTGAGTCATGTTGACTTTGTCATCAGTGGTGAGTCATGTTGACTTTGTCATCAGTGGTGAGTCATGTTGACTTTGTCATCAGTGGTGAGTCATGTTGACTTTGTCATCAGTGGTGAGTCATGTTGACTTTGTCATCAGTGGTGAGTCATGTTGACTTTGCCATCAGTGGTGAGTCATGTTGACTTTGTCATCAGTGGTGAGTCATGTTGACTTTGTCATCAGTGGTGAGTCATGTTGACTTTGTCATCAGTGGTGAGTCATGTTGACTTTGTCATCAGTGGTGAGTCATGTTGACTTTGCCATCAGTGGTGAGTCATGTTGACTTTGTCATCAGTGGTGAGTCATGTTGACTTTGTCATCAGTGGTGAGTCATGTTGCCTTTGTCATCAGTGGTGAGTCATGTTGACTTTGTCATCAGTGGTGAGTCATGTTGACTTTGTCATCAGTGGTGAGTCATGTTGACTTTGTCATCAGTGGTGAGTCATGTTGACTTTGTCATCAGTGGTGAGTCATGTTGACTTTGTCATCAGTGGTGAGTCATGTTGACTTTGTCATCAGTGGTGAGTCATGTTGACTTTGCCATCAGTGGTGAGTCATGTTGACTTTGTCATCAGTGGTGAGTCATGTTGACTTTGTCATCAGTGGTGAGTCATGTTGACTTTGTCATCAGTGGTGAGTCATGTTGACTTTGTCATCAGTGGTGAGTCATGTTGACTTTGCCATCAGTGGTGAGTCATGTTGACTTTGTCATCAGTGGTGAGTCATGTTGACTTTGTCATCAGTGGTGAGTCATGTTGACTTTGTCATCAGTGGTGAGTCATGTTGACTTTGTCATCAGTGGTGAGTCATGTTGACTTTGCCATCAGTGGTGAGTCATGTTGACTTTGTCATCAGTGGTGAGTCATGTTGACTTTGTCATCAGTGGTGAGTCATGTTGACTTTGTCATCAGTGGTGAGTCATGTTGACTTTGTCATCAGTGGTGAGTCATGTTGACTTTGTCATAAACTGGTTTTAAAGATGAACTTACACAAAATTTTAGTAGACTTTATTAAAAAAATAATCAGGATTTTTCTATCATTTGCGATTGTTTTTGATGTTCAAAGTGATCTCACTGCCAGGATGTTTCAAGATTAACATCGATGAAACTTGATCACCGTTAAAACGCTCAGTAGACAAATATGTGCTGAAATGATGTCATTGATTGCACGCCTGCCTGTCCCTCTCGTTATTGATATTGGCTATCGCGTTCAAATCGCAGCTTTAAGCGCCTCTATTCTGTCTGTCTCTTTGTCGATGTTCAACTATAGCTGTCATAATCACACTTTCGCTTGAATTTGAGCATTTTAACTAAGATTACATAAGCTTTATTGGTTTTACATTCTAGCATAACAATCATTTCAAACAAAAAGCGATCGCAAATGATACTTTCTGATAAAATTTACTCAAACTTTGTGTAAGTTCATCTTTAAAATACTAGTTTTACAGTTAGAACATCTACTGTAATTACAGTTAGAACATCTACTGTAATTACAGTTAGAGCATCTACTGTAATTACAGTTAGAACATCTACTGTAATTACAGTTAGAACATCTACTGTAATTACAGTTAGAACATCTACTGTAATTACAGTTAGAACATCTACTGTAATTACAGTTAGAACATCTACTGTAATTACAGTTAGAACATCTACTGTAATTACAGTTAGAACATCTACTGTAATTACAGTTAGAACATCTACTGTAATTACAGTTAGAACATCTACTGTAATTACAGTTAGAACATCTACTGTAATTACAGTTAGAACATCTACTGTAATTACAGTTAGAACATCTACTGTAATTACAGTTAGAACATCTACTGTAATTACAGTTAGAACATCTACTGTAATTACAGTTAGAACATCTACTGTAATTACAGTTAGAACATCTACTGTAATTACAGTTAGAACATCTACTGTAATTACAGTTAGAACATCTACTGTAATTACAGTTAGAACATCTACTGTAATTACAGTTAGAACATCTACTGTAATTACAGTTAGAACATCTACTGTAATTACAGTTAGAACATCTACTGTAATTACAGTTAGAACATCTACTGTAATTACAGTTAGAACATCTACTGTAATTACAGTTAGAACATCTACTGTAATTACAGTTAGAACATCTACTGTAATTACAGTTAGAACATCTACTGTAATTACAGTTAGAACATCTACTGTAATTACAGTTAGAACATCTACTGTAATTACAGTTAGAACATCTACTGTAATTACAGTTAGAACATCTACTGTAATTACAGTTAGAACATCTACTGTAATTACAGTTAGAACATCTACTGTAATTACAGTTAGAACATCTACTGTAATTACAGTTAGAACATCTACTGTAATTACAGTTAGAACATCTACTGTAATTACAGTTAGAACATCTACTGTAATTACAGTTAGAACATCTACTGTAATTACAGTTAGAACATCTACTGTAATTACAGTTAGAACATCTACTGTAATTACAGTTAGAACATCTACTGTAATTACAGTTAGAACATCTACTGTAATTTAGCTCAAATACACGCATGATTACTGCAAACCTACATACTATATACTTGCTAAATACATTTTATTACTGATGGTTTGTTGATATTCTTTGACATAGAAATGAGAACACAAAGACTGTCTATCCGATCAGCGACCCTGAGTTTTCCCGAAAAGCTTCAAGGACAGAGTCCGTAGTTAGTGGCGTGCCTAAGAAAGAGCCCGAGTTTTGTGTGGAGCTGCAGTATGAGACTGTGGCTATTGCCTCTCAGCCTCCTCCAACGGTCGTGCACGCTCAGTCCGTCGAGTCAGACCAACCAAGCAGGCCTGTCTCAGGCAAGCATGTGCAGGACCACTCATCAAGAGTGCAGACTCCAACAAAGAACAGCTTTGCCCCGGTCGACACTGAAGGTATTACTTTAAACCTGTCAAAATGGCTTGAAGGCGGTTCACAAGTTTCTACTCTACATTGAAATCTTAGAATTTACATTTATCAATTGTAAAACAAGCTACTCATTTTATATTCGGTTGTGATACTTTGCATTAACAGAAATTTCTACAAAATTTTTAAGCTGCAGAGATTTCTAAGATTGCAACGAATGTTAGACAACTCCTGTAATGGCAAATTATTATTGCAGAAATCTACATTTTTGCAAAGTATCCCATAAATTTGGAAAGACACAAACAACTTCCACTTCACCTTTCGCTACTGGCTAGAGTCTTGTATCATTTATGCAACAAAAAGCAAACATTCCATTGCATTTCTATAATAGCAGTTTTAAAGAAGCTATTTTTATAGACTAAATACTTGTTGTAGCACAGCCATGATCTGCCTGTATCTTCTCTGTATACCTATCTGCTTAGCAATACTTATTTTACCTGATATACAACTTTAACTGTTTGTTATATAGCGCTTAGAACCGTGACCCAAGGCTCTGTGTTTGTCATACTATTACTACCTCTTAATATCTCTATTATGAGATCACTTGGTCTCTTATCGCATGCAGATGTAGTCTTGTACTTGAGAAATTGTTTAAATTCCAATCTAGCGTGACTAAACACATTAAATAAGTATCCGTTACTATATGCTTTAGATTTTTACTTTTCGCATGACGGTAGGTTCTTGTGATTAGTATATGTTAGTGCTATGAAATGTGTGACACTTGTCCTTCAAAGGCTCATGCACATTTGTGTCTATTGGTTAAGTCTATGCTCTATTTTATTAGTCTATAGCACAGCTCTATTGTTGAACTCAATTGCAATGATGTTTCTGCAGGGCATGGCATTGTTTAAATTTTCTACAACCATCAGGTATGATTTATTCTAACATGTGTTGTTGTGGCAAATTATCCTAAATTTACATGTAGTAGCGAAACATTGCTTCCAAAGAGTTGTCTTTTCATGTATATTAAAGCAATGATAACTCTAAAAAAAAACTTGCATTTGGAGTTTCTTATTGGTCTCCATCTTCCTCGTCCCAATTTCACTTATGATAGACTCAGAATTGCTTTGTATTTCTTTCTATTTTTGCTTATTATCTAGATTTGCTTCACAGTTTGCTGTCATCCAGATTTAATGGCTTTATGTGTAGCCTTATAACATGTGTACCAAATTCAATTCCAGTTGGCACTTTCGAAATATTTACGAACAATTCATGTTCTCTTTTGCCTCGTTTTTGGTGTTGTAATGTTAACCTTGTTAACACATCCATGTACGTATTTGCTCATGTAATGTTAACCTTGTTAACACATCCATGTAGGTATTTGCTCATGTAATGTTAACCTTGTTAACACATCCATGTAGGTATTTGCTCATGTAATGTTAACCTTGTTAACACATCCATGTAGGTATTTGCTCATGTGTGCACATATGTTTTGGTATTTGACAAGCTGTTTGGGTTTCCTTATAGAACTAAACAATTTTGTGTAAAAAAGCTCAACTTATCTCTTATTAAAGTCTGTCGATAAAACAGCAATAGGTGGGAGCTCTGTATTCTTTGGTTAACTCAATGTTGGCATATGAAATAAACTTAACAGAAGATATGGGGTTGCAAGTAGGGCCACCTGCTTTACCCATTATTCAGAGGGAGTGAATATGATACATTCCATGATAATCATAACAAGGACTGGATGCACTCTACCCCAAAAATGAGAATTAAAATGCTCAGAGATAAATTGGGGATTTTCTTTGTTATACCTATTCTTATATCACAGTGTGCTTACTCAAAACATAAAAATTTATTTTCCAACGTAGCATATTTATTATTTAGCATAAGCAAAAAAGACTCCTCTGCAAGCTTTGAAACATCGGCATTGTTCGCTTTCCATTGGATTAGCTGTCATTTGAACATCTGATATTTACAATGTGACCTTGACCCGACCTGCTATATATAATTATTGTATGATTATGCAGGAGCTCCAAAAGGTATTCAAAAGGAGCTGACATGTAAAAGCTTGGTCGTTAGTGACTTCTATACATCGAAACAGCCATCATTTGACATACCTTATTTGGCGCTTCTTCAAGGAGATAAGCAAAATAATCAAAAAACGCGGATATGTTTGATCCCCCCAACTCCACAGCCAAATCAGCATGATCCTTATGCTAATTATCACTTGACTTAACTTTTTATCTGCGTATTTTATATTCGAGTGACTTGTCTGTTTGTTTTTACATATGATACCGTCCAGTATGTTGTATGAGTAAGCAAATACATTACATAGCACTCAGTTGTCTCATAGTATATTCTCTGAGTTTGGGCAACGACCAGAAATTGAAATGATCAAACTCCAGACTGTTCAGTCACTGGCTGCTTGGACTTGTTAATTACACTTTGTTTATGAATGTATTGATCAAAGATTATTTTTAGATATTATGTTTTTACGTGCTCAATAAATAAATTATTTTCAGCTCAATGGCAACGTTTTGCTTTGTTTGCTTTTAAAATCAAACAGGCTTACTGAATATTTGTGTATGTTTGTTTGCTGTCGATGAAAATTTGATATTCAAGTTCAAATAAGCCAGGGAATTGTTGTGGCTAGTTTACTTAGAGACAAGTTTTATTTCATTCCCGTTAAGAGCTCACTTCAGTTTCTAACAAGCGGCTTCTAGAGCAGGAACCACATAGCAAGACATTACTGATTAGGGAGAACAATAAGAGAACAGGTTGGTGAGCGATTCTACAAAGTGTATTGCTATTACATCTGTTTGACAGACTCGAGAGTATTGCTGCTTGTATGTTACTTATCAAGTGCTTGTTGTCCATACTGTATATAATGCCCTCAGCGTCAAATAAGTTTATTCCAAGTCTTATTTCTTACAACAAACCATTTCATTTATACATCTACTAGTCAAACGTCTGGCGTTGCACGGGTATTAAAATAGCTTATAAACAGTGGCAGGTAATGTAGTTGCCTGTGACTTGCCATTAGCCTGGCACATTTCCAATGAATAATTTGAGTAAATTACTACTATCCATATTGCTAAACTTAATAATAAGAGATGTGAAAGCAAGCTATGCGTATTTTAACCAACATAACGACTCATATGGCCTAAAGAATCAAGTGCATCTCGTGTAGCTAAATTGGTTAGATTATCACCTGATGAATGAGAGGTCGGGGGTTAAAATTTAGCATGAAGCGGATCTTTTGCTCCTAGATTTTAATAGCTATAGCTGGAAAGACTGAACAACAGACTTTGAGACATATACATATATAGATAGATGCTCAAGTATACATTTATAGGTGCTCATTTATACATCTACAGATATTCATGAATACAGCTATATATATATATACATATATGTATATGTATATATATAGATATATATACATTGTATATATATATGTACATCCTATCCCTCTGTGTGTAATAGGATGTTGAAAGGCTGATGACTATACATTTCAACTGCTGAGAATGTAATTTTTTATATGAGAGCGTAAATATACAAGTTTATAGATCGGCTTGTTGTTATATCTAAAAATATAGGATTTGAGACATGGTTTTTTGGAGTTTTTAAATAAGTTCATCATATTATACAGTAATATATATATATATATATACTTTAATATATATATACTATATATAATTATATATAGTATATATATATATATATGTACTGTATAATATGATGAACTTATTTAAATTTTTTAAATGTTTTTAAATTATGCCATACAATAATAATAAAACAAAAAAATGTATACCCATATTCACAAGTAAATTGTGTTTTAGAGAATTTTCTTTTCATAGAATTTACTCTTCAGCCAAAATGGCTAATATAGGTATGAAGAGAGGACTGATTTATATGCATGATTAACCATAAATAATCGCTGTTAAATATGTCAGTCTACAGTAAGTGGTGACACAAGCTGTAGTCATAGATCCATTTAGTTATGTTCAGCATTCAGCATAAATGTGGCTGTTTGAGATCTCAGCAGTTGCTTGATTTTTCCCAGTTCTACCTCATAAAAGATCATCTAAAATCTACAAATAAAATAATTTTTCGTTCTATTATTTAAAATTATGTTAAACTAAAACCCATTTTAGCTACAGTGATACCTAAACAAAAGAATGAAAACAGCTTGAAGAGATGCTACACCAATAAATATATATTTAATATATGTTGTTCAACCAAAGGAAGAGACAATGATTATCTTTTAAAGGAAAAAGTTTTATTTTGAAGAAATTTGATAAGAATTTTTCTAATCAGCTGCTGTCTGCTTCAAACACATATTCTTACTTTTTGAGCTTTTGAATTTGACTTTTGGCGCTTATTAAGAAACTTGATACTGTATATGTAAAACAGAAGAGGCCCATCTGAGACTCTAGATATTCGTCGCCAATCATTTGTTAATTTAAGCTGGTCAAATACTCCTTGGGAACTTCACTAATCCAACTTCCTAATCAAACAGACCATAAAATTGCATAAGAGCCAGTTGCTAGCGTGAACCTAGCTACGTGTTTGTTGTAACTAGCAACTTGCGCAACTGTTTACTCGTATCTATTTAGTGTAGTCAACAGCTTTGAAATGTTAGCTGCCCACTTGTCTGCTTAGAGAGAATCATATCCCTAACTCTATATTTGTTAAATTAATGACGCAATCTAAAGTATGCCGTATTTTTGCTGATGAGTCGTGCCCATTCTTATTCAGAAAAAGAGTGAAAGAGTATTCCCAGCAAGCATGTTGGCTCGGCAGCTGATGCTACTGTTTCTGTTGACACCGGTATTAGCGACTAGTTCTACAACACCAGGTGAGACTGTTAACTAGACCCAGAGCCGTATAGTTTCACAGAGTCCCGCGACCGACAGAAGCGTATACGGGAGCGCACTCGATTCCAAACAAACAGGCCACGCCTACTATTTTTATATAAGTTATAATGGAGAGGCCGCAACATTAACCAACAAAAATTACTCCCATTGGCAGTCGCTCTGAAATTAATTGTTGTATTATACACCATTTGAAAAAGGACAAAATTCCCTGCTATAAACTACAAATGATTTTTTGTAATAAAATAAAGTAAATGCAAAAGAGTGAGATGTTGAGAACGAGGTAAGAATATTCCATTAAAGATCAGTATGTCGATCCGGTTTGTTTGGAATCAAGCGTTTTGTTTCCGGTTTTTGGTCACGGGACTCTGTGAAACTATACGACACTGACTAGACCCAGTCCTTTCATATGTATTCATTGAAAACAATGACTTCAGATCATTGACCCCGCCTAGCTCAGATCTTTTGCTACGCTTACCTCTAAATTTCATCTCTGATCACTATCTATGCTCACCTCGAATGCTTTTGTTTTTACCACAACTAAATTTCTAATTTCCTACTACGGCGCTTATTTAAAAAGCTATAAGATTATTTGGTTCATGTCACGGTAGATTTTTGGGAATGCGGCACAATTTGCCACATTTTTGACAATTCCTTTGAACTCTCTCATAATAAGAATTTATGAGGCTCAACAGTTGAAACAGTATCAGTATTTCTCAAGTATTAAAAACTTGAGAAATGTTGAAACATATTACAGAAGATAAACATTACAAAAGATAAACATATTACAAAAACATATTTATTATCGTAAAAGAAAGAAATTTACAATTCAAAAATGTCTTCAATAACTAATGTATAAATGAGAACACTTTGCAATGAGAACTTCACCAAAAGCCGCAAAAATATCAAAAATGTTTCGTTCAGCCAATTATTAACAATACTTGAACTTTTCAGAGCTGCTTGGAAGCTCGACAACAAATAACCCAATCACAAGCAAGATGATGTCTACAGACAGTCAATCATCATATTCTACTGAAACCGCCAGCGACTCCAGCCAAAAGTCTTCATATTCTACTGAAACTGTCAGCGACTCCAGCCAAAAGTCTTCATATTCTACTGAAACCGCCAGCGACTCCAGCCAAAAGTCTTCATATTCTACTGAAACCGCCAGCGACTCCAGCCAAAAGTCTTCATATTCTACTGAAACCGCCAGCGACTCCAGCCAAAAGTCTTCATATTCTACTGATGCTCTTAAAAGCGAGTCTACATATTCTACGGAGGAGCACTCTACATACAGCACTGATGTCTACACCAGTGACTCCACCTATGGTACTGGAGATCTCTATACCGACGAGTCTACGTACAGCACTGGAGACTTTAGCACAGATGAGTCAACATATGGCACTGGAGATTTCGTGACTGATTTCTCCTCTTTCTCCACTGATGATTTCACGACAGACGAGTCGTCCTATGCAACTGCCACAGATGAAATAATGGGGATGAGTGATACGACTGATCCCTCTATAGAAACAACGGTTGGAACAACCAGCAGAAGCGCTGATGAAACCACCAGTAATATTTATTTCTTGTGGTTTCAGTTTAAATTAAAAAACAGCAAAATTGTTTTCACTCATTTATCTTGCATGCAACCACGTATACTTATATGATAGATTGGTAATCTTTGAAAAGTCTCTTTTAATAATATTTCTAGTCTAATATAAATAAAAGTCACAAATTTTACAGAATGTGTTTTTATGCAGTGTAGGATTTTCATATTGACCTTGTTTTAGCTGATGGGCAAGCAGATTCCATTACTTCCAACACTACACCTGACTCTGAAGACGCTACCCAATCTACCACTTCTTTAACAACTAACACTGCAGGTAAGAAAATAATGGTTAATGTTGCCAGATCAGGTTAGGTAATAGTTTCACTTTTATATCTATCACAAGCTGAATGTAAATGAAGACGATACTTTCAAAAGTCAAGTTTTTAAATTTTAACTAAAGAAATTTGCTTAATTCTTCAAATCAAATATATTTAATATTTATGTTATATGATTTTATATATTACTATAATACTATACTATATAATTTATTATTATACTAAAAGACTACATAAAACTTGTAGAAATTCGAACAACCCAGTTTATACACTGGTATATTTACACTCTCATATGAAGTATTACACACTCAGCAATTAAAATTTGTAGTCGCCAGTATTTCAACATCGTGTTACACAAAAAGGTTCAAAAGACGCAAATCTATAATTGGTTTCAACATAAGTCAAAAGGGTAAAAATCACTACAGTACAAAATTATTAAAATTTTCATATAGCATCTCCTTTATAGAAGGGTTGAAGAGAAAATCGCAAATATATTTGAAGAGGCGTAAGCTGGTATAAAAGCTCTACAAGTATTTAAAAAGCAGCATAGATATCTAATAGTTTAGTATTAGGTGAAATTAAATTAATTGTATAATAAAAATGGTTTTAGTATAATATATTATCTAAAAACAAATTGAGGTAAGAATGGTAAATGTATTTCATTGAAAAGATTATAAAAGCAATCCATTACAATTCACGGATCAATAAAATTATTTACAACTTCACAACCAGCTTACTCTTGGACCGAGCCAGCAGCGTGGTCTTCGTCTGCTCTGTATCCCTATGGAGAGTCGGAAGGAGACACCGATATGCTAGCAGATGTAGTCAGTCGAGACAGCTATGATCTATGCGATAGAGTGAGACTGAATGGAAGAGTAGGAGCTGCATTCTACAAGAACAGATATTATTACATATACGTGAGTTTCACAATCGATTCTATTCTCGCAGACATATTCTGACATAGCAATATGTTACTTGGTGAAACTTTTACTAAATAACTTATAAAAAACTGAGATTTCTTGGAAAAGACAGCCTCCTAAAAGTTGGAAGATGTGGAAATGCAATTTAATTGTCAAATCTAAACAAATACATCCCACTTTGTCATTGTGTGTGTCTGTCTGTTTGTTGTTGTGTGTGTGTGTCTGTCTGTTTGTCATTGTGTGTGTCTGTCTGGTTGTCATTGTGTGTGTCTGTCTGTTTGTTATTGTGTGTGTGTGTGTGTCTGTCTGTTTGTCATTGTGTGTGTCTGTCTGGTTGTCATTGTGTGTGTCTGTCTGTTTGCTATTGTGTGTGTGTGTCTGTCTGTTTGTCATTGTGTGTGTCTGTCTGTTTGTCATTGTGTGTGTCTGTCTGTTTGTCCGTTAGTTGGTATGAGCGCTCTGAGATTCCATGTTATTTTTTGGCCGATTTCATCCAGACTTCTCACGCATTGGGTTTTTGCCTTCAGCCAAGTAGCTAAGAATATTGGGTTTCAAAACTTTGTTGGGTACTTGAAACATCTATCTGCAGCCCATCTGATTAAAAACGACAATCAGACAGTCTGCAGTGAGCAGTTGAAATGCTAGTGGTATGTTTGCTACTAGATGTAAAACACAGCTATCATGATTTGGCAGCTGCATGTAGCAGCAAACTAAGTATGATGGGTTAAAAATTTTAATTGTTTCAGTTGTATAAATATAAATGGAAATATTGTTACAAATTTACTGACAAAAATTGAAATCGGTCACATGCCGGTAACTAAACAATTTCTACATACTATCAATGTTTTGTTCAGTACTGTTTATGTATTTAACATAAAACTCAAAAAATGACTCTCACCCATTTCTGAGAGACAACGTAGGGTTAAAGATTCTCTCGCATTACTTCTACTATGTTCTGTAGGTATGCAATAATGGAATGCTGACGTTTAACCAGCCAATCAGAGAAGACCACCCTTCAGTTTTTGGCAGCAACCTTGGCTACATCAACAAGCCCGTAATTGCCCCATTTTGGAGCAAATCAGATGAGGTGACACTCAGCTTGTTGGCGGACTCATGGCCGCAAGCCCGTACTCGAGTCTTTTACAACACCTATGACAGCAGAGATGGAGGAAATGATGCCATCTTCACCAGAGCTGCCAATGATGTGGCTAATTCAGGTTCTCTACTAGCTGTCGATTCTTAGTTTTAAATCACATGTATATCAACACTACTATCGGTTTGTCATCTTTCACCAAGATAGTTGGCAGCAGTGATGTAGTGCTAACCTTTGTTAACCATAACTGTAAAGTTGAGATAAGTGGATGTAGGCGACCAAAAGTTGCAACGCGACTTCACCGCCACTACGTGGCGGTGAAGTCGCGGTGAAGCCTGTTTACTACAAGCTAAGCTGGTTGAAGCAGTTGGGGGCCTGTGGGACGCTGTAAGCCCTTCAGTGGGGTCTGGGGCAAAGCCCCGGCGCCAAAGCCTACAAGGCTTTAAAATCATGTGTATGATATGAGAAATGAGCACATCTGTTGTAATAAATAAGTTGAGAAAATAATAAAAATCAATGCCTTTGTCCTTCAGTACAAATGCTTAGTGTCATTGGTTTGCTGTAATCCGATCTTAGCCTTTATTGTTGACAACCAATTAGGATCACAATCTTGTCATGTTACATGACCATTACATAACTGTATTGTACTGTATGCTGCTTTTATATTGATTGGCCATTGAATGTCGACTATAATGACATTAGTGTACTTGAATCAATGAAATGTAGCTATAATTTACATTGAAAATTGGCAGTCTAAAATTTTTTAACCCTAACTATAGTTATACTTAAAAAACACACAAATTTTCAAACCATAACTTAGTTAGGGAGAGTTAGGGTAGCACTACATCACTGGTTGGCAGCTATTTAAAAAAAAAACTGGCCTTCATTTCTAGGTCAAGTTACCTACTTGTTCTACTTGTTTACTATTAACTTTTAAGCTGTGCTAAGCCTTCAAATTTCATAGATTGTTTCACAAATTAATCACTTTTTGTGATACTTAATAAGTTAGTAGTAGAACAATTAAACTAGCTCGCAGAAGATAATTCGGATACGTTCTTATTTTTTGATCCTGTCTCTCTTGTAAAATAGACAGGTTTGTACACTCGGCTGAATAGTTGGTTCTAAATGAGTGTGACGAGGATGTAGAAGTATAGTTGTGGTCATAGTAGAAACTTACTAGGTACAAACATGCCTGGCTCAGTATTGACAGCTTATCAAATATCCACAGCTCTATATTTCAGATTTTTGTGCAGACACATAAAAAACCTGTGATAGAAATTTACTAAACTCGTGCGTGAGCATATTAAACTTGTTTTTCAATTTTTTTTGGTCATTATTATTTTGATCTTAGGAATAGTTCTCCGCTGGTTTTTTAATGCTATTTGAACTCATGACAGCATTGAGACAAACAATGTCGCTATTAAAAAAAGTGAAAAAGATTGACCTAGAACACAGAATAGAATGTAGTAAGACGCATTACTTGCATGAGCTAGGTGATGTCATAACAACGCTTTGGAAGCTTATAAAGATTATAAGTGATTATAAATAAACACAGTACTAATTTGTTTGGCATGCCTTGTCTGATCATAGGTTTATTGTATCCAAAAATTACTTTCTAGAATTATGATTTAGAAAAACAGGTCTGAATGAAGATATTATGAAAATGTCTTGGTTGATCAAAGTCATAACTGCAGTGTCTTGTAGCACAGCCTCAGGGCCAAGAAGCTGTGTTAATAGGTTAGAACGTAATTAAGATTGTGATTATATACTTTTGATCACAGTCAGTAATATTTGCATACTATTGTGTTTAAAAGACTAATTCTCAGGTCTTCTGATCAAATCTCTTGTTTATCAATTTCATTACACTTTTAGATGTAGGTGTGGCGGACTTTCAGCCAACATGGCTTCTCGTGGCAACCTGGCTGAATGTGGCTGATCAGAGAGACAACTGCAGGTCAACCTCTATCAACTACTACAGAACAGGCTCGTCAGTTGGAGACTGCGCGACAACGGCTGAAGAGCTCGCGGTATGTTGGTAACCTAACAACCTTCGTGCGAATTTTGAGTAGACAGCTATGATGTTATTACAGTATCATGATTTGTTTTTCATGGCAACGAACAGTGTAATAAAGTTTAGACCAAATAGAATAGTACATGCAGATTTAGACGAAAATGTGAATACAGTTGAAAAAATAACTGAGTAATATGTACTACCAGAAGTTGCCTTTCACTTGGGTGAAACGAAAAATTGTTTTTCTAGAAATTTAATTTGAGTTTTCAAATTTTAATTTATATTACTTTATTACAGATAATAATTTGTGCTTTGAGCTGAATTCTCTCTCCTTGAGCACAAATTTGCTCTGTTTTTTAAACCAGTTTTTCTAAGCCAGTTTCACTCAAGGCGGCTACTGCGTGGAAATCATTTCAAGGTTTGGACCCTCGTTTTCATATACTGCTTGCTCAGCTCTATCGTCAACCTCCTTTCATCTTTTCTAATTTTTCCTGATGATTTTTGGACCCAATGAAAGGCACAAATAAAACTTTTTGTTTCAATTGTGTCATACAACTATAATAAAACAAAAAAATTGATGTTTTCATTTTTAAAATAGTTTAAAGTAGTTTTTATCTTTTTAAATAGAATTGAAAGTTTTTAAATAGAAAAGAGTTATCACTTTTAAAATACAGAAAATCTGGAGAACTCCACTCTGACCGACATATTAGTAAACCAACAGTCAATAAAACACTCATTGCCATACTAATCACAGATGAAGATGAAATTAGTTTGCTTTACAGAACCATAGAGTTATACGCTTCCTCTCTATATGCAAATTCTTTATTCACCTGTTTCAGATCAATCACTTTCAAGCGGTTTTCATGACCGATGGGGTCTACTCTTTCGTCAAGTACAACTACCCAGAGGATGGCATTCAGTGGGCTTATCCAGGTAAAAGGCAGTCCACGGCAGCGGCTGGCTGTTTAATCATAAGAAGTCAGCTTCATTACTCCGATCAATAAACTGATCAATAAACTGCAAATTTCAGCTCATCATTTATTCATCACGACTTGCTGCAGTGAAAGAGCAAAATGTTATTTTTTAATAAAGTTTTTAAACCGACATTTTATGCTTATAGAAAGCTTCAGTATCTTATTTCAAAGATGAGTGTTTTAAGAAACAAGTAAAAGAACTACAAAAAAGACAAAACACACATATATGTTGTATGTTGCTTTGATGAAATGTATATAATCATCCCACGACCAAACACGAGTGAAGCGATTGTTTGGGAGCTTTATGATAAATGCATATGCACACAGCTCACGAAAGTTATTTATCAACGGCCGTTACCGAACCCTTGTACCAAAATCCTATCAAAAAATTTAACCATTTTTGTGAAGAGTCGTTCAAGTATAATAATGATACAAAACACATATAAACATATTTAAATATGTTACCAAGTCTTTGAAAAGTTGATGCAATATTCTAAAACTAACCCATCTGATTGGATTATACATAAATAGACAGATTAATTTAGCCTAAAATTGCAATAAAAACTTGACAAGCCTTTTTTAATCAAAATTAAGATCGGCTAATGAAACACCGATAAGGCCGTGTGACAGAAAGTAGAACCATTAAGTTGTGCGCATTTCACGAGAAAAACAATGAGAAATGCAATATTAGCAGTCAAATGGCACTGCAGTGCAATAGGATAACTGCAATGGTAGCTGTAATGTACTGGGTGTGGGTGTTATTATAGACAACAAACAGCAATAATGAAAGGAAAATATTATATGTTTATATCTCTCCCCCTGCAATAGGAGAAATGCAATATTGGCCAATATTAGAAGTAAAATGCACTGATATTATTAGAATAACCAATATTATTAATATAGTAATAATATAAAACCAATGCACAATTCTGTTTAAATTTCAAAACGTCATAGCTAACAATATCAAGCAGTTGTGATATTTATATAGATTTTTAAAAAATCTGTACTACATAGTCATTGTTCTGTAGTCATCCAAACTTATAATTAAATATTGTAATATCTCATAAGAATCGTTAGAAAAAAATATCATCGTCATTTCCTTTACTTACACTGCGTTGGACATCAGTTAGAATACCAAAGTACTTGAAAGTGTCTAAAATGTCAGTTACTTTGAAATCGGCAAAAATGAAACGATTTCAGTACTCTACGTTAATTACAGAAACCTTCGGCAATTCGACAATGCTATAGACTGGTGAAATGTGCACGTTATTCTTTCGTGAAATGCGCACGACTTAATTGTTCTATTCTCTGTTGCTCGGCGTTTCAATTTCCGGTCTTGATATTAAAAAAAGTAAGGCTTAGCAAGTTTTAATAATGATTTTTAGCCAAATTAATCTGTCTATTTGTGTATAATCCGATCAGATGGGTAAGTTTTAAGAATATGTCGACGGTGTACAAAGACTTGGTAACATATTTAAATAGGTTTATATGTGTTTTGTATCGTTATTATACTTTAACGACTCTACAAAACGATGGTTAAATTTGTTGATGAGATTTCAAAGCAAGGGTTTGAGACGTTGTTGATGAATAATTTTCGTAAGTTGTGTGCACATGCATTTATCATAAAAACTCTCAAACTTCGCTCCCACTCGTTTGGTCGTGGGATAATCAAATTTAAATAACATGATTTAGGTGCAAACATACTATTTATTTTATAGTTCTGTTAAAGGTAAATTAAAAGCCAGGTTTCACCACTAGCAATAAATGGAGAAGAATTACTTTGAAGAATATGTTTAGCTTATTTGAACTCAAAGACAACAATGGCCAACAATGCTGTCTGATTCATCACATATCCATCTCAGACATTTTTTTGCGTACATTATACGATGACACCTTAATTTCTTTTCGTAAATGCTGTGTATTATTTTAAACAGCACACAGCTAATCCTCAAGTCTTACCTCACCCAGCTCTAAAAGATATGCCGCTGCCAGCTTAGTCTAATAGAACGTCGCAAAAAAAAATTGCAGCTTAATGCATTGCATGCATCTCTGTCCTTCAACGTTTTATTCGCAATTATACCCCAACGAGTACTCATTCTATACAAAGTGCTGCATGCTAATCTTTATTACCCCATGTGTACATGTCATCGAAATGAACCAGCGAATCTTTTCATTACTCAATCCCAACTTTAGCCTCTGACCAGATACTCATATATGTACTAGACAGAATTCCACTTTGTCCTGTCTAGATGTACTACATTACATGCTAAGATTCAAGTCATAATATACTGCTAGCGCTGGAACTATTAGTACTACTCCTACTGCAGCTGGTACTACTACTACATCTGCTATGACTAACATACCTGTTAATACTACTGCCACTACTACTACTACTACTGCCACTACTGCTACTACTACCACTACTACAGCTACTACTAGTACTAGTACTACTACTACTACTACTACTAGTACTACTAGTACTATTAGTACTACTATCACTACTACTATACTACTACTACTAGTACTACTATCACTACTACTAGTACTACTACTACTACTAATACTGCTACTACTAGTACTACTATCACTACTACTATACTGCTGCTACTACTACTACTACTACTACTGTTACTACTACTACTACTAATGCTGCTGCTACTACCGCTATCTTTCCAAATGCTATTTTATCTACTACCACTATTATGACTACTACTGCCTATTACTGCTATATATATTACTGTTACTATTACTGCCATAATACTATTACTACTGCCGCTAATGCTCCTACTATTATATACCATTACTACTATTGTTGTTTTTAGTACTATCACTACTACTATTACTACCCTACTAATACTACTTGTACTTATGCAATTTAGTTTCACCTTTGGTGTTGACTCTATATTCGCAGGTGTTACTACAACTAATTTGGACATGCTCTCACAGATAGCTGAAAACTCGCAGACGCTCACGGGCATGGCGATAGGTGGCCTTATCTCTGGTGATGGTCTGCCCTCCACTACCATCAACCTCGACTCTAGTAACACCTTTAACTTTGTCAACATCGACTCACTGCCGGGAAACATGAAAGGTAAGTTTTACAGTTATGATTTTTTATTCTCCCCGTACTTTTCAGTCAGGAAGCACGTGGACAGTTTACTTAGTTTTTACTTTAGATTAAAAACATCTGAAATAGAATTATGTGATTTTTGGTATTAACCAGATCGGTTCTTTCTGGTTTGTCAATTGCCATTTATTTTTGTGATAACTTCTTTTCCTCTTGCAAAGCAATTGGAAAATCTCTGATTGGTGCACTGGCAATAGACAATCTCTGATTGGTGCACTGGCAATAGACAATCTCTGATTGGTGCACTGGCAATAGACAATCTCTGATTGGTGCACTGGCAATAGACAATCTCTGATTGGTGCACTGGCAATAGACAATCTCTGCTTGGTGCACTGGCAATAGACAAGTTATACTTACCAGATGGTTTCATAATAAGACTCGATGGCGTTAGGCGGAGAGTAGGACTTTTAGTTTTAATTTCTCCACTTTTAGATGGTGCCATCGGTGAGTACTTGTTTCGGGTAGAGACATCTGATGGTACTAAGACTCCAGAACTCCGATGCGTGCAATGGGTAGATGGGGAGGATGCCGATTTCTATAGTGCTGCCTCTCAGTCTATGCCTTGCCCTACAAACATTTTCAGCATGTTCATAGAATCCATGTGAGTTAGGTATATCTTCTTGAGACAAAAGGTGGAAGCTTATTATCTAAATAAGTCTTGTTATTGTCATGTGTAATACGCTATTCTACTTTTTAGCATGTGTTCCTCGCTGATTCTTCAATGTTTGCCTTTTGTTTGTTAGTCTTTTTTTGTTGGTCTTTTTTTGGTTTATCATCTCTGTGTCCAGCTGGAACAATTAAAACTTAGTAGCAAAAAATCTGCAAGGCGCTGGAATTGAACTCGCAGCATTCAAACCGCAAGTCTGCAAACTTTCGCACATATAACTATCTTATCTATCCATATCACAACTGCACATATTAAATATATACTTTTTATTATTAATTAATATTAACTTTCACATTTTTATTTTTTAAAAGCCATTTTAAAATTCATTACCTTGTTTTTTTATTTGTAATTTTCAAATGTGCTGTTTCAATTCAAATTTCAAAACGCCATCAATTTCCAGTTCTTTCTAAGGAGTACGCTAAAACTGTAAAAGCTGAAAACTTTTAACGTGTACAGTTGTTGTTGTGTTATTTTGAGTAAGAATTGCCTTTACCTTCTCTCCTGTTCAATCAGGCAAAGTAGTTTTGCGCGCTTTACTGCTATACCTTTGTATAAGTATTGACAGGTGATAGTATCATCATCTTCAAAGTTTTGATGGATAGCTCCTGCTGCAACAGTAACATTTTTTATATCTATGCACACTTCTATATAAATGTAGTCATTGTTATTATTGATTCAACATATTCGTGACTTTTATTTCCTTTTTCCAGTTTGTATTGTATCAGTATTAAAGTTTGACTTGCAACACAATTCACATTACAGTTATTTGGTATCAAAAGATTCACCATGTCTTACTCAGCTGTGTTGTAGGTGCCAAATACGTGGAAATGTGATTAAAATCTCTTAAAAGCTCAAAAACAACAAGCCGCCGTAGATTGGAATCTCTTTATTTATCTGGCGTATTCATTACAGTGTGGTTATCGTCTTGTCACGTGATGTTCTCACGTGAATTGAAAGGCCAATAAAAAGCTCAATATAAACTTATCGTAGTACTAGTTTATGACAAACACTTCGGGTTTTACCGAAGACCCCGTATCAAATATAGATGCTCGCTACTTTACAGTTTTGTTTCGGCTTGGACTAATCGTCAAGTCGTAATCTGATCATGTGACCCAATACTTTGAAAATAATTTTTGCGGCACTTTTCGATTATCACAGGTAACCAACAGGCTCGTCATGATTATCAGACAATGATATGTACTCCTTCGAGCTAAGGTTCAAAAGTTTAACGATTTTTTACGGTAAGTTAAAATATATCAGTGCTAAAAGTGACAGCATTACAATGACGATAACACAGACGCATAAGAACAATAAACATGGTTTTATTGAATGCGTGAAGTATATTTGTGAAAATATTTCGACGAATAAGGTTGCATGAAAGTGTAAACAGAAACCATCTTGTAACAACTACGTCCCATTTGAGCTGTTTTGGAAAGCGAATCCAAACTATGGCGGTCTCGTGTGGCTGCGATTAACTGTTCGTTTTTAGCTTTAAAGAGCTTGTAATCACATTCCCACATATTTTGCACCTACAACACAACAGAGTAAGACATGGTGAATCTTATGATACCAAATAACTGTAATGTGAATTTTGTTGCAAGTCAACCTTTAAATTACTTTTCATTGTAACCATTGTAACAAAACAGACTATCTAACCATTACTTGCTAATTATTTCAGATTTAAACACCTTTGCAGTTGTTTTAATTTTTTTCTCAATTTATTTGAACTGCATAAAACACTTTTCTCATGATATGAAGTTTACAAATTATAATGGTAATTGTAGTATATGTTGAATAAAAATAAATTTTCTGTGCAAAGACCTTTTATTACCTGGGCAATGCCAAGCAATAGTCTAGTAATCCGTATATATAAACCCCAGTCTGTCTGTCATTTTTCGTTCATTTGTCCAGCAATAGTGCTAAAGATTTAAATAGGGATATCCATTTTGCAGTGGATTTGCCCGTGTAACCTCTAGGTCTGCAAGCAGATATTTTATCTGCTAAGCCACACAGATAATTGCGATACCATGGAATGATTGTGCGCATAGTTGCTACAATAGTTACAATACACACGCCTAAAGCACTTGAGAGAATACCATTGGTTATTACTATCACGCTTGGAAAGCATGATTGATCATTATACGTAACATAACAATTGTTAGCTGGCTTCAGACATGCAAATGCTTTTATTACAGTAAAGATTTAGACTAGCTTAAGTTACTAGCTTAAGTTACCCAAATCTGTTGGGAATTTATTTTATTACTTGTGCAACGCCGGCGTTCACCTAGTCTTGTATATTAAGTGCTTAATTACTGTAAAGAACCTTGTGTATTCTTAAGAAAAGCTAAATGAAGCTTTCTGAGATGTTCATCTTCTGTATACTTCCAAAAGACTTTTATTTTAAAAGAAACTTTTATTTCTTATTTTTCTTGACAGCTTTGGAGGGTACCGGTTTGAAAGCTTTGATTGGACGTTGCTAAAGACTTGTTTCCGCAGTTCGTTTCCCCGGGACGACATAGTGCAGCGATGCTGTTACATTGACAGTTTCCGGTCTATTTTCAATGGAGTTCTCATCTCTTTCCCTCCACATGGTGGATATGTGTCCAACGTCGTAAGTCTTTTTCATCAACTCTTTCACATCAAACTTTAGATATATAGATATTAACTTTGTTTACACAGGTCAAGGTCATTTAAAGCAAACTAGACCATGGGACAAAAACAAAAAAACTAAAGTAAATTATGTGTATTGAAAGAAAAGCTCTTTTTGTATAACACTGCCCTATAATGTAAATTGGCAATGTGTTAGTGTCTGGTATAAGGTGTAGTGGTTTGGGTATGTAGAGATGTAATGGATGGTCAGATTAGAGATACAACTGGAGTACTTTAAACAGAAAATATCTAAAAATATATTTAGCTCCTCAGCGTTAAGGGCATTTAGACTCTGGTCATAACTGTCCATATCAGGTAGCATAATTCTAAAGCATAACCTTGACACGTAATAAAAGTTTTCATGACAGTTTAAATAATATCCTTGTAGAGCTGCTAGCTACCTTGTAGGCAAAAATACCACCAACACTAATGATCTCCAGGGGCATGCAAGTTCTAAAACAAAAAATTTAAGTTAGCCTGTGATTCAATGTCTTGTTTGAGACATTAGCACACTACAATAACAAAATGATGTGTTTTTAGAAGCCCTGCAACTAATGAATGCTCCAACTCTCTAGCTTTGAACTTTGCTATGCCTGTCACACAATTTATGGGACTTTCTCTATTGGTAGGCTCCTGCAGCTCAAATGAATTTGATTTTTAAAGAACAGCTGCAGCTCTAAAGAAACTTAGTCAAAATACAGTCAACTCAAATGGCTGTGCTGCCTGTACAATCTCACGATCATACTGTTACAAACTGACACAAACCTTGACACTTTCTAGCAATTACACATACTAGTTCTTTGTCAACTGTCTTGGTTTGAGCTCACTGTACAGCCAGTGAGAGTTGAAATAGTTGTCTCACTGTACTGCGTGTACAGTTGACCTCAAATATGTAAATGCATAAAAATATGATCAACTGGAACGCTGATATTGAAACACTTTGTCTGTACATGTATGTCGTATACCGCTACATGCAAGTAATGTAAGCTGATATACATTATTTAAGACTAGCACCTGGCAGCCTAGCGTGATGTGAGAGATGGTCAGATGTATTAACTGTGTGTACAACTGTTCTGAAAATGCTGTGGGCAGTTGATGGGTGCAGTTGCCAGAGTATTGTTAGAGTAAAAGTAAAAAGTTTGAATCATGAATGATGCAACCATTTTTCCAACCTTCAATCAAGGCGTCAAAAGACGGGCGGACTTGGCTCTTGTTATAGTTAAGACTAACTGAATACCCTGCGTTGCATAGGTAATGAAAATACAGCTCATAAACATTACATTACCTTACTTACTAAATTACCTTCACACAACATTACCTGCAATGGTTTTTAAGTTATTTTTATTACCCGTGCAACGCTAGGCATTTACTTAGTGAAGCCAGCTGGTAATCATTACATGTGACACAACGTCGTTATACGTATTTTAACTGATGTAATGAACGCCTTCACCATTATTGATTACTGTGCTCAGTTGAATGCCGTAATCTAATGGATAAGCTTGATGCCTTCAATCCTGGAAATTTTGAGAACAAATCCTCAGCACAATAGATTTGTCGTTACTAGGACTTTTTCGCTGTGAATGAACAGACACTGAGATTTATATATATATATATTTATTATATTTATATGATATTATTATATATATATATATATTAGCCAATCTAAATGATTAGCTTATTAAAAATCAATTTACTGATAACATATAGGTGAAAGTTTATGATATACTACTATTGTACTGCTAATAACTGTTGAGTATGTCTGAAACAAAGATGTAAAACCTAACAAGGTAAAATACTTCTCTGGTCAGATCATTATGTAGTGTATTGATACAAAAGTGTTTGCTTTTAAATATTTTTATTAAGAAACGCTTTTCTAAAACTACGCATAAAAAGATTAACTTTACTTTTTATCTAGGAAAGGACAATTGTATTCTAACAGTCAGGAGTGGTTTTCTTTCTGTGTGAGATTTTTACACCCAAACTGTAACTGTACAATCTCTCTTACTGGCGCGTTGTTTCTACTTTGCTGTGACATACTGTAACTAATGACTGGCAGAGGCTGATTATAGCATCTGAAAGGCATTGACGTCTTCCATTATTGATTTTCTATAGCAAGAGTGGCAATGGGAGCAGCTGTGATTAAACGGCTAGTAGTCTGTAGTGTATAGTGGCAGGTCAGTGGTTCAATCCGCATCCCGGGATGTTAGGAAAAGCATCCGGCCTTGGATTTCTGCTGAGCCTCAAGATACACTGGCCATGCTGCCAACCTAGTTGATGGCCAACTCCACCACTCTTGCGCAAATGCACTTGTTTGTTAGGTTTCTCATGGGAGTTCTCTCAAGCCGTCAGTTACCCCCTAAGTGTGGACCTGCACCAGATAAACAACTGTATTGCATTTACCTCACTCACTTTATTAGAAAGATTAGCTGTGCTACCCGGCATTGCCCAGGTGCTAAAAAAAGCCTTTGGACAGAAAATTAATTTGTATTTAACATATAACAACATTTGCCATTCTAACTTTCAAACTACATATCATGAGAGAAGTGTTTTGCGTAGTTGAAATAAATTAAAAGAGGAAATAAAAACACCTGTAAAGGTTTTCAAACTTTGTCAAACAACTTTTAAACTTCATATCATGAGAAAAATGTTTTGTGCAGGTCCAATAAATTAAAAAAAAATAAAATGAATATGAAAAGGTTTAGATGTAAATGTGAAATAATTAGCAAGTAATAGCTCAATTAGGTCGGTTTTGCTACAATTACAATAAAAGATGATTCGGTAATGGTACAATTAATACGAACTGAAAAAAAATCCTGAATATGTAGAATTAATAATAACAATTCTTGCACACAAGTGTGTGTGTGTGTATAAAAAAGTTACTGTTCTACCAGAAACATCCATCAAGACCTTGAATATGACAATACGGAGACAATATAATTGTTCGCGTGAGAAGAATTGGCCTTGACCCAAAATATAGTAATTGAGCCTAACGAAAAAGATTTCTTAACAGGGGCATCGTAACGCTTGGCCGCATCGGTAAAATAATCAGCGTGCGCTATAGCTGGACGCACATACAGACGACATACGACCAACTTTGAGAAATATATACCGTACATTGTATATAGATAATTAGTTGACTATATAATCAATTATAATAATAGATAACGGTTTTTAATAAATATCATTAAAGACACAATAGGAACATCATTCTATTTTAGAATTTAGAGGCAGAGGAAGAGACAGCATACGATACTTGCTGTAACCAGGCCAACATGTGTAGACTGTTCTATGGGGTGAGACCTTCTAATGATGGCAGCGGATATGAACCACCTGCTTTTTGTAAGTTATATTTTTGTTTCTTAGCCAGGCCTATCTACGGTAAGTAATAGGTGTATCTACGGTAAGTAATAAGTGTATCTACGGTAAATAATAGGTGTATCTACGGTAAGTAATAGGTGTATCTACGGTAAGTAATAGGTGTATCTACGGTAAATAATAGGTGTATCTACGGTAAGTAATACGTGTATCTACGGTAAATAATAGGTGTATCTACGGTAAGTAATAGGTGTATCTACGGTAAATAATAGGTGTATCTACAGTAAGTAATAGGTGTATCTACGTTAAATAGTAGGTGTATCTACGGTAAGTAATAGGTGTATCTACGGTAAATAATAGGTGTATGCGTATAATCTATGCTGTCTATGGTACACAAGTAAATACAGGTAACAGTTTGTGTATTTGCTCAGCTGTTGACATTTGACACAATGAATAGCCCTAAACGTGCCAGCATTTAGATTTATGTTACCTATCGACTGTCCCTTTACCTTTAATAAATGTTGTTTTCTCTTTTCAATTTAAAAACTTTTAATCTTTTTATTTTAGAATATTTCTGTAAATTTTGGAATTTCTGTAATTTAAGCCATTGAGAGAAACATTTATATGCAGAGAAATTGGAAGAAAGAATAATCTTTCCGCGTTATGCCAGAAGCTGTTGTAGCTTAATGGTTTTACAGTTATATGTTACATTGATATGTTACAGTGATATGTTACAGTGATATGTTACAATGATATGTTACATTAATATGTTACATTGATATGTTACAGTGATATGTTACATTGATATGTTACAGTAGTGATATGTTACAATGATATGTTACATTAATATGTTACATTGATATGTTACAGTGATATGTTACATTGATATGTTACAGTGATATGTTACAGTGATATGTTACATTGATATGTTACAGTGATATGTTACAGTGATATGTTATCGTGATATGTTACTGTGATATGATGACCAACATACCGTAGTGTATTTTATAGACAATTCTAACCTCTGCTGTAAACAACTGCCTTATGGTATCTGATAAGTTCTAAAGCTATCATTATGTTTGGAAATGCATGGGGCCTAAATAGTCAAATGCTGAGCATAACGTGATTAACAGGGCCATGGTTTGGAGACCCGCACATTACAACATCTGATGGACTGACATACACTTTCAATGGACTCGGGGAGTACCTGTTTACCAACATCGATAATGGAAGTACTATCATCCAGGCTAGAACAGAGAAGGTTGTGTTAGATGATGGAAGTAAGTCTAATGTAACGATGTTGCTAGGAGGCTGTAAATAATTTGACTCTGATACATTGGCGAAGTTGTTTTGAGAGGCACGCTGATTGTTATTCATTCCAACAACATTTAAAAACAAACTCTAGTTCTATTGCGTAATGTCTAGATTTTAAATACTAACAACCCGAACTCAAGACATGCAGTTATGATTTGATGCATCGACATAGTTGCATGAAAGTTCATTGACTTCGCAAATTACCCCCAAAAAAAAACTTGTGGGGTAAACTACTAGCTCAATAATTAAACCGTTTCAGCAAAGTTCACAATGCTCTATTTTTAATAAAAACAGAATTTGTCAAAGAACAACCAGTCACGAAATATTAAGTGTAAGATATTATTTAAGTAGTAAGAACAAAGTGAATCAAATAAAAATCAGCAAAACAGGAGAGCAAGTTAATAGGTTAAATATGATCCAAGATTTGAGTACATATGTAGGTAAAATAGGTCTATAACTCCCAAACTGTAGGACTCAGCAACTGCCTTACATTATATTGTAAAACAGCTCAACTTGCCTTGCTCTGTGTAGATCCAGTGACTGAATGCTGAACTTAAACAAATGCTGCGGTATTTATTCTGTTTCTACTATTTACAGGAGGTTAAAATAAGTCAGGGCATCATTGGCTAAAATAATTAAGACGTGCGAAAAATTACATCATGTGTTAAAAGATTCTGCGGAAAAATTATGACTATTAAAACTGCAAAAATAGTTATTTTTGTGGCTGGGTCTTGTATGAAATTGTCATTTCTGGCTTGTAATTTCTTGCTTCGGTCTGGTTTTGGTTTGGACGTTTAATGGAGGTAGTCCCTGAGTACCGTCTCAGGTGTGTATTTCGCTGGGTATCCTTTATTTACTGGATTTGGTCTCTCTTCTAACCCTTGGTCTGGTAGCTCAAGTGTTTGGAGGGATGGATCTTGTAACCGCATATGATATAGTGGAATTGCAGGTTATGGTAGTGTTGGCTCTCACAAAGTTGCAGCGTGTATAATTTCCTAGCCATGGGAATGCTCCTTTATGTGTTGGATAATTAGGTTTTCATAAGTCGAGGCTTCTCCAGTTGGTGATTAATTGCAGCTTGTTGTTTCAGAAGTGTACTGCTTTCTTTTTCAAAAGCTTATGTTTAAACGTCAGCATTCCTCAAAGCCGACGAGATTGGCAGTATATGCCCTCTTTTCCAAAAGCATGCTTATAAGACTAATAAAACAAATATTGTGAGAGAATCTCTGGTCATATCCCTTACACCAACAAGCAATATTTGTATGGGTAATAAAAAATCAGCTTATAAACATTACATTACCTACATTCCCTTACCATATACATTACATTTCCTGCAACTGTTTACCAACTATTTTTATTACCCGTGCAATGCTAGTCATTCAGTCATAAGGGTCATATTCATTACATGTGATGAAGTGTCATTATGCGCCTTCTAACTGATGTAAAGAATATCTTCACTATTATTAATTGCCATGCTCAGTTGGACACATGGTCAAATGACTAAGCTTTCTACCACTAGATCTACAGGTCCTAAGATGAAATCCAGTGTTATACGCATTTTTCATTGTTAAATTTTAATTTCTATAGCTGGATTAATACACACGCAAACACGCACGCATACGACACACATATACAGTAAATATATATATGTGTGTCATATGTATATATAAATACACATATATTTATTTATATATACATATTTATGTACATATGCATATTTATATATACATATGTATACATAACTTGCTGTAAATATTACGTAAACAAACAGACATGGTATAAGAATGATGTGAGCAAAGTGACATTATGACCATGAGATAAAATGTTAGACCAAAGATCACATTATTTTCATCGGAGAATCAGTCAATAGCTAACTTTTCCTGCAAAATTTTAACTAATTCTATTGCAGTGTTTGTACTAGTTCCTTAAGAGGCAACTTTGTCATGGCTGCTTCAACTTGCTAGTAATGGATAACACTTCATGGAAAACAATATGAAAGAAATTGGAGTTGATTTAGCTATGCGACGACTATTAACTTAAAAATAAAAACTAACAGGTTGTTTGTTGTCTGATTGCCTGTGAGAAAACTTTCTAGGTTACTTAAAAAGAGTTTACAGTCTTTGAACTGATGTAGAACAGAAATGATCATGGTTGAATGCCTTTCCTGCCAACATCAATGATGCTTGCAGGACATTACCCATCGACCTACTGGTAATATGATGGTGCACTACCCACTACCTACTGCACTATGAACCACCGACCTACTGATAATATAATGGTGCACTACTCACTACCCACTGCACTATGACCCACTGACTTACTGATAATATGTTGGTGCACTACCCACTACCCACTGCACTATGAACCACCGGCCTACTGATAATATGTTGGTGCACTACCCACTACCCACTGCACTATGAACCACCGGCCTACTGATAATATAATGGTGCACTACCCACTACCTACTGCACTGTGAACCACCGACCTACTGATAATATGATGGTGCACTACCCACTACCCACTGCACTATGAACCACCAACCTACTGATAATATGATGGCGCACTACCCACTATCTACTGCACTATGACCCACCGACCTACTGATAATATGATGGTGCACTACCCACTACCTACTGCACTATGAACCACCGACCTACTGATAATATGATGGTACGCTACCCACTACCTGCTGCACCATGACCTCTGACTACTATATACCTCTTTGTTACTTGCAGCCCATTTGTAGCATTTGATTGCACACTACTACACATATATAGGAGCGAAAACACATCTGATGCGTGGTTTCCAGATGTTGCCTACAACATTCTGCTTTGTAACCTTGCTAACAGCTAATTCTATTTTATCAATCAGAGATAAGTCCAGTTTATTTACCTTTTTACAAGTTGTATCAATTAGTTGGTCAATGTATATGACCTACATACCTCATATGTAGGTCATATACATGAGTGTACAAGAACTTTTACGTCCAATTAAGTACAAATCCCACTAAGACGAGTTAGCAAGCTTCCAATATGTGCTACTTTGTAGGTTTTGGGCAAGCAACATATTTTAGCGCTATCTGTGTAAAGACAACCGGCCTGCCCAAGGTGCAGGTTCAGTTAAATCGCAACAACAACCTGGCTGGGGTTGTCAATGAGCTACAGCTGATAATAGATGGTCAAGAGACAGACATTTCTCTCATCGAGCAGGACTCGAATGTCACTCAAACTATCACTGGTGTAGATTCTAGCCTTATGTTCAAAAGAACCAACTCTAGCCTAACTGTGATTTTCTCATCTGGAGTTACCGTAACATCAGCAGTCGCCCATGTGAGTATCAGCCAACAGTGAATAGAAGCATCTATAAAAATAGCTGTTTTGCCTTACTTTTACTTAGAATAATAATAGGCTTTGCTTCTTTCGGCCATCTTGCATTGTAACTGTTAGTTGCAATGTCTGTTGTCAGGTGTAACTGCAAGGTTTCAGAGAAAAAAAGATAACGTTTACACAGTTTTCTAGAAAAAAGAACATTTTTTATATTCATTACTAGCATAACTGTTGTAGAAGTTGTCTGTTCTTGTTAGCTATTAAAGGGGTTGGTTCAAGATATATAAAGTTTAAGCTGAGAAGCCATCTTATATAAGCGTTGAAAGGATGTATGTCTACGGAAACTTTAACTAACTGCTTTGTTTGTAGAGAATGATTACCATCACTCTGGGATTGCCGAGCAGTGCGAAAGGAAAAACTATTGGTCTAACAGGACTCTTTGACGGTGACCAATCAAATGACTTGACATTCCCAAATGGCAGTGCTCAAATCGCTGTTGATTTTTCTGAAAGCGAAGTGTTTGATTGGGCCAGCAGCTGTAAGCACATTTATAATTTAAATATTTAGTGGTGTGCTGTTTGTCTGAGCTCATTTCCTGTCTACCAGCTAATGGATTTCTGTGATATAACACTGTCATATAGTATATTTACCATTTTTTAAGAAAATATACCCCATAAAAATGGCAAATATGCCATAAATGCAGTGGTTTGGTGTGCCACCAAGATTTGAGCGTATTGTATAAAGTTGTTATGTAAAACTGGGAGGGGCTGAGGTGTAGCCTCAGATCAATAAGCTACAGATTAGGCCTCAATTCAAAAAATATTTTCTTCAAAAGTGGCGAGGAAAGGGGGGGGGAAGCGTGGATCTGAGCTCTTTGCTCAGATAGCTCTCTTTATTATACCCTAGCTCTCAGTCAAACAAAAAATGCAGATTTGTCTGCTCCCCAGCAGGTAAATGCTTGACTGGGGTTTGGTGAGAACACCCTATAATCTCTTTTGACACAAATTCATAATAATACAGGTATGTGAGCCAATATTCATTTGTCATATCATTATCAAAAGTGGTCCAGCAGGGCTACTACTAGGGGTACTACCACAATAATAGCACTTTTTTCTGATTAGAGGTTGAGTAATTCTCCGAGTTTGTAGGAGAGATAACTTCTTATCACTACATTACTTACCTGTTAAATATATGTATATTTTAGTCAGCATTAGTGAGGGGGACTCCATCATGTACTACACAGACAACACAAACTGGTACACATTTAACAACAACTCATTCGTACCAGTATTTACTGATGACATTGATAATTGGGTCTGGTCATCTGAAGAGCTCAGGACATCAGCATATGCTGCCTGCAACAATGACACCGCCTGTCTGTATGATGTCTATATCACGGGTAGTTTGGATATTGGTTTGTCTACGAAAAGCACTGCAGAAGAAAGTATTGCTCAAAATGATGCTCTCGGTAAGCCTAAGCCAGAGTCTCAACGTGTATTAAATTATATAACTTTATTGTGATACTAGGAAGAACTTTAAAATGTGTAACACAGAGAGGAATGTGTTATTCGGTTATGATATATATATATGTATATATATATATATATATGTATATATACTAGATCAATGCCCGGCATTGCACAAGTAATAAAAAGGTTTTTGCAAAGAAAATTAATTTTTAATCAACATACACAGCATTTACCATTCAAACGTTTAATTGAAGGTGTTTAGTTTATTACTGTGTACTGTGTTTATGTCTGTGTAGTTCACACTGTACTGGCTGCTGCGCCTACGACAGATTTAAATTGGTTGCAATAGTCTTGTTGGTCATGTGATTTTAATCTTTTTATTCACATGTGGGCACAAATTTTTCTTCTGTTTGGTGTGGCTTTGCACATTTTTAGCTGCAGTGTCAAGCGTGAAGCCATGAAAAATTGGCATGTATAATAAGTATGCGCTCAGTTTATTCCATGGTATAGCCAGTTGGACAGTGCAGAGTATTGGATAATGCCAGTCTGCAGAACTGGGTGATTGTTGTTAAAATACGCTTCGCGTCAGATTTCTCCTTCTTAAAACTTGAATACTATAACTGGACAGCCGGGCAATATGGAGATTTATAGATATATGATGAGATATATGTATATATCTTTGCATCATTTCATATCATTCCTAATCACTTTCAGACAATTCCAATTACTACCAATCAATCACATTCACTCTCAATCACTACCAATCAATCACAATCACTCTCAATCACTACCAATCAATTACAATCACTCTCAATCACTACCAATCGATCGCAATCACTCTCAATCACTACCAATTAATCACAATCATTCTCAATCACTACCAATCAATCACAATCACTCTCAATCACTACCAATCACCCACAATCACTCTCAATCACTACCAATCGATCGCAATCACTCTCAATCACTACCAATCAATCACAATCACTCTCAATCACTACCAATCACCCACAATCACTCTCAATCACTACCAATCGATCGCAATCACTCTCAATCACTACCAATTAATCACAATCATTCTCAATCACTACCAATCAATCACAATCACTCTCAATCACTACCAATCACCCACAATCACTCTCAATCACTACCAATCAATTACAATCACTCTCAATCTCTACCAATTAATCACAATCACTACCAATCACTCTCAGTCACTTTTAAAACTCCATTTAAAGTAATTCAAGGTTAGACTGTAGGCTACTGTGTAATGCTCCATGGAGCTGCCAAAGTGCTGTTGCTCCAAATACTAAAAGACTCGGAGCACTCTATTAATTGCCGATACACTAAATTATGTTCTCAAATTGAATATTATTATTGTCTCCAATAAAATGTTGCCATTGCTTATTTACAGCTAGTACAATTTGTAAACATTACACTTTAATTAAAAGGAAGGTAATTACTAAATGAAATAATAAACTTTCGTAATCACAATGGCAAACTTGATTTGTTCAAAGCTAAGCTTTGTGTTATTATAAAGCATTAGGTTACTTGTTGTATCTGCAACTATTACTCTGTTTTTACTAAAATTGGTTTAATCCTTATCCTTTAACAGGCAATTATGCACCAGTCTTAGAGGGAGCTGACTCATTCATTGCCACAGTAGGCCAGGAATGGTTTTACACAGTTACCGTAAATGATAGCAACGGGGATGCTTTCACCATAGACACAAATGTTGAAAGCACAGTTGTGATTGATGGAACCCAAGTTAACATCACTGGAACTCTTAGCAACGTGACAGGCTTTTCCCTCATTGTCACAGCAAAGGTACTGTATCCTGTTTAGCTGAATTGTGCAAGTAACCATTGTATGGGAAGATAACTCTACAGATGCCAAACTAGATGCAAAAATTGTTGTTTTGGTGGCTGCATGGATGTTGGGGATCAATAGTACATGTAATGTTCCCCAATCTATAAAATTGGTATGCTTTAAGGTGCAGCGGTGGATTGGAGGAAAAATATCTCAAACACAGTATAAAGTGTTCATTATTTAAACATACCGCATTATATTTTTGTTCCGTATTATTAATATTGTGCTAAGATATGTCATGGCACAAGTTCGAATAGAATGCTTTCTCAATGTCTGTTTTAAAACTGCTCCCATTCCTGCCTCTTCATGACTACATTAATGGAAAAAATGAAACATCTGACTAGGTCATTTTATTAGCAGTTCGTGTAGCTGCATATTTTCATCTAAAGCTGTATTCATCTTGACTGAAGTTAAAATAGCATTCAAGTTTTATTAGTAGGTAACCTTTAGTGATTTCATAGCAATTTATATACTTACATGTAGTGTAAGTATACTTATATACTTACATGTAGTTATCAAATACTGTCATGTCTTGTGTTTGTGGCTAGTAGTTGTGTAGGCTAGTAGCAAGATAACTTGCTACTAGCCTACAGAACTGCAAACAATACTTGATTGTGTAGGTTAACTTGTCAAACAATGAGGAAGGCATCTACTTTAGTCTTTTTTCCATGTTACGTAGGATCCATCAGGAGCGGCGGGTACCAAGACTCCCCTAGCTATGATATGCAACTGTGCTAACGGCGGTGTTTGTGTTGAACTGTCAGAGGAAGAACAAGCTGAAATAGAAACGTCGTAAGTTTTTCTCTTTCTTTAGGACTATCTCTCTAGGACTATGTCTCTAGGACTACGTATGTCTCTAGAACTACAAACCAAAAGTTTTCACTTTGACAAGGAAAACTCTGTACTACCATTTTGCAGTTTGTGACATCAAGCTTTGACAGTAGCAAGTTGCATGGCTTTATTCTGATTACTTACAGCTCTGTTGTCCTGACTTGCATCTGCCCTGCTGGATACACTGGCGACCTCTGTGATGCAGACTTGAATGCTTGTGAATTGGTTGCCTCTCCTTGTTACCCATCTGTGCTCTGTGTGGACTTGCCTCCTCCTGCTGATTACAGCGGATACACGTAGGTTGCTCAGCCCTCTCTCATTTAAATGTAAGGCAAGTAATTTTTTGCAGCTTTCTTCAAGATGGATTTATCTTGTTACATTTCAGATGTGGCGATTGCCCTGCTGGATACACAGGAGATGGTAAAACTTGCACTGATGTTGATGAGTGTACAGAAGACGTCTGTGGTCATATCTGCATAAACTCTCCTGGATCTTTTGTCTGTGCCTGCAGAACTGGTTACACCCTAAATATAGATGGCTCTACCTGTGATGGTATGCTCTTAACAAATATATATGATTTCATGCATTTTTTGATAGTAAACAGTAAATAATTTTACTGTGAAAACTGGAATTTATTCTATTGTTCAGTTATTGCTGCTGCATACATATTAAAGTTGTCTTCTCTTGTTTTAGATATCAATGAGTGCCTCACAGATCCATGTCATCAATCTTGTAACAATACAGAAGGCTCTTATGTCTGTTCATGTGATTCTGGATTTGTCCTGACCAGTGATAACATCAACTGTGAACGTAAGTTTTGTATACATATATATATCATGTACCTATATACATATATTACATATACCTATATATGAGTATATGTATATGTAAATATATATATATCCCCCAACCAAACACGAGCGAAGCGATTGTTTGAGAGCTTTATGATAAATGCATATGGGCACACAATTCACGAAAATTATTCATCAACGGCCGTCGCAAACCCTTGTACCGAAATCTCATCAACAAATTAAACCATTTTTCAATGGAGTCGTTTAAGTATAATAACGATACAAAACACATATAAACATATTTAAATATGTTACCAAGTCTTTGAAAATTGTAGACAATATCCTAAAACTTACCCATCTGATCGGATAATACATAACTAGACAGATTGCTTTGACCTAAAATCGCCATTAAAACCTGACAAGCCTTTTTTAATCAAAATTAAGACCAGTCAACGAAACGCCGATGAAGCCGTGCAACAGAGAGTAGAACCATTAAGTCGTGCGCGTTTCACGAGAAGAACGTGCACATTTCACCAGTCTATGGCATTGTCCAATTGCCGAAGGTTTCTGTAACTAATGTAGAAGTACTGAAAAGTAATCGTTTCTTTTTTGCCGATTTTAAAAATAACTGACATTTTGGACACTTACAATGAGTACTTTGGTATTCCAACTGATGTCCAAAGCAGTGAAAGTTAAGGAAATGACGATGATATTTTTCTAACGATTCTTATAAGATTATTACAATATTTAATTATAAGAATAATTATTATTTTATAAGATCATTATAGAATTTAATTATAAGAATAATCATTCGAATTTATAAGATCAAAGTATATAGTGACTGATGGTGTGCAATATGTTACGGTTATTATATTTTTTAAAGATTTTGTTGATGATGCTACGGCTGTGCCCAAAATCGCAGTACTGCCAAGCCAGTTTTAATATCTGCAAAATTAAGTTATAGGCCTACACTTTCTTATAGATATACAGCTATTTCTATGACAACCAACTAAAATCTATTTAGATTTTTAAATTCAGCATAATCTTTTGCATATAAATACAAAAATCTAGATAAATATCACAACTTCTTGATATTGGTTGCTATGACGTTTTGAAATGTAAACAAAATTGTGCATTGGTTTGTGTTTCTCAAACTTTAGCACCAGTTTTCTCAGAACTATGTTTTTGCACTAATGGTAAACATACATTCAGTTTATTGACCATAAAATCTGCTGTAATTAAGCTGGAATCAATTTTTTTTGCAAAATAACTGAAAATTTTCTCCTTCTGCTAGTGTAGATAACTCTAAATCTTACACACCCAACTTAACCATGGTTTCTGTGATCATGACCCATTTCTTCACTTTGGTTACAGATCACTGTCAAAACTATTCTACATTCAACACAACCAACTTTCACACTGTGTATATTACACCACAGCTTGCCATATTTCTTCTAATATTGCATTTCTCCTATTGCAGGGGAGAGATATAAACATATAATATTTTCCTTTCATTATTGCTGTTTGTTGAACATAATAACACCCAGTACATTACAGCTACCATTGCAGCTACCATTGCAGTTCTCCTATTGCACTGCAGTGCCATTTGACCGCTAATATTGCATTTCTCAACCAGCAGTACCCTTTCTTTTTTACAATATCACTTTGGCCGGGGGCTGTATGACAGGGGAATTTCTAGTATTATATATATCTATATTTTTTATATATAAATAAATAAAAAATAAATATATTTGTATATATAGTATATATATCTAACTGCGTTTGCAATCTTTATGAGTTCTAGTCTAGCAAAATGTGGAATTTTAATTACAAAATTTTAATAGCTATAGCTGGACACAACGAAAACAGAAAACAGATAAAAAACTTTGAGAAATACATATCTATATATATTATACATGTATATATATAAAAATGTGCAGTATATAAATGCACATTAAAATCACTAGTTACAGCTGACTTACCTAGAAAGCTTTTTGCTTGCTGGAAATCTACATTGACCCAATTGCTTAAAGCAAGCAAAATACAAACAACAACATTTTTTAGCTTTTCTATCACTACTTAATGATTACAAAGTTTCATGAAACTATATTTATGTTTATGTGTCTATGAAATAAATTGTCTCTTACTTCATGTTTTAATAGGAAGTTCATCTATAGAACCTAAAAAATAAATTAAAAATGTCAAACTTGCATTTTTAACATATAAGCAAACGTGTCTTTACTGAATACTCACAAATGTTTCTATCCAGTCATAGAAAAACGTTGAAACAGCACATAAAATTTTGAACTTTTTAGCTGATAATCCTTGTGAAGACCCGAACCCATGCGATGCAACAAATGGCTACTGTAACACGGTGGGAGACAACAAGGAATGCTCATGTAAGAAAGGCTACACACTCAATGCTGATGGATCTACTTGTGACGAAATAGACGAGTGTCTCCTTGGAACACACCACTGCGCTCAGGTCTGCAACAATACTGTTGGTGGATACACATGCAGCTGTGAGTCAGGATATAGCCTTGCCTCCAATGGATTAGACTGTGATGGTAAGTTGTGACTGCTTATTATTTTTTTTACATTGCTTGACTAACTGCATTTCATGTTAAACTCTTATAATGACTCATGTTTTAAGTTAAACTTTTATAGTGAGTCACACCTTGAATAACCATGTTTTAAGTTAAACTTTTAGAGTGAGTCACACCCTGAATAACCAGGTTTTTAGCTGAAAATGAATCATACAAGAGTAAAACCAGTTGATGCCTCTGGTATCTGTATTTAATTAGAGAATGAGTTTAGATCATCATTAGCCGATTCTACCAAATATAAATACGGATTCTTGCTAACGAAGAGTCAAGAACTCAGAGCTCTCAAATCCAAGTCTTTAAAAACTGAATGTTTCGTGCAATGCAAACACCATTTTAAACATGGCTATGCTATTTTTTGCAAATGACTCTTTCATGTTAAGGCTGCTTAAGTCTGTTAGGTACCTTTTGATATGAACAAATGGTATGCGTGAATTCCAATGTTTATTTCAATATGTACTCCCTTTGTATCAAAAACTGATAAAAAAAATGAAAACACTTAAAGTACTCGTCTACTCGTCGTAAGTCGTATCTCCAATCAGCCTGACAATCCATTACATTCCTACTTGCCCAAACAAGCCTTTAAACCTTATATAGACGCCAACATTTAGCCAATTCCTATTATAGAACAGTGGTATGCATAAAGGTATGAGGTAGAGGTATACATAGAGGTATGCATACCTCTATGCATACCTCTCTTTATGCATAGAGGTATGCATAAAGACCTTTTTAAATGCACATAGTTTACTATTTTTCTTTTTCTTTTTTTATTTTTGGTCTAATTTGCTCCGGCATTACGGCACTAACCCGTGTAAATAAAAATAACATTTATCTAGTTAACATTGCCTCATCAAAGCTGATGTTTACATGTATAGCAATTCGTTATCAGAATGGACTCAGACACATTTAGCACTAATCTAGTTTATAACTTTACATTACTTTATCATTCCCAAACGTCTGACCATTTATAGTCAATCAGACTCCACTCTCTAAACATCTACCTGATAGCGGCGTATTTACTCTTATAATTACTAGACTTGGTCTCCTTCATATGAACGCATCACTTAGTGATCACAAACAAACACGCATGGACTATTTCACCACACATACAGAAAGTGCAATATAGAATATGTTTACAGATGTGAATGAGTGTGTGCAAAGCACCTTCTCTTGCCATTCATCACAGATCTGCGCCAACACAGCTGGGGGATATGAATGCACTTGCTCTTCTGGTCAAATCGCTGTCAATGGAACTTGTCAGAGTAAGAAACTATTTGTATGATAATAACATGTTGGTTTTTGATAAAATTTTAGCTCGATTCGCAAATCCTTGCAGTCTGACTATTGGCTGTCTTATAGAACCACAGGCTAGTTTAGCAACAATATTTTTAATAAGTTTTCATGCCTTAACTATGACTAGCAACTGAGTTTTACGGGAATTGTACTGGACCAGGCTCACAGAGAACAAGAACTTGCAAATGAATGTCAGCAGCAACTAACAAACTAACACAGATGTTATGTAGTAGAATAGGATATTGGTAACAGTGTTATAGCTGACACATGCTTGGAGTAATGACATAAATTAGCAAGTGGCTTACAAGTACTATGTACCATAATACAACCATAGCTTTTGTTATCCAGACATTGTCTACACGGACCCTGTTGTAATTGAGAGCCCTGATACACCGATTGACGAAACATACAGGACTAATGCAGTTAGCTTCTCCTTCTCAGGATTGGCCATTTCTGAGGTATCTTATACAAGAGTGACAATATCTGATATCTAGTGTATTACTTTCTACCTTTTAATAGATTCATCATAGAAATAAGGTTTAATTATTGAAAAGTGTGATTGTTGAGATTGGCATAAATTGTCCTTTGTCTCCCCTGACACTCAGTAATAGTTGTTTGATTATAAGCTATACCATATCTACATTGTGTTCTTATTATTATTTGTATTAAGTACTTTATCCCTTTCACTCTTTGTTTCCATGCATTTGTTATACTGTTTGCACCAAAAAAATTATGTCACATACTGTTTTCACATTTTGTTTAGTTTCACTTAAGTTAGCATTCACCATTGTTGGCTTTCGGGAAGGTAATATTTTACAGTAGTGTTGATTATATAACAAACAACTTTTTTATATTGACAACATTGAGCCTGAACAGAATAGATCAAATGCATTGAACACGAAATAATAACTCACCTTTTATCTGTTCCAGTACACTGTGGAGAAAGAAATCACCCTGTTTACGCTGCTTGCCAGCTCTGCAAACACAAAATGCACTACTAGCTCTTGCTGGTCTAGGAGGTGGGTAACAACTATCAATAACACTACAAGGATGATACAAAATAACTTTTAACCAGTTGAAGCTTTGTAAATGTGATGTTTTCGAAACTTTCCTACAGAGTATTTCTTACCCAATATTTTAGTGTCTGTAAATGAATGTGAGGACCATTGTAACAAAACGTACCTACCTAGATTCTGTAGCTCTGTATTTAGGGTGTACAAGAATGTAAGTCTTTTGGTCATAATACTACTGAGTACTTTAGGGTAAGTTTTAAAAATTACAAATATTCACATTTTGGCAATCAAGTTTGCCGTGCTGCATTAGTAAGCATTCTCTCTACACAAGGCAAACAATTTATTAAATATATTTGTTTTGTTTGGTACATAAGTAGTTGATAAATTTGCTGTATTGTTGAGTAAGTTGTGAGTTCAATGAAATAAAAGTTACTCGCGGTCAGATTTGGTAAAAGTAGACAACTTCTGTAAGGCTGAGTTATTGCATTGTAAATTCTCAAAACCTTTATTGAAATATCTGGTCCAAAATCAGCCTGGAAATTTAAGCACCTACCGATGGTTGCTTAAAGGTTGACTTGCAACAAAATTCCCATTGCAGTTATTTGGTATCAAAAGATTCACCATGTCTTACTCTGTTGTTTTGTAGGTGCAAAAGATGTGGAAATGTGATTACAAGCTCTTAAAAGCTCAAAAACGAAAAGCCGCCGTAGATTGGAATCTGTTTATTTCTCTGACGTAGTTATTACAGTTTGGTTATTGTCTTGTCACGTGATGTTCTCGCGTGAATTGAAAGGCCAATAAAATGCTTAATATAAATCTTATCGTAGCGCTAGTTTATGACAAACACTTGGGGGTTTTACCGAAGACCCCGTATCAAATATAGATGCTCGCTACTTTGCAGTTTTGTTTCGACTTGGTCTAATCGTCTAGTCGTAATCTGATCATGTGACCCAACACTTCACAAATAATTTCTGCAGCACTTTTCGATTATCGCAGGTGACCAACAGGCTTGTCATGATTATCAGACAATGATATGTACTCCTTCGAGCTAAGGTTAAGAAATTAAACAAATTTTTATGGTAAGTTATAAGATATCAGTGCTAAAAGTGACAGCATTACAATGACGATAAAACAGACTCATAAGAACATGCAACAGACGGCTGCGATTAACTGTTCATTTTTGATCTTTAAAGAATTTGTAATCACATTTCCACATATTTTGTACCTACAACACAACAGAGTAAGATATGGTGAAGCGTTTGATACTAAATAGCTGTAATGTGAATTTTGTTGCAAGTCAACCTTTAAAGCAAGATTTCTCCTTGCTTCAAGGTTTTCTGAGAGATGCGCATTCTGACAGGTAGAGGAAGGTGAGCTGTGTGATGCGCCATAGCAAGTCTTTCTTGTGAACTACAGGTATATTTAGTGCATCAAAAACTGTTTATCTTCTGTTGTCAGGAAAAGGTCAACAGGCAGTGTGACCTTCTACAAGGAGCACTTTTCAAGACTTCCTGGATATCCGCAGGAGAATAATGGAGATTTAGACATGGTTATTTACAGTCTTGTACCAGGAAGTGGGGTGCTGACTAGCGAGCTACTGAAACAGGTTGTAGAAGATGCCGCTGCCAATATCACAGCTGCTATTGGTAAGAGATAACAGTATAAGCAATGCTCAACTTAGATAAATTCCAAGTATAGTTTGATATCATTTTATTGTACAGCCTTTTAAAGACTGCTGCGTGTAGTTTATATGACATCAGTGACCTGGCTGCAGAAGGTCGGTTTTTATTTCATATTAGCATCTTATCATTAAAGTCTCTGTGCTGAAGGTTTAATTAAGACTATACTTTGGATGATAAAACGTTGTATTAATATTACTCAACAAAATGTATTATATATTATATATATATATATTATATTATATATTTAATAAATCATGGCGGAATAATTTAACAGCTCTTGTTTTTAATTAGTCAGCATATGTAAAATACGTACAATATGTAAAATATATATCATTAGTATTGCTACAATTCTACCTAAAAAATTCTACACTAAAAATATAATTTATGGTAAAATAATGATAATAATACTAATAACATAAACAAGAGAAAAATATTTAGCTAGAATTCACTACAAATCTGTTTTGCGCAACCGAGCTCTTTATGCCACAACTAGTAAAACAGATCAGTAGTGACTTCTAGCTAAGTATTTTCTCTTCTTACCTCTATTACTATTGTATTAAATTTATAAAAAATGTAATTAGTCTTAGCGAGTCAAGTTAATTATAACGACTTATTCACAGTTTAACCATCAGACTGTTTTAACAGGCGCAGATGTTACTAACATCGCTCTGCATGTCACACCAACAACAACAACATCCACCGCTGCCGTGACAACTACCCAGACGGCAGTTGAGACAACTGTATCCGAAGCTAAGAACATGTCTGGTGCTTACATAGCTATCGGAGTTACTGGAGGCCTCCTTCTCATCGCGGCTGTTGTTGTCATTGTCATGATCAAACTCAAGAAAAGGTGGGCTTACAGGCAGCCATAAATAGCAATATTCTGACTAAACTAATAAAAATGGTTTCATCCTCAAGGGGTCTCTGCGTGGAAAGATATGTTTTTGCTAAATCAGTCCACGACTCAGATTTTGATGAAACTAGCCATGGATTAAGTTTTAGAAAACTTTCTCAATAGCTTTATATAACATTCAAACAGCAAATCTAAAAACTCATGTTAATCTGAGGCCAACGATTCAATACAACTGCCCCAATTATAACTTTCGCTCCAGCTGAAGAGCCATAAACATGAGAGTTGTACACAAACCATTAAGCAATGGCAATGGTGTGTCCAACACTGAAACTAAAATTCTTAAAGCTCAAATTGATATTAAATGCAATTGTTCAAATGGGCAATTTTTATAATATTGAAATTTTATGCATTTAAAGTTTAATGTATTTTTATACCAATTTTGTTTTTAAAGATTTAAATATGACTATGTGTAATGTTACTAAACATATCTACGGCAAACATTTATGTAAATGTGGTAAAACCAAAATGACAGGCTTATTACATGCACTTATTACGTAATTATATAGAGAAATCACAATGGGATTCACGTGTTAAGGATCCTTGAGTGATGACTTTGGAGACATTTTTCCTTGTAGTAAAAACTCCAAGACTACACCAATCCAGGACTCAGAGGAACCGGCAAGAGCATCTCCAGTCACTGCAACAAATTTCACCAAAACAGACCTAGAGTCGACACCTTCTGCTGCAACCTCTACTCCTCGACCTGTAACATCCACGAACAACATTCCAGAGCGTAAAAGAGTAGAATCAGCAGTATCTAGGCGCGAAAAGGAACAAGGTCAAACATCAGTGAATGAAAGGGCAGCATCAGCAGTATCGAGACGTGAGGTGGAAAAAGGTCAAACATCAGCGAATGAGAGGGCAGCATCAGCAGTATCGCGACGTGAGATGGAACAAGGTCAAACATCAGCGAATGAGAGGGCAGCATCAGCAGTATCGAGACGTGAAATGGAACAAGGTCAAACATCAGTGAATGAGAGGGCAGCATCAGCAGTATCGAAAGGTCAGATGGAACCGCAGGAATCGTCTGCCCAGCATGTTGAAAGACCGGTTAGTGCAGAGTCTAAGATGAGTGGCAGACACTCACAAGAGCATGGAAGGATGTCAGCAGCCTCAAACGAAGGTCATGCCAAGGTTGACTAGTTTACAATTTCAGCAGGTAAGACAGGCTCTAATTCTTTATTGGTACAAGCCATAAATCAGGAAGCTGAGTTCTAAACTAAATTTGCATTACAAGCTATTAATAGAACAACTGCAAGTGTAATGCTATTAATAGAACAACTGCAAGTGTAATGCTACTAATAGAACAACTGCAAGTGTAATGCTATTAATAGAACAACTGCAAGTGTAATGCTATTAATAGAACAACTGCAAGTGTAATGCTATTAATAGAACAACTGCAAGTGTAATGCTATTAATAGAACAACTGCAAGTGTAATGCTTTTAATAGAACAACTGCAAGTGTAATGCTATTAATAGAACAACTGCAAGTGTAATGCTTTTAATAGAACAACTGCAAGTGTAATGCTATTAATAGAACAACTGCAAGTGTAATGCTATTAATAGAACAACTGCAAGTGTAATGCTATTAATAGAACAACTGCAAGTGTAATGCTATTAATAGAACAACTGCAAGTGTAATGCTATTAATAGAACAACTGCAAGTGTAATGCTATTAATAGAACAACTGCAAGTGTAATGCTATTAATAGAACAACTGCAAGTGTAATGCTTTTAATAGAACAACTGCAAGTGTAATGCTATTAATAGAACAACTGCAAGTGTAATGCTATTAATAGAACAACTGCAAGTGTAATGCTATTAATAGAACAACTGCAAGTGTAATGCTATTAATAGAACAACTGCAAGTGTAATGCTATTAATAGAACAACTGCAAGTGTAATGCTATTAATAGAACAACTGCAAGTGTAATGCTATTAATAGAACAACTGCAAGTGTAATGCTATTAATAGAACAACTGCAAGTGTAATGCTATTAATAGAACAACTGCAAGTGTAATGCTATTAATAGAACAACTGCAAGTGTAATGCTATTAATAGAACAACTGCAAGTGTAATGCTATTAATAGAACAACTGCAAGTGTAATGCTATTAATAGAACAACTGCAAGTGTAATGCTATTAATAGAACAACTGCAAGTGTAATGCTATTAATAGAACAACTGCAAGTGTAATGCTATTAATAGAACAACTGCAAGTGTAATGCTATTAATAGAACAACTGCAAGTGTAATGCTATTAATAGAACAACTGCAAGTGTAATGCTTTTAATAGAACAACTGCAAGTGTAATGCTATTAATAGAACAACTGCAAGTGTAATGCTATTAATAGAACAACTGCAAGTGTAATGCTATTAATAGAACAACTGCAAGTGTAATGCTATTAATAGAACAACTGCAAGTGTAATGCTATTAATAGAACAACTGCAAGTGTAATGCTATTAATAGAACAACTGCAAGTGTAATGCTATTAATAGAACAACTGCAAGTGTAATGCTTTTAATAGAACAACTGCAAGTGTAATGCTATTAATAGAACAACTGCAAGTGTAATGCTATTAATAGAACAACTGCAAGTGTAATGCTATTAATAGAACAACTGCAAGTGTAATGCTTTTAATAGAACAACTGCAAGTGTAATGCTATTAATAGAACAACTGCAAGTGTAATGCTATTAATAGAACAACTGCAAGTGTAATGCTATTAATAGAACAACTGCAAGTGTAATGCTTTTAATAGAACAACTGCAAGTGTAATGCTCAGCCCAGATCTTTAATATGAACTTGTACTAAGCTTTAGTGAATTTTATCAGAAATTATCAGTATTTTTCTAGCATTTGCAATCGTTTTCGTTTGGGTGATCTGCCAGCCAGGATGTTCCGAGATTAAAATTGACTAAACTTTATCACAGTTAAAATGCTGAGATCGCATGACAGTGTGATTATGATGCCTATAGTTGCGAAGAGATAAACTGAACAGAGACCCGTAACGCTGCAACTTGAACGCAATAGCTGATATAAACTATAGCTATGATGGCAACTAATTACTTTATTTCACATGTATTCTTTTCCGAGTGTTTTAATCGCGATCAAATTTTGTCGATTTTAATCTTGAAACATTCTGGCAGTCAGACCACCTCAAACATTCGAAACAATCCATATGATAAAAAATACCAATGCTTTCTGATATACTTGCCGAAATTTTGTCTAATTTTAATCGTAATGTCATCTCTAATGTGATGTTCACTCTAATCTCTTTATCTGCGTATATAATTTTAGAAACTTTAATGTCCTGCACCGTAACAAAAATGCACGAGCGGAAAACACTGCAGGCAATCTTCAAGTTTAAATCATCGTTTATACCTGAAGTGGATGTCCTAAGCTATCCTGTGACAGATTTTAAGCTTATTTCTGCTCATACTGGTCTACAATCTCGCTCACTGATCTCATCTCAAGATGAATAATTTATTCTGTGTGTATTTTATTTGTAACTGAAATCTTCACTTTCTTATCAAAACATGCGAGTCTGTCGTTTGTACTTATGTCACTGAACTTGTTGAGAAATATGCAAATCTTTACATATTTTTGCAATTTACTTACGTAACCTCTTTATTAAGCAGTGTAACTTTCTTTGCTTTTTCCGTCCAATTATATGTTTGTGCCCAATTTTTGCAAAAGAAAATAAAGGAATAATGTAGCCTTAGTGACGATAGGTAGGTGGGAAGAACCAGTTTATTTCTGACTGCTCCTTCTCATGTCTACTTTGGTAACTAGTCTATGTTTCTGCTACGACGTATGATGACATAGCTGTCTCTTGTTTCAGCTTTGAATACAGTCTTATAGCAATAATACGCTTACATGGAAAGTTGTCCTCTCTCTTTTTGTTTCATGTTTCCCTGGTAAAATGCTGGAAAATTTTTGTTGGGACTAAAGCTGCAGCTGTAGGAAGCATAAGAATTGCATCCATTTTTATGGTCTCCTGAGTACTGCTGCCGATAATAACCACGTTGAGACTTGTTTTTGATTGATAAAGGCCATCAACAGTTTTAAAGTCATAGTTTAGTTGAAAAATTATCAGAGCTGCTTTCAAATGACTTTTTTATGACTCAAACCAAATCAAATCATACCCGGCGAACTACAAATCAAATCAAATCCCCCAACCTTGTCAGCAGAATCGAAGCAAATCAAATCGAATCAGCCCAATAACGAATTCAAATCCTGAATCATTTGAGAATGACTCAAAATACTCTTTCAAATTGTTCGCTCAATTGTTGCATATTATAATCAATCTACAGTATAGCTGTAGCAGCGTAGCCTGTACTCCTATCCATAGGACCTGAACCAGGGGGAAAAGGTAGGGAGCTTGCTCCCCCTGCCCGTTTTGGGTTCTATGGATAGGAATAGTATAGCTGTATCTCTGTACTACTATATGTATTATGTATGCTAAAATCATCACTAAATACGGTTTTGTTCTTTGTTCTACGGGGTATGTTAAAACATCATTGCAGAGCACATCATACCATTGGCTCATACATCAATGAATGAGTGGAGGGTTATGTAACAGTTTATGGTCATGGCTGTGACTTTGCTTTTATTGAAGCTTTTAAGCAAGAATGTACAAATGTAAAAAAAAACTTTAGATACTTGTTTAAAGTTACAAAATACAAGATACAAATATAAGATAAAACCTGAAAATATTGGCAAGTGAAACACAGTTACTGAGGCTTGAACTTGAAAGAAACGAAACTAAGCATTGAGCCTATAATTAACAGTTACGTAATATTAACACATTTACTTAAATACATTTGTTGAATTAAAAAAAAACTAGCTGGTGCAAGTTTTCAGATGTCAAGGAGCTCCCGTGTGGCTTCATGATAAAGCCACTTTTACTAAAAACCCGTTCTATGGGAGCTGATGAAGCTGGTACTGAAAGGACCTTCAGCGCCAGCTTGCTAAGTCTCAGTAACTGTGTCTCACCTTGCCAATAGCTTAGAGTGTTACAAGAGGATCTGCTTTTTGCCATATACTTTTCATTCTCCTGATTTACTGAATCCAGGTTACTTGTATTAGCTAAAGGTGCTCTATTAAAAAAATCAGCGAACAGATCTTCATTATCACATATTTGTATTTACTGAGTGCATGTGACTTCCTCCTTTTGTACATCGTCCTTTTTAATCGAAATCCCGTTTTAAGAATTATACTTCACTTAGCAAGTAAGTGACGGTGTAAAAATTATTATTAATTATATTATTATACATATAATATAATTAATTATATAATAATAATGTATACATAAATGGTAATGTTAAAACTATGTATGATATATAATTATTACATTTATTATACTCACTTGGATAGAATGTTATTGTTATGCTATTCATTTATAATATAAAATAATAAACTGAATCAAAAATTTATTTAATATTATTCTAATAAATTTGATATAACAAATAAAATTTTAATTTATTTTATTAATTAATTTTTACCCAATTATAATGTAATGCATGTTTATATTCATGAACATTGTCATTACTGTGAATATTGAATGTGTTCGCGGCATGGAATAGTATTGTATAGAATATTATATATTATAATACTCTATTCATTCATTCATGCCGTAGTCACAGCACAAGTAATTTTTATTTTGACTAGTGACAGTGAGGTTAGAGTGGGATAGTCACAACCAATTTCTAGCAATCAAATATTTGACATCAAAGTATTCAATGCCAGCACCACAACTACAAACATGCCTTTTCCACAACTTACCAGAGCTGCTCATGTTGATTTCTTTTACACACACGACACACGGTCCTTTTTTTTCTGTAGAGGGACACGCACGCAGTTGCTTTGCCTCGGTATCGATGGTGCGCACTTCCTGCCAATGTTTGGGCTAACTTCGCAAATGTCGTAAAAATGTTTCGATTGGTTACAGAAGACAAGGCTATCGATAGCGATGTGATTTGATTTATTTTTCAAATCAAGTCTTCAAATCAGCCCGAAACTTCAAATCAAATCAAGTTACTTCTAAAACTTTTCAAATCGAATCAAATCACCATTTGTGTCAAATCAAAACAATATGATTTGTTTCAAATATTCGAATATTCAAATCACCATGATTTGAGAGCAGCTCTGATAATTATGTCTGCCTATCACAGAGTTTTGTACAGTATTGTACTTATACATCTAACTAAACATTTAATAACATCAGCCTTAAATTATTAGGTAACTGGTGAGGTTGTTATCAGGGCTGGGAGACTGTGATCCCCAGTTTGTATTTATTGAGACGTATTGATCTGACAATTACTATTTTTAACAACAGTTACAGTTCTAATTTTGTTGGTAAAACTTAAATTCATGTGCGAAATTCCATAACAAAATAAAATAACTTTAATGAAATTTTTACTCTGAACCCTTGCATAAGCTGCCTTAATTAGTGTTTAATATGAGTGTGCAAGATTTTATAGATGTGAACCTGCTCTGCTTGGCTGACATGGGCTCATATTGCTATCATCATGTTTTGGATTTGCCTTCTCAATAAATTCAGTTTCAGTTTGTAAAATAGGTTTATTTGTATCACTCAGTTTCAGTTTGTAAAATGTGTAGATTAGTCTCCTTCCCTGTCACTTCGTAAAGTAGGTAGCTGCGTATCCTTCACGTTTACTTTATAAAATTGGTACATCAAGCTTTAGGACCAAGAATAGATTTTTGTATATTCAACTCATTTAAGAGCACAAAGATGAGACAATAACTAAAGTTTCACTTTGTATTTGTATTTGCACATGTTAGTATATATCAGGTATCATGCTTGTCAACAATGGCACTGTTTTCAGACAGCTAGCATATTATACAGCTTTTTTAAAAGCCAGTAAAAAGTGCCATACTTAGCATAGGCCACTTTTTAAAGTGTGGCTCAAAATCAGAAATGACTTATGTAGAGTTAATTAAAAAATATTGAAATCTATGTCCTGCAGGAAGTAATAAATTCAATGGCCATAGGTAGCTCATTAATTGGAACTGAGAAATAAATGTGTCAAGCTTGGCGCGACATTTAGATGGCTTTTTGTTCTCTGTTTAATGTCAGTCATTGGGAACGAGTTATGTACCACATCTTAGTTCATGTTACTAGCAAATATCATCAGCAGGCATATAAGAAACTCCTAAAAGTGTTTTGTTCAATGGCTGTGAAAGACTAAAATTTGCAATTTCATCAGCCGTAATCGCCAGAAACATACATACTGTTCAAGATGGCAAAAGTGAAGGTTTCAATTTACACAACCTTGTAGTCTGCTATGACAGCTGTAGGCTGGTTCACACACTATCGGCGTATGCCGCTGTTTATCCCACAATTATACTTCATTGATAGTCTGTGAAAACAATATTCTTAACTATCACAAACCCATCCATGTTTACATCAGTGAATATCCTGCAGCATAGCGTTTTCGTTCTACTGCCTGATCACAGAAACAATGAAGTACTAGTCTCACAGCAACTGCCAAAAGAAGACATAAATCACAATCACAGAAAAAGTGGTGCACATCGCCCAAGCTGTTACGAATGCTAGGCAAACTATGGGAAATTTTTGACTGCTGTAATCATTTCCGATGTATCCGCGTTGTCTCGATGATGCTATCGATTTACATGCCCATAGTCATAGAATAATTGCCGAAAGGTCAATGTCGACATACGGTGATACAGTGTGAACCAGCCTTTAGCCTTGCGTCATTCAACAAAAACTTTCCACCTGCTACGTTTATGATTTGAGTATTTCGGTACAGAAATGGCCAAAATTTGAAATGGTCTATCAATGATTAATCAATGTCGATTGCCAATTGCTGCCATTTGTTACAATTGTCGCCGAACAAGGCTGATCAACATAATGTAGAAGGTACTATATCAGCTGAAGACCATCACAAAACAAACAAAGCTTATCTATAGAACATTGCTAGGTTTTGTGATCCAATGAAACTGTACATGTATATCAAATATACACTGATCATTAGAGTGTCCATTAGGAGTAGTCCTCTCTTAAAAAGCAATCATCACCCAATCAGTGATAGACTATCCTATTCATGATAAGGAAATTAACAACTACCCAATTATAAGAGAGGCCCTTTCAGGCTGATCTCTTCGATTCCACAGCGAAGAAGATCTTTCTTATGAGAAATCTAGTAATTATCTTTATGCAAGTTTGTAAAATGATGTCTACGTAAAAACCGTCTATTAAATGAAAGAAAGATCTAAGGCCTCAATCATATACATAATCATTTACATATATTCTGACATATACAACAATTAGCCATTCGGACACAAAACAATAAATCTGAATATCATGAAAATAGCTGGCATATCTCACCTGAACGATATCTTGGCTGGCATGAGGTCAGCCAAGATAGAGAGAGACGGTTTGCCTCACCGGGTCGAGAAGGGGAAGGAGTAACCAGGTCGAAAATTACTGGCCGCAAACTGACAAGCACCGGAGAGAGAGACCGACTTTCGGAAGATGTAGGCAGCCAAAACTATAAAAGAGAGCAGAAAGGACCAAGGAAGAACAGAGCACAGGAAAGCATCAAAACGAATAGTTATTTACTTATTGCGTGCTCTACACTGTATAAATACATTTTATTTGTTCAAATATATTAGCTTATTACTCAAGCTAGCGGATGGTTCCAAATAGAGAAGTATAGGGCCCCTGTGGATCCTTTCCAATATCTTTCTTTAAGATCTGGTCTCTTATACCAGAATATACACACTAGTGTATTTAACAAGAATTATTTCAGCTTTCTTTATTTCAATTTTACTTGTGCAAAAACTTTAGAATTAATGAAAGCTGTGGTATCTCAGAACTGTGTAATCTCTAAAGTGTCCCAAGTTTCTTTACTGTTGGTTAAAAACTGAAATAAAATCATGTGGCTCAAGTATTTTCATTTGTTTTTCTGACCAGTTCTTTAGCTCTAGCAAAGCAAGTAAAGAAGACTTTTCATGCACTTCAATGACTATTAAAGACCACATTGGTTGTGCCATATGTTACATACAGCACAAAATACAAGAAATTTGTGTTTTAAGTAAAAACACAAGGAATTTGTGTTTTAAGCTATCCATCTTATATGATGCAATTGGCTTTTTGTTGTATTGAGTAATTTTTGTAAATAAAGCAAGACAAAATATGTTAACTCATTTGATGCCCCTCATCTCCTCAGTCCATTTTGTAATAATTATCCTTAATGAATGGGATATCTGTTGTGCTGCTAGACTGTTTTGTGTGCATTTATATTTTTATTAGTTATTTAATACTTGGTTACTGATTTTGTATTTATCGCTTTGTGCTGGAATGATATGTTTTACTGAATATCTGCACTTATATCATAAATATAACTTATATGGCTAGGGTTGATTACCAGTAGAAAGGCGTAGTACCTTGCCGTATCCAGTGAACTGACATCTGACACCTGCCAATACCTGACACCTGTCAGCATTCAACGCTGTCAACCATTCTGCAATGCATGCATCAGCTCTAACAGTAAGATAAATGTCAGCGATAAGCTTTAAGCAAATAATAAATAAATCAATTAATTAGTTAGTTCATTCTTTCTTTTATTGAGTATGTATCCTTAAAACAGTAAATTTGGGTCGTAACTAAGCCAAGATTTGAACCAAGTCAAAAATAAGATCAACTTTATTTGGATGTTGTGTGGTGACACAATGTTGCTGTGGTGACACAATGTTGCTGTAGTGACACAATGTTGCTGTGGTGACACAATGTTGCTGTGGTGACACAATGTTGCTGTGGTGATACAATGTTGCTGTGGTGACACAATGTTGCCGTGGTGACACAATGTTGCCGTGGTGATACAATGTTGCTGTGGTGACACAATGTTGCTGTGGTGACACAATGTTGCTGTGGTGACACAATGTTGCTGTGGTGACACAATGTTGCTGTGGTGATACAATGTTGCTGTGGTGATACAATGTTGCTGTGGTGACACAATGTTGCTGAAATATAGCAACAATGTTTAATCAAGCCATGCTATCATATGCTGATCTGTTATAGGTGGACAGTTACTGATGTTGATTTATTTAGCTGTTAAGTACATATTTCAAAGACTTGTAAATATATTCCACACTTGTTAACTGTTAGTTGTAAACTCATTTGTTAATGTATCCAAGCTTGGCCAGTTAACAGCTAAGGAATCTTCTTGTCATAAAGTTTTTATTGACAGCCATTATCTGTTAAAGACAATACCAAAATACTGTAATAATAAACTAAAAATTCCCCTGTCATACAACCCACGACCAAAGTGTTAATGGAAAAAGAAAGGGTACTGCCGGTTGAGAAATGCAATAATAGCAGTCAAATGGCAATGCAGTGCAATGCAGTGCAATAGGAGAACTGCAATGGTAGCTGCAATGATAGCTGTAATGTACTGGGTGTTATTACATACAACAAACAGCAATAATGAAAGGAAAATATTATATGTTTATATCTCGCCCCTGCAATAGGAGAAATGCAATATTAGAAGTAAAATGGCAAGCTGCTGTGTAATATACACAGGCTAGGGGGGGGCTGTATATCATTGGTCATAGCAACCAATATCAAGAAGTTGGGATATTTATCTAGATTTCTGTATCTATATCTAAAAAATTATGCTGAATTTAAATATTTAAACATATTTTAGCTGGTTGTCATAGAAATAGATGTATATATATCAGAAAATGTAGGCCTATTACTTAATTTTGCAGATATTAAAAATGGCTTGGCAGTACCACGATATGGGCACAGCCGCAGTATCATCAACAAAATCTTTAGAAAAGTAATAACAGTAACATATTGCACAACATCGGTCACTATATACTTTGATCCTGTAAATTCGAATGATTATTCTTATAACTACATCTTATAATAATCTTATAAAATCGAATAATTATTCTTACAATTAAATTTTGCGATAATCTTATAAGAATCGTTAGAAAAGTATCATCGTCATTTCCTTTACATTCACTGCTTTGGACATCAGTTGAAATACCAAAGTACTCATTATAAGTGTCCAAAATGTCAGAGTCCGGTAGAATCGGCAAAAATGAAATGATTTTTTTTTAGTACTTTTACGTTAATTACAGAAACCTTCGGCAATTGGACAATGCTAAAGACTGGTGAAATGTGCACGTTTTCTCGGCCCGGCTTAATGGTACTACTCTCTGTCGCACGGCCTTATTGGCGTTCTGTTGGTCGGTCTTAGTTTTGATTAAAAAAGGCTTGTTAAGTTTTTAATTGCGAATTTTTTCCAAGTTAATCTGCCTATTTATGTATAATCCGATCAAATGGGTTAGTTTTAAGATATTGCATCAACTTTTCAAAGACTTAGTAACATATTTAAATATGTTTATATGTGTTTTGTATCATTATTATACTTAAACGACTCTACACAAAAATGGTTAAATCTTTTGGTGGGATTTCGGTACAATGGTTTGGTAACGGCCGGTGACGGATAATTTTTCGGGAGTTGTGTGCACATATGCATTTATCATAAAGCTCTCAAACAATCACTTCGCTCGTGTTTGGTTGTGGGAAAATAATAATAAATGATACCAAAATAATGTATTTTCAGATGAAATTAGATACAGAAATAAATCTTTTTGTGGAAGTTTATATTTATGTTTATGATGCATTTTCTTAATTAAACATGAAAATCAATCGCAGTATGAAATCTTAATAAGCAAAAACGACAATAATCATGAGTGCCTAGTAAATCCATCAACCATCAAGTTAGACCAACTTCCTGTAGTAATCACACTTAATCTTCATTTGTTGAAATGAATTTCATCTTGATAAAGTTATATTTTATTTCGTGAGATGACCATATTCCAAAAAATTTAGTGAATTTGTGATGTAATAAATCTTCAACACACTTGCAATTTTTATGAGACTGAGTTAAAAATTAACTTGTTAGTATTAAACTATACTCAACCTTTAAACTGTATTGCGGTTATCCACTTTGAGATATCACATTATCTGTTGTTCCTATAACAACTTTATATCAAATATCGTCACTGATATTGTTAAGACTATAAACAGCTATAACACAAAAATAGTTTTTCGTCACACAAAGACAGCTAAGCACTCTTTGACACCCTCAACTTAAACTCTAGCGGCTAGCCTAAAACATTAATTCCATGTACATGTAGGTGTAATACGGAGTACATGTAGGTGTAATACGGAGTACATGTAGGTGTAATACGGAGTACATGTAGGTGTAATACGGAGTACATGTAGGTGTAATACGGAGTACATGTAGGTGTAATACGGAGTACATGTAGGTGTAATACGAAGTACATGTAGGTGTAATACGGAGTACATGTAGGTGTAATACGGAGTACATGTAGGTGTAATACGGAGTACATGTAGGTGTAATACGGAGTACATGTAGGTGTAATACGGAGTACATGTAGGTGTAATACGGAGTACATGTAGGTGTAATGCAGAGTACATGTATAGGGGTAATACGGAGTACATGTAGGTGTAATACGGAGTACATGTAGGTGTAATACAGAGTACATGTAGGTGTAATACAGAGTACATGTAGGTGTAATACGGAGTACATGTAGGTGTAATACAGAGTACATGTAGGTGTAATACGGAGTACATGTAGGTGTAATACGGAGTACATGTAGGTGTAATACGGAGTACATGTAGGTGTAATACGGAGTACATGTAGGTGTAATACAGAATACATGTAGGTGTAATACAGAGTACACGTAGGTGTAATACAGAGTACATGTATAGGTGTAATACAGAGTGCATGTTAGAGTGAACCCAATCAGAGTTGATAATGAAATAAGACTGCATTCAGTTTATGTTGGTCTCTTTTCATTGCTTACTATTAATAGTAGAGCAATATTGTGAAAGTTGAAAATTACCAAATGGAAATTTGCCCAATAGCTTAGCAGATTTATAATCTGTTAATAATACAAATTGTTTCTGATTTATCAGCTAATTTGGCTCATGTTCAATTAGGATGTCGATCCCAGTATCCGGGACCGGAAGAGTGTGAGAAAAAAATGCTAAACCGTGTTCTCTGCTGTGACAAACATTATCAAGATCGGGCGTATTGTGCTTGCCTGATTAGAGCTCCAATATACTTACTTATTAAGCGAATCAATCTAAGTGCAGCCTGATTGACTTCAGGAATCCTTTCGGCAACTATGATCAATCAATTGTTTCTGGTATGCACTGAGTATTTATTTTCCTTGAAATGACAAAGCACTGTAACACAAAACCCGACTTGTTGTGTAGCCGTGTAGCCATAACATCGCATTGTGAAACAATGAGGAAATTCATAAAACAGAATTTCTCATGCCAAACTAAAGTATCTTGTAATCTTTCATAAACAATGTTATAAAATAGCACAATGAAATATTTGTGCAATAGTTGTTAGGACCGCACAGAGTTCTAACAAACGCATTTCTGTTATTGCTGTTGCTGTTATTGTTGTCAAGGTCATTGTTGAGAGTTTGCTTTAGTTTTAGCCTTAGGCTCTACTCTAACTAATATGAAAGATTTGTTTTACAGGTACACTTAAAACAAATAATGTAGTATATGCGTTTATAATGACATGGTAGTTTTATTGTACAAATCCACATTTATTTTTATGTATTGATTTGATGATTGATGACTCTAAATTGCTAAAATAAAATTTATGTTACATTTGATGTTTTAAAAATGTATATTTTTTGTCATATAACTAGTGACTTGAGAGAACATGAAAAGGCAAATATATAATTTCCTATGTACTGGTTTATTTTAATTAACACTTTAGAGTTGAAAAGTTCAATTTTTAATATTGTTATTAAAAAATTATTCTATAAATTAGACAATGATACGGAAAAACAGAAAACCTTGGTGAGTTTCTTGGATAGAAAGATGGTGAGTTCCTCTAACTCACCATCCTCTGGTGGATTCCTCCAATTCACCATCCTCTGGTGATTTCCTCCAATTCACCATCCTCTGGTGCATTCCTCCAATTCACCATCCTCTGGTGAATTGGAAAATGCTGACTGTTGCATTGTCGAACACACTACCCATTATCCTTTTGCAACTTCACCAAATATATAATATAATACCATTTTAGAACAACTATTTTGTATTCTTGATATATCTTATCTTGCCTCTGGTACTACTCCGTAAGGTTGTTAGTAAAATCAACTTTTTGTAACACTGTTTAGCTTAAATCATCAATTCAGAATATTCTCTAAACATGACTAGGAGAGACAGAGGAGTACAAACTGTGACCTTGAGTTTGCTTTTAGAATCCATTAAACACACTAGTTGGATAACAATACATGTTTCAAGTGCTTCTGAATATGTTAGCAGCTGTAATTATATTTTAATCCTGTTTGTACCTGTTGCCTCTGCCACACACCGAGTAAAGTCAGCTCCTGTTTATTAAAAAAAGCACTATTAAAAGCTCAACGCATGCCAATCGGTTGTCAATCAAATAACTTCTGAAACTAGAAGAGGTGTAACGTTGCATGACAAGTATATTTGTACTCTCTATTGTAAACAAGGCTGTAAAATAATACTTAGTGATTGTGTAACAATTGAAAAGGCTTCATAGATTTAGATCTGTAATTGGCGCTACCTGACACCGTCTAATTTCCTTACTGCTCTTATCATTATAGAGGGGTCTTTCATGGTTGAGGAAAGTTTCAGGGTTTAGCAGGACATCGACATGAGCGCACTAATCAACTTCTGACGGTATCTGCCTACACCTAAAGATGTTTTTTGATACAGTACTACGTTATATATGAGTACGTGCAGTATGCATGCATACCAACACCAGCCGTGAACATGGCGACGCTCAACATTTCTATAATTTTCGACCAGATCGATAGTCACCAGGTAGCTGTTTAAAAGGCAGGTGCTCAGGAATCAAATGGAATTTGAGAAACAAAAGTTTCTAGCAACCTGCTGGAAGGCACACAGCATATGCCTGTGAACTTGAGACGAAATCAACAAGAAATGTGGAAATCCGTAGCATTCTGCATACTAACATCTACACACACGCATGCACACGCACGTGCACACGCGCACACGCGCACACGCGCCACGCTCACATGCGCACACTCAAATACACATATAATATAAAATACGTACACACATGCACCACACACAGTGACATAGTCGGTTGTATCGATATAGATGATGATTTTATTCCAAATCCCCCTATATAAAATGTATGCATTAAGCAACTATTTTGTTACTATTTGCTATAAATGTTTGTTGTCAAAGTTTTTCTACTCATGCTACCATGGCTGATAGAAATGATTTTACAACCAATTAGCTAACCATATAAATTCTTTAAAAACCACCTCATTAGATTGTTTATAATCAAAAGTTCTTTGTGCATATTTTTAAAATTAGTAAAGAAATTTTTCTAAACATTTCAGAAAAAAAACATTAAAAAATAAAAACAAGAGTGGTGTGAAAAGTTTACTAAAACGAAAAATCTCAACTCTCTTTTCTTGTTTAGGTGTAAAATACATGCATTTTAATATTTTTCAGAGATTAATGGCTCCAATCTTCACTTCATTTTCCTGCCATGTCTAAACACTGTAATAGTTTTAGAATTAAAATGACAAATGACAAATGCTGAAATTAATCTATATAGATCAGTATAAGAGATCGTAGCATATGTGACATATAGGGTAGCTTTGGTTTCTTGAGACCTCAAAACACATGCTATTATATATTGGTTTATTGGTTATTATATTACATGGTATTATGCAGTATTGTGTTCTATTCCATAAAATTAGATTACATTACATTCATCTTATGACATGCTGGTAAAAATAAATAGCTAAAGATGTTTGTAAAAAACTCTGAAAGCTTTTGACTATAACATAATTTATTTCTCTAGAATTGTTGCCGTCGACTGCTTAACGTGATCTAAGCACAGACGCATTAATCCCCTTGAGAGATTTACATGCAAATATCTTAAAAGATTGTATTTACTACAGTTATATTTCTTTGGGGCTTCTTTTTATTGCTTCCTGGCGTTCTCGCTTTGATGTTTCATCTAAATTTGGTACAGTATCCTTTTTTGTCACTTTCTTTTATACCTTTTCTATCCATAACAACAAAAATAATGAATTTGTACTTTTATGCTTTCGTGGCCCTTGTTTCATGTGTTTTAAAATTTTCTCCAAGTTTTTAAAAACATAAAGGCAAATTGTGTAGATGCTAAAATGTTTCATGTTATTTTTATGAATATTTTTGCATCGCGAAATGTATTAGAAATTTTCTGACAACATTCGCAGCCAAAAAATTTGAAACCATTTACCTCACTGTTTTTTAATATTGTAAGCTGCATCTATGATCTGCAAAATAGTGACAACTTTAATCTACAAATCTATATCTTTACTTGTTTACTATAATAAAAGGCATGTCCATCCATCCACCTATCTGGAGTCAGGATTAGTGGTTGGGGTAAAAGATAGCTTTGCACAGGTAGCGAACCTGTAACTCCCACCTTCACAGTCCTGCACTCTAACACCTAATCTAATCGTTCACCTTTAACCTCTTTTGAATAGTTGCGCACTCGCTTATTATGTGCGCTTTATCAGCACCCTTGACGATCTCTCACAGCCTGCTTGACTGTCAGGGTGCTAGTAAAATATAATATACTAAAGTAGTGTGAGCATGTAGCCTTTGGCGCAGGTCGAATTTAATATCGTACAGACAAGACCAAGTTATCTCTCAAAATAATGTGAAGCATCAAAAGATAAACCTATCACATTTAATCTAATACATTTATAGAGCAGAGACGGCTAAAGGTGCTTCAATAATATTTGCAGCAGCAGTCAGCAGTACTTTTATTCAAAAGGGTCTTTGTGCTAACAGAAATGTCACTGTTATACACAAGTGCAGGTACTCCTAGTTTCTATTCACTGGCATGAGACTGCAATTAATACGTACCCAGTGGTTTTGTATTACATTAGCAACACATATTATTATAAAAGCTCAAAGCGTGCTAACTAGCATACAAACCAGAAACTTGCGCAGCTAGGTGTACAATGGCAAAATATGCATCTTTTGTGTTTTATCATAAACAACGCTCTATGAAATGACGCACAACTGTTTTTAATAAGGGCAAAGACCTCAGAAGTTTGTATCAGTCAGTGTTGTTGCTAGATACCTTGTAATAGCTGCCAGTATTGATATCAATGCTCTGAAGAATTTCTAAGCTTTTCCTTTTACTGCTCTAATCAATCAAAAAAGTTTAAACTACTGAAATTATTTATAACGGGCTTCGCTTTTTTATTAAGAAATTTTAAGTTGTATAAAATTGTATTGGTTCCACAATAAATTACTCTTCCCACATTGTTTTTATATAGTGCCATCTCTGTTATAAACTTTATCTTACCAAAGTATGTTGCCAATTAGTGGGAAATGCTTCTCTGAAATGAGTTTTTTGTTGGCATCACTACGTCTAGAGATGCATCTGCAAATATCTCACTAATAACGCCAGTCATCCAATCACTTTGCATTTGTGAGACTTACTATTTTTACAGACAACAGTTTAGGCTAATCACAGTTAATTAATTTGCCTGCAGGCTGCAGTTCAAGACTATTTTAAGGAGATAAAGTGCTGTTTGAAAAATAAACGAAACTTGGATCACTGCATAGCAAGCACTAATTCTTTGAAGTATGTTCCTTACACAATGGCTTAGGTATTTGTCTAAGTTACAAAGGAGCCTAGTGCATCCAATTAGACTTTATTTTGTAAAATCTATTCCTTTCTATTTGAACTACATTCTAAAATTATGCTTGCTTAGAGTTACTCTGATATCTGCTCTACTTTGTTGATATTTTGAGAAGAAATGCCACAATTTTGAAAGTTTTGTATAGTATCTGTGCTACTCTTTTTGTTAGGTGGCAGCTACTATTACTATATCAACTATCCCTATGTTCAAATTAACTCTTGCTTAGTTTTCACTTTATGTCTAACCGGTTTTATATCATCTCCTGTTGAACATACTACAGTATATGAATCTGCAACTGAAAGCTAATTTGTATGGCGCCTTACAGTGCCTCGCGTTGCGTGTTTGCAACTCGAGTTGATCAACTCGAGTTGCACAACTCGAGTTGTGAACGCGCAACACGACTTTTCAAAAGTAAGGTGCAATATATTGGTATTACGGTAGCATAACCGTAGATATGGTTATATTAACGATGGTACATCAAGAGGCAACCGTTAGCTAATAGAAATTAAACTATGTGTGTACTGTAAAACTAGAACTAATAGCGAATTATTAGAATTATACTGTGCCGAGTTTGCAACTCGAGTTGTACAACTCGAGTTGCACAACTCGAGTTCATCAAAACCCAAGCCGAGTTCTTTCAACAGCAACTCGAGTTCAACAACTCGGCTTGAGAACATCTCATCATTTTATTTTCTCTAGCTATATGGAATTTTTTTGTGCATCATTAAACGCCGTTGAAATAATTTCTATGTTCATTTTCGGTGTTCATTCAGTTTCTTGTCAGATTCTAGAGAGATGACTCTTTTTCATTTGAAAAAGAAGTTGCCCGGCTGGCTGCGAATTTCTTTTTCCCAAACAGGTTTACATACGGCAGTAAAATTCTGGCTCATGATTGGCTTTAGTAATTGAGTTTTAGTAACCAAAACTTACATCATTACAATAGAAATCAATAGTTATAATTAGAAAGAAACACAAAATTCTAAATAACGTAGCAAAACTGATGTTATCACTCAAAAAGTGCTGTTTAAACGTAAGAGGCGCTCACTTAAAACTCATTAATTTAAGCCATTTTGAATAAAATTTTGAAATTTTGTGTATTTCTCTAATTATAACTATTGACTTTCCATGTAATGATGTAAGTTTTGATTACTAAAACTCAATTACTAAAGCCAATCATGAGCCAAAATTTTACTGCCGTTTGTAAACCTGTTTGGGAAAAAAATTTCGCTGCTCGGTTCTCATATAGATTGTTCTTAGTTTGCTTTTTACATTCTACAATTGTTTTTGTCTCTTTATGTTTATAGAAATGAATATGCGCAAATCTCGCCAATATATATAATTTAAATATGTATACATATTTAAATTATTATTAAATTTCTGTAAATGAGACACCCCAATTACTCACTTTGCTTTCTTTACGAACCCGTGTTAGTTTTGCGTATAGGTAACACAACTCGAGGTCATAAACCCAGGCCGAGTTGTACAATTCGGCAACTCGAGTTGGACAACACGGCAACTCGAGTTGTACAACTCGAGTTGTGAACGCGCAACGCGAGGCACTGTAAGGCGCCATAAATTTGTCATCAAGACCCAGAATATTTGTATTTATCCTTCTACACATGGCAAACACCGTTTTATACTCTGTGGCACCAACATACTACATTCACCAGTATATGTTGCAGTTCATTAAGTTTCTGTTACCACAATCTACAATTCATCATCCTGACACGTCAATACTATTAGATTACTAGCTTTTATAATACCTTTGTTCGACTCACTCAATAAATCTTAATTTCTCTCTTCTCGGTTTTTTTGGCATGTACAGTAATGAAACACATGCTTTTGTTGATGATTACCATAGACATAGTAAAGGGTTTATTATATCTATGATTACCATAGACATAGTAAAGGGTTTATTATATCTATGATGATTACTAATGCCAATAGAAAGTTATACATGCATCAATGGGTTTTTGGTTTCTAATATACCACTACCTATATTGTTGCCCATTATTCTCGAATAGGAGTATAACAACAATTCTACTGAGAAATAATAGGAAATTCTTCTTGAACTTGAAGTTTTCTGTAGATTTTCTGCAAATTTTCTGCAGATAACCATACTTTATTAATGCTGAAATATTTTCTCTTCTCAGCAACTGATATTTTTAGTCAAGCTGTAATTAAATCTATGCAGTTCTAGCAAGTGAGCTTGGTTTTATGGAATGTAGGAGTGGTGTAAGGGCACCGGTTGCAGCTGTACTTTTGCATAGACTGCTCTTTGGACAAAATGTAATGCCGTTGCCAAGCAAGCCGTTGTATTGAGTGATACAATATTACAATACGAACTCAAGCTTTGTGAATTGTTACCTAAACATGCAATCATGAGACAATAGAAAAATGCATGGACCTACTTGACCAAAAACAGGAAAAAAATACCTGTTCATATTCTTTCATGTGCGATGCTTTCAAAGAAGACAATGCTATATTTGTGCAATAATTGTAAAGGCCCTCCATGGTTGTACCAAACGCATGTCTGTTATTGCTGTTGCTGTTATTGTTGTCAAGGTCATTGTTTAGAGTTTGCTATGGTTATAGTCATCCACCTATAGGACAACTCTATGAGACAGCTCTATGGGACAGCTTTATGGGACAGCTCTAAACAGGAAACAAATTATCCACAAAAACACTTGTGAGAACCAGCCCATCTTACAACAAAACGAGCAACTTTATTGTCAACAAATAACTGGTTATATAGACAAGTTAAACTGATGAGCACAATGTATACAGAAATTACGTTCTCTAACAGTCTATGTATGAATAGATTTCTATTTATTCTGTAAGATATATACAATTTTGTTAAACTATGTAGCTTCAGAAAGAGTTTAATCAACAAATAATAATCTGAGAGTATATTCTAAAGGAGATCGTTTACGCTAGCTATAACAAATGGTGACTAATGGGGGTTAACAGTCCTGTTATAATAGCTGGTAGGCCAGCCAGTTTCTACTGCTAATAATGCAAAAGTGAAATTGCCTGGGCAACAGCACAATATAAAAGATTCTAGGGCAGCCTATTCACTGGCCACACAGTAGGCTAACCTGCGACCTTTTATATTAAATAGACCATATAACAGGCTATTTTTCTAATACATACTTTTGAAAACTGTTGCATATGCAAATATAATGATATGGTAATTATATTAAGAGTGTGGAATCTATAGGATAAGTTTGCTCAAAATGCAACAGAGATTCTATTAAGATTTATTTTGCGCATTTTTATACAAAATTAAAACAAACATGGCATTAAACTAAACATACGTAGCTGTTGAAATGTGTATTATTCTAAATTCAAATTATGATGTAAATGATAAGCTGAAAATAATATGTTTTATTGGCTTGCGGCAGCAATTTTGAAGCAACATTCTGATAAGATGTATTGCCGATGCTAGAAGTTTTGAAACCCTATTTGGCAAACTCATGTAGCAAGCAAATAGTACAGTAAAGATATGAGTAGACACTACATCTTAAGCTGACCTTATACCATGAGGTAAAGTAAATATATGACTAGACACTACATTTTAACCTGTCCTGATACCATGAGGTAAAGTAAAGATATGACTAGACACTACATCTTAACCTGTCCTTATACTATGAGGTAAAGCAAAGATATGAGTAGACACTACATCTTAACCTGTCCTTATACCATGAGGTAAAGTAAAGATATGACTAGACACTACATCTTAACCTGTCCTTATACTATGAGGTAAAGTAAAGATATGACTAGACACTACATCTCAACCTGTCCTTATACCATGAGGTAAAGTAAAGATATCACTAGACACTACATCTTAACCTGTCCTTATACCATGAGGTAAAGCAAAGATATGGCTAGACACTACATCTTAACCTGTCCTTATACCATGAGGTAAAGCAAAGATATGGCTAGACACTACATCTTAACCTGTCCTTATACCATGAGGTAAAGTAAAGATATGGCTAGACACTACATCTTAACCTGTCCTTATACTATGAGGTAAAGCAAAGGTATGGCTAGACACTACATCTTAACCTGTCCTTATACTATGAGGTAAAGTAAAGATATGACTAGACACTACATCTTAACCTGTCCTTATACTATGAGGTAAAGTAAAGATATGGCTAGACACTACATCTTAACCTGTCCTTATACCATGAGGTAAAGCAAAGATATGGCTAGACACTACATCTTAACCTGTCCTTATACTATGAGGTAAAGTAAAGATATGACTAGACACTACATCTTAACCTGTCCTTATACTATGAGGTAAAGTAAAGATATGACTAGACACTACATCTCAACCTGTCCTTATACCATGAGGTAAAGTAAAGATATGACTAGACACTACATCTTAACCTGTCCTTATACTATGAGGTAAAGTAAAGATATGACTAGACACTACATCTCAACCTGTCCTTATACCATGAGGTAAAGTAAAGATATCACTAGACACTACATCTTAACCTGTCCTTATACCATGAGGTAAAGCAAAGATATGGCTAGACACTACATCTTAACCTGTCCTTATACCATGAGGTAAAGCAAAGATATGGCTAGACACTACATCTTAACCTGTCCTTATACCATGAGGTAAAGTAAAGATATGGCTAGACACTACATCTTAACCTGTCCTTATACTATGAGGTAAAGCAAAGGTATGGCTAGACACTACATCTTAACCTGTCCTTATACTATGAGGTAAAGTAAAGATATGACTAGACACTACATCTTAACCTGTCCTTATACTATGAGGTAAAGTAAAGATATGGCTAGACACTACATCTTAACCTGTCCTTATACCATGAGGTAAAGCAAAGATATGGCTAGACACTACATCTTAACCTGTCCTTATACTATGAGGTAAAGTAAAGATATGACTAGACACTACATCTTAACCTGTCCTTATACTATGAGGTAAAGTAAAGATATGACTAGACACTACATCTCAACCTGTCCTTATACCATGAGGTAAAGTAAAGATATGACTAGACACTACATCTTAACCTGTCCTTATACTATGAGGTAAAGTAAAGATATGACTAGACACTACATCTCAACCTGTCCTTATACCATGAGGTAAAGTAAAGATATCACTAGACACTACATCTTAACCTGTCCTTATACCATGAGGTAAAGCAAAGATATGGCTAGACACTACATCTTAACCTGTCCTTATACCATGAGGTAAAGTAAAGATATTACTAAACACTACATCTTAACCTGGCCATATACCATGAGGTAAAGTAAAGATATGACTAGACACTACATCTTAACCTGTCCTTATACCATGAGGTAAAGTAAAGATATGAGTAGACACTACATCTTAACCTGTCCTTATACTATGAGGTAAAGTAAAGATATGACTAGACACTACATCTTAACCTGGCATTATACCATGAGGTAAAGTAAAGATATGGCTAGACACTACATCTTAACCTGTCCTTATACCATGAGGTAAAGTAAAGATATGGCTAGACACTCCATCTTAACCTGTCCTTATACTATGAGGTAAAGTAAAGATATGACTAGACACTACATCTTAACCTGGCCTTATACCATGAGGTAAAGTAAAGATATGACTAGACACTACATCTTAACCTGGCCTTATACCATGAGGTAAAGCAAAGATATGACTAGACACAACATCTTAACCTGTCCTTATACCATGAGGTAAAGTAAAGATATGACTAGACACTACATCTTAACCTGTCCTTATACCATGAGGTAAAGTAAAGATATGAGTAGACACTACACCTTAACCTGTCCTTATACCATGAGGTAAAGTAAAGATATGACTAGACACTACATGTTAACCTGTCCTTATACCATGAGGTAAAGTAAAGATATGACTAGACACTATATCTTAACCTGACCTTATACCATGAGGTAAAGCAAAGATATGACTAGACACTATATCTTAACCTGACCTTATACCATGAGGTAAAGCAAAGATATGACTAGACACTACATCTTAACCTGTCCTTATACCATGAGGTAAAGTAAAGATATGACTAGACACTACATCTTAACCTGGCCTTATACCATGAGGTAAAGTAAAGATATGACTAGACACTACATCTTAACCTGTCCTTATACCATGAAGTAAAGTAAAGATATGACTAGACACTACATCTTAACCTGGCCTTATGCCATGAGGTAAAGTAAAGATATTACTAAACACTACATCTTAACCTGGCCTTATACCATGAGGTAAAGTAAAGATATGAGTAGACACTACATCTTAACCTGTCCTTATACCATGAGGTAAAGTAAAGATATGACTAGACACTACATCTTAACCTGTCCTTATGCCATGAGGTAAAGTAAAGATATCACTAGACACTACATCTTAACCTGTCCTTATACCATGAGGTAAAGTAAAGATATGACTAGACACTACATCTTAACCTGGCCTTATACCATGAGGTAAAGTAAAGATATGACTAGACACTACATCTTAACCTGTCCTTATACCATGAGGTAAAGTAAAGATATGACTAGACACTACATCTTAACCTGTCCTTATACCATGAGGTACAGTAAAGATATGACTAGACACTACATCTTAACCTGGCCTTATGCCATGAGGTAAAGTAAAGATATTACTAAACACTACATCTTAACCTGGCCTTATACCATGAGGTAAAGTAAAGATATGACTAGACACTACATCTTAACCTGGCCTTATGCCATGAGGTAAAGTAAAGATATGACTAGACACTACATCTTAACCTGTCCTTATACTATGAGGTAAAGAAAAGATATGGCTAGACACTACATCTTAAGCTGACCTTATACCATGAGGTAAAGTAAAGATATGACTAGACACTACATCTTAACCTGTCCTTATACCATGAGGTAAAGTAAAGATATGACTAGACACTACATCTTAACCTGTCCTTATACCATGAGGTAAAGTAAAGATATGACTAGACACTACATCTTAACCTGTCCTTATACTATAAGGTAAAGTAAAGATATGACTAGACACTACATCTCAACCTGGCCTTATAACATGAGGTAAAGTAAAGATATGAGTAGACACTACATCTTAACCTGTCCTTATACCATGAGGTAAAGTAAAGATATGACTAGACACTACATCTTAACCTGTCCTTATACTATGAGGTAAAGTAAAGATATGACTAGACACTACATCTCAACCTGTCCTTATACCATGAGGTAAAGTAAAGATATCACTAGACACTACATCTTAACCTGGCCTGATACCATGAGGTAAAGTAAAGATATGACTAGACACTACATCTTAACCTGTCCTTATACCATGAGGTAAAGTAAAGATATGACTAGACACTACATCTTAACCTGTCCTTATACCATGAGGTAAAGTAAAGATATGACTAGACACTACATCTTAACCTGTCCTTATACTATGAGGTAAAGTAAAGATATGACTAGACACTACATCTCAACCTGGCCTTATACCATGAGGTAAAGTAAAGATATGGCTAGACACTACATCTTAACCTGGCCTTATGCAATGAGGTAAAGTAAAGATATGACTAGACACTACATCTTAACCTGTCCTTATACCGTGAGGTAAAGTAAAGATATGACTAGACACTACATCTTAACCTGTCCTTATACCATGAGGTAAAGTAAAGATATGACTAGACACTACATCTTAACCTGTCCTTATACTACGAGGTAAAGTAAAGATATAACTAGACACTACATCTTAACCTGGCCTTATGCCATGAGGTAAAGTAAAGATATGACTAGACACTACATCTTAACCTGGCCTTATGCCATGAGGTAAAGTAAAGATATGACTAGACACTACATCTTAACCTGTCCTTATACCATGAGGTAAAGTAAAGATATGACTAGACACTACATCTTAACCTGTCCTTATACCGTGAGGTAAAGTAAAGATATGACTAGACACTACATCTTAACCTGGCCTGATACCATGAGGTAAAGTAAAGATATGACTAGACACTACATCTTAACCTGTCCTTATACCATGAGGTAAAGTAAAGCTATGACTAGACACTACAACTTAACCTGTCCTTATACCATGAGGTAAAGTAAAGATATGACTAGACACTACATCTTAACCTGTCCTTATACCATGAGGTAAAGTAAAGATATGACTAGACACTACCTCTTAACCTGTCCTTATACCATGAGGTAAAGTAAAGATATGACTAGACACTACATCTTAACCTGTCCTTATACCATGAGGTAAAGTAAAGATATGACTAGACACTACATCTTAACCTGTCCTGATACCATGAGGTAAAGTAAAGATATGACTAGACACTATATCTTAACCTGTCCTTATACCATGAGGTAAAGCAAAGATATGACTAGACACTACATATTAACCTGTCCTTATACCATGAGGTAAAGTAAAGATATGAGTAGACACTACATCTTAACCTGTCCTTATACCATGAGGTAAAGTAAAGATATGAGTAGACACTACATCTTAACCTGGCCTTATGCCATGAGGTAAAGTAAAGATATGACTAGACACTACATCTTAACCTGTCCTTATGCCATGAGGTAAAGTAAAGATATGACTAGACACTACATCTTAACCTGTCATTATACCATGAGGTAAAGTAAAGATATGACTAGACACTACATCTTAACCTGTCCTTATACCATGAGGTAAAGTAAAGATATGACTAGACACTACATCTTAACCTGGCCTTATGCCATGAGGTAAAGTAAAGATATGACTAGACACTACATCTTAACCTGTCGTTATACCATGAGGTAAAGTAAAGATATGACGAGACACTACATCTTAACCTGTCCTGATACCATGAGGTAAAGTAAAGATATGACTAGACACTACATCTTAACCTGTCCTGATACCATGAGGTAAAGTAAAGATATGACTAGACACTACATCTTAACCTGTCCTTATACCATGAGGTAAAGTAAAGATATGACTAGACACTACATCTTAACCTGTCCTTATACCATGAGGTAAAGTAAAGATATGACTAGACACTACATCTTAACCTGTCCTTATACCATGAGGTAAAGTAAAGATATGACTAGACACTACATCTTAACCTGACCTTATACCATGAGGTAAAGTAAAGATATGAGTAGACACTACATCTTAACCTGTCCTTATACCATGAGGTAAAGTAAAGATATGACTAGACACTACATCTTAACCTGTCCTGATACCATGAGGTAAAGTAAAGATATGACTAGACACTACATCTTAACCTGACCTTATACCATGAGGTAAAGTAAAGATATGACTAGACAGTACATCTTAACCTGTCCTTATACCATGAGGTAAAGTAAAGATATGACTAAACACTACATCTTAACCTGTCCTGATACCATGAGGTAAAGTAAAGATATGACAAGACACTACATCTTAACCTGTCCTTATACCATGAGGTAAAGTAAAGATATGACTAAACACTACATCTTAACCTGTCCTGATACCATGAGGTAAAGTAAAGATATGACTAGACACTATATCTTAACCAGTCCTGATACCATGAGGTAAAGTAAAGATATGACTAGACACTACATCTTAACCTGACCTTATACCATGAGGTAAAGTAAAGATATGACTAGACACTACATCTTAACCTGTCCTGATACCATGAGGTAAAGTAAAGATATGACTAGACACTACATCTTAACCTGTCCTTATACCATGAGGTAAAGTAAAGATATGACTAGACACTACATCTTAACCTGGCCTTATACCATGAGGTAAAGTAAAGATATGACTAGACACTACATCTTAACCTGTCCTTATACCATGAGGTAAAGTAAAGATATGACTAGACACTACATCTTAACCTGGCCTTATACCATGAGGTAAAGTAAAGATATGACTAGACACTACATCTTAACCTGTCCTTATACTATGAGGTAAAGTAAAGATATGACTAGACACTACATCTTAACCTGACCTTATACCATGAGGTAAAGTAAAGATATGACTAGACACTACATCTTAACCTGTCCTGATACTATGAGGTAAAGTAAAGATATGACTAGACACTACATCTTAACCTGTCCTGATACCATGAGGTAAAGTAAAGATATGACTAGACACTACATCTTAACCTGTCCTTATACCATGAGGTAAAGTAAAGATATGACTAGACACTCCATCTTAACCTGGCATTATACCATGAGGTAAAGTAAAGATATGACTAGACACTATATCTTAACCTGGCCTTATACCATGAGGTAAAGTAAAGATATGGCTAGACACTACATCTTAACCTGTCCTTATACCATGAGGTAAAGTAAAGATATGAGTAGACACTACATCTTAACCTGTCCTTATACCATGAGATGGAGCAAAGATATGAGTAGACACTACATCTTAACCTGTCCTGATACCATGAGGTAAAGTAAAGATATGACTAGACACTACATCTTAACCTGTCCTGATACTATGAGGTAAAGTAAAGATATGACTAGACACTACATCTTAACCTGTCCTGATACCATGAGGTAAAGTAAAGATATGAGTAGACACTACATCTTAACCTGTCCTTATACCATGAGGTAAAGTAAAGATATGACTAGACACTACATCTTAACCTGTCCTTATACTATGAGGTAAAGTAAAGATATGAGTAAACACTACATCTTAACCTGGCCTTATACCACGAGGTAAAGTAAAGATATGACTAGACACTATATCTTAACCTGTCCTTATACCATGAGGTAAAGTAAAGATATGACTAGACACTACATCTTAACCTGACCTTATACCAGGAGGTTAAGTAAAGATATGACTAGACACTACATCTTAACCTGTCCTGATACCATGAGGTAAAGTAAAGATATGACTAGACACTACATCTTAACCTGTCCTGATACCATGAGGTAAAGTAAAGCTATGACTAGACACTACATCTTAACCTGTCCTGATACCATGAGGTAAAGTAAAGATATGACTAGACACTACATCTTAACCTGGCCTTATGCCATGAGGTAAAGTAAAGATATGACTAGACACTATATATTAACCTGGCCTTATACCATGAGGTAAAGTAAAGATATGGCTAGACACTATATCTTAACCTGGCCTTATACCATGAGGTAAAGTAAAGATATGGCTAGACACTACATCTTAACCTGTCCTTATACCATGAGGTAAAGTAAAGATATCACTAGACACTACATCTTAACCTGTCCTTATACCATGAGGTAAAGCAAAGATATGAGTAGACACTACATCTTAACCTGTCCTGATACCATGAGGTAAAGTAAAGATATGACTAGACACTACATCTTAACCTGTCCTGATACTATGAGGTAAAGTAAAGATATGACTAGACACTACATCTTAACCTGTCCTGATACCATGAGGTAAAGTAAAGATATGACTAGACACTACATCTTAACCTGTCCTGATACCATGAGGTAAAGTAAAGATATGACTAGACACTCCATCTTAACCTGGCATTATACCATGAGGTAAAGTAAAGATATGACTAGACACTACATCTTAACCTGGCCTTATACCATGATGTAAAGTAAAGATATGGCTAGACACTACATCTTAACCTGTCCTTATACCAAGAGGTAAAGTAAAGATATGAGTAGACACTGCATCTTAACCTGTCCTTATACCATGAGGTAAAGCAAAGATATGAGTAGACACTACATCTTAACCTGTCCTGATACCATGAGGTAAAGTAAAGATATGACTAGACACTACATCTTAACCTGTCCTTATGCCATGAGGTAAAGTAAAGATATGACTAGACACTACATCTTAACCTGTCCTGATACCATGAGGTAAAGTAAAGATATGACTAGACACTACATCTTAACCTGGCATTATACCATGAGGTAAAGTCAAGATATGAGTAGACACTACATCTTAACCTGTCCTTATACCATGAGGTAAAGTAAAGATATGACTAGACACTACATCTTAACCTGGCCTTATGCCATGAGGTAAAGTAAAGATATGACTAGACACTACATCTTAACCTGTCCTTATACCATGAGGTAAAGTAAAGATATGACTAGACACTACATCTTAACCTGTCCTTATACCGTGAGGTAAAGTAAAGATATGACTAGACACTACATCTTAACCTGGCCTGATACCATGAGGTAAAGTAAAGATATGACTAGACACTACATCTTAACCTGTCCTTATACCATGAGGTAAAGTAAAGCTATGACTAGACACTACAACTTAACCTGTCCTTATACCATGAGGTAAAGTAAAGATATGACTAGACACTACATCTTAACCTGTCCTTATACCATGAGGTAAAGTAAAGATATGACTAGACACTACATCTTAACCTGTCCTTATACCATGAGGTAAAGTAAAGATATGACTAGACACTACATCTTAACCTGTCCTTATACCATGAGGTAAAGTAAAGATATGACTAGACACTACATCTTAACCTGTCCTGATACCATGAGGTAAAGTAAAGATATGACTAGACACTATATCTTAACCTGTCCTTATACCATGAGGTAAAGCAAAGATATGACTAGACACTACATATTAACCTGTCCTTATACCATGAGGTAAAGTAAAGATATGAGTAGACACTACATCTTAACCTGTCCTTATACCATGAGGTAAAGTAAAGATATGAGTAGACACTACATCTTAACCTGGCCTTATGCCATGAGGTAAAGTAAAGATATGACTAGACACTACATCTTAACCTGTCCTTATGCCATGAGGTAAAGTAAAGATATGACTAGACACTACATCTTAACCTGTCATTATACCATGAGGTAAAGTAAAGATATGACTAGACACTACATCTTAACCTGTCCTTATACCATGAGGTAAAGTAAAGATATGACTAGACACTACATCTTAACCTGGCCTTATGCCATGAGGTAAAGTAAAGATATGACTAGACACTACATCTTAACCTGTCGTTATACCATGAGGTAAAGTAAAGATATGACGAGACACTACATCTTAACCTGTCCTGATACCATGAGGTAAAGTAAAGATATGACTAGACACTACATCTTAACCTGTCCTGATACCATGAGGTAAAGTAAAGATATGACTAGACACTACATCTTAACCTGTCCTTATACCATGAGGTAAAGTAAAGATATGACTAGACACTACATCTTAACCTGTCCTTATACCATGAGGTAAAGTAAAGATATGACTAGACACTACATCTTAACCTGTCCTTATACCATGAGGTAAAGTAAAGATATGACTAGACACTACATCTTAACCTGACCTTATACCATGAGGTAAAGTAAAGATATGAGTAGACACTACATCTTAACCTGTCCTTATACCATGAGGTAAAGTAAAGATATGACTAGACACTACATCTTAACCTGTCCTGATACCATGAGGTAAAGTAAAGATATGACTAGACACTACATCTTAACCTGACCTTATACCATGAGGTAAAGTAAAGATATGACTAGACAGTACATCTTAACCTGTCCTTATACCATGAGGTAAAGTAAAGATATGACTAAACACTACATCTTAACCTGTCCTGATACCATGAGGTAAAGTAAAGATATGACAAGACACTACATCTTAACCTGTCCTTATACCATGAGGTAAAGTAAAGATATGACTAAACACTACATCTTAACCTGTCCTGATACCATGAGGTAAAGTAAAGATATGACTAGACACTATATCTTAACCAGTCCTGATACCATGAGGTAAAGTAAAGATATGACTAGACACTACATCTTAACCTGACCTTATACCATGAGGTAAAGTAAAGATATGACTAGACACTACATCTTAACCTGTCCTGATACCATGAGGTAAAGTAAAGATATGACTAGACACTACATCTTAACCTGTCCTTATACCATGAGGTAAAGTAAAGATATGACTAGACACTACATCTTAACCTGGCCTTATACCATGAGGTAAAGTAAAGATATGACTAGACACTACATCTTAACCTGTCCTTATACCATGAGGTAAAGTAAAGATATGACTAGACACTACATCTTAACCTGGCCTTATACCATGAGGTAAAGTAAAGATATGACTAGACACTACATCTTAACCTGTCCTTATACTATGAGGTAAAGTAAAGATATGACTAGACACTACATCTTAACCTGACCTTATACCATGAGGTAAAGTAAAGATATGACTAGACACTACATCTTAACCTGTCCTGATACTATGAGGTAAAGTAAAGATATGACTAGACACTACATCTTAACCTGTCCTGATACCATGAGGTAAAGTAAAGATATGACTAGACACTACATCTTAACCTGTCCTTATACCATGAGGTAAAGTAAAGATATGACTAGACACTCCATCTTAACCTGGCATTATACCATGAGGTAAAGTAAAGATATGACTAGACACTATATCTTAACCTGGCCTTATACCATGAGGTAAAGTAAAGATATGGCTAGACACTACATCTTAACCTGTCCTTATACCATGAGGTAAAGTAAAGATATGAGTAGACACTACATCTTAACCTGTCCTTATACCATGAGATGGAGCAAAGATATGAGTAGACACTACATCTTAACCTGTCCTGATACCATGAGGTAAAGTAAAGATATGACTAGACACTACATCTTAACCTGTCCTGATACTATGAGGTAAAGTAAAGATATGACTAGACACTACATCTTAACCTGTCCTGATACCATGAGGTAAAGTAAAGATATGAGTAGACACTACATCTTAACCTGTCCTTATACCATGAGGTAAAGTAAAGATATGACTAGACACTACATCTTAACCTGTCCTTATACTATGAGGTAAAGTAAAGATATGAGTAAACACTACATCTTAACCTGGCCTTATACCACGAGGTAAAGTAAAGATATGACTAGACACTATATCTTAACCTGTCCTTATACCATGAGGTAAAGTAAAGATATGACTAGACACTACATCTTAACCTGACCTTATACCAGGAGGTTAAGTAAAGATATGACTAGACACTACATCTTAACCTGTCCTGATACCATGAGGTAAAGTAAAGATATGACTAGACACTACATCTTAACCTGTCCTGATACCATGAGGTAAAGTAAAGCTATGACTAGACACTACATCTTAACCTGTCCTGATACCATGAGGTAAAGTAAAGATATGACTAGACACTACATCTTAACCTGGCCTTATGCCATGAGGTAAAGTAAAGATATGACTAGACACTATATATTAACCTGGCCTTATACCATGAGGTAAAGTAAAGATATGGCTAGACACTATATCTTAACCTGGCCTTATACCATGAGGTAAAGTAAAGATATGGCTAGACACTACATCTTAACCTGTCCTTATACCATGAGGTAAAGTAAAGATATGAGTAGACACTACATCTTAACCTGTCCTTATACCATGAGGTAAAGCAAAGATATGAGTAGACACTACATCTTAACCTGTCCTGATACCATGAGGTAAAGTAAAGATATGACTAGACACTACATCTTAACCTGTCCTGATACAATGAGGTAAAGTAAAGATATGACTAGACACTACATCTTAACCTGTCCTGATACCATGAGGTAAAGTAAAGATATGACTAGACACTACATCTTAACCTGTCCTGATACCATGAGGTAAAGTAAAGATATGACTAGACACTCCATCTTAACCTGGCATTATACCATGAGGTAAAATAAAGATATGACTAGACACTACATCTTAACCTGGCCTTATACCATGATGTAAAGTAAAGATATGGCTAGACACTACATCTTAACCTGTCCTTATACCAAGAGGTAAAGTAAAGATATGAGTAGACACTGCATCTTAACCTGTCCTTATACCATGAGGTAAAGCAAAGATATGAGTAGACACTACATCTTAACCTGTCCTGATACCATGAGGTAAAGTAAAGATATGACTAGACACTACATCTTAACCTGTCCTTATGCCATGAGGTAAAGTAAAGATATGACTAGACACTACATCTTAACCTGTCCTGATACCATGAGGTAAAGTAAAGATATGACTAGACACTACATCTTAACCTGGCATTATACCATGAGGTAAAGTAAAGATATGACTAGACACTACATCTTAACCTGGCCTTATACCATGAGGTAAAGTAAAGATATGGCTAGACACTACATCTTAACCTGTCCTTATACCATGAGGTAAAGTAAAGATATGACTAGACACTACATCTTAACCTGTCCTTATACTATGAGGTAAAGTAAAGATATGACTAGACACTACATCTCAACCTGGCCTTATACCATGAGGTAAAGTAAAGATATGAGTAGACACTACATCTTAACCTGTCCTTATACCATGAGGTAAAGTAAAGATATGACTAGACACTACATCTTAACCTGTCCTTATACTATGAGGTAAAGTGAAGATATGACTAGACACTACATCTCAACCTGTCCTTATACCATGAGGTAAAGTAAAGATATCACTAGACACTACATCTTAACCTGGCCTGATACCATGAGGTAAAGTAAAGATATGACTAGACACTACATCTTAACCTGTCCTTATACCATGAGGTAAAGTAAAGATATGACTAGACACTACATCTTAACCTGTCCTTATACCATGAGGTAAAGTAAAGATATGACTAGACACTACATCTTAACCTGTCCTTATACTATGAGGTAAAGTAAAGATATGACTAGACACTACATCTCAACCTGGCCTTATACCATGAGGTAAAGTAAAGATATGGCTAGACACTACATCTTAACCTGGCCTTATGCCATGAGGTAAAGTAAAGATATGACTAGACACTACATCTTAACCTGTCCTTATACCGTGAGGTAAAGTAAAGATATGACTAGACACTACATCTTAACCTGTCCTTATACTATGAGGTAAAGTAAAGATATGACTAGACACTACATCTTAACCTGGCCTTATGCCATGAGGTAAAGTAAAGATTTGACTAGACACTACATCTTAACCTGGCCTTATGCCATGAGGTAAAGTAAAGATATGACTAGACACTACATCTTAACCTGTCCTTATACCATGAGGTAAAGTAAAGATATGACTAGACACTACATCTTAACCTGTCCTTATACCGTGAGGTAAAGTAAAGATATGACTAGACACTACATCTTAACCTGGCCTGATACCATGAGGTAAAGTAAAGATATGACTAGACACTACATCTTAACCTGTCCTTATACCATGAGGTAAAGTAAAGATATGACTAGACACTACATCTTAACCTGTCCTTATACCATGAGGTAAAGTAAAGATATGACTAGACACTACATCTTAACCAGTCCTTATACCATGAGGTAAAGTAAAGATATGACTAGACACTATATCTTAACCTGTCCTTATACCATGAGGTAAAGTAAAGATATGACTAGACACTACATCTTAACCTGGCCTTATGCCATGAGGTAAAGTAAAGATATGACTAGACACTACATCTTAACCTGTCCTTATGCCATGAGGTAAAGTAAAGATATGACTAGACACTACATCTTAACCTGTCCTTATACCATGAGGTAAAGTAAAGATATGACTAGACACTACATCTTAACCTGTCCTGATACCATGAGGTAAAGTAAAGATATGACTAGACACTATATCTTAACCTGTCCTTATACCATGAGGTAAAGCAAAGATATGACTAGACACTACATCTTAACCTGTCCTTATACCATGAGGTAAAGTAAAGATATGAGTAGACACTACATCTTAACCTGTCCTTATACCATGAGGTAAAGTAAAGATATGAGTATACACTACATCTTAACCTGGCCTTATGCCATGAGGTAAAGTAAAGATATGACTAGACACTACATCTTAACCTGTCCTTATGCCATGAGGTAAAGAAAAGATATGACTAGACACTACATCTTAACCTGTCATTATACCATGAGGTAAAGTAAAGATATGACTAGACACTACATCTTAACCTGTCCTTATACCATGAGGTAAAGTAAAGATATGACTAGACACTACATCTTAACCTGGCCTTATGCCATGAGGTAAAGTAAAGATATGACTAGACACTACATCTTAACCTGTCCTTATACCATGAGGTAAAGTAAAGATATGACGAGACACTACATCTTAACCTGTCCTTATACCATGAGGTAAAGTAAAGATATGACTAGACACTACATCTTAACCTGTCCTGATACCATGAGGTAAAGTAAAGATATGACTAGACACTACATCTTAACCTGTCCTTATACCATGAGGTAAAGTAAAGATATGACTAGACACTACATCTTAACCTGTCCTTATACCATGAGGTAAAGTAAAGATATGACTAGACACTACATCTTAACCTGTCCTTATACCATGAGGTAAAGTAAAGATATGACTAGACATTACATCTTAACCTGACCTTATACCATGAGGTAAAGTAAAGATATGAGTAGACACTACATCTTAACCTGTCCTTATACCATGAGGTAAAGTAAAGATATGACTAGACACTACATCTTAACCTGTCCTGATACCATGAGGTGAAGTAAAGATATGACTAGACACTACATCTTAACCTGACCTTATACCATGAGGTAAAGTAAAGATATGACTAGACACTACATCTTAACCTGTCCTTATACCATGAGGTAAAGTAAAGATATGACTAAACACTACATCTTAACCTGTCCTGATACCATGAGGTAAAGTAAAGATATGACTAGACACTACATCTTAACCTGTCCTTATACCATGAGGTAAAGTAAAGATATGACTAAACACTACATCTTAACCTGTCCTGATACCATGAGGTAAAGTAAAGATATGACTAGACACTATATCTTAACCAGTCCTGATACCATGAGGTAAAGTAAAGATATGACTAGACACTACATCTTAACCTGACCTTATACCATGAGGTAAAGTAAAGATATGACTAGACACTACATCTTAACCTGTCCTGATACCATGAGGTAAAGTAAAGATATGACTAGACACTACATCTTAACCTGTCCTTATACCATGAGGTAAAGTAAAGATATGACTAGACACTACATCTTAACCTGGCCTTATACCATGAGGTAAAGTAAAGATATGACTAGACACTACATCTTAACCTGTCCTTATACCATGAGGTAAAGTAAAGATATGACTAGACACTACATCTTAACCTGGCCTTATACCATGAGGTAAAGTAAAGATATGACTAGACACTACATCTTAACCTGTCCTTATACTATGAGGTAAAGTAAAGATATGACTAGACACTACATCTTAACCTGACCTTATACCATGAGGTAAAGTAAAGATATGACTAGACACTACATCTTAACCTGTCCTGATACTATGAGGTAAAGTAAAGATATGACTAGACACTACATCTTAACCTGTCCTGATACCATGAGGTAAAGTAAAGATATGACTAGACACTACATCTTAACCTGGCATTATACCATGAGGTAAAGTAAAGATATGACTAGACACTATATCTTAAGCTGGCCTTATACCATGAGGTAAAGTAAAGATATGGCTAGACACTACATCTTAACCTGTCCTTATACCATGAGGTAAAGTAAAGATATGAGTAGACACTATATCTTAACCTGGCCTTATACCATGAGGTAAAGTAAAGATATGGCTAGACACTACATCTTAACCTGTCCTTATACCATGAGGTAAAGTAAAGATATGGCTAGACACTACATCTTAACCTGTCCTTATACCATGAGGTAAAGTAAAGATATGAGTAGACACTACATCTTAACCTGTCCTTATACCATGAGGTAAAGCAAAGATATGAGTAGACACTACGTCTTAACCTCTCCTGACACCATGAGGTAAAGTAAATATATGACTAGACACTACATCTTAACCTGTCCTGATACTATGAGGTAAAGTAAAGATATGACTAGACACTACATCTTAACCTGTCCTGATACCATGAGGTAAAGTAAAGATATGAGTAGACACTACATCTTAACCTGTCCTTATACCATGAGGTAAAGTAAAGATATGACTAGACACTACATCTTAACCTGTCCTTATACTATGAGGAAAAGTAAAGATATGAGTAAACACTACATCTTAACCTGGCCTTATACCATGAGGTAAACTAAAGATATGACTAGACACTATATCTTAACCTGTCCTTATACCATGAGGTAAAGTAAAGATATGACTAGACACTACATTTTAACCTGACCTTATACCATGAGGTAAAGTAAAGATATGACTAGACACTACATCTTAACCTGTCCTGATACCATGAGGTAAAGTAAAGATATGACTAGACACTACATCTTAACCTGTCCTTATACCATGAGGTAAAGTAAAGATATGACTAGACACTACATCTTAACCTGTCCTTATACCATGAGGTAAAGTAAAGATATGACTAGACACTACATCTTAACCTGTCCTTATACCATGAGGTAAAGTAAAGATATGACTAGACACTACATCTTAACCTGGCCTTATACCATGAGGTAAAGTAAAGATATGACTAGACACTACATCTTAACCTGTCCTTATACTATGAGGTAAAGTAAAGATATGACTAGACACTACATCTTAACCTGACCTTATACCATGAGGTAAAGTAAAGATATGACTAGACACTACATCTTAACCTGTCCTGATACTATGAGGTAAAGTAAAGATATGACTAGACACTACATCTTAACCTGTCCTGATACCATGAGGTAAAGTAAAGATATGACTAGACACTACATCTTAACCTGGCATTATACCATGAGGTAAAGTAAAGATATGACTAGACACTATATCTTAACCTGGCCTTATACCATGAGGTAAAGTAAAGATATGGCTAGACACTACATCTTAACCTGTCCTTATATAATGAGGTAAAGTAAAGATATGAGTAGACACTATATCTTAACCTGCCCTTATACCATGAGGTAAAGTAAAGATATGACTAGACACTACATTTTAACCTGACCTTATACCATGAGGTAAAGCAAAGATATGACTAGACACTACATTTTAACCTGTCCTGATACCATGAGGTAAAGTAAAGATATGATTAGACACTACATGTTAACCTGTCCTGATACCATGAGGTAAAGTAAAGATATGACTAGACACTACATCTTAACCTGTCCTTATACCATGAGGTAAAGTAAAGATATGACTAGACACTACATCTTAACCTGGCCTTATGCCATGAGGTAAAGTAAAGATATGACTAGACACTATATCTTAACCTGGCCTAATACCATGAGGTAAAGTAAAGATATGGCTAGACACTATATCTTAACCTGGCCTTATACCATGAGGTAAAGTAAAGATATGGCTAGACACTACATCTTAACCTGTCCTTATACCATGAGGTAAAGTAAAGATATGAGTAGACACTACATCTTAACCTGTCCTTATACCATGAGGTAAAGCAAAGATATGAGTAGACACTACATCTTAACCTGTCCTGATACCATGAGGTAAAGTAAAGATATGACTAGACACTACATCTTAACCTGTCCTGATACTATGAGGTAAAGTAAAGATATGACTAGACACTACATCTTAACCTGTCCTGATACCATGAGGTAAAGTAAAGATATGACTAGACACTACATCTTAACCTGTCCTGATACCATGAGGTAAAGTAAAGATATGACTAGACACTCCATCTTAACCTGGCATTATACCATGAGGTAAAGTAAAGATATGACTAGACACTACATCTTAACCTGGCCTTATACCATGAGGTAAAGTAAAGATATGGCTAGACACTACATCTTAACCTGTCCTTATACCATGAGGTAAAGTAAAGATATGAGTAGACACTACATCTTAACCTGTCCTTATACCATGAGGTAAAGCAAAGATATGAGTAGACACTACATCTTAACCTGTCCTGATACCATGAGGTAAAGTAAAGATATGACTAGACACTACATCTTAACCTGTATTGATACCATGAGGTAAAGTAAAGATATGACTAGACACTACATCTTAACCTGTCCTGATACCATGAGGTAAAGTAAAGATATGACTAGACACTCCATCTTAACCTGGCATTATACCATGAGGTAAAGTAAAGATATGACTAGACACTACATCTTAACCTGGCCTTATACCATGAGGTAAAGTAAAGATATGGCTAGACACTACATCTTAACCTGTCCTTATACCATGAGGTAAAGTAAAGATATGACTAGACACTACATCTTAACCTGTCCTTATACCATGAGGTAAAGTAAAGATATGAGTAGACACTACATCTTAACCTGTCCTGATACCATGAGGTAAAGTAAAGATATGACTAGACACTCCATCTTAACCTGGCATTATACCATGAGGTAAAGTAAAGATATGACTAGACACTACATCTTAACCTGTCCTGATACCATGAGGTAAAGTAAAGATATGACTAGACACTACATCTTAACCTGGCATTATACCATGAGGTAAAGTAAAGATATGACTAGACACTACATCTTAAACTGGCCTTATACCATGAGGTAAAGTAAAGATATGACTAGACACTACATCTTAACCTGTCCTTATACCATGAGGTAAAGTAAAGATATGACTAGACACTACATCTTAACCTGTCCTTATACCATGAGGTAAAGTAAAGATATGAGTAGACACTACATCTTAACCTGTCCTTATACCATGAGGTAAAGTAAAGATATGAGTAGACACTACATCTTAACCTGTCCTTATACCATGAGGTAAAGCAAAGATATGAGTAGACACTACATCTTAACCTGTCCTGATACCAAGAGGTAAAGTAAAGATATGACTAGACACTCCATTTTAACCTGGCATTATACCATGAGGTAAAGTAAAGATATGACTAGACACTATATCTTTACCTGGCCTTATACCATGAGGTAAAGTAAAGATATGGCTAGACACTACATCTTAACCTGTCCTTATACCATGAGGTAAAGTAAAGATATGAGTAGACACTACATCTTAACCTGTCCTTATACCATGAGGTAAAGCAAAGATATGAGTAGACACTACATCTTAACCTGTCCTGATACCATGAGGTAAAGTAAAGATATGACTAGACACTACATCTTAACCTCTCCTTATACCATGAGGTAAAGTAAAGATATGACTAGACACTACATCTTAACCTGTCCTGATACCATGAGGTAAAGTAAAGATATGGCTAGACACTACATCTTAACCTGTCCTGATACCATGAGGTAAAGCAAAGATATGAGTAGACACTACATCTTAACCTGACCTTATACCATGAGGTAAAGTAAAGATATGACTAGACACTACATCTTAACCTGTCCTTATACCATGAGGTAAAGTAAAGATATGACTAGACACTACATCTTAACCTGGCATTATACCATGAGGTAAAGTAAAGATATGACGAGACACTATATGTTAACCTGGCCTTATACCATGAGGTAAAGTAAAGATATGGCTAGACACTACATCTTAACCTGTCCTTATTCCATGAGGTAAAGTAAAGATATGAGTAGACACTACATCTTAAACTGTCCTTATACCATGAGGTAAAGTAAAGATATGAGTAGACACTACATCTTAACCTGTCCTGATACCATGAGGTAAAGTAAAGATATGACTAGACACTACATCTTAACCTGTCCTGATACTATGAGGTAAAGTAAAGATATGACTAGACACTACATCTTAACCTGTCCTGATACCATGAGGTAAAGTAAAGATATGACTAGACACTACATCTTAACCTGTCCTTATACCATGAGGTAAAGTAAAGATATGACTAGACACTACATCTTAACCTGTCCTTATACTATGAGGTAAAGTAAAGATATGAGTAGACACTACATCTTAACCTGGCCTTATACCATGAGGTAAAGTAAAGATATGACTAGACACTATATCTTAACCTGTCCTTATACCATGAGGGAAAGTAAAGATATGACTAGACACTACATCTTAACCTGTCCTGATACTATGAGGTAAAGTAAAGATATGACTAGACACTACATCTTAACCTGGCATTATACCATGAGGTAAAGTAAAGATACGGCTAGACACTACATCTTAACCTGACCTTATACCATGAGGTAAAGCAAAGATATGACTAGACACTACATCTTAACCTGTCCTTATACCATGAGGTAAAGTAAAGATATGAGTAGACACTACATCCTAACCTGTCCTGATACCATGAAGTAAAGTAAAGATATGACTAGACACTACATCTTAACCTGTCCTTATACCATGAGGTAAAGTAAAGATATGAGTAGACACTACATCTTAACCTGTCCTGATACCATGAGGTAAAGTAAAGATATGACTAGACACTACATCTTAACCTGTCCTTATACCATGAGGTAAAGTAAAGATATGACTAGACACTACATCTTAACCTGTCCTTATACCATGAGGTAAAGTAAAGATATGAGTAGACACTACATCTTAACCTGTCCTTATACCATGAGGTAAAGCAAAGATATGAGTAGACACTACATCTTAACCTGTCCTGATACCATGAGGTAAAGTAAAGATATGACTAGACACTACATCTTAACCTGTCCTTATACCATGAGGTAAAGTAAAGATATGACTAGACACTACATCTTAACCTGTCCTGATACCATGAGGTAAAGTAAAGATATGGCTAGACACTACATCTCAACCTGTCCTGATACCATGAGGTAAACCAAAGATATGAGTAGACACTACATCTTAACCTGACCTTATACCATGAGGTAAAGTAAAGATATGACTAGACACTATATCTTAACCTGGCCTTATACCATGAGGTAAAGTAAAGATATGACTAGACACTACATCTTAACCTGTCCTTATACCATGAGGTAAAGTAAAGATATGACTAGACACTACATCTTAACCTGGCCTTATGCCATGAGGTAAAGTAAAGATATGACTAGACACTACATCTTAACCTGTCCTTATACCATGAGGTAAAGTAAAGATATGAGTAGACACTACATCTTAACCTGTCCTCATACCAAGAGGTAAAGCAAAGATATGAGTAGACACTACATCTTAACCTGTCCTGATACCATGAGGTAAAGTAAAGATATGACTAGACACTACATCTTAACCTGTCCTTATACCATGAGGTAAAGTAAAGATATGACTAGACACTACATCTTAACCTGTCCTTATACCATGAGGTAAAGCAAAGATATAAGTAGACACTACATCTTAACCTGTCCTGATACCATGAGGTAAAGTAAAGATATGACTAGACACTACATCTTAACCTGTCCTTATACCGTGAGGTAAAGTAAAGATATGACTAGACACTACATTTTAACCTGGCCTTATGCCATGAGGTAAAGTAAAGATATGACTAGACACTACATCTCAACCTGTCCTTATACCATGAGGTAAAGTAAAGATATGAGTAGACACTACATCTTAACCTGTCCTTATACCATGAGGTAAAGCAAAGATATGAGTAGACACTACATCTTAACCTGTCCTGATACCATGAGGTAAAGTAAAGATATGACTAGACACTACATCTTAACCTGTCCTTATACCATGAGGTAAAGCAAAGATATGAGTAGACACTACATCTTAACCTGTCCTTATACCATGAGGTAAAGTAAAGATATGACTAGACACTACATCTTAACCTGTCCTGATACCATGGGGTAAAGTAAAGATATGGCTAGACACTACATCTTAACCTGTCCTTATACCATGAGGTAAAGTAAAGATATCACTAGACACTACATCTTAACCTGTCCTTATACCGTGAGGTACAGTAAAGATATGACTAGACACTACATCTTAACCTGTCCTGATACCATGAGGTAAAGTAAAGATATGGCTAGACACTACATCTTAACCTGTCGTTATACCATGAGGGAAAGCAAAGATATGACTAGACACTACATCTTAACCTGTCCTGATACCATGAGGTAAAGTAAAGATATGGCTAGACACTACATCTTAACCTGTCCTGATACCATGAGGTAAAGTAAAGATATGAGTAGACACTACATCTTAAGCTGTCCTTATACCATGAGGTAAAGTAAAGATATGGCTAGACACTATATCTTAACCTGTCCTGATACCATGAGGTAAAGTAAAGATATGACTAGACACTACATCTCAACCTGTCCTTATACCGTGAGGTAAAGTAAAGATATGACTAGACACTACATCTTAAGCTGTCCTTATACCATGAGGTAAAGTAAAGATATGACTAGACACTACATCTTAACCTGTCCTTATACCATGAGGTAAAGTAAAGATATGACTAGACACTACATCTTAACCTGGCCTTATACCATGAGGTAAAGTAAAGATATGACTAGACACTACATCTTAACCTGTCCTTATACCATGAGGTAAAGTAAAGATATGACTAGACACTACATCTTAACCTGGCCTTATACCATGAGGTAAAGTAAAGATATGACTAGACACTACATCTTAACCTGTCCTTATACTATGAGGTAAAGTAAAGATATGACTAGACACTACATCTTAACCTGACCTTATACCATGAGGTAAAGTAAAGATATGACTAGACACTACATCTTAACCTGTCCTGATACTATGAGGTAAAGTAAAGATATGACTAGACACTACATCTTAACCTGTCCTGATACCATGAGGTAAAGTAAAGATATGACTAGACACTACATCTTAACCTGGCATTATACCATGAGGTAAAGTAAAGATATGACTAGACACTATATCTTAACCTGGCCTTATACCATGAGGTAAAGTAAAGATATGGCTAGACACTACATCTTAACCTGTCCTTATACCATGAGGTAAAGTAAAGATATGAGTAGACACTATATCTTAACCTGGCCTTATACCATGAGGTAAAGTAAAGATATGACTAGACACTACATCTTAACCTGGCCTTATACCATGAGGTAAAGTAAAGATATGACTAGACACTACATCTTAACCTGTCCTTATACCATGAGGTAAAGTAAAGATATGACTAGACACTACATCTTAACCTGGCCTTATACCATGAGGTAAAGTAAAGATATGACTAGACACTACATCTTAACCTGTCCTTATACTATGAGGTAAAGTAAAGATATGACTAGACACTACATCTTAACCTGACCTTATACCATGAGGTAAAGTAAAGATATGACTAGACACTACATCTTAACCTGTCCTGATACTATGAGGTAAAGTAAAGATATGACTAGACACTACATCTTAACCTGTCCTGATACCATGAGGTAAAGTAAAGATATGACTAGACACTACATCTTAACCTGGCATTATACCATGAGGTAAAGTAAAGATATGACTAGACACTATATCTTAACCTGGCCTTATACCATGAGGTAAAGTAAAGATATGAGTAGACACTACATCTTAACCTGTCCTTATACCATGAGGTAAAGTAAAGATATGACTAGACACTACATCTTAACCTGTCCTTAAACTATGAGGAAAAGTAAAGATATGAGTAAACACTACATCTTAACCTGGCCTTATACCATGAGGTAAACTAAAGATATGACTAGACACTATATCTTAACCTGTCCTTATACCATGAGGTAAAGTAAAGATATGACTAGACACTACATTTTAACCTGACCTTATACCATGAGGTAAAGCAAAGATATGACTAGACACTACATCTTAACCTGTCCTGATACCATGAGGTAAAGTAAAGATATGATTAGACACTACATCTTAACCTGTCCTGATACCATGAGGTAAAGTAAAGATATGACTAGACACTACATCTTAACCTGTCCTTATACCATGAGGTAAAGTAAAGATATGACTAGACACTACATCTTAACCTGGCCTTATGCCATGAGGTGAAGTAAAGATATGACTAGACACTATATCTTAACCTGGCCTAATACCATGAGGTAAAGTAAAGATATGGCTAGACACTATATCTTAACCTGGCCTTATACCATGAGGTAAAGTAAAGATATGGCTAGACACTACATCTTAACCTGTCCTTATACCATGAGGTAAAGTAAAGATATGAGTAGACACTACATCTTAACCTGTCCTTATACCATGAGGTAAAGCAAAGATATGAGTAGACACTACATCTTAACCTGTCCTGATACCATGAGGTAAAGTAAAGATATGACTAGACACTACATCTTAACCTGTCCTGATACTATGAGGTAAAGTAAAGATATGACTAGACACTACATCTTAACCTGTCCTGATACCATGAGGTAAAGTAAAGATATGACTAGACACTACATCTTAACCTGTCCTGATACCATGAGGTAAAGTAAAGATATGACTAGACACTCCATCTTAACCTGGCATTATACCATGAGGTAAAGTAAAGATATGACTAGACACTACATCTTAACCTGGCCTTATACCATGAGGTAAAGTAAAGATATGGCTAGACACTACATCTTAACCTGTCCTTATACCATGAGGTAAAGTAAAGATATGAGTAGACACTACATCTTAACCTGTCCTTATACCATGAGGTAAAGCAAAGATATGAGTAGACACTACATCTTAACCTGTCCTGATACCATGAGGTAAAGTAAAGATATGACTAGACACTACATCTTAACCTGTATTGATACCATGAGGTAAAGTAAAGATATGACTAGACACTACATCTTAACCTGTCCTGATACCATGAGGTAAAGTAAAGATATGACTAGACACTCCATCTTAACCTGGCATTATACCATGAGGTAAAGTAAAGATATGACTAGACACTACATCTTAACCTGGCCTTATACCATGAGGTAAAGTAAAGATATGGCTAGACACTACATCTTAACCTGTCCTTATACCATGAGGTAAAGTAAAGATATGACTAGACACTACATCTTAACCTGTCCTTATACCATGAGGTAAAGTAAAGATATGAGTAGACACTACATCTTAACCTGTCCTGATACCATGAGGTAAAGTAAAGATATGACTAGACACTCCATCTTAACCTGGCATTATACCATGAGGTAAAGTAAAGATATGACTAGACACTACATCTTAACCTGTCCTGATACCATGAGGTAAAGTAAAGATATGACTAGACACTACATCTTAACCTGGCATTATACCATGAGGTAAAGTAAAGATATGACTAGACACTACATCTTAACCTGGCCTTATACCATGAGGTAAAGTAAAGATATGGCTAGACACTACATCTTAACCTGTCCTTATACCATGAGGTAAAGTAAAAATATGACTAGACACTACATCTTAACCTGTCCTTATACCATGAGGTAAAGTAAAGATATGAGTAGACACTACATCTTAACCTGTCCTTATACCATGAGGTAAAGTAAAGATATGAGTAGACACTACATCTTAACCTGTCCTTATACCATGAGGTAAAGCAAAGATATGAGTAGACACTACATCTTAACCTGTCCTGATACCAAGAGGTAAAGTAAAGATTTGACTAGACACTCCATTTTAACCTGGCATTATACCATGAGGTAAAGTAAAGATATGACTAGACACTATATCTTTACCTGGCCTTATACCATGAGGTAAAGTAAAGATATGGCTAGACACTACATCTTAACCTGTCCTTATACCATGAGGTAAAGTAAAGATATGAGTAGACACTACATCTTAACCTGTCCTTATACCATGAGGTAAAGCGAAGATATGAGTAGACACTACATCTTAACCTGTCCTGATACCATGAGGTAAAGTAAAGATATGACTAGACACTACATCTTAACCTCTCCTTATACCATGAGGTAAAGTAAAGATATGACTAGACACTACATCTTAACCTGTCCTGATACCATGAGGTAAAGTAAAGATATGGCTAGACACTACATCTTAACCTGTCCTGATACCATGAGGTAAAGCAAAGATATGAGTAGACACTACATCTTAACCTGACCTTATACCATGAGGTAAAGTAAAGATATGACTAGACACTACATCTTAACCTGTCCTTATACCATGAGGTAAAGTAAAGATATGACTAGACACTACATCTTAACCTGGCATTATACCATGAGGTAAAGTAAAGATATGACGAGACACTATATGTTAACCTGGCCTTATACCATGAGGTAAAGTAAAGATATGGCTAGACACTACATCTTAACCTGTCCTTATTCCATGAGGTAAAGTAAAGATATGAGTAGACACTACATCTTAAACTGTCCTTATACCATGAGGTAAAGTAAAGATATGAGTAGACACTACATCTTAACCTGTCCTGATACCATGAGGTAAAGTAAAGATATGACTAGACACTACATCTTAACCTGTCCTGATACTATGAGGTAAAGTAAAGATATGACTAGACACTACATCTTAACCTGTCCTGATACCATGAGGTAAAGTAAAGATATGACTAGACACTACATCTTAACCTGTCCTTATACCATGAGGTAAAGTAAAGATATGACTAGACACTACATCTTAACCTGTCCTTATACTATGAGGTAAAGTAAAGATATGAGTAGACACTACATCTTAACCTGGCCTTATACCATGAGGTAAATTAAAGATATGACTAGACACTATATCTTAACCTGTCCTTATACCATGAGGGAAAGTAAAGATATGACTAGACACTACATCTTAACCTGTCCTGATACTATGAGGTAAAGTAAAGATATGACTAGACACTACATCTTAACCTGGCATTATACCATGAGGTAAAGTAAAGATACGGCTAGACACTACATCTTAACCTGACCTTATACCATGAGGTAAAGCAAAGATATGACTAGACACTACATCTTAACCTGTCCTTATACCATGAGGTAAAGTAAAGATATGAGTAGACACTACATCTTAACCTGTCCTGATACCATGAAGTAAAGTAAAGATATGACTAGACACTACATCTTAACCTGTCCTTATACCATGAGGTAAAGTAAAGATATGGGAAGACACTACATCTTAACCTGTCCTGATACCATGAGGTAAAGTAAAGATATGACTAGACACTACATCTTAACCTGTCCTTATACCATGAGGTAAAGTAAAGATATGACTAGACACTACATCTTAACCTGTCCTTATACCATGAGGTAAAGTAAAGATATGAGTAGACACTACATCTTAACCTGTCCTTATACCATGAGGTAAAGCAAAGATATGAGTAGACACTACATCTTAACCTGTCCTGATACCATGAGGTAAAGTAAAGATATGACTAGACACTACATCTTAACCTGTCCTTATACCATGAGGTAAAGTAAAGATATGACTAGACACTACATCTTAACCTGTCCTGATACCATGAGGTAAAGTAAAGATATGGCTAGACACTACATCTCAACCTGTCCTGATACCATGAGGTAAAGCAAAGATATGAGTAGACACTACATCTTAACCTGACCTTATACCATGAGGTAAAGTAAAGATATGACTAGACACTATATCTTAACCTGGCCTTATACCATGAGGTAAAGTAAAGATATGACTAGACACTACATCTTAACCTGTCCTTATACCATGAGGTAAAGTAAAGATATGACTAGACACTACATCTTAACCTGGCCTTATGCCATGAGGTAAAGTAAAGATATGACTAGACACTACATCTTAACCTGTCCTTATACCATGAGGTAAAGTAAAGATATGAGTAGACACTACATCTTAACCTGTCCTCATACCAAGAGGTAAAGCAAAGATATGAGTAGACACTACATCTTAACCTGTCCTGATACCATGAGGTAAAGTAAAGATATGACTAGACACTACATCTTAACCTGTCCTTATACCATGAGGTAAAGTAAAGATATGACTAGACACTACATCTTAACCTGTCCTTATACCATGAGGTAAAGCAAAGATATAAGTAGACACTACATCTTAACCTGTCCTGATACCATGAGGTAAAGTAAAGATATGACTAGACACTACATCTTAACCTGTCCTTATACCGTGAGGTAAAGTAAAGATATGACTAGACACTACATTTTAACCTGGCCTTATGCCATGAGGTAAAGTAAAGATATGACTAGACACTACATCTCAACCTGTCCTTATACCATGAGGTAAAGTAAAGATATGAGTAGACACTACATCTTAACCTGTCCTTATACCATGAGGTAAAGCAAAGATATGAGTAGACACTACATCTTAACCTGTCCTGATACCATGAGGTAAAGTAAAGATATGACTAGACACTACATCTTAACCTGTCCTTATACCATGAGGTAAAGCAAAGATATGAGTAGACACTACATCTTAACCTGTCCTTATACCATGAGGTAAAGTAAAGATATGACTAGACACTACATCTTAACCTGTCCTGATACCATGGGGTAAAGTAAAGATATGGCTAGACACTACATCTTAACCTGTCCTTATACCATGAGGTAAAGTAAAGATATCACTAGACACTACATCTTAACCTGTCCTTATACCGTGAGGTACAGTAAAGATATGACTAGACACTACATCTTAACCTGTCCTGATACCATGAGGTAAAGTAAAGATATGGCTAGACACTACATCTTAACCTGTCGTTATACCATGAGGGAAAGCAAAGATATGACTAGACACTACATCTTAACCTGTCCTGATACCATGAGGTAAAGTAAAGATATGGCTAGACACTACATCTTAACCTGTCCTGATACCATGAGGTAAAGTAAAGATATGAGTAGACACTACATCTTAAGCTGTCCTTATACCATGAGGTAAAGTAAAGATATGGCTAGACACTATATCTTAACCTGTCCTGATACCATGAGGTAAAGTAAAGATATGACTAGACACTACATCTCAACCTGTCCTTATACCGTGAGGTAAAGTAAAGATATGACTAGACACTACATCTTAAGCTGTCCTTATACCATGAGGTAAAGTAAAGATATGACTAGACACTACATCTTAACCTGTCCTTATACCATGAGGTAAAGTAAAGATATGACTAGACACTACATCTTAACCTGGCCTTATACCATGAGGTAAAGTAAAGATATGACTAGACACTACATCTTAACCTGTCCTTATACCATGAGGTAAAGTAAAGATATGACTAGACACTACATCTTAACCTGTCCTGATACTATGAGGTAAAGTAAAGATATGACTGGACACTACATCTTAACCTGTCGTTATACCATGAGGTAAAGCAAAGATATGAGTAGACACTACATCTTAACCTGGCCTTATACCATGAGGTAAAGTAAAGATATGACTAGACACTACATCTTAACCTGTCCTTATACCATGAGGTAAAGTAAAGATATGACTAGACACTCCATCTTAACCTGGCATTATACCGTGAGGTAAAGTAAAGATATGAGTAGACACTACATCTTAACCTGGCCTTATACCATGAGGTAAAGTAAAGATATGAGTAGACACTACATCTTAACCTGGCCTTATACCATGAGGTGAAGCAAAGATATGAGTAGACACTACATCTTAACCTGTCCCTATACTATGAGGTAAAGGAAAGATATCACTAGACACTCCATCTTAACCTGGCATTATACCATGAGGTAAAGTAAAGATATGAGTAGACACTACATCTTAACCTGGCCTTATACCATGAGGTAAAGTAAAGATATGAGTAGACACTACATCTTAACCTGGCCTTATACCATGAGGTAAAGTAAAGATATGACTAGACACTACATCTTAACCTGTCCTTATACCATGAGGTAAAGTAAAGATATGACTAGACACTACATCTTAACCTGTCCTGATACCATGAGGTAAAGTAAAGATATGACTGGACACTACATCTTAACCTGTCCTTATACCATGAGGTAAAGCAAAGATATGAGTAGACACTACATCTTAACCTGGCCTTATACCATGAGGTAAAGTAAAGATATGACTAGACACTACATCTTAAACTGTCCTTATACCATGACGTAAAGTAAAGATATGACTAGACACTACATCTTAACCTGGCATTATACCATGAGGTAAAGTAAAGATATGAGTAGACACTACATCTTAACCTGGCCTTATACCATGAGGTAAAGTAAAGATATGAGTAGACACTACATCTTAACCTGGCCTTATACCATGAGGTAAAGCAAAGATATGAGTAGACACTACATCTTAACCTGTCCTGATACTATGAGGTAAAGTAAAGATATCACTAGACACTATATCTTAACCTGGCATTATACCATGAGGTAAAGTCAAGATATGAGTACACACTACATTTTAACCTGGCCTTATACCATGAGGTAAAGTAAAGATATGAGTAGACACTACATCTTAACCTGGCCTTATACCATGAGGTAAAGCAAAGATATGAGTAGACACTACATCTTAACCTGTCCTGATACTATGAGGTAAAGTAAAGATATCACTAGACACTCCATCTTAACCTGGCATTATACCATGAGGTAAAGTAAAGATATGGCTAGACACTACATCTTAACCTGTCCTTATACCATGAGGTAAAGCAAAGATATGAGTAGACACTACGTCTTAACCTCTCCTGACACCATGAGGTAAAGTAAAGATATGACTAGACACTACATCTTAACCTGTCCTGATACTATGAGGTAAAGTAAAGATATGACTAGACACTACATCTTAACCTGTCCTGATACCATGAGGTAAAGTAAAGATATGAGTAGACACTACATCTTAACCTGTCCTTATACCATGAGGTAAAGTAAAGATATGACTAGACACTACATCTTAACCTGTCCTTATACTATGAGGAAAAGTAAAGATATGAGTAAACACTACATCTTAACCTGGCCTTATACCATGAGGTAAACTAAAGATATGACTAGACACTATATCTTAACCTGTCCTTATACCATGAGGTAAAGTAAAGATATGACTAGACACTACATTTTAACCTGACCTTATACCATGAGGTAAAGTAAAGATATGACTAGACACTACATCTTAACCTGTCCTGATACCATGAGGTAAAGTAAAGATATGATTAGACACTACATCTTAACCTGTCCTGATACCATGAGGTAAAGTAAAGATATGACTAGACACTACATCTTAACCTGTCCTTATACCATGAGGTAAAGTAAAGATATGACTAGACACTACATCTTAACCTGGCTTTATGCCATGAGGTAAAGTAAAGATATGACTAGACACTATATCTTAACCTGGCCTAATACCATGAGGTAAAGTAAAGATATGGCTAGACACTATATCTTAACCTGGCCTTATACCATGAGGTAAAGTAAAGATATGGCTAAACACTACATCTTAACCTGTCCTTATACCATGAGGTAAAGTAAAGATATGAGTAGACACTACATCTTAACCTGTCCTTATACCATGAGGTAAAGCAAAGATATGAGTAGACACTACATCTTAACCTGTCCTGATACCATGAGGTAAAGTAAAGATATGACTAGACACTACATCTTAACCTGTCCTGATACTATGAGGTAAAGTAAAGATATGACTAGACACTACATCTTAACCTGTCCTGATACCATGAGGTAAAGTAAAGATATGACTAGACACTACATCTTAACCTGTCCTGATACCATGAGGTAAAGTAAAGATATGACTAGACACTCCATCTTAACCTGGCATTATACCATGAGGTAAAGTAAAGATATGACTAGACACTACATCTTAACCTGGCCTTATACCATGAGGTAAAGTAAAGATATGGCTAGACACTACATCTTAACCTGTCCTTATACCATGAGGTAAAGTAAAGATATGAGTAGACACTACATCTTAACCTGTCCTTATACCATGAGGTAAAGCAAAGATATGAGTAGACACTACATCTTAACCTGTCCTGATACCATGAGGTAAAGTAAAGATATGACTAGACACTACATCTTAACCTGTATTGATACCATGAGGTAAAGTAAAGATATGACTAGACACTACATCTTAACCTGTCCTGATACCATGAGGTAAAGTAAAGATATGACTAGACACTCCATCTTAACCTGGCATTATACCATGAGGTAAAGTAAAGATATGACTAGACACTACATCTTAACCTGGCCTTATACCATGAGGTAAAGTAAAGATATGGCTAGACACTACATCTTAACCTGTCCTTATACCATGAGGTAAAGTAAAGATATGAGTAGACACTACATCTTAACCTGTCCTTATACCATGAGGTAAAGCAAAGATATGAGTAGACACTACATCTTAACCTGTCCTGATACCATGAGGTAAAGTAAAGATATGACTAGACACTACATCTTAACCTGTATTGATACCATGAGGTAAAGTAAAGATATGACTAGACACTACATCTTAACCTGTCCTGATACCATGAGGTAAAGTAAAGATATGACTAGACACTCCATCTTAACCTGGCATTATACCATGAGGTAAAGTAAAGATATGACTAGACACTACATCTTAACCTGGCCTTATACCATGAGGTAAAGTAAAGATATGGCTAGACACTACATCTTAACCTGTCCTTATACCATGAGGTAAAGTAAAGATATGACTAGACACTACATCTTAACCTGTCCTTATACCATGAGGTAAAGTAAAGATATGAGTAGACACTACATCTTAACCTGTCCTGATACCATGAGGTAAAGTAAAGATATGACTAGACACTCCATCTTAACCTGGCATTATACCATGAGGTAAAGTAAAGATATGACTAGACACTACATCTTAACCTGTCCTGATACCATGAGGTAAAGTAAAGATATGACTAGACACTACATCTTAACCTGGCATTATACCATGAGGTAAAGTAAAGATATGACTAGACACTACATCTTAACCTGGCCTTATACCATGAGGTAAAGTAAAGATATGGCTAGACACTACATCTTAACCTGTCCTTATACCATGAGGTAAAGTAAAGATATGACTAGACACTACATCTTAACCTGTCCTTATACCATGAGGTAAAGTAAAGATATGAGTAGACACTACATCTTAACCTGTCCTTATACCATGAGGTAAAGTAAAGATATGAGTAGACACTACATCTTAACCTGTCCTTATACCATGAGGTAAAGTAAAGATATGAGTAGACACTACATCTTAACCTGTCCTTATACCATGAGGTAAAGCAAAGATATGACTAGACACTCCATTTTAACCTGGCATTATACCATGAGGTAAAGTAAAGATATGACTAGACACTATATCTTTACCTGGCATTATACCATGAGGTAAAGTAAAGATATGGCTAGACACTACATCTTAACCTGTCCTTATACCATGAGGTAAAGTAAAGATATGAGTAGACACTACATCTTAACCTGTCCTTATACCATGAGGTAAAGCAAAGATATGAGTAGACACTACATCTTAACCTGTCTTGATACCATGAGGTAAAGTAAAGATATGACTAGACACTACATCTTAACCTCTCCTTATACCATGAGGTAAAGTAAAGATATGACTAGACACTACATCTTAACCTGTCCTGATACCATGAGGTAAAGTAAAGATATGGCTAGACACTACATCTTAACCTGTCCTGATACCATGAGGTAAAGCAAAGATATGAGTCGACACTACATCTTAACCTGACCTTATACCATGAGGTAAAGTAAAGATATGACTAGACACTACATCTTAACCTGTCCTTATACCATGAGGTAAAGTAAAGATATGACTAGACACTACATCTTAACCTGGCATTATACCATGAGGTAAAGTAAAGATATGACGAGACACTATATGTTAACCTGGCCTTATACCATGAGGTAAAGTAAAGATATGGCTAGACACTACATCTTAACCTGTCCTTATTCCATGAGGTAAAGTAAAGATATGAGTAGACACTACATCTTAACCTGTCCTTATACCATGAGGTAAAGTAAAGATATGAGTAGACACTACATCTTAACCTGTCCTGATACCATGAGGTAAAGTAAAGATATGACTAGACACTACATCTTAACCTGTCCTGATACTATGAGGTAAAGTAAAGATATGACTAGACACTACATCTTAACCTGTCCTGATACCATGAGGTAAAGTAAAGATATGACTAGACACTACATCTTAACCTGTCCTTATACCATGAGGTAAAGTAAAGATATGACTAGACACTACATCTTAACCTGTCCTTATACTATGAGGTAAAGTAAAGATATGAGTAGACACTACATCTTAACCTGGCCTTATACCATGAGGTAAAGTAAAGATATGACTAGACACTATATCTTAACCTGTCCTTATACCATGAGGGAAAGTAAAGATATGACTAGACACTACATCTTAACCTGTCCTGATACTATGAGGTAAAGTAAAGATATGACTAGACACTACATCTTAACTTGGCATTATACCATGAGGTAAAGTAAAGATACGGCTAGACACTACATCTTAACCTGACCTTATACCATGAGGTAAAGCAAAGATATGACTAGACACTACATCTTAACCTGTCCTTATACCATGAGGTAAAGTAAAGATATGAGTAGACACTACATCTTAACCTGTCCTGATACCATGAAGTAAAGTAAAGATATGACTAGACACTACATCTTAACCTGTCCTTATACCATGAGGTAAAGTAAAGATATGAGTAGACACTACATCTTAACCTGTCCTGATACCATGAGGTAAAGTAAAGATATGACTAGACACTACATCTTAACCTGTCCTTATACCATGAGGTAAAGTAAAGATATGACTAGACACTACATCTTAACCTGTCCTTATACCATGAGGTAAAGTAAAGATATGAGTAGACACTACATCTTAACCTGTCCTTATACCATGAGGTAAAGCAAAGATATGAGTAGACACTACATCTTAACCTGTCCTGATACCATGAGGTAAAGTAAAGATATGACTAGACACTACATCTTAACCTGTCCTTATACCATGAGGTAAAGTAAAGATATGACTAGACACTACATCTTAACCTGTCCTGATACCATGAGGTAAAGTAAAGATATGGCTAGACACTACATCTTAACCTGTCCTGATACCATGAGGTAAAGCAAAGATATGAGTAGACACTACATCTTAACCTGACCTTATACCATGAGGTAAAGTAAAGATATGACTAGACACTATATCTTAACCTGGCCTTATACCATGAGGTAAAGTAAAGATATGACTAGACACTACATCTTAACCTGTCCTTATACCATGAGGTAAAGTAAAGATATGACTAGACACTACATCTTAACCTGGCCTTATGCCATGAGGTAAAGTAAAGATATGACTAGACACTACATCTTAACCTGTCCTTATACCATGAGGTAAAGTAAAGATATGAGTAGACACTACATCTTAACCTGTCCTTATACCAAGAGGTAAAGCAAAGATATGAGTAGACACTACATCTTAACCTGTCCTGATACCATGAGGTAAAGTAAAGATATGACTAGACACTACATCTTAACCTGTCCTTATACCATGAGGTAAAGTAAAGATATGACTAGACACTACATCTTAACCTGGCCTTATGCCATGAGGTAAAGTAAAGATATGACTAGACACTACATCTTAACCTGTCCTTATACCATGAGGTAAAGTAAAGATATGAGTAGACACTACATCTTAACCTGTCCTTATACCATGAGGTAAAGCAAAGATATAAGTAGACACTACATCTTAACCTGTCCTGATACCATGAGGTAAAGTAAAGATATGACTAGACACTACATCTTAACCTGTCCTGATACTATGAGGTAAAGTAAAGATATCACTAGACACTCCATCTTAACCTGGCATTATACCATGAGGTAAAGTAAAGATATGGCTAGACACTACATCTTAACCTGTCCTTATACCATGAGGTAAAGCAAAGATATGAGTAGACACTACATCTTAACTTGTCCTTATACCATGAGGTAAAGCAAAGATATGAGTAGACAATACATTTTAACCTGTCCTGATACCATGAGGTAAAGTAAAGATATGACTAGACACTACATCTTAACCTGTCCTTATACCATGAGGTAAAGTAAAGATATGACTAGACACTACATCTTAACCTGTCCTTATACTATGAGGTAAAGTAAAGATATGACTAGACACTACATCTTAACCTGTCCTTATACCATGAGGTAAAGTAAAGATATCACTAGACACTACATCTTAACCTGTCCTTATACCATGAGGTAAAGCAAAGATATGAGTAGACACTACATCTTAACCTGTCCTTATACCATGAGGTAAAGTAAAGATATGAGTTGACACTACATCTTAACCTGTCCTTATACCATGAGGTAAAGTAAAGATATCACTAGACACTACATCTTAACCTGTCCTTATACCATGAGGTAAAGTAAAGATATGACTAGACACTACATCTTAACCTGTCCTTATGCCATGAGGTAAAGTAAAGATATGACTAGACACTACATCTTAACCTGTCCTTATACCATGAGGTAAAGTAAAGATATGACTAGACACTACATCTTAACCTGTCCTGATACCATGAGGTAAAGTACAGATATGACTAGACACTATATCTTAACCTGTCCTTATACCATGAGGTAAAGCAAAGATATGACGAGACACTACATCTTAACCTGTCCTTATACCATGAGGTAAAGTAAAGATATGAGTAGACACTACATCTTAACCTGTCCTTATACCATGAGGTAAAGTAAAGATATGAGTAGACACTACATCTTAACCTGGCCTTATGCTATGAGGTAAAGTAAAGATATGACTAGACACTACATCTTAACCTGTCCTTATGCCATGAGGTAAAGTAAAGATATGACTAGACACTACATCTTAACCTGTCCTTATACCATGAGGTAAAGTAAAGATATGACTAGACACTACATCTTAACCTGTCCTTATACCATGAGGTAAAGTAAAGATATGACTAGACACTACATCTTAACCTGGCCTTATGCCATGAGGTAAAGTAAAGATATGACTAGACACTACATCTTAACCTGTCCTTATACCATGAGGTAAAGTAAAGATATGACGAGACACTACATCTTAACCTGTCCTTATACCATGAGGTAAAGTAAAGATATGACTAGACACTACATCTTAACCTGTCCTGATACCATGAGGTAAAGTAAAGATATGATTAGACACTACATCTTAACCTGTCCTTATACCATGAGGTAAAGTAAAGATATGACTAGACACTACATCTTAACCTGTCCTTATACCATGAGGTAAAGTAAAGATATGACTAGACACTACATCTTAACCTGACCTTATACCATGAGGTAAAGTAAAGATATGAGTAGACACTACATCTTAACCTGTCCTTATACCATGAGGTAAAGTAAAGATATGACTAGACACTACATCTTAACCTGTCCTGATACCATGAGGTAAAGTAAAGATATGACTAGACACTACATCTTAACCTGACCTTATACCATGAGGTAAAGTAAAGATATGACTAGACACTACATCTTAACGTGTCCTTATACCATGAGGTAAAGTAAAGATATGACTAGACACTACATCTTAACCTGGCATTATACCATGAGGTAAAGTAAAGATATGAGTAGACACTACATCTTAACCTGGCCTTATACCATGAGGTAAAGTAAAGATATGAGTAGACACTACATCTTAACCTGTCCTTATACCATGAGGTAAAGTAAAGATATGACTAGACACTACATCTTAACCTGTCCTGATACCATGAGGTAAAGTAAAGATATGACTAGACACTACATCTTAACCTGACCTTATACCATGAGGTAAAGTAAAGATATGACTAGACACTACATCTTAACGTGTCCTTATACCATGAGGTAAAGTAAAGATATGACTAGACACTACATCTTAACCTGGCATTATACCATGAGGTAAAGTAAAGATATGAGTAGACACTACATCTTAACCTGGCCTTATACCATGAGGTAAAGTAAAGATATGAGTAGACACTACATCTTAACCTGGCCTTATACCATGAGGTAAAGCAAAGATATGAGTAGACACTACATCTTAACCTGTCCTGATACTATGAGGTAAAGTAAAGATATCACTAGACACTATATCTTAACCTGGCCTTATACCATGAGGTAAAGTAAAGATATGACTAGACACTACATCTTAACCTGTCCTTATACCATGAGGTAAAGTAAAGATATGACTAGACACTACATCTTAACCTGTCCTTATACCATGAGGTAAAGTAAAGATATGACTAGACACTACATCTTAACCTGTCCTTATACCATGAGGTAAAGTAAAGATATGACGAGACACTACATCTTAACCTGTCTTTATACCATGAGGTAAAGCAAAGATATGACTAGACACTACATCTTAACCTGGCCTTATGCCATGAGGTAAAGTAAAGATATGAGTAGACACTACATCTTAACCTGTCCTTATACCATGAGGTAAAGTAAAGATATGACGAGACACTACATCTTAACCTGTCCTTATACCATGAGGTAAAGTAAAGATATGACTAGACACTACATCTTAACCTGTCCTGATACCATGAGGTAAAGTAAAGATATGACTAGACACTACATCTTAACCTGTCCTTATACCATGAGGTAAAGTAAAGATATGACTAGACACTACATCTTAACCTGTCCTTATACCATGAGGTAAAGTAAAGATATGAGTAGACACTACATCTTAACCTGGCCTTATGCCATGAGGTAAAGTAAAGATATGACTAGACACTACATCTTAACCTGTCCTTATACCATGAGGTAAAGTAAAGATATGACTAGACACTACATCTTAACCTGTCCTTATACCATGAGGTAAAGTAAAGATATGACTAGACACTACATCTTAACCTGTCCTTATACCATGAGGTAAAGTAAAGATATGACGAGACACTACATCTTAACCTGTCCTTATACCATGAGGTAAAGTAAAGATATGACTAGACACTACATCTTAACCTGTCCTGATACCATGAGGTAAAGTAAAGATATGATTAGACACTACATCTTAACCTGTCCTTATACCATGAGGTAAAGTAAAGATATGACTAGACACTACATCTTAACCTGTCCTTATACCATGAGGTAAAGTAAAGATATGACTAGACACTACATCTTAACCTGTCCTTATACCATGAGGTAAAGTAAAGATATGACTAGACACTACATCTTAACCTGTCCTTATACCATGAGGTAAAGTAAAGATATGACTAGACACTACATCTTAACCTGTCCTTATACCATGAGGTAAAGTAAAGATATGACTAGACACTACATCTTAACCTGACCTTATACCATGAGGTAAAGTAAAGATATGAGTAAACACTACATCTTAACCTGGCCTTATACCATGAGGTAAAGTAAAGATATGACTAGACACTATATCTTAACCTGTCCTTATACCATGAGGTAAAGTAAAGATATGACTAGACACTACATCTTAACCTGACCTTATACCATGAGGTAAAGTAAAGATATGACTAGACACTACATCTTAACCTGTCCTGATACCATGAGGTAAAGTAAAGATATGACTAGACACTACATCTTAACCTGTCCTGAAACCATGAGGTAAAGTAAAGATATGACTAGACACTACATCTTAACCTGTCCTTATACCATGAGGTAAAGTAAAGATATGACTAGACACTACATCTTAACCTGGCCTTATGCCATGAGGTAAAGTAAAGATATGACTAGACACTATATCTTAACCTGGCCTTATACCATGAGGTAAAGTAAAGATATGGCTAGACACTATATCTTAACCTGGCCTTATACCATGAGGTAAAGTAAAGATATGGCTAGACACTACATCTTAACCTGTCCTTATACCATGAGGTAAAGTAAAGATATGAGTAGACACTACATCTTAACCTGTCCTTATACCATGAGGTAAAGCAAAGATATGAGTAGACACTACATCTTAACCTGTCCTGATACCATGAGGTAAAGTAAAGATATGACTAGACACTACATCTTAACCTGTCCTGATACTATGAGGTAAAGTAAAGATATGACTAGACACTACATCTTAACCTGTCCTGATACCATGAGGTAAAGTAAAGATATGACTAGACACTACATCTTAACCTGTCCTGATACCATGAGGTAAAGTAAAGATATGACTAGACACTACATCTTAACCTGTCCTGAAACCATGAGGTAAAGTAAAGATATGACTAGACACTACATCTTAACCTGTCTTTATACCATGAGGTAAAGTAAAGATATGACTAGACACTACATCTTAACCTGTCCTGATACCATGAGGTAAAGTAAAGATATGACTAGACACTACATCTTAACCTGTCCTGATACCATGAGGTAAAGTAAAGATATGATTAGACACTACATCTTAACCTGTCCTTATACCATGAGGTAAAGTAAAGATATGACTAGACACTACATCTTAACCTGTCCTTATACCATGAGGTAAAGTAAAGATATGACTAGACACTACATCTTAACCTGTCCTTATACCATGAGGTAAAGTAAAGATATGACTAGACACTACATCTTAACCTGACCTTATACCATGAGGTAAAGTAAAGATATGAGTAGACACTACATCTTAACCTGTCCTTATACCATGAGGTAAAGTAAAGATATGACTAGACACTACATCTTAACCTGTCCTGATACCATGAGGTAAAGTAAAGATATGACTAGACACTACATCTTAACCTGACCTTATACCATGACGTAAAGTAAAGATATGACTAGACACTACATCTTAACCTGTCCTTATACCATGAAGTAAAGTAAAGATATGACTAAACACTACATCTTAACCTGTCCTGATACCATGAGGTAAAGTAAAGATATGACTAGACACTACATCTTAACCTGTCCTTATACCATGAGGTAAAGTAAAGATATGACTAAACACTACATCTTAACCTGTCCTGATACCATGAGGTAAAGTAAAGATATGACTAGACACTATATCTTAACCTGTCCTGATACCATGAGGTAAAGTAAAGATATGACTAGACACTACATCTTAACCTGACCTTATACCATGAGGTAAAGTAAAGATATGACTAGACACTATATCTTAACCTGTCCTTATACCATGAGGTAAAGTAAAGATATGACTAGACACTACATCTTAACCTGTCCTTATACCATGAGGTAAAGATAAGATTTGACTAGACACTACATCTTAACCTGGCCTTATACCATGAGGTAAAGTAAAGATATGACTAGACACTACATCTTAACCTGTCCTTATACCATGAGGTAAAGTAAAGATATGACTAGACACTACATCTTAACCTGGCCTTATACCATGAGGTAAAGTAAAGATATGACTAGACACAACATCTTAACCTGTCCTTATACTATGAGGTAAAGTAAAGATTGACTAGACACTACATCTTAACCTGACCTTATACCATGAGGTAAAGTAAAGATATGACTAGACACTACATCTTAACCTGTCCTGATACTATGAGGTAAAGTAAAGATATGACTAGACACTACATCTTATCCTGTCCTGATACCATGAGGTAAAGTAAAGATATGACTAGACACTACATCTTAACCTGTCCTTATACCATGAGGTAAAGTAAAGATATGACTAGACACTCCATCTTAACCTGGCATTATACCATGAGGTAAAGTAAAGATATGACTAGACACTATATCTTAACCTGTCCTTATACCATGAGGTAAAGTAAAGATATGACTAGACACTACATCTTAACCTGTCCTTATACCATGAGGTAAAGTAAAGATATGACTAGACACTACATCTTAACCTGTCTTTATACCATGAGGTAAAGCAAAGATATGACTAGACACTACATCTTAACCTGGCCTTATGCCATGAGGTAAAGTAAAGATATGACTAGACACTACATCTTAACCTGTCCTTATACCATGAGGTAAAGTAAAGATATGACGAGACACTACATCTTAACCTGTCCTTATACCATGAGGTAAAGTAAAGATATGACTAGACACTACATCTTAACCTGTCCTTATACCATGAGGTAAAGTAAAGATTTGACTAGACACTACATCTTAACCTGTCCTTATACCATGAGGTAAAGTAAAGATATGACTAGACACTACATCTTAACCTGTCCTTATACCATGAGGTAAAGTAAAAATATGACTAGACACTACATCTTAACCTGTCCTTATACCATGAGGTAAAGTAAAGATATGACTAGACACTACATCTTAACCTGACCTTATACCATGAGGTAAAGTAAAGATATGAGTAGACACTACATCTTAACCTGTCCTTATACCATGAAGTAAAGTAAAGATATGACTAGACACTACATCTTAACCTGTCCTGATACCATGAGGTAAAGTAAAGATATGAGTAGACACTACATCTTAACCTGTCCTTATACCATGAGGTAAAGTAAAGATATGACTAGACACTACATCTTAACCTGTCCTGATACCATGAGGTAAAGTAAAGATATGACTAGACACTACATCTTAACCTGTCCTGATACCATGAGGTAAAGTAAAGATATGACTAGACACTCCATCTTAACCTGGCATTATACCATGAGGTAAAGTAAAGATATGACTAGATACTACATCTTTACCTGGCCTTATACCATGAGGTAAAGTAAAGATATGGCTAGACACTACATCTTAACCTGTCCTTATACCATGAGGTAAAGTAAAGATATGACTAGACACTACATCTTAACCTGTCCTTATACCATGAGGTAAAGTAAAGATATGAGTAGACACTACATCTTCACCTGTCCTTATACCATGAGGTAAAGTAAAGATATGACTAGACACTCCATCTTAACCTGGCATTATACCATGAGGTAAAGTAAAGATATGACTAGACACTACATCTTAACCTGTCCTGATACCATGAGGTAAAGTAAAGATATGACTAGACACTCCATCTTAACCTGGCATTATACCATGAGGTAAAGTAAAGATATGACTAGACACTACATCTTAACCTGGCCTTATACCATGAGGTAAAGTAAAGATATGGCTAGACACTACATCTTAACCTGTCCTTATACCATGAGGTAAAGTAAAGATATGACTAGACACTACATCTTAACCTGTCCTTATACCATGAGGTAAAGTAAAGATATGAGTAGACACTACATCTTAACCTGTCCTTATACCATGAGGTAAAGTAAAGATATGACTAGACACTCCATCTTAACCTGGCATTATACCATGAGGTAAAGTAAAGATATGACTAGACACTATATCTTAACCTGGCCTTATACCATGAGGTAAAGTAAAGATATGGCTAGACACTACATCTTAACCTGTCCTTATACCATGAGGTAAAGTAAAGATATGAGTAGACACTACATCTTAACCTGTCCTGATACCATGAGGTAAAGTAAAGATATGACTAGACACTACATCTTAACCTGTCCTTATACCATGAGGTAAAGTAAAGATATGACTAGACACTACATCTTAACCTGTCCTTATACTATGAGGTAAAGTAAAGATATGACTAGACACTACATCTCAACCTGGCCTTATACCATGAGGTAAAGTCAAGATATGAGTAGACACTACATCTTAACCTGTCCTTATACCATGAGGTAAAGTAAAGATATGACTAGACACTACATCTTAACCTGTCCTTATACTATGAGGTAAAGTAAAGATATGACTAGACACTACATCTCAACCTGTCCTTATACCATGAGGTAAAGTAAAGATATCACTAGACACTACATCTTAACCTGGCCTGATACCATGAGGTAAAGTAAAGATATGACTAGACACTACATCTTAACCTGTCCTTATACCATGAGGTAAAGTAAAGATATGACTAGACACTACATCTTAACCTGTCCTTATACCATGAGGTAAAGTAAAGATATGACTAGACACTACATCTTAACCTGTCCTTATACTATGAGGTAAAAGTAAAGATATGACTAGACACCACATCTCAACCTGGCCTTATACCATGAGGTAAAGTAAAGATATGGCTAGACACTACATCTTAACCTGGCCTTATGCCATGAGGTAAAGTAAAGATATGACTAGACACTACATCTTAACCTGTCCTTATACCGTGAGGTAAAGTAAAGATATGACTAGACACTACATCTTAACCTGTCCTTATACCATGAGGTAAAGTAAAGATATGACTAGACACTACATCTTAACCTGTCCTTATACTATGAGGTAAAGTAAAGATATGACTAGACACTACATCTTAACCTGGCCTTATGCCATGAGGTAAAGTAAAGATATGACTAGACACTACATCTTAACCTGGCCTTATGCCATGAGGTAAAGTAAAGATATGACTAGACACTACATCTTAACCTGTCCTTATACCATGAGGTAAAGTAAAGATATGACTAGACACTACATCTTAACCTGTCCTTATACCGTGAGGTAAAGTAAAGATATGACTAGACACTACATCTTAACCTGGCCTGATACCATGAGGTAAAGTAAAGATATGACTAGACACTACATCTTAACCTGTCCTTATACCATGAGGTAAAGCAAAGATATGAGTAGACACTACCTCTTAACCTGTCCTGATACCATGAGGTAAAGTAAAGATATGACTAGACACTACATCTTAACCTGTCCTTATACCGTGAGGTAAAGTAAAGATATGACTAGACACTACATCTTAACCTGGCCTTATGCCATGAGGTAAAGTGAAGATATGACTAGACACTACATCTTAACCTGTCCTTATACCATGAGGTAAAGTAAAGATATGAGTAGACACTACATCTTAACCTGTCCTTATACCAAGAGGTAAAGCAAAGATATGAGTAGACACTACATCTTAACCTGTCCTGATACCATGAGGTAAAGTAAAGATATGACTAGACACTACATCTTAACCTGTCCTGATACCATGAGGTAAAGTAAAGATATGACTAGACACTACATCTTAACCTGTCCTTATGCCATGAGGTAAAGTAAAGATATGACTAGACACTACATCTTAACCTGTCCTTATACCATGAGGTAAAGTAAAGATATGAGTAGACACTACATCTTAACCTGTCCTTATACCATGAGGTAAAGCAAAGATATGAGTAGACACTACATCTTAACCTGTCCTGATACCATGAGGTAAAGTAAAGATATGACCAGACACTACATCTTAACCTGTCCTTATACCGTGAGGTAAAGTAAAGATATGAGTAGACACTACATCTTAACCTGTCCTTATACCATGAGGTAAAGTAAAGATATGAGTAGACACTACATCTTAAGCTGTCCTTATACCATGAGGTAAAGTAAAGATATGGCTAGACACTATATCTTAACCTGTCCTGATACCATGAGGTAAAGTAAAGATATGACTAGACACTACATCTTAACCTGTCCTTATACCGTGAGGTAAAGTAAAGATATGACTAGACACTACATCTTAAGCTGTCCTTATACCATGAGGTAAAGTAAAGATATGACTAGACACTACATCTTAACCTGTCCTTATACCATGAGGTAAAGTAAAGATATGACTAGACACTACATCTTAGCCTGGCCTTATACCATGAGGTAAAGTAAAGATATGACTAGACACTACATCTTAACCTGTCCTTATACCATGAGGTAAAGTAAAGATATGACTAGACACTACATCTTAACCTGTCCTGATACCATGAGGTAAAGTAAAGATATGACTGGACACTACACCTTAACCTGTCCTTATACCATGAGGTAAAGCAAAGATATGAGTAGACACTACATATTAACCTGGCCTTATACCATGAGGTAAAGTAAAGATATGACTAGACACTACATCTTAACCTGTCCTTATACCATGAGGTAAAGTAAAGATATGACTAGACACTCCATCTTAACCTGGCATTATACCATGAGGTAAAGTAAAGATATGAGTAGACACTACATCTTAACCTGGCCTTATACCATGAGGTAAAGTAAAGATATGAGTAGACACTACATCTTAACCTGGCCTTATACCATGAGGTAAAGCAAAGATATGAGTAGACACTACATCTTAACCTGTCCTGATACTATGAGGTAAAGTAAAGATATCACTAGACACTCCATCTTAACCTGGCATTATACCATGAGGTAAAGTAAAGATATGAGTAGACACTACATCTTAACCTGGCCTTATACCATGAGGTAAAGTAAAGATATGAGTAGACACTACATCTTAACCTGGCCTTATACCATGAGGTAAAGTAAAGATATGACTAGACACTACATCTTAACCTGGCCTTATGCCATGAGGTAAAGTAAAGATATGACTAGACACTACATCTTAACCTGTCCTTATACCGTGAGGTAAAGTAAAGATATGACTAGACACTACATCTTAACCTGTCCTTATACCATGAGGTAAAGTAAAGATATGACTAGACACTACATCTTAACCTGTCCTTATACTATGAGGTAAAGTAAAGATATGACTAGACACTACATCTTAACCTGGCCTTATGCCATGAGGTAAAGTAAAGATATGACTAGACACTACATCTTAACCTGGCCTTATGCCATGAGGTAAAGTAAAGATATGACTAGACACTACATCTTAACCTGTCCTTATACCATGAGGTAAAGTAAAGATATGACTAGACACTACATCTTAACCTGTCCTTATACCGTGAGGTAAAGTAAAGATATGACTAGACACTACATCTTAACCTGGCCTGATACCATGAGGTAAAGTAAAGATATGACTAGACACTACATCTTAACCTGTCCTTATACCATGAGGTAAAGCAAAGATATGAGTAGACACTACCTCTTAACCTGTCCTGATACCATGAGGTAAAGTAAAGATATGACTAGACACTACATCTTAACCTGTCCTTATACCGTGAGGTAAAGTAAAGATATGACTAGACACTACATCTTAACCTGGCCTTATGCCATGAGGTAAAGTGAAGATATGACTAGACACTACATCTTAACCTGTCCTTATACCATGAGGTAAAGTAAAGATATGAGTAGACACTACATCTTAACCTGTCCTTATACCAAGAGGTAAAGCAAAGATATGAGTAGACACTACATCTTAACCTGTCCTGATACCATGAGGTAAAGTAAAGATATGACTAGACACTACATCTTAACCTGTCCTTATACCATGAGGTAAAGTAAAGATATGACTAGACACTACATCTTAGCCTGGCCTTATACCATGAGGTAAAGTAAAGATATGACTAGACACTACATCTTAACCTGTCCTTATACCATGAGGTAAAGTAAAGATATGACTAGACACTACATCTTAACCTGTCCTGATACCATGAGGTAAAGTAAAGATATGACTGGACACTACACCTTAACCTGTCCTTATACCATGAGGTAAAGCAAAGATATGAGTAGACACTACATATTAACCTGGCCTTATACCATGAGGTAAAGTAAAGATATGACTAGACACTACATCTTAACCTGTCCTTATACCATGAGGTAAAGTAAAGATATGACTAGACACTCCATCTTAACCTGGCATTATACCATGAGGTAAAGTAAAGATATGAGTAGACACTACATCTTAACCTGGCCTTATACCATGAGGTAAAGTAAAGATATGAGTAGACACTACATCTTAACCTGGCCTTATACCATGAGGTAAAGCAAAGATATGAGTAGACACTACATCTTAACCTGTCCTGATACTATGAGGTAAAGTAAAGATATCACTAGACACTCCATCTTAACCTGGCATTATACCATGAGGTAAAGTAAAGATATGAGTAGACACTACATCTTAACCTGGCCTTATACCATGAGGTAAAGTAAAGATATGAGTAGACACTACATCTTAACCTGGCCTTATACCATGAGGTAAAGTAAAGATATGACTAGACACTACATCTTAACCTGTCTTTATACCATGAGGTAAAGTAAAGATATGACTAGACACTACATCTTAACCTGTCCTGATACCATGAGGTAAAGTAAAGATATGACTGGACACTACATCTTAACCTGTCCTTATACCATGAGGTAAAGCAAAGATATGAGTAGACACTTCATCTTAACCTGGCCTTATACCATGAGGTAAAGTAAAGATATGACTAGACACTACATCTTAACCTGTCCTTATACCATGAGGTAAAGTAAAGATATGACTAGACACTCCATCTTAACCTGGCATTATACCATGAGGTAAAGTAAAGATATGAGTAGACACTACATCTTAACCTGGCCTTATACCATGAGGTAAAGTAAAGATATGAGTAGACACTACATCTTAACCTGGCCTTATACCATGAGGTAAAGCAAAGATATGAGTAGACACTACATCTTAACCTGTCCTGATCCTATGAGGTAAAGTAAAGATATCACTAGACACTATATCTTAACCTGGCATTATACCATGAGGTAAAGTAAAGATATGAGTACACACTACATTTTAACTTGGCCTTATACCATGAGGTAAAGTAAAGATATGAGTAGACACTACATCTTAACCTGGCCTTATACCATGAGGTAAAGCAAAGATATGAGTAGACACTACATCTTAACCTGTCCTGATACTATGAGGTAAAGTAAAGATATCACTAGACACTCCATCTTAACCTTGCATTATACCATGAGGTAAAGTAAAGATATGGCTAGACACTACATCTTAACCTGTCCTTATACCATGAGGTAAAGCAAAGATATGAGTAGACACTACATCTTAACCTGTCCTGATACTATGAGGTAAAGTAAAGATATCACTAGACACTCCATCTTAACCTGGCATTATACCATGAGGTAAAGTAAAGATATGGCTAGACACTACATCTTAACCTGTCCTTATACCATGAGGTAAAGCAAAGATATGAGTAGACACTACATCTTAACTTGTCCTTATACCATGAGGTAAAGCAAAGATATGAGTAGACACTACATCTTAACCTGTCCTGATACCATGAGGTAAAGTAAAGATATGACTAGACACTACATCTTAACCTGTCCTTATACCATGAGGTAAAGTAAAGATATGAGTAGACACTACATCTTAACCTGTCCTTATGCCATGAGGTAAAGTAAAGATATGACTAGACACTACATCTTAACCTGTCCTTATACCATGAGGTAAAGCAAAGATATGAGTAGACACTACATCTTAACCTGTCCTGATACCATGAGGTAAAGTCAAGATATGACTAGACACTACATCTTAACCTGTCCTTATACCATGAGGTAAAGTAAAGATATGACTAGACACTACATCTTAACCTGTCCTGATACCATGAGGTAAAGTAAAGATATGACTGGACACTACATCTTAACCTGTCGTTATACCATGAGGTAAAGCAAAGATATGAGTAGACACTACATCTTAACCTGGCCTTATACCATGAGGTAAAGTAAAGATATGACTAGACACTACATCTTAACCTGTCCTTATACCATGAGGTAAAGTAAAGATATGACTAGACACTCCATCTTAACCTGGCATTATACCGTGAGGTAAAGTAAAGATATGAGTAGACACTACATCTTAACCTGGCCTTATACCATGAGGTAAAGTAAAGATATGAGTAGACACTACATCTTAACCTGGCCTTATACCATGAGGTGAAGCAAAGATATGAGTAGACACTACATCTTAACCTGTCCCTATACTATGAGGTAAAAGAAAGATATCACTAGACACTCCATCTTAACCTGGCATTATACCATGAGGTAAAGTAAAGATATGAGTAGACACTACATCTTAACCTGGCCTTATACCATGAGGTAAAGTAAAGATATGAGTAGACACTACATCTTAACCTGGCCTTATACCATGAGGTAAAGTAAAGATATGACTAGACACTACATCTTAACCTGTCCTTATACCATGAGGTAAAGTAAAGATATGACTAGACACTACATCTTAACCTGTCCTGATACCATGAGGTAAAGTAAAGATATGACTGGACACTACATCTTAACCTGTCCTTATACCATGAGGTAAAGCAAAGATATGAGTAGACACTACATCTTAACCTGGCCTTATACCATGAGGTAAAGTAAAGATATGACTAGACACTACATCTTAAACTGTCCTTATACCATGACGTAAAGTAAAGATATGACTAGACACTACATCTTAACCTGGCATTATACCATGAGGTAAAGTAAAGATATGAGTAGACACTACATCTTAACCTGGCCTTATACCATGAGGTAAAGTAAAGATATGAGTAGACACTACATCTTAACCTGGCCTTATACCATGAGGTAAAGCAAAGATATGAGTAGACACTACATCTTAACCTGTCCTGATACTATGAGGTAAAGTAAAGATATAACTAGACACTATATCTTAACCTGGCATTATACCATGAGGTAAAGTCAAGATATGAGTACACACTACATTTTAACCTGGCCTTATACCATGAGGTAAAGTAAAGATATGAGTAGACACTACATCTTAACCTGGCCTTATACCATGAGGTAAAGCAAAGATATGAGTAGACACTACATCTTAACCTGTCCTGATACTATGAGGTAAAGTAAAGATATCACTAGACACTCCATCTTAACCTGGCATTATACCATGAGGTAAAGTAAAGATATGGCTAGACACTACATCTTAACCTGTCCTTATACCATGAGGTAAAGCAAAGATATGAGTAGACACTACATCTTAACCTGTCCTGATACTATGAGGTAAAGTAAAGATATCACTAGACACTCCATCTTAACCTGGCATTATACCATGAGGTAAAGTAAAGATATGGCTAGACACTACATCTTAACCTGTCCTTATACCATGAGGTAAAGCAAAGATATGAGTAGACACTACATCTTAACTTGTCCTTATACCATGAGGTAAAGCAAAGATATGAGTAGACAATACATTTTAACCTGTCCTGATACCATGAGGTAAAGTAAAGATATGACTAGACACTACATCTTAACCTGTCCTTATACCATGAGGTAAAGTAAAGATATGACTAGACACTACATCTTAACCTGTCCTTATACTATGAGGTAAAGTAAAGATATGACTAGACACTACATCTTAACCTGTCCTTATACCATGAGGTAAAGTAAAGATATCACTAGACACTACATCTTAACCTGTCCTTATACCATGAGGTAAAGCAAAGATATGAGTAGACACTACATCTTAACCTGTCCTTATACCATGAGGTAAAGTAAAGATATGAGTAGACACTACATCTTAACCTGTCCTTATACCATGAGGTAAAGTAAAGATATCACTAGACACTACATCTTAACCTGTCCTTATACCATGAGGTAAAGTAAAGATATGACTAGACACTACATCTTAACCTGTCCTTATGCCATGAGGTAAAGTAAAGATATGACTAGACACTACATCTTAACCTGTCCTTATACCATGAGGTAAAGTAAAGATATGACTAGACACTACATCTTAACCTGTCCTGATACCATGAGGTAAAGTACAGATATGACTAGACACTATATCTTAACCTGTCCTTATACCATGAGGTAAAGCAAAGATATGACGAGACACTACATCTTAACCTGTCCTTATACCATGAGGTAAAGTAAAGATATGAGTAGACACTACATCTTAACCTGTCCTTATACCATGAGGTAAAGTAAAGATATGAGTAGACACTACATCTTAACCTGGCCTTATGCCATGAGGTAAAGTAAAGATATGACTAGACACTACATCTTAACCTGTCCTTATGCCATGAGGTAAAGTAAAGATATGACTAGACACTACATCTTAACCTGTCCTTATACCATGAGGTAAAGTAAAGATATGACTAGACACTACATCTTAACCTGTCCTTATACCATGAGGTAAAGTAAAGATATGACTAGACACTACATCTTAACCTGGCCTTATGCCATGAGGTAAAGTAAAGATATGACTAGACACTACATCTTAACCTGTCCTTATACCATGAGGTAAAGTAAAGATATGACGAGACACTACATCTTAACCTGTCCTTATACCATGAGGTAAAGTAAAGATATGACTAGACACTACATCTTAACCTGTCCTGATACCATGAGGTAAAGTAAAGATATGATTAGACACTACATCTTAACCTGTCCTTATACCATGAGGTAAAGTAAAGATATGACTAGACACTACATCTTAACCTGGCCTTATACCATGAGGTAAAGTAAAGATATGACTAGACACTACATCTTAACCTGACCTTATACCATGAGGTAAAGTAAAGATATGAGTAGACACTACATCTTAACCTGTCCTTATACCATGAGGTAAAGTAAAGATATGACTAGACACTACATCTTAACCTGTCCTGATACCATGAGGTAAAGTAAAGATATGACTAGACACTACATCTTAACCTGACCTTATACCATGAGGTAAAGTAAAGATATGACTAGACACTACATCTTAACGTGTCCTTATACCATGAGGTAAAGTAAAGATATGACTAAACACTACATCTTAACCTGTCCTGATACCATGAGGTAAAGTAAAGATATGACTAGACACTACATCTTAACCTGTCCTTATACCATGAGGTGAAGTAAAGATATGACTAAACACTACATCTTAACCTGTCCTGATACCATGAGGTAAAGTAAAGATATGACTAGACACTATATCTTAACCTGTCCTGATACCATGAGGTAAAGTAAAGATATGACTAGACACTACATCTTAACCTGACCTTATACCATGAGGTAAAGTAAAGATATGACTAGACACTATATCTTAACCTGTCCTGATACCATGAGGTAAAGTAAAGATATGACTAGACACTACATCTTAACCTGTCCTTATACCATGAGGTAAAGTAAAGATTTGACTAGACACTACATCTTAACCTGGCCTTATACCATGAGGTAAAGTAAAGATATGACTAGACACTACATCTTAACCTGTCCTTATACCATGAGGTAAAGTAAAGATATGACTAGACACTACATCTTAACCTGGCCTTATACCATGAGGTAAAGTAAAGATATGACTAGACACTACATCTTAACCTGTCCTTATACTATGAGGTAAAGTAAAGATATGACTAGACACTACATCTTAACCTGACCTTATACCATGAGGTAAAGTAAAGATATGACTAGACACTACATCTTAACCTGTCCTGATACTATGAGGTAAAGTAAAGATATGACTAGACACTACATCTTATCCTGTCCTGATACCATGAGGTAAAGTAAAGATATGACTAGACACTACATCTTAACCTGTCCTTATACCATGAGGTAAAGTAAAGATATGACTAGACACTCCATCTTAACCTGGCATTATACCATGAGGTAAAGTAAAGATATGACTAGACACTATATCTTAACCTGTCCTTATACCATGAGGTAAAGTAAAGATATGACTAGACACTACATCTTAACCTGTCCTTATACCATGAGGTAAAGTAAAGATATGACGAGACACTACATCTTAACCTGTCTTTATACCATGAGGTAAAGCAAAGATATGACTAGACACTACATCTTAACCTGGCCTTATGCCATGAGGTAAAGTAAAGATATGACTAGACACTACATCTTAACCTGTCCTTATACCATGAGGTAAAGTAAAGATATGACGAGACACTACATCTTAACCTGTCCTTATACCATGAGGTAAAGTAAAGATATGACTAGACACTACATCTTAACCTGTCCTGATACCATGAGGTAAAGTAAAGATATGACTAGACACTACATCTTAACCTGTCCTTATACCATGAGGTAAAGTAAAGATATGACTAGACACTACATCTTAACCTGTCCTTATACCATGAGGTAAAGTAAAGATATGAGTAGACACTACATCTTAACCTGGCCTTATGCCATGAGGTAAAGTAAAGATATGACTAGACACTACATCTTAACCTGTCCTTATGCCATGAGGTAAAGTAAAGATATGACTAGACACTACATCTTAACCTGTCCTTATACCATGAGGTAAAGTAAAGATATGACTAGACACTACATCTTAACCTGTCCTTATACCATGAGGTAAAGTAAAGATATGACTAGACACTACATCTTAACCTGTCCTTATACTATGAGGTAAAGTAAAGATATGACTAGACACTACATCTTAACCTGGCCTTATGCCATGAGGTAAAGTAAAGATATGACTAGACACTACATCTTAACCTGGCCTTATGCCATGAGGTAAAGTAAAGATATGACTAGACACTACATCTTAACCTGTCCTTATACCATGAGGTAAAGTAAAGATATGACTAGACACTACATCTTAACCTGTCCTTATACCGTGAGGTAAAGTAAAGATATGACTAGACACTACATCTTAACCTGGCCTGATACCATGAGGTAAAGTAAAGATATGACTAGACACTACATCTTAACCTGTCCTTATACCATGAGGTAAAGCAAAGATATGAGTAGACACTACCTCTTAACCTGTCCTGATACCATGAGGTAAAGTAAAGATATGACTAGACACTACATCTTAACCTGTCCTTATACCGTGAGGTAAAGTAAAGATATGACTAGACACTACATCTTAACCTGGCCTTATGCCATGAGGTAAAGTGAAGATATGACTAGACACTACATCTTAACCTGTCCTTATACCATGAGGTAAAGTAAAGATATGAGTAGACACTACATCTTAACCTGTCCTTATACCAAGAGGTAAAGCAAAGATATGAGTAGACACTACATCTTAACCTGTCCTGATACCATGAGGTAAAGTAAAGATATGACTAGACACTACATCTTAACCTGTCCTGATACCATGAGGTAAAGTAAAGATATGACTAGACACTACATCTTAACCTGTCCTTATGCCATGAGGTAAAGTAAAGATATGACTAGACACTACATCTTAACCTGTCCTTATACCATGAGGTAAAGTAAAGATATGAGTAGACACTACATCTTAACCTGTCCTTATACCATGAGGTAAAGCAAAGATATGAGTAGACACTACATCTTAACCTGTCCTGATACCATGAGGTAAAGTAAAGATATGACCAGACACTACATCTTAACCTGTCCTTATACCGTGAGGTAAAGTAAAGATATGAGTAGACACTACATCTTAACCTGTCCTTATACCATGAGGTAAAGTAAAGATATGAGTAGACACTACATCTTAAGCTGTCCTTATACCATGAGGTAAAGTAAAGATATCGCTAGACACTATATCTTAACCTGTCCTGATACCATGAGGTAAAGTAAAGATATGACTAGACACTACATCTTAACCTGTCCTTATACCGTGAGGTAAAGTAAAGATATGACTAGACACTACATCTTAAGCTGTCCTTATACCATGAGGTAAAGTAAAGATATGACTAGACACTACATCTTAACCTGTCCTTATACCATGAGGTAAAGTAAAGATATGACTAGACACTACATCTTAGCCTGGCCTTATACCATGAGGTAAAGTAAAGATATGACTAGACACTACATCTTAACCTGTCCTTATACCATGAGGTAAAGTAAAGATATGACTAGACACTACATCTTAACCTGTCCTGATACCATGAGGTAAAGTAAAGATATGACTGGACACTACACCTTAACCTGTCCTTATACCATGAGGTAAAGCAAAGATATGAGTAGACACTACATATTAACCTGGCCTTATACCATGAGGTAAAGTAAAGATATGACTAGACACTACATCTTAACCTGTCCTTATACCATGAGGTAAAGTAAAGATATGACTAGACACTCCATCTTAACCTGGCATTATACCATGAGGTAAAGTAAAGATATGAGTAGACACTACATCTTAACCTGGCCTTATACCATGAGGTAAAGTAAAGATATGAGTAGACACTACATCTTAACCTGGCCTTATACCATGAGGTAAAGCAAAGATATGAGTAGACACTACATCTTAACCTGTCCTGATACTATGAGGTAAAGTAAAGATATCACTAGACACTCCATCTTAACCTGGCATTATACCATGAGGTAAAGTAAAGATATGAGTAGACACTACATCTTAACCTGGCCTTATACCATGAGGTAAAGTAAAGATATGAGTAGACACTACATCTTAACCTGGCCTTATACCATGAGGTAAAGTAAAGATATGACTAGACACTACATCTTAACCTGTCTTTATACCATGAGGTAAAGTAAAGATATGACTAGACACTACATCTTAACCTGTCCTGATACCATGAGGTAAAGTAAAGATATGACTGGACACTACATCTTAACCTGTCCTTATACCATGAGGTAAAGCAAAGATATGAGTAGACACTTCATCTTAACCTGGCCTTATACCATGAGGTAAAGTAAAGATATGACTAGACACTACATCTTAACCTGTCCTTATACCATGAGGTAAAGTAAAGATATGACTAGACACTCCATCTTAACCTGGCATTATACCATGAGGTAAAGTAAAGATATGAGTAGACACTACATCTTAACCTGGCCTTATACCATGAGGTAAAGTAAAGATATGAGTAGACACTACATCTTAACCTGGCCTTATACCATGAGGTAAAGCAAAGATATGAGTAGACACTACATCTTAACCTGTCCTGATCCTATGAGGTAAAGTAAAGATATCACTAGACACTATATCTTAACCTGGCATTATACCATGAGGTAAAGTAAAGATATGAGTACACACTACATTTTAACCTGGCCTTATACCATGAGGTAAAGTAAAGATATGAGTAGACACTACATCTTAACCTGGCCTTATACCATGAGGTAAAGCAAAGATATGAGTAGACACTACATCTTAACCTGTCCTGATACTATGAGGTAAAGTAAAGATATCACTAGACACTCCATCTTAACCTTGCATTATACCATGAGGTAAAGTAAAGATATGGCTAGACACTACATCTTAACCTGTCCTTATACCATGAGGTAAAGCAAAGATATGAGTAGACACTACATCTTAACCTGTCCTGATACTATGAGGTAAAGTAAAGATATCACTAGACACTCCATCTTAACCTGGCATTATACCATGAGGTAAAGTAAAGATATGGCTAGACACTACATCTTAACCTGTCCTTATACCATGAGGTAAAGCAAAAATATGAGTAGACACTACATCTTAACTTGTCCTTATACCATGAGGTAAAGCAAAGATATGAGTAGACACTACATCTTAACCTGTCCTGATACCATGAGGTAAAGTAAAGATATGACTAGACACTACATCTTAACCTGTCCTTATACCATGAGGTAAAGTAAAGATATGAGTAGACACTACATCTTAACCTGTCCTTATGCCATGAGGTAAAGTAAAGATATGACTAGACACTACATCTTAACCTGTCCTTATACCATGAGGTAAAGCAAAGATATGAGTAGACACTACATCTTAACCTGTCCTGATACCATGAGGTAAAGTAAAGATATGACTAGACACTACATCTTAACCTGTCCTTATACCATGAGGTAAAGTAAAGATATGACTAGACACTACATCTTAACCTGTCCTGATACCATGAGGTAAAGTAAAGATATGACTGGACACTACATCTTAACCTGTCGTTATACCATGAGGTAAAGCAAAGATATGAGTAGACACTACATCTTAACCTGGCCTTATACCATGAGGTAAAGTAAAGATATGACTAGACACTACATCTTAACCTGTCCTTATACCATGAGGTAAAGTAAAGATATGACTAGACACTCCATCTTAACCTGGCATTATACCGTGAGGTAAAGTAAAGATATGAGTAGACACTACATCTTAACCTGGCCTTATACCATGAGGTAAAGTAAAGATATGAGTAGACACTACATCTTAACCTGGCCTTATACCATGAGGTGAAGCAAAGATATGAGTAGACACTACATCTTAACCTGTCCCTATACTATGAGGTAAAAGAAAGATATCACTAGACACTCCATCTTAACCTGGCATTATACCATGAGGTAAAGTGAAGATATGAGTAGACACTACATCTTAACCTGGCCTTATACCATGAGGTAAAGTAAAGATATGAGTAGACACTACATCTTAACCTGGCCTTATACCATGAGGTAAAGTAAAGATATGACTAGACACTACATCTTAACCTGTCCTTATACCATGAGGTAAAGTAAAGATATGACTAGACACTACATCTTAACCTGTCCTGATACCATGAGGTAAAGTAAAGATATGACTGGACACTACATCTTAACCTGTCCTTATACCATGAGGTAAAGCAAAGATATGAGTAGACACTACATCTTAACCTGGCCTTATACCATGAGGTAAAGTAAAGATATGACTAGACACTACATCTTAAACTGTCCTTATACCATGACGTAAAGTAAAGATATGACTAGACACTACATCTTAACCTGGCATTATACCATGAGGTAAAGTAAAGATATGAGTAGACACTACATCTTAACCTGGCCTTATACCATGAGGTAAAGTAAAGATATGAGTAGACACTACATCTTAACCTGGCCTTATACCATGAGGTAAAGCAAAGATATGAGTAGACACTACATCTTAACCTGTCCTGATACTATGAGGTAAAGTAAAGATATAACTAGACACTATATCTTAACCTGGCATTATACCATGAGGTAAAGTCAAGATATGAGTACACACTACATTTTAACCTGGCCTTATACCATGAGGTAAAGTAAAGATATGAGTAGACACTACATCTTAACCTGGCCTTATACCATGAGGTAAAGCAAAGATATGAGTAGACACTACATCTTAACCTGTCCTGATACTATGAGGTAAAGTAAAGATATCACTAGACACTCCATCTTAACCTGGCATTATACCATGAGGTAAAGTAAAGATATGGCTAGACACTACATCTTAACCTGTCCTTATACCATGAGGTAAAGCAAAGATATGAGTAGACACTACATCTTAACCTGTCCTGATACTATGAGGTAAAGTAAAGATATCACTAGACACTCCATCTTAACCTGGCATTATACCATGAGGTAAAGTAAAGATATGGCTAGACACTACATCTTAACCTGTCCTTATACCATGAGGTAAAGCAAAGATATGAGTAGACACTACATCTTAACTTGTCCTTATACCATGAGGTAAAGCAAAGATATGAGTAGACAATACATTTTAACCTGTCCTGATACCATGAGGTAAAGTAAAGATATGACTAGACACTACATCTTAACCTGTCCTTATACCATGAGGTAAAGTAAAGATATGACTAGACACTACATCTTAACCTGTCCTTATACTATGAGGTAAAGTAAAGATATGACTAGACACTACATCTTAACCTGTCCTTATACCATGAGGTAAAGTAAAGATATCACTAGACACTACATCTTAACCTGTCCTTATACCATGAGGTAAAGCAAAGATATGAGTAGACACTACATCTTAACCTGTCCTTATACCATGAGGTAAAGTAAAGATATGAGTAGACACTACATCTTAACCTGTCCTTATACCATGAGGTAAAGTAAAGATATCACTAGACACTACATCTTAACCTGTCCTTATACCATGAGGTAAAGTAAAGATATGACTAGACACTACATCTTAACCTGTCCTTATGCCATGAGGTAAAGTAAAGATATGACTAGACACTACATCTTAACCTGTCCTTATACCATGAGGTAAAGTAAAGATATGACTAGACACTACATCTTAACCTGTCCTGATACCATGAGGTAAAGTACAGATATGACTAGACACTATATCTTAACCTGTCCTTATACCATGAGGTAAAGCAAAGATATGACGAGACACTACATCTTAACCTGTCCTTATACCATGAGGTAAAGTAAAGATATGAGTAGACACTACATCTTAACCTGTCCTTATACCATGAGGTAAAGTAAAGATATGAGTAGACACTACATCTTAACCTGGCCTTATGCCATGAGGTAAAGTAAAGATATGACTAGACACTACATCTTAACCTGTCCTTATGCCATGAGGTAAAGTAAAGATATGACTAGACACTACATCTTAACCTGTCTTTATACCATGAGGTAAAGTAAAGATATGACTAGACACTACATCTTAACCTGTCCTTATACCATGAGGTAAAGTAAAGATATGACTAGACACTACATCTTAACCTGGCCTTATGCCATGAGGTAAAGTAAAGATATGACTAGACACTACATCTTAACCTGTCCTTATACCATGAGGTAAAGTAAAGATATGACGAGACACTACATCTTAACCTGTCCTTATACCATGAGGTAAAGTAAAGATATGACTAGACACTACATCTTAACCTGTCCTGATACCATGAGGTAAAGTAAAGATATGATTAGACACTACATCTTAACCTGTCCTTATACCATGAGGTAAAGTAAAGATATGACTAGACACTACATCTTAACCTGTCCTTATACCATGAGGTAAAGTAAAGATATGACTAGACACTACATCTTAACCTGACCTTATACCATGAGGTAAAGTAAAGATATGAGTAGACACTACATCTTAACCTGTCCTTATACCATGAGGTAAAGTAAAGATATGACTAGACACTACATCTTAACCTGTCCTGATACCATGAGGTAAAGTAAAGATATGACTAGACACTACATCTTAACCTGACCTTATACCATGAGGTAAAGTAAAGATATGACTAGACACTACATCTTAACGTGTCCTTATACCATGAGGTAAAGTAAAGATATGACTAAACACTACATCTTAACCTGTCCTGATACCATGAGGTAAAGTAAAGATATGACTAGACACTACATCTTAACCTGTCCTTATACCATGAGGTGAAGTAAAGATATGACTAAACACTACATCTTAACCTGTCCTGATACCATGAGGTAAAGTAAAGATATGACTAGACACTATATCTTAACCTGTCCTGATACCATGAGGTAAAGTAAAGATATGACTAGACACTACATCTTAACCTGACCTTATACCATGAGGTAAAGTAAAGATATGACTAGACACTATATCTTAACCTGTCCTGATACCATGAGGTAAAGTAAAGATATGACTAGACACTACATCTTAACCTGTCCTTATACCATGAGGTAAAGTAAAGATTTGACTAGACACTACATCTTAACCTGGCCTTATACCATGAGGTAAAGTAAAGATATGACTAGACACTACATCTTAACCTGTCCTTATACCATGAGGTAAAGTAAAGATATGACTAGACACTACATCTTAACCTGGCCTTATACCATGAGGTAAAGTAAAGATATGACTAGACACTACATCTTAACCTGTCCTTATACTATGAGGTAAAGTAAAGATATGACTAGACACTACATCTTAACCTGACCTTATACCATGAGGTAAAGTAAAGATATGACTAGACACTACATCTTAACCTGTCCTGATACTATGAGGTAAAGTAAAGATATGACTAGACACTACATCTTATCCTGTCCTGATACCATGAGGTAAAGTAAAGATATGACTAGACACTACATCTTAACCTGTCCTTATACCATGAGGTAAAGTAAAGATATGACTAGACACTCCATCTTAACCTGGCATTATACCATGAGGTAAAGTAAAGATATGACTAGACACTATATCTTAACCTGTCCTTATACCATGAGGTAAAGTAAAGATATGACTAGACACTACATCTTAACCTGTCCTTATACCATGAGGTAAAGTAAAGATATGACGAGACACTACATCTTAACCTGTCTTTATACCATGAGGTAAAGCAAAGATATGACTAGACACTACATCTTAACCTGGCCTTATGCCATGAGGTAAAGTAAAGATATGACTAGACACTACATCTTAACCTGTCCTTATACCATGAGGTAAAGTAAAGATATGACGAGACACTACATCTTAACCTGTCCTTATACCATGAGGTAAAGTAAAGATATGACTAGACACTACATCTTAACCTGTCCTGATACCATGAGGTAAAGTAAAGATATGACTAGACACTACATCTTAACCTGTCCTTATACCATGAGGTAAAGTAAAGATATGACTAGACACTACATCTTAACCTGTCCTTATACCATGAGGTAAAGTAAAGATATGAGTAGACACTACATCTTAACCTGGCCTTATGCCATGAGGTAAAGTAAAGATATGACTAGACACTACATCTTAACCTGTCCTTATGCCATGAGGTAAAGTAAAGATATGACTAGACACTACATCTTAACCTGTCCTTATACCATGAGGTAAAGTAAAGATATGACTAGACACTACATCTTAACCTGTCCTTATACCATGAGGTAAAGTAAAGATATGACTAGACACTACATCTTAACCTGTCCTTATACCATGAGGTGAAGTAAAGATATGACGAGACACTACATCTTAACCTGTCCTTATACCATGAGGTAAAGTAAAGATATGACTAGACACTACATCTTAACCTGTCCTGATACCATGAGGTAAAGTAAAGATATGATTAGACACTACATCTTAACCTGTCCTTATACCATGAGGTAAAGTAAAGATATGACTAGACACTACATCTTAACCTGTCCTTATACCATGAGGTAAAGTAAAGATATGACTAGACACTACATCTTAACCTGTCCTTATACCATGAGGTAAAGTAAAGATATGACTAGACACTACATCTTAACCTGTCCTTATACCATGAGGTAAAGTAAAGATATGACTAGACACTACATCTTAACCTGTCCTTATACCATGAGGTAAAGTAAAGATATGACTAGACACTACATCTTAACCTGACCTTATACCATGAGGTAAAGTAAAGATATGAGTAAACACTACATCTTAACCTGGCCTTATACCATGAGGTAAAGTAAAGATATGACTAGACACTATATCTTAACCTGTCCTTATACCATGAGGTAAAGTAAAGATATGACTAGACACTACATCTTAACCTGACCTTATACCATGAGGTAAAGTAAAGATATGACTAGACACTACATCTTAACCTGTCCTGATACCATGAGGTAAAGTAAAGATATGACTAGACACTACATCTTAACCTGTCCTGAAACCATGAGGTAAAGTAAAGATATGACTAGACACTACATCTTAACCTGTCCTTATACCATGAGGTAAAGTAAAGATATGACTAGACACTACATCTTAACCTGGCCTTATGCCATGAGGTAAAGTAAAGATATGACTAGACACTATATCTTAACCTGGCCTTATACCATGAGGTAAAGTAAAGATATGGCTAGACACTATATCTTAACCTGGCCTTATACCATGAGGTAAAGTAAAGATATGGCTAGACACTACATCTTAACCTGTCCTTATACCATGAGGTAAAGTAAAGATATGAGTAGACACTACATCTTAACCTGTCCTTATACCATGAGGTAAAGCAAAGATATGAGTAGACACTACATCTTAACCTGTCCTGATACCATGAGGTAAAGTAAAGATATGACTAGACACTACATCTTAACCTGTCCTGATACTATGAGGTAAAGTAAAGATATGACTAGACACTACATCTTAACCTGTCCTGATACCATGAGGTAAAGTAAAGATATGACTAGACACTACATCTTAACCTGTCCTGATACCATGAGGTAAAGTAAAGATATGACTAGACACTACATCTTAACCTGTCCTGAAACCATGAGGTAAAGTAAAGATATGACTAGACACTACATCTTAACCTGTCTTTATACCATGAGGTAAAGTAAAGATATGACTAGACACTACATCTTAACCTGTCCTTATACCATGAGGTAAAGTAAAGATATGACTAGACACTACATCTTAACCTGTCCTGATACCATGAGGTAAAGTAAAGATATGATTAGACACTACATCTTAACCTGTCCTTATACCATGAGGTAAAGTAAAGATATGACTAGACACTACATCTTAACCTGTCCTTATACCATGAGGTAAAGTAAAGATATGACTAGACACTACATCTTAACCTGTCCTTATACCATGAGGTAAAGTAAAGATATGACTAGACACTACATCTTAACCTGACCTTATACCATGAGGTAAAGTAAAGATATGAGTAGACACTACATCTTAACCTGTCCTTATACCATGAGGTAAAGTAAAGATATGACTAGACACTACATCTTAACCTGGCCTTATACCATGAGGTAAAGTAAAGATATGACTAGACACTACATCTTAACCTGTCCTTATACCATGACGTAAAGTAAAGATATGACTAGACACTACATCTTAACCTGGCATTATACCATGAGGTAAAGTAAAGATATGAGTAGACACTACATCTTAACCTGGCCTTATACCATGAGGTAAAGTAAAGATATGAGTAGACACTACATCTTAACCTGGCCTTATACCATGAGGTAAAGCAAAGATATGAGTAGACACTACATCTTAACCTGTCCTGATACTATGAGGTAAAGTAAAGATATAACTAGACACTATATCTTAACCTGGCATTATACCATGAGGTAAAGTCAAGATATGAGTACACACTACATTTTAACCTGGCCTTATACCATGAGGTAAAGTAAAGATATGAGTAGACACTACATCTTAACCTGGCCTTATACCATGAGGTATAGCAAAGATATGAGTAGACACTACATCTTAACCTGTCCTGATACTATGAGGTAAAGTAAAGATATCACTAGACACTCCATCTTAACCTGGCATTATACCATGAGGTAAAGTAAAGATATGGCTAGACACTACATCTTAACCTGTCCTTATACCATGAGGTAAAGCAAAGATATGAGTAGACACTACATCTTAACCTGTCCTGATACTATGAGGTAAAGTAAAGATATCACTAGACACTCCATCTTAACCTGGCATTATACCATGAGGTAAAGCAAAGATATGACTAGACACTACATCTTAACCTGTCCTGATACCATGAGGTAAAGTAAAGATATGACTAGACACTACATCTTAACCTGTCCTTATACCATGAGGTGAAGTAAAGATATGACTAAACACTACATCTTAACCTGTCCTGATACCATGAGGTAAAGTAAAGATATGACTAGACACTATATCTTAACCTGTCCTGATACCATGAGGTAAAGTAAAGATATGACTAGACACTACATCTTAACCTGACCTTATACCATGAGGTAAAGTAAAGATATGACTAGACACTATATCTTAACCTGTCCTGATACCATGAGGTAAAGTAAAGATATGACTAGACACTACATCTTAACCTGTCCTTATACCATGAGGTAAAGTAAAGATTTGACTAGACACTACATCTTAACCTGGCCTTATACCATGAGGTAAAGTAAAGATATGACTAGACACTACATCTTAACCTGTCCTTATACCATGAGGTAAAGTAAAGATATGACTAGACACTACATCTTAACCTGGCCTTATACCATGAGGTAAAGTAAAGATATGACTAGACACTACATCTTAACCTGTCCTTATACTATGAGGTAAAGTAAAGATATGACTAGACACTACATCTTAACCTGACCTTATACCATGAGGTAAAGTAAAGATATGACTAGACACTACATCTTAACCTGTCCTGATACTATGAGGTAAAGTAAAGATATGACTAGACACTACATCTTATCCTGTCCTGATACCATGAGGTAAAGTAAAGATATGACTAGACACTACATCTTAACCTGTCCTTATACCATGAGGTAAAGTAAAGATATGACTAGACACTCCATCTTAACCTGGCATTATACCATGAGGTAAAGTAAAGATATGACTAGACACTATATCTTAACCTGTCCTTATACCATGAGGTAAAGTAAAGATATGACTAGACACTACATCTTAACCTGTCCTTATACCATGAGGTAAAGTAAAGATATGACGAGACACTACATCTTAACCTGTCTTTATACCATGAGGTAAAGCAAAGATATGACTAGACACTACATCTTAACCTGGCCTTATGCCATGAGGTAAAGTAAAGATATGACTAGACACTACATCTTAACCTGTCCTTATACCATGAGGTAAAGTAAAGATATGACGAGACACTACATCTTAACCTGTCCTTATACCATGAGGTAAAGTAAAGATATGACTAGACACTACATCTTAACCTGTCCTGATACCATGAGGTAAAGTAAAGATATGACTAGACACTACATCTTAACCTGTCCTTATACCATGAGGTAAAGTAAAGATATGACTAGACACTACATCTTAACCTGTCCTTATACCATGAGGTAAAGTAAAGATATGAGTAGACACTACATCTTAACCTGGCCTTATGCCATGAGGTAAAGTAAAGATATGACTAGACACTACATCTTAACCTGTCCTTATGCCATGAGGTAAAGTAAAGATATGACTAGACACTACATCTTAACCTGTCCTTATACCATGAGGTAAAGTAAAGATATGACTAGACACTACATCTTAACCTGTCCTTATACCATGAGGTAAAGTAAAGATATGACTAGACACTACATCTTAACCTGTCCTTATACCATGAGGTGAAGTAAAGATATGACGAGACACTACATCTTAACCTGTCCTTATACCATGAGGTAAAGTAAAGATATGACTAGACACTACATCTTAACCTGTCCTGATACCATGAGGTAAAGTAAAGATATGATTAGACACTACATCTTAACCTGTCCTTATACCATGAGGTAAAGTAAAGATATGACTAGACACTACATCTTAACCTGTCCTTATACCATGAGGTAAAGTAAAGATATGACTAGACACTACATCTTAACCTGTCCTTATACCATGAGGTAAAGTAAAGATATGACTAGACACTACATCTTAACCTGTCCTTATACCATGAGGTAAAGTAAAGATATGACTAGACACTACATCTTAACCTGTCCTTATACCATGAGGTAAAGTAAAGATATGACTAGACACTACATCTTAACCTGACCTTATACCATGAGGTAAAGTAAAGATATGAGTAAACACTACATCTTAACCTGGCCTTATACCATGAGGTAAAGTAAAGATATGACTAGACACTATATCTTAACCTGTCCTTATACCATGAGGTAAAGTAAAGATATGACTAGACACTACATCTTAACCTGACCTTATACCATGAGGTAAAGTAAAGATATGACTAGACACTACATCTTAACCTGTCCTGATACCATGAGGTAAAGTAAAGATATGACTAGACACTACATCTTAACCTGTCCTGAAACCATGAGGTAAAGTAAAGATATGACTAGACACTACATCTTAACCTGTCCTTATACCATGAGGTAAAGTAAAGATATGACTAGACACTACATCTTAACCTGGCCTTATGCCATGAGGTAAAGTAAAGATATGACTAGACACTATATCTTAACCTGGCCTTATACCATGAGGTAAAGTAAAGATATGGCTAGACACTATATCTTAACCTGGCCTTATACCATGAGGTAAAGTAAAGATATGGCTAGACACTACATCTTAACCTGTCCTTATACCATGAGGTAAAGTAAAGATATGAGTAGACACTACATCTTAACCTGTCCTTATACCATGAGGTAAAGCAAAGATATGAGTAGACACTACATCTTAACCTGTCCTGATACCATGAGGTAAAGTAAAGATATGACTAGACACTACATCTTAACCTGTCCTGATACTATGAGGTAAAGTAAAGATATGACTAGACACTACATCTTAACCTGTCCTGATACCATGAGGTAAAGTAAAGATATGACTAGACACTACATCTTAACCTGTCCTGATACCATGAGGTAAAGTAAAGATATGACTAGACACTACATCTTAACCTGTCCTGAAACCATGAGGTAAAGTAAAGATATGACTAGACACTACATCTTAACCTGTCTTTATACCATGAGGTAAAGTAAAGATATGACTAGACACTACATCTTAACCTGTCCTTATACCATGAGGTAAAGTAAAGATATGACTAGACACTACATCTTAACCTGTCCTGATACCATGAGGTAAAGTAAAGATATGATTAGACACTACATCTTAACCTGTCCTTATACCATGAGGTAAAGTAAAGATATGACTAGACACTACATCTTAACCTGTCCTTATACCATGAGGTAAAGTAAAGATATGACTAGACACTACATCTTAACCTGTCCTTATACCATGAGGTAAAGTAAAGATATGACTAGACACTACATCTTAACCTGACCTTATACCATGAGGTAAAGTAAAGATATGAGTAGACACTACATCTTAACCTGTCCTTATACCATGAGGTAAAGTAAAGATATGACTAGACACTACATCTTAACCTGTCCTCATACCATGAGGTAAAGTAAAGATATGACTAGACACTACATCTTAACCTGACCTTATACCATGACGTAAAGTAAAGATATGACTAGACACTACATCTTAACCTGTCCTTATACCATGAAGCAAAGTAAAGATATGACTAAACACTACATCTTAACCTGTCCTGATACCATGAGGTAAAGTAAAGATATGACTAGACACTACATCTTAACCTGTCCTTATACCATGAGGTAAAGTAAAGATATGACTAAACACTACATCTTAACCTGTCCTGATACCATGAGGTAAAGTAAAGATATGACTAGACACTATATCTTAACCTGTCCTGATACCATGAGGTAAAGTAAAGATATGACTAGACACTACATCTTAACCTGACCTTATACCATGAGGTAAAGTAAAGATATGACTAGACACTATATCTTAACCTGTCCTTATACCATGAGGTAAAGTAAAGATATGACTAGACACTACATCTTAACCTGTCCTTATACCATGAGGTAAAGTAAAGATTTGACTAGACACTACATCTTAACCTGGCCTTATACCATGAGGTAAAGTAAAGATATGACTAGACACTACATCTTAACCTGTCCTTATACCATGAGGTAAAGTAAAGATATGACTAGACACTACATCTTAACCTGGCCTTATACCATGAGGTAAAGTAAAGATATGACTAGACACTACATCTTAACCTGTCCTTATACTATGAGGTAAAGTAAAGATTGACTAGACACTACATCTTAACCTGACCTTATACCATGAGGTAAAGTAAAGATATGACTAGACACTACATCTTAACCTGTCCTGATACTATGAGGTAAAGTAAAGATATGACTAGACACTACATCTTATCCTGTCCTGATACCATGAGGTAAAGTAAAGATATGACTAGACACTACATCTTAACCTGTCCTTATACCATGAGGTAAAGTAAAGATATGACTAGACACTCCATCTTAACCTGGCATTATACCATGAGGTAAAGTAAAGATATGACTAGACACTATATCTTAACCTGTCCTTATACCATGAGGTAAAGTAAAGATATGACTAGACACTACATCTTAACCTGTCCTTATACCATGAGGTAAAGTAAAGATATGACTAGACACTACATCTTAACCTGTCTTTATACCATGAGGTAAAGCAAAGATATGACTAGACACTACATCTTAACCTGGCCTTATGCCATGAGGTAAAGTAAAGATATGACTAGACACTACATCTTAACCTGTCCTTATACCATGAGGTAAAGTAAAGATATGACGAGACACTACATCTTAACCTGTCCTTATACCATGAGGTAAAGTAAAGATATGACTAGACACTACATCTTAACCTGTCCTTATACCATGAGGTAAAGTAAAAATTTGACTAGACACTACATCTTAACCTGTCCTTATACCATGAGGTAAAGTAAAGATATGACTAGACACTACATCTTAACCTGTCCTTATACCATAAGGTAAAGTAAAGATATGACTAGACACTACATCTTAACCTGTCCTTATACCATGAGGTAAAGTAAAGATATGACTAGACACTACATCTTAACCTGGCCTTATACCATGAGGTAAAGTAAAGATATGAGTAGACACTACATCTTAACCTGTCCTTATACCATGAGGTAAAGTAAAGATATGACTAGACACTACATCTTAACCTGTCCTGATACCATGAGGTAAAGTAAAGATATGACTAGACACTACATCTTAACCTGACCTTATACCATGAGGTAAAGTAAAGATATGACTAGACACTACATCTTAACCTGTCCTTATACCATGAGGTAAAGTAAAGATATGACTAAACACTACATCTTAACCTGTCCTGATACCATGAGGTAAAGTAAAGATATGACTAGACACTACATCTTAACCTGTCCTTATACCATGAGGTAAAGTAAAGATATGACTAAACACTACATCTTAACCTGTCCTGATACCATGAGGTAAAGTAAAGATATGACTAGACACTACATCTTAACCTGGCCTTATGCCATGAGGTAAAGTAAAGATATGACTAGACACTACATCTTAACCTGTCCTGATACCATGAGGTAACGTAAAGATATGACTAGACACTACATCTTAACCTGACCTTATACCATGAGGTAAAGTAAAGATATGACTAGACACTACATCTTAACCTGGCCTTATACCATGAGGTAAAGTAAAGATATGACTAGACACTACATCTTAACCTGTCCTTATACTATGAGGTAAAGTAAAGATATGACTAGACACTACATCTTAACCTGACCTTATAGCATGAGGTAAAGTAAAGATATGACTAGACACTACATCTTAACCTGTCCTGATACTATGAGGTAAAGTAAAGATATGACTAGACACTACATCTTAACCTGTCCTGATACCATGAGGTAAAGTAAAGATATGACTAGACACTACATCTTAACCTGTCCTTATACCATGAGGTAAAGTAAAGATATGACTAGACACTCCATCTTAACCTGGCATTATACCATGAGGTAAAGTAAAGATATGACTAGACACTATATCTTAACCTGTCCTTATACCATGAGGTAAAGTAAAGATATGACTAGACACTACATCTTAACCTGTCCTTATACCATGAGGTAAAGTAAAGATATGACTAGACACTACATCTTAACCTGTCCTTATACCATGAGGTAAAGTAAAGATATGACTAGACACTACATCTTAACCTGGCCTTATGCCATGAGGTAAAGTAAAGATATGACTAGACACTACATCTTAACCTGTCCTTATACCATGAGGTAAAGTAAAGATATGGCTAGACACTACATCTTAACCTGTCCTTATACCATGAGGTAAAGTAAAGATATGACTAGACACTACATCTTAACCTGTCCTGATACCATGAGGTAAAGTAAAGATATGACTAGACACTACATCTTAACCTGTCCTTATACCATGAGGTAAAGTAAAGATATGACTAGACACTACATCTTAACCTGTCCTTATACCATGAGGTAAAGTAAAGATATGACTAGACACTACATCTTAACCTGTCCTTATACCATGAGGTAAAGTAAAGATATGACTAGACACTACATCTTAACCTGACCTTATACCATGAGGTAAAGTAAAGATATGAGTAAACACTACATCTTAACCTGGCCTTATACCATGAGGTAAAGTAAAGATATGACTAGACACTATATCTTAACCTGTCCTTATACCATGAGGTAAAGTAAAGATATGACTAGACACTACATCTTAACCTGACCTTATACCATGAGGTAAAGTAAAGATATGACTAGACACTACATCTTAACCTGTCCTGATACCATGAGGTAAAGTAAAGTTATGACTAGACACTACATCTTAACCTCTCCTGAAACCATGAGGTAAAGTAAAGATATGACTAGACACTACATCTTAACCTGGCCTTATGCCATGAGGTAAAGTAAAGATATGACTAGACACTATATCTTAACCTGGCCTTATACCATGAGGTAAAGTAAAGATATGGCTAGACACTATATCTTAACCTGGCCTTATACCATGAGGTAAAGTAAAGATATGGCTAGACATTACATCTTAACCTGTCCTTATACCATGAGGTAAAGTAAAGATATGAGTAGACACTACATCTTAACCTGTCCTTATACCATGAGGTAAAGCAAAGATATGAGTAGACACTACATCTTAACCTGTCCTGATACCATGAGGTAAAGTAAAGATATGACTAGACACTACATCTTAACCTGTCCTGATACTATGAGGTAAAGTAAAGATATGACTAGACACTACATCTTAACCTGTCCTGATACCATGAGGTAAAGTAAAGATATGACTAGACACTACATCTTAACCTGTCCTGATACCATGAGGTAAAGTAAAGATATGACTAGACACTCCATCTTAACCTGGCATTATACCATGAGGTAAAGTAAAGATATGACTAGACACTACATCTTAACCTGGCCTTATACCATGAGGTAAAGTAAAGATATGGCTAGACACTACATCTTAACCTGTCCTTATACCATGAGGTAAAGTAAAGATATGACTAGACACTACATCTTAACCTGTCCTGATACCATGAGGTAAAGTAAAGATATGAGTAGACACTACATCTTAACCTGTCCTGATACCATGAGGTAAAGTAAAGATATGACTAGACACTACATCTTAACCTGTCCTGATACCATGAGGTAAAGTAAAGATATGACTAGACACTACATCTTAACCTGTCCTGATACCATGAGGTAAAGTAAAGATATGACTAGACACTCCATCTTAACCTGGCATTATACCATGAGGTAAAGTAAAGATATGACTAGATACTACATCTTTACCTGGCCTTATACCATGAGGTAAAGTAAAGATATGGCTAGACACTACATCTTAACCTGTCCTTATACCATGAGGTAAAGTAAAGATATGACTAGACACTACATCTTAACCTGTCCTTATACCATGAGGTAAAGTAAAGATATGAGTAGACACTACATCTTCACCTGTCCTTATACCATGAGGTAAAGTAAAGATATGACTAGACACTCCATCTTAACCTGGCATTATACCATGAGGTAAAGTAAAGATATGACTAGACACTACATCTTAACCTGTCCTGATACCATGAGGTAAAGTAAAGATATGACTAGACACTCCATCTTAACCTGGCATTATACCATGAGGTAAAGTAAAGATATGACTAGACACTACATCTTAACCTGGCCTTATACCATGAGGTAAAGTAAAGATATGGCTAGACACTACATCTTAACCTGTCCTTATACCATGAGGTAAAGTAAAGATATGACTAGACACTACATCTTAACCTGTCCTTATACCATGAGGTAAAGTAAAGATATGAGTAGACACTACATCTTAACCTGTCCTTATACCATGAGGTAAAGTAAAGATATGACTAGACACTCCATCTTAACCTGGCATTATACCATGAGGTAAAGTAAAGATATGACTAGACACTATATCTTAACCTGGCCTTATACCATGAGGTAAAGTAAAGATATGGCTAGACACTACATCTTAACCTGTCCTTATACCATGAGGTAAAGTAAAGATATGAGTAGACACTACATCTTAACCTGTCCTGATACCATGAGGTAAAGTAAAGATATGACTAGACACTACATCTTAACCTGTCCTTATACCATGAGGTAAAGTAAAGATATGACTAGACACTACATCTTAACCTGTCCTTATACTATGAGGTAAAGTAAAGATATGACTAGACACTACATCTCAACCTGGCCTTATACCATGAGGTAAAGTCAAGATATGAGTAGACACTACATCTTAACCTGTCCTTATACCATGAGGTAAAGTAAAGATATGACTAGACACTACATCTTAACCTGTCCTTATACTATGAGGTAAAGTAAAGATATGACTAGACACTACATCTCAACCTGTCCTTATACCATGAGGTAAAGTAAAGATATCACTAGACACTACATCTTAACCTGGCCTGATACCATGAGGTAAAGTAAAGATATGACTAGACACTACATCTTAACCTGTCCTTATACCATGAGGTAAAGTAAAGATATGACTAGACACTACATCTTAACCTGTCCTTATACCATGAGGTAAAGTAAAGATATGACTAGACACTACATCTTAACCTGTCCTTATACTATGAGGTAAAAGTAAAGATATGACTAGACACCACATCTCAACCTGGCCTTATACCATGAGGTAAAGTAAAGATATGGCTAGACACTACATCTTAACCTGGCCTTATGCCATGAGGTAAAGTAAAGATATGACTAGACACTACATCTTAACCTGTCCTTATACCGTGAGGTAAAGTAAAGATATGACTAGACACTACATCTTAACCTGTCCTTATACCATGAGGTAAAGTAAAGATATGACTAGACACTACATCTTAACCTGTCCTTATACTATGAGGTAAAGTAAAGATATGACTAGACACTACATCTTAACCTGGCCTTATGCCATGAGGTAAAGTAAAGATATGACTAGACACTACATCTTAACCTGGCCTTATGCCATGAGGTAAAGTAAAGATATGACTAGACACTACATCTTAACCTGTCCTTATACCATGAGGTAAAGTAAAGATATGACTAGACACTACATCTTAACCTGTCCTTATACCGTGAGGTAAAGTAAAGATATGACTAGACACTACATCTTAACCTGGCCTGATACCATGAGGTAAAGTAAAGATATGACTAGACACTACATCTTAACCTGTCCTTATACCATGAGGTAAAGCAAAGATATGAGTAGACACTACCTCTTAACCTGTCCTGATACCATGAGGTAAAGTAAAGATATGACTAGACACTACATCTTAACCTGTCCTTATACCGTGAGGTAAAGTAAAGATATGACTAGACACTACATCTTAACCTGTCCTTATACCATGAGGTGAAGTAAAGATATGACGAGACACTACATCTTAACCTGTCCTTATACCATGAGGTAAAGTAAAGATATGACTAGACACTACATCTTAACCTGTCCTGATACCATGAGGTAAAGTAAAGATATGATTAGACACTACATCTTAACCTGTCCTTATACCATGAGGTAAAGTAAAGATATGACTAGACACTACATCTTAACCTGTCCTTATACCATGAGGTAAAGTAAAGATATGACTAGACACTACATCTTAACCTGTCCTTATACCATGAGGTAAAGTAAAGATATGACTAGACACTACATCTTAACCTGTCCTTATACCATGAGGTAAAGTAAAGATATGACTAGACACTACATCTTAACCTGTCCTTATACCATGAGGTAAAGTAAAGATATGACTAGACACTACATCTTAACCTGACCTTATACCATGAGGTAAAGTAAAGATATGAGTAAACACTACATCTTAACCTGGCCTTATACCATGAGGTAAAGTAAAGATATGACTAGACACTATATCTTAACCTGTCCTTATACCATGAGGTAAAGTAAAGATATGACTAGACACTACATCTTAACCTGACCTTATACCATGAGGTAAAGTAAAGATATGACTAGACACTACATCTTAACCTGTCCTGATACCATGAGGTAAAGTAAAGATATGACTAGACACTACATCTTAACCTGTCCTGAAACCATGAGGTAAAGTAAAGATATGACTAGACACTACATCTTAACCTGTCCTTATACCATGAGGTAAAGTAAAGATATGACTAGACACTACATCTTAACCTGGCCTTATGCCATGAGGTAAAGTAAAGATATGACTAGACACTATATCTTAACCTGGCCTTATACCATGAGGTAAAGTAAAGATATGGCTAGACACTACATCTTAACCTGTCCTTATACCATGAGGTAAAGCAAAGATATGAGTAGACACTACATCTTAACCTGTCCTGATACCATGAGGTAAAGTAAAGATATGACTAGACACTACATCTTAACCTGTCCTGAAACCATGAGGTAAAGTAAAGATATGACTAGACACTACATCTTAACCTGTCCTTATACCATGAGGTAAAGTAAAGATATGACTAGACACTACATCTTAACCTGTCCTTATACCATGAGGTAAAGTAAAGATATGACTAGACACTACATCTTAACCTGTCCTTATACCATGAGGTAAAGTAAAGATATGACTAGACACTACATCTTAACCTGGCCTTATGCCATGAGGTAAAGTAAAGATATGACTAGACACTATATCTTAACCTGGCCTTATACCATGAGGTAAAGTAAAGATATGGCTAGACACTACATCTTAACCTGTCCTTATACCATGAGGTAAAGCAAAGATATGAGTAGACACTACATCTTAACCTGTCCTGATACCATGAGGTAAAGTAAAGATATGACTAGACACTACATCTTAACCTGTCCTGAAACCATGAGGTAAAGTAAAGATATGACTAGACACTACATCTTAACCTGTCCTTATACCATGAGGTAAAGTAAAGATATGACTAGACACTACATCTTAACCTGGCCTTATGCCATGAGGTAAAGTAAAGATATGACTAGACACTATATCTTAACCTGGCCTTATACCATGAGGTAAAGTAAAGATATGGCTAGACACTACATCTTAACCTGTCCTTATACCATGAGGTAAAGTAAAGATATGAGTAGACACTACATCTTAACCTGTCCTTATACCATGAGGTAAAGCAAAGATATGAGTAGACACTACATCTTAACCTGTCCTGATACCATGAGGTAAAGTAAAGATATGACTAGACACTACATCTTAACCTGTCCTGATACTATGAGGTAAAGTAAAGATATGACTAGACACTACATCTTAACCTGTCCTGATACCATGAGGTAAAGTAAAGATATGACTAGACACTACATCTTAACCTGTCCTGATACCATGAGGTAAAGTAAAGATATGACTAGACACTACATCTTAACCTGTCCTGAAACCATGAGGTAAAGTAAAGATATGACTAGACACTACATCTTAACCTGTCTTTATACCATGAGGTAAAGTAAAGATATGACTAGACACTACATCTTAACCTGTCCTTATACCATGAGGTAAAGTAAAGATATGACTAGACACTACATCTTAACCTGTCCTGATACCATGAGGTAAAGTAAAGATATGATTAGACACTACATCTTAACCTGTCCTTATACCATGAGGTAAAGTAAAGATATGACTAGACACTACATCTTAACCTGTCCTTATACCATGAGGTAAAGTAAAGATATGACTAGACACTACATCTTAACCTGTCCTTATACCATGAGGTAAAGTAAAGATATGACTAGACACTACATCTTAACCTGACCTTATACCATGAGGTAAAGTAAAGATATGAGTAGACACTACATCTTAACCTGTCCTTATACCATGAGGTAAAGTAAAGATATGACTAGACACTACATCTTAACCTGTCCTGATACCATGAGGTAAAGTAAAGATATGACTAGACACTACATCTTAACCTGACCTTATACCATGACGTAAAGTAAAGATATGACTAGACACTACATCTTAACCTGTCCTTATACCATGAAGTAAAGTAAAGATATGACTAAACACTACATCTTAACCTGTCCTGATACCATGAGGTAAAGTAAAGATATGACTAGACACTACATCTTAACCTGTCCTTATACCATGAGGTAAAGTAAAGATATGACTAAACACTACATCTTAACCTGTCCTGATACCATGAGGTAAAGTAAAGATATGACTAGACACTATATCTTAACCTGTCCTGATACCATGAGGTAAAGTAAAGATATGACTAGACACTACATCTTAACCTGACCTTATACCATGAGGTAAAGTAAAGATATGACTAGACACTATATCTTAACCTGTCCTTATACCATGAGGTAAAGTAAAGATATGACTAGACACTACATCTTAACCTGTCCTTATACCATGAGGTAAAGTAAAGATTTGACTAGACACTACATCTTAACCTGGCCTTATACCATGAGGTAAAGTAAAGATATGACTAGACACTACATCTTAACCTGTCCTTATACCATGAGGTAAAGTAAAGATATGACTAGACACTACATCTTAACCTGGCCTTATACCATGAGGTAAAGTAAAGATATGACTAGACACTACATCTTAACCTGTCCTTATACTATGAGGTAAAGTAAAGATTGACTAGACACTACATCTTAACCTGACCTTATACCATGAGGTAAAGTAAAGATATGACTAGACACTACATCTTAACCTGTCCTGATACTATGAGGTAAAGTAAAGATATGACTAGACACTACATCTTATCCTGTCCTGATACCATGAGGTAAAGTAAAGATATGACTAGACACTACATCTTAACCTGTCCTTATACCATGAGGTAAAGTAAAGATATGACTAGACACTCCATCTTAACCTGGCATTATACCATGAGGTAAAGTAAAGATATGACTAGACACTATATCTTCACCTGTCCTTATACCATGAGGTAAAGTAAAGATATGACTAGACACTACATCTTAACCTGTCCTTATACCATGAGGTAAAGTAAAGATATGACTAGACACTACATCTTAACCTGTCTTTATACCATGAGGTAAAGCAAAGATATGACTAGACACTACATCTTAACCTGGCCTTATGCCATGAGGTAAAGTAAAGATATGACTAGACACTACATCTTAACCTGTCCTTATACCATGAGGTAAAGTAAAGATATGACGAGACACTACATCTTAACCTGTCCTTATACCATGAGGTAAAGTAAAGATATGACTAGACACTACATCTTAACCTGTCCTTATACCATGAGGTAAAGTAAAAATTTGACTAGACACTACATCTTAACCTGTCCTTATACCATGAGGTAAAGTAAAGATATGACTAGACACTACATCTTAACCTGTCCTTATACCATAAGGTAAAGTAAAGATATGACTAGACACTACATCTTAACCTGTCCTTATACCATGAGGTAAAGTAAAGATATGACTAGACACTACATCTTAACCTGGCCTTATACCATGAGGTAAAGTAAAGATATGAGTAGACACTACATCTTAACCTGTCCTTATACCATGAGGTAAAGTAAAGATATGACTAGACACTACATCTTAACCTGTCCTGATACCATGAGGTAAAGTAAAGATATGACTAGACACTACATCTTAACCTGACCTTATACCATGAGGTAAAGTAAAGATATGACTAGACACTACATCTTAACCTGTCCTTATACCATGAGGTAAAGTAAAGATATGACTAAACACTACATCTTAACCTGTCCTGATACCATGAGGTAAAGTAAAGATATGACTAGACACTACATCTTAACCTGTCCTTATACCATGAGGTAAAGTAAAGATATGACTAAACACTACATCTTAACCTGTCCTGATACCATGAGGTAAAGTAAAGATATGACTAGACACTACATCTTAACCTGGCCTTATGCCATGAGGTAAAGTAAAGATATGACTAGACACTACATCTTAACCTGTCCTGATACCATGAGGTAACGTAAAGATATGACTAGACACTACATCTTAACCTGACCTTATACCATGAGGTAAAGTAAAGATATGACTAGACACTACATCTTAACCTGGCCTTATACCATGAGGTAAAGTAAAGATATGACTAGACACTACATCTTAACCTGTCCTTATACTATGAGGTAAAGTAAAGATATGACTAGACACTACATCTTAACCTGACCTTATAGCATGAGGTAAAGTAAAGATATGACTAGACACTACATCTTAACCTGTCCTGATACTATGAGGTAAAGTAAAGATATGACTAGACACTACATCTTAACCTGTCCTGATACCATGAAGTAAAGTAAAGATATGACTAGACACTACATCTTAACCTGTCCTTATACCATGAGGTAAAGTAAAGATATGACTAGACACTCCATCTTAACCTGGCATTATACCATGAGGTAAAGTAAAGATATGACTAGACACTATATCTTAACCTGTCCTTATACCATGAGGTAAAGTAAAGATATGACTAGACACTACATCTTAACCTGTCCTTATACCATGAGGTAAAGTAAAGATATGACTAGACACTACATCTTAACCTGTCCTTATACCATGAGGTAAAGTAAAGATATGACTAGACACTACATCTTAACCTGGCCTTATGCCACGAGGTAAAGTAAAGATATCACTAGACACTACATCTTAACCTGTCCTTATACCATGAGGTAAAGTAAAGATATGGCTAGACACTACATCTTAACCTGTCCTTATACCATGAGGTAAAGTAAAGATATGACTAGACACTACATCTTAACCTGTCCTGATACCATGAGGTAAAGTAAAGATATGACTAGACACTACATCTTAACCTGTCCTTATACCATGAGGTAAAGTAAAGATATGACTAGACACTACATCTTAACCTGTCCTTATACCATGAGGTAAAGTAAAGATATGACTAGACACTACATCTTAACCTGTCCTTATACCATGAGGTAAAGTAAAGATATGACTAGACACTACATCTTAACCTGACCTTATACCATGAGGTAAAGTAAAGATATGAGTAAACACTACATCTTAACCTGGCCTTTTACCATGAGGTAAAGTAAAGATATGACTAGACACTATATCTTAACCTGTCCTTATACCATGAGGTAAAGTAAAGATATGACTAGACACTACATCTTAACCTGACCTTATACCATGAGGTAAAGTAAAGATATGACTAGACACTACATCTTAACCTGTCCTGATACCATGAGGTAAAGTAAAGTAATGACTAGACACTACATCTTAACCTCTCCTGAAACCATGAGGTAAAGTAAAGATATGACTAGACACTACATCTTAACCTGGCCTTATGCCATGAGGTAAAGTAAAGATATGACTAGACACTATATCTTAACCTGGCCTTATACCATGAGGTAAAGTAAAGATATGGCTAGACACTATATCTTAACCTGGCCTTATACCATGAGGTAAAGTAAAGATATGGCTAGACATTACATCTTAACCTGTCCTTATACCATGAGGTAAAGTAAAGATATGAGTAGACACTACATCTTAACCTGTCCTTATACCATGAGGTAAAGCAAAGATATGAGTAGACACTACATCTTAACCTGTCCTGATACCATGAGGTAAAGTAAAGATATGACTAGACACTACATCTTAACCTGTCCTGATACTATGAGGTAAAGTAAAGATATGACTAGACACTACATCTTAACCTGTCCTGATACCATGAGGTAAAGTAAAGATATGACTAGACACTACATCTTAACCTGTCCTGATACCATGAGGTAAAGTAAAGATATGACTAGACACTCCATCTTAACCTGGCATTATACCATGAGGTAAAGTAAAGATATGACTAGACACTACATCTTAACCTGGCCTTATACCATGAGGTAAAGTAAAGATATGGCTAGACACTACATCTTAACCTGTCCTTATACCATGAGGTAAAGTAAAGATATGACTAGACACTACATCTTAACCTGTCCTGATACCATGAGGTAAAGTAAAGATATGAGTAGACACTACATCTTAACCTGTCCTGATACCATGAGGTAAAGTAAAGATATGACTAGACACTACATCTTAACCTGTCCTGATACCATGAGGTAAAGTAAAGATATGACTAGACACTACATCTTAACCTGTCCTGATACCATGAGGTAAAGTAAAGATATGACTAGACACTCCATCTTAACCTGGCATTATACCATGAGGTAAAGTAAAGATATGACTAGATACTACATCTTTACCTGGCCTTATACCATGAGGTAAAGTAAAGATATGGCTAGACACTACATCTTAACCTGTCCTTATACCATGAGGTAAAGTAAAGATATGACTAGACACTACATCTTAACCTGGCCTTATACCATGAGGTAAAGTAAAGATATGGCTAGACACTACATCTTAACCTGTCCTTATACCATGAGGTAAAGTAAAGATATGACTAGACACTACATCTTAACCTGTCCTTATACCATGAGGTAAAGTAAAGATATGAGTAGACACTACATCTTAACCTGTCCTTATACCATGAGGTAAAGTAAAGATATGACTAGACACTCCATCTTAACCTGGCATTATACCATGAGGTAAAGTAAAGATATGACTAGACACTATATCTTAACCTGGCCTTATACCATGAGGTAAAGTAAAGATATGGCTAGACACTACATCTTAACCTGTCCTTATACCATGAGGTAAAGTAAAGATATGAGTAGACACTACATCTTAACCTGTCCTGATACCATGAGGTAAAGTAAAGATATGACTAGACACTACATCTTAACCTGTCCTTATACCATGAGGTAAAGTAAAGATATGACTAGACACTACATCTTAACCTGTCCTTATACTATGAGGTAAAGTAAAGATATGACTAGACACTACATCTCAACCTGGCCTTATACCATGAGGTAAAGTCAAGATATGAGTAGACACTACATCTTAACCTGTCCTTATACCATGAGGTAAAGTAAAGATATGACTAGACACTACATCTTAACCTGTCCTTATACTATGAGGTAAAGTAAAGATATGACTAGACACTACATCTCAACCTGTCCTTATACCATGAGGTAAAGTAAAGATATCACTAGACACTACATCTTAACCTGGCCTGATACCATGAGGTAAAGTAAAGATATGACTAGACACTACATCTTAACCTGTCCTTATACCATGAGGTAAAGTAAAGATATGACTAGACACTACATCTTAACCTGTCCTTATACCATGAGGTAAAGTAAAGATATGACTAGACACTACATCTTAACCTGTCCTTATACTATGAGGTAAAAGTAAAGATATGACTAGACACCACATCTCAACCTGGCCTTATACCATGAGGTAAAGTAAAGATATGGCTAGACACTACATCTTAACCTGGCCTTATGCCATGAGGTAAAGTAAAGATATGACTAGACACTACATCTTAACCTGTCCTTATACCGTGAGGTAAAGTAAAGATATGACTAGACACTACATCTTAACCTGTCCTTATACCATGAGGTAAAGTAAAGATATGACTAGACACTACATCTTAACCTGTCCTTATACCATGAAGTAAAGTAAAGATATGACTAAACACTACATCTTAACCTGTCCTGATACCATGAGGTAAAGTAAAGATATGACTAGACACTACATCTTAACCTGTCCTTATACCATGAGGTAAAGTAAAGATATGACTAAACACTACATCTTAACCTGTCCTGATACCATGAGGTAAAGTAAAGATATGACTAGACACTATATCTTAACCTGTCCTGATACCATGAGGTAAAGTAAAGATATGACTAGACACTACATCTTAACCTGACCTTATACCATGAGGTAAAGTAAAGATATGACTAGACACTATATCTTAACCTGTCCTTATACCATGAGGTAAAGTAAAGATATGACTAGACACTACATCTTAACCTGTCCTTATACCATGAGGTAAAGTAAAGATTTGACTAGACACTACATCTTAACCTGGCCTTATACCATGAGGTAAAGTAAAGATATGACTAGACACTACATCTTAACCTGTCCTTATACCATGAGGTAAAGTAAAGATATGACTAGACACTACATCTTAACCTGGCCTTATACCATGAGGTAAAGTAAAGATATGACTAGACACTACATCTTAACCTGTCCTTATACTATGAGGTAAAGTAAAGATTGACTAGACACTACATCTTAACCTGACCTTATACCATGAGGTAAAGTAAAGATATGACTAGACACTACATCTTAACCTGTCCTGATACTATGAGGTAAAGTAAAGATATGACTAGACACTACATCTTATCCTGTCCTGATACCATGAGGTAAAGTAAAGATATGACTAGACACTACATCTTAACCTGTCCTTATACCATGAGGTAAAGTAAAGATATGACTAGACACTCCATCTTAACCTGGCATTATACCATGAGGTAAAGTAAAGATATGACTAGACACTATATCTTCACCTGTCCTTATACCATGAGGTAAAGTAAAGATATGACTAGACACTACATCTTAACCTGTCCTTATACCATGAGGTAAAGTAAAGATATGACTAGACACTACATCTTAACCTGTCTTTATACCATGAGGTAAAGCAAAGATATGACTAGACACTACATCTTAACCTGGCCTTATGCCATGAGGTAAAGTAAAGATATGACTAGACACTACATCTTAACCTGTCCTTATACCATGAGGTAAAGTAAAGATATGACGAGACACTACATCTTAACCTGTCCTTATACCATGAGGTAAAGTAAAGATATGACTAGACACTACATCTTAACCTGTCCTTATACCATGAGGTAAAGTAAAAATTTGACTAGACACTACATCTTAACCTGTCCTTATACCATGAGGTAAAGTAAAGATATGACTAGACACTACATCTTAACCTGTCCTTATACCATAAGGTAAAGTAAAGATATGACTAGACACTACATCTTAACCTGTCCTTATACCATGAGGTAAAGTAAAGATATGACTAGACACTACATCTTAACCTGGCCTTATACCATGAGGTAAAGTAAAGATATGAGTAGACACTACATCTTAACCTGTCCTTATACCATGAGGTAAAGTAAAGATATGACTAGACACTACATCTTAACCTGTCCTGATACCATGAGGTAAAGTAAAGATATGACTAGACACTACATCTTAACCTGACCTTATACCATGAGGTAAAGTAAAGATATGACTAGACACTACATCTTAACCTGTCCTTATACCATGAGGTAAAGTAAAGATATGACTAAACACTACATCTTAACCTGTCCTGATACCATGAGGTAAAGTAAAGATATGACTAGACACTACATCTTAACCTGTCCTTATACCATGAGGTAAAGTAAAGATATGACTAAACACTACATCTTAACCTGTCCTGATACCATGAGGTAAAGTAAAGATATGACTAGACACTACATCTTAACCTGGCCTTATGCCATGAGGTAAAGTAAAGATATGACTAGACACTACATCTTAACCTGTCCTGATACCATGAGGTAACGTAAAGATATGACTAGACACTACATCTTAACCTGACCTTATACCATGAGGTAAAGTAAAGATATGACTAGACACTACATCTTAACCTGGCCTTATACCATGAGGTAAAGTAAAGATATGACTAGACACTACATCTTAACCTGTCCTTATACTATGAGGTAAAGTAAAGATATGACTAGACACTACATCTTAACCTGACCTTATAGCATGAGGTAAAGTAAAGATATGACTAGACACTACATCTTAACCTGTCCTGATACTATGAGGTAAAGTAAAGATATGACTAGACACTACATCTTAACCTGTCCTGATACCATGAAGTAAAGTAAAGATATGACTAGACACTACATCTTAACCTGTCCTTATACCATGAGGTAAAGTAAAGATATGACTAGACACTCCATCTTAACCTGGCATTATACCATGAGGTAAAGTAAAGATATGACTAGACACTATATCTTAACCTGTCCTTATACCATGAGGTAAAGTAAAGATATGACTAGACACTACATCTTAACCTGTCCTTATACCATGAGGTAAAGTAAAGATATGACTAGACACTACATCTTAACCTGTCCTTATACCATGAGGTAAAGTAAAGATATGACTAGACACTACATCTTAACCTGGCCTTATGCCACGAGGTAAAGTAAAGATATCACTAGACACTACATCTTAACCTGTCCTTATACCATGAGGTAAAGTAAAGATATGGCTAGACACTACATCTTAACCTGTCCTTATACCATGAGGTAAAGTAAAGATATGACTAGACACTACATCTTAACCTGTCCTGATACCATGAGGTAAAGTAAAGATATGACTAGACACTACATCTTAACCTGTCCTTATACCATGAGGTAAAGTAAAGATATGACTAGACACTACATCTTAACCTGTCCTTATACCATGAGGTAAAGTAAAGATATGACTAGACACTACATCTTAACCTGTCCTTATACCATGAGGTAAAGTAAAGATATGACTAGACACTACATCTTAACCTGACCTTATACCATGAGGTAAAGTAAAGATATGAGTAAACACTACATCTTAACCTGGCCTTTTACCATGAGGTAAAGTAAAGATATGACTAGACACTATATCTTAACCTGTCCTTATACCATGAGGTAAAGTAAAGATATGACTAGACACTACATCTTAACCTGACCTTATACCATGAGGTAAAGTAAAGATATGACTAGACACTACATCTTAACCTGTCCTGATACCATGAGGTAAAGTAAAGTAATGACTAGACACTACATCTTAACCTCTCCTGAAACCATGAGGTAAAGTAAAGATATGACTAGACACTACATCTTAACCTGGCCTTATGCCATGAGGTAAAGTAAAGATATGACTAGACACTATATCTTAACCTGGCCTTATACCATGAGGTAAAGTAAAGATATGGCTAGACACTATATCTTAACCTGGCCTTATACCATGAGGTAAAGTAAAGATATGGCTAGACATTACATCTTAACCTGTCCTTATACCATGAGGTAAAGTAAAGATATGAGTAGACACTACATCTTAACCTGTCCTTATACCATGAGGTAAAGCAAAGATATGAGTAGACACTACATCTTAACCTGTCCTGATACCATGAGGTAAAGTAAAGATATGACTAGACACTACATCTTAACCTGTCCTGATACTATGAGGTAAAGTAAAGATATGACTAGACACTACATCTTAACCTGTCCTGATACCATGAGGTAAAGTAAAGATATGACTAGACACTACATCTTAACCTGTCCTGATACCATGAGGTAAAGTAAAGATATGACTAGACACTCCATCTTAACCTGGCATTATACCATGAGGTAAAGTAAAGATATGACTAGACACTACATCTTAACCTGGCCTTATACCATGAGGTAAAGTAAAGATATGGCTAGACACTACATCTTAACCTGTCCTTATACCATGAGGTAAAGTAAAGATATGACTAGACACTACATCTTAACCTGTCCTGATACCATGAGGTAAAGTAAAGATATGAGTAGACACTACATCTTAACCTGTCCTGATACCATGAGGTAAAGTAAAGATATGACTAGACACTACATCTTAACCTGTCCTGATACCATGAGGTAAAGTAAAGATATGACTAGACACTACATCTTAACCTGTCCTGATACCATGAGGTAAAGTAAAGATATGACTAGACACTCCATCTTAACCTGGCATTATACCATGAGGTAAAGTAAAGATATGACTAGATACTACATCTTTACCTGGCCTTATACCATGAGGTAAAGTAAAGATATGGCTAGACACTACATCTTAACCTGTCCTTATACCATGAGGTAAAGTAAAGATATGACTAGACACTACATCTTAACCTGGCCTTATACCATGAGGTAAAGTAAAGATATGGCTAGACACTACATCTTAACCTGTCCTTATACCATGAGGTAAAGTAAAGATATGACTAGACACTACATCTTAACCTGTCCTTATACCATGAGGTAAAGTAAAGATATGAGTAGACACTACATCTTAACCTGTCCTTATACCATGAGGTAAAGTAAAGATATGACTAGACACTCCATCTTAACCTGGCATTATACCATGAGGTAAAGTAAAGATATGACTAGACACTATATCTTAACCTGGCCTTATACCATGAGGTAAAGTAAAGATATGGCTAGACACTACATCTTAACCTGTCCTTATACCATGAGGTAAAGTAAAGATATGAGTAGACACTACATCTTAACCTGTCCTGATACCATGAGGTAAAGTAAAGATATGACTAGACACTACATCTTAACCTGTCCTTATACCATGAGGTAAAGTAAAGATATGACTAGACACTACATCTTAACCTGTCCTTATACTATGAGGTAAAGTAAAGATATGACTAGACACTACATCTCAACCTGGCCTTATACCATGAGGTAAAGTCAAGATATGAGTAGACACTACATCTTAACCTGTCCTTATACCATGAGGTAAAGTAAAGATATGACTAGACACTACATCTTAACCTGTCCTTATACTATGAGGTAAAGTAAAGATATGACTAGACACTACATCTCAACCTGTCCTTATACCATGAGGTAAAGTAAAGATATCACTAGACACTACATCTTAACCTGGCCTGATACCATGAGGTAAAGTAAAGATATGACTAGACACTACATCTTAACCTGTCCTTATACCATGAGGTAAAGTAAAGATATGACTAGACACTACATCTTAACCTGTCCTTATACCATGAGGTAAAGTAAAGATATGACTAGACACTACATCTTAACCTGTCCTTATACTATGAGGTAAAAGTAAAGATATGACTAGACACCACATCTCAACCTGGCCTTATACCATGAGGTAAAGTAAAGATATGGCTAGACACTACATCTTAACCTGGCCTTATGCCATGAGGTAAAGTAAAGATATGACTAGACACTACATCTTAACCTGTCCTTATACCGTGAGGTAAAGTAAAGATATGACTAGACACTACATCTTAACCTGTCCTTATACCATGAGGTAAAGTAAAGATATGACTAGACACTACATCTTAACCTGTCCTTATACTATGAGGTAAAGTAAAGATATGACTAGACACTACATCTTAACCTGGCCTTATGCCATGAGGTAAAGTAAAGATATGACTAGACACTACATCTTAACCTGGCCTTATGCCATGAGGTAAAGTAAAGATATGACTAGACACTACATCTTAACCTGTCCTTATACCATGAGGTAAAGTAAAGATATGACTAGACACTACATCTTAACCTGTCCTTATACCGTGAGGTAAAGTAAAGATATGACTAGACACTACATCTTAACCTGGCCTGATACCATGAGGTAAAGTAAAGATATGACTAGACACTACATCTTAACCTGTCCTTATACCATGAGGTAAAGCAAAGATATGAGTAGACACTACCTCTTAACCTGTCCTGATACCATGAGGTAAAGTAAAGATATGACTAGACACTACATCTTAACCTGTCCTTATACCGTGAGGTAAAGTAAAGATATGACTAGACACTACATCTTAACCTGGCCTTATGCCATGAGGTAAAGTGAAGATATGACTAGACACTACATCTTAACCTGTCCTTATACCATGAGGTGAAGTAAAGATATGAGTAGACACTACATCTTAACCTGTCCTTATACCAAGAGGTAAAGCAAAGATATGAGTAGACACTACATCTTAACCTGTCCTGATACCATGAGGTAAAGTAAAGATATGACTAGACACTACATCTTAACCTGTCCTGATACCATGAGGTAAAGTAAAGATATGACTAGACACTACATCTTAACCTGTCCTTATGCCATGAGGTAAAGTAAAGATATGACTAGACACTACATCTTAACCTGTCCTTATACCATGAGGTAAAGTAAAGATATGAGTAGACACTACATCTTAACCTGTCCTTATACCATGAGGTAAAGCAAAGATATGAGTAGACACTACATCTTAACCTGTCCTGATACCATGAGGTAAAGTAAAGATATGACCAGACACTACATCTTAACCTGTCCTTATACCGTGAGGTAAAGTAAAGATATGAGTAGACACTACATCTTAACCTGTCCTTATACCATGAGGTAAAGTAAAGATATGAGTAGACACTACATCTTAAGCTGTCCTTATACCATGAGGTAAAGTAAAGATATGGCTAGACACTATATCTTAACCTGTCCTGATACCATGAGGTAAAGTAAAGATATGACTAGACACTACATCTTAACCTGTCCTTATACCGTGAGGTAAAGTAAAGATATGACTAGACACTACATCTTAAGCTGTCCTTATACCATGAGGTAAAGTAAAGATATGACTAGACACTACATCTTAACCTGTCCTTATACCATGAGGTAAAGTAAAGATATGACTAGACACTACATCTTAGCCTGGCCTTATACCATTAGGTAAAGTAAAGATATGACTAGACACTACATCTTAACCTGTCCTTATACCATGAGGTAAAGTAAAGATATGACTAGACACTACATCTTAACCTGTCCTGATACCATGAGGTAAAGTAAAGATATGACTGGACACTACACCTTAACCTGTCCTTATACCATGAGGTAAAGCAAAGATATGAGTAGACACTACATCTTAACCTGGCCTTATACCATGAGGTAAAGTAAAGATATGACTAGACACTACATCTTAACCTGTCCTTATACCATGAGGTAAAGTAAAGATATGACTAGACACTCCATCTTAACCTGGCATTATACCATGAGGTAAAGTAAAGATATGAGTAGACACTACATCTTAACCTGGCCTTATACCATGAGGTAAAGTAAAGATATGACTAGACACTACATCTTAACCTGGCCTTATACCATGAGGTAAAGCAAAGATATGAGTAGACACTACATCTTAACCTGTCCTGATACTATGAGGTAAAGTAAAGATATCACTAGACACTCCATCTTAACCTGGCATTATACCATGAGGTAAAGTAAAGATATGAGTAGACATTACATCTTAACCTGGCCTTATACCATGAGGTAAAGTAAAGATATGAGTAGACACTACATCTTAACCTGGCCTTATACCATGAGGTAAAGTAAAGATATGACTAGACACTACATCTTAACCTGTCTTTATACCATGAGGTAAAGTAAAGATATGACTAGACACTACATCTTAACCTGTCCTGATACCATGAGGTAAAGTAAAGATATGACTGGACACTACATCTTAACCTGTCCTTATACCATGAGGTAAAGCAAAGATATGAGTAGACACTTCATCTTAACCTGGCCTTATACCATGAGGTAAAGTAAAGATATGACTAGACACTACATCTTAACCTGTCCTTATACCATGAGGTAAAGTAAAGATATGACTAGACACTCCATCTTAACCTGGCATTATACCATGAGGTAAAGTAAAGATATGAGTAGACACTACATCTTAACCTGGCCTTATACCATGAGGTAAAGTAAAGATATGAGTAGACACTACATCTTAACCTGGCCTTATACCATGAGGTAAAGCAAAGATATGAGTAGACACTACATCTTAACCTGTCCTGATCCTATGAGGTAAAGTAAAGATATCACTAGACACTATATCTTAACCTGGCATTATACCATGAGGTAAAGTAAAGATATGAGTACACACTACATTTTAACCTGGCCTTATACCATGAGGTAAAGTAAAGATATGAGTAGACACTACATCTTAACCTGGCCTTATACCATGAGGTAAAGCAAAGATATGAGTAGACACTACATCTTAACCTGTCCTGATACTATGAGGTAAAGTAAAGATATCACTAGACACTCCATCTTAACCTTGCATTATACCATGAGGTAAAGTAAAGATATGGCTAGACACTACATCTTAACCTGTCCTTATACCATGAGGTAAAGCAAAGATATGAGTAGACACTACATCTTAACCTGTCCTGATACTATGAGGTAAAGTAAAGATATCACTAGACACTCCATCTTAACCTGGCATTATACCATGAGGTAAAGTAAAGATATGGCTAGACACTACATCTTAACCTGTCCTTATACCATGAGGTAAAGCAAAGATATGAGTAGACACTACATCTTAACTTGTCCTTATACCATGAGGTAAAGCAAAGATATGAGTAGACACTACATCTTAACCTGTCCTGATACCATGAGGTAAAGTAAAGATATGACTAGACACTACATCTTAACCTGTCCTTATACCATGAGGTAAAGTAAAGATATGAGTAGACACTACATCTTAACCTGTCCTTATGCCATGAGGTAAAGTAAAGATATGACTAGACACTACATCTTAACCTGTCCTTATACTATGAGGTAAAGTAAAGATATGACTAGACACTACATCTTAACCTGTCCTGATACCATGAGGTAAAGTAAAGATATCACTAGACACTACATCTTAACCTGTCCTTATACCATGAGGTAAAGCAAAGATATGAGTAGACACTACATCTTAACCTGTCCTTATACCATGAGGTAAAGTAAAGATATGAGTAGACACTACATCTTAACCTGTCCTTATACCATGAGGTAAAGTAAAGATATCACTAGACACTACATCTTAACCTGTCCTTATACCATGAGGTAAAGTAAAGATATGAGTAGACACTACATCTTAACCTGTCCTTATACCATGAGGTAAAGCAAAGATATGAGTAGACACTACATCTTAACCTGTCCTGATACCATGAGGTAAAGTAAAGATATGACTAGACACTACATCTTAACCTGTCCTTATACCATGAGGTAAAGTAAAGATATGAGTAGACACTACATCTTAACCTGTCCTTATGCCATGAGGTAAAGTAAAGATATGACTAGACACTACATCTTAACCTGTCCTTATACTATGAGGTAAAGTAAAGATATGAGTAGACACTACATCTTAACCTGTCCTTATACCATGAGGTAAAGTAAAGATATCACTAGACACTACATCTTAACCTGTCCTTATACCATGAGGTAAAGTAAAGATATCACTAGACACTACATCTTAACCTGTCCTTATACCATGAGGTAAAGTAAAGATATGACTAGACACTACATCTTAACTTGGCCTTATATCATGAGGTAAAGTAAAGATATGACTAGACACTACATCTTAACCTGTCCTTATACCATGAGGTAAAGTAAAGATATGACTAGACACTACATCTTAACCTGTCCTTATACCATGAGGTAAAGCCAAGATATGAGTAGACACTACATCTTAACCTGTCCTGATACCATGAGGTAAAGTAAAGATATGACTAGACACTACATCTTAACCTGTCCTTATACCATGAGGTAAAGTAAAGATATGAGTAGACACTACATCTTAACCTGTCCTTATACCATGAGGTAAAGCAAAGATATGAGTAGACACTACATCTTAACCTGTCCTTATATCATGAGGTAAAGTAAAGATATGACTAGACACTACATCTTAACCTGGCCTTATACCATGAGGTAAAGTCATCCGTCATCTTCTTTTTGAAACACTAAAGTTATTATTGTCATGCCATAGCATTAGTTGCTACTGAATGACGAAACTTTGGTTCTGCGGTACTCTATTACCAATTGAATTTATCACGAGCTAATCAACCACTAACAATAAAGCCAGTTACAAATCCGTCGGTATCGAATGACTTGAATACTTCCTTTGTTTATATTGCTAAACAACTTTATTGTAGTTCTTTAATATTGTTGTTTTATGGCCGAGTTGCTTAAAGTAGTTCTAACAATTACAGAGTGCCACAGCTAAGCTGGGCTCTTCAGGGGAAGGATGCTTTAAGGTTCAACAGCAGGTATGTTTGTATAACTTTGTATTGACATAAGTGATAATCAACAAAATGATGTGTTTATTACATGCCAAAACTAAAATGAGAAGACAGAAATCATAAATTATTGAGCGAGTTGAACAAAAGTGTTTTAAAAGTTGGTAATCTAATAGTATTGTGGATGCTGAATTGTAGGATATAGTAACAGAAAGTTCATAACTGCAATATGATGGTGGATGTAGTATGTTGGTGTCACGGAAAATAAGACCAAGAGGTCGTAGACAAATAATATTATGTTGTTTTAATATTTTATTTTAATATATATAATATATGTTATTTTAATATTCTGTTTTATTATATAATAAAATATTAATATTATGTTTTAACATTCTGTTATATTATATGCTATTAGACTTCTAACGTTTGTGTATGCAAGTGTTGGTGCTAAGATATGTAACAACGTTACAGAGTAGCAATGTGTAGCATCGTTGCTACTAGTAATGTGTAGCAACATTTGGTGCTATGATGCTATCAACCTAGTGTCGTGAGATAATATTTCTGTTATTTCATCTGTTTTACAGTTTTTCCAGAAGCTGACATCTCTGAATCAACTATGGCTTACAAGCCGTTGCTAAAACTATTCCTGCTCTGCTCAACTCTTTTATCTCAGGCGCAGATATTAAAAGCACAGACAACAATGAACTCAACGGCCGCTGGAGGAGCCAATTCTACAACTACTTCCCCCTTAAGTAATATAGCCAATGTTTATTTTTTCAACCAAAGATGACAACTGTTAACATATCAAAATCAAAACAGTATGCATATGCATTTAAATAAAAGCTTATAGAAGCAAACACCAGTGGCACATATCATTTGTAGACATCACAGAAGACTATAATGAAACAGCTACACCTGCGGAATGGTCGACAAACCCTTCAGTTAATGCTACAGATCTGAACTCCACTTCTACCCAGGCTAGTGAAACTACTACAAGTTCATTGGGTAAGTTTAGACTTTGTAGTTTTAATATTTAAACAGAATAGAAAATTTGTATATCTGCATTTTCAATTCGAGCTGATAGATGCAAACACGAGTGGCACATACTATTTGTAGACAGCACAACAGGTTCGAATGAAACAGCTACACCTATGGAATGGTCGACAAACACTTCAGCTAATGCTACAGATGTATACTCCAATTCTACCTGGGCCAGTGAAACTACTACAGGCTCATTGGGTAAGTTTATACTCCTCAATTTTAATATTTCACAGCAAAGCTATATATTATAACGCAATACAACATAATACGCTATATATAATATACTGCAATATAACTATTATTAATTCTATCAAATGGCAAACTAGCTCACATGTACAGCTTGCTCGAGTTTTGTAAACCGTCATTTTAAAACTATAAAACTTTAGAGACATTTAATAACCATTTTATCTTGCTAAAAATCACAGCATTTCAAAAAATGATTAGCAAATTTCTAATCAATTACAAAAAAACTTAAATTTGAGAATTGTTAGATTGAGCGGTAAAGTATGTACTGTCAACACTATCATAGCAATAAGAGAAGCTGAACAGTGCATTGACTTCCGAAGCAATTTCGTAATAATGCATTAATTCAAATTTAAAAAACGCCACAATTCCTGTCTGGTATTACACTGTTAGCCTGAGCCCAGGCACTGGCTCTGTTTGCAAAATCATTTGTAAAAGCGATGAAAAATAATCAATTTTCTGAAATGGGATTATTGATTAAACACTTGTTGTTTTAAAGACAAGTTGATATGCAATTAATGTCTTTTATCTTAAAAACAAAGTTGGATATTTGGATATATTTGATGTTTAGCCAAACTGCTACCTTTCACACCGATCACCTTCAACCAAAGCTATAGGCTTTTTCTGATGCTACTTTCTCCTTTTTTGTAGATTCACTCCCCACAACCCCTGAAGAATATGTCTGGACAACTCCCGCAGCTTGGAATTCAGCAAGACTCTATCCTTGGGGCTCAGGGCAAGGAGATGTTGATATATTAGATGCTCCTGAGTATTGGACCAAATACTACAAGTGTCATAGTGTTTCATTGAATGGGAAAGCTGGCTCAGTTTTCTTCAACAAACGTCACTACGCTATTAATGTAAGTTTCATTCCATAACACTAATCTAAAAAGAAGAGTGGAATATTAAAAATCACAAAAAAGCCATTGATGAGAGTCAATAATGATTCATTTAACCACCTCTCAACTGAAAGCTTAAACACTGGCTCACACTGTATCACTGTACCTTAAGACACTTATGTATTAGCCTCATCTAACTTTCGCGTTTTCGCGGAGTCATCCTCTCGCAAAAATTCCATGAGCAAAACTAAACTATCATAACGAATGAGTGAAAACGCGGAATTAAACAGCTTTGTTCAAAAATAGTCCAAGAAAAAAATGACAGCAAGCGATCAAATTGCATTATCGATCTCATCTACACCATTCTATCTGCGGTTCACAATTACAAACTACCCCAAATTGAAAATCTTTTCTTACCGGTGAACCGAACTTGAGGAATCTAATTATGTTTGTTCTACTGCATTCATTTTCACATCACTATACTTTTGCACTCATCAGAGCTGCGAAATTAAGTTGCATCGAAATTTTACTCTGTATGCTACTCACGAAACTAAATACTAGCGAAATATAAGTGTCCTAGCGTATGTCGGTTTTAATTACGCAATACTGATGGACACCTGTAACAACAATGTTCACACTATCATAATCCATCCACGTTTGCATCAGCGAAATTCCCACGAAATAGCACCCTCATTATACAATGTAGTCATGGAAACGAAGAATTACAGGTCCCGCAGCAACTGCCATGAAAGAAAATGTGGATTGAGCTGTTCGCAACGGCTGATCAATAATGCCAAGGGGTACAATTGTTATAAAAGTACGCAGCACATTGCATAAGCTGTCGTAAAAGTTCCAAACAAAGTATTGATTTACGGTGCATATAATCACTAATATGACGATGCTGACATATGGCAACTTAGTTTGAACCAGCCATTGTGATAGACATAGCGTGAACCAGCCTTTGTAAGGGACATGGTGTGAGAGCTTTGTTCTCTTCCGCTATTCAAATTCAGCACCGCAATTCTGTGATAGGCATCAGATGGTACGAGCGAGAAGAGATGTGGCAGCACAAACTATTTTTTAGAATAGATGTGTAAGCACTAGGAGCATTGTATTCTTGTACGGTTGAAGATGTTTGCATCACTTGGGTTTTTTTTAAATCTTTTGTTTGAAGAATTAAAAAACAATATGATTGCAGTAATTCTTTGGTTTCTATTGAAAGTGAAAAAGACGGTTAGAAGTGGTCATGAACTTCATTGTCCAAAGTGCCTGCAGTAGAAGTTGTGCTATAAATAGAGGTTTTGCGCAACGGAATTGTTGGCTACATGTTTAATTAGACAGCCAGCAATTTCAGAACCAGAGCTATGGGACATGGTCTCTGAATATCCCTAGCTATGTTTTAGCTCATTTACGTGTTTAAGAGCAACAAATCATCAAAAGTTATTTTCTTAGTTTTAAAGTTTTTAAGAAATATCAGTAAACAATTTATCAAAGCTGTTTTTACACAAAAATGTTGCTTATCCGCAATAAGCTAAATCCAATTTTTAGGTTTATACATTGTCGAGTTTGCTGCAACAATATTTGACTTGTTTTAAATGCAGACATTAAATGAATCAAATTACTTTACGTATCTATCATGTAATATAACCCAAAAATCAAACAGTATCGATGACTAAGTTTAATTAAATTTATTTTCAATCAATTTAATTAAACTTAGGAAAAACAAAGATGTTTACAATATTGTAACATTTATTGTCTTTTGAATAACACATATAAAATTAATTGTAAGTTTAATTTGTTGTAATATATTGTAAATGAACTACCATAGATTCCGTAATAAAGCATAAACATAATGCAAGATACTAAGAAAAATTTTTATATGCCTAAAATATAACAATTATATTATACACAGTTGTAATTAATCCATCGGATGCCCAGTGAACTTCACTTTCTCGATCACTTATCGACGTGGATGTGTTTTTGCTGGTGATTCCATTACATATGTCATTGCTGCAGCAAATGATCCAAGTATTTAGGAGTCTTAAATTCAACATAATTAATAACCATTTTCTTTTAAACTCTTGAGTATTTATGAAAATAATATAGTTGATAAAGAGAAAGTTGTCTCCTCTCTTACAACTGACAAGATAACTCTAAGACTTAAAACTAATATGATCACTCCTGCATAAAATGATAATCTACATGTTGATGTAATACGTTTCATATGATCTAAATAAAATGAATTTGCTAGTCCTTTTGAATTATACCTCTGCTATAGATATGCACTAACGGAGTTGTGGCCCTTGACTTTGACTGGAGGCAGTATTATCCCTGGAAATTCGGACTCTACTACTGGTACATTAAGTACTCATTTTTCTCTCCCCTCTGGAGCATAGCAGATGAACTGGCAATGAGTCTTCTCTCAGATGATTGGCCACAAGCTCGCACCCAAATCTACTACCATGTATATGAACGTGCTGTAGGAATGAGTAATGACACAGCAGCCATCTTGTCTCGTGCTGAACAGGATGTTGCTGCCTCTGGTAATACGCTGCTTTCTATAGGGTTTTTACTGAACAATCAATAGTATTTATAGCAATAGTAGTAAAATATTAACATTTTGACCTTTATCTGTGGCATACATTTTAGAGAGAAAACAACTCCAATAGCATCATGCGGCAATTGGTACAAGAGATACAATAGATTTTCCATAATGTAGAACTTTTAGGTTATTGGTAGTATATTTATCCAATAGCCAAATATAAATTATTGGGCTTCTGTTTTCTGAGATTTCTATAAGAAACAATTATTTTCCTAGTTAGAAGAGATGCTAGCATTCATGCATAAGACAATTCATGGTACCTTAAACCCACTAAATCATATTTCTTACATCATGTTCACTATCTATACTTGTGTTTGTTATTTACCAACCAAAAGTTTTTATTTGAATTAAATGGCTGGTTCACAGACAGTCACTTGGCCGTATGCAATAACCATTCAACTGTCCGAATAAATGCAAAGTTTGTGATCAAGCCTTATCACACTAACAATTTCTATAAATACAATGCAAATGTAAAATAATTATTTTTCATTTGATGGGTTTCAAGTTTTACAGAATTCAGTTGCTAGCAGCAAAATATGTTTGTGTCACCTTTACATTAATCAACTATAAACAACAGTTACGTGTTCTCATCCTTTAGCCGAGGGAGTAGAAGGATTTGAAGCTTCATGGGTGCTTGTGGTAACCTGGGTTAACATGGCAGCTGACATCGGCTGCAGGTGGCCTCTCATGTATAAAAGACTTAACAGTGATTATGAGTGGTGGTACAATAGTTGGTACCGCAGTGTGGTGGAGCAACGTGTTGAGAGATGCAAACTGGAGGTAGAAACTTTCAAGGTGATTATATTAATTTGTTCATCACTGCCTTTTCATTTACAAAGATTGGTTCTGCATTAACTCCATTGCTCTAAAGATTTATTCTGATTTTAACAAATAAATTTGTTTTTCATCTGTAGAGAGTTGTAGGAGGTTAAGATAACTAGGTTAGGCTGTATAACGCTGTAGGAGGTTGCCAAGTGGCTTCAAACAAGAATACTTAATGCAATTCACCTCGGTGCCCAAGGCTATTTACCTATACAAGCAGCTTATATCTGTTATACTGAGCTGATTTGTTCCGGCTAGAAACTTGTGTTTGGCCACCATGTAGATATACGACACGGCTATTTCACTGTTTATATTAAGTCTATTTGTCTATTCTTTAGCTCAGCATAAATTGAAGCCAGTCGTAGTTAATTCTTTGTATTTACACAAACAGACAAAACCTTTTGATAATTTATGAAAATATTATCACAAGAGTAGACAAACCCCTTAATCAAGTATAATAAATTTATATAATAGTTTTAGTAAATGCATATTCACTATATCGAAAACTTTTATAAAAAAAAAGGTTAGCGGTGTTTGAGGTAGCGTAAACTTAAGAATTTTCGAATATCCACAAAACAGTTTACTCACCCAATCATGTGGTCTTAAACTCAAAAAGAATAATTAACTTAAGCTCTTAGGTAAAATATTTCAAACAATTGAAAAATCTAAACATAGCATTGGGGACCACGGCTAGAATGGGGACAACATGGGGACTAGCCCTAGTTGTCCACAAAATTTGTGGAAGTGACTAATACCTTTTGTTATTTAGTATAAGAGCACCTGCAAAAATGTCAGTAGCATGACCCCATATTTAACAATATTTTATGTCGAAGCAAGCCTTAATTGCATTTGAACCCAATGAATGCTGTTATTCAGACCCGATAAGTATTTGAAGAGTACCTCCTTACATAGAAGCTACTCTGAATGGCTTTTTAATAGTATCCTGATCTGTTTTCTAGTTGAACCACTTCCAGGCAGTCTATATAACTGATGGTGTCTACTCCTACATCAAATACAACTACCCTGAGGAAGGCATCAACTGGGTCTACCCTGGTAGGTGATAAGTAGTTCATTATACTTATTAACTCGTCTGACTTTAGATTCTAAAAACTTTGCATCGTACAATTTAATATTCTTAAAAACTCAACACTCGGAGTGTTTACAGCTGACTAAATGCTTCTTTAGAAAACTGAACATTTAATAATGTTAGTCTGACCAAATAGATATTATCTGTTATCATGCAAGTAGAGTTTGTAAGTACAAAATGAATAGTATAAGAGACAATTTCAGAGCTGACTCCTGTAGTAGTTATGTACTACTGTAGCTGTCTTATGTAGTAGTTATGTACTACTGTAGCTGTCTTCTGTAGTAGTTATATGTACTAATGTAGCTGTCTTCTGTAGTAGTTGTGTACTACTGTAGCTGACTTCTGTAGTAGTTATGTACTACTGTAGCTGACTCCTGTAGTAGTTATGTACTACTGTTATAGCTGTCTTCTGTAGTAGTTATGTACTACTGTAGCTGACTTCTGTAGTAGTTGTGTACTACTGTAACTGTCTTATGTAGTAGTTATGTACTACTGTAGCTGACTTCTGTAGTAGTTGTGTACTACTGTACCTGTCTACTGTAGTAATTATGTACTACTGTTGCTGACTTCTGTAGTAGTTGTATACTACTGTTGCTGACTTCTGTAGTAGTTGTGTACTACTGTAGCTGTCTTCTGTAGTAGTTATGTACTACTGTAGCTGTCTTCTGCAGTAGTTATATGTACTACTGTTGCTGACTTCTGTAGTAGTTATATGTACTACTGTTGCTGACTTCTGTAGTAGTTGTGTACTACTGTTGCTGACTTCTGTAGTAGTTATATGTACTACTGTAGCTCTCTTCTGTAGTAGTTGTGTACTACTGTAGCTGACTTCTGTAGTAGTTATGTACTACTGTAGCTGACTTCTGTAGTAGTTGTGTACTACTGTAACTGTCTTATGTAGTAGTTATGTACTACTGTAGCTGACTTCTGTAGTAGTTATATGTACTACTGTTGCTGACTTCTGTAGTAGTTATGTACTACTGTAGCTGACTTCTGTAGTAGTTGTGTACTACTGTACCTGTCTTCTGTAGTAATTATGTACTACTGTTGCTGACTTCTGTAGTAGTTATATGTACTACTGTAGCTGTCTTCTGTAGTAGTTATGTACTACTGTAGCTGACTTCTGTAGTAGTTGTGTACTACTGTAACTGTCTTATGTAGTAGTTATGTACTACTGTAGCTGACTTCTGTAGTAGTTATATGTACTACTGTTGCTGACTTCTGTAGTAGTTATGTACTACTGTAGCTGACTTCTGTAGTAGTTGTGTACTACTGTACCTGTCTTCTGTAGTAATTATGTACTACTGTTGCTGACTTCTGTAGTAGTTGTGTACTACTGTAGCTGTCTTCTGTAGTAGTTATGTACTACTGTAGCTGTCTTCTGTAGTAGTTATATGTACTACTGTAGCTGACTTTTGTAGTAGTTATATGTACTACTGTTGCTGACTTCTGTAGTAGTTATATGTACTACTGTTGCCGACTTCTGTAGTAGTTGTGTACTACTGTTGCTGACTTCTGTAGTAGTTGTGTACTACTGTAACTGTCTTCTGTAGTAGTTTTGTACTACTGCAGCTGTCTTCTGTAGTAGTTACATGTACTACTGTAGCTGACTTCTGTAGTAGTTATATGTACTACTGTTGCCGACTTCTGTAGTAGTTGTGTACTACTGTTGCTGACTTCTGTAGTAATTGTGTACTACTGTAGCTGTCTTCTGTAGTAGTTATGTACTACTGTAGCTGTCTTCTGTAGTAGTTATGTACTACTGTACCTGTCTTCTGTAGTAATTATGTACTACTGTTGCTGACTTCTGTAGTAGTTGTGTATTACTGTTGCTGAATTCTGTAGTAGTTATGTACTACTGTTGCTGACTTCTGTAGTAGTTATGTACTACTGTAGCTGACTTCTGTAGTAGTTATGTACTACTGTTGCTGACTTCTGTAGTAGTTGTGTATTACTGTTGCTGAATTCTGTAGTAGTTATGTACTACTGTTGCTGACTTCTGTAGTAGTTATGTACTACTGTTGCTGACGTCTGTAGTAGTTGTGTACTACTGTACCTGTTTTCTGTAGTAATTATGTACTACTGTTGCTGACTTCTGTAGTAGTTGTATACTACTGTTGCTGACTTCTGTAGTAGTTGTGTACTGCTGTAGCTGTCTTCTGTAGTAGTTATATGTACTACTGTAGCTGTCTTCTGTAGTAATTGTGTACTACTGTTGCTGAATTCGGTAGTAGTTGTGTACTACTGTAGCTGTCTTCTGTAGTAGTTGTGTACTACTGTAGCTGACTTTTGTAGTAGTTATGTACTACTGTTGCTGACTTCTGTAGTAGTTGTGTACTACTGTTGCCGACTTCTGTAGTAGTTGTGTACTACTGTAACTGTCTACTACTTCTGTGACACAGCTTCTCCTTTTCAAGATTTAAATATCTATAGCTAGAACTACACCCATACTTACATACCTACACACAATTTTTTGAAATATATATATATTTCTCAAAGTATGTCTGTCATTTTGGCTATTGCGCTTGCTGATTATTTTACTGATGCGGCCACGTGTTACAATGCTCTTGTTAAGGAATATTTTTCGTAAGGTTCAATTGCTATATCTGGGGTCAAAGCCAATTTTTCTCACACGGACAGTTATATCGTCTCCGTATCATCGTATTCAAAGTTTTGATGGATGGAACAGTTCTGGTGGAACAGTAACCTTTTTATACCACACACACACTTCTAGGCAAGAATTGTTATTATTATTTATACATATTCAGGATTTTTATTTTGTTTTCTCAGTTCGTATTAATTGTATCATTACCGACTTAATTTAGCTATTACTTGCTAATTATTTTACACTTACATCTAAGCTTTTTTATAGTCGTGTTATTTTTTTCAATTTGTTTTACCTGTACAAAACATTCCCTTTATGATAAAGTTTAAAAGTTGTTTGACAAAGTTTGAAAACATTTACAGTTATTTTTATTTTCTCTTTTAATTAATATCAATTACACAAAATGCTTCTTTCCTGAGATGTAATTTAAAAGTTAGAATGGTAAGTGTTGTTATATGTTAAATACAAATCAATTTTCTGACCAAATACCTTTGTATTACCTGGGCAACGCCAGGTAGCACAGCTAGTACTTTTATATTATATAAATATACTAATATACACAAGTATATATAAGAAATTCACGATTATAAGCAAGATGGCTTCAGAATGCTGTTATTATAGTAAGCAGCTAGCTTAAGTTACTACTTATATATATAAGTACATATAAATATATATAAATATAAATAAACATATATATATATATATATATAATAGATAAGTGGTCAGGCCTACTGCTAACAGCACTCTACGCTCTAAAAAGTGCGGAGTGTTATAACTAACTAGAGTGTGGAATAGGTTAATTTTACTTATCTTTATTCCAGATTGATGTTTTATTCTGGGGTCACGACAGGTCTGTTTCGTGCTGGTGCACTCTTCAGGTGACTTGTGTTGAATACAAGTCACCTGAAGAGTGCACCAGCACGAAACAGACCTGTCGTGACCCCAGAATAAAACATCAATCTGGAATAAAGATAAGTAAAATTAACCTATTCCACACTCTAGTTAGTTATATATATATATATATATATATATATATATATATATATATATATATATATATATATATATATATATATATATATATATATATGGGCGCAATAACACCGACGCATAAAATGTGGCTTGCCCAAATACCAACAACAATCAACTCAGGTGAGTTGCAGAAAAGTGCGCTATTGGGAACAGCTAAGATCTTGAGACGAGTGCTCAAACTCCCAGGTCTCTGGTAGGAGACCCGAGTTAGAGCAGAATTTACCACCCATACGGGGTATCCGGGGTGAGGAAACAATTTTTATATATATATATATATATAAATATATATATATATTTATATATATTCATTTATATATATATTTATATATATACATATATATACATATATATATATGTATATAATATATGTATATTACTTATAGTAAGATGCATATATTACTTTACTTTTGATATATTTAATATTTTTTCTATTATATATGTTATATACAGATATAATATAAAAAATATTATGAGTAAAGTAATATATATATACATGTATATACATGTAGATATATATATGGACCATATTCATCTTCATCAGCATATATCTGTATATTTACCATTTGTACTTTTAAGGCTTAAACGCTGACACACCATCATCAGCAATTCAAAGTGCTAGGAGTCTCTATGGAGTTGCAACAAATGGTTTCCAGTCTCCAAACGCTACCGGCTCCATCAAATATAATCTCAGGAATAGTGGTACCTTGAACTTGATAGACATAGACACAACTGCAGGCAACATGTTGGGTAAGCTACATGTATGTGAATACATTTGGGTTGAATAGAAGCAGTTATGGTAATAAAAAGATAAAGTCTTCGTACACATTTATAAATGACATCGTTATATGTTTTTGCTGCTCATGAATGTGTAATCATTAGATAGTCTTTTAGTGTAAGCGGTAGAGGATATTTCAATTTAAGTTTGTCATCGAAGTACATCTACTTTGTAGATGAGCGTGTTGGAGAGTGGCTGTTCAGAGTGGAGGAATCAGTTGGAGAAGTAGAGGCACGGGTTCAGTGTAAAAAATGGGTTTCCACTCAGAATTATTCCTTGTACCATTTATTCAACTCTCAGTCACACTGTCCACAGACTGTTCGGCAAGCCTTCTGGGACTTTGGGTAAGCGCTTGAATATGAACCAATTAGTCAATTAGCATACTTACTAACCCCCATTAACTACATGAATCCCATGAGATCAAATGAGTCACAGATTACTTCACTAATTAGCACCCTGTAATAAAATAATGGTAACAATGCTGTATCTAATAGTATATCCAATTTGTATAATAACTGGATCGCTTGTATCATGTGTCGGAATGGCCGCACTTGTTGCCTTTTGATTGACATGCTATTCTAACTGGCCTAAATGATGATTGTGATTTTTTCAGTGCAAAGTAAAAGGGGCAAACCAGGGCATTCTCCCTGGTTATATAATAAAGCTTGAATGTGCTCCTAGAAGTGTACAACACATTGTTATATAAGTGTGAAAGCATGTCGACATAGAAGTATACAACATTTCCTTATAAAAGTGTACAATATGCCATCATTGAAGTGTACAACATGCCGTTATAGAAGTAGGTATATAACATGTCTATATAGAACTGCAAAACATGTGATCATATAAGTGTACAATATGTTGATCTACAAGTGTTCAGAAATTAGGACACGCATGTTTATCTTCAAGTATTGCTGCAAACTATATAAACATTGCTCGAGTTGGACTAAAATGCATTTTTATCACTTTCAATACAACTGATCACAAATGTGATTACATGCTATTATGTTGTCAATCACAACTGTATCAATCCAGTATCTTATCTTTTTCTGGAGTAATTTTTGGTGACTTTTCGTATTGAAAACCATATGTTGCCGGATATTTAGCTAATACTCTTATGCACTCTCAATTAAGAATCTTACTCCTCTATATACATTAATTTCAGTGCCTGTTGTCTGTCATTTGTCCAGCTACAGAACTAAAGTCTTAGGAATAAAACACCTGCATTGCACTGGATTCGAACTCAAAACCTCCAGGCCTACAAACAGGCTCACTAACCACTAAATTAAGCTGTTTTACCATCCTATGGGATCATTATACACTATATAATACTTATGCACAAACTGCCCATACTTGTGCAGCTTACGGTATACTAGGCATGCATGACATTGTACTTGACGTGGAATGTAATGTTTATAAACAATTCAGGATTATAAGCAAGACGGCTTCAGAAGACTTTTATTATAGTAAGTTACTAGCTTAAGTTACTAGCTTAAGTTACTAGCTTAAATTACTCAAACTTATTGGGTAAAGAAACTTAGCCATTGGCAACTAAATTTAGTAACTACCGATGTGCTAAATTTTCCATGCAAAACCTTTTTTTATTTGCCGTGCAATGCTGGGTATTTATCTAGTTCTAGTCTAAAACTAACTCTTTATGTATAAATAAAAACATAAAGAAAAGTTAGTTAAAGCAAGGCTTTACATATCACAGCACTAGATTTGTATGGTTAGAACATACCTTCACTTTTGATTACTTTTACAGGTTCCGCACATACTCTTATCAGTCCAACAGCGGGTTCAGATCTCGGTGTATGCAGTCTGTTTTTCCTCACGAAGACTGGAATCTGAAGCAACGCTGCTGTTATAATGTCACCAGGCCTTCCGATTCGTATGGCTCACTCATCACAGAGTTTCCCTATCATGGTCACGTGGTCGATCCCGTATGTAGTTTTTGCATGCAAGATTTTGACATATATCATAGCAACCAATCAAACCATCATGAGTCGGACTTTGTCTAGACAGATGCTATATATATCAGGAATAGTCAAACAACATTGACAATCATACACTGTTAAATTATTTTATACACTGTTCAAATATTTGATAAGCTAATAAAAGATCTAAAACATTTTTCCTTTACAACCAAAGTTTTACTTAAATGTAAACTTTCTCCTAAAATGACTAGCATTTTTGTATAAAAATTAGTAAGACTTTGACAAAAACAAAACAAACATTGAGAAAAGAAATGCTAGGTAATTCTGAAAACTAAACTTGAAGAATAAAAACTTAATTCTACAGAAACATTAAGATCTTCAACTTGATGAAGATGTCATTTGGTAATGGCTGCCGCATGTCATCTGTTTTACTCTTATTCTTTTTGCACCTCACAGTTCAACGTAACAGATGAAGAGGATGGATACTTGAAGTGCTGTGTCTATTCTAATGACACCTGCAAAGATTTCTACAGCGTTCGTCCTGTTAATGACGGGAGGTTCTACATACCACCTGTAGTTAGTAAGTATATGTCAACACTAATTAGCCTCTTAAATTTAGGCTTGTTGTCCAAGTTCTTACTTTTGTTGACTATGATTTTTATAGGGTGGTGGTTTGGAGACCCTCATATCGTCACCTCTGATGGGTTGTCTTACACATTCAATGGACTAGGAGAGTATTTATTTACCAAGATAGGAGAGAATGACACTGTAATACAGGCCAGAACAGAAAGAGTCGTTCTTGAGAATGGCAGTAAGTATTTTAATAGTCTGCACTGTTACTAAACTAGTACATAATTAGCTTTCCTGTGAACTAAGTAACACCAAAACCTTAGTCTTCCTCTCCTACAGGATATGACGAGAGTGTGCTCAGCTGAATGATGGTTGTGAGTTTGTCAATATCTCATGCACACATGTCAGCATACCATCTTGTACATGGGAGAGCAATATTTTTTGGCGCAAGACCCCTTTCAGGTGGTAATTTGATAAAAAGTCACTATCCCCTATGTCCTATAACTTTTAGCAATCAATGCAGGCAAAAGAATGTTTATCTCTCTATATCACCATTTCTCAGAATGTCAATGCTCATAGCATGATTTCAGATACTGCTTCAAGATTATGAAATGTTAAAAATTAATGGAAATTGGAAGAAACTCAACTCCGTCCAGTTATTGAAATGACTGTATTATTCACCTTTAATTCTCCTTGAATGCAAATTAACATGAATTAGTATACATAGAAAGCAAAAATAAGATATTGTAACATGATAACAGCAGTTTATGTTTGCACACAAATCCTTCAATGAGATGCTTGGCATTGAATGTCATCTATGACTTGAGTGTGCCGGGGCCTAATGTCTGTAGCAGAGAAGGAAAGAGTGTCTGTGAGTCTTGTTCTGTATTTATTTTAAACTTAATGCAGTCAAGAGAAGAGTTGTTCATACCTATACCTGCTTCCAAACATGCTCATGATTCATGCCGCAAAGGCCTTCAATTGTGGGTATTTCAAACAGTGAAGCATTCAATAGGCGTGTGTGAGATCTTGGCGAGAATTAAACAGCAGTGAGTAGATGAGATCATTTCTAAAATTAATTGTTTCTAGCTGAAGATGAAGTGAAATATCCTCTACAATTAGCACCGCTGAGAACAGACAGAGCACTCTTTTTATGTTGTTGAAGTCTTGAAATCTGGCTTCAAATTCTTGCCTTAGATCACACACAACATCAGCATACCTTTCCAGCTGTGGTTCACTTGACTGATCACAAAGCGTTGGAAAGCTTTGTACATCAACGCTGTCCTCTCTCAATAGTGATTCTCACAATTCAAGTCGACCGTAAAAACCACCAACAGTGTGGTACATGTAACTAATCAGCTGATTTTCACCTTGCAGTTTGGTGTTGAATTCATTAAGGTGCAGCATCATATCCACAAAAAAGGCCGTCATCCAAAAATTGAACACCAAGAAACTCAGGCAGCTGTTTCTCTTACAATTTATAAAATTCTGTTATCTCAGTTTGCTAGAGGTGGAACGAGACACGAGACGTCTCGAGTAACGACCTGTCTCGTCTCGTATCGGTCTCGTCTCGACTTAACTATTGCCAAACTCGAGACAGGAAATAGAACTAAAGCGCCTGCGCACGGTTGTTAAAACATGGCTTCTTGCGGTAGCAACAACTCCATATATCGTAATGGATTGCGGGCAACTGCCTTTAAAGTTATACCCGGTCCGTTACTACCTGTTGCTATTGATTATGTCGGCCACTGAGTCTAATCATGTAGTCAGGACAACGGCCCTGTTATATCTTAGTTCGGTTCTGTGTCCTTAAAACAGATACCGGGTCGTATCTAATTACTCTTCGGATAATCCAATTTAATAAATAAGACTTTTGCGGGTAAAATATCTGTATTTTATCGTATCGTGTCTAAACACCAACTGCCCTTCATAAAATTTGGGCCTTTTTACGTATATACTACCAATCGCGGGTAAAACTTGCTCGGGCAAGGAGAAACGAACGAAAGGCCGTGTCGACCATAGTCCGTGTTCGGTTACCAATGACGTTTTGTTAGCTCAATATAAGAATATACATGTGCATGTATACAGTAATTAATATAATTTCATGAGTATAATTTAAATATAATTCACATACTACAGTTAATACACAAACAAAATTTAACATTAATGAAACGATAAGAATGAAAGTGTTATCGTGTGTTATTTTAGTTGCGGTATTTCTTTGTAGAGCGACGGCTATCGGTTTCATTACACATTACATTAAAAAGTAAGACCTATTCAATAGATGATAAAATATACATTTACAAAGCAATATGTTTATAATAATTATGATCAATCAAGCTCAAAATTCTTAGAATATATAACTTCGGTATTTTAGAGCTGTTTGTGACACTTTTGTTTACAAAAACTACATGCATATCACTATTAAAATGTTGTATTTAAATCGTTTACACCAGGTGAAAATTCAATCTAAAATTAGTTTTATTAATTTTATATATACCAAGTAGCTAGTACTTGTGTAGTGAAATCATCACCAAATGCTCATTATTTTACTGTCTCGTGTCTCGAATTTTTACAAGACAGTGTCTCGAGTCTCGTCTCGAGCTTAAAAAACCTGTCTCGTTCCACCTCTACAGTTTGCAGGTTGAAGGCTCAGAGTAACATCTTTCCCTTTTGTAACCAGCGTACTTAAGCAAAATACGGAACATCTTCAAACTCTGATTCGATCTATCGATTCGATTCTGTCCCAGATAGATAACAACATCTTTGATAACACTTACAACAGGATCCAGTTTCATTGCCATAGCAGCCAGGTTTTGCTGATGTAGAATGCAGTGGAATTTTAAGGGAAGTAGGTTAATCCCATTTTTCTTGAGCTGAAAAGCCGAAACCACTGACACAGCCAATCATAGCAGAGACTCCATCTGCTGCTATAAAACATCATTTGAAGAGATCAAGATTTTTCTGCTCTACCACTTTCTGTATTTTGGCCAATACATCTTCCTTTGGTACGACCGTGAATGTCGCAAAGAGCAACATGAATAAACCTAACTGGGCTGTATCTGTTGCATCTGTTGTTTCATCGAATGCATCGGAATATGCTGTGAAACCTTGCAATTTATCTTGTAGCTGTCGCTGCAAATTCCGATTCAAAACTTCAGTTCGAAAAGCTACTTTACAACTGGAGAGGGGTATACTTTTATAGGTTTCTTATTTTTTCATCAGAGCATATAACATCAGCCGCATCTTCAATACACTCTTTGATTACCTCTCGATTTATAAATGGCTCTTCGCACCTCCTGATTCAATAAACTATCTTCTTTCTTGCTAAAGTGGCCTTTTGGCTGCTTTCCGTCGGAGTCCTCATCATACTCTGCTATGCTCTTCTGTTGCTGAGCAGTGTCACAATTCTTGCCTTTTTAGCATCATTAGACATCTGTCCATTTACTGTTCCATGCTTAGCATGAAAGCATTGGTCTTTATGATGTCCAAACATTCGAAACATGACATTTCATTCCTGTTTTACAAGACCTTCTACAAGACCGATAAATCAAACAAACATGCTGAGTGTTTGGGTAATAAACTAAATACAGTACTGTACATATTTCGCATAAAAATATATATAAATACATTCATTAAATGCATGCGCATTGCGAAGAACAGTATGCAAAAGACTGTCAGCAATCTGTAATTTTCTTGGCTCATCTGGCCTCCATCTGGCCTCTGGTCTTGCCTACGTGACTCAGCTCCAGTATATAAACCATAATGTGACCGGTTAACCGAGCCAAGTTTTTTGGGAGCTAGAGCAGCCCTAACCTTGCCAGTTTGATTTTGTTAGCCGAGCTGGCTATTAGCAATTGCTGAGCTTATATAGCATGGTTTCCATATACGCAGCAAAGCACCACAGGCGATCACCTGTGAAATGTGAACCTACACGCCAGGTACCACTGAGCATGGCAGGTAGTTGCAGGCGGTCAATGCAAAAGTTTAGCGCTGCATTGACCGCAAGTTCAAGGCCGCAGGCAAAACCTTCCTGAAATGCACTGTATAGGTGAAGGTCAGCATTATTAAAATGAAATGGCAATTTTCATGCGGTTATTAGTGATGCAGCTTTATGTGAACAGAAGCCGCCAAGCTTAGCGTCGCAAACATTTTGCTGCGCAATATTACAGCCGGGGTCTCGCAATCGATATGGGAACTAGACTATATGGCGTGCCACTACTTCGTGACTTTTCGACCAGAACGCTTGGTCACTGTTAGTGCCCAGCTGGCTACCAGTACACATCAAAGCTTTGCGGAGCTTTTATTTTGCTATTGCTTCCGGTAACGAGTTAGTTATTCTGAAATTCAGAAATTGCAAATCGTTGCGCAAGAATGTGTATTATTTTGTCTAATTAGCGCATCAATATCTTATGTGTAATCAGCAGGAGCTCATAGCTTAAACCCACCCTTGTTTACTATATTAATTTTTACCTGTAACTGCATATTAATTTTTTGTGGGTGTCTCAGGAGTTGTTAGTACAGTACGCTATTTGCAAAAACCTTTTGTTCATAAAGATTTTTTTTGTGTGCACTGGGACCATTTCAGCCACATATTACTGTGTCATCACATGTAGCCATGCAGCTCTGTGTCCTTACATGTAGCCATGTATCACTATGTCACTACATGTAGCCATGTAGCACTGTGTCATTGCACGTAGCCACACAGCACTGTGCCATTACATGTAGCCGTGCAGCACTGTGTCATTACCTGTAGCTATATAACACTGCCTCATTACATGCAGTTATGCAGCACTGTATCATTAAATGTAGCCAAACAGCACTATGTCATAACATGTAGTTATGTAGCATAGTGTCATGACAGTTAGCGATGAATCACTGTCTCATAACATGTAGTCATGCAGCACTGTGTCATTACATGTAGTTATGTAGCACTGTGTCATTACATATAGTCATGCAAAACTGTGTCATTACATGTAGCCATGTATAACGATGTCATAACTATTTTTTTATTTTGTTTTTAGCACTGGGGCAGGCAACATATTTCAGTGCAGTCTGTGTTGCTACCCTTGGTCTACCATCCGTACAAGTACAGATCAACAAATCTCCACCAGGTCCTGGTCTTGTGAACAACACCCAGCTTATTGTCAACGGTAGCCTAGTAGACGTCTCAGTGATTGAGGAAGATGCGAACAGCACTCAGTCTATAGAGGGAGTGAGTAGTGAGATACAGTTTGAGAGGAGTAATGTCACCCTGACAGTTTTCTTCTCTTCTGGAGTCTCTCTATCTGTCACTCCAAACCTTGTGAGTCAAAAATATTTTTAATCTTACTGCTAGTAACATAAACTGACACAATGACAATTTCACCCATCACCATCAATTCTATCAATTTTTACTAATAGTGTTATAAGGTACTACTATTAGTACTACCGGTTGTCACTACTAGTGATATACGGTACTACTGCTAGTACTATCAGTTGTAACTACTAGTGATATAAGGCGCTATAGCTAGTACTATCAGTTGTCACTACTAGTGATGTAGGACACTATTATTAGTACTATCAGTTGTCACTACTAGTGAGATACAGTACTACAGCTAGTAATATTAGCTGCCACTACTAGTGATATACGGTACTACTGCTAGTAGTATCAGTTGTCACTACTAGTGAGCTAAGGCGCTATAGCTAGTACTATCAGTTGTCACTACTAATGATACAAGGTACTACTATTGGTACTAATCGTTCTCACTAAGGGCACTAAAGAATGATTAAAGCTATCACAAGCTTCGTATTTGTAGACCGTAGCCTACATGTTAGGCTATGTCTCATTGTTTTTGAGTAATATGCTCTGGCAAAGATCACTTCCATGTTGAACTGACTGCAGGGAATGCTGACCATTACACTTGGGCTACAAAGCAGTCTCAAAGGAACCACTGTTGGTCTCACTGGTACCTTTGATGATAATCAAGAGAATGATCTGACATATTTGAATGGAACTGGACACATTCCATTTAACTCGAGTGAAAGTGACATATTTAAATGGGGCAGCACATGTAAGTAGTATAAGAATGCCTCGCAGCAGATGGATAGCAGAATGCTATTAAATGGGGTGTTAAAAAGCTCAGCCAGTTTTTTACAACAAAATCTCTTTGTTTCAACTTCAGTTGCAATCAGTGAGGAAGACTCCATCATGTACTACACAGACAACACCAACTGGTACACATTCAACAACAACTCATTTGTACCAGTATTTATTGATGATATCAATAATTGGGTCTGGTCAACCGAAGAGTTCAAAACTGCTGCTTATGACCTCTGTGAAACAGACACATCATGTCTCTATGATGTCTACATTACGGGAGACCTGAGTATTGGAGAAAGCAGCAAACAAACAGCAGAAGAGAGTGAAACTGCTAGTGCCGAGCTAAGTAAGACACATACATGTGCGGTTTTATTCTTTATAGCCAGGTATTGTGAACCATGCTATGTGATGCGCAGAAGAGATGCTAACAGTTTTAGATGATGGTAGAAGTTTAAACATATCTTAGGACAAAGCTGAAAAGTTTGTGGTAGAAGTTAATAGCAGAATATTTCATTGCACACTGACAAACATTTCCACAACAACAACAAGACACTATATTCAAGTTGGATCTAATGCTCATTTTTAGTACCAGCAATAGACCACCTGACCAAAACTATCATGTACAGCTTGAAAAGGTTATTTATAATTGTGGTTATGCCAGCAACCTGAGTTTAAGCTTCCATGATTGCAGGTATCTGATTTTACTGTAAAAGTATGGGAGTAAATTACTATAGCTATGCAGTAGTTAACTCTCAATTACTCCCAACAGTATCTAGCCTGAAGTTGTGTTTCCTTCTCATAAAGAGTCAATAGCTATTGCCATTCCGTAAAAGAAGGTTTTAGCCCTATTATAGGGCTAATACCTGCAAATATGTAGGTGCAAACATATTTGCACATTCTTGTGGGCTGTTACCTACCCAGTAGTGTTTCCGCCACAATAGGTCATGTTTTTGTTCAGGCAATTTTGCACCAATCATCAATGGAAGCAACTCAGTACTAGTGATTGGAGGATATTTTGAATATTCTATGACTGTGAATGACTCAAATGGAGACGAGGTTACAGTCAGGACTAACATAAATGCTAACATCACTATGACTGGAGATGATGTCATCATAACTGGTCAAATCACCGACACCTCCAACTTCCTTTTCACCATCACTGCACAAGTGAGCATTCTTGTTTTATGTCTAGTCAATTTCACACTATTGTAGCAAATTGTTATACTGGCAAGTTTCTAACTTTTACATAGCAGATATATAACAAACCAATTTTTAATTTCAAATGCGCATTTCTGGTTTTATGAACCGCATGAAGGTCAGCAAAACTTCGTTATATGAGATGATCTATAGATAACATGATTACCATCTAATATATATTTACTTGATCAAGTCTACCACAATATACAATGTATGAGACTACTAAAATATTTGAATTCTAAAACACTTTGATGTGACCAGAATGATGTAGAGCCTGTATTTCAGGATACAGCTGGAGCCGCAAGCTCTAAAACTCTGCTGACAATGTTCTGCAACTGTGTCAACAATGGAACGTGTGTGGAACTCACAAGCCAACAAAAAGAAGCTGCTGAAACAAAGTAAAAATATATTTCAAAAATGAGCAATGTTTAGTAGGTTTTAAAATTGCTACTTGTTTAATATAGGTTTTAAATCTTAAAAACAAATAAGTTTTATGTCATAAACTCAATTACTTTTGGTTACCAGTTTGTCCTTCATTTTTACAGTTCGGTTGTCCTAGACTGCATTTGCCCTACTGGATACACTGGAGACCTCTGTGACGCAGATTTGGATGCTTGTGAGTTGGTTGCCTCTCCGTGCTACCCCTCTGTGCTCTGTGTAGACTTGCCTCCCCCTGCAGATCATGAAGGATATACGTAAGTCAAATCATCTTTTAAACTTTTTGGAGTAAACAGAATTCTTTGTATGTTTTCCAGTTGACTGGACTACCATTATTTATATTTCAGATGTGGTGATTGTCCAGCTGGATACACAGGAGATGGTAAGACTTGTACTGATATTGATGAGTGTACAGAAGATGTCTGTGGTCATATCTGTATAAACTCTCCTGGATCCTTTGTCTGTGCCTGCAGAGCTGGTTATACTCTGAATATAGATGGCTCTACATGTGATGGTATGCTCTCAGAACGTCTATAAAATGTTATGCATTTTTCTTATTAATACGATCATTTAACTTTGACTGTAAAAAATGGGATTGATTTTTTCTAGTTGTTTCTACACGTATTAGAGATTTCTTCTCTTGTTTTAGACATAGATGAGTGCCTCACAGTTCCATGTCATCAAGCCTGTAACAACACTGATGGCTCCTACATCTGTTCCTGTTATTCTGGATTTGTCCTGGCTAGTGACGACATCAACTGCGAACGTAAGGGGATCTTGCCTATAGAGCACCATATTTTACTTTTCTGCAGAAGTTGTACACTTATCTAAACACATTGAAAATATGTTATTTGATGTTTCAGCGGGTTCAGATCAAATGGATGCTTTTACATCCACAAACTTTTATTGTTACAGCATCCAACCCTTGTGAAGAATCAAATTCATGTGATGAGGCCAATGGCCTGTGTAACATAGAAGATGGACAAGATGTCTGCTACTGTACCAAGGGATATGCACTGAGTAGTGATGGAGTCACCTGTGAAGACATCAATGAATGCTTACTTCAAACAGATGCGTGTGTCCAAAATTGTGAAAATACAGCTGGTGGATACAATTGCAGCTGTGGTGCTGGGTATACTTTGGCTTTAGATGAAACATCTTGTGATGGTAAGGCATGGACCTACGTAAGCTAGCTTCTTGTCTCACTATTGAAACAGTATTGTAAACTTTTAAAAACAATCCAATTTTCTGTATATGATGCAAGTAGGATGTTTGGCTGTTCCATCAATTACATGGGATGATGTTTCAATTCTCACATTACATCTGTCATTTTTGTTATAAAGAGTCAAAAAAGTTTTTGATAAGCCACTTTCCAGTTACTCAAAACTTTGATTATGATTGATTGCGATGAAGTTAAAATCGGTAAATCTAAGACCGCAATTTTAATAATAAAACTAATGATGAAGAACTCACAGTGCCTTCATTATGATCAAATTTTGCCCTCATAAAATAAGGTTAAACTACAATGACTTAATTTTGCTACAAAGTTATTCAAACTGCCTGATGACACTGAAAGCTCTGTTTGCAAGCTCACGTTGTCAACACTTTTATAGCGTAAAAACAACTCTTATTCTGCTTAAAATGCCATGACCAATAAGGGTTGTTTCAACTATGCCTATAGGCAAAATCTGTTTGTTCACAGCATTAACCAATAACTATACATTAAACATCATGCTGTTCATTTATTGCCTAGTTACTGACCATGTTAAGGAAACTTTGGTTTTGGTGAGTCTTCACTCTGTGTTACTATAAGCCAAAGAAGTTAACATAAAATTCGAAAAGTTCAGTTAGTCATGTAATTTTTGACAGAATTCGGCTTATACATTTTGAAGCTAGAACTGCTCAAAAGTAGATGTGACAGAACATGAACAAATACTTACGTTTTTCTACTTCATGTGTAGTCATGGTTATCATTTGTTGCATGACTCAATTCAATTCAATTCAATGGCTGATTCATATCATAATGGTAGTGTTTGTACACATTAAACAGACATTTGTAGACCGTTAAACATGATGTTCATATTTGTATGGTAACAGACCTTTTATGATTATGATGTTCATATTTGTATGGTAACAGACCTTTTATGGTTATGATGTTCATATTTGTATGGTGACAGACTTTTTTAAGGTTATGAGGTGCATCTTTGTATAGTAACAGGCCTTTTAAGGTTATGAGATGCATCTTTGTATAGTAACAGGCCTTTTAAGGCTATGAGATGCATCTTTGTATAGTAACAGACTTCAAGGTTATGAGGTGCATCTTTGTATGGTAACAAATCTTGAAACATATGAGGTGCATCTTTGTATGGTAACAGACTTCAAGGTTATGAGGTGCATCTTTGTATGGTAACAAATCTTGAAACATATGAGGTGCATCTTTGTATGGTAACAAACTGTGAAAGTAAGCCCTGCAAATAGAAGCAGTACAGAAGGACTCAGCCCTTGCATAAACCAGAGCTCTCTTTGCAGTAAAACAAAAGTTCTTTTCTCTAACTAGAGGCTATGCAGCCTTGTCAATCTTTGTTATTGTACTTGTAAATTATATTTGGCTGTTTGTTTTGCGGAAATACAAAAACAATACAGTACATAAATATTTTCAGAGCTATTGACTTATCAAACAAATTCCTTGCAGCTCTCCAACTCTTTCTTTGCTTTTAAAACCTTTTAAGTTGAAGTAAACTTATCGACATCGACATCTACAACTTTAGTTCACATAGTAGTAGTTTACTAATATAATTCAAAACCAATAGATCTTCAAATGGTATAATCTGTAAATTTGTTTTTGGTGTTCTTCAATGTAACAATTTGACCATAGTTAAAATTTGAATAGGATCATGACTTGCTTTTATCAGATTCTTTTTTCATGAGTATCTAGTTTCTTATTTTTAAAAGAAGATTTGGTAATACTTGTAGTAGAATTTTGGAAACCAATTCTCCGGTGAAGCTTGCACCTAATCAAAAGGATATGATCTCATAATGACAATATCTGGAAAATGTTTCAAGCTCTCAAAGTTTACTATTTAAAGTGTCTTTACAAAAGACCATAGAAAAATATAACTTATTTATGCTAAACAGGCACAATAAGGCAGCAATTTTGCTGATGTAGAAGAGCCATTTATACACCCACATGTTTCTAAGCCTGGGAACATGAACCTTATGCAAGTGTTGAAAAAGATTTTGGTGCAGATGTGCCAGAGCCATATTTACTATACATATTTGACTTCGTGATGCTAAAAAAATTATTAAAACAAGTGGAATTAAACTGTATTTATTTGTTATTAGTCTTTTTGCATCTATGAATTTGTAATAGATTTTATGTAATGAAGCTATTAAAAGGCTATTGGTCACGATGATCAACCGTTTATTTGGGTCATGGCTACAAAAAAGACTATAAAAAAGACTCAGTTTATATGTATCTAGTTGCAAAACTTGAATCAAAAAAACAAAACTTGCCTATACTCTCATCAGGGTCATCTACAATGTAGCTCTATTTAGAGTCATCTGACTAGCATTGAATATTTCAGAGACTTAGAAATGTGGCCAGCATACAGAGGATTGCGCCTCAATAGCTAGTGAGATAGCAAATGAATAAACAGTTAGTTACTGAGGTTGTCTTCTTCAATCAAATCACTCCTATTGTAGACATAGATGAGTGTAAGACTGGAAACTATGAATGCCATGCGACTCAAATATGCAGGAATATTGATGGGGGATACTCATGCGATTGCCCGGGAAATTCCGTTCTAGTTGATAGCCAGTGTGCAGGTAAGATGAGAATTTGAATTTCAGTTATAGACACAACTTTTATTTTGTATAGTTTATTTTTTTATCATAAAAATGATTTCTTTTTCAGTCATCCCCCAAACCAGTCCAGTAGCAGAGATAGTAGATTCTCCACCTACAGAAGCAGAAGACAACTCCGTGTTTTTTTCATTAGAAGGCATGACTAAAGAAGAGGTTTGTTGACAATTATCCTTTTTGATTTTAAAACTTGCTTATACACATTTCTATAAGGCCATCATTACTAAAACAATAGCTGATACTTTATTAAATGACTAACTAGTAATTCTCTACAATTTATGAGTTAAATCATAGCTAAGTCATCAACATATGAACATTTATTTACAAAAAGTGAATAATTCATATTATCATGCTGTTGTAATCCTGCAGTGTGTTAGTTGATTGCCCATGATGCATCAGTTGAATGACTAACATGCCATTGATCATTTTCAGTTTGTATTACTCATGTCAATAGCTAACTAAAAATTATTAAAAAGAACACGCTTTGTATTTTATATGAAACTGCTTTTGTGAAAGGGTGATAAACACATAGAGCGACTAACATGCCGTTGATCATGTTTGGTTTGTATTTGTAAACTCAACAATTGACTAACATTTATTTTAAACAAACTATCATGCAGTGTACGTAAAACTGTCTCTGTGAAAGCAGAAGCATGTTGAGTGGCTAACACGCCGCTATACGTAAAGCTATTGAGTTTTAAGCATAGGTACAAAGCATCTCACCAACCAGTCTTTGGTTAAAATATAACCAAAGACTGTATAATATAATATTATTATAACATAATATTATTATAATATAATGTTATTATAGTACACAGTAGAGAAAGAGATCACCCTATTTACTCTCCTGGCATCTGCTGCCAATGAGATCTGTGCAAATGACACATGCAATTTTATTTCAACGGATTTGCTGGCAGCACGCAGACGGTAACAATAAACATCTATTCATGAAATGATTTCTGTTGTTTGCTATTTTTAATACTAAAGACAGAGTTTTTAAAAGATATAGATACTTAACAATTTATATTTATATTCTTGTATACTTTTTGATAGGAAATGTTTACTTGTTAGATTAAAAATTACACTGTTAAAACGAAACCTTAAAATTGAGAAATTTTCAATTTGCCTCCAATTTCAACACAAAAAAATTATTATAAGCACAATTTAACATTTTAACTAAGCTTAAATTATTACAAACAAACTAAATGACCGGTACCGCTCTCTCCATGCAGAAAAATGCTAACAGACAGATGAACGGATAGAATATAATAATAATAACATAATTATATCTGTAGATATACTATGCTTTAAACCTATTGCAGAACTTTTTATCAATATTTCAGTAAATATCTTAATATGTATTCAAGTAAACATATTAAATCTATACGTAATTATAAAATATAATAGTGTTTGCTTATATGTTATTGACTACACATACGGTTTTTTCAAGTAACTAAAAATGTTAATTAAGGGCATACCTTTGCATTATGCAAGCATATTATGGATTGCTGATGAGCAACCCGAAAAGAGAGAAAAACTGTTTTTTTTGTCATGTAAATCTCACAAGAATCTGAACACTTTTTGTATATTTTATGAATTTACGCTTCATAATACAGGAAGAGGTCAACTCACATCGTGACATTCTATAAGGAGTCCTTTTCAAGACTTCCTGGATATCCTCAGGAGAATAATGGAGACCTGAACTTGGCGATTTATGCGCTTTTGTCAGGAAATGGAGTGCTGCCTGGTGAACTTTTAAAACAGGCTGTCACAGATGTGTCTGTAAACATTTCTGCAACCCTAGGTAAGAACAAGCAAACTTCTGGAAAGTCTTAAAAAATGATTTGGTTGCCAACTGTGTAAACTCTACAATCTGGTTGGTACCTTGCATACTCATACACCTATATTTCCTTTCCCTTTGTTTATATTCTGATTGCCATGTTTTAAGCTTAAAATAGTCTTTGATAACCAAAATAAAAAAAATGTTCTACTACCTCTATTACTGCACTAGTAGCATTCCAAAATTGATCAAAATAAGATAACTCTTCCAACTCTAAATGGAATGACACATACCAAACTTTTACAGTAGGATAAAGAATGCAGCGTTTGTCAGGTGCCCCTCTGATATTTTTTTGTCAACTGGCAAATTTTTTGAGAAGCTCTATTGAAAGTTCCAGTGATTTTGTTGTCATTGCGAAGATTAAACAGATGTACATGTACTTGTGAACACCTCAATGCTTATCGTACTTTCGCTGGCTTTATTCAAAGCAATCCTGACAAATTTAATTATAAATTTATAACTTTAAAATAACAATAGCTTCTTACATAACTATTTTCACTTTACTATTAAGATTGTATATATAAAAATTAAACTTTGTATTTTCACTGTATGTAAAACTAGTATATAAAATTGAAAACTAATTAACGGTAAACAAAGTATAACAAAAAATTTACAGGAAGCAGTTTTAGCTTAAAATATTAGCCTGTAAATTTTATAGTAAGCTTACACTAGTTGCCCTTTTTATAGGTGCTGACGTTGCCAACATTGTTCTGTATGCCTCACTTACTACTACGACTACTACTACTACTACTACTACTACTGCAAACCCAACTACAGCAGAGCAGACAACTCCAACAAAATTGAAAGACTGGTCGGCTGTTTACATAGCTGTCGGGGTCTCTGGAGGCTTTCTTCTGATTGTTATAGTTGTCATAATTGTCATTAGAATGAAGAAAAGGTAGGCTATCATCAGCAAAACATAGCCTTAGGAATATATGTCGATAGTCTCAGCAGATATTTTGGAAAATCATGGGCTATAAAGGCTTCTCTGTGTTATACAATGTACCTTATCAGCATACAATATACCTACATCTGGAGTTAACTTTAATTAACAAGCAATGAGTTGGATGGTAATCTGATGCTGTCCAAAGGTCAATAGAAATAGCATAAACCAAAAGTTCCTGGCAAAAAGCTGTCAAGTTTGTAGTTTTATTTGTTTGTTTTACATTAATTTATCTATTTAGCCTGACCCATAATAAAAGGCTCTATTGACATTTTTAAAGAAAATATTAGCATAACATAATTATGTTTAAAACACCATTAAGACAGTATATTAGTGCAGTAGTTGGACCCATTAAGTAGTAAACCTTTCAAGTTTTTTTCAAAGTGTATGGTTTTTCCTAAAAGTTTATTTGTTTAAGCATTCAAAAAAGCCGTCACTAATATGAAAATATATGAAGTTTCTATTATCATCAGTGCTGAAATTTAGAAAACTTTCTGATAAAGTGCGCTCTAAAATTTATGGCTTTAAATCTCTATTATATATATTAAATATGATATTTTGAATATGGTTTATTCTTGTTTAGAAAAATTAAAGATCCAACAATCCACCCAGACCCATCTTCAGACAACCTAAACAAACCCCCATCAACTGCTAGAAATGCATAGGTCGGAAGAAAGCCAGCTGCCTCCATTTCAACAGGTATCCGTAACTTCACATTTGACACCGCCCCATTTACAGGTGCAGTGATTGAAAGTTGAGCAAATACTTTAATAGATATAGTAGTAAAATGTGTAACACTTAAATTCTGAAAACTTTATAGAACAATAACTTTCAAAACTTAAATTTATGTTCAAGTGTGCCAAACTATTATAGATGGTCATTGAAATAATAAAAAGGTTAGGTTTTTAATCAATTTGCTTTTGCACTTTTATAGTTTTAATAGAAAAGTTATTTCTTTTGCTACTTTGAGCTTTGTTTATTCTTTCTTATTAATCTGTTATTAATTCATTGTTCTGTGACTACAAATATGAAGGCTAGTGTTTACTTCTGGCTCTAAAGCTATATTCACATCTTTTTGATAGATTGTGACTGTTTGTAATGCACCGCTGTCTATTATAATCTGTAATTATTCCTTCTGTTGACCAATTTCAGAAGCTTTGATGGCTGGCACCATAAATGAATAGAAGGAGTACGAGGTCTGAACAAGTGGATGCGTGGCTCCGTTCTCTCACACAGGAAAAGAATCCAAGCTAACTAGACTCCAATTAGTGCACGCATATTTTGGAAGTTGTTGATCTGTGTGTCGTTTAGTGGAAATTATTTTTCAGATTGAACTGTGTTTTTTGCATAAGTATTTCATAACCGAAAAACTTCCCAAATTGTTAAAAATTGTGATTATTTTATTATTACACGAAGTGACGACTTCTTGTAGTTTGTTGGACCACTTTACACTTTACCATTTTAGCTCTTTTGGTTGGTTTGATGCATAAAATAATTTTACATATTTTTCTGCCTGAGTTGTTATTTGTGCCTTGCTGTACTGCCAATGTAGAGTGAAATAAAGTGAAAATCAATTCAGTTGCTGTTAGCCCAGTTTGTTGGTTACTATACACTGAAAGTGTCAGACTTGAAATTTCAAGTATTAAATGTGCCTTGAGGTGTCAGAAGCAGCTGAACAAAAAAAAGCGAAGGAAAAGTATTTTTTATCAAATGAATATAAGTAATAACTTGGTTGGTTGACAACTTAGTGCTTTTTAATAGATATAATGCTAATTGATTGACATGTAACTGATAGTGTCATCCTGCATTACTTGAGTCGACAATAACTAATAAATACAGTTAAGAAACTGTTACACATATATATATATATATAATTATATATATATTTATATATATATATATATAATTATATATATATATATATATATATAATTATATATATATTTATATATATATATATATATATATATATATATACTCATGCTACAGACAGTACTGTTTCGGCTATTGAAGCCTCATCAGTGCAGCTCAGAGCTTTGGCAAGGGACACAAATCCCATTACCCATGAGAGTTGACTTCCTGCCACGAAACAACTAAGTTGCCTCGCAGACTTTAAGAAAGTCAATGTGCTGGCACCAGAGTGCTCAAATCACAAAAGTGATGAGCTTTGCACAAAGGCTAATAGTGCCGCACCTCTCACAAAGTGCTCAACCAAACCGAAGTGAGGGAGCATATACTCATGCTACAGACAGTACTGTTTCGGCTATTGAAGCCTCATCAGTGCAGCTCAGAGCTTAGGCAAGGGACACAAATCCCATTACCCATGAGAGTTGACTTCCTGCCACGAAACAACTAAGTTGCCTCGCAGACTTTAAGAAAGTCAATGTGCTGGCACCAGAGTGCTCAAATCACAAAAATGATGAGCTTTGCACAAAGGCTAATAGTGCCGCACCTCTCACAGAGTGCTCAACCAACCAGTTATATATATATATATATTTCTCAAAGTATGTTTGTGGATATGTCCTACGTCTGTCTGCATTCCAGCTACAGCTATTAAAATCTTGGAATAAAGAATCCATACCGAAGAATATTTGATCTCGGACTCTTCCGTTCACCAGTCCAACACCGTATCGATTTGGCCAAAGAAACTGATAGACTTGCTAGGCCATATATGTCGTTATATGAGAACAAATACCATGGCACAAATTCATGGCGTACCATCATTAAAAGCCCTTACTATTACCAGTAAGCTTGCGGAAATTTTTCATAGCAATATGCCAGTCGAATAGCGAGTGGCAGGCAACTCTCATCACTTCTCATTGTTCAAAAGCTGATTTTTAATACCCGGGCAACGCCGGAAGGCACAGCTAGTTTTATATAAAACTCTCTGTGTGAGAGCAAAGTAAACGACTAGTGCTAGGTGGATGACTAGCATGCTAGGTGGATGACTAGCATGCTGCTACATATAAGACGATTGCGTGAAGAGCTCATCCAATGCATCATTAGCCACTCTATAGCATTTGGTAAAAAGTAATATATTGTTGTTCCCTTTTCTGGCACTGTCTGCCAGAAAACTCAGTTTCAAATGCTAAACAAAATTTGACTAGTTTGGTACTAGTTTACATTTTTATAAATTGGGCAGAATCGTTGTCAATATCTTGAAAAAATATTTATAGAAAACCAAAAATATTATGTATGTGGTAAACATGGTTCCGGTTTTCCAAACAGTACATTATCAAATGTTTACCTGTAAAGGGAAAACATGGCAGAGCCAATAAAAATAAACACGAGCTGTCAAAAAACGAGAAACTATCAACTTCCTAGCCCTTACGCCATTTTGCAAAATGAATACATAGATCAACCCAGACACAATAGAGCTGTGACATACAGGAAATGATTGTGTTTAACTGAATTGTAAAAATACATCCATTACAACTACTGTTCTACTTGACTCAATTATAAAATGGTCACTATAGTACTGTTTTACAGCTTTCCTGAGAGTGCTGAAGATCTGCCGATGCCGGACATGTGATCGATCAATCCTCATCAATGCCACATTTTTCTTTAATTTTTACTCATGGGAAAAGCACTACTTCCAGATGCAGTTCTAAATCACTGCAACACTAATACATCAAGTGCCTCTCACTTAGTTTAGCTTTCAGCTAGTATGAATTATCATAAGCCGCTCTCCTTAGTCGAAAATACTGGTTTACATACCGTCTTATCGGTAGACATATTGATAGTAAAGCATCGTTCTATATTTTATTATACAGTGTTCAGATTAGGAAAAGTTTCACAAGTTGTTTTCGTGTTGCTAAAGTTTAAAAACACAGCTCTGTGATTTTTACCTCTATTTCTAACTTTTAGCTTGTCACAAGCTGAGTTAGTTGTTTGATCTTGTTCATGTTGGTACTCTCTCATTTTTACTATGTCTTATGCATATACAGTAGATGCTCCTATAATGTATACCTTTTACGTAAATTCTAGTTAACATACAGAATTTAGGAAAAGTTTTTGTTTTGATTAATTAAGAACTTTCATACCGTATCCATACCTCCCATATTCCAAGTCTGGGAATGTTCTCAAACTTGATTGGAATAACGAGTCCCATAGTTAGCCTTGGAAATATTGTTTTTTTGCTACATTTGGATGAGAAAATGACGTATAGGAGTACCTTTATTATACGTACACTAATACTCTCGCAGTCTAACATACAGTGGGAGATCGTCAGGCGTGCTGATAAATCGCAGAGAATAAGTCACTGCACAATTATCAGAAACATCTAAAGGTGGTTGATAGGTGTTAGTGTGTCGGTCTACCAAGCTAAATGTCATGAGTTTGAATCTTGTTGAAAGCTATATGTTATTTTAACTTTTAACCCCGGATAGATTTTAGAAGGAATTAGGGAATCCTTACTATAATATGAGCCGTATTTGTTCATCTGTCTGAAGCCACGCTTAGAGCTTTAGAATAAAAATTTCCTTTGTACAGGAATCAAACTCGAATATTCCATTTAGCAGCGGGGAACACTGCCATTTACTTTGAAATAAAGAATACTTGTAGATATAGTTATTACACTCGATGATTTGTCACGGCGCACAGACTGCCGGCATACTTGTTTACATTTACTTTATGCCACTTATAACGTAAAATCTCTATAACATAAACCTTCTCGGACCGGATTATTTATGTTGCAAGAGTGCCTATTGTAGATGTAAAGTACCTTGAAAGGGCTAGTCCAACTCTGAATGCCTGTTCAGAACAATATTGTTGCATAATAAATCGGGTGTTTCAAATCACCTTAGCAGTTGTTTCCCCAATTATTTGTTATACAGCAATTCGCAAAGAGCACACAACTTTGCGTGAATTGCATTTTGGCCATTTTCAAGAAACCACGTGACATCATTATTAGCGCCTTTTATCTATTTAAATCGATTAAATATGCGGTTTTGCAACAGATAGAAAAAGATGAACTGTTGCTTTACTATTGTTAAAAAAATAAAATAAAGCAGGCAGCGCATAAGCGACAGATAAAGCCATGAAGATGGTGGGTGAGTTTTTAATTGGAAGGATAAAGAAAGGCTAACTCCCTGGTTAAGAGCTTACAAAATTCATTTGTAGAATCAATACAAAACTTGATATTTCTGTATCTCTTCTATAAATTGTATTTCATCAACTTTACAGTGGCAAAATCTTCCATATTCATAGAAAATATATTTACCACAACAAACACGTAAAAACCAAGAACTTACGTTGTTAGTAAACAAAGTTCCTGACTCATCTCTTCTGTAGTGGTGAGACAAAACCACATAATGAGCCTGAAATTACATGACGCATTTAATTCATTTTAATCTTAGCATAGCGAACCCACGACTACACACGACTGCACAGGGCAATGCTCTTGTGGAGTGCGCCATAATTTATTTGCGCCACCCTGTGATTTTATAGCTATTTAGTTCACATCAATCGCACACCTGCTTAAGTTTGCATAGCAGGGCCCAGCACCTTGCAGGCCAACACCATGCCATACATACGATATTGGTCTGAACCAGGCCTAAAGCTATTGTAGTATACATGGACTCTGAAGTTTGTGCATCATTCTTGTGAAAACAACTAGCTAATTGTGCTATAACGCATGATTGCATCATAGTTATTATGTACATGTGTAGTTTGACTTACCTTTTTGCTCTAATTTTAAATGTAATTTTTTGGCAGCGCTATTAAGTTTATTAAAGTCCTCCGTATTTTATTATTCTGCCACATGTCAGCATCAGCTGCCATAATTCACTTACCTATGGTCTGCTCCTGACAGGTGAAACTAAAAAAAGGAGCATTATAAAAGAAATGTGCCACTGTAGTTCAGCGACATATTAATTAGCAATTTATTTTAAAAAGGTGAAGGATTATGTTTATACCCATATCTAACTAATTGTTACGTGAATAGTTTATTTTCATTGAGATCTTACTGGGTACGTAGGCTGTCTTTTCCTATTACAAAGGTATGATGGTGAAAATGTTTTAACGCTCGCTTGGCTTGCATTCAGGTGACAGCTTGATCTAACTCGCTCTTTGTATATTAATTCAGACAAGGAACGCTGATAGATAAACAAATGGCGGACTGTCGCATGGCACCAAATACCAACAGTTTTACAGTTTTCAAAAAAAGCAATTCAAATGCAAATTTAGCTGCATTGTGTCTGACAAGAGTTATGAGTTCGCACTAACGTCATAGTTAAGTCTCCTTCCACTGAGTGCTAACGCTTAACAAACTTACAAAGAACGAATCATTAATTGCTCAGTTCTTTCAAACCTACACAATGTTGAAAGAGTTGCACAATGTCTTGTCGTTACAATAGCGGTAAAAGGCTATATATGTTAGCTACAAAGTGAAAAGGTTAGACGACTGCAGGAATGCATTATGGACTAAGAGTAAGTACAGTAGAGGGCTAACTTAAAATTGGTTTGCTTTTGCAATTATACAACTAACTCAAACATGGCAAATTGCTGGAGTAAAGATATCAACACATTTAGCTCTCTATCCTTATTGTATTTCTGTCACACAGGTATTCACAAACTGATTCGTCTACAGGAAACATGAATTACCAATCAACACTACAAGTATGGCTTTTTTATTGCGCTATTTCATCTCAGATACTTCACTTGAAGGCGACAACAACAAAAGCATTAGAAAGAAATGCTACTGATACAAGTTTTTCTAACTATTCTTCAACAACTACTGGTGTTCTTCCCATAAGCTATAACACCTCAGAAACACTAAATAACGCGAACCAAGACTTCACTGACTCGAATCTTCCAAACACATCAACAACTAATGTTGAAATAATAACTACATCCAGCACATTACTGAGAACATTGAATATATCAGCTAATTCAACTGACTATCCTTACCTCAATGCATCTTTAACATTGCCTAATGAACCAGAAACTACTTCTAACTCGCTACTTGCAAATGTATCAGCAAATACAATAGATAATTTGAACCTTTCCGCCACATCGATATCCTCTAACAGACCAGAAACCACAACCAACTCTTTATCTACAGACGTACCAGACAATGTAACAGGTAATTTAAACTTTTCTACTTCATCTGTATCCTTTAATACACCAGAAACTACTACCAACTCGCTACCTGCAAATGTATCAGCTCATATAACAGGTGATTTAAACTCTTCTGCTTCATCTGTGTCTTTTAACGAGCCAGAAACTACCACCAACTTTCTACCTACAGATGTATCAGCTCATACAACAGGCACTTTAAACCATTCTGCTTCATCTGTGTCTTTTTACGAACCAGAAACTACCACCAACTTTCTACCTACAGATGTATCAGCTCATACAACAGGCACTTTAAACCGTTCTGCTTCATCTGTGTCTTTTAACGAACCAGAAACTACCACCAACTTTCTACCTACAGATGTATCAGCTCATACAACGGGTACTTTAAACCCTTCTGCTTCATCTGTGTCTTTTAACGAACCAGAAACTACCACCAATTCTCTATCTACAGATGTATCAGCTCATACAACGGGTACATTAAACCCTTCTGCTTCATCTGTGTCTTTTAACGAACCAGAAACTACCACCAATTCTCTACCTACAGATGTATCAGCTCATACAACGGGTACTTTAAACCCTTCTGCTTCATCTGTGTCTTTTAACGAACCAGAAACTACCACCAATTCTCTACCTACAGATGTATCAGCTCATTCAACGGGTACTTTAAATCCTTCTGCTTCATCTGTGTCTTTTAACGAACCAGAAACTACCACCAACTTTCTACCTACAGATGTATCAGCTCATACAACGGGTACTTTAAACCCTTCTGCTTCATCTGTGTATTTTAACGAACCAGAAACTACCACCAACTCTCTACCTACAGATGTATCAGCTCATACAACGGGCAGTCCAAACAATACCGCCTCCTCTGTATCTTCCTATATACAAGAAACTACCACCAACTTTCTACCGACAGATATATCAAGCAATAAAACAGACTACATGTATTTTAAAGCCTCTTCTCCTAATGAGCCAACAACCACCACTAACTCTCTACCTCTAAATGCGTCATCCAACTCCACAACATACTACCTTTACTTGAACATCTCTTCAGCTGCCTATGAGACTAACAGCACAGCTGGTTTAACGGAAATTAATAAGCCATCTTCAACAAGTCAGTTTCCTAAAAACCACTCAACTATCAGGAAATGCTTTCTAATATTAACCGGTTCCTAGAAAAATAGATATTTAAAACTTCAATTGGTTGAGACGATTCTTAATATGTAAATACAACTTCGGTAGTATAACATAATCTTTTTGTTTCTGCTACAAACACTTTATAATAATTTATTACAATATTTATAACTTGAATTTATTATGTCATTCAATTACTAGTGTATGTAAAACTAATGTAAAGAGAAATATATAGTAACAGCATTTATATGTTTTAGCTGTGAAGAAATGTTGTTTCAACTTAATTGTGTAACTTTTAGTTATGTTTTATTTTACTTTTGTTGATGCTACAAAATATTTGACTTCTTCCATTACAAAGTCGATTTTATTGTTTATGTTTTTTTTTGTTTAGCACAAATAATTACTTCAACAACTCAAGGGTATTCGTGGACGACTCCCACAGCCTGGAATTCTGCAAGACTTTATCCCTGGGGCGTGGAACAAGGAGATGTTGATATATTAGATGCTCCTGAGCATTGGACTAAATACTCCAAGTGTCATAGTGTTTCATTGAATGGGAAAGCTGGATCAGTTTTTTTCAACAAACGTCACTATGCTATTAGTGTAAGTTCTAGTTGATATTAATCACATTATCTTCCTAGGTTCACTCTTTATATCTGGTAGACATAATGAGTTATATCATTGCCATTTGTTTGGCCTTTGCAATCAAGCAAGATGGAGTAAATTTTATCTCAACTTTTTACTTTTATGCTGCTAATGCTAATCCTGGCTAGAAGTTGAACATGAAGTTGTCTCTTGTAGATCTGTAACAATGGACTAATGAGCTTTGATCTTGACTGGATGCAGTATTATCCCTGGTCATTTGGACTCAACTACTGGTACGAGCAGCAGTCATTCTTCTCTCCCCTTTGGAGCAGAGCAGATGAAGTAACGATGAGTCTCCTCTCAGATGATTGGCCACAAGCTCGCACCCAGATCTACTATCAAGTTTATGAACGAGCTGCCGGAATGAGTGATCAGACAGCAGCCATTTTGTCTCATGCTGAACAGGATGTTAATTCCTCTGGTGAGCAATGGTATCTTTAAAGGGGCAAGTCTAACATTCACAAAAATGGAAGAATTAGGAGAAAAGATAGAATTAAGTGACTCGTAATGTTAGGCAAAGCAGGACACCATGGTAATCATAAAGAATTACTCCGCAGATCACACCAACTATTACTAGTATCATAGTTTACTCTGCAGGTCACACCAACTATTACTAGTATCATAGTTTGCAGGTCACACCAACTATTACTAGTATCATAGTTTACTCTGCAGGTCACACCAACTATTACTAGTATCATAGTTTACTCTGCAGGTCACACCAACTATTACTAGTATCATAGTTTACTCTGCAGGTCACACCAACTATTACTAGTGTCATAGTTTACTCTGCAGGTCACACCAACTATTACTAGTATCATAGTTTGCAGGTCACACCAACTATTACTAGTATCATAGTTTACTCTGCAGGTCACACCAACTATTACTAGTATCATAGTTTACTCTGCAGGTCACACCAACTATTACTAGTATCATAGTTTACTCTGCAGGTCACACCAACTATTACTACTATCATAGTTTACTCTGCAGGTCACACCAACTATTACTAGTATCATAGTTTGCAGGTCACACCAACTATTACTAGTATCATAGTTTACTCTGCAGGTCACACCAACTATTACTAGTATCATAGTTTACTCTGCAGGCCACACCGACCATCACGAGTATCTTAAATTACTAAACTAAAAGTGTGGCTTCACACAAAGTACTGATTTAGCAGACAGCATTTGAAACATTTTCAGAGAATTTTGGTTGGTTCAGAGATACGTTTTTAAAATATACTCGGAGAATGTCTTTTTTAAAGTATTGTGTTTTAAACCTACTCAGAAAAAGTTTGTCTAAATGCTAGTTTAAAATAAAAAAGTCTGTATTTAAAACATCGTTAAAAATAATAGTCTGGAAATATCTGTGTAAAACTTTGCGAGAGATTTTTGAATCAAGAGTGAGTGACTGAGCGCTTTATACATTGTAGTTCTCAAGCACATTGTTTTATGTTTGTCTTCTAAGTTCTTATTTCCTCTCACTCCTATGTTATTAGATGAGTAGGTTTGTTAGCGCTGACTACAAAACATGTAATGCCTTTATTTTAAGTTTTGGGATAAAACTGAAACAGCTGAAAATACCTTCTTTGAAGCATACATAGCACTTGAGTTTTATGTAAAACTTTGCAACATAACGTGATGATCATGTAGCATGTTCTTTTACAGATCCTACAAAAACTCATGTCGAAAATATTAATGGCTGCCCCCTAGTGTCATCTGTTTGCCCAGTTTTTTCAGCTCTGTGTCACCTCATATTTTAATTCTGTAGCTCAAGGTGTAGAAGGATTTGAAGCTTCATGGGTGGCTGTGGTGACATGGGTTAACATGGCTGGTGACACAGGCTGCAGGTGGCCTGTCATTTATGACCGTATCTATAGCTGGTTCAATGATGACTACTACGAGGATTACATAGAGACCTGTAAACTTCTAGCAGAAACGTATCCAGTAAGTACAAATAAAGCTATAAGCGCAAACTATTGTCTCTGGTACCCTGGCAGTCTCTGGTGTCGTGAGAGATCATCATGTGTAATAATTAGGTGCACAATTATTCTGAAATGTAAGAAGGTGGATGAGTGGAACAGTGGTTAGTGCATTAGAACACTAACCTGAATATTTGAGTTCACTTTGCATGGAAAGCATTTTTTTCCTAATGCTCTCAGCATGACTTCAGAGAGACGGGTGAATAGACAAGGCTCTTATTATAGTGCAGACTAGTGGAATATCCGGCGTTGCACGGGTATTAAAAATCAGCTTATAAACAATGAGAGGTCATGTAGTTGCCTGCCACTTGCCATTAGCCTGATACAATGCAACTGGGTAATGGGTAACTTGAGTAAGCTTACTAATAAGAACTAACTACTTGATTAACCTATCTCTGTTACGCTGTGACGTCATGTGGTGAGGGATCCGCATGATGACATATATTGCCTAATGAATTCATCAAGTTGGTGGTAAGGGATTAAACTGGCCAACAGGAGGGTCTAAGATGCTATCATCTGCGAAACGAATTTTTCATTCTAATATTATAATAGCTATAGGGGGACATACACAGACACACATACACACACACAAACTTTGAGAAATATATATATATATACATGTATATATATATATATATATATATATATATATATATATATATATATATATATATATATATATATATATATATATATATATCTATATATATATACATATATATATATATACATATATATATATATATACATATATATATATATATATATATATACATATATATATATAATTGTTTCCTCACCCCGGTTAACCTGTATGGGTGGTAAATTCTGCTCTAACTCGGGTCTCCTACCAGAGACCTTGGAGTTTGAGCACTCGCCTCAAGATCTTAGCTGTTCCCAATAGCGCACTTTTCTGCAACTCACCTGAGTTGATTGTTGTTGGTATTTGGGCAAGCCACATTTTATGTGCCGGTGTTATTGCGCCCAGTGCCCCAATGACTACTGGGATTACAGTTGTTCTTACATTCCAGCATTTTTCAATCTCTTCTCCAAGAGGGAGATATTTCTCTACCTTTTCTTTTTCTTTGCTGGCTATATTGTAGTCATTGGGTACTGCTATATCTATTATAGTAGCTCTCTTGTTCTCCTTGTCTACCACCACTATATCTGGTTGGTTTGCTAGGACATGCTTGTCAGTTCGGATGTAGAAGTCCCAGAGGATCTTAGCGCGGTCATTTTCATTGACCTTACCAGGAGCTTCCCACCAGTGTTGTGGTTTATTAAAGCCATACTCATCACATAGACTTCTATACACAACACCTACGACATGATTATGCCGCTCAGTGTATGCGTTTCCTGCTAGCTGCTTGCATCCTACATATATATATATATTTGTATATATGCCTAGATATTTGTTGGTGGTAAGCACCATGAAGAGGTTTCGTGTGCCTCTTCATGGTGCTTACCACCAATATACATGTATCTATATATATACTGTATACTATATACTATATATACTGTATACTATACTATATATACAGTCCTAACCTAACTATAGTCAATGTTGTTGTGCTTTTTCCCAATTTATCATTGTTTTTGTAACATTGTTATAATATTCACATTGAGATCCATCTATTGTAGCAATTTGTCGGTTTTCAATCATGGAAAAACAACTTCTTCAACACTGATGGCACCCATAAAAACATCCAGTTCTCCTAAAATAGAAAAACTACTATTAATGCCTTTTTAGTAGTATCCTGATCTGTTTTCTAGTTGAACCACTTCCAAGCAGTCTATATAACGGATGGTGTCTACTCCTTCATCAAATACAATTACCCTGAGGAAGGTATCAACTGGGTCTACCCTGGTAGGTGATAAGTGGTTCATTATACTTATTAACTTGTCTGACTTTGGATTGTGAAAACTTTGCATCTTATGATGTAATATTCCTAATGGACTGAAGAATATTTCTGGTTGAACCGACAATCAACACTCAGAGTGTTTACAGCTGACTGAATGCTTCTTTAGAAAACTAAACATTTGATAGTAATAGTCTGACCAAACAGATATTATCTGTTATCATTCAAGTAGAGTTTGTAAGTAAAAAATGAAGAGGGTAAGAGACAATTTCAAAGCTGACTTCTGTAGTAGTTGTGTGCTACTGACTACTGTTGATAATTATACACAACAAACCTGATGTGTAAGTGTTTATCTTTATGGTCAATCTTCAGATACATCAGATGTTTAGGAAGTAGACAATATTAAGGTAGGTAACTCTGAGTGAATTAGCTAAAGATGTCGGTAACTTAGTTTGTACTTCAGATGCTGACCAGCCGGACAGCTTTGGTCCTGGTTAATACCATTTAAAACATTAAAACTTCTATCAAAATGCATTCTAGTAAAAGTTTCTAGATAATATGTTTTATTAAATTCTGTACATTACTCTTTCACTTGTATCCATTACATGTAACATACTGTTAAAGGCATGCCTTGCTCCCTTCGTTGACAGATTTGATCAAATTGTAGCACATGTAAGCCGTAACTGAATGCATGTCCTACTCCCTGTAATCTTGGCTTTGTTCACAGCTTATTACATGCAAGCTACAGGTAGAAACATGCCCTACTATAAGTGGAGATATGTTTAATGCTAACTAAAGCATTTTGAAAGGTCTTGAATTTCTTGATAGAAGATCACCTTAACCCTTTTACAGGTGGTGAGACATTAATGTCGTTTTGCGATATCGATCCTAGTGGGTGGTGCGACATTAATGTCGATACCGCACGCACAACGTATTAAGACTTACTACTGGTCTGTCTTCGTTTTTCTAATCATTTAAATACGTTATAAAGTAAAAGAACACATGCGGCGGCTTGAACAACTAAATTCTAGCCATGTATCTTTTCGTTTCAACTTGTTTTGGGGCGATCGTTATCAAACGTCGTTCAATGTTTTTTTATTCAGTAAGATACTAAGCCTTTTCCACCGAATCGAATTTTATGCTTTTATGTGAACAAAAGAACTCGCGTGTATTGGTCTGTGTTCGTTATTCTATCAAATTAAGTACTTTTAAAGTAAAAGAACACATGTGAGGACTTGAATAACTACATTTTAGACATGTATCTTTTCATTTCAATTCGTTTTGGGCGATCGTTATTAATATCGATGTGTTTTTTACTCGGTAAGATACTAAGCCTTTCAAAGTGTGGTTCTACTTGTAAAATGCTTTATTTGTAATATAAATACAGAATGTTTTATTCAACAATATAACATTATCGCAAAAACAATCAATTTTTTAAATTTTCTTAAAAATTTACATGTGTAAGGGTAGTTTAAATAGCTCATATAGGCACAAAGGGTGTAAAACTGTTTGTACAGTGCCTTGTTATATGATACAAACATATCATACAACCATAGTGTAGCAAAAAAATATCATTTCAATAAAGTTTCAGAATTTTCATTTTTTTGAAAAATTAATTCACCCATGACGAGCTGATATAGGCTCAAAAACTCACCTGCGAAAGGGTTAAGGATTTTCATTTGTTGATCGCCAAAGTTCTGCTCTTTTCCCACGACCAAACAAGAGTGAAACGATTGATTGGGAGAATTATGACAAATGCACATGTGCACACAACTCCCGAACAATTATCCGTTAACGGCCGTCACCAAACCCTTGCAACGAAATCCTATCAACAAATTTAACTATTTTTCAGTAAAGTCGTTTAAGTATAATAATGATACAAAACAAATATAAACCTATTTAAATATGTTACCAAGCCTTTGAAAGGTTACCAAAAATTTCTAAAACTGACCCATCTGATCGGATTATACATAAATAGACAGATTTATTAGGACGAAAACGTCACAAAACGCTTGAAAAGTTTCGTTTAATAAAAGTTAAGACCGGAAATTGACACGCCGAGCGACAGAGAATAGAACGATAAAGTCTTGCCACAAATCGCCACAAAACGCTTGAACGCTTGGTTTATTAATAGTTTCGACCGACCTACGAAACGCCAATAAAGCCGTGCGACAGATAGTAGAACTGTTTACTGTCTACTGTTTGAGGCGTAGACCGATTTACAGTTACGAAAATGTGGTACACAGTTTATCAGCCTACGTTTTTGTCCAATTACCGAAGGTTTTTCAAATTATCTAGAACATCAGCCAGATTTCTTTACATCTTATCTACAAGGTAGGGCGTTACTACAACGCCCATATATGACAAGAATATTTCTTTATTTCACTCCAGTTTGCATAAAACTTCCAGACGCGTAAATGCCAACGCTTGCTCTCTGTTACATATCGTTGTCAAAACCATTCTACATTCATCACAACACAACCAACTTTCAAACTGTATATTACGCATCAGTTTGCCGTTTAACTTTTAATATTGCATTTCAGAGATATAATAAACATATTTCTTTATTGTTGGCATTGTTGTTGTTAGTTAAATTACGTACAGTTGGTTAGGTCTACAGCTTTAATTAATATTTATTTTATTATTGTAAAACATAAGTTTGAGATAGTTGAATATTTATTTTATTAATATTTATTTCTGTTACATATCGTTGTCAAAACTGTTCTGCATTCAACACAACCAACTTTCAAACTGTATATTACAATATATTTTACTTGTAATATTGCATTTCAGAGCTATAATAAACATATTTCATTATTGCTGTTGTTAGTTAAATGACATACAGTAGTTTAGGTCTACAGCTCGAATTAATATTTATTTTAACCAACAACCAACTTTCAAATTGTATATTACACGGCAGCGTGTCATTTTACTTTTAATATTGCATTTCAATATAATAAGAGATATAATAAACAGATTTCATTATTGCTGTTGTTAGTTAAATGACATACAGTAGTTTAGGTCTACAGCTTGAATTAATATTTATTTTATTGTTGTAAAACATAAATTTGAGATAGTAGTAGATTAGGTCTGATTTTTATACAACATTTTGTTTTACATAATTGACTTTTTGAATTTCATTTCAAAACTACTTGACAACTACCATGGACATACAACCTCCCAGAACATTACGTCATCCCCTTTTTAGAGTCGTGCTCCCTTAAATTTATTTTATTTCATCTCAAACAAGTCTCATTTACATTATACTCTGTCAATTCCTGCTGAGAACTACTTTTTCAACAACCAACGGTACCTTTTCTTTTTTCCATTATTACTTTGGTCGTGAACTGTATGACAGTGGAATTTCTAGTTGAATTGTTTTTTAACTGCCAAACCTAATCAACTATCTAGTGGCATGAGAAATCTATAGTTATGGTTTTTGATTTCTTTGTTGTAGGTTTACACTATGTAGGGTTGGTCTCTGCCAGTACAAAGCATATTCCTTCATTCTAAATTACTGTCTTTACTGCTAGTTGGCTAGCTAAACAGCATCTAGCAAAAGTCAATCTAGTTCTTTTTGTTTACGTATGGTCTGACATGTATGTTATGATTTCTTCAATCCTCTTGCTGTTAGCTGTTTCTGTAAGTGTCGTTTTAGGTTCTTGTAAATAGTTATATCAGTATAACTAGTCCAGTTAGCCCTTAAAAAGGGCTAACTGGAATAGCTATCTAGTAGTACCTGTTAATGAGTTTAGCATGAGATCCTGTGAGTAGATGGTGGTGCTGGCATCCTATCCGAGCAAAGACTCATTTTTCTTATCATGCTTCTTTTTAAAGTTGGACTGCTAAAACACTACTTTTGCTAGTAAGAATATGTAACATCAATAGGTACATGTATATGTATATTATGCTTGCAGGAATTAGTGCTGACATGCCACTAGCAGCAATTCAAAGTGCTCAGTATATCTATGGAGTGGCAACTGGTGGTTTTCAGGCTCCCAGTTCTACTGGCTCTGTAAACTATACTAACCTGTGGAACAGCGGAACGCTGAACTACATAGACGTAGACACAACTGCGGGCAACATGCTGGGTACACAACTCTTAAAGTAGTCAATAAAGGGCTGTATTGTTATTCATCAAGGTTTCTATGTTTAAGTAAATCATAGTTACTTTAAAAAATGATTTCTGCTAGAAATATGTAAAAAAATAAATTTAAAAACAAGCTCAAAAATTAATGTACATGACATGTACAAGTGTTCGTGTCACATTTATCCGTATAACATTAAATTGTTTTGCATATACTGTACTTGTATACTGTTTATTTGTATGACAGTTACTTGGATGGTATGTACATGTATACTTGTAATAAGTTTTCACTTCAGATTTGTCTCCACCACACCAATAGAATTATTTTGCTCAATTGTCGGGCGCCCACTTTGTTACGTTTTGACCATGGTGTGCTGAAGAGCAAATCTGAGTTTTAGGTGTAATGTCTAGACTTGAAATACCACTGAACTGTGTTCAAGTGATGCAGGCTAGTTTGCGAGCCCTGTGACATTTTTCTTTTAGAACTAGTCAATCATTTTAGCTAAGCAGGCTAAGTTATTTTGTGATAAATTCTAACAAACAGAGTTGCTTCTGCAACGAAGACTTTTAACTGTTCACTATGTAAAATAGCAAAACTAGATAAGGTTGGTGGCACGAGCCCACTTATCAAATTTTATCTATCAAAGCAGAGAGCAAAATGTACAAGATAAACTAGAACTGTTGCAAAGCATAGCATAAAAATATAAAAGAATATTCCCGCCACTTAAGAAAAACAACTCTGCCGATAGGCTATGTCACACAAAGAGTTACTTGCCTAAACAGGGAATAGCTCTGGTAGAGAGCCTGAGAGTGCGCAAGTGTAAATATTGATATGAGTATAAGTGTGCCAGCAAGAGTGCTTCCAAGGTTACTGGATGTAGAAACATGATAAACTTCTCGCTTTTATAATAATGTAAATATTCTCTGTATACCCTAGGACACTTATGTATTCGCGGCATCTAACTTTCGCATTTTCGCGGCAACATCCTCTCGCGAAAATTTCATGAGCGAAACTAAACAATCATAACAAACGAGCGAAAACGCGAAATTAAATGGCTTTGTTCATTGATATTCACAATAAAATCGTCATATTAGAAATGCAGGCAAGTTTCGTGTGTGGTTGGCTCATTGGGCATTTTTTGCTAAACTCATTATATCTAATACACCGACTGAGCAGCATGGCAAAACAAATTAAGATAATAAGTTTTTTCGGAAAAGCTTAGCCAAATTAGGAAAATGATGATATTAGTTTAGTTATTGAATTTGTAACTGATGAGGATGACAGTCTGGTAGGGAAAGTCATAAAATTGAATAATAATTATTGTGGTGATGAATTTTATTACCAACCAAAAGCAATAACACCCGGAGCCATGGCCACCGCGTGCTAAAAATACTTGAATTCTAATATTGGTACCACATAGGTCACTGCGGCAGGGACCTTGAGGTCGTTGATAGTCTAGGAAACAAATGGCAGCAAACGATCAAATTGCATTGTTGATCTCGCCTACACATTTCTACCTGTGGTTTACAAATAAAAACTACCATTCTTTTCGGACTATTAGCCGCTACTTTTTTCTGATGATTTGAGCCATGCGGCTTATATAAGAGTGCAGTTAATCTGTGGCTTTTTCTTTCACCACTAGGGCGCACTAACGGGAATCTCCAATTAGTGCGCTTCTAGCGGTGAAAGAAAATACGAAACAATGCCTCACGGTACTGTCCTGTGAGGCGCTAAGTTAAAAAGCGTCGGATAATACGAAACTGTGTCATTCTGCACTGTTCCGTTTTAAACGGCAAAGTTGCTGCCATGTTAAAAAGCACAGTCCTAGTTCTGCGGCCTATACAAAGGTGCGGTTTATGTATTGTTTTATTATCGTTTATTGGAAATTAAAGCAGATGCAGCTTATATAGTGGTGCGTTTTATAGTCCAAAAAGTACGGTAGTCCGAATTTGAAACATATTTCGTACCAGTGAACTGGACCTGAGGAATCTAATGATGTTTGTTCTACTGCATTTATTTTCACATCACTATATTTTCGCACTCATCAGAGTTGCGAAATTAAGTTGCAGCGAAATTTTACTCTGTATGCTACTCACGAAACTAAATACTAGCGAAATATAAGTGTCCTAGGGTATATAGCTGGTTAAAAATAGCTTGTAATTCTATTGGCTAACATCAGACTGGCGCAAAAAGGTTTCATAATAAAAATATTAAACTGGTTGCAAAATCTGTTTGTCATCTGTTTGTCACGTTTGTTGTGACCCCAAAAGTGGAGATGGACCGTGAGAGCGAAAAAGCGCGGTTTCTGCTATGCGAGTTCAGCTGAAGTCTTTAGTTTGCCTTAGTCATGGGTCCTGATGTGGGTTGGGGCTCCAGTATAAGGTATTGTCTGTAAAGCTCCTATCATCTGTAGGCTCGGACAATGTCCATGTAAACATCTTTTTTGGCCTTCCGCTACCATCCTGTGTAAGTCTAATTGATGACAGATTTATTGGCATTTATTGCGGGTATATCCGGAGATTGACAGGCTTTCTTTCTCAAGCCATCTGCAATAATATTCAGTGCTTTTAATGCCAATCTCATTTGCCATACTGAATCAAGTGAATGGTTATCATATTTCTATCAAATTGAAACAGCATTACAACAACATGTGTTTAAGTGAGGTTGCTTATATACTGTTTACTTGTAGGACAGCTACTTGGATAGTATGTACTTGTATATTGTTTGTTTGTATGACAGTTACTGGGATGGAATGTACTTATATACTGTTTACTTGTATGACAGCTACTTGGATGGTATGTACCGATATTGTGTTTACTTGTATGACAGTTACTTTGTGGCATGTACTTATATACTGTTTACTTGTATGACAGCTACTTAGATGGTATGTACCGATATTGTGTTTACTTGTATGACAGTTACTTTGGTGGTATGTACTTATATACTGTTTACTTGTATGACAGTGCATTGGATGGTATATACCGATATTGTGTTTACTTGTACGACAGTTACTTTGGTGGTATGTACTTTCATATTGTTTATTTGTATTACAGCTACTGGGATGGTATGTATATACTCAAGCATTTTGTAATATTTCAATATTTTATTACAAACCGCATACATCTACTGCAGATGAGCGTGTTGGAGAGTGGCTGTTCAGAGTAGAGGAATCAAATGGAGAAGCAGAGGCACGGGTTCAGTGTAAAAAATGGGTTTCCACTCAGAATTATTTTTTGTACCATTTATTCAACTCTCAGTCCCACTGTCCACAGAATCTCTGGCAAGCCTTCTGGGATCCAGCGTAAGTACTAGTGATTGAGAGTTATTTTATCATGTAAGTCATGCGGGGTTCACTATTATAAGCTGGTCTAACCATACTATTTTACTAAACTGTTTCTATAAACACACTAACATTTATACTGTTCAATTCTTTTTCAGATTTCTCACCTACTCATATCAGTTCAGCAGCCGGTTCAGCTCCTGGTGTATGCAGTCTGTCTTTCCTCACCAACGTCATGGACTAAAGCAACGCTGCTGTTATGATATCAACTGGGAATCTGATTCCTTCACTGCTCTTATCACAGAGTTTCCATATCATGGTCATGTAGTCAACCCTGTATGTAACCTCGTTGATGCAGTTAGATTAAACAAAGCATTACCGGATGCTGAGAGGCTAGTTCCGTTCTGATCATAGGCCATCCTGCAGAAACGCTCAAATACCTTACTGTGTCTATTATGTTTAGATTTTGTCACTTGCAGTTTGATACCGCAGATGAAGAGGATGGATATTTAAAGTGTTGTGTCTATTCTACTGACATTTGCAAAGATTTTTACAGTGTTCGACCTGTTAATGACGGGAGGTTCTACACACCACCATCAATTTGTAAGTATTACTGTTAACCATTTGGCTATGTTTTATGCATTACTGGGGTTTGCTTTATTACCGAATACGTTTTAAGATTATGGCCAAAGGTTTAACCCTTAACATGTTTGTAAAGGGCCGTGGTTTGGAGACCCTCATATCATCACTTCTGATGGCTTATCCTACACATTCAACGGACTAGGAGAATACTTATTCACCAAGATAGGAGAGAATGATACTGTAATACAGGCTAGAACAGAGAGAGTCATCCTCGACGATGGCGGTAAGCCTCCTCTATACTACTGATGTTCCAGTGAAACCCTAATTCTATGTCCTTACCTGTATATTTTAAAAAATGGATAACATTAGCTGAGTTACTTGAAAAATTGAACCAGAACAGAAAAGGTTCAGCTGGATTATAACTATTAGAATGTTGAGCTTTTCAGATTATACAGGCTCAAGCAGAGAATCAGAAACATGGCTAATTAAGAATAAACCATGGAAGTAAACCTTGGTTCTATTCTAACAACTTGCCCCACTACTCTCTTTGCAGGTCCAGCTGTTGTTTTTTGTACCCAGCCTTGTTTGCTCAACTTGCTTGCTTGTGTGTACTGTATTTACAAGGTTTCAGCACACAACCACTTCGTGAAACATCAGCATACAACTTGTTACAGCTATAGCTAATTATAGAATCAGCTAGTAACCACTACAGATATTTCTTGCTACAGTTATCTATAGCTATAATTTTTTGGCTAATTGCTTCTTGGTGCAGTTATTTATGGTTACGGCTGTTGATTTCTATAATTTTTCATACATGTACCTACAGCTATTTGTAGTGACAGTTTTGTAAAGTCACATGTAGGTTAATGCACAGTCATAAAACTATCTCTTACAGCTTTCAACATTTATGTAGGGCCTACTTGTTGATTTGTTTATATGATTGCTGTAAGTCAAAAGTAAAAGTATGATGATTTGGTGAGGTGGAATATTTGAGTTCTCAACAAACATTTTATGTATCAGTCCACTGAGCGAGTCTGGGTCCATGTCTGTGACTCATGGCATGTTTCCAGTTTTTAAATTGTGTTTTTTTATAATACAAACTTCAATATTTTTGCATACTTTCTTGCACCGTCTATTTGGTTTAAAAATTGAATGTTATGGGAGTATGAAACTGGTAAGACTCAATGAATTATTTATTCATTTGAATTATTCATCAGCTCTCTCATCAGCTTTCACCATCTGACAATGTCTTTATCATCTGACAGTACACTCATCATCTGACAGTATACTCATCATCTGACAGTACACTCATCATCTGACAACACACTCATCATATGACGGCACACTCATCATGTGACAGTACACTCATCTGACAGTACACTTATCATCTGACAGTACACTCATCATCTGACAGTACACACATCATCTAACAGTACACTCATCATCTGACAGTACACTCATCATCTGACAGTACACACATCATCTAACAGTACACTCATCATCTAACAGTACACTCATCATTTGACAGCACCCTAATCATCTGGCAGACAATTTGGTTTCATAATAAAAAGTTGTTGACTCAGCTACAAAAACACCTTTCAAACTTATAGAACATTATTATTTAGTAGTTCACGCATGTTTAATATCTGTGACTGTTTACTTTGTCTATTGGACAGACTTTCGGATGACATCAAACCTAAACACGTTAAGACCTGGTTTTATCATTTTTTTTCTCAAGAGTGTGAGTACTTTTGAGGATTCTAAGTCTAGGGTGATCTCGCATAATCTTCAAATGCTTCAATTGTTGTAACTGAAGTAACTCATGCTGCTCTGTGTCATTACATGTAGCACTGTGTCATTACATGTAGTCATGTAGCACTGTGTCATTGCCTGTAGTCAAGCAGAACTCTATCATTACATGTAGTCAATTAGCACTGTATCATTACATGTAGTCAAGTAGCACTCTATCCTTTTATGTAGTCATGTAGCACTGTATCATTGCATGTAGTCATGTAACACTGTCAACACATATAGCCATTTACATTTGGGTAACTTCTATTGCAGCACTAGGAGAGGCAACATATTTCAGTGCAGTATGTGTTGCTACCTTTGGTCTACCATCTGTACAAGTACAGATCAACAAATCTCCACCAGGTCCTGGTCTGGTGAACAACACCCAGCTTATTGTGGACGGTAGCTCAGTAAATGTCTCAGTGATTGAGGAAGATGCGAACAGCACTCAGTCTATAGATGGAGTGAGTAGTGAAATACAGTTTGAGAGGAGTAATGTCACCCTGACAGTTCTCTTCTCTTCTGGAGTCTCTCTAGCTGTCACTCCAACCAATGTGAGTTTAAACTTTTGATAATTTTATTACTAGTAATACAAACTCTTATTAATAGTAATATAAGCTGTCACTACTAGTAATACAAGGGCCATCACTTATTGATGTATCATGCGCTGCCACACATCACTCACCTCCATTGTTGAACTGACTGCAGGGAATGCTGACCATTACACTTGGTCTACCAAGTAGTGTCAAAGGAACAACTGTTGGTCTCACTGGTACCTTTGATGATGACCAAGAAAATGACCTGACATATTTGAATAGAACTGGACACATTCCAGCTAACTCAAGTGAGAGTGACATCTTTGAATGGGGCAGCACGTGTAAGTTGAATACCTTTAATGATTTTTTTCAACTTGAGCAATACCAAAATGTCAGCTGAAGATATTTAATAGGTTTATTTTAGCCATTCTTTACCCATCAGTCATCATTTATTTTATCTCTTTTAGTTTCTGTCAGTGAGGAGGACTCCATCATGTACTACACAGACAACACCAACTGGTACACATTCAACAACAACTCATTCGTACCAGTATTTATGGATGATATTGATAATTGGGACTGGTCAACTGAAGAGTTCAAAGCTGCCGCCTATGACCTCTGTGGAACAGACACATCATGTCTCTATGATGTCTATATTATGGGAGACCTGAGTGTTGGAGAGAGCAGCAAACAAACAGCAGAAGAGAGTGAAGCAGCAAACACCCAACTGAGTAAGACAGATACATCTGACTGTTTCTATCTTTAAGTTATAAACTAAATACGGGTTCATGTAGAAGTTTTATCATTGCTTACAGTATACTATGCTCCTCACATTACACTTACATTATGTGGTGAGGTCAAGGTCAAAGCCGAAATACTCAGAGCCATATTACGTTGTAGTTCATGACAGTATAATTGCCATTCACGTGTGTTAGTATAACTTTCAGCATCAGTATAATTATAGACATCAGTATAACCATAGACATGAGTATAACCATATATAACCATAAATATATATACAACATATATAACATATATATAACCGTAACAATAAATACATGCATAACCAAAGACGTCAGTATAACCATAAACATCAGTATAATTTTATACATCAGTATAATTTTATACATCAGTAGAACCATGAACATTAGTATAACCTAAACCTTAGTGTAATCAAAGCAAAAGTTAAAAAACGCCAATAAATTATTCAATTTGACATTTTGCAGCAAGATTTCTTCAAACGGTATTTGGTATTTGTTGTGATAGTTAATCAGTGAAGGACTATCCTACCCCTATTCATAGCTGTTTTGTGATATTAGCTAACTAGATGAATGCACGGGTAATAAATAAGTACTCAATGAATTTGAGTAACTTAAGCTAGTAAGTAAATTAAGCTATTCTAAATCTTTACAAGGTTGAAAGCTAGTCTGAAGCCAGCTTAATCATCATTATTATTATGTCATCTTAGTAGTCTTATTATGTCATCTTATTATGACAGCTTATTATTATGTCATCTTAGTAGTCTTATTATGTCATCTTATTATGTCAGCTTATTATTATGTCATCATTATTTTACACATGTTAGTCACTAACGAGTAGCTAATAAGCTAAGCTAGAAGTAATCAATAGTATTTTTCCAAGCGCTTAAGGCTTGAGAATTTCAACTGATGTAATAATTAGGAGCACAATTATTCTATTGTATTGCAAGTAGGCTGTGTGGCTTAGTGGGCTAGCTCGCCTGTCCGCAGACCAGGAGATTTCAGGCTCAAATCCAGTATGAAATAAATTTTCATTCCTAAAACTTTATCGTCATAACTAGACATCTTGATGACAAACACTAAAATTTGTATAGATTATTACAAGATATTTTCTACCAATACTAGTTAATTCTGTGTATTCCTTTCTCGATTAATAGAGATTTCTCGATTAATAGAGAAAAGTTTAAAACTAGTGAAACATCTCAAAAAATCATAAAAAACTTGCATAATGTTAGGAAAACCTTTTATTCAGAATAGCCGTGGTTTCGATTTTAGGTCACTTATCCCCTGGCCATATACCCCCCGGTCATTTACCCCCTGGTCACATACCCCCATAGGCTATATACCCCCAGGTCAAGTACCCCCACATAACACATAATACAGTTTAACTTAAATCAGTTAATCTTTGGTTTAAATCACATGAACCACTTGCTAATTTGTCATGGTTTAATTAGTAGCTAATAATGAAAATTTAAAAAGACACTTAAAAATAAATGCATTTATTTACAATCTAATCACGAAATTTTATTTTAATACAAACAGACAGTAATTTAAATGTATTTGCAAAACAAGTACATGTATGGACATTTATTTTTAGACAATCATGAAGTTACATTTGAATATTGTGAGCTATACCATGTAAGAACTCAAAAATTGGTCTATTATCATAATCCACAACGATTGTCTGTAGTCTCTGCAATACTGTATAGCTCGATATTTTGGCATTTGTGTTGATGCCGGTTCACCAGCTATCAATTGGGTGATGGGGACTTCATTTAGTGCTTGCTCTCTACGAAGTATGATCAAGAAATGCCAGAAGTTGGGATGGTAGGCACTGATGTTTGCTTGCATGTGTCTGTGTCATCCTCAACATTATTGTTTGTGCGAGGTAAATTGTTCCAATGTTGTCCAATGTATGTGTCTTCAAAATGGTCCGCAACTGGTTGGGCGACTTCAGGTATGTTATCTGAAAATGTCTCAAATGATTCCACGATGTCAGTTACAGGCACGAATGTGAGAGCTGCCTTAGAGCGAATATACATATTTATATTTACATCATTCTGGTATTGGACCTGGAGGCCTTCATTTTGAACTTTCCTGTAGATTGCTTGTGATAGATAATAAAAGCATCCTTATAATGTAGTATCGGGGAATACAGTATGAAATGCATTTCAATAGCATTTTCAAAGTCTATCATTATGGGTGTAGGAGGTAATTCCAGGTTCAATGCGTCCACCTGTCATTCACTCTTCAAAGATATTATGGGGAGGGGGGGTATGTGACCAGGGGGTATATAGCCTAGGGGGGTATGTGACCAGGGGTAAATGGCCGGGGGTATATGGCCAGGGGATAAGTGACCTGATAACGTGGTTTCAATTTTTGGAAGCGTGATGGCTCAACTCTCACTCTAAATTTCAGTTGATACATGTAATTACTAGTTATAATTATACATACTTGTAGCATAGCGCAACTAGCTGTCGCTTTAAAATTAGAGCAAGAGTTGTGCTACCATGTATATAGCACACTTCTTGAATGCTGATTAGATATCAAACAGGGCAGTCTGAATGTTTCTGCTGCTTATTATGAGGAGTTATCTGCCATCGCATATCACTTTTAGATCACTAACAGAAGCATTTACACTTATATGATATATGTCAATATTTTAGACAACTTTGCACCAATCATCAACGGAGCCAACTCGGTACTAGTGATTGGAGGATATTTTGAATATTCTATGACTGTGAATGACTCAAATGGAGATGAGGTTACAGTCAAGACCAACATCAATGCTACCATCACTATGACTGGAGATGATGTGATCATAACTGGTCAAATCACCAACACCTCTAACTTTCTCTTTACCATCACTGCACGAGTAAATGTTTTGTCACATCTCCAATTCTAATCACAACAGCAAAAAGCTGTGCTGTCCAAAAATAAACTGAGCTTTTTGATATGTACTTAACTGTTAACTGTCATTTGAAACAGTAGTTGCAGTTTTAGGTTTCGCTATAGCAGTAATATTCACAGAGTAGCAAAACATTCACAAAAGTTACAGATCTGATCTTAGCTAGCTGATATTGGGTAGTTCCTTTCATAGTTCAGCCAATGTCAAATGTTAACAGTCTAACTTTAACAGTCTATTGTTAACAGTCTAATGTTAACAGTCTATTATTAACAGTCTATTGTTAACAGTCTAATGTTAACAGTCTATTGCTAACAGTCTATCTGTTAACAGTCTAATGTTAACAGTCTATTGTTGGACTATGGAAATCTCATGAGTGAAGTTTAGCTTTCAAAATCTGTGCTGCAATTTACTAGAATATACTTGCTAAAACATTTTTGTTTTCAATTTAATATCAGAGGGTCAGTAACATAAAACCTGTGCAAGGGCTTGATCATAATCTGCATTGACTTATAGAGTGTTTGTGTAATTAGTTTATTGACTCTCTATGATTAGAGATAGTGTCATAGAAAATTCATGGCTAATGATTGTGTTGATTCAGTATAATCTTTCCTACTACCAGTCCTATAAAGTTTAAAGCTTCTTGAATACTTTTATTGTAGGATACAGCTGGTGCAACGAGCTCTAAAGCTCTGCTGACAATGTTCTGCAACTGTGCCAACAATGGAACCTGTGTGGAGCTCACAGAGCAGCAGCAAGAAGCTATTGAGACAAAGTAAGCATTCCTCATTCATTAATAATCCTCAGTTCTTAAGGCACTCCTCTCAGTGACATCCATTCATAAGCCTTAGTTCTAAAGGTGCTTCTCTCAGTGACATCCATTCATTAGCCTTAGTTTTTAAAGTACTCCTCTCAGTGACATCCATTCATAAGCCTTAGTTCTAAAGGTGCTTCTCTCAGTGACATCCATTCATTCATTAGCCTTAGTTCTAACAGTGCTTCTCTCAGTGACATTTCATCGGCTAAAGCTGAGAGCTGTTGAAGGTTATTTTGTGCTAATATTTTGTTAGTTGGGCTGTCGGCATCATCTTTGACCTTGCGAATTAAGTAACTGGCAAAATGTTGGTTGAAAACTTTTAATAAACTATTTTAATTAACTCCGACAGCTACATCATATATATATTATATAATGTATATACCGTATGCTTTTATTGCGCAGTACATGATCATTTTTTACAAAAAAATTTTTGATATGGTTCCACACAAAAACTAAAGAAATGAAAAAAATAATAATATCTAATGTAGATAAACTGGCAGGACTATTAGTAACAATGCGTATCATAATGCCTATCATAATGCGTATCATAATGTGTATCATAATGCCTATCATAATGCGTATCATAATCCGTATCATAATCCGTTTCATTGTATCTCATACAGCTCAGTGGTTCTAGACTGTATCTGCCCTACTGGATACACTGGAGATCTCTGTGACGCTGACATGGATGCTTGTGAACTAGTTGCCTCCCCTTGTTACCCTTCAGTGCTCTGTGTGGACTTGCCTCCCCCTGCAGATCATGAAGGATACGCGTGAGTGAAAAAGAACTATCAAATCATAATGCCTTGTAAAAATATTTAAAGGTTTCTCCTTGTAGGCATGGTTTCACTTTATAGGTGTGATTTCACTTTATAAATGTAATTTCACTTTATAAGTGTGGTTTCACTTTAACAGTGTGGTTTCACTTTATAGGTGTGCCCAATAAATAGCTAATAACCATAGCAAAGTTGAATACAAATCTGTGCAGGTATTAGCAGTCTGTTGTTATTAGCTTCTCACATTCTGTTTCTAAAGGCTGGTTCACACTATATCGCCGTATTTCGGCATTGTCCTGCTGCCGAAATACGTCATTGTCCTGCATTCATCGACTATGTGCCCTGTAAACTGATAGCATCGTCGAAGCAGCGTAGATATATAGGGAAAGATTGCAGCTGTCAAACTTTGCTGATAATTCCCAAGCATCGACAACTGCCTGTTCAATGCGTACTACGTCGACAATGGTGATTGGATGTCGCTATTTTCTCGGTCTGTATTTTCTTTTACAACATTTGCTGCGGGGCTAGTACATGTATGTCATCGTTTTTGTGACTGCATTGTAAAATGAAAACGCTATGCTACAGACTATTTACTTATGTAAACAGGGATGGGTGAGAGTGTGAACATTTTTATTACAGACAGTCACCAATGTATTGTGTGATTAACACCGAAATATGGCGATATAGTGTGAACCAGCCTTCAGATAACAGAGCCTGTCGGTAAAGCAGTAAACCATCGTAATAACCTTTTAGATGTGGTGATTGTCCAGCTGGATACACTGGAGATGGTAAAACTTGCACTGATATCGATGAGTGTACAGGAGATGTTTGTGGTCATATCTGTATAAACTCACCTGGATCCTTTGTCTGTGCCTGCAGAACTGGTTACAACTTAAACATAGATGGCTCTACATGTGATGGTAAATTATAATGCTATATATACGTACATTCTATTTGTGCATGCACATGTAGATATTGTCATTTTAGTTGATGTGGTGCCTGAAGATGTCTCTTCTTGTTTTAGACATAGATGAGTGCCTCACAGATCCATGTCATCAAGCCTGTAGCAACACTGATGGCTCCTACATCTGTTCCTGTCATTCTGGATTTGTCCTGACTAGTGATAACATCAACTGTGAACGTAAGGGCTCTTACCAACATAACACCATGTTATGTTTTTGTAAAGTAACTGTATTATTTTCTAAACACATTGAAAATGTGTTGTTTGATGTTTTAGGGGGTTCACATCAAGTGAATGCTTTACATTCACAAACTTTTATTATTACAGCATCCAACCCTTGTGAAGAATCAAATTCATGTGATCAAGTCAATGGCCTGTGTAACATAGAAGATGGACAAGATGTCTGCTACTGTACCAAAGGATATGCACTGAGTAATAATGGAGTCACCTGTGAAGACATCAATGAATGCCTACTTGATACAGATGCATGTGTCCAGAATTGTACAAATACAGCTGGTGGATATATTTGCAGCTGTGGAGCCGGATACAGTCTTGCTGCGGATGGAACATCCTGTGATGGTAAGAATTGTTAAATATGCGTAGGTATAATTTGAGATCCTATCGGTTTGATTAGGATCTTTTCTATAGATTTAGAAGGTGGGCCTTCATAACTGGACATACTCTAAAGATACAAAATTTAAGATACTTGCATAAGACTTGTACATTTCTATATAGTTGTTTTTAAAAGTATATCAATAAAGACCTCTAGGACACTTGACATCTGAACAACAGTCTGGGGTTCAATCATCCAAAAGGCTGCTGGTGGCGACAGGAAGGGCGTCTGGCATTAAACCCCTATCTCTGCCAAACCAACAATATAGATGAGTTCACACTTTGACAGGCACCTGACAGGCACCTGACAGGCACCTGACAGGCACCTGGCAGGCACCTGACAGGCACCTTACAGGCACGTAACAGGCACCTGACAGGCACCTGACAGGCACCTGTTCAAATAGAGTTCACGGAAAAGATAAACAATTCATCTAAGAACATAAGTGAGACAAACACTAACAGGGTTGAAGTTTTGTTGCTAAGTTGGTATATAAAGAATTAGGAGTTATTTGACAAGTGATTCCTTGTATTGGCACATCTGTAAGTGTCTAGTTCAATAAAGTTGTACGGATACAAAAACTTCTCATTTTTAAATATCTATTAGGATAGACATTTAATAGCATCTCTAAAATATTGTTTAAAAATTAAAGCCAAACTTACACTTCTGATGTGGTAACTTTTCAAAGGTGTATTAAACATTTTTATGAAAGGAAAAATAATAAATTTGAATTTATATACAAGTTTCGTAACTTTTGTACAATCATTTATGTTTGATTATATTGAAAAGTATATACTTTATCAAAATTGTTTTAACAAATTATGATAAGTAATAATTATTACAAATAAAAGGAAGATTTGGCTAATTTTTGTATGATACAAGGTTATACAATGAACATTCTTGCTCAGGAATCCTCCATGATGCTGGTAGGTTACGCACATGCAAGGACTCTCTTATTGTTACCAGTCTCATCAATTTCATAGCATTCAATGATCATTTCAAGTTTTTCTTATTATGCTATGATTTTAAGGCCTCATAGCGTGGTCCTATAAAATCTAATCTATAAGTGGCCTGTTAACCTACCTTGACCACTTTTCATTCTAAGTTATTTCTAACCTTGACCTAAGCCCTAGTTTTATTTGCAATTTGTACCTCTGTCACATTCTACATGTAGCTAGCTGAATAAATATAATTTACTTTGTATTCTTGTTTGCACTATTATTATTCCTCAGACATAAATGAGTGCAGTGCTGGAGAATATGACTGCCTTGCCTCTCAAATCTGCAACAACAAAGATGGAGGATATTCGTGTGATTGCCCAGGAAGTTCTGTACTTGTTGATGGTCAGTGTACAGGTGAGTACGTTGGTTGTAGTTCGATGTGTAAGAGACGCTGCTCTGTCTTTCACGGCACACTAGCTAAGTATTCTTTTTCAGGCTTTGAAATAATCACGCATGAGAGTAGAGTGCTTTCATATAACTGGCACATTCGCAGCCAAGGGCTTCTCTGCCGTCACAGAAAAAGTGCCAACATTTTATATGGTTGCCTACGACAACAACAAGTTTTACATAAGTTGGTGTGGGTCAAACTCGTGATGGCGATTACATAAGTTGTGGTAAGATGTTATTTAATACACAAGGAAGCTGACAATAGACGAATAAATACAGATATACGTACAACTACTGCTACCAAAGATTACTAAAATAAAGTATAAGTTTGCTTCCTAAAACGTAGCCAGCAATGTCTATCTCACTATGATCACCACAAATGTAACTCTCAGTCTACTCAATCACACTCAATCGTTTCTCAATAACAGTGAGATATAGGGCTAAGCGTGCAGGTAACTGATTTTCTAAATATGATTACAGTGATTTCTCCGACGAGTCCAGTAGCAGAGGTTGTAGATTCACCATCAGAGGAAGCTGAAGAGAACTCAGTATTTTTCTCATTTGAAGGCATGACTAAAGATGAGGTAAGTTTAGGAGTTGTCCTTTCTTAGGAAAACCATAATTGTGTACAATTGAAATTAGCTATGAGCACACCAAAACATTCAATGTGTTTTATTAAAGTTTTAGTAAAGTTCAAGTTCTTATGTCAAAGCAATGATATACAGCCCCAAAGGATAGCCGACGGCGCTCATATGGGCGGGGTTTAATTATGAAGCTCTGTTAGGATTAACCCGGACACGGCACCCGAAAAAAACAAATATGCTGAATAAAGCACCTTGTAAATTTACGAATATTATGAACTATAGTGGTTATTTTACTTATCTGTTGAATTCATTTTGTTGTCAAATAAATATAGTATCCCAATATTGTCACCGTTATGATCAGTCAGTTGCCATTCACAATCATTCGTGATATTAATAGTCACAATCGTAAAATAGCTCAAATTCGGTTTTGCATTTAGATTTTGAGTATGAAAACTACACTGCACAGCTTTGCCTGCTGTCCCATCTTATTGGCAAGGTAAAACAATGTGAAACCGATGAAAGACTTTGTCATTTTATATTAGGGGTGGCAAAATATTAATCAAAAACTAGAAAAAAAATGCCGTTGTTCGGGTAATTATATTCAACTTTAGGCATATACTACGACCTTTACTAATTTTAAATTTACTAAAAATAGGTAATTTGAAATGTTTTATTTTGATTAGATACATTATTTTGGTTAGGTATTACCCCTACATTGCAGAAATTCAATGTTTGCTATTGTGACCCGCGGGGTCTACTGGCTGAATAATCTAATGAAACGATAACAGCGATTCGTGTTTTCTAAAACCTAACAAGGCAACGCGACCGCCCCGCGAGAGTTGTGTTTGCTTTGAAACCCAGGCTAGCACAATCCTAATAGAGCTCCATAATTAAACCACGCCCATATGATAGCCGTCGGCTATCCTTTTGGGCTGTATATCATTGGTCAAAGTAAGATTGTGAAATTATGAATCAAAAGAAATTCCTGAAAATTTAGGTGGCTCCCAAAGTGTTTAGGGTCTTCATTCAATAACTAAAAATAAGTATATATATATAGCGCAAATAGCTCAACACAAGTAGTTTCAAGAGATCTTACAAAGCTTTAAAGACTTAAGAGAATTCATGAAATCATCGTAGCTATTAAGATGTGTGTAAATCAGAAATATAACAAGGACACACAACATCCATTATATTGTAACAAGCATATCGTGACACATGGTGGTCATATTTGAGTAAAAATTGATTTGTAAAGTTCACTAAAGGTTGATTTTTGGAGATAGTCTGATATAGCTGAATTCATTACTATCTATATAAAGCTATTTAATCTTACATAGACAACGTTATAGAATATCTAGATAAGCAAGGTGCTTTGTTAATTTCTAAGAAAAATCGGAAATGTCACTAGCTTTCGAGGATGTCAAAATATGTTAAAGTCTGTAGTTTGACAGTTCATTACAATGCATGTCAGTTACATTAATAACATGCAATTGGCTCATTGAATAGCTAAAATTTCATTGCATATCAGATATGGTTGGATTTACGCTCCAGCGCATTTATTTAAAATCTTATTAGTTCAATGGCTACTTTTCTATCCAGTATGTGAGATAATTCTGCAATAAAAGAACCAGTTATAAGCAGACAGGTGAAGTGGCCAAATGCTTTTTATTTTCTATAGCAAATTAAAAGCAACATATAAGCCATGATTTAAAGTGAGTTTACTAACATACCCCTTTTTATTCATTTCTACAGAGTAGTTTTCTTTCACACCAGTTCAAACAACTCAGTGCATTTAATGTATTTTAGGCATTTTTTCTTACATATCGTTACAGATTATACATGATTGTGCTGTCTGAGTGGTGTTGCACATTTGTCTAATGATTTAATATTAATCATTTTATAGTACACAGTAGAAAAAGAGGTCAGCCTATTCACTCTCCTGGCAGCTTCTGCCAATGAGCTTTGCGCTGAGAATATCTGCAGTTTTATACCAGACTCGGAGGCCCGTAGGAGAAGGTAATGTAATACTATGTCATCAATCTGCCAGTTGAAGATTCCGATATACAGCTTTAATTATATGCTCTTAAAACTTGCTCAGAAAAAATTTGATTTTCACCCAATGAAAGTTATAAGATTTTTAATGGTTTGAACTGTTTGTTGAGCTGAGTGATGCTGGTTGGTTCGATTGAATCTTCAATTTTTGACACTTAACTTCTGTTCATTTCAAGTAACTTATAAGTTTTATGTCATTTCACTTAAGGCTGCCCATGGCTCAGAGGTCTAGAGGTAACTAGTGGCAGCAAGAAAGGCACCTAACCTTATTGTGTTTTTACTAATCCTAAACAAGGAAAAAAAACCTCTGCATTTAATGTGTAAATGAGAATTTAACTTGTAGTTTGAAAAAATACTATATTTTGTGTCATATTACATGTATGTCTTGCAAGTAATACACGGTTTTATTTACTGATTAACATGATGGATATATCTCACTTACTTGCAGCCATGTTGCTAGGGCTGTTTTGACTATTGGTATGAGCTGTGATTAATTTTTCCGTAGAAACATCAAAATTCATATTAAAAATGATCTGGCCATTCACATGTATGAGCGAGAACTTCATTAAAATCACAGTAAAATTAAACAGATTTATTTATTTTAATAATATGTAATAAAATATTTCAAAAGTGAGAGACAAGTTAAAAATAACAAGGTGATTACTGATAGCATGCATCAGAGTGATGACCCTGACACCAAAGTTATCTGCAAATTCCTTTGAAACTTTCTAGTCTTGTTTTTTGTCTCAAGTTCTGCTCACATACTATAGGAGAAGGTCAGCAGGCAGCGTAACATTCTATAAAGAGTATTTCTCAAGACTTCCTGGATATCCGCAGGAGAATAATGGAGATCTTGACTTGGCCATTTACTCCATTTTACCAGGAAGTGGGGTGCTGCCTAATTCACTTCTGAAACAGGCTGTTGAAGATGTTGCAGTCAACATTTCCATAGCTCTTGGTAAGTGGCCTGTAGCGCGTTTTACATCAGAGGTCAATCTGCAAGGTTTATTCTGGTAAGCATCCACACCAAAATTATGAGGTGTTAGGCTAACTCATAGCTGATTCCTGTGGGTGTTGCTACATTTACCCTAACAAATTTTCTTGACAATAAAATAAAAACTAATAGGTTACAATTAATTAAAAAAAAGTATTAATTGGCTACCTTTAATAATATCTACAAATATTGGTGCTATAGGCCTATAAGCTTTACACTTCTCCAGTATTACTCATCTAGTAGAACATGATTAGTTGGGTGTTATATTATAAGAAATATATGGGTAAATAGTAAGTAAGTAATATGGGTAAGTATTAAGACTTGTATGCTAGCAGTCCGTACACTGTGAGAGATCATCATGAGTAGTAAACATGTGCACAATTATTCCATAAAGCTGGAAGGAGGTCTAGTGGAACAGTTGGTAGTGTGTATCTGAATATCTGGTTTTGTTTCCTGTCTGGTAAAAATATTCTTTCCTAACGCTCTTAACCTGGTTTTGGACAGACAGACAGACACAACTATTGTTATAGTAAATATTCACAATCTATATAAAATTAAAATTTAAAAATGTTTGAATTATGTTTGCAATATGAAATAATAAAATGAATGTACATACAAATAGAAATTGCCTCCCATTGGCGACACCCATCAGCAATGCTTATCAGTGAGTTGTGCCATCTTGCTGAAGCATTCCAAAAACATTGTACAACTCATTTGTGTATTAAGCACCACTCAAGCTGACGACATACAAACACAAATGTTTTTGCTGCCTAATCTGCAGTTTTTTTTTACACAAACTATCAGAGTATTTGAAGAGTGGGGTGAGATGGGGTGGTTTTTAATAAGGCCCATAAAGCATAATACTTCATGGGGCTCATTAAAAACACCATGTAAACAGAGTAAATGCTTTTGGCTTTATCACTTTGATGTAACCTTTACACTTCAAAAAACCAGATTTAATATTGGAGCTATGCACAACAAGTGGGTAATAACAGACTTTAAAATATTATTTTTTATAAAGTGCCAAACAAATTATACATGTAATAAGGGTTTTACTATATTAATATCTGGCATTCCTGATGAGATTATCATGTTGGAATAAGCAGCAATTCTTTCAATGCAAATCATTTGTAGCTTATGGTTTACAAGTAATGCACCAACTTTTCTGAACAGATAATTATTGTGGGCATTGGGTGACATTCTCGATGCAATCCATACAAGCGTGACCTTAAATACCAGTTCAGCTGCCTAGCCATCTTGTCCCTGAGAGCCAATACCTATTAACCAGATCTACCAGATTCAGTGTTTGGTTTTTAAATAAAAAAACCTAATATGGATAAGTTTTCAGAATATTCTTTTACGATGTCATTATTTATTATATATTCATACTGTAAAAGTTTTGTGCAACCTTCACTTTTTCTCCACTAGTACAAGACTCGGTGCATGAGTTTATACATATATTTCTGCTTAGTTCATAAGTTGTACAAGAATGATCAAGTAACAGGCAATGAACAGGCCCAGAACAGCTCTGCTCTTCTACACAAATGTTCGAGCTTATATAGCTGGTAAGCTCCGCCTCCGTTCTACTTGGCTGGGCACGGCTCGACTCGGCTCGGTCTTGACCCGGCTCTGGCTTGGCTTTGGCTTGACTTGGTGTAAGGGGACGCATCCACCACACACTCTCCCCCATTGGCCACTAAGGTCTCTAATTTATGTCCTGAGAGAGCACCAGTTAGGCCAGGGCCTCATGCTGGTAGGCTCCGTAGCGGAGGGGCTCCACCTCCTCTAGCAGTAGTTGGCACTCCCGGCCCTCCAAGTTTCCTTGCCATAAGACCGTCTGCATTGTCTCAGCAGCCCTCGTCCACTCCTATGCGTTTTGTGCCAACAACCAGGCTCGGCTGCGTCTGCAGGAGGGTCTGGCTAGCTGGAGTCCGTCCCACTATCTCAGCCAGCGTGCGTGATCCAGCGGGATCCAAGGCCGTCCGGCTCCTGGTCGAGGTCGGGCGGACCCCGGCTGGGGAGCACAGCTGAGTCCTGGCCTGCTGGACTCCTTTTTGCAGGCTACGACGCCTCCTTCCTCTAGTAGTGGGAGTGCAAGCAGCCATCGTTAGAGATCCCCGCATGTTCTCCTGGCAGAACTGCTCCAAGGAGTCCTGGTCGACTAGATACACCACCGGCTCCACTCCTCCCTGCTGGTGAGTAGCGTGGTGTAATAGCATTTGATCTCTCGACACGTGCTGCCAGTCACAGGGGCACACAAACATGGCGTAGTGTTGTAGGACATGAAAGTGGATCAGCCGAGTGCTGGTTGTAAACTGGCAGATCTGGCAGCTCCCATCCTTCACCTGTTCCTCGCTCGTGAGACAGTTTTGGAAGACAAGTATTTGATAGTCCTTACTATCGTCTTCTTCCGCGGCCTGGTTTCCTTTGGCTCCGGCTCTCTTATGGGTGTGCTTTCTCTAACAGTAACAGCCGGTGGAGAAGAGGACAACTCCGGTGAGGGGAGGCTGACTCGTCTCCTCTTAGTGCGTACAGCAGCCACCTGGCACTCCTCTTCTACCTCTTCTGGCATGGTCTCGTTGAGGAAATCCTCCACTCTCTCCTATGTTAGGGTTGCATCTAACAGTGCCTCCACTCCTTCTTTGGTAATTTCTAATACGGCAGAGTCTGGTTGTCGTGTCATATCCAGCTCCGTGTCGTCCCCCTTGTAGGCCACCATGTTTGCCGGTGTTGGCCTATTCATTCCTTCTCCAGCTTTTTTCAAGCTAATTGTGACCAAAGTCAGTAAGTCCTGTAGTGATGTGTTGCCTTCGCTATCCATCTTTTCCAGCGCTCTGATGTCGTCCAGGAAAAACAAGTGCTTTAAAAGGAAAGCCTTGGTTGCGTTCGTGAAAATCGTTTTACAACCTTCCCACGACCTCCGAACTCTTTTCCGACAATTCCATAGAATAACATACACCATCTCCGTACCGTTCCGGCTTCCTAGTTGTCCGGGCTGGCCTCGGATTGTGCCAGACCGGAGTTGATTGGATTGCGGGGTTGATGGGATCTGGTGTTGTGGTCTTTTCGGTCTCCACTGGGTTTGCTTCAGGTTCTCCCAAAACTTTTCCCGTGTGGCTGGATTGATTCCCTCGGAACTCGGAGGGTGTCTTTGGCTTTCTCCTTCCTCCGGTCTGGCCGGATTTTCTCCCGGAGTTATCTCTTGCCCTTGTTTTTCTGCAGCCTCTAGCAGCAACTTTTCCCAGCTATGGGGCGGCATTATGGGTACATGGTTTATTCTGACCTCCTCCTGCCTCTTCTCCGGCCTGCTTGATCGAGCTCCTTTTATGTTAGAACCTCTCCTTGGCTCCAGGGTAGCCGGGGCTTGCCCCAACCTTTCTGGGCAAGCATGATAAGGTTTCAGCCTTTCTTCGCTTTGAATGGAAAACTGGCTCTGCCATTCCACCAAATATGCGTGGTTCCCCCAGGCCTTCAGGACCTGGTATGGTCCCACAAATTTCGCCTGTAGCTTGGGGTTTTCTCCCCGTCTCTGGCGTTTATTTGTGAGCTATACCCAGTCATCTGGGGCGTACAGCGGTGGCTCTTCCCGGTCCTCCTGTCTCACCTCCATCTAACTTTGTTGTAGCATTTCGTGCACTGTCTGCAGCCTCCGCTGCATCTTAAGGGCGTGCTCACGGGCAGGAAAAACTCGGTCGGTGGTGGGTGGCTTTCCAGCTGGTCCGGCAACCTCAGCTCCGGTCTAAACATCAGCATGTTGGCTGTTTCTCCGGTTGTGGAGTGGGGGTGCCTCGGTATGCCCTCATCAGCTGGGGAAGCAGCAGGTCCCACTCATCTTGTCCTTGGGCCACGAGTAATGCTCTCAAGGAGTCTCCGAGTCCTCGGTTGTTCCGTTCAACGATTCCATTGGCCTGTTGGTGATAAGGAGTCGTATGGGTTTTCCTCACATTCCAGATTTGGCACAGTTCGGCCATCAGTTGGCTCTCGAACTGCGCCCCCTGGTCCGTGTGGATCTGCTCAGGTAACCCCAGGTAGCAGAAGACCCACTCATCCAGTGCATTTGCGACCACTGGGGCCGTGGCGTCAGGTAGTGCAGGTGCGCCCTGCTATTGGGTGAGGTGGTCGGTGAGCACCAGCACCCACTTATTGCCCCTAGGCGTGACCGGAAATGGCCCCACCAGGTCCACGGCCACTTTCTGCCAGGGTCGTTTGGCATAGAGCGTTTTTTCCCTCCGGCTGCCTTTGTCCCTCCATGCTTTGCAGCCTGGCACATCTCACAACTCTTGATGAGCCGTCTGACTGTGGCCGTCAGTCCGGGCCAGTACCAAGTCAGCTGGAGGCGGCTTATTGTTCTTCCTACCCAAGAGTGAGCTAGGGCATGCGTTTGCCACACAGTGGTCTCCCGCATGGTCGGGGGGCAGATGGCACATCATCTGGGGTAGTCCTGCGGGGCCACACGTGCTTCCAGCACGCCGTCCTGTCATATGAGCAGAGATCCTCGCATGTGATGTCGGATATCCAGCTCTCTGCTTTCGACTTCCAGGTGTTCCGCTGGCACCTCTTCTCCTGTGGCGATGGCACGATGCATGATGGCCACTGGTCCTTGTCCGGTGGCCTGTGTCCTTGCCAGCTCGCCCTTTGGTCCTGTCATCCCTAGTGTAGCCGGTAGCCCCTCGGAGGAACCTCATGCAGCCAGGTTCAATCCCACCCCTGTTGGGGCGAGAGTCCAGTGCGAGTTGCCGGCCGGCCCCCGAGTTATGCGACGTTGCCCAGGATCGATCCCGCCCTTTCGAGAGTGGAGTCTCATCCAGGCAACTGGTTGGTACCCACGCAGCTAACGACCCTTGTTCCTTTGCCAACTCCTTCCGTGAGGGGCCCCCGTCCCTCTGCTCGATGCTCACGCATTGCTAGCAGTCCTCGCAGGTTTGCCTGCTCAACCCATCTGCATTTCTGTGGCGAGTCTCTGACAAATGCTCCAGGATGTAGCGGAACTCAGCCAGGATCTCTAGCTACTGGGCTACCTGGTTCGAGGGTTCCTCCTCCTGCATAGCCACCGGAGTGACGCGTGGTCTGTCTGTAAGAGGAACTCCTGCCAATACAAATACGGTTGAACATGCTTAACTGCCTTTACCACCACAAGCAGTTCCCGTCGAGTGACGCAGTAATTGCGTTTTGAGGGGGTGAGGGTCTTGCTGTAGTAGGCAATGACCCTCTCACAGCCCTCTTGTACTTGGGACAGTATGACTCCACTCCACATCCGCTGGCGTCTGTGTCCAGGATGTACTGCCTTCGAGGATTCGGGTACCCCAAGATCGTGGCGGTGCTGATACTATTCTTCAGCGCGGTGAAGGCGATCTGTTCCCTTTCTGTCTATTTCCAGGGCTCTCCTTTTGCAGTCAGTCAGTGCAAGGGATGCGCTATAGTGGCAAACTTTGAGATATATTGTCGGTAGTAGCCGACCGTCTCGAGGAATCCTTAGAGTTCTTTTACTCCACTCAGGCTCAGCCATTCTGTGACTGCCTTCACCATGTCGGGGTCTGTTAAGACTCCATCCTGGCTTACTATGTAGCCCAGGCAGCAGACCTGAGGTTGTAATAGTTTGCACTTGGACGGCTTTAATTTTAGTCCGGCCTTGTGGAGTCTCTGGAAGACCTCCTCCAGCCGATGCAGATACGTATCAAAATTCATGGCAATGACTATAATATCATCCAGGTATAGTAGCAGCGTTTTCTACTGGAGGCCGGGTAGAACGCGCTCCATGAGTTTTTAAAAGGTGGCGAGGACAGACGTCAGTCCGAAAGACAACACTTTCCATTTCCATAATCCGGACCGTGTCGAGAAGGCTGACTTGTCCTGCGCCTCTGTATCCAGGGGTACCTGCCAGTACCTGCTCACCAGGTCGAGCGTGCTAAAATAGCGGCTGCCAAACAGGGCATCCAGGCTGTCCTCGATTCTGAGTAGAGGGTAGGCGTCCTGCTCAGTTACAGCGTTTAGAGGCTGGTAGTCGATGCAGAAGCGCCACTTCCCACCCTTCTTCCGGACCAACACCACGGGGAGCTCCAAGCTCCCCCGGCTGGCTCGATAAGCCCCCGCTTGAGCAGATCCTGGGCCTGCCTCTCAGCCTGGCCTCCTTCTCCGGTCCGAGTCTGTGGGGGAGGGGGTTGCCGAATTGGCTGGGTGCTCTCTTTAAGTGGAATGGAATTTTCAACCTCGGCAGTCCTTCCTGGGTCGTTGTCACCTGTACTGAACATGGTGGCATATCGACTCGGCAAGGAAGTAAACCTCGCCATTTGACTCGTCCCCTCACAGTTTGGCCGAGCCGCCTGGAACAACTCCTCAAGGTGAGCCGGCACTCCATTGATTGAAGTTGGACCGGCGTCACACAGTAAGGGGTCGTCCTCTTTGACCTGCAGGCTCTCCACTCCCGTGTAAGTGCCGATAGTGGCTCCGGACCGAAAAGTCAATGGCCGCTCCGTAGCATTCATGCAGTGGGTGATGAACTGTTTCTTGGGTCTCGGCTGATTCAGGCTACTTGCTACTAGAGGTCCGTCGGGAAATCCTTCGATCAGTCCTATGGAGGAGTAATTTTGCGTGGTGATGCGACAGTGTATTGCCATCTCAGTCCGGGCAAAAACCACTACCTCCCTTATCACCTGTACTTTGCTCTGTAGCAGCCACCCATGTCGATCCGTGCAGACTAGCTGTCTGCCATCCACTTGGACCACCGGTTGCTCAAATTTGAGAGAACATTGGTGGGCCAAGATGAATGGCATTCCGAGTATGGCATCCTCATTCAGACGGCTAACCACAAAGACTTTCTCCGTCTTTACATCCCTCAGGCAGATGGTCAAACGGATTATCTCGTAGAAGGGGAGCTGTGTGCAACCAGCCAATAGTCCGTGGTTGTCACTCTCCTCGAGTTGGTTTTATACAGCTCCTGGCAATCGGTCAAAGACCTGCTTATTGATCAAGTTTGTGGTGCATCCTATATCTAGAAGAAACTGGATAGGCCGCCCCTCCACCCTTCTTGGAGGAAATAGCTGGTGGAGTGAGGTTGGCTGAAGGCTTGCGCCCTAGTGGTGTCTTCCAAACATCTTCCTTTCCGTAGTGGGACAGGGTCGGTCCCACATTCAGGATAGACCCGGGGCTCCTGTGATTGCCACCGCCAAGGCGGAGAAGGGGCCGGCCCTGCCGCCTTTAAGGCAGGCGTCCGACCATACGGTCCAGCGGGGGTGGTTCTCACTGTCTGGGGTGGAGGGGATTTGGGTGTCACCCTCCTTCGTTTCAGGCTACGCTCCTGCCGTTCGCACACAGGGGCGTAAGCAGTATCCGAGACAGTGGGAATGTCCAGACTGGTCTCACTCAACAACTGGTAGTAGTTTCGTGTCTCCACAGGCCTTTCCTGTGCACGAATTTTTCTCGGCCTAATCCTTGCTGGTTGAGACCAACCGTCGGCTGTCACTGAATCCCGTGTAGTCCTATTGTGTCTCCGGGGTTGTTTGGCCTTGGCACAGCCAGTAGTCGGAGTTACTGCTGTGGCCGTTCTTCGTGTCCTGAAGCCGGTTTGGTGTAGCGAAGGCAATTCTTCCGTACGTGCCCCGGTTGCCCACATCTCTAGCAATGGGTAGCTGGCTGGCTCCTCCTCTCTGTTGAATTGCGAACCTGCCCCTGGAGCTGTTCCACCTTGTCCCTGATAGTTTGGACCAGCCAGACTAGTCGTCCTGTAACATCGGTTTTGGCTGAGTTCACCTGGTCGGAGGCTCCTCCCTCCAGGGTTCGTACTAAAGATCCGGTGGATTTACGCTGGCCTCCTTGGATCTGAAAGTAGTCGTTCCCGGCCCATAAAGTGTCAGCCAGCATGGGCGTGTGTACAACCAACAGATGTCGCTGTAGGGCAGGGTACCTTAGGGAGCTGCCGAAGGTCTCCATAACCATACTATTTCGGTGTCGATTCGGCAGGTCTCTGTATGCAATGCGTACCAACCTCTCAACCTCCATAGCATGCTCCTGAAGTGTCATCCTTTCCTCTCACCTAAGGGCATTGAGCTGGCTTAGCGCCTGCCTAGCGGATAGCCCGAATCTTGCCCGGAGGGCATTGAAAATGGCCTCCTGGTCCTCGGCCCATCCGCAGTCTTCGGCCTGTTCGCCCAGTTCTCCCCGGAGTGGGCGGGTTGCTCCTTTCGTCCACTGGTTGGCGTCGGCTACCTCTGTGAAGCAGGCGATGAAGTACTCCCCATTTCCATTTCCAGTGTACTGGGGAGTCCTAAACCGTGGTGTCGGTTCCTGAGCCCTTGGCATCAGTAGTACCCGTTCTAGTGCCTCAACTAGTCGGTCGGGTCCCAGATCAGCACTTCTTGCCCTCCTGTTGGCCATTTCTGGTTTTCAGTAAGTTTCTGCTCTCTTCCCAAAGCAGTGCCTCTGCTGTGTCCGTGGCTGTTGGCTCTTTTTCGGAATTCTTCCTGTAGGAAGTTTTTCCGGTAGAAGCTCGCCGCCTCCTCAGGCAAGTCTTGTTGGAGCCTTTAGTAGGTTTCTGCTCCCGGAGCAGTACATCTACTGGGTCCGATACTGCAGGGCTTTCCGCAGCTCTCTGTGTTTTCTCCTATAGGAAGTTCTTCTAGTAGGAGCACGCTGCCTCTTCAGGTAAGTCCTGTCGGAGCCTTTAGTAGGTTTTTGCTCCTGGAGCAGTGCATCTACTGGGTCCGATACCGCAGGGCTTTCCACAGCTCTCTCTGGGTTTCTTCCTGTTGTCAGGAAGTTCTTTCAGTAGGAGCAGTGTCGCAGTTTTTCAAGCAGCCCAGTTCATCCAGAGTCCAGTGACCCTTCCAGTGTTTAGTGATTCTGATGCAAGTCCTGTGGTGGAGTTCTTGGGATCGTCAGCGATCCCACTGCTACCACCAGTGTAAAGGTTTTGTGCGACCTTCACTTTTCTTCCACTAGTACAAGACTCGGTGCATGAGTTTATACATATATTTCTGTGTAGTTCATAAGTTGTACAAGAATGATCAAGTAACAGGCAATGAACACGCCCAGAACAGCTCTGCTCTTCTACACAAATGTTCGAGCTTATATAGCTAGTAAGCTCCGCCTCCGTTCTACTTAGCTGGACCTGGCTCGGCTCGGTCTTGACTCGGCACGGCTTTGGCTTGGTTTAGCTTTGACTTGGCTTAGTGTAAGGGGACACCATCCACCACAATACATAATCTAAAAACAAGCATGTTAATAGTTTGTTAATTTTGTTTCATCAAAAAAGTTTACACGTCAGTAAGAAATAGAAAACAAGTAAGAGCAATGAAGACTTACACGGGCAGTAGCATAGCTAGTCATGGCGCTGGGCCCGGGCTAGTAGTTCGTTAATTTAGATAGAAACAATATACAATGACTATTTGAGTGAATCAAGGAGGTGTTGCTTGAGACGATCCTTTAGTTAAGATAGCTAAGAATAGTTAAGGCAGAACATAAACTTACTGTTAAAATACTATAGAAATAGAAATACCATAGAAATACCTGTATATGTACAGGTATTTTTATGGTATGAAAGGAAAGAAATGTTTTTACAAGCAAATAGTAGTAAACATTTTAGTGAACTGTTTTGCAGTGTCAATCATAGCTTGATTGTTAGACGACGAAATCATTGTTAGACGAAATGATTGTTAGACGATAAAATTTGACAGATGAGCTACGGTAGTTTGTTTTCAGGGGAAAGTATGTATACCATATGATTCACACACCAAGTTTATCTTTCCCTTGTAGGCGTTAATATTACAATTATCGTGGACGACTCTATAGTGATAAATCCAACGACAGCTGCGACAGAGTATGCTGCTGCCGAGAGTAAATTCATCATCTATGTTGCTGTTGGCTCTGGGCTCGTTGCTCTCACCATAGTCATAGTGCTAATTGCTGCCTGTGCAACTCACTCAAAGAAGTAAGTGGAATCATAAAGGCCCTATTGGAAAGCTGTTTTGGCTTTTGAAAAATTGTTCTTGTTTTTGGATTAGAAAATAAATATGTACTTACATGTATTTTAAGTTGTTGTTTGTCATCGATGCAAAAGCGATTTTAAAATCCTAATTACACATCTTATTTGTGTGCTGGAATGAAATTAGCTTTTGCCAACAGTTTTTGTGTACTGTGTTTATTAAGACGAGTTTGTGATTTGTTCAGTAACGGTGACATGTAAAACATAAAACAGTAAAAACACATACATGTAAAACATGAATACAAAACAATTAGTGATGGAAACAATTTCTTTCAACCATCAATTTATAGACCTGTCCCAGCTTAACAAATCAGTGAAGCAGCTACAGGCATTTTCAGAAACAGTGCCTTTGATCATCAAGCTACTGTCTATATATACAAATTAGATTTCAGAGAAGTGAAGCTTTCACAGCTGTTTATAACCGGTAGGATGGAAGTTACTGGTTCCATCAATAATTATAAGTCAATTGCTGTCTTTTATTAATGTTTTACATACAAGTGTCTTGCTGTTTTGTTTCACATTTTATATTTATTGAGCAGGTGACAAACTTGTATTAATCCACGCCATGGACATGGACATGTACAAGTACTAATTCCGTTCCACCACAGTTACTATTTCTAATTCATACAGATGTGCCCTAAGTCTGATTTCTGAATAAAATTTGATGTGCTTCCTTTTTTATACTGAACTTAATAACAGTAATAAAAAAAAATTTTGATAAAGAATGTAAAGAATGATAGTGCAGAACATTATTACTATATTCTATACAATTGAGTCTATAAAGAATTTTGTGTACTATGAGTCGAAATCTTTGTTTAGGCATAAGGGGATTGCGCAATCTCCAGAACAAGTACCATCCCCAATAATCAATCTGCCAGAAGTTGAAGCAGCTTAAGATGCCAACAGGGTTACCTAGGCAGCAGGTCAGTATACCTAATACCTGGCTGTAAGGTGCTATACGCTGATTAATACAAGGAAGTGTATTAGACTTATTGTCAGCGTTGATAGCAGTTGTTTGTATGTAGTGTATATTATACTTCTAGTCTCAATAAAACTGTACTATGAGAAGTATTGCAAATGTTTAAAACTTCATAAAATATCTGTTGAGCATTGCATAGCAACAAATATAGAGTATTGCATGGCAACCAATTAGAGTATTGCATAGCAACAACTATATAGTATTGCATAGCAACAGCTATAGAGTATTGTATGGTAACAACTATAGGGTATTGCATCCCAACAAATATAGAGTATTGCATGGCAACAACTATTAAGTATTTCATGGCAACAACTATAAAGTATTGTAAGATAACAACTATAGAGTGTTGTGAAGTAACAACTATAGAGTCATGTTTGGCAACAACTATAATAGAGTATCACATGACAACAACTATCAAGTATTGCATGGCAACAACTATAGAGTGTTGTGAAGTAACAACTATAGAGTCATGTTTGGCAACAACTATAGAGTATCACATGGCAACAACTATCAAGTATTGCATGGCAACAGCTATAGAGTATTGTACGGTAACAACTATAGATTGTTGCATGCAACAACTCTGGAGTGTCGTATGACAACAACTATAGAGAATTTCATTGCAAACTATGGAGTATTACATAACAACAACTATAAAGTATTGCATGGCAACAACTGCAGAGTTTTGCATGGCAACAACTATAAAGTATTGTATGACAACAACTATAGAGTATTGCATGGCAAAAACTATAATGTATTGCATGGCAACAACTATGCAATATGGCATGATAACCCTTCTAAAGTATTGCATAGCAACAACTATATAGTATTGTACGGCAACATCTATAAAGTATTGCATGGCAACAACTATAGCGTAGCAGCAACTTTGCAACTTTAGCAATTTTGCAGCAACTGCAAAGGATTGCATAGCAGTACCTGAGTAGTATTTTATAATCACTTTTACATAGTATTGTCTTGCATATTGTCCAAAACGCTCAATGCATGGCAATTAAAATAATTTCTTTAAAATCATTATTCATATTGGTTAGATGGTTGTTATAGTTAGGTAGTTGCTTAGAAAGTCAGCACTCATTATAGAAGATGACTGACTCAACTAATATTGTTTGTCTAATGTTTCAGCTGTCAAAGGGCTGCCGAATGTCACCTTGTCACTGGGATATTGTACCAGCTGATTTCATTCTGTATTTGTACCATTTTGTGAGTGTTTATTTAACTGACAGTATATGGGTTGGCATCCATTTCTATGATTATTCTCCACTTATATCAGTCGAGATAAAATTTATGGCGCAGCTCATCAGTTGCATGTATGAATATAACATGTAATTAATATAACATTTATATAAAAGTTTATCTATGATTATATTTTTTATGTATTTACATCATTTTTATAACAACTGTACCCCAGCACATAAAATGTATACTTTGATTTATTCTATTGGTTGTATAACTAAGTAGTGAGACCTAAAACCACCAACATATACTGGAATAAAAGATTTTGACAGCTTACTGTTTTTGTAAGTTTATTTTTGGAATTCTTTGTATCACAAATAAATGTATTATGATGCTTTTTATGGTTTGTGTTATTAATTTATGTTGTTATTCTCAACATCTCTAAGACAAATTGTACTTAAAATTAAGAGCAGGATGTTATGAGAATTTACAAATTTTAGAATAGCTGAATCAAATTTTCATCAACTTGGAAATTGAAATATTACATTGATGATGCCTCTAAAACTGTGTGTATTGTAATTTTTTTTAAATTAATCGTACCATATTAAATTGCATGTAATTTGACATTATATTTCTCTTAGAATGCTTAACCTAAAATCCACGAACCAAATTTGTGGCAAAGCTTGAAAGTTTTGTGTTAACTAATCTACAACGGATCCGACAGTCCATTTATTAGTTTACTATTTATTGTCTGCAGAATGAGATACATGTAAGTGTTGTTCCGTTATCTGACATTTTCATTCCTTCTCCATGTTTTGATGAGCTGAGCATTTCATTGATTGAGTTGACTTGGAAAAGTATAAAAATCGAAAACAACAGATGGTAGGGGAAGCAACAGATCAGCGTTATGATGTAGAAGACTTGTCTGTTACGATACAGTTTGTTGCAGCGACTAATATTTACTATAGTTTATACAATGAGCAGACTTAATTGTAACATAAAAGGAAACAAAACTGAAAATGAAACTTCTGTTGATTCATTCATTTACCAGCTTGGTTATGAATATATAAACAAATAATGTTTACATTTCATTATACTCAGTAAACTGTAAGCTGATATAACAACATTTATAATAATAACTTACCTTTTGAAATTGCAAGTCATAAATTCGGGGCTTTTTAAGTCTGTTGGTATTTGTTTTCACTGAAATGTAGCTGTTTATTCAAATCTATCATAAGATTTCAAATTCATGTGGTTGGTATATAGCTAGTAGTAGGCTTTCATTCTTCAATACTTTTATCAAACTCTCTATATAAAAGGTATAGCTCACACCTGTAACGCTTGTAACAGTTTGACAACAAAAAACAGCTTGCAGTCAGCTCCACAAAACAATGTAGATATTGTCTGCTAATGTGGGTGTCTTCACTCATAACATCTGATTAAATGTAACTTATTCGCAAATGTTTGGTATCTCGTATCATATATGTTTGTGCTGAAGGATAGTGTGGCATGGTAATAGCTAAAATATAGGACCACAGGTATTGAGATCTACAGTCATAATGACTCAGCTTTATGGCCACAGGGACTAAGAAATATATCCAGGGAGAATAGAGGCTATGATCATAGTGACTGAGGGGTATGATCACAGAGATTGAGGGGTATGATCACAGTGACTTTGGGGGTATGATCACAGTGACTGAGGGGTACGATCACAGTGATTGAGGGGTATGATCATAGTGACTGAGGGGTATGATCACAGTGATTGAGGGATATGATTACAGAGATTGAGGGGTATGATCACAGTGACTGTGGGGGTAAGATCAGAGTGACTATGGGGGTAAGATCAGAGTGACTATGGAGGTATGATCACAGTGACGTTGGAGTATGATCACAGTGACTGAGGGGGTATGATCACAGTGACTGTGGGAGTATAATCACCGTGACTGAAAAATATGGTCGCAGTAATTGAGAGGTATAGTCAGTCACTGAGATGTATTATCACAGTGACTGGCATATTTTGTCTCAGTAACTGAAAAATATAGTCACAGCGACTGATAGGTATGGCTCAAGGTGAATAGAAGACAATTCACAATCGGATGAACATGGTACCCTATTATAGACTCTCAAGATCATTACTCGGCATATATATTCACGCGGCCACATCTGTCCTAGTTACGTGAAAAGCAGTGTTGCAGGTCCCCGCTTCCACCCGATTTCCTCCTTTCTCTTCAGCTCAATACTTGAATACTATTTCTTAGGTAAATAAAGCCCGGTTGACATAATATCAGTTTGCCCATACTCATTTGCTGCACTTGTCACCGGTGTTACAAGTTGTGTTTTTGTTCAATGAAACAATGAAAAGAAAATGAGCTATATCAACAAGCACAAAGAGCCACTTCTGGCTTGTTTTCAACCTTTCAAACGTAAGTCTCTGTTAAGAAGTGCACAATGCCAGTTTTTCAAAAAGAAATATTTGATAAAGATCTGAAAGATACATATAGATTAAACGTTTTGATTGCCGTCACTTGTGGCAATGAGCTGAAGTAAAGTGGTAAGTTATATAATAAACATAAAAATAGAGAATATTAGTACCGTATGCAGTCAAAAAGAAGCTTATGAATTCCTCAATATACTGTATATATTAAAAAATATTTGACTCCATCCTTGAAGTAACGTCCACATCTGACTTTCTAAGTTCACGTGAAGAGGCGACAAGGAATATTGGATATAAACTGTAAAAGCTATAAAACTAGGGCAAAATATAAGCCAATCTAGCTTAAATTTTACCTAGTTTAAGGTAGAGTAGGTTACACAATAGATCTGTATCACCAGATCAACATCTGAATCTACACAATCTTGGAAGTGCACTTCCATGAGAGTGTCTCTATAGTGGGTTAACAACAGAAACTTCTTTGTGTTGATTCATGCTTTATTAACATGGTTGTTCACGTGTAATTTAGTTTTATATCATATTAAATTGTTCATGTTTAGTTTTTACACAGTTTTATAAAATGGATTAGTTTTAATGCTATGGGTAAACTACGTGTCGTATTTATTAAGGAGTAATAAGTGATTTTTAAACTATGGAACAAAGCACAAGCAGAGTGTGTTTTTATGAAAATATTTGCACCAGCATACAACGGTTTCAAAAGGAAAATCAAATCTCTACCGGAGTTAACCATTTATGTAAAGGACTGGCTAATCCACTTGATTCACTCAAATGAACTTCATTCTTCCAAAGATTCAGTATACTATTGGTCACTAGGTGATCTTTTCCTCTCCTTGCCAATATGGGTTATCAGTCACATTGGAAATTATGGCTTCTACTGACAATACTCGCTTCTCAAGTGTCCGGCGAGAATACGGCTGAAAACGCTGATGTGATCCAATCATCTGAAGAGCCTCCTATAGACTTTACAGATGACATGTTCAAGTCTTCACCTGAAGCCACCTCCAGCGATGTTCAACATGACACAGCTTCTACTGCAGAGTTAGCAGGTTAGTGTTTACAAACAACAGCACTGTAGCAATACATAGATGTATACAACAGTGTTGTTGCAATGCATCGAGGTATACAACAGTGCTGTTGCAATACATTGAGGTTTACACCGACACTGTAGCAAAAGGGTACTTAAATTTAGTGGTTTCATTTATGGTGAATGAACTCAGTGTGAAAAATATTTGTGTGAGGTCAAAAAAGTCGCAATACTCCCCAAAAACATGAAAAATGGGCATTGTAAAGTTCTTTGATATTGTAGCTACAAAGGCATGTCAACCTGCCTAAAGGTTTTCTCCACATTATAAGCTGAGTAAGAATTTACGAAAGGTAAATATTTGTGCTGGGTTAGAAATGCTTTGGGTAGATCAAAGAGAATAAATTGTACTAAAAAGGAAGATTAAACTAGTAACTACTAACTGTGCTAAAACTGAAAAAAGTTGATAAATTAACTAGTAGTAACATGTTAAAGGGTCGATGAACGTTGTTCATAAATGGTACGAATGCTTAGGCATAAACACAGTTGCTCTGCACTGTTAACACAACTATTCGCAGACAGATTTACACACAGATTCCTAGACAGATTCATAAACAGATCAGGTCAAAGATGTAAGTTGTAGATGTAGATTAGTGATGTAAGATGTAGTTATAGGCGCCAGCATCATCAGCTGCCAAGATGTTTAATTGTTGCACAACTGAAAGCTTCTGTAAATAATCTTTAGCTTTGTCTGGTGCGCCACCTTTCGATTTTGCTGACTGTTGCTGAATTCCTTTACTCCAAGGCCATAAATCAGCTTCGAAGACTCTTTTGGAAAACTTAACTTTTGGCGTTCTCTTTGTATGCTCAAATGTAGATTTCAGTTAAAAATGAATTCTTCCAATTTCATGTAACTATTCTAATAGTGTCGTTTGAGAATGGCAAGTTTTCTTTTTTAACTATACATTGGCTTAGCAGCTAGAACAGTTAATGAAATAATTAGAACAAATATGTTATTTAGCCCGAGGTTTAATGTTTTGCAAAGTTTCATTATGTAATGATGTAAACAAAATGTGCTGTGTAAAATAGGTGAAAATTTTAGTGTCCTAATTGAAGTCGCTTCCAGAGCAGAAGCTTGAAAATATAATAGTAGAAACAATGTTTATATGCGTTTAGTTGTCGTAAACTGGTAACTTGTAGCCGAAACATTTTTTTATAGAGCTTTTACGAGCCACTCCGCCACTCGTATATGCATTTTTTCATTATTATCGAGTATGCAGTTCGTTAGCAACTATTAGTTGGTCTATTGTATGGTTACGCCTTCATTTAAGCTAATTTGTTAATTGTTAATCAAATATGTAATATTTACAGTTTTTTGTCCTGTTTGGTATTGTAAAAGAAGAGGGTTGTGATATTAGCTTTTTCAAGACTCACTTGATGATAAAAAACTACAAACTTATTGCTTGAAAGCTCATTCAAAGAAGATCATCATTTTTTCAAAGTATTTATTTTTATTTAGGTGTAAATCATATAGATTTTTTTGTATTTTTAAATGTCACTCAGCTGGTGGTACTTAATATGCATTGAATTCAATTCATTACCGTGATGTATTTCGAGTGTGCCACTCGTACAGGACAAATAACTCTTTGTAGAGATATTTACAAACCATCAGTGCCATCTCCCATTTCTTTTCAGTACGCTCTTTTTCTGGACTCATGTGTCAACATTTTAACTCATAATTAAACTAAACATATTTTTAAACTTTGTGGAACGACATTTTTAAAGAATATACACTTTAGACTTACGCGTTTGCCAAATTTTTGCCAAAAGTACGACAGAGCTGCAAAAAATAATTTGTAAAAGGATATGTATTCTGCAGCAAGACCATGAGCCTGTTTATTATATTTGTAAGAAAAAGTTGGAAGATATTTGTCACCAATTTTTGCTTATTTGGTAATCAAGGTAATGAGTTCTTACAATAACGGGAGGCAAAGTTGATTCTCAAAAGTCTATCTGGCAGCTTCAAAAAAATTGGTCTGTCGATCAATAATTTTGAATTTACTAGATATCGAATGTCGTATATGATATCACTTCCAGCAAGCTAAAGATCTTGTCATATATGACATGACTTTTACTTTGTTAAGTTGCTAAGGATTTGGCAGCTAGCAAGCTGCTAAGGTAGCTTGCTAAAGATTTAACCTGTTAAGCTAAGGCAAATCCTTTGTAAGACAAAGGTTTATGAGCTAAGAATCTTTGAAACAAGTCTATAAAGTTTAACATTTTTAAATGCCAGGTGGTAAAACTCTAACAAGCCCTTGGTTATGTCATACATGACATGATCCTTAGCAAGTCACAAGTTTATTAGCTAATGATCCTTGAAACGAGTCTCAAAGCTTCACAGTTTTTAAATGGCAGGTGGTAGAGCTTTAACCAACTTTATCTTCAAAATGGGTTTTCATTTGGTACAAGGTCGAATTGGAATAGCGACAATGTAACACCGAACATTGGCCTTTTTGTTAGTGTTGCCATGAGACTGACAGGCACTGTTTGTATAAGCATTGATCAAGGTCTATAGATTTGCTTCCTTATTATTCTGTCTATTTGCTGTTCAACGGACCGTGCGCCCTCCATTGCGCTCGAGTCAGCACAAAACAGCTGTAGCGTAATTTTGTAACATTTATTGACGGACGTTATAACATTTATAATAGCAAACAGTAGCTTAATAAACTTATCTGAAGAATTGTTTAAAAGTGGAATAGTGTAAGTTTAAAATCATAAACAATCAAAGTTTATGTGGAGGTATTGCTGCGCAAATACAAAAATGGAACTTATGAAATTTCTAGGCAAGAAATTGATTGTTTGAAATTGATTGTTGAAACGAGTCTCAAAGCTTTACAGTTTTTAAATGGCAAGTGGTAGGGCTTTAATAAACTGTATTTTAAGACTAGATTTTCATTTGGTACAAGGACAAATTAGAATAGCGGAAATGTAAAACCGAACACTGACCAATAACCATACTAAAAGACGTAATCTTAGAGGATCACTGCCATTTTAGTTTATACCTGAGAATATTCACACTTTCTAAGCTACTCACTAATCTATTCACAAATATTGATGGGAAACAGTACGTTTTGTAGCAGAATATTGAACTACATCGATCATTGTAAGAGCACTTCAATTACTATAGCTTCAAACTAATATAACACATTCTGAAAGTTATAAATGAGTCGAGGCAACTCCCAAGAATGGCTATTAGGAAGATAACTACAAGTATTCATAACTCCTTATTTTTGCAGAACACTAGGTTTCTGCACTCACTTATTGTTACAATCCTTGTATGTGTGGTGGACGCCGGGCCATGACTTCGTAATTTGTGTAAATATATTTTTATATATTATATCTTGCATGCTGTGTTGTTCTTTTTATTATATTGTTATTAATTTGTCCATATACTATATCGCTATTATGTATTCGTTTATCGCTGTATTATAACCATGCCAACGGATTAGCGATTCTGTTTATTACTAATGTTATATGGTTTTAACTGAGTTTTGTTAGCCGGAACGGGTAAGTTTATTGTCTATAAAGGAGCGCGCTCACTCAGTTGCGCAAAGCAGATAGCCGTCCGCTCCTCAGCTAGTGGAATTTCCTTCTGCAATAAAAACTGAACGAAACTGGAATTGGAACCAAATCTGGCCAAGATAGCTGTATGGCTATCTCCCACATTCGTAAAGAAACCTGGTGTTTTAGAATAAGCAGGTTATTCAGCACTCCAGAGAAGGTTGATGACTGGCACTACGCCAACCACTCCCTCCCCCCACTCTGTAAGGCGTTCGACACTGCCAAAAAGGCTTAAGCACTCCAAGTCAGGTCGCGATCATCTATAACAGACCCCTAACTCGGAGAGACGCTCAAGTCATGTCTCAAAAGAGAGCGAGGAATGTAGACCGGGACATGGACCAACTAGGTGATGCCATTGGGCAACTTGTCAGATTAAGTCGGAACCCGGAACCGGTCTCCCAGTTCAAAACACCCAAGTATAATGGCGTCGAAGACCCAGAATACTTCTTTACCAGATTTAGGGAAATCGCAGCTGCAAATAGGTGGGCCGAGAAGGCCAGCACACTGCACCTCAGAAAGGCCCTAAATAAAAAGGCAGAGTCCTGCGAAAGGGCATTCGGGATGGCAGCCATCTTTAAAGCAATTCGAGCCCGATTTGGACTATCTCCCCGACAAGCCCGAGCAGAGTTGAGCAGTTTAAAAGAAGGAACCCAAACCTCCCTGCAGGAACACGCAATGGAAATTGAACGGCTAGTACACATAGCCTGCGCGGAACTGCCCAAACCGTTCACTAGCAACATGACAAAGGAGTATTTCTCAAACGTCCTAAACCACTCCACCCTACAGTGGCACCTCCTAGCGGTACTTTTGGAGACTCTCTCGAATGCAGTCCAGGCTAGAGGAGAAATTCTCCAGATCAAATCTGGAGAAAAACCGACTCTGGGCAAAGCCGTCTGAACTGTGGTAGAAAAAATAGAAGACTCAGAGGCCAATACAGGACATGGTGCAGTACGCAGTGTCAAACAGAACACCTTGAATGTACTGCTATCCACAGTAAAGCATCTGGCGGAACAGGTCATGCAGCTGAAAAACAAGAAAACGGAGTCTCCAGAAAGTAAGCCTGCTAGTTGTTGCAGATGTGGAGGCACCGGACATCTATGAAAGGAGTGCCCCAGTCAAAAGAAAAAGAAGTCGGGAAATGGAAGAAGGCCACAGCAGTAGCACCCACTACTAGCTGCAGTAAGGCCCCTGTAGAAACCAGGAAAAAACGAAGTACCGATTCAGCCAAAGCCTCACCCAGATGGACCTATCCGAGAAAATCAATCCAACCCAGAACTCCACCTCAAGCAACCCCCATAGCCACCCAAAACACATTCCAACCACTACACCTAGAAGATTCAGGCATAAGCTCCTCTGAAGTAAGCACTATGCCTTTTTCTCAGTTACCTTAGCGCTCTGTCCCGCAGATGACAGCCCTCCGCCATCTAAAGAGACTCGTCCAGGCACGTTCTCTACCTGCACAAATGGAGCAGCTTTAGGCAGCCCTCTTCGAGCACAGAGAACCTGCTCAAGCACATCTGCTGGGGCGCCCCCATTTTATCAGTTACTTCCTCCCGAGTAAAATCGAACGTTGAGCGGTGCACTTCCTGTTGGATACCAGATGCACCACTAACCTGCTGAGAAAACAGGTGTTCGACTGACTTCCACGGGGTATAAGAGAACACTTGGAGAAGAGTAACACACATGGCCTGCTCGTTGATGGGACCAAGTTACCCTTGTACGATGTAATCCGGCTCTCATTAAGGCTCCGCGAAGTGAAGACTGAAGAAGTCTTCATAGTCAGTCAGATTAGTGAAGACGCTATTCTTGGCATGCCCTTCTTTACGGCGCACCAATGCTCGATGGAGTTCGAATGACCCGTAGTGAAGGTGGATGAGAAGCCATTGGCTTGTACTGACCAAACAGGGAAGCTCCTCCAGAACAAAGTCCAGGTAATTAGGGACTTAGTGGTGCCTGCTAGGACAGAGGTTACAACCAGGTGTAGGCTGATCACACAAAATTTCTGTCCCCTCAGGATAATAGAAAGGTACTTTGAAGGCTCGCCTCTAGCTACAAGCCTGAACGAGTCCGGAGCAGATGGAAAGGTGTTGGTTAGGTGTCTCAACTTGAACCCCCAATCCTTGACCATCCATTCGGGAGCCACCGTAGGCACTTACACTAGTGTGAAAGTGCCTCCTCCCGTTGCCGGCACCCCTCTCCTCAAGGGAGGCCATGCCGTGCCGATCACCAGAGTCGAGGCTGAGCCACGGATCCCCCAGCATTTCCAGGAACTGTACCAGGCCGCAAGACCTTCATGCCAGAACGCAGAGCAGGCTAGGAAGCTGGCTACCCTACTGACCAAGTAAGGGGTCATTATTTAGCACTGAAAATGACAATATGGAGAGAACGTCGCTTGAGGAGCACTCCATACCCGTGAAAGGCGGGACCCGACCTATTCGTCAACCCTCTCATCGCCTAGGGCCTAAAAAGGAAGCGGAGGCCGAGAGACAGGTACAGGACCTGTTGCCCAGAGGGTTGATTGAGCCGGCTAGAAGAGCGTGGAGCTCGCCTATTGTATTAATGAAAAAGGATGGAAAATGGCAGTTCTGTTTGGATTACTGAAGGCTCAATGCGGTATCAGAACAAAACGCCTATTCTCTTTCCTAGATAGACAAAAGTCTGGATGCTTTAGCTAGAAGCCGACAATACTCTCGATGTAGTCAGCAGATACTGGCAGGTTTCGCTAGATAAAGATCCCAGGAAAAATCAGCCTTTATCACTCCCTCGGGATTGTGGAAATGGAGAGTCCTTCCTTTCAGACTGACTTCCACCCCAGCCACCTTTCAGCGATTGATGGAAAAAGTGTTGCATGGGCTCTATTGGCAGACGTTACTATTGTACTTGGATGATGTGATTGTTATCGCACCTGATTTTGAAACTCATCTTTAGCGGCTGGAGAAAGTGTTCCAGCAACTACGGCAAGCCAGATTCATGCTCAAACCAACAAAATGGGAACTGCTACAGTACCAAGTGCGGTACCTAGGCCACATAGTAAGTAGCGAAGGGGTTGCCACAGACCCAGCCAAAGTGGAAGTGGTTGAGCGGTGGCTGACCCTGCATGAAGTCCGAGAACTGCAAGGGCTCTTGGGTACTGTTGGGTACTACCAGCAGCGCATTCCAAGGTTTGCGACCATTGCGAAACCCATCCACCGACTGGTGGGGAAGGAAGGGCCATGGCGATGGACAGGCGAGGAGCAGACAGCATTTGACACCTTGCACCACAGCCTCACCACAGTGCCTATGCTGGGGTATTCAGATCTGGGAAATACCTATATTCTGGACACGGATGCCAGCGGGTGCAGAGTAGGAGCTGTGCTGTCACAGCAGCATCGCAACCAGGAACGAGTAATTGCTTACTATAGCAAAACACTCACTCCCTCGGAGCGAAATTACTGTGTGACACGTAGAGAGCTGTTGGCAGTAGTCAAAGCGGTAAAACACTTCCTCCTGTACTTATACGGACAGGAGTTTGGGCTTTGCACAAACCGTGCCTCCCTGCGATGGCACTGCCACAAGAGGGAGCCCTACCACCAGGTAGTGCGTTGGCTAGAGCTGCTTGTCAAGTTCAAATACAAGCTGAAACACTGTGCAGGATTAAAGCACGGCAACGCCGATGGCTTAAGCAGACAGACCTGCAAAGATTGTCGACAGTGTGCTTAGATAGAGTACTGCGATAGGGCCCAACTCGGCTGAAGTTAGACCAAGAAGACCAGGAGAAGGCTAAGGTGATCGGGAGAAACCATGCTCTGTCAGTGATCGCCAGGCTCGCGCGCGAGGCAACCGGTCAATGGGTGCGACCCCTTGTTTCCACTGAAACAGCAAAGGTCAACCTGGGATTGATCAAGGCCATCCTGAGATTCTCTGACATTGAGCGGGTGATGACCCGAGGCACTACTAATCACCACCAGGAACCACATAAAAGCTGGGCAAAAGTCACCAGAACTGCGCGCAAGGGGACCGGCCATACGAACCGGCACCCTGCCTCCATGGAGGCATGGGTCAGTTCGAGGTCAGTCGAAGCCACCCTAGGACCCGAGGCATCAGCAAATTAACCAGTTGGCTTGACTGCAGAGCAAGGGCAAGAGTGCCGTAGCCATAATGTACCAAGCACTTCGGAGCCACACCAAAGTGCCTACGGAACAGTTGGAGTTAGGGAGCCAAGAGCTCAGGGTTTTGCATCGCAGGAGGGAATCCCTGAGAATCAGGCAGGATGGTGTGCTGGAAGCCAAAGTGGCCCCTCATGGTCAAACCTGGTGGTGTGCTATGTGCCCCCAGCTCTGAAGGAGCCAGTTATCTGGCAGACACATGACAAAACCCACTCCGGAGTGGGGAGGATGGTAAGCCGCCTCCAGCTCACATGGTACTGGCCTGGAATGACAGCCGCTGTCCGCAGGTTAGTACGAAGCTGTGAGGTGGGCCAGGCCGCCAAGCACAGAGGGACTAAGCCTGCAGGAAGCCGGCAGCAGTTATATGCTGGCTGACCTTGGCAGGAGGTCGCCGTTGATCTGGTAGGCCCCTTCCCCACCACCCCGAGAGGCAATAAGTGAATCTTAGTGCTCTCGGACCACTTCACCCGATGGCAGGATTGCCATTCCGGAGGCCACGGCTCCAGTAGTGGCCAGTACTCTCGATAAAAAAGTGTTGTGCTACTTGGGGCTTCCAGAGCAAATCTATACAGACCAAGGCGCTCAATTTAAGAGCCAACTGATGGAGGAGCTCTGCCAGCTTTAGAAGGTGAGCAAGACATGGACTACTCCCTACCATTCCCAGGTGAATGAGGTCGTAGAGAAAAACAGTCAAGGCCTGGGCAACTCTTTGAGAGCCATGTTGTTGAAATGAGGCCAGGAGGAATGGGATGAGTTCTTGCCCCAGCTCATGCGAGCGTACCGAGGCATCCCCACCGTGACAGGCAAGACAGCCAACTTGATGATGTTCAGCAGGGAGTTGCGTCTGCCTGACGAGTTAGAATGTCACCCCCTTCCCACTGAGATGCAGTCTGCCAGCGACTATGGGTTGCAGAGGCAGCAGAGGCGGGAAGAAGCTCTTGAGGCCTTCTAAGAGGCGCAGCTGGAGACTACGCAGGCAAACCAAGAAAAGCCACCACTCTTCGCACCTGGGGAATGGGAGTGGTTAGTAAACAGGCGGCGGCGAAGGGAGGCACCGCTAAGCTACAAGCTAAGTTCATAGGCTCCTACTAAGTCATAACTGCCTGGCCCAACCACACTTATGTGATGGAAAGACAGGGTCAAACCTCGACTCAACACGAGTCCAGGTTAAAACCCTATCATGCTTGTCAAGGAAGCCCTGGCCATGCTCCGGCAATGCTTGAGCCTTGAAAAACGCTAAATATGAAAGGGGCCAGGAGGGCTCGGCCCTCACAAATAAACTGCCCACCACCTGATGAAGAATTAATGGAGTGTCCTTCTCAATATAGTCCAGTTGATAAGCTCGACAAAATAGGATAGGCAATTCCACAGGCCGAAATTGAAAACTTGCATGAGGGTTCGAATTCCAAACCTCCTGCAGCACATTCCGATATTGAAGTTAGAGAGGAAATAAACCTTTCCCCTCTAGAAAGCACCGGTGAGTTAGAAACGGACCTGGACTCCGAGCACCTAGCGATGTCTCCCCAGGCTGTGGAAACCCAATCCCTGCTACAAAAGATTTAAATCATCGTTCGTTCCATACTAAAAAAAAATGCTAGAGTGGTACGGTGATTGGGTTTATCAGACAACGAGAAGATACAAAAAACTAGCCATAGACCAGACGAACCGGAAGTGTACTCCAGACCGTCGGACCACTTTATTAGGACTGTCTCCAGCCAGTCACCATGTTCAGGCTATGCAGCAATAACTTCAGGAAGAAAAGAGACAGTTCAAAAAGGCAGCTCACGGTTTCAGAACCAGGATACGCCAGCTACTGACGACAAACTTTCGATTGATCAAGAAATTAGTCACTTTGAACACCGTGTTAAGTAGCTTGAGACATAAGCCCGACTGGTTGCTCTACCCTTTTTGTATTAGTTAGACACGGTCTCTAATAGAGGGGAGTGTGTGGTGGACGCCGGGCCATGACTCCGTAATTTGTGTAAATATATTTTATATATATTATATCTTGCATGCTGTGTTGTTCTTTTTATTATATCGTTGTTAATTTGTCCATATACTATATCGCTATTATGTATTCCTTTATCGCTGTATTATAACCATGCCGACGGATTGGCGATTCTGTTTATTACTAATGTTAGACGATTTTTACTCGGTTCCGTTAGCCGGAGCGCGCTTACTCAATTGGGCAGAGCAGATAGCCGTACACTACTCGGCTATTGGAAATTATTTCGGTTATAAAAAACTGAACGAAACTACACACATTCTCTTCTTTTCATGTAATAGTCTAGATCATGCCAAGTAAAGGCCAGCAAATTCCTTTACATATGTACTAGTTTTATCTGTATGACTAGTAACTGAAACTATCGTAAAACTAATTTTATTTGTGTAGTGTGAAGGTCATCTCCAAGGATACTAGCATTATGCATGAGCTGTACCAACTCATGAGGTGCCGACCATAAGTTGCATTATCATCTTTCTTTTTTGAGACAATGGCTGACAAAAGCTTTTAAACTTTTAAATTTTATCAATAGAGAAGGGGATGCTGTGCTTATAAACTGAAATAAAGACTCGACACTACAACTAAAGCATATTACAAAAAGTAAATAGTCAAGTTGAGCTCAAACCATTTTAATTTTCACTAACATAGATAATTCTACTATAAATCTTTTTAGGCATTTGAATTTCAAAAGCTAATTTTGTATACTTTTGGAGGTGCGAGAAATGTAAACTCAAATTGTTGATGCGACTATACCAGTACAATCAGAGCTCTTTAAATGCAGTTGCTATCAAAAATAGGTGAAACTGTGTTTATTTATACAGCTATACAACTTGCATACTTTTACTTGTGATGAATGCCTAATAAAGTTATTCAGAGTTGTTGGTGGTCAACCCTAGTTATATCATCATTCATACCAGTGTGTATTTATGTTTTAGATGTGGCATTTGTTGCAAGCAGTACGGCATCAGAACAGGTAATAAAAGCTGTCAATAACCAGACAGACACTTACACAATGAAATTCTCAACAGAATCTGTGATTACTGATTCATTACCTTCATTGATGGCAACCGATGACAATAGCAAATCCTCTGAAACCCATACAGCTACATCAAAACTGGATGGGCCATTCAACTTGGTTACTTTAACCAGTGATTCTACTGAGGAAAGGACAGAGACATCTTCGACTATCGAACCTGATGATTATACGACACAATCTTTTCCAGCCGAGTCAATGATGGATGATGTTTTCAATTCATATTCTTTGTCCAGTGAGTCGATTAAGGAAATGACAAAAACATCTTCAACTATCGAGCCTGATGATTATACGACACAATCTTCTACAACCGATTCAATGGTGGATGATGTTTCCAATTCATATTCTTTGTCTAGTGAGTCTATTGAGGAAAGGACAGAGACGTCTTCAACTATCGAACCTGATGATTATATGACACAATCTTCTACAACCGAATCAATGGTGGATGATGTTTCCAATTCATATTCTTTGTCTAGTGAGTCTATTGAGGAAAGGACAGAGACGTCTTCAACTATCGAACCTGATGATTATACGACACAATCTTTTACAGCCGAATCAATGATGGATGGTGTTTCCAATTCATATTCTTTGTCCAGTGAGTCGATTAAGGAAATGACAAAGACATCTTCGACTATCGAACCTGATGATTATACGACACAATCTTCTACAACCAAGTCAATGGTGGATGATGGTTCCAATTCATATTCTTTGTCTAGTGAGTCTATTGAGGAAATGACAGATACGTCTTCAACTATCGAACCTGATGATTATACGACACAATCTTTTACAGCCGAGTCAATGATGGATGGTGTTTCCAATTCATTTTCTTTGTCTAGTGAGTCAATTAAGGAAATGACAAAGACATCTTCGACTATCGAACCTGATGATTATATGACACAATCTTCTACAACCAAGTCAATGGTAGATGATGTTTCCAATTCATATTCTTTGTCTAGTGAGTCTACTGAGGAAAGGACAGAGACGTCTTCAACTATCGAACCTGATGATTATACGACACAATCTTTTACAGCCGAGTCAATGATGGATGGTGTTTCCAATTCATATTCTTTGTCCAGTGAGTCGATTAAGGAAATGACAAAAACATCTTCGACTATCGAACCTGATGATTATACGACACAATCTTCTACAACCAAGTCAATGGTAGATGATGTTTCCAATTCATATTCTTTGTCTAGTGAGTCTATTGGGGAAAGGACAGAGACGTCTTCAACTATCGAACCTGATGATTATACGACACAATCTTCTACAACCAAGTCAATGGTGGATGATGGTTCCAATTCCTATTCTTTGTCTAGTGAGTCTATTGAGGAAATGACAAAAACATCTTCGACTATCGAACCTGATGATTATACGACACAATCTTTTACAGCCGAATCAATGATGGATGGTGTTTCCAATTCATATTCTTTGTCCAGTGAGTCAATTAAGGAAATGACAAAGACATCTTCGACTATCGAACCTGATGATTATACGACACAATCTTCTACAACCAAGTCAATGGTGGATGATGGTTCCAATTCCTATTCTTTGTCTAGTGAGTCTATTGAGGAAATGACAAAAACATCTTCGACTATCGAACCTGATGATTATACGACACAATCTTTTACAGCCGAGTCAATGATAGATGATGTTTCCAGTTCATATTCTTTGTCCAGTGAGTCTATTGAGGAAATGACAAAGACATCTTCGACTATCGAACCTGATGATTATACGACACAATCTTCTACATTCAAGTCAATGGTGGATGATGTTTCCAATTCATATTCTTTGTCTAGTGAGTCTATTGAGGAAAGGACAGAGACATCTTCAACTATCGAACCTGATGATTATATGACACAATCTTCTACAACCGAGTCAATGGTGGATGATGTTTCCAATTCATTGTCTATGTCTAGTGAGTCTATTGAGGAAAGGACAGAGACATCTTCGACTATCGAACCTGATGATTATACGACACAATCTTTTACAGCCGAGTCAATGATGGATGGTGTTTCCAATTCATATTCTTTGTCCAGTGAGTCAATTAAGGAAATGACAAAGACATCTCCGACTGTCGAACCTGATGATTATACGACACAATCTTCTACAACCAAGTCAATGGTAGATGATGTTTCCAATTCATATTCTTTGTCTAGTGAGTCTATTGAGGAAAGGACAGAGACGTCTTCAACTATCGAACCTGATGATTATACGACAGAGTCTACTACAACCCAGTCAAAGATGAATGATGTTTCCAATTCATTTTCTTTGTCTAGTGAGTCGATTAAGGAAATGACAAAGACATCTTTGACTATCGAACCTGATGATTATACGACACAATCTTCTACAACCGAGTCAATGGTGGATGATGTTTCCAATTCATATTCTTTGTCTAGTGAGTCTATTGAGGATAGGACAGAGACATCTTCGACTATCGAACCTGATGATTATACGACACAATCTTCTACAACCAAGTCAATGGTGGATGATGTTTCCAATTCATTGTCTTTGTCTAGTGAGTCTATTGAGGAAAGGACAGAGACATCTTCGACTATCGAACCTGATGATTATACGACACAATCTTTTACAGCCGAGTCAATGATAGATGATTTTTCCAGTTCATATTCTTTGTCCAGTGAGTTTATTGAGGAAAGGACAGAGACATCTTTGACTATCAAACCTGATGATTATACGACACAATCTTTTACAGCCGAGTCAATGATAGATGATTTCTCCAGTTCATATTCTTTGTCCAGTGAGTCTATTGAGGAAAGGACAAAGACATCTTCGACTATCGAGCCTGATGATTTTTATCCGACACAATCTTCTACAACCAAGTCCAAGGTGGATGATGTTTCCAATTCATATTCATTATCCAGTGAGCCTATTGAGGAAAAGACAGAGACATCTTCGACTATCGAACCTGATGATTTTTATCCGACACAATCTTCTACAACCAAGTCAATGGTGGATGATGTTTCCAATTCATATTCATTATCCAGTGAGCCTATTGAGGAAAAGACGAAAACATCTTCGACTATCGAACCTTTGGATCAACATACCACCCAATCTGTAGATGATACAACCACTGATGAAGTAGTTCAGACTACCACCCTGCAGAGTACTACTAGTGAAGGTGAGTAGAGTCTGTTATTTCTCATTATGAAAGTTTTAGCTAGTCTTCTGATTGCCACTTAGGTTAGTCACAGTATATTTCTGTTTTATGAACTCATATTTTAGGCAATGTTTCTGCTAATTTTTATACCTTTTAGCAAAGCAGATCAATTCTTTAGCCATTGTATTTATCTGTATCCCCTGTGGTTTGAAATAATTCTATGTTAAAAAGTACAGCATTTGTGCAAAAGTCTATATAATTCCTTCAAGTTGACAATGATAGGATATTCATGTACCACCCAATCTGTAGATGATACAACCACTGATGGAGTAGTTCAGACTACCGCCCTGCAGAGTACTACTAGTGAAGGTGAGTAGAGTCTGTTATTTCTCATTATGAAAGTTTTAGCTAGTCTTCTGATTGCCACTTAGGTTAGTCACAGTATATTTCTGTTTTATGAACTAATATTTTAATCAATGTTTCTTCTAATTTTTATACCTTTTAGCAAAGCAGATCAATTCTTTAGCTATTGTATTTATCTGTATCCCCTGTGGTTTGAAATAATTCTATGTTAAGAAGTACAGCATTTGTGCAAAAGTCTATATAATTCCTTCAAGTTGACAATGATAGGATATTCATGTACCACCCAATCTGTAGATGATACAACCACTGATGGAGTAGTTCAGACTACCGCCCTGCAGAGTACTACTAGTGAAGGTGAGTAGAGTCTGTTATTTCTCACCATGAAAGTTTTAGCTAGTCTTCTGATTGCCACTTAGGTTAGTCACAGTATATTTCTGTTTTATGAACTCATATTTTAATCAATGTTTCTGCTAATTTTTATACCTTTTAGCAAAGCAAATCAATTCTTTAGCCATTGTATATATCTGTATCCCCTGTGGTTTGAAATAATTCTATGTTAAGAAGTACAGCATTTGTGCAAAAGTCTATATAATTCCTTCAAGTTGACAATGACAGGATATTCATGGACGGCGCCCGTAGCTTGGAAATCGGCAAGACTCTATCCTTGGGGCTCAGGACAAGGAGATGTTGATATATTAGATGCTCCTGAGCATTGGACTAAATACTACATGTGTCATAGTGTTTCTATGAATGGGAAAGCTGGCTCAGTTTTCTTCAACAAACGTCACTACGCTATTAATGTAAGTTCTATTTTAACAGCAACTAATGCTTTTTTTAAAACTAGCTGTCTCTTTGCTTCTCTGCTTTATTTATGCTTTAAAATGGACAATGAACTTAAAATTGAACTTAAAATTGAACTTTAAATTGAACTCATAGATAGTGCTCACGGCTGCCCATAGTTGCTCATTTTAATTTACGCATGTAACACATAGGTTTAACACTCAACAAATCAAGAGTAAAAACTTTTGGTATCATAGGAGCTAAAAAGCAGTACAGAGTATTTATGGTTTCTTTAAATGAACCTAGATGATTGACAAGCCGTTGAAATTGATAGAATGGTAGAATGTCTCAATGGTTAGATTACTGGATAATAAACCTAAAGACTTTTGGTTCTCTGAATAACTTTTGGTGTGTTAGTTTGCACATTTAGATTGACCTTTGGTATGATAGTTTTGTTTGTCTTTATTTTTATAATGTCTTTATTGTTTGTTTTATTAGTTTATGTGTTTTTCTAATAGATTGTTGCCTTGCCGGCCTCTCATGAAATCTATGTCTCATCCCTCTTTCTTTTCCTCCTTACCAAAATTGTTTTGTTCAGCCAAATTGCTTACTGGTGTATCTTCTTATAAGTTTTTCTTACGCAAAACTCATTTTTTTCCATTTTCACACCTTTTCCAGCTGCTTCCAGATTTGCTTCTGAGCTAATTGCTTGTCTTTATGCCATACTTTCAAATCTTTTTTATTCTTTAGTTTTGTGATGCACTTGTTGCATTATTTCTGCCCCATAGTTGTTGTTGTTTGCATTCTCCTATCTCTATAGATATGCACTAACGGAGTTGTGGCCTTTGACTTTAACTGGAGGCAGTACTACCCGTGGAAATTCGGACTCTATTCCTGGTATTATCGGTACTCATTTTTCTCTCCTCTCTGGGGCAGAGTAGATGAAGTAACCATGAGTCTCCTCTCAGATGATTGGCCACAAGCTCACACCCAGATCTACTACCATGTGTATGAACGTGCTGCTGGAATGAGTGACCAGACAGCGGCCATTTTGTCTCGTGCTGAACAGGATGTTAGTGCCTCTGGTAAGATGCTGTTTCCTATAAGGTTTTTACTAAATAACTTATTAATAAGGAATTTCGACCAATCAACAAGTTTCTACCTTTTGCACTTGTGCCTTTTGCACCTTTTACTCATTTCTGAACAAAAGTTACAGGAAGAATTCACTATCAAATGAAAGGTTTATAATCAAGTTTTATGATCAGCATGCAAGCAGTCACACAGCGGTAAAATTTAATCAACAATAACCTTGGTGCTTTGGTGGTTAAAGCTTCTCACACTAGAAATATTCCACAAAATAACCTAATTGATTTCATGTAATAAAATGAAATGCATTCAGTAATTAACTACCTGCTGCAAGTAGCAGTTGCTCTGTTTTGTTCTAGCTCAAGGAGTTGATGGATTTCAAGCTTATTGGGTGCTTGTGGTAACCTGGGTTAACATGGCAGGTGACACCGGCTGCAGGTGGCCTGTCATCTACCAAAGAATTTACAGTCGATACTGGTGGTACAGTTACTGGTACAACAGCTGGCTGAATCAATACGTAGAGGAGTGCAAGCTCAGAGCAGAAACATTTGAGGTGAGTGTACTGATTTATTTTAATTTAAAGTAATGTATTGGTTGCTGACTCTGTCATCGCTGTCGTTTACACCACACCGATTATTGTTATCAGAGGCTCTGTTTAATTTTATGTAGATGAAGGTATGTGTTTTCAGCTGAAGTAAGTCGTTTTCACAAATAACATGAAATGGGTACTACAGCATTCACAACCAATTATTCTTACTAAAATGGTGCTGCTGGACTAATAGCCTTGTAGAAGGTTATATTAGTCAGATGGTCAATGACCCCTAATGTGAGTAGTACAGACTATGTTGCGCCACAACAGTGTTACATAACTATCACCTACAAAAAATGAATCGGGCATTAATTACTACGGTATTTTCGAAATGAGTCTCTGGCTCATGGTAGTTGCGTTTTCTATGCTGTAATAGTTCTAATCAAAATCAATGTTCAAGTGACCAACACAGTCTCTTCATTATGTTGTCTATGAGCATCTCTCATAGGTTTAATTGCATTATCACATGATTGACAATGTTTTAAGTTGAAGTCAGCTTTTGAATCGAGCCTTTTTGTTTACTTTTTTCAAAATATGTTGGCATACATAGCAGGTAAGCTGATATGTATGCCAAAATACATAGCAGGTAAGCTGCTAGCTGAGAATACATAGACAAAAACATTGCATCAGCACAAAAGGGTTCGGTAGTGGGTGTTATGGAGAGGTTTTCTTTGAAAGCTATCTAATTTTACTACTTGAACAGGTCCTACATGTAGATGTAGCATAAAAATTTCATAGATGTATCATGTAAACTTCATAGATGTAACATGAAAATCTCATAGATGCATAACATAAATCAAATAGATATATCATACCAATCTCATATACGTAGCATTTAAATATTATAGACGTAGCTAAGAAGTATCATATATATAGCCTACTTTTCTCCTACTTTTCTCCTACATAATAACACAATTATGGGTATCAACTGTTTTATAGTTGAACCACTTCCAGGCAGTCTATATAACTGATGGTGTCTACTCCTTCATCAAATACAACTACCCTGAGGAAGGTATCAACTGGGTCTACCCTGGTATGTGATGATTAAGTTCTGGCAGTATGTTCTAGTTACGAAAATTAAATTTTATTTCCATCATTTTATTAATACTGAAGAGATTTTGTGCATGCTGCCAAATATTTTTTAGACATAAGACATTACATAGACATAGACGTAAGACATTATATAGACAAAGACATAAGACATCAATATCATAATATTATCTACTGACATTGAACTGTCATATTTTATTGACTTGCTACCAGGCCATAGGCTACCAGTCCACTGTTAATAAAATTCCCCATTTAACGGCCATGTGTATTATTACATAATATTGAATTAATATACATGTATATAGTTGAAGTTATCTATACCTGCATGTCTAAAACAGCAATTTGTAAAGAATGTGGATATATATATGCTATTGAAGTAAAATTATCTAATATATAATAGATTTAATAATATATGATTTATATAATAATATATATATCAATTTATAATAGTAAAATAAACTCCTATATAATATAATAAACTGTGATATAATACAATAATATAATGAACTGTTATATAATACAATAATAGTATATTTAACTGCTATATAATATCATAACAATATAATTGACTGCTATATAATATAATAATATAATATAATTAACCGCTATATAATATAACATTAATACAATTAACTGCTAGATAATATATTAATAATATAATTAACTGCTATATATTATAATAATATAATTAACTGCTATATAATATAATAATATAATTAGCTAATATATAATATAATAATATCATATAATTAACTGCTAGATAACATAAGAATTATATAATTATTTATTATAAACTATAATAATAGCAAAGTTAACTGCTGTATAATATAATATAACTAACTGCTATATAATATAATTATATGATTATGATTGCTATATAAGATACTAATAATATAATTAGTTGCTACATAATATAATGATAATAGATTTAACTGCTATATAATAATAACATATTTAACTGTTATATAATAATATATTTATTATTATTACATGTATGTACCGCTGTCAACAGTAGCTATACTATTACCTTGTAAGATACAAGATGATTGGATAGTAACTATGAGACAGCTAAGGCTAGACATGTAGCCATAGATGCATCCATGATTCTAGGAATAGGCTCGGATATGCCAGTCGCCGCTGTGCGAAGCATTCGTTATCTTTATGGAGTGGCAACTGGAGGTTTCCAGTCTTCAAGGGCAGGAGACAGGTATGCCAGGCCTACCAACTATAGCAATATGTGGAATAGCGGCGCTTTAGAATACATAGACATCGACTCTGTTTCTGGCAACATGAAAGGTAGGATTTGTGTTTGATACAACGATTATCTAAGCTGTGGATGTTTTAAGTTGAATTTGAGTCACTCCAGAAGAAACAACTTAATGAGAAATTAAATGGAGTCCCTGTGCAGCTGTGTAAAATGGAGTCCCTGTAAAACTGTGTAAAATGGAGTCACTGTGGAACTGTGTAAAATTGAGTCACTGTACAACTGTGTGAAATGGAGTCACTGTACAACTATGTAAAACGGCTCCAAATAACAATTGTGTTCAATTTGAAACCATTAAAAAACCTATTAAAGAGTATTTTCTTTTTATTAAAAAAATCTGTATGTATAAATATCGAGGACAGAGTTATTTACATGCAGTTTTAGACAAAGTTAAATAAGGCAAGTTTAAATATTAAGGGCAATTAAACAAGGCATTGTTTTCGGTCTAACAAGTTGGTTATCAATAACGGTTATCCGTTTTATGATTTGCAGATCAAAGGGTTGGAGAATGGTTATTCAGAGTTGAAAACTCAAAGGGAGAAGCAGAGGCAAGGGTTCAGTGCAAAAAATGGGTTTCTACTCAAAACTGGTTCATCTACCATTTCTTTAATTTCATTTCCCACTGCCCGCAGAACATCTGGCAAGCCTTCTGGGATCCTGCGTAAGTTAATTATTACAACATATTATAAACAATAAAAGTAGAAGTAAATGCAAGAATAATTATAATAGTTGGTTGTGTAATTATTGCGTCAATCTTCAACTAACATTTCTAAACCATCGACTATCCATAAAGGATCTTTAAATTTTCTATAATGTTCTGGAAGCTATTGTAAAAGTTTTGTGCTACCCTTATTTACTCCACCAGTATAAGACTCGTTGCATAAGTTTATACGCTTATTTTTGCTTTGTTCATAAGAGTACAAGAATAGTCAAGCACATGCAATGAACAGACCCAGAACAGCTCTGCTCTCTAGCGCAAATGTTCAGGCTTATATAGCGGGTAGGCCCCGTCTCTCGTTCTACTTGGCTGGGCTCGGCTCGGCCCCGGCTTGGCTTGACTCAGCTTTGGCTTGGCTCGGCTTGGCTCAGCTTGGCTGCAGGTAGACGTCATCTACCCACACACTCCTCCGTTGGCGACTAGGTTCTCCAATTAATGTCTTGTAGGAGTACCAGTTGCTCCAGGGCTTCATGCTAGCAGGCTCCGTAGCGGGGGCACTCCACCTCGTCTAGTAACAGTGTTTGGCCCTCCAAATGCCCTTGCCTCAGCACGTTCTGCATCGTCTCTGCAGTCTTCTTCATTATTTCTAACACGGCAGAGCCCGGTCTTTGTGTCATGTCGATTTCCTCGTTGTCTCTCTTGTAGGCCCTAACATTCACTGGTGTTGGCCTGTCTATCGCTTCCCCAGCTTCTTTCAAGCTACTTGTGACCAAAGTCAATAAATTTTGTAGTGAGGCATTTCTTTTGCTGACCATCTTCTTGAGTGCTCTAACTTCGTCCAGAGAAAACGAGAGTTTTAAAAAGAAAGCTTTGGTCGCGTTCGTAAGAGCCGTTTTACTGCCTTCCCATTCGACCTCTGGACCGTTTTCCGACACTTCCATGGAATAGCATACTCTATATCCATACCGTTCCGGCATTCTAGTGGTCCGGGCTAGTCTCAGATTGTGCCGAACTAGAGCTGATGGTATTTCTGGCGTCACGGTTTCTTCGTTCTCCTCCGGGCTTGATTCCGGTTTTCCGGGAACTTCTTCGAGTGGGACCGGATTGATTATTACCGAGCTCAGTCTTTGCTGATCCCATTCCTCCAGTCCGGCCGAGTTTTCTTCGAGAATTATCTCCTGCCCTTGTTCTTCTGTGGCCTCCATCAACATTTTTTTCCATTTGGGGGGTGGCATTACTGGTAATGGGTCATTCCTGATTTCCTCCGGCTTTCTCTCTGGCCTGCTGTGTCGAGCTCCCTTCTTGTTAGGGTCCCTTTCTGGCTCTAGAGTGGCCAGGCTTGCCCCAGCCTTTCTGTACAAGTATGGTAGGGATTCAGCCTTGCTTCTCTCTAGATGGAGGACTGACTCTGTGGCTCTACCAGATAGGTGTGGTTGCCCTAGGGCTTCAGGGCTTGGTTTGGTCCCATGAATTTTGCTTGTAGCTTAGGATTTTCTCCTCGCCTCCAGCGTTTGTTCGTGAGCGACATCCAGTCGCCTGGGGCGTACAGCGGTGGCTCCTCTTGGTCCTCCTGCCTCACCTCAATCTGGTTTCGCAGCAGCGTTGCGTGCATGGTTTTCAACATTTGCTGCACTCCAAGTGCGTGCTTGTGAGTAAGGAAAAATTCGGTAGGTGGAGGGGGTGTTTTTCCAGCTGGTCCCGCAACCTCAACTCCTGTCCCAACATCAGCATATTGGCTGTTTCTCCGGTTGCAGAGTGGAGGTGCCTCGGTATGCCCTTATCAGCTGGGGCAGTAACAGGTCCAACTCGTCCTGTCGTCGGGCTAACAGTAACACCCTCAGGGTATCCCCAAGTCCACGGTTGTTGCGCTCTACGATTCTGTTGGCTTGTGGGTGGTACAGAGTGGTATGCGTTTTCCCAACATTCCAGAGTTGGCTCAGTTTGGTCATTAGTTGGCTCTCGAACTGCGCTCCCTGGTCTGTGTGGATCTGCTCTGGTAATCCCAGGTAACAGAACACTTGTTCGTCCAGAGCATTCGCGACCACCGGTGCCATGGCGTCGAGCAGTGCCAGTGCGTCCTGCCATTGGGTGAAGTGGTCTGTGAGAACCAGCACCCATTTGTTCCCTTTTGGAGTGGCTGGCAGTGGGCCGACTAAGTCCACGGCCACCTTCTGCCAGGGTTTTTTGGCATAGAGCCTCCTCTTTCTTCTAGCCGCCTCCGTCCCTCCATTCTTTGCGGCCTGGCACACCTCGCAACTCTTTACGAGCCGACTGACCGTGGATAGTACCAGGTCAACTAGAGGCAGCTTGTTGTCCTTCTCACCTCAGAGTGGGCCAGGGCGTGTGTTTGCCACACCGTGGTTTCTCGCATAGCCGGTGGGCAGATGGCGCACCATCTAGCGCGGCTCTGCGGGGTCATGGGTGCTTCAGCACGCCGTCTTGTTGGATGCGCAAGGAGCCCCGCATGTGGTTCAGTATGCTCAGCTTTTTGCTCCCTACTTCCAGGTGTTCTGCTGACACTTCTTCTTCCGTGGCGATTGCATGATACATGACGACTACTGGTCCCTGTCTTGTGGCCTGTAGTCTTGCCAGCTCGCCTTTCTGTTCTGACTTTCCTGGCAATGCTGGTTGCCCCTCGGGGGTACCACAGGCACTCAGGTTCAATCCCGCCACTATTGAAGCAGGAGTTCCATGTGAGTTGCCAGCCGGCCCCTCAGGGCATGCGACGTTGCCCAAGGTTGATCCCCCTCTGTCGAGGGCAGGAGTCCCATATAGGCAACTGGTCAGTACTCACACGGCTAACGGCCCTTTCTCCCTTGCCAACTCCTTCCGTGAGGGACCTCTGTCTCTCTGTTCAATTCTCGGGCATTGTCGGCGGTCCTTGCAGGTTTGCCTACTCAACCCATCTGCTTTCCCATGGTGAGTTCCTGACTGGTGTTCCAGGATGTATCGGAACTTCACCAGGATCTCGAGCCACCTGGCCACCTGGTTCAAAGGTTCCCTCCTTCTACACAACCACCAGACTGAGGCGTGATCTGTCCATAGAAGGAACTCTTGTCCATACAGATAGGGCCAAAAGTGTTTCACTGCCTTAACCACCGCAAGCAGTTCTCGTCGAGTAACGCAGTGATTGCGCTCTGAGGGGGTGAAGGTTTTGCTGTAATAGGCAATGACCCTCTCGCAGCCTTCTTGTACTTGGGGCAGCATGGCCCCTACTCCACACCCACTGGCATTCGTGTTTAAGATGTACTGCTTCCATGGGTCCGTGTAGCCAAGATTTGGATGGTGCTGATACTGCTCTTCAGTTTGTTGAAGGCGACCTGCTTCTTCTCCGTCTATCTCCAGGACTCTCCCTTTGCAGTCAGACAGTGCAAGGGATATGCTATGGTGGCAAACTCTGGAATATATTGTCGGTAGTAGCCGACTGTCCTGAAGAACCCTTGGAGTTCCTTAACTCCATGCGGGTTTGGCCACTCCGTGACTGCTTTGACCTTGTCGAGATTTGTAGAAACTCCGTCCTGGCTCACTATGTGACCCAGATAGCGGCCCTGGGGTTGCAATAGTTTGCATTTGGATGGCTTCAACTTTAATCCGGCCTTGTGGAGTTTCTGGAAAAACTTCTCCAGTTGGTGCAGGTGCGGGTTGAAATCCGGTGCAATGACTATGATGTCATCGAGGTATAACAACAGCGTTCTCTAGTGGAAGCCATGTAAGATGTGTTCTATGAGCCTTTGGAAGGTGGCTGGAGCGGAAGTCAGTTCAAAGGGTAGCACCTTCTACTTCCACAATTCGGATCGTGTCGAGAAGGCCGATTTCTCCTGTGCTTCCGTATCAAGGGAAACTTGCCAATACCCACTCACCAGGTCTAACCTGCTAAAGTAGCGACTGCCAGACAGCGCGTCCAGGCTGTCGTCGATCTTGGGTAGGAGGTAGGCATCCTGTTCAGTGACGCTGTTCAGCCGCAGGTAATCTATGCAGAAATGCCATTTCCCGTCCTTTTTTCAGAACAGCACCACGGGGGAGCTCTAAGCTCCTCCAGCTAGTTTGATGAGCCCTCTCTTGAGTAGGTCCTAGACTTGCCTTTCGGCCTCCACCTTCTTTTCTGGCCTGAGCCTGTGGGGGGAGGGCTGCCGGATCGGCCGAGTGTCCTCCTTGAGGAGAATAGAATGTTCCACCTCGGAGGTCCTTCCTACGTCTTTGTCGCCTGTGCTGAACACGATGGCATACCGACTCAGCAGGGAGGCCAACCTCGCCATCTGAGGTCGTCCTCCTCGACCTGTGGAGGTGATCCTCGGTGTCTTGGATGGATGGGATTTGACAGTCACCCTCCTTCGTTTCGGGTTATGTCCTTGCCGCTCATACAGAGGGGCGTAGGCGGTATCCGGGATCGAAAAAGCGTCGGGCCTGGCTTCACTCAAGGACTGATAGTAATTTCGTATCTCCACAGGCCCTTCCTGTACATGAAGTTCCCTCGGTTTAGTCCTTGCTGGTTGAGACCATCCGTCAAGGTTCACCAAATCCCGTGTGGCTTTGGTACATCTCTCGGGTTGTTTGGCCTTGGCAGTCAGTAGCCAGAGCTACTGCTGTGGCCTTTTCTCGGTTCCCGAAGTCGATTTCGAGTAGCGAGGACAGTTCTTTTGTATGTGCCATAGTCAGCCACAACCCCAGCAAAGGGTAGCTGGCTGACTTCTTCTTTCGGTCGAAGTGTAGACTCGCTCCTGGAGCCGTTCCACCTTCTCCGGGAGAGATTGGACTAGCTGAGCTAGTTGTCTAATGACGTCGGTTTTGGCCGAGTTTACCTGGTCAGAGGATCCTCCTTCCAGAGCTCGCACCAAAGATCTGGCGGGTTTGCATTCGCCCTTTTGAATCTGGAGGTAGTTATTTCTGCCCATATAGCATCAGCTAGTGTGGGCGTGTGTATGGCCAACAGATGTTGCTGCAGGGCAGGGTCCCTTAGCAAGCTGCAGAACGTCTCCATGAGCATGTTATTCCGGTGACGGTTCGGCAGGTCTTCGTATGCAATGCATACCAGCCTTTCGACCTCCATGGCATGTTCCTGGAGTGATGTTCCCTCATCTCGTTTAAGGGCGTTAAGCCGGTTTAGCGCCTGTCTAGCAGACAGTCCGAATCTTGCCCGAAGAGCATTGAAAATGGCCTCCGGATCCTCAGCTCGCTCACAGTCCTCAGCCTGTTCACCCAGTGCCTTCTGAATGTGCAACAGCGTTGCTCCTTTCGTTCACTGGTTGGCGTTGGCCACCTCCAGGAAGCGGGCAATAAAATATTCCATGTCTCCATTTCCTGTGTACTGGAGAGTCCGGAAGTGTGGTGCCGGTTCCTGGCCACTGTCATCAGTAGCACCGGTTCTAGTGCTTTGACTGGTCGGTCCGGTCTCAGCTCGGCACTTCATGCCGTTCTATTGGCCATGTTGGGGGCTTTCAGTAGGTTTCTGCTCTTTTCTTAGAGCAGTACATCTACTGAGTCCACGGCCGTCTGCTCTTTTTTGGGTTTCTTCCTGTTGCCAGGAAATTCTTCCAGTAGGAGCAATGTTGCTTTCTCAGGCAAGCCTTGTCCGAGCCTTCAGTATGTTTCTGCTCCTAGTGCAGTGCATCTACTGGGTCCAATGCTGCAGGGTTTTACACTGCTCTCTCTGGGTTTCTTCCTGTAGCCAGGAAGTTTTTCCAGTAGGAGCAGTGATGCCGTTTTTCTAGCAGGCCCTTTCTCATGTCATCTGAGTTTCTCCCTACTGCCACTTTTAAGGCAACAGAAAGTTCATCCAGAAATCCAGTACGAGTCTCGTGGTGGAGTTCTTTGAGATCGTCAGAAATCCCACTGATGCCACCAGTGTAAAGGTTTTGTGCCACCCTTACTTACTCCACCAGTATAAAACTCGATGCAGAAGTTTATACATGTATTTCTGCTTTGTTCATAAGAGTACAAGAATAGTCAATCACGTGCATTGAACAGCCTCAGAACAGTTCTGCTATCTACTACAAATGTTCAGGCTTATATACCGGGTAGGCCCCGTCTCTTGTTCTACTTGGCTGGGCTCGGCTTGGCTCAACTCGGCTTTGGCTTGGCTCAGCTTGGCTGCAGGTGGACGCCATCTACCACATTATGATAGATTTTAAAGCGGTCTGCTTGCGATCGCGAAACATCTTGTTTTACATGATGCTCTTGCTTGTTCTGCATTCCACATTGATATAGTGAACAGTTCGATGCATAGATTGTCTCATTTGTGCTTTATAAAATCAAGATACTGAAAAAAACCTGAAAGTGGTTCACTACATTTACAGGTATAACATGCATAGCCTTCTTAGTACACAACAAAGCAAGGTAAACTGCATGATATAATTTATATGCCGTAAAACCTCTAATTGAACGCCACCTCCATTTGAATGCCAGCTCTATTTGAACGCCACTTCTATTTGGCTGCCACATTGACACTCTTTGGTCTTTACGAACCCATAATATCAATTGATCAGTAGAAAAGTGTTCACAAAATTCTATTAGTAATGAATCGTTTGCCTCCATAACAATTAATTTTCTCATTGTCCCATTCCAGAGCTTTTCATTTGTTGTTTCATTAAAATTTTCAGAGCAACACCATATAATAATTAATTTCAGGCTAATAAGAGTTCTTTGTTAAATGCGGTCTTGATACTTCAAAGTACATATGCATGTATGTTTACATTTATGATGGTAGATGAGCGACTAGTTTTAGGGTCAAGGTTGCTTTTATTTGAGCAAAACTTTTACGCATTGCATTTGTTCTAAATGCAATGCATAAAAGGATTGCTCCACCAAAAGTTGTTTAGACGCTAATATCGGCTAATTCAGCAGTATATATATATATATATATATATATATATATATATATGTATATATACATATATATATACATATATATGAATATATATATGCATATATATATTTGTAGAATTTGACCAATTATCATTATATAACTTATACATGTAATTTGAAGATTAGTAGCATACTATTTAATAGCATCCTTTCGGCTAACTTAGCATGACTTACAATGAACCAACGCTCATGACTCTTCTTCTATTGCACATAAAAAGCTAGTTGTGACTGCAAACAAGAGCAAACATATTAATATGTGCAATGGGCTTTTATTCAATATTGTTAAATATAGATAAAAAATTACAATTGGAGGTAAATTCTAGCAGATTTATTGCATTCAAAAGGATTAATGTCGCTCCATTTGTAGGAAAGTGCAAAGTATAAGCCCCATTCACTTTGCGCGTAAGGAGGTTCAATTTAGCTTTGCAAAATTCTGAAGCACTTTTTGAAAAACACAATGCCAGCTTCTATTTGAATGCAACCTCCAACTAACCATCACTAAAGAAAAAACGTTGATAAATAGAACGCCATGGTGTTCAATTAGAGGTTTGACGGTATTTTTAAGATTAATTATGATGAATATATTTTCTATCAACATTTATAAATTTGAGCAGGTTCTTGTCGTCCGTTGTTTGATCCATCGTTTGGTCCGTCATTTGGTCCTCGTTCGGTCCGTCAGCCAGTCCATCATTTGGTCTGTCTAGCAATAGCGATCGGTATCTAGCAATGACAAATCCAAATCGCAGAATATTTGATCTCAGAACCTCCCGTTCACCAGCCTAGCTAAGTAAGCTACGCGAGATGCAATGGATGCATAGGACAATATGAGTCATTATCTGGGTTAAAACATACATGCATAGCACTATAATTATACGCAACATCACTAAAGCTTGCTTTCACTGCTCTGATTAGTGAATTTAGCAATATGAATACTAGCTTATTCAAATTAACCATTGGCAATGTGCCAGACTAATGGCAAGGGGCAGGCAACTACATTACCTGCCATCGTTTATAAGCTGTTTTTTAATACTTGTGCAATGCCGGGCATTCGGCTAGTAATTTATATATACAAATGTGCAAGTACATAAGAGAGTAAAAGTGCAACATGAGCCTCGGTATATAGGGTAAGCTTAAGGTATGTGAAAGACACCGGTGTTGTAATGTAGGCTCTCTATGTACAGAACACGAGAGAACACAAGAGTTGATTCAAGTTTTTATTTCAAAGGTTCGCGAATTTAATAAAGAGTTTATGTTTGAAAATAGTAAATTGAAGCAGGTGATGAAGTGAGTGTTGAAGCTGGTATGTGTTGGTAAAATGAAAGATTTGTAAAGACTCCTGAGGTCATACAATGTGACATTGTTTTCAAATATGATCTTTCATGTTTGTGGCCTTCTGATGTGAAACCTTACGGGTTAGAAAATTGGAAAGCAAATGCACTTGTTCAAGTATTAGTCAGCAAAACTTGTTAGTGTGTTTGTGTAAGTTAGTAAATTGCTACACTAAAACGACCAATTATTTATTGTAAGTCAGAGTGATTGCGACTTGCTTATACAATGTAGCAACAATGCTAAACTGCTTAGCCTAGAGGATCTCAAAGAGATGGAAATGTCTTCTTTCTTGCAAAACGCTAGAATGAAGTAAATAGTTAAAGTGTGCAAATGGTTTACGTAAGCTTGAGACACACTGGCCCCATGTGACAAAACTTATTTTAAAATTCTAGGCAAAAATTTAGCATTCCTTACCATTTTTTTCATCTTAAACCAAATGGTTGCCAGGTGCTACTTGCTAAATATCCGAGACATATGATGTTGTTATACCTCTACCTTGATCAAGGAATGCTACTGTCAGATGTACTTTGCAGGTTTCGCACCTACTCCTACCAATTTAGTGGTCGGTTCAGCTCCTGGTGCATGCAGTCTGTCTTTCATCACCGATTTCTTGGACTAAAGCAGCGCTGCTGTTATGATGTTGACTGGTACTCCGATTCCTTCTCTGCTCTTATCACAGAGTTTCCACACCACGGTCATGTGGTCAATCCTGTATGTAGTCTTTCTCTCTGGAAAGTCATATACTTTTAATGTAAAGGAAACTGCTAGTTTCCTTCACTTTTCTAAAAGACAAGCAATAAATAAACACATCGGGTGTCAATTCACCAGAATACCGCTCGGTGTGAATAAAACACACTATATTTTATTATAAATATATGAATACATGAAGCCAGGTGTGTGTGTGTGTGTGTGTATACAATAACATCATGTAGAGAGCCTGCGCTAGCTCTGCTTAACAATAACGCATTTCTTGTTTTATATCAATAATTTTTATGTCAGGTTCCGCCCCTCTCTTTGTTTATCGCTCAGTCGACCGAACCGGCTCATCAGTGTCCGAGCCTTCTCCAATGGTAGGAAGGCTTGATCAGGTGATGTTTGTGGCCATCGAGTCAGTCTCGCCGGCTCTGATCACAGTGTGCTTCCGTAACATTAGAATATATATGAGTAGTTTATTACTTTCCATTAACTCACTCTTACTCATATTCCTTTCCTTTACCTACAGTTCTTCTCCTTCACCTCTTGGTCCTCTCCTTGACTTTCTGTTTCTCTGCTTCACCTTTTGTTTCACTACTTCACCTCTTATTCCTCCCTTTTATCTTCTTTCCTCTTCTTCACTTTCTGCTCCTCCCTTTCACTCCTCTTTTTCTCCTTCAACTCTTCTTGCTTTCTTCGACCTCCTATTTCTCTCTCTTTCACCTGTTCTTGCTTTCTTTGACCTCCTATTTCTCTCTCCTTTACCTCTTCTTGCTTTTTTTGACTTCCTATTTCACTCTCCTTCACCTCTTCTTGCTTTCTTTGACCTCCTATTTCTCTCTCCTTCAACTCTTCTTGCTTTCTTCGACCTCCTATTTCTCTCTCTTTCACCTCTTCTTGCTTTCTTTGACCTCCTATTTCTCTCTCCTTCAACTCTTCTTGCTTTCTTCGACCTCCTATTTCTCTCTCTTTCACCTGTTCTTGCTTTTTTGACCTCCTATTTCTCTCTCTTTCACCTGTTCTTGCTTTCTTTGACCTCCTATTTCTCTCTCCTTCACCTCTTCTTGCTTTTTTTGACCTCCTATTTCTCTCTCCTTCACCTCTTCTTGCTTTCTTTGACCTCCTATTTCTCTCTCTTTCACCTGTTCTTGCTTTCTTTGACCTCCTATTTCTCTCTCCTTCACCTCTTCTTGCTTTCTTTGACCTCCTATTTCTCTCTCTTTCACCTGTTCTTGCTTTTTTGACCTCCTATTTCACTCTCCTTCACCTTTTCTTGCCTTTTTTGACCTCCTATTTCTCTCTCCTTCACCTCTTCTTGCTTTCTTTGACCTCCTATTTCACTCTCCTTCACCTCTTCTTGCTTTTTTTGACCTCCTATTTCTCTCTCCTTCACCTCTTCTTGCTTTCTTTGACCTCCTATTTCTCTCTCTTTCACCTGTTCTTGCTTTTTTTGACTTCCTATTTCTCTCTCCTTCACCTCTTCTTGCTTTTTTTGACCTCCTATTTCTCTCTCCTTCACCTCTTCTTGCTTTCTTTGACCTCCTATTTCACTCTCCTTCACCTCTTCTTGCTTTTTTTGACCTCCTATTTCTCTCTCCTTCAACTCTTCTTGCTTTCTTCGACCTCCTATTTCTCTCTCTTTCACCTGTTCTTGCTTTTTTGACCTCCTATTTCACTCTCCTTCACCTTTTCTTGCTTTTTTTGACCTCCTATTTCTCTCTCCTTCACCTCTTCTTGCTTTCTTTGACCTCCTATTTCACTCTCCTTCACCTCTTCTTGCTTTTTTTGACCTCCTATTTCTCTCTCCTTCACCTCTTCTTGCTTTCTTTGACCTCCTATTTTTCCCTCCTCTTTGGCTTTTTAGCTGCCACTAGCTTTTTTTATTTTTGCTCTTTCTTGATTTCTTCTTAGTTATTTCTTCTATAATTGCTTTTTGATTCTCTCCGCTTTTCTGTATTCTGTCTAATAAAGCTTGCGAGCCGTTATTGTGTGTGTCAGAACGGCAGACCATAGATTAGGTTTTTGAGCAAGAAGAAAACAAGTAAGATATTACAACAAAACCATGTTTGTCATTCAAGTCTTTTTAGGCAGAATACAATACCATATAGCTTGCTTGTCAATTTGTGTACTTCTTTGTCTAATTATGTAATTGTATGTTTGATATTAATCAGCGGATTTTGGTTTTTTTGCTCTTATGTATAAAAAGTCTTCGTCATATTCCAGTAAATTTAAGTTTATTTTTGCAGGTTTCAATTTTAGTTTTATAGTAATTTAAGTTATAGTAGTCTGTATACAAACCTTAGGTTGTGCGTATGATTTAAACAAAAGCCATCTAGCAAGAGGTAGTCAATGGTTTGCATTTTATAAAATTAAACTTATCTGTCTCACAGTTTAACCAAGAAGATGAAGAGGATGGATATTTAAAGTGCTGTTTCTATTCTACTGACACTTGCAAAGATTTCTACAGCGTTCGTCCTGTTAATGATGGGAGGTTCTACATACCACCTGTAGTTAGTAAGTATATGTCAACACTAACTAGCTTATTAAATTTAGGCTTGTTGTCTAAGTTCTTACTTTTGTTGACTATGATTTTTATAGGGTGGTGGTTTGGAGACCCTCATATCGTCACCTCTGATGGATTGTCTTACACATTCAATGGACTAGGAGAGTACTTATTCACTAAGATAGGAGAGAATGACACCGTAATACAGGCCAGAACAGAGAGAGTCGCTCTTGAGAATGGCAGTAAGTTCTCTATTTCATACACTATATATACTGTACAGTAGACTCTTTTTGCTTGACATTGCTGCCTTGACATTGCTGCCTTGACATTGCTGCCTTGACATTGCTGCCTTGACATTGCTGCCTTGACATTGCTGCCTTGACATTGCTGCCTTGACATTGCTGCCTTATATGTACTTTTTAATTTACCTAAATAAATATCATGCCTTTCTTCTATGGACAAAATTTTGTCAAAGCCGATAATATGTTTTCTAATTTTTCCATCTATCTCTTTTAGTTTTAATACAGTTCAATCAGAAGTTTGTACATTATGTGAGATGTGTATATGTGCATGTGTGTGTGTGTGTGATTTATTTCATCAAATATATAGTACATACAATTGCATACATACGAACAAGAAAACAAAGAAAAGTTTCAAACAATTGTATATCAAGAATCAAACAAAAGCAGAGATGATGGGGCCAGTGCGAAATAGTCGAGCTAACCGGTCGCAAACTCGAGTCGACAGCATAAGGCGTAGACACTAATACTCACCAAGCCGAGCTAAGGTGGAGCCTTATCTCCATTTTAAACTCACCAATAGGTTTTATTAATTTCAACGACACTGGCAATTTATTCCACAGTGCAGACAGCACAAAGTTAGATGTTCGTTGACCAGCAGATGAAGAATAAAAAGAAGTAGGAAGTGAGGATGATTGAAATCGGGTATTATAATGTGAAGGTTTTTGAAATGTTTGTGAATGATACAGTTTTTGTGCTTTAATAAGTGATTTGTAATGATACATTCTATCAGCAGTCAAAATCTTACAGTCGTAAAATGAATCAAAAGTTGGGTAACCAAAAGGCTTTTTATATATAATACGCAATATTTTCTTTTGAAACTTGATTAATTTGTCGAGGTGAACCCAGATTTATGTAGCATGCTTCCACAGCTTGTAGTATGCTGCCAGAATTCAATCTGACTTTTGTTAATGCTTTTTGTGATATTTAGTCTTTTGAAATTTTCTACTTCATCTTTCCTATTAAAACTTTATGCTCATCTAGTGAGATACTTGTTGTAAAGCGCATCACCAATATCCTTCATTATTTGTTTATCGAGTATTTTTATTACATTATCCTCCATTTTCTTTCCTCTTCAATCTCATCATGGTTAAACATTGTGATCAGAATTTCATCTTGATGTCATCCGTAAATGTCTTAGTAGTATTCACCAGCATTTTTAGTTCTCTTCTAGATTTTCCATACAGCTTCAGGTTACTCTTGCAAAGAAGATGGCTGACTTTTAACTATTTGACAAGTTGCATAATACTGCAGCATCAACAAAAGTTTAAACACCATAACTTAGAGCAGAGAGGATAATTAGTTTCGCTGTGTCCTTTCTATCTCTACTGCTACAGGTTTTTGGTCATAGCACTACAGCCCATTGTTCCAAGAAACCATACCCTGTTCAATAATGTTCAGTATACTCTTTGTCAACTAGCTAGTTGCATAGTTGACGACTAGTAATCAAAATGGAATCATCAGGTGATTGCTAAAGTTGGTACGTCTCTTTTTGTAATCCTTCAGGATTGGTTTAACAACACTAGATTAGCTATAACTCTCATATTGAAGACGTTTTCTACGTCTGTCTGAGGCATTTGATTGGTGATTGGTTGATTGGTGATTGGTTGTTAGTCAGTTTTCTTTCTATGAAACTTTCCTTATCAATGCTGTCTTTCCATTTGTATTCCCTTCGGATATGTCTCTGCTAGCAAGTAGGCTTTGTACATAAGTGGCACTCATACCGAGTAAACTTATTATTATTATTATTATTATTATTATTATATTAAAGTAAACTAACAAAATTTACACAACTATAAACTTTTGCTATTAGCTGATTAACTGTTAGTTTCTCAAGGTTCAAGCGAGCATGGGGTTTCAACAATTTGGTGAGGTGCAGGGAAATAGAGAAAATTTCCTAAATAGAAAACAGTTGTTAGGCAGTTGATTTTATTCAACTCACAAAAAATTCAGCTACACGATGTGGTTCTGTTTGTCAGCAAGTATTTGTAAATCGGCATGTATACTATTAGACATATGTTTTGTATTAAAAAAACAAGGAGTTGTTGTACCTTACTTTCTAGGGACTGTTGAATGAGTTGGTGAGTTGCATTGTTTCAGCTACTCTATATTTTAACCTGATGATTGAACAACTTCATACCAAATGTATCTAACCTGTTTTATTGCAGCACTGGGACAGGCAACATATTTTAGTGCAGCATGTGTAGCTACCCTTGGTCTACCATCCGTACAAGTACAGATCAACAAATCTCCACCAGGTCCTGGTCTGGCGAACAACACCCAGCTTATTGTCAACGGTAGCCTAGTAGACGTCTCAGTGATTGAGGAAGATGCGAACAGCACTCAGTCTATAGAGGGAGTGAGTAGTGAGATACAGTTTGAGAGGAGTAATGTCACCCTGACAGTTCTCTTCTCCTCTGGAGTCTCTCTAGCTGTCACTCCTAACAATGTGAGTTTAAATTTTTGGTAATTCTATTATAGTAATACAAGCTCTCATTAATAGTAATTTAAGCTGTCACTACTAGTAATATAATCTCTTATTAATAATATAAGCTGTCACTACTAGTAATATAATCGCTTATTAATAGTAATATAAGCTGTCACTACTAGTAATATAATCTCTTATTAATAGTAATATAAGCTGTAACTACTAGTAATTTAAAGTTCATATTAATAGTAATATAGGCTGTCACTATTAGTAATATAATCTCTTATTAATAGTAATATAAGCTGTCACTACTAGTAATACAATCTCTTATTAATAGTAATATAAGCTGTAACTACTAGTAATTTAAAGCTCATATTAATAGTAATATAGGCTGTCACTACTAGTAATACAATTTTTATTAATAGTAATATAAGCTGTCACTACTAGTAATATAATCTCTTATTAATAGTAATATAAGCTGTCACTACTAGTAATACAATCTCTTATTAATAGTAATATAAGCTGTCACTACTAGTAATACAATCTCTTATTAATAGTAATATAAGCTGCAACTACTAGTAATATAATATCGTAATAATAGTAATATAAGCTGTCACTACTAGTAATACAAGTTCCATAACTTATTGATGTATGCCATGCTGCCACACATCAATCACTTCCATTGTTGAACTGACTGTAGGGAATGCTGACCATTACACTTGGGCTACCAAGCAGTGTCAAAGGAACCACTGTAGGTCTCACTGGTACCTTTGATGATGATCAAGAGAATGACCTGACATATTTGAATGGAACTGGACACATTCCAGCTAACTCAAGTGAGAGTGACATCTTTGAATGGGGCAGCACGTGTAAGTTAATACTTTTAATGATTTTTTCAACTTGACCAATACCAAAATGTAAGCTAAAGACATTTAATAGGTTTATTTTAGATATTTTTTACTCATCAGTCATCCTTTATTTTTATCTCTTTCAGTCGCTGTCAGTGAGGAGGACTCCATCATGTACTACACAGATAATACCAACTGGTACACATTCAACAACAACTCATTTGTACCAGTATTTCTTGATGATATTGATAATTGGGTCTGGTCAACTGAAGAGTTCAGAACTGCTGCTTATGACCTCTGTGAAACAGACACATCTTGTCTCTATGATGTCTATATTACGGGAGACCTGAGTATTGGAGAAAGCAGCAAACAAACAGGGGAAGAGAGTGAAGCTGCAAACGCCCAACTGAGTAAGACGAATACATTGGTAGTTTTGTTCGTTATAGCCAGGTGTTGTGAACTATGCTATGTGATGCGTGGAAGGAATGCTTACGATTTTAGGTGACGGTATAAAGTCAAACGTATCATGGTAAAAAATTAAAACTCTTTTGTCATATATTGATAGCGGAATATTTTATTTAACAAAGACATGCCACTGTACAATAACAGCAAGATACCGTACTTATGTCTAATTAATCTGCTGCTTATTGGCAGCATCAGCCGTGGCCAAACTCAACCAAACCAACTAATCCTACTAAGGTACTGAGGTACTACGGTACTGAGGTACTGAGGTACTGAGGTAAAAAGGTACCGAGGTACTAAAGTACTAAAGTACTAAGGTACCGAGGTACTACGGTACTGATGTACTGAGGTACTGAGGTACTGAGGTACAAAGGTACTGAGGTACTGAGGTAGTGAGGTACTGAGGCACTCAGCTACTAAGCAGTAGCTAAAGTTATTGAGCGTCAATTTAGTTGTAAGCAACATGCTGTGTCACTATTTCAGACAATTTTGCACCAATCATCAACGGAAACAACTCGGTACTAGTGATTGGAGGATATTTTGAATACTTATTGACTGTGAATGATTCAAATGGAGACGATGTTACGGTGAGAACCAACATCAATGCTACCATCACTATGACTGGAGATGATGTCATCATAACTGGTCAAATCGCCAACACCACTAACACCTCCAACTTTCTCTTCACCATCACTGCAAGAGTAAGCATTCAGTCACAGTCTACAATCTGATTTCATTCTACGGTTACACAGATACTGGAATACATGATTATCTATACTTTTATACAATTTCAATAGTTTAAACTCTACTTTGCTAACTTTTACCTTCAAAAGATGTACCGTAAAACCTTTATTTGAACGCCATGGTGCTCTATTTTTCAACTCTTCTCCTACATGTATAGTGGTGATCAAATAGAGGTGGCATTCAAATAAAGGGGGCGTTCAATTAGAGGTTTTATGGTATATTAGGAAGTTGATATTATTTTACTTTTATGTCAAAGTAATAAATTTCCAAGTTTTGAAATTTTTAAAATAATTCGTTGTTTTGATGTTATTTCCATAACTAAAAATATGTTGAATTGTAGGACACAGCTGGAGCTGCAAGCTCTAAGACCCTGCTAACAATGTTTTGCAACTGTGTCAACAATGGCACATGTGATGAGCCAACACAACAACAACAAGAAGCTTTTGAAACAACGTAATTTAGTTAGACAAGTTTAATGGTATTACATCATAGAATGGCAGCATTGCTTGTACTCTGATTTGTTGGTTTTAGATAATTAGGACAGAAATGCCTCTCCTACATCTTGTAATCTTCCGCTCTATGCGGATCTAGTGGCATTTTGTTCAAGTCTGTTATACATTATTTCAGCTCTATCGTCTTGGCCTGCATTTGTCCTACTGGGTACACCGGAGACCTGTGTGATGCAGATTTGGATGCTTGCGAATTGGTTGCCTCTCCCTGCTACCCTTCTGTGCTCTGTGTAGACTTGCCTCCCCCTGCAGATCATGAAGGATATAAGTAAGTCAAATCATCTTTTAAATGTTTTTTTGAAACAAACAGAAATTTTTGTATGTTTTCCAGTTGATTGGACTATCAGTATTTATATTTCAGATGTGGTGATTGTCCTGCTGGATACACAGGAGATGGTAAAACTTGTTCTGATGTTGATGAGTGTACAGAAGATGTCTGTGGTCATATCTGTATAAACTCTCCTGGTTCCTTTGTCTGTGCCTGCAGAACGGGTTACACCCTAAATATAGATGGCGACACCTGTGATGGTAGAACATTAAAAATATTATTGTCGTATCTTTGTGAAATTTCAGATATCTGTAGCATAGCATGCATGAGCTCATCCTTTATTTTTCTACTTTTGGACCTTGCTGTTGCTGTTGCTACTAATATTAGAGTTGCTTACTCTTGTTTCAGATGTAGATGAGTGTCTTACAAATCCTTGTCACCATGTCTGTATCAACACTGCTGGTGCCTATGACTGTACATGTGATGCTGAGTTTGTCCTCCTGAATGATGGTATCAACTGCTACCGTAAGTGTTGTCTCTAAGCCTACTAGCAGATGGTATTAACTGCTACCATAAGTGTTGTCTCTAAGGTTACTAGCAGATGGTATCAACTGCTACCGTAAGTGTTGTCTCTAAGGCTACTAGCGGATGGTATCAACTGCTACCGTAAGTGTTGTCTCTAAGGCTACTAGCAGATGGTATCAACTGCTACCGTAAGTGTTGTCTCTAAGGCTACTACAGATGGTATCAACTGCTACCGTAAGTGTTGTCTCTAAGGCAACTAGCAGATGGTATCAACTGCTACCGTAAGTGTTATCTCTAAGGCTACTAGCAGCTTGACTACTGTTATCGTGTTTAATCACTTCCTCTCATTCCGATTCAACTTAGGGACCTGGTAAGACGGCATCGATCACAACTATAGCATGGCAAGGCTGAGAGTCATAGTTTTATTACAAGTACTGATCTATGAGTTAGAACTATTTTCCTAGGCAAACAGATTACATACAAAGAAATGCTGGTTCGAGTTTCTATAGCTAAAGAATTCAAAATGGTTGCAAAGAAATCTCTAAAAAAACACGGACAAGTACAACTTACCTTCATTTGTTAAATGCGTGTTTCTTCCATGTGTAAAATCTTCTTGCTCGCAGCTGCCAACCCTTGTGAAGTGCCAAGTCCATGCGATCAAGTCAATGGCCTGTGTAACATAGAAGATGGACAAGATGTCTGCTATTGTACCAAGGGATATGCACTGAGTAGTGATGGAGTCACCTGTGAAGACATCAATGAATGCCTACTTGATACAGATGCATGTGCCCAGAATTGTACAAATACAGCTGGTGGATACACTTGCAGTTGTAGAGCTGGGTACAGTTTGGCTCTAGATGAAACATCATGCGACGGTAAGAGCTGGTCATGCAAAATATACGCTTCTAAGTTATTCACCAAGTTCATGTTATTGATTCTACAACGATTTCTAAATCATTGCAAAACATGTGAATTCTGCTCATATTGATATAAGACAAACTTTTTACACTTGCATGAAGCTATGAAGCAACCATCTTTAAAAAAGAGAGTAACTTTTAGACACTTTTCAATTCTTTATACACAGAATGTATGTATTTAGGGTATGTGTATAGCATTTATATTCAGATCAGATATCTCTGACAATTGTAAGAAATTATAGTAGCTTTTGTGATGATTGTGCTGCGCAATTGTATCCAACAATCTAGTCAATCTGCAATAGAATATGTTGCTTGTCCCAGTGCTACAATGAAACAGATTAGACACACATTCTGTGAAATTTTTCAGATTTAAAGTTAAAAGTAGCCAAAAAACTGCAACCCACTATTTGGTTCAATAGCCCCTAGAATGTAAGATGCAACAACTCTTTGTTTTTGTATTTCATTTATGCAGTGATATAGCTTTCAATTTAAAAATACTGTACTTTTCGACAAATAGAATCCTATAGTGTAGCCGAGGCTCTTGTGAGTTTAATGAAATCCAACAACTTTTGACCTGCAGAACTGTTTGGTGATAGTCGTTTTTTAATTGGGACCGGTTCTTTATCCTGACGGTGCCTCAATGACTATGCGTATGCCTGTACAGTGTTTTATTAAAAACCATGGCCTGGGTTCTTTATCAATATCAGTGCTGGTACGCTGCGATAAACACTAACTGTCTGAAAACATGTTAGGTGAAAGCTAAAAATGTTGTTACAGACTTTGTTGTTAGAAGAGTAACTACTCCCCTAGTTTATAGCAGTATTGCCATGTTGATCTCATATCATTAAATGTAACGTATAGAGAATCTCTAAATTATGGTTGTGTTTATATGTTGTATTGGGATATGCAAAGTTCCCAATTGAGAAATTTGAAATTGTGAATATCACAATTTTGAATTGGAATTTTAAAAACTCCTTATCCCAATAGCTATTAACAATGAATATTATTATGTATACCTCAAAAAGGTACAAGTAGTGAATCTGAAATTGCCCTTAGTAACATTAGTATCAATAGTAAACCTAATATTAATATTTATCTAGTCCCATTTTCTATACCAGACATAAACGAGTGCAGCACTGGAGAGTTCAACTGTACTGCTCCTCAGATCTGTATAAATGAAGACGGTGGATATTTGTGCGAGTGTCCTGGAAACTCCATGTTTATAGAAGGGCAATGCTCAGGTAAAACGGTTTTAGCCTGTGTACTATAATTGTTGGAATGTTTTGAAGCCTTTGTAGCACTTAATACCTATATTCTTCTCCTTCTTTCAGTACTCTCACCAACAAACTTAGTAGCAGAGATTACAGACTCACCCTCAGCAGAGGCAGAAGCAAACTCAGTTTTATTTTTCTTAGAGAACACCACTAAGAATGAGGTGCATAATAGAGTTATCATCTCTTGTTGGGTTTTAGTGTTATACTAATGCTGACTAACCTATGCATAATCCTTGTAACAGTATTGCTGTTCAACAACTGTCATGTTCATGAATGGGTGAACAACCAACATGTAAGTGTTTTGTAAACAGAAGTATCGTCATGAGTGACTAAAATTCCAGTACTTGAAAAATTGATTCTAATTAATTAATTAATTAATCTTGGCGATCAATATGCCACTATATTGTACAGCAAATAAAGCAAGTTATTTTTATGAATGATTATTATTCTTAAAGTTAATATTTTTGTAAGTGACAGACAACTGGTTATTAACAGACAACTGCCTTTGACCTGCACATCCATGCCTAAAAGCTATAGCGGTGCTCACATACGCTATAGCAGTGCTCACATACGCTATAGCAGTGCTCACATACGCTATAGCAGTGCTCACATACGCTAGGGGTTTTGTAAAATTAAAAAGTATAGTAGCAATTTCCCTATAATTATGCTTCCTAAAAAACTTTTTAATACATAAAACCGTAGTTCACAATTTAGTTGGAATGCATGCCAGCTAAATTGAGATTATGTGATTAGCTCGTTGAATAACTAAGATTTCATTGCACATCAGGTATCATTGGAATGACACTTTGATGATCTATTTAACATTTGATTGGTTCATTGGTCATTACTTTATCCTGTATTTGAAAGAGTTATCTGTAGACACAAGAAATTACAAAATTAAATTGCCAATACTCCTTTATTTTATAGAGTAAACAAAGAGAAGTTTTTATGAGCAACTAACATGCTAACATTTGACATGTGTCTAAAATGAGTTGCTAACAGACAGCCGCTTTTTATCTACCTAAATGCTACTGTTGTAATTTTTTACATCGATATATAGTATTCTTACATGCCATTAATAATTAAGTTTAGTTGTACTATCCGACTGGTGCAGTAAAGTTGTGTAATATAATATTGTCTGTTTTATAGTACACGGTGGAGAAAGAAATTACTCTATTTACTCTCTTGGCAGCTTCTGCCAATGAGATCTGTGCTGATGACAACTGCAATCTTATTTCAGTAAACTTAGAGACAAAGCTAAGACGGTAATTTTAAACACTTTTATATATAATGCTATTATTTTTTTGATTTTGTTCAATTATGAAGTTCTCATTTTTCATTATCTAGTATTTACTCTAACAGTTTGATCAAATATTAATGGCTAAAAGTGCACTTTACCTGACACTAGGAAGAGGTCGGCTCACAGCTTGACATTCTACAAAGAGTACTTTTCAAGACTTCCTGGATATCCAGAAGAGAGTAATAAAACTCTAGAGTTGGCTATATATAGTCTTATACCAGGCCACGGGGTGCTGCCTAGAGATCTTCTCAAGTTGGCCATAGAAGAAGTCTCTGTCAACATTTCAAAAGCTTTGGGTGAGCGGTGATGACACGCTAGCTGTATAACTTTATACTGGTGCATATATCGACTAAGGAATACGCAGTACAGTTAGCGCTATTATACTGGTCATTGCCTTAATACTCAACAGAGGCCATGGTGTTGTAATATATAATATGATGCTTTTAAAATTGACCGATGAGAAATAATTTATGAACATTTGATTCGTAGAAAGGAGTTATAATTATTTTTACCTGAGATCAGATGCGTTCGAAGAGGACTCACAGATCTGTCGTTAATAAAAAGTGACTTTTGAGTCAATGTTAAAGTGTAGGAGATGATAAAGCAGGGTATGGATGTCAAAACTTTTTATTTTTGTATTCCAATAGCAGTTACTTTAAACGTGCTAACTTTAACGCAATCACAAAATTTTGTACATGTACATGCCATCGCTGAGACAACTAAAATGTTGGCCAATATAAATCTATGACATTTGGCCTCGTAGACTGACACTCTAACCAACTGAACTAATAAGCTAAAATTCATTCCACATTTTATTCTCTGTGCTTTGTGAGAATACAAAAGAATTCAAAATGTCAAAAAAATCTCTAAATGCTTTGCATTTATAGCTTTTATATTATATTCTAAAACTGGCTGAATGTCAAACACTGCATGGGTAATAGAAATGTTTTAGCACAGAAAATTTAGCATTGGTTACTAAATTCAGCTGCCATTGACTAAGTTTCTTTACCTAATGAATTTGAGTAACTTAAGCTAGTAACTCAAGCTAGTCTAAATCTTTACTATAATTAGGGCTGTGTGCAAAGGTGCCTTAAGCCAGCTTGCTCATAATTATTACTTGCTTTTAATCGCTAACTGAGTTAAATTCAAGCGTTCTGGTAGTAGTATGTATGTGTAGCTTGCTATAATTGTGTTGTGTAAGTATGTGCAAAACTATGCCATAGTATGGCAAAGACAGTGTAGCTTAATGGATAGCACACCTGTCTGCGGAACTGGTTGTTCTGAGTTCAAATCAAATGAAAAGCAGTTGTGTTGTTAGTTGATGAAATTTTTTAAACTATAACTGAACAGGTGAACCAACAGGTCTTTTCTTGACCAACAGGTAAAAAAAAACTGAGATATATAGATATATATATATATATATATATATATATATAAAATTGGGTGAAAATGAAAGTTAAAGTTAAGTTTAAAACAACTTTATTACTAATAGTTTCATATTGCCATGCAATAATCATCAGATAAAATTGTTAGCACTGAAAACGACTTATATATAGATGGAAATAAAAGCGTAGGTCTTAAAATACCTAAATACACCACTGATACGTAGGATTAAAATTAGCAAGCAACACGATTTAAAGCCTCAACAAAGCAGAAGATTAAAAGTTAAGTCTTAAAATTGCTTAAAAGGAATTTGCCAGCATGTCTACATGTTGAAACTAGTTCACAGCGTTTGTTTAAGGTAGCAATGCCAGGATTGTATATAATATAAAATTTCTCATACAGACATAGGTTGCATCTGCCTGTGGTCTTGTTGTATGATGTAGCTCTTTTGACTATGCTCCACTTGATGTTATATTCTATGCCTTGGTCTTTTAAGGTCCATATGTGCTTACTGAGCTCGGTACTTGATCTTTTCTCTACATTTCTAAAGGTTGTCATATGATTGTAATAGCGTTGTTTGAATGTGGTGTCAGTCAATCCTATGTAATGTTCGTCCGCAGATTGATCATTGGTGGTGACTGTCGCCTTATATATAATTGACTTGCTCAGGCACTTTCCTTGTAGTGGGCAGCCATTCTTATGTCGGCAGTTGCATTCTCTTGGTTCTGTAGTTATAGGGGTCTCATTGCGATGCTGCAGCAATCTGGTATTATGAGCGCTAATGATACTGCTCACATTGTTCATACAGCTGTAGCTTAATTTCACAAAGTTTCTATTGAAGATCTTACGAAGAGCGTGTGATTTAGGGAACTCTGTGTCCAGGATATTAAAGAAAGTCTTACCGATGTTATTAGCTACATTCTTGCTGAATGGCGGGTTGTACCATAGTATCGGTCTTCGTCTGGTATTCTTGTCTCTGTTTTGCGCATTGTTTGTCGGGGCAGGCTGAAACACAAGCTTGTGTTTGTGTCCGCTTAGATTGAGTGCCTGCTGGTATATGTCAGTTTCGGTGGTAAATGTGGAGTTGTCTGATGACAAGTTGCTCAGTCTCCTATTTATACCTAGTGGTATATTGTTTATTACTCCAAGTGGATGATTGGACTTGGCGTGTACATATTGTGGATGTGTATTAGGCTTGTGGTAAATTCTGTGTACACCGGTCGTCAGGTTCAGGTTTACATCTAAGAAGTTGGCCACCTTTTTGTTCGCCGATATAGTTATGCGTAGTCCGTTCTTGTGGAAGATAGAGCAGAGTTTTTTCTTGATCTTCTCAGCTTCTCTTGGGGTCTTGTTGGTTATTCCTAGTTATCCATGTTATCCATGTTTGACTATATATATATATATATATATATATATATATATATATATATATATATATAGTCAAACATGGATAACTCGAACTTCAAGGGACCGAGCAAAAGTGTTCGAATTATCAGAGCGTTCAAGTTATCAGAGCACTGTCACAAGTCCATATATTTACTTATTTATTAGTAGATACATGTACATATACAAACTATAATATAAATCAAAAGCACAAATGGCTTGTTTCAAATTAAATGCTTCTAATGTAAAGTTTAAAACGTTTTCATGAAAAAGTATAGATTTTTCTTCACTTGAGATTGGTTTGTTGTTTGAGGTGATGTTATTGCCAGGACGTTTTTCAGATTGACATTGGCAAAACTTGATCGTTGTTGAAATGCTCAAAAGAAAAGACATTTTTTCTTTTGGGGTTTTACCCACGATCAATTTTGCCATTTTTTCTTGAAGTTTATGCAGATTACCCTACTTTACCTGGGATTCGTTAAGAGCAACACTCCGAGGCAGTTCAATTAGAAGTTTTACGAGGTTTTACGGTACATTCTATATCACTCACGCTTTTTTAATAGATACTTATTGAATGTACACACGTATTCTGTGTTTAGGTCAAACGATGAATAGTTTTTTGTAGCTCAGACAACGTATACGTTTAATTACACCAATTTTAAGACGTTTTAAACATTCAACATTCCGACGTTGATTCAACACGGAATCAACGTCGGAAAACTATTCATCACGGGCTAGCCGGGTCACGCACTCAAGGATTTTCGCCACGCACATACAAAACAACATGCGATTTTTGTTTTGTATGTGCGTGGCGAAAATCCTTGCGCGCGTGACCCGGCTAGCCCGTGCTATTCATCGTATCGCAGTATAAATCAATTTTCACCAAACTTTTAGAAAAGTCGTTGACAAAAATATTTTGCCGATGGTGGTAATAACGACGCTTATGAATTACGAAAAGATGAAGTTTACCTCTATGGCTTTGAATAAAGTGATTTTCTAAAGCGATAACAACCGTTTCGGTAGCCGTTGGGCAAAAAAACAGTTCGAATTAACAGTGTTGAGTTCGAGTTATCTATAGCAATTTATCATTACGTGGGAACGGACCAAAGGAAATGTTCGAATTAACCATGTGTTCGAGCTATCCGTGGACGAGTTATCCATGTTTGACTGTATATATATATATATATATATTTCTCAAAGTATGGCGTATGTCTGTCTGCATTCTGGCTATAGATACAGCTATAGCGCCAGCTGATTATTTTACCAATGCAGCAACGCATTATGACACTCCTGTTAAGAAATATGTTTCGTAAGGTTCAATTACTATATCCGAGGTCAAGGCCAATTTTTTTTGCGCGGACAATTACATTGTCTCTGTGGGAAGAGTCTCCCTAGAGTAGGAGTGTTTCCGTATTCAAAGTTTTGATGTATAGCTTTTAGTGGAGCAGTAACCTTTTTTTATACCACACTTCTATGCAAGAATTGTTATTATTAATTCAACATATTCAGGATTTTTATTTTGTTTTCTCAGTTCGCATTAATTGTATCATTATCGGATAATATTTTATTGTAATCGTATGAAAACCAACTTAATTTAGCTATTACTTGCTAATTATTTCACATTTTCATCTAAACCTTTTTATAGTCGTTTTATTTTTTGTAATTTATTTGACCTGCCTGAAACATTTTCCTCATGATATGAAGTTTAAAAGTTACAGTTATTTGACAAAGTTTGAAAACCTTTACAGTTGTTTTATTTTCTTTCCTAAATTATTTCAATTACACTAAACACTTTTCTCGTAATATGTAGTTTGAAAGTTAGAATGGCAAATGTTGTTACATGTATTGTTAAATACAAATCAAGTTTTTCCCCAAAGACTTCTTTATTACTCGGGCAACGCCAGGTAGCACAGTTAGTACTAAAGTCATTGTAGGCACCTTTAGTTACTAAAGTTAACATAGTGTTTTGGTACTATTTTTAATGATGATGATGATGATCTTTACCAGGAGGTAATTGCATTAGATAATGACTATGAGTTTTTATACCATTCTATAGACTATGATATTTTCACATGTCAACACTGAAATGAACTGAAATCATATAATTGTATACCAAATGGTTTTTTATTGTAATCATAGCAAAATAGACTGTTTGGCCATTACTCTTTAATGATTTCACATTTACATTTAAACACCTTTAAATTTATATTTTTCCTTCTAAATTATTTCAACGAAACACTTCTTTCAAGTTGTGAAATTCTAAACTTACAGTTGTTTGAAAACCTTTGCAGTTGTTTTATTTATTTTTAATTTAGTTGTCCTGCACAAAACCATTTCCTCATGATATGAAGTTTGAAAGTTACAGTTGTTTGACAAAGTTTGAAAACCTTTACAGTTGTTTTTATGTTCTCCCTTAATTTATTTCAACTACACAAAACACTTCTCTCATAATATGTAGTTTAAAAGAGAGAATGACATGTCGTTATATATTAAATACAAATCAATTCTCTGTCCAAAGACTTTTTTATTACCTGGGCAACGCCAGGTAGCACAGCTAGCCAGTAATAAATGTCTAGCAATAAACTTTATCAGACAGACCATCAGACAGACCAACAGATTAAAAAAACTGAGATTTGTATATTATATATAGACTAGCTGTGCCATCCGGCATTGCTCGTGTAATAGAAGAGTATTTGGACAGAAAATAGATTTGTATTTAATATATAACAACATTTGCCATTCTAACTTTCAAACTACATATCATGAGAAAAGTTTTTTGTCTTATAAACAACGAGAAGTAGTGAGAGTCTTGCTATTAGCCAGTTTAATAATGTGAGCGAACAGCTTCTCGTGACGTTATGCTATGACCCTTGTCACACGCAAAGAAGTTAGGTTTTGCTCTGATATAATGAATTATATTGGCGTGAGAGCAATTCGACTTCCGTAGTTTTGTGGTCAAGGAGTCAGACTGGTGAACGGCTTGGTCCAAGATCGAGTCCTCTTCCATACGGAATATTTATTCCAAGAATTTAAGATCTATAGCCAGATTTCCGACAAACACACGGACTCACGACGGACTTTGAGAAATATATATATAGATTATAATATCAGCATATTATCAGTGCCAAATATCTAGCAATAAACTTTATTAGTTGCCGGTATGTAAAAGATTAGGATGTGATAAGCTAGTAGTATTTGTATTTAATCAACCAGCTCTACTTTCTTACAGGGGCAGACAGTCTGTATATTGTAACAACATCACAAGTAACAAGTACAAGCTCATCTGTGATTTCCAATACCGCTATAGCATCAGAGCCAGTTACAGCTATTGAGGATGATGCTCGTCAATTCATCACCTATCTTGCTGTTTCAGCAGCCCTTGTTCTTCTTACTCTACTTTTCGTGCTGTTTGCTGGCTGGGTAAAGCGGTCAAAAAGGTCAGTTTTCAATTTATCATGAAAAAGCTTTTAAAATGCAGTCTGAAAACAAGGACTGAATGATCAAAATTCTTTCATAAAATTTTAAAAATTATTTAAAGTTGTCTCAACCTGCTAAGTTTTTTGTCAAATCAAGTGAAGCGAATCATTCAGCCATTTACCAAAAACCCAATTAAATAACCTTAGAATCTGATCAAGTTTATTCAATAGTATCTGAAATTGCTTTATCATTGCAGTAGAACAATAATGGTAGTATTAATATATAATATTAATAATAATATGAATAATAACAATCACGAGTTGCCCCACACAGAAAAATGGTACGACCACCGTGCAGAAGCTGTATTGGAGAATGAGAAAGTGAAGTTGCTATGGGACTTCAATGTGCAGACAGACAAGGTTATTGAAGCTAGAAGACCAGACCTGATACTGATAAACAAAGAAACCAAACATTGTCAGGTCATAGACATAGCAATACCTGGAAACACAAGCGTAGTACAGAAGTAAGATGAGAAGATTGGTAAATACAAAGAGCTTGGGTTCGAGATAAACAGACCGTGGAAGGTGAAGACCGAAGTGATACCAATAGTAGTTGGTGCACTCGGAACAATATCAATTAGGCATATAGCATACTTGGCTGAGGTAGGAGTGAACATGTCTTTTGAGACTATACAAAAGACAGCCATATTAGGAACAGCTCACATATGGAGGAAGGTCCTCTCTTAGTGGAATTGAGGAAGATGTTGGATCCTTTGGCCTTTTGTTAAGACCCGGACTCAACACGGACTAAAACCAGTCACCTACCACCACACGACTATGAAGAAAAACTTTTACAATAATAATAATAATGATATAATGATAATAATAATGATAATAATGATGATAATAATGATGATAATAATAATACTAGTAATGATGGCTCCACTGAGAATTGATGTATAGAAATACATATTGTTACAATAGACAGCCCTGTTAGGATTGGCTAACATCCTTAGGAAGGTCTTGTCTATCCCAGCCTAGTGGAGCTAGGTTGATGACAGAAAACAAAGCCCGCTTAAACTGCTAAAACCAATAATAATAGTAATAATAATAATAAGCGTATGTAATAATGTAACTTCTGTGAATAATGTCAACTGTGAAACTTTGCATTAATAAATATGAAACATTTAAAACCTTTTTGTAGTTAGAATAGAATTTTTTATGTCAACTATAAAAAATTATAGATACAAACCACTCTGCCAGTTTAACAACCTAACGGAATACTGTCTAGTCTGGGTCTTGGCTTCATATTTCACTCCAATTTTAATAAACTGGAGTTGTCTCCAAAATTAGGCCTTTTTAAAAGAGAGCATAACTCTTGTGGCAGTTTGTCATGCCCAAACTTCAATTGGCTTCAAACAAAAACTCATCTTGATGCAGAGAGAGTAGACATGGTTACCATAAGCTTACTCTATAGGAAGTTTCTGTGATAAGATGGGGCAAAATTTTTGTTTACGGTTTTTTTTATATATTTGAATTGTAAATAAAATTATTTTAAAATATTTTGTGGCGTACTAGCAGGCTTATATTCAGTTATGTATATTATTTGATGGTGCGTTGAAATGTAGCTTGTAATCATTCTTATAGCTTTATAGCTAACAATTGAATTGTTTCATTATTCTGTTAGAACCACAAAAGTCTCTCCCTCAAAGGTAACAATGAGACGTCAAAGGCCAGAGTTGCCTGATGTGGAGGTGCCCTCTCTAGTTTAATACAGATTATAAAAGACAGGTAAGCCGGCTTACAAGGGCACGCATAGTGTGAGAATATCTGTAATTTTACGGCTTGATTAATCTTGCTATTTATAGGATATTGAAAATAAAGAGGTAGATCAAGGCCTAACTTCAAAAGATAGAAAATCTATTGAAGGAGGTATTAATGATCTTATTTGTCAAAGCTTTATAGATTGTTTATTTAATATTTGTAGTAACCAAGGCTTCCATGTAACATGCCCTTCGGCTAAGAAGTTGTTTGTGCAACCAGCAACGCCTGACGAGACCATTGTATGGCTACATGTTTGTATAGTGAGGCATGAGCATGCAATTATACCCGATTGGTAAATACTATGTTACCACAGAAGCCAACTATTTGGTGTAACCAGGCAATCTCGGATATAATACAACTTATTAATAGGCCTGTTCAAGAGCTCTGCGTTTGCTTCTCAGACCTAATGTATTTGTAGTTGAACTATGACATATATATTGAACACTCGGTAACCAGCAATATATAAATATATATATATATACATATATTTATATATATATATATATATATATATATATATATATATATATATATATATCTATACTTATCTTTAGTAAATATGCCTAGGCCTGGCCTTCGAAAATATTTTTGTAAAGTTTTTGACGTTTTTGTGGATGTTGCCTTATTTATTCAATAAATTTGTTTTTTTTCTTTCATCAATAAATATCTAAAAGTAAAATTTAGCTTTGATGAGCTGCTAGTTAGGTATTCTCTAGATTGATTATCTGTAACCATAGAAACTGATTATAAATTGCGAAATAATTATTAGTACTTTTCAGCTTGGTTACAAATTGTATGATTGTATTGTATCAAAATACTTTACATTTCTCAATGACTAATTTGAAAAAGTTCACTGTTTGCCAAGTTGTTATATCTGGCGAGGACACAATCATTTGTTTATGGCAGCTTTTATGAGGATGCCACCCTCCCAGTAAAGAGGGTGCCGCACCCACAAGTGGCGCCTCACAAACAGTGGGGCCTCATCCTCCACCACCCTATCCAGGAAAACGCAAAACTCCTTCAAGGGACTCATTTGATCCCGGAAAAAAGGTGTTTGGATTTTTTTTACTATTCTAGAATAAATTTTAGCTGCATCTCCACTATGTGGACATGCAGCTACATGAAGATGCAGTTAGATGTAGTCTCCACTACATTAGAGGGCAGTGATGCTCTCATTGTCAGAGGCGCTGGGAGCATTTGCTCTTTATTGTTGCTCTTTTCTTTGGGCAGTGGGTGGGGCATGACAGCAAATAATTCAAAACACTTATTTATATCAACTGTCAATAATCAAGCTTTTATTAAAATGTGGATTATGTATTGTTTACTTGGCATCTGGTGATATGCCATCTACAAAATGATGACATGTAGAGTTTTATTAACATGATAGCGAAGCTGCCATTTAGAAATGAACATTTACCACTTTCAGTTTCCCAAAATTATTTTTTTGTTTTCTACTGCATTTCACAGGCCTGAACACTAAAGTATGAAATGCTTTTGGTTCACCTCCTTCATCACCGTATCACATTCATTCCTTCATCACCGTATCACATTCATTCCTTCATCACCGTATCACATTCATTCCTTCATCACCGAATCACAATGCTTTGCTAAGATATGTAAATCAAACTGCGTTGAGCCAATATTTACAAGTTTTAAAATGTTATAATATCTTTATTAATAAATCCTCCTTTGTCATGTGTCTGTTTGTTAGTCCACGGAAATGCTATGCGTTTCCACACTTTTGAACAGATTTTATCCAAACTTGAAGCACATCAATTACATAAGTACTGTTTCAGCTTATTCAAGTTCTTCAATATCTTGGCTTTCAAATGAGCCATTGTTTGACATGGTGAGACAGACATTGGTTGGTGTTTATAAGATTTCCCCAGAGCTCTACCACGGAGATGTTGAATGGTATAGGCTCGGAAATTATGACGTCACAATTTTTATATTTGGTGTTGTGGGCTCTTACCGCTTATTTTTATCGATTACCGCTTATATTTATCAACTACGATAATGACGCTAGTGGCAGGTGAAGATAGGACAACTCCAAAGAACCAATGAAGATGACAAAGGGATCAGTGTCATTAGCTCTCCATGTACAGATTATTTCTATGATAAATAGCTCAGATTCCAAGCACCATACTATGTTTTCTCGATGATATTATGCACTAGCCCTCTCTTTTTATTGTTATGTTGAGGGCACGACTGAGGCTAATTAATTTCAAGAATTGCGTGATCTCACTAGAGTGCAATTTGCATATAGTCCTAGGGCCACGCCCCTGCAGGTCGCAATTTAATCGATGTGATTTCATCACTTTTATCAATGACAGTATATTTATTGATGATGATGAACTCTTTATTGATTAAAAATAATACATAAACAAAAACAAAAAGATGTCCCTTTTTGCGGGCCAAAATGAAAGGTTAATATTTGAGGGTGTATAAATACAATCTACAGTGTAATTGTTCATATACAGATTTTTAGAGTGTTATAATGATATAATATTGTAACAATAATATGATAATATATATAGAACGATGCTTGAAAATAAAGATTGTATGAGTATTAGAATCGCAATTTTTGAGGTTTATAATCCATGAGTGATTGTGCTGTGTACTCTGAGATTTGGTGTCTGTGGCTCTGGTTTCCATTCCATTAACAACAGACGGCCCTAGTCGCCACAAAACCAAACCTCAAGCACCAGTTTGTAATTATAGGCTTATTTGAACCATAATCATATTTAGAAAGCAACCTGGAAAGCAATACGAATTCTTCAGATAATAATACTGTAAATGTTTAAAATGAACAAAAGGATGAAAAAAGCAAACTCTAATAATCACCCGAAATCTATTAACCCAGAATATGTGTTTGTATTGGTCGGGCGTTAGCGCAATCCCCAGGCATTGTTGATTATTTAGAATCCTAGTTTATTATTAGCGCTCACTGGGTTTAAGAGCACCAATTGTCACAGAAAAGCGCAGCCTCAATGGCAGCGAAAGGGATAGACGACCTAAGGCTAAATGATAATTATGACATCACATTATGGGAACCACAACCAAGTATTTTTTTTATTGCAGGACTTACTTTTGACACCCTGTTTTACAGTTTTATTATTCTTTGGGGATTGAATATAGGCTCATTTGAAAGCCAAGACTCTGAAGTACTGAAATATATGACAAATATGCTGATATAATTTATGTGCTTTGACGCATACATGCTCCGTGCCTTACGCCAGGTCGCTTAAAATATTTTTAGTCTCAAAACTATTTGGTTCTTCTTAAACACCCACCTGCAGGCTATCTGCATAAAAATGAAAGAAGTCCTGGGAATAGCCAGGCTTATTGCTAGTAATCATATTCAGTGTTAGACAATTGTTGAAGTAATCATTCATAGCATTTTTGGGGCTATAAGCTTTTACTGCTAGAAAGAGTTGATTAGATTTTGACACATTCAAACTTTTGTAAAAATTCAAGAATTTATAGAAAATTAAGATTTAAGAAATTCATCTCATCATAAGACAAGGAAAGGGACAACTATCATCCTAATATTTATTCAAACTCATTTCTATGCCAAAGAACAAACATAATTGAGACGAAAAACAATATGGCCTCCAGTGTTTAATGCCCTCTTGTTTCTTTTATATAGAGAGCACTCTTATCTATCCCTAGTATGACATAGCTAACATGAATTGTTATTTTGAGTGCACAGGTAATTGTACCAAACTATCTTTCGTCCGGTAGGGATGGGATTGTTGGTTTACTTGGAAAGTTTTTAATCAGACTTTGTTCTTTTTCAGAAAAGCAAATATTTGCATTACATTTCTAAATTTAAATGCTTCCCATTAAAAGCTTCTATTGACTATGCTTGAGCATAGTCAATAGATTTCTTTATGGCATGTTGACAGTTTGGTGAAATAGGCCTGGCTTCCATTGAAACATTGTCATTTACATAGCAGGGTTTATTGTTTGTATACAAGGCCCAGGTGTCGTTAGGCCTAGAACACAAGGTCTCCAACAGCAGGCAGACCATATCATACGCGGAGCACTCTGATTGTTACAACTAACAAGGTAAGCACTCGCGTAGCCAGTTAACAGTCTTGTATCTATATTAATAAGTATAACTTTGTCATTGTGTGTGTTCATTATTTCACTTAAACTCTGCACGTTTCTACATTTTGGGTTGATTTCTTCTAAACTTATTCATGGTTGGTAAAAAATATTTTGTTTCAAAACTTTATTTGGTCCCTGAGAACCAGCCTCCTAAAACACCAACCTGCGGGCTATCTGATTGAAAATGTTAGTAACATTTAAAGAGATAAAATATTATTTTATATTTGACATAGTTAGAGAATATGAAAACAGTCTCATATTCCTTTTATGCAGAGTTGAATAAAAACTGTCCTGCGAGGCTATAAGAATAGTGTACAATGATTGTGTGCCATGCTTTTGCATGTAGTTGTGTTCATTATTCAATTCAATTTGACGAGCTTTTAACAACATCAATAATGCAAAATTATTTTAGTCGTTCAGGCATTTTTTGTGTGGTAGAAATGATAGGGCAGATGTCAGGGGTCAATCTCACCATTCTTTAGGCGTAAAGGAACCTATTTTTCGCCGAGTTTTAAGAGTTGACCGTTACTGAGTTGCCAGCTGCCATTTCATAGCAGAATGCTAACAGTGATTGCTATTAGATTTCAAAATATATATTGTAAACACAATACCTGCTAAACATTTTATCACACAAGCATTCCTTCTTATTTTGCTGCAGATCATTTGCGTTGGTGAAAGCTTTGGTTGGCATTTAAGTTCTGATACATGTTCTTGTAGCCAAATATGGGCACAAAGTCTTTTATATAAAACATAAATGGAACTCCAAAAAAAGATTTGAAAATTATTTATAGTTGTTGACAAATGAACACTTGCGCTGGGATGTCAAAAGTATCTATAGTTGTTGACAAATAAACAAGCACCTGTGTCGAGATGTCAAAAGTATCTAGGTATAGTTGTTGATAAACAAACACTTGTGTTAGCATGTCAATTACCTTGCTTAAAATCACTAATATATTTTAACTAAACAAAGAAAATGTTTTAATTTTAAGAGTAATCAAGATAGTCACATATCATTGAAGTCAGTCATCAATGCTATCATTATATACTTAGCACATCCCTCCACTGTATGTGAAACTACTGCATGCTATCGGATGGCATTCGGTATCGATAGCTAATGTATGCAGCATGTTCTCTATAACTCCTTCAAAGCAATCATTGCAGAGCTAATGGTTTGAATCATTGTGCAGCTCATTGTTATCTTTTAACTTCAGCCCACTCACTTTTGAATACATCAAATGTTCGATGCAATTTAAACTTTATGAGAAGTATTTCTTGTTGTTCAACCAGTCTATAAAACTTTTAAATGAGCAACAATAAAATATTTGATTTGATTAATAATTAGTGCTATTAAATTTATTGTGTTATTTTTCATCATCATTGTGGTTTGCTAGAATATATAGTTATTTATAAACCATGTTTTAATGGTATTCTAATAAACGCATTAAATATAAATGGTGGATTCTGTAGATTATCAAGATGAGTTGTTGAATATACATGTATTACTTAAAGTTGTTTTTGCAATAAATGAACTTTAGCTAATATAGGTGTTTTAATTTTTCAACCAAAATATTTTATTTGTTACTATTTGTATATGCAGTTGAACACTTTCAAGTTATGCATATTTTTACTAAAAATTGTTTAAAAATAAGTTCTTGCTAAAGCAGCACGTCGGTCTGCTTATCTTCCTATTTGCTAGTTTTCTTTTCACTTTTGTCTAGTATATCCATGTTTAGACATGGCTGCAGCCTTTAAATTTATTTTATTATCCAGGCTATGAAGTAAGCTCTTTTTTTCACTCAACTCTTTATAGCATGAGTTCTCACATTTCTGTAGCCTTAGTGCCATCCTGTTGCTATAATACTGTTGCTATATTGAAACATTTTAGAAAACTTCAATATAGAGCCATGCACAGACATTTTAGTTTCCCAGGATATAGACTGATGCAGACGTGACTGACTGATTCCTTTTCAGGAAACATTCCGATCATGTCTGTTGTTACACATACATCTATATCCAGTTTTATATTGTTACAATGATATCATTTATTTTTGTCAAAGTTTAACTTGCATACATTGAATGCCAGCAATTTAATTTGGAAATATTAAAAAGGAGCTAAGATTTATCAGTAAATGATAAATATAATGACTTCGTGTTTGAAAATGCCATGTATCAGTCATTTGCGCGTCGTGATCAACCTAAGTTAATTGAATACTTCGAGATAAATTGCTTTAAATCGATAAAAATAGCTATAGTTATCATAAATTGTTAAAAAATCGACTTCAACTTTTAGAACATAATTTTTGCCGGAAATGGTACTAAAGGCTTTTTTAAAATCAACCTCTAAATTTGAATTTAATTCTATAATGTTGAAAAATATCTCAAAAGTTTCAACCCCTATACATAAACTGAAATTTTTCTTTCTAAAGAATCAAAAGGAGTAAATTTAATCAAATATAATATTTAATAATAGAATACAAGTGCTTTGGTAGGAGGCCAGTGCTGCCGGGGCTGCCAGGGGGTCTAAAGAACTCAGTAGAGTGCCTGCAGTACATTAAGACTATGAAATTTCAGGGGAAACTAGGTTGAGGCAAGAGTCAGGCCATTCATGATGCACACAAAATAATTGTTTATTTGAAGTTTCTAAGAAAATGGCAACTTATGTTGAGATCTATCATGTGTTACACCATTGGTTAATGTGGGTTGTCTTGTTACACCATTGGTTACTGTGAGTTGTCTTGTTACACCATTGGGTACTGTGAGTTGTCTTGTTACAAACATCTGAGCATATTGGTCTAATTTGCACGAGAATAATGCACTGAGTGTAGAGAACCAGAGTTCTATAGGCTTTTATCTAACCATATTTATGACTCATTATCAATCGTGCCAGCAATAAGGTGCCAAACCTTATTCTAGTTGAAAGGATGTCCAATTCAATTATAGTTGAACAATATCTATTGACTTTAGCAGCGGTAGAGCCCACAAAAGGATGGACAGCTGTGCATTTATTGCGGCACCTGGGAACATAATGAAATTGTGGATGAGTAGGAAATGAGATTATAAAATGAATTCATGGCTTATGTAAACAAATACATGTACTTATAATGAATTACAGTGTTGGGTCGCTCTTTCTGATAGTGATAAATGCTTAGTAGGTTTACCATCAGTTCAACGTCCTCGACGGCTTTATATTAGGAACCGCTTGCTGCATAGGTCAGTCTGTATTTTATACATTTCAAGTTGTGTTAATGTGAGATATGTACTTTTTATGTTATAATTGTGTTGTAACTAATTTACGTTGGAAAGGGTATCGCTTAGAAACTTGGAACATGTATGTGATTGAAACATCCTAGTCATGCGTCCCCTTGCATGCATTTTTCTAATTTTTAAATATATAGCAGTCAAAAGTGTTTATATTGTGCAGCTGGATTAGTCAATCTGCATTTTATTCGGAAGGATCCAAGACTTAGTAATGGATTACAGATAAATAGAGATGACGCCCGAATGCCGAGTGGTACCAAGGTCATGCATACATTGCGTGGTGCTTGACAAATTCCTCGAGGCTTGTCATGGCACGCCGCCTTCAATAGATTTTAAAAACTATCCTTGAAAAGCAAATATTTGTAAAAGTAATTGACGCAGCGCATGTGCTCCTTACAGTATATTACAATGGCAGCATCGACGGAACTTGGCACATGTTTAGAGAGGCTGCTTTGGTTACCCCTACCAATCTGAGCTGTTCAAATGTTTAACACAACCATACGTTGACACATGCATCGTTCGATCAACTTATGTAAGACATTGATTGCTCGTTACTTCGCAACAGTTCCTCCTGAAAAGTTTACATCTGGCTTGACACCTGGCTAATAAATTTAATTGTTCAGCTAAACTACCAAAGCTGTACCAGAAATACTAAAAGCGAGATTCAATAGGTTGCATACTAGCTTAAAGGCTAACTGACAGAATTTCAATATTACTATCAGATATAGAAATACAATCACTATCTTTTGTTTATCAGTGATGAGTCTAGTATTAGAGCAAAAGATCAATTTTGAAATCTGGTTATGAGGTGGCTATATACAGTTGTGGGCAAAGTATTGACTATCGTTCTGTGACAGCAATTAAGGTTCTGCTCTTTTAGCGCCGCTTCGTGCCACCCAAACCTTACAATATACATGATTATGATAGAAATTATTTTTCAGATTTTTCTATCTTCTGAGAACATTTATCTAAAACAAATACTACCCCAGCATTCCATGGGAACATGTGAGACTAATTATGATCATTAATAATTATTAGTTATTTATGCTCAGGCATAATAACATCAAACAATCCGGTTAGGCAAATATTTTTTACGATTAGCACAGCGGAAAATATGATGGAACCAGTGAGCGAATTAGTTGATAATGAGAAGATTTTGAATGGTAAAAAGTTGTTTTCACATCTAGTTTTTAGTGCAAAAATTGCTGAACAGTCTGAAGGTGAAAGAGCTATGATTGTGCACCAACACAAGCATGGGATAAGTTACAAATTTAAATGAAGGGGTGTTACAAGGTATGAACAGAAATATCTGAATCAAGGGGTTATAAAGGATGAATAGAAGGATTGGGACAATTAATGTATGTAACTAGGATTTCATAGCAGTAGATGATAGTACATTCAACTGGAGTCAGTAACACCAAGTTACTCACTTGGTAATAAAGTGAGTGTTTCAGACCTTCAATCTAAAAATGAAACATATTATGCACATGTTTCTTCACTTTTGAAAGCATTTTGAAATGATGATGCAATTTTTGGGGCTATCAGATATCTATTAAAACAAACTCTTCATACAAGTCTTAGTAATGCTGAAGAGAAGACAGAAACAAAAACTACAGGCTTATCTCTTCGTTGTGTCATCAAGGGTGACCCCATTTTTTGGGGAAGTTTCAATTCACACCTGTAGACATAATGTTAAGATTAGTAGGGCCTACAGCAAATTTTGGCTTGGTCAGTACTGTTTGGGTTTAGGTCAATATCTTTCCATAAACTCTTTTGTAAACAACCTTTACCACGTACATGGATTCTAATAACTTGTCATAAGTCTAGTAAAGACAAATTCATTCAAGCGACACATTTAAAAATCAAAAACCTGTCTCATGCTAGCTACTACCTAAGTGTCGCATAAATTATAGGCAGAATTTGGCGCAGTGAACAGTAACCAATATGCAACAATGAATGAAACCTTTGCCAAGGTTGTTGAGTAAAGCAGTATAGGGAATTGCTATTTATAATAGCCAATAAGATATGCGGAGAGAAGCATAAAGCAAGATAGTCACACTTGCGGACAGTAGTCATGACATCAGTGACAGTTTCTTATATTAGCCTAATGATGCTAGAGGGAACAATCGTGTTACTAACACACAATAAAAAGCAGGTTATTAGTATCAGTGGACCAATTCAAATTTATATGTCCTTCATCTGCTTTTAGCTCAAAATATGTCACTATTTGTGCGGTACATATACTAAAAAGAACTGAACTTGTGGAGATCAAAAGAAGAGCTTTAATCAAAAAAGTGTGAGTGTGTTTATTGTTGCTATTATGTGTTATATTCTTTATGTACAATAGACAGTTTTTGGCTTACCGAATCAATGGTTCTTTATTGCAGGCTTCAGTATCTGATTTGGCCTAACGGCAAACCCGTGACACAACCCTTCACCTAACATGTCCAACCACAAACTTAGAGTTACGATTTGGTGGTGCGTAGTTTTCATGTGTCAAATACAACTATCAAATCAATATGGATCTAGCTCTACAGTTTTACTCAACACTAGCACTAATGCTCTACCTGCATCAACATCAAATTACTCAGGGTTTGAAGTAAGCGGGTTAAACTTTGTGAGCAACTCAACATCATCCCCATCATCAGTTGCATTGACAATGTCAACAGCTGTGACAACAATGACAGACAGCTCAGCATCATCAGTAGTACCAACTACCACTGCTTCACCGACTACTGTAGAAGAAAGCACTAGTAGTACTCCACCTGTAACAACAACATCAACTGCTGCAGCAACGACATCAAAAGTTGTGACAACAACCACAGACAGCGCAACATCATCAGTAGTACCAACTACCATTGCTTCATCAACGACTACAGTAGATAGTACTAGCGGCACTTCAACTGCAACAACAACATCAACAACTGCAGCAACAACATCAACAGATGTTACAACTACCACAGACAGCTCAACATCATCTGTAGCAAGGACTATCATTGCTACATCAACTGCTACAGAAGATAGTACTAGCGGCACTTCACCTGCAACAACAACATCAACAACTGCAGCAACAACATCAACAACTGCAGCAACAACACCAACAGTTGTGACTACAACAACAACTGACAGCTCAACATCATCAGTAGCACCAACTACCATTGCTTCATCAACTACTACAGAAGATAGTACTAGTTGCACTTCACCTGCAATAACAACCTCGACGACTGCAGCAATAACTTCAACAACTGTTACAACAATGACAGACAGCTCAACATCATCTGTAGCACCTACTACCATTGCTTCATCAACTACTACAGAAAACAGTACTAGCAGCACTCCACCTGTAACAACAACACCAACAGCTGCAACAACACCAACAGTTGTGACAACAACAACGACAGACAGCTCAACATCATCTGTAGCACCAACAACCATTGCTTCATCAACAACTACAGAAGATAGAACTAGCGGCACTTTACCTGCAACAACAACTTCAACAACTGCAGCAACAACATCAACAGCTGTTACAACAACCACAGACAGCTCAATATCAACTGTAACACCTACTACCGTTGCTTCATCAACTACTACAGAAAATAGTACTAGCAGCACTCCACCTGCAACAACAACATCAACAGCTGCAACAACACCAACAGTTGTGACAACAACAACGACAGACAGCTCAACATCATCTGTAGCACCAACTACCATTGCTTCATCAACTACTACAGAAAATAGTACTATCGGCACTTTACCTGCAACAACAACATCAACAGCTGTTACAACAACCACAGACAGCTCAACATCATCTGCAGGACCTACTACCGTTGCTTCATCAACTACTACAGAAAATAGTACCAGCAGCACTCCACCTGCAACAACAACATCAACAGCTGCAACAACACCAACAGTTGTGACAACAACAACGACAGACAGCTCAACATCATCTGTAGCGCCAACTACCATTGCTTCATCAACTACTACAGAAAACAGTACTAGCAGCACTCCACCTGTAACAACAACACCAACAGCTGCAACAACACCAACAGTTGTGACAACAACAACGACAGACAGCTCAACATCATCTGTAGCGCCAACTACCATTGCTTCATCAACTACTACAGAAAACAGTACTAGCAGCACTCCACCTGTCACAACAACACCAACAGCTGCAACAACACCAACAGTTGTGACAACAACAACGACAGACAGCTCAACATCATCTGTAGCACCTACTACCATTGCTTCATCAACTACTACAGAAAATAGTACTAGCAGCACTCCACCTGCAACAACAACATCAACAGCTGCAACAACACCAACAGTTGTGACAACAACAACGACAGACAGCTCAACATCATCTGTAGCACCAACTACCATTGCTTCATCAACTACTACAGAAAATAGTACTAGCAGCACTCCACCTGCAACAACAACATCAACAGCTGCAACAACACCAACAGTTGTGACAACAACAACGACAGACAGCTCAACATCATCTGTAGCACCAACTACCATTGCTTCATCAACTACTACAGAAAACAGTACTAGCGGCACTCCACCTGTAACAACAACCCCAACAGCTGCAACAACACCAACAGTTGTGACAACAACAACGACAGACATCTCAACATCATCTGTAGCACCTACTACCGTTGCTTCATCAATTACTACAGAAAATAGTACTAGCAGCACTTCACCTGCAACAACAACATCAACAGCTGCAACAACAACATCAACAGCTGTTACAACAACCACAGACAGCTCAACATCATCTGTAGCACCGACTACCATTGCTTCATCAACAACTGCAGAAGATAGTACTAGCGGCACTCCACCTGTAACAACAACATCAACAGCTGCAACAACACCAACAGTTGTGACAACAACTACAACAACAGACAGCTCAACATCATCTGTAGCACCAACTACCATTGCTTCATCAACAATTACAGAAGACAGTACTAGCAGCACTCCACTTGTAACAACAACATCAACAGCTGCAACAACACCAACAGTTGTGACAACAACCACAACAACAGACAGCTCAACATCATCTGTAGCACCTACTACCGTTGCTTCATCAATTACTACAGAAAATAGTACTAGCAGCACTTCACCTGCAACAACAACATCAACAGCTGCAACAACACCAACAGTTGTGACAACAACAACGACAGAAAGCTCAACATCATCTGTAGCACCAACTACCATTGCTTCATCAACTACTACAGAAAACAGTACTAGCAGCACTCTACTTGTAACAACAACACCAACAGCTGCAACAACACCAACAGTTGTGACAACAACAACGACAGACAGCTCAACATCATCTGTAGCGCCAACTACCATTGCTTCATCAACTACTACAGAAAACAGTACTAGCAGCTCTCCACCTGTAACAACAACATCAACAGCTGCAACAACACCAACAGTTGTGACAACAACTACAACAGCAGACAGCTCAACATCATCTGTAGCACCAACTACCATTGCTTCATCAACAATTACAGAAGACAGTACTAGCAGCACTCCACTTGTAACAACAACATCAACAGCTGCAACAACACCAACAGTTGTGACAACAACCACAACAACAGACAGCTCAACATCATCTGTAGCACCTACTACCGTTGCTTCATCAATTACTACAGAAAATAGTACTAGCAGCACTTCACCTGCAACAACAACATCAACAGCTGCAACAACACCAACAGTTGTGACAACAACAACGACAGAAAGCTCAACATCATCTGTAGCACCAACTACCATTGCTTCATCAACTACTACAGAAAACAGTACTAGCAGCACTCCACCTGCAACAACAACACCAACAGCTGCAACAACACCAACAGCTGTGACAACAACAACGACAGACAGCTCAACATCATCTGTAGCGCCAACTACCATTGTTTCATCAACTACTACAGAAAACAGTACTAGCAGCTCTCCACCTGTAACAACAACACCAACAGCTGCAACAACACCAACAGTTGTGACAACAACAACGACAGACAGCTCAACATCATCTGTAGCACCTACTATCGTTGCTTCATCAATTACTACAGAAAATAGTACTAGCAGCACTCCACCTGCAACAACAACATCAACAGCTGCAACAACACCAACAGTTGTGACAACAACAACGACAGAAAGCTCAACATCATCTGTAGCACCGACTACCATTGCTTCATCAACTACTACAGAAAATAGTACTAGCGGCACTTTACCTGTAACAACAACTTCAACAACTGCAGCAACAACACCAGCAGCTGTTACAACAACCACAGAGAGCTCAACATCATCTGTAGCACCTACTACCGTTGCTTCATCAACAACTACAGAAGATAGCACTAGCGGCACTTCACCTGCAACAACAACGTCAACAACTGCAGCAACAACATCAACAGCTGTTACAACAACCACAGACAGCTCAACATCATCTGTAGCACCGACTACCATTGCTTCATCAACAACTACAGAAGATAGTACTAGCGGCACTCCACCTGTAACAACAACATCAACAGCTGCAACAACAACAACAGTTGTGACAACAACTACAACAACAGACAGCTCAACATCATCTGTAGCACCAACTACCATTGCTTCATCAACAATTACAGAAGATAGCACTAGCGGCACTTCACCTGCAACAACAACGGCAACAACTGCAGTAACCACATCAACAGCTGTTACAACCACCACAGACAGCTCAACATCATCTGTAGCACCGACTACCATTGCTTCATCGACTACTACAGAAGACAGTACTAGCAGCACTCCACTTGTAACAACAACATCAACAGCTGCAACAACACCAACAGTTGTGACAACAACTACAACAACAGACAGCTCAACATCATCTGTAGCACCAACTACCATTGCTTCATCAACAATTACAGAAGACAGTACTAGCAGCACTCCACTTGTAACAACAACATCAACAGCTGCAACAACACCAACAGTTGTGACAACAACTACAACAACAGACAGCTCAACATCATCTGTAGCACCAACTACCATTGCTTCATCAACAATTACAGAAGACAGTACTAGCAGCACTCCACTTGTAACAACAACATCAACAGCTGCAACAACACCAACAGTTGTGACAACAACCACAACAACAGACAGCTCAACATCATCTGTAGCACCAACTACCATTGCTTCATCAACAATTACAGAAGATAGCACTAGCGGCACTTCCCCTGCAACAACAACGTCAACAACTGCAGCAACAACATCAACAGCTGTTACAACAACCACAGACAGCTCAACATCATCTGTAGCACCGACTACCATTGCTTCATCAACAACTACAGAAGATAGTACTAGCGGCACTCCACCTGTAACAACAACATCAACAGCTGCAACAACACCAACAGTTGTGACAACAACTACAACAACAGACAGCTCAACATCATCTGTAGCACTGACTACCATTGCTTCATCGACTACTACAGAAGACAGTACTAGCGGCACTCCACTTGTAACAACAACATCAACAGCTGCAACAACACCAACAGTTGTGACAACAACCACAACAACAGACAGCTCAACATCATCTGTAGCACTGACTACCATTGCTTCATCGACTACTACAGAAAACAGTACTAGCAGCACTCCACTTGTAACAACAACATCAACAGCTGCAACAACACCAACAGTTGTGACAACAACCACAACAACAGACAGCTCAACATCATCTGTAGCACCAACTACCATTGCTTCATCAACAATTACAGAAGATAGCACTAGCGGCACTTCACCTGCAACAACAACGGCAACAACTGCAGTAACCACATCAACAGCTGTTACAACCACCACAGACAGCTCAACATCATCTGTAGCGCCGACTACCATTGCTTCATCGACTACTACAGAAGACAGTACTAGCAGCACTCCACTTGTAACAACAACATCAACAGCTGCAACAACACCAACAGTTGTGACAACAACTACAACAACAGACAGCTCAACATCATCTGTAGCACCAACTACCATTGCTTCATCAACAATTACAGAAGACAGTACTAGCAGCACTCCACTTGTAACAACAACATCAACAGCTGCAACAACACCAACAGTTGTGACAACAACCACAACAACAGACAGCTCAACATCATCTGTAGCACCAACTACCATTGCTTCATCAACAATTACAGAAGACAGTACTAGCAGCACTCCACCTGTAACAACAACATCAACAGCTGCAACAACACCAACAGTTGTGACAACAACTACAACAACAGACAGCTCAACATCATCTGTAGCACCGACTACCATTGCTTCATCAACTACTACAGAAGACAGTACTAGCAGCACTCCACCTGTAACAACAACATCAACAGCTGCAACAACACCAACAGTTGTTACAACGACAACAACAACAGACAGCTCAACATCATCTGTAGCACCAACTACCATTGTTTCATCAACTACTACTGATGATAGTACTAGCAGCAGTTCACCTGCAACAACATCCACAACTGCAGCAACAACATCAACATCAGCAACAGCAACAGCAGACAGCTCAACGTCATCAGTAGCGCCAACTGTCATTACTTCATCAACTACTACAGAACTCAACACAAACACTCCAGTTTTATCTTCCACTAGCATTTCAATTACTCTATCAGAAGCTTGGAATACTTCCTCAGTTGCATCAACCAACACTGAAGGTTCCAGCGAATTTAGTTCCACCCTCCTAGCTTCCAGCTCAGTATCTTTAGCAGGGACAAGTAATCAGGGCACCACCTACTCTTCTGCTGTATTGACCGCAGATGACTACATAAACACAACTCCTCAACAAACAGTTGGTAAGAGAATGTTGTTTGTACTTATCAAATCGGTACTTATTACAATTTAAATGGTCGTTTTGTATATTGGTTGGTCTTCTATGATTCATTCTTACCCAATTTGTTTCCACTCAGGAGATGTCTATTAACTGTATGTTTACAGTTGATCGCTTGAGGTCAGCATGCTTGTCATTTCGGAACGTTTTTATCTTTAGAATGCAGCCACTAGTTGTTTGAGCTATCATTGTCTATCATTAGCTACTACCTCTGACTATCAATGGCACACTCCATCGTCTTGGAGTTCGAGTCGGCTGTACGACTGGGGAACTGAACAAGGAGATGTCGATTTGTTGGACTCTGCTGAAGACTGGACTAAATACTACAAGTGTCACGGCGTACCGCTAAACAGAAAAGCTGGATCAGTCTTTTTTAACACACGACACTACGTGATACATGTGAGTGTCGTCTTGTTCTTTCAAGGACTCTCTTACACACTTTTATTGACACATTCAGTATTTCTTTCAGATTGTAGCTAAAACTTACAGGCACAACTTTTGTAATTCATACACAATGTACAAGATAAAACAATTTTTCTCATCCAATAGGGTACATTCATTCTAGATTAATGTAATCTTTATGTAGACTTCGCTTCCGCCCAGTGCTAAAACCTTCTTTTATTCTTGGTCATTGTCATCGGGATGGTTGGGGGAGGTATGTAACCCACGCTTAGTTTCGTACCATAGATGTGTCGATGCAAATCTATGGTTGAGGCTGAGCAGGGAGTTTTTGTTCCTTGTAGATCTGTAACAACGGACTAATGAGCTTTGATCTTGACTGGATGCAGTATTATCCCTGGTCATTTGGACTCAACTACTGGTACGAGCAGCAGTCATTCTTCTCTCCCCTCTGGAGCAGAGCAGATGAAGTAACGATGAGTCTCCTCTCAGATGATTGGCCACAAGCTCGAACTCAGATTTACTACCATGTCTATGAACGAGCTGCAGGAATGAATGATCAGACAGCAGCCATTTTGTCTCGTGCTGAACAGGATATTAATGCCTCTGGTGAGATGCCTTTTTTAGACATTTGGTTTAGTTCACTAAACTAGTAATTCTTTTTGTAATCAAAAATAGTATTTCTCATTAATTAAATCTATTTATTTATATACTCATGCACAAATGGTAAAATAAGAAAGCAAAATATGCAATGAAAATTAAAAGCCAACTTTCACTAAAATTATCAACATGATCTCTTCCCAAAATTTTATAGGCCTCCTTCATATATATCTTTTCTGTATTTCATTTTTTTGCGTTTTCATGTTTTTGTTGTAAACGTTTGCATAGTTTTCTCTGATATGTCATTTTAGTGATATACCTTATAGAGCTACTTGTTGATTATAGATTTCCCAATTAATAAATCAATAGCAATAAGCATTAAACTGGACAAGTTGATTCAAAAGCATCACCCATCAGTATAAGGGTTCTTGACTGACAACAAGTTTTGGCTAAAAAGTCAACTTCTTAAATATTGCTAAAGCCTGTTAGTCATCAGAGTGTGACACATTGATTACATTGGTCTCATTCCTTCATTTTAATATATTGTATACATGTTTTAGCACAAGGAGTAGAAGGTTTTGAAGCTTCATGGGTGCTTGTGGTGACATGGGTTAACATGGCTGGTGACACAGGATGCAGGTGGCCTGTCATGTACAAAAAGCTCTACGATGCTAGCTCGGTTTCTCAGAGCTCCATAGAAGTTTGCAGACAGCAAGCAAGAGAATATCAGGTGTGTTGTTTATCTCTTTAGAGAAACGGTGTGCTAACTAAACGCGTTGTGACTTTTACACCCTGTTATTACAGTCCACTTATAGTCTACAGGATGTTGCAAGGTAATTCCATCAGTCAGTGACAGCGGGATCAATGAACTTTTCAATTGCGTCTTATCACAGCAGCCGGCATTCGCCATGGTGATACCCGGCTGATCAATGCTTATTTATTTTGTTTATTTGTCTATGCTTATTGCTGTAATCAGATAGCTTGATTCAGGCTAAGTGGCCAATAGAAAGGATATTGAACTTAACAGTTTCCGATTAAATCCGACCATGCTCATTCAGTTTAATTCGAAAAGCCATCTAAACTGTGCGCCAGCCATGACTAAAATTAGCTAAAAGGAATTTACAAAGATATGCAGAAGTGATTGAACCATAATCAACCCTTTCTGATTTCACACAGACAGCCAGGCAGCCAGTAGAATAAACAAAAAAACTTTAAGCTTAAAATCTAAGATTCATTTTCATTGATGCTAACACCTCTAATAGGGAAAACAATTGCTAAGTAGCAAAAAGTAAGCATTTGTATACATTAACATGCAATCGCAATTCTGAGATCATTGCAACATTTTAACACAAATAAAGTACTATTCGCACATCATTATTTATCATTAAATTTTCTCTGCAGGTGTATTAGTCATTACATATTAATATTTGTATACGTATTCTTTTGCATCACCATAGCCATATTTAAAAGTAGCAAATTTAAAGTCGATAGAAGGATGAAGGTGTTGCTTAACACTGTACAGTTGACCAGCTTTGTCTTTCTTCTTTTTCAATGTCCAGATATGGCCCAGTCTGTATTAGTTCGAACAAACGAGCGTCAACTGTACTTTAATTTGGCTTTGGTATCTATCGCAATCTTTTTTTTCAGTTGAGCGATTTTCACTCCAGACTTCATATAATTTTTAAACACGATAATCTCATAAATATGGCCAACACATTTCATAGATCCCATAGAGTTAACCTACATAAATCATAGAGGTATCATATGTAATTATATAATTATGGGTATCAACTGTTTTATAGTTGAACCACTTCCAAGCAGTCTATATAACTGATGGTGTCTACTCCTTCATCAAATACAACTACCCTGAGGAAGGCATCAACTGGGTCTACCCTGGTAAGTGACTCAAAATTTGCAAGCAGTCTTAATTGGTAGAATTGCACTCAGCATAAGTTTCATTTAGTATTTTTGACCGGTGCAATCCGCTAGAACATCATAGATATACCTCCTCACTTCATAGTTATATCACATGTATTAGCCTAAAACACAGCAGGAACACAATATGCCAGTTTTAGTGCAGCACCAGGACTATTTTTTGCTGTGGGAGTCCAGGCTATAACATGAGGCTATTAACATTCTGTATCGGTGCAATTGGACATTGCTGAACCAGCCTTGTGGTTCCGTAGCATTTATGTTTGACATCAGATTCATGTAAAATATCAGTTTTACTTACGAACATCTCTTCAACAGCTCAGCAAGTAATGCCAGAAATCAGATAAATAGGCTCGACATCATAGTACTAGTATGTGTTTGTCTAGGCGAGAGTCATTACTAAAAACTTATTAAAGAGCAATCCGTTTATGCATTTGAATGATAAAATGATTTTTTATCTTATCAAACATTACAGCTACATACATGTAGCGCCTCTCATGGCCTTCCAGATGGTGTCTCGTAGCTCTAGAATGTTCCAGCATAATCTGCTTTTGCCATATTATTCCATAATTATTATAAAAAACATGAGCCCACTTTGTATTTTTTTTAGGTTTCAGTGCTGACACACCGTCAGCAATAATTCAAAGTGCTCAGTATCTCTATGGGGCAGCAGCGGGTGGCTTTCAGGCTCCCGGCTCTAATGGTTCTGTAAACTATACTAATCTGTGGAACAGCGGCACTCTAGACTTCATAGATATAGACGTAACAGCAGGCAACATGTTGGGTAAATAGCCATAGAATATAATCATTGTATGTTATTTGCTCATCGTTCATAGTGCAACAGTGTAGGACATTGTTATTCTGATAAACAAAGTATACAGTTATTCTGATAAATATAAGAATATTCTGATAAATAAAAAAATAATATATAGTTATTCTGGTAAATAAAAGGCTATAGCTATTTTGATAAACAAAAGAAAATAGTTATTCTAGTACATAGCTGGGCAAATTGGTTTAAGATTTTTGTCGTATGAACCTAGAGTATTGTCATATTGATCACAGTGATTGAAGAGGTGAAGGCTAAACAGGCAGCACTATGCCTTTGTTTGTAAGTATCTCATCAGTTTAATACAATCTCTACAGTTTGCAAATAATTGAAAACAAACAGCTCTTTTGTTTTGTACAGCCTTATAAATATTTAACTTACCGTACATCTTTGTAATACAATTACTTTTAATCCGTAAGTTAAATACTTCATATGTCTATTATACCTTTCTATTTTCATTGAAATGAGGCTTGGTACCTGCATTTATAAAGCACTAGCTAGAGTGCCTGGCGTTGTGCAGGTAATAAATAAGTTTCTGCAAAGAAAATTAATTTTTAATCAACATATACAACGTTTATCATTCCAACTTATTTGTATCGGTATTTGTTTATTTCTGTGTATGTCCAACCAATGCATAATCCAAAGATTCAAAAGCTCAATGCATAGCTAAAACAGATCGTTGAAAAACATTTCTTACTTCTTATGCTATGCATTCGCTCAAGATTTAAAACAACTTATAAACAGTGACAGGTAATGTAGTTGCCATTGGCTAAGTTTCTTTACCCAATGAATTTGAGTAACTTAAGCTAGTAACTTTTAAGCTAATATTTTATTTTTTATTATTATAAGAGCCGTCTGTTCTTCCGTCTGTGCAAAGCCAGCTAAGAGCGTTAGAAAAAAAGATTGTACCTCACAGGAATCAAACCCATAGATTCGAATGCGCAAATGCGAAGCCAAGCGCGCTACTATTAGACATACAGCCACATTGCCATACTATGGAATAATTGTGCATGTAGTCATTACACATGGCGAAGGAAACTCCAAGTGTGATAGTAGTAACCAATAGTATTTTCGCAGTTGATGTATTTTAACCAATCACTATTAACTGGACATACGAACAACAGATAACAGACACGCCAATCTATATATATATTTCTCAAAGTTTGTCGTCTGTAGTCTGTCCTTCGGTATGTCCAGCTAGAAAAATTTTACATTATGTTGTACTTGGGCTCACGAAGATTGCGACCGCAGTTAAGCAATCCAGTTCTTTAACCACAAGACCGCAAAAGCTTTTACAGTTCATCGCTCTTACTACATAACGTATACATCCTTTCCCGTTTTTACATTCAAATTGAAACTCTATGAATTTTGTTAACTCTATGAAACATGATGCTTTTTTCGTTTTCGTTTCACTAGGGCTAATTTGTTTTCCGCAAAACGATTTCAAGAATAGTTTTTCTCGAAATTAAAGTTTGGCGATTATGTCTCAGTTCAGCGTCATCCGTTACGGTAAACACGGGTTCCCAAACAGATAAGCGATAAAATTTCAGTCAAAATTTTTTTAAATGCATACGAAAATTTCTTTCAAGCATATTTTAGTTAGCTAAATTTGTATAAGTTAGAGCCTGTGTTTATGTTACACATCTGTGTTGAAGGTAAGAACTCTGCACGTAGTACATTGGAATGTTACATTTTTTTGCAGATCATACCCATAAAATGCACTAAAGTTATTGTAGGTAACTATAGTTACTAAGGTTAACATATTGTTTTGTTACTACTTTTTTAAGATGATGTTTTTGATGGTTTTTACCAGGCAGTGATTGCATTAGATAACTACTATAGGTTTCTATACTACTCTATACGTCTATAGAATATTTTCACTTTATGATGCCAACACTGAAATGAACTAAAATCATATAATCATATACTAAATAATTTTTTATTGTAATCATAGCAAAACAGACTACATTTAGCCAATATTGGTAATGATTTAACATTTACATTTAAACACCTTTACAGTTTTATTTTTCTTCCTAATTTATTTCAACAAAACACTTCTTTCATGATGTGAAAAATAGGCTGTAGTTGTTTGAAAAAGTTTGGAAACCTTTACAGTTTTTTTTCTTTAAATTCATTGGAATCGCACAAAAACATTTTCCCATGAAGTTTAAAAATTTAAATAATAAATGTTGTATACAGCATGTCAAATAAAAATTAATATTCTGTCTAAAAAACTTTTTATTACTTGGGCAACGCCAGGTAGTACTGCTAGTTTATGTATATATATACTGTATATATATGCTGTATATATACTGTATATATATTGTATATATATGTATATATATACTGTATATATATGCTGTATATATACTGTATATATTGTATATATATGTATATATATACTGTATATATACATATATATATACTGTATATATATATGTATATATATGTATATATATACTGTATATATACATATATATATACTGTATATATATATATATATATATATATATATATATATATATATATGTATATATACTGTATATACATACTGTATATATAAGTATATATACTGTATATACATATATATATATGTATATATATACTGTAAATATATAAATATAAAAAAATTGTTTCCTCATCCCGGTTAACCCGCATGGGTGGTAGTTTTTGCTCTAACTTGTGTCTCCTACCAGAGACCTGGGAGTTTGAGCACCCGCCTCAAGATCTTAGCTGTTCCCAATAGTGCACTTTTCTGTAACTCACCTGAGTTGATTGCTGTTGGTATCTGGGCAAGCCACATTTTATGTGGCTGCCCAGATAAAATGTATGTAAATATATATATACATATATATATACATACATATATATATACATACATATATATATACATACATATATATATATATATATATATATATATATATATATATATATATCTTGAGGCGAGTGCTCAAACTTCTAAGTCTCTAGTAGGAGATCCGAGTTAGAGCAGAAACTATCACCCATACGGGTTAACCGGGGTGAGGAAACAATTTTACATACATATATACATATATATATATATATATATATATATATATATATATATATATATATATATATATATATATATATATATATATAAGTACAAAGATGGAAAAAGATTTTAGCAACAGTTTATGACTAAAAGTTTCATACTGCATGCAGTAATCATCAGATGCTAATGTGAAGTCCAACCATTATCTGTATATATATATATATATAGATGCCATCTATTAATATTTGTAGATGAGCGTGTTGGAGAGTGGCTGTTCAGAGTAGAGGAATCAAATGGAGAAGTAGAGGCACGGGTTCAATGCAGGAAATGGGTTTCCACTCAGAATTGGTACTTGTACCAATCTTTCAATTTTCTGTCATACTGTCCACAGAATCTTCGGCAAGCCTTTTGGGACCCAGCGTGAGTACTGGATAAAAATCAATGCTAAATTAACTAAAACTCTTCTTTTAAATGTACTAACATTGCAAAATATTATCAGAAGCAAAGCTTGAAAGTGAATCATGTACATGGAAATTCCTGTCAGTTGCAACAATTGAAGCCATGATATATGTATAGGCAATATCATGCAATAGAAAATGTGCACTTATACCTAAGTCAAAGTATTGTTAGCATGTGTCTTTATATTGTTACTGATTCAAGTTGTTATACAGGTTTCGCACTCACTCTTACCAGTTCAGCAGCCGGTTCAGCTCCTGGTGTATGCAGTCGGTCTTTCCTGACCGGCTTTTTGGACTAAAGCAGCGCTGCTGTTATGATATCAGCTGGGAATCTAATTCCTTCACTGCTCTTATCACAGAGTTTCCATACCATGGGCACGTGGTCAATCCCGTATGTACTCCTTATTTAGCTTTGGTTTAAGCGTTAAAAGTCACTCACTATGATTCTATTCATTAGAATTAATCATTGTTATGTAAGGAAAAGGAAACTCTAAGGTTATTAGGTATAAGGGAATAATAATTATTAGGTAATGAGAATTTCAGAACTTTAAATAAGAGGATTATCGATTATTAGGTAAGGGGAATTATTGATATTAGGTAAGGGGAATTATTGATATTAGGTAAGGGCAATTATTGATATTAGGTAAGGGGAATTATTGATATTAGGTAAGGGCAATTATTGATATTAGGTAAGGGGAATTATTGATATTAGGTAAGGGGAATTATTGATATTAGGTAAGGGGAATTATTGATATTAGGTAAGGGGAATTATTGATATTAGGTAAGGGCAATTATTGATATTAGGTAAGGGGAATTATTGATATTAGGTAAGGGCAATTATTGATATTAGGTAAGGGGAATTATTGATATTAGGTAAGGGCAATTATTGATATTAGGTAAGGGCAATTATTGATATTAGGAAAGGGCAATTATTGATATTAGGTAAGGGGAGTTATTGATATTAGGTAAGGGGAGTTATTGATATTAGGTAAGGGGAATTATTGATATTAGGTAAGGGGAATTATTGATATTAGGAAAGGGCAATTATTGATATTAGGTAAGGGGAGTTATTGATATTAGGTAAGGGGAGTTATTGATATTAGGTAAGGGGAATTATTGATATTAGGAAAGGGCAATTATTGATATTAGGTAAGGGGAGTTATTGATATTAGGTAAGGGGAGTTATTGATATTAGGTAAGGGGAATTATTGATATTAGGTAAGGGCAATTATTGATATTAGGTAAGGGGAATTATTGATATTAGGTAAGGGGAATTATTGATAGTAGGTAAGGGGAATTATTGATATTAGGTAAGGGCAATTATTGATATTAGGTAAGGGGAATTATTGATATTAGGTAAGGGCAATTATTGATATTAGGTAAGGGGAATTATTGATATTAGGAAAGGGCAATTATTGATATTAGGTAAGGGGAGTTATTGATATTAGGTAAGGGGAGTTATTGATATTAGGTAAGGGGAATTATTGATATTAGGTAAGGGCAATTATTGATATTAGGTAAGGGGAATTATTGATATTAGGTAAGGGGAATTATTGATAGTAGGTAAGGGGAATTATTGATATTAGGTAAGGGGAATTATTGATATTAGGTAAGGGCAATTATTGATATTAGGTAAGGGGAATTATTGATATTAGGTAAGGGGAATTATTGATAGTAGGTAAGGGCAATTATTGATATTAGGTAAGGGGAATTATTGATATTAGGTAAGGGGAGTTATTGATATTAGGTAAGGGGAATTATTGATATTAGGTAAGGGGAATTATTGATATTAGGTAAGGGCAATTATTGATAGTAGGTAAGGGCAATTATTGATATTAGGAAAGGGCAATTATTGATATTAGGTAAGGGGAGTTATTGATATTAGGTAAGGGGAATTATTGATAGTAGGTAAGGGCAATTATTGATATTAGGTAAGGGGAATTATTGATATTAGGTAAGGGCAATTATTGATATTAGGTAAGGGGAATTATTGATATTAGGTAAGGGCAATTATTGATATTAGGTAAGGGGAATTATTGATATTAGGTAAGGGCAATTATTGATATTAGGTAAGGGGAATTATTGATATTAGGTAAGGGCAATTATTGATATTAGGTAAGGGGAATTATTGATATTAGGTAAGGGCAATTATTGATATTAGGTAAGGGGAATTATTGATATTAGGAAAGGGCAATTATTGATATTAGGTAAGGGGAGTTATTGATATTAGGTAAGGGGAGTTATTGATATTAGGTAAGGGGAATTATTGATATTAGGTAAGGGGAATTATTGATATTAGGAAAGGGCAATTATTGATATTAGGTAAGGGGAGTTATTGATATTAGGTAAGGGGAGTTATTGATATTAGGTAAGGGGAATTATTGATATTAGGAAAGGGCAATTATTGATATTAGGTAAGGGGAGTTATTGATATTAGGTAAGGGGAGTTATTGATATTAGGTAAGGGGAATTATTGATATTAGGTAAGGGCAATTATTGATATTAGGTAAGGGGAATTATTGATATTAGGTAAGGGGAATTATTGATAGTAGGTAAGGGGAATTATTGATATTAGGTAAGGGCAATTATTGATATTAGGTAAGGGGAATTATTGATATTAGGTAAGGGCAATTATTGATATTAGGTAAGGGGAATTATTGATATTAGGAAAGGGCAATTATTGATATTAGGTAAGGGGAGTTATTGATATTAGGTAAGGGGAGTTATTGATATTAGGTAAGGGGAATTATTGATATTAGGTAAGGGCAATTATTGATATTAGGTAAGGGGAATTATTGATATTAGGTAAGGGGAATTATTGATAGTAGGTAAGGGGAATTATTGATATTAGGTAAGGGGAATTATTGATATTAGGTAAGGGCAATTATTGATATTAGGTAAGGGGAATTATTGATATTAGGTAAGGGGAATTATTGATAGTAGGTAAGGGCAATTATTGATATTAGGTAAGGGGAATTATTGATATTAGGTAAGGGGAGTTATTGATATTAGGTAAGGGGAATTATTGATATTAGGTAAGGGGAATTATTGATATTAGGTAAGGGCAATTATTGATAGTAGGTAAGGGCAATTATTGATATTAGGAAAGGGCAATTATTGATATTAGGTAAGGGGAGTTATTGATATTAGGTAAGGGGAATTATTGATAGTAGGTAAGGAGAATTATTGATATTAGGTAAGGGGAATTATTGATATTAGGTAAGGGCAATTATTGATATTAGGTAAGGGGAATTATTGATATTAGGTAAGGGGAATTATTGATAGTAGGTAAGGGGAATTATTGATATTAGGTAAGGGGAATTATTGATATTAGGTAAGGGCAATTATTGATATTAGGTAAGGGGAATTATTGATATTAGGTAAGGGGAATTATTGATAGTAGGTAAGGGCAATTATTGATATTAGGTAAGGGGAATTATTGATATTAGGTAAGGGGAGTTATTGATATTAGGTAAGGGGAATTATTGATATTAGGTAAGGGGAATTATTGATATTAGGTAAGGGCAATTATTGATAGTAGGTAAGGGCAATTATTGATATTAGGAAAGGGCAATTATTGATATTAGGTAAGGGGAATTATTGATATTAGGTAAGGGGAATTATTGATATTAGGTAAGGGGAATTATTGATATTAGGTAAGGGGAATTATTGATATTAGGTAAGGGGAATTATTGATAGTAGGTAAGGGGAATTATTGATATTAGGTAAGGGCAATTATTGATATTAGGTAAGGGGAATTATTGATATTAGGAAAGAGGAGTTATTGATATTAGGTAAGGGGAATTATTGATATTAGGTAAGGGCAATTATTGATATTAGGTAAGGGGAATTATTGATATTAGGAAAGGGGAATTATTGATATTAGGTAAGGGGAATTATTGATAGTAGGTAAGGGGAATTATTGATATTAGGTAAGGGGAATTATTGATATTAGGTAAGGGGAATTATTGATATTAGGTAAGGGGAGTTATTGATATTAGGTAAGGGGAATTATTGATATTAGGTAAGGGGAATTATTGATATTAGGTAAGGGGAATTATTGATATTAGGTAAGGGGAATTATTGATATTAGGTAAGGGCAATTATTGATATTAGGTAAGGGGAATTATTGATATTAGGTAAGGGGAATTACTGATATTAGGAAAGGGGAATTATTGATATTAGGTAAGGGGAATTATTGATATTAGGTAAGGGGAATTATTGATATTAGGAAAGGGGAATTATTGATATTAGGAAAGGGGAATTATTGATATTAGGTAAGGGGAATTATTGATATTAGGTAAGGGGAATTATTGATATTAGGTAAGGGGAATTATTGATATTAGGTAAGGGGAATTATTGATATTAGGTAAGGGGAATTATTGATATTAGGAAAGGGGAATTATTGATATTAGGTAAGGGGAATTATTGATATTAGGTAAGGGGAATTATTGATATTAGGTAAGGGGAATTATTGATATTAGGTAAGGGCAATTATTGATATTAGGTAAGGGGAATTACTGATAGTAGGAAAGGGAATTATTGATATTAGGTAAGGGGAATTATTGATATTAGGTAAGGGGAGTTATTGATATTAGGTAAGGGGAATTATTGATATTAGGAAAGGGGAATTATTGATATTAGGTAAGGGGAATTATTGATATTAGGTAAGGGGAATTATTGATATTAGGTAAGGGGAATTATTGATATTAGGTAAGGGCAATTATTGATATTAGGTAAGGGGAATTATTGATATTAGGTAAGGGGAATTATTGACAGTAGGAAAGGGAATTATTGATATTAGGTAAGGGGAATTATTGATATTAGGTAAGGGCAATTATTGATATTAGGTAAGGGGAATTATTGATATTAGGAAAGGGCAATTATTGATATTAGGTAAGGGGAGTTATTGATATTAGGTAAGGGGAATTATTGATATTAGGTAAGGGGAATTATTGACAGTAGGAAAGGGAATTATTGATATTAGGAAAGGGGAATTATTGATATTAGGTAAGGGGAATTATTGATATTAGGTAAGGGGAATTATTGATATTAGGTAAGGGGAATTATTGATATTAGGTAAGGGCAATTATTGATATTAGGTAAGGGGAATTACTGATAGTAGGAAAGGGAATTATTGATATTAGGTAAGGGGAATTATTGATATTAGGTAAGGGGAATTATTGATATTAGGTAAGGGGAATTATTGATATTAGGTAAGGGGAATTATTGATATTAGGAAAGGGGAATTATTGATAGTAGGTAAGGGCAATTATTGATATTAGGTAAGGGGAATTATTGATATTAGGTAAGGGGAATTATTGATATTAGGTAAGGGCAATTATTGATATTAGGTAAGGGGAATTACTGATAGTAGGAAAGGGAATTATTGATATTAGGTAAGGGGAATTATTGATATTAGGTAAGGGCAATTATTGATATTAGGTAAGGGGAATTACTGATAGTAGGAAAGGGAATTATTGATATTAGGTAAGGGGAATTATTGATATTAGGTAAGGGGAATTATTGATATTAGGTAAGGGCAATTATTGATATTAGGTAAGGGGAATTATTGATATTAGGTAAGGGGAGTTATTGATATTAGGTAAGGGGAATTATTGATATTAGGTAAGGGGAATTATTGATATTAGGTAAGGGCAATTATTGATATTAGGTAAGGGGAATTATTGATATTAGGAAAGGGCAATTATTGATATTAGGTAAGGGGAGTTATTGATTTTAGGTATGATAAAGTATTGAGCGCTACATTATGTAACAGAAGCCCCTGTTTATTAGCTAAAGATATAGTCAATTTTATTGAAAACTTCCTGTGTTTTCTTTGTTTATCATTAGTCTATTACAAACTTTAAGCATAGTTTGCCAACTTTCCTATTTGTGGTTGCACATAGTTTAAAAGAAGGTCATGGATTTGTCTCTTTTCATATCCTATAAGTTTGGCCTAATGTGGAGGTACATGTATTATATTTCTTGCTAAGCTAACAACTAAATAATACCTTCAGGTCACTGAAACCTTGATTTAAAATGTGTGCATGCACTGTGAGTTTAGTTAATGGAGCATGCACTGTGAGTTTAGTTAATGGTGCATGCACTGTGAGTTTAGTTAATGGTGGATGCACTGTGAGTTTAGTTAATGGTGCATGCACTGTGAGTTTAGTTAATGGTGCATGCACTGTGAGTTTAGTTAATGGTGCATGCACTGTGAGTTTAGTTAATGGTACATGCACTGTGAGTTTAGTTAATGGTGGATGCACGGTGAGTTTAGTTAATGGTGCATGCACTGTGAGTTTAGTTAATGGTACATGCACTGTGAGTTTAGTTAATGGGGCATGCACTGTGAGTTTAGTTAATGGTGGATGCACGGTGAGTTTAGTTAATGGTGCATGCACTGTGAGTTTAGTTAATGGTACATGCACTGTGAGTTTAGTTAATGGTGGATGCACGGTGAGTTTAGTTAATGGTGCATGCACTGTGAGTTTAGTTAATGGTACATGCACTGTGAGTTTAGTTAATGGTACATGCACTGTGAGTTTAGTTAATGGTACATGCACTGTGAGTTTAGTTAATGGGGCATGCACTGTGAGTTTAGTTAATGGTGCATGCACGGTGAGTTTAGTTAATGGTGCATGCACTGTGAGTTTAGTTAATGGTGCATACACTGTGAGTTTAGTTAATGGTGCATGCACTGTGAGTTTAGTTAATGGTGCATGCACTGTGAGTTTAGTTAATGGTGCATACACTGTGAGTTTAGTTAATGGTGCATGCACGGTGAGTTTAGTTAATGGTGCATGCACGGTGAGTTTAGTTAATGGTGCATGCACTGTGAGTTTAGTTAATGGGGCATGCACTGTGAGTTTAGTTAATGGTGCATACACTGTGAGTTTAGTTAATGGTGCATGCACTGTGAGTTTAGTTAATGGTGCATGCACTGTGAGTTGAGTTAATGGTGCATGCACTGTGAGTTTAGTTAATGGTGCATGCACTGTGAGTTTAGTTAATGGTGCATGCACTGTGAGTTTAGTTAATGGTGCATGCACTGTGAGTTTAGTTAATGGTGGATGCACTGTGAGTTTAGTTAATGGTGCATACACTGTGAGTTTAGTTAATGGTGCATGCACTGTGAGTTTAGTTAATGGTGCATGCACTGTGAGTTTAGTTAATGGTGCATGCACTGTGAGTTTAGTTAATGGTGCATGCACTGTGAGTTTAGTTAATGGTGGATGCACTGTGAGTTTAGTTAATGGTGCATGCACTGTGAGTTTAGTTAATGGTGCATGCACTGTGAGTTTAGTTAATGGTGCATGCACTGTGAGTTTAGTTAATGGTACATGCACTGTGAGTTTAGTTAATGGTGGATGCACGGTGAGTTTAGTTAATGGTGCATGCACTGTGAGTTTAGTTAATGGTACATGCACTGTGAGTTTAGTTAATGGGGCATGCACTGTGAGTTTAGTTAATGGTGGATGCACGGTGAGTTTAGTTAATGGTGCATGCACTGTGAGTTTAGTTAATGGTACATGCACTGTGAGTTTAGTTAATGGTGGATGCACGGTGAGTTTAGTTAATGGTGCATGCACTGTGAGTTTAGTTAATGGTACATGCACTGTGAGTTTAGTTAATGGTACATGCACTGTGAGTTTAGTTAATGGTGGATGCACGGTGAGTTTAGTTAATGGTGCATGCACTGTGAGTTTAGTTAATGGTGCATGCACTGTGAGTTTAGTTAATGGTGCATGCACTGTGAGTTTAGTTAATGGTGCATACACTGTGAGTTTAGTTAATGGTGCATCCACTGTGAGTTTAAATAATGGTGCATACACTGTGAGCTTAGTTAATGGTGCATGCACTGTGAGTTTAGTTAATGGTGCATGCACTGTGAGTTTAGTTAATGGTGCATGCACTGTGAGTTTAGTTAATGGTACATGCACTGTGAGTTTAGTTAATGGTGCATGCACTGTGAGTTTAGTTAATGGTGCATGCACTGTGAGTTTAGTTAATGGTGCATGCACTGTGAGTTTAGTTAATGGGGCATGCACTGTGAGTTTAGTTAATGGTGCATGCACGGTGAGTTTAGTTAATGGTGCATGCACTGTGAGTTTAGTTAATGGTGCATACACTGTGAGTTTAGTTAATGGTGCATGCACTGTGAGTTTAGTTAATGGTGCATGCACTGTGAGTTTAGTTAATGGTGCATACACTGTGAGTTTAGTTAATGGTGCATGCACGGTGAGTTTAGTTAATGGTGCATGCACGGTGAGTTTAGTTAATGGTGCATGCACTGTGAGTTTAGTTAATGGGGCATGCACTGTGAGTTTAGTTAATGGTGCATACACTGTGAGTTTAGTTAATGGTGCATGCACTGTGAGTTTAGTTAATGGTGCATGCACTGTGAGTTTAGTTAATGGTGCATGCACTGTGAGTTTAGTTAATGGTGCATGCACTGTGAGTTTAGTTAATGGTGCATGCACTGTGAGTTTAGTTAATGGTGCATGCACTGTGAGTTTAGTTAATGGTGGATGCACTGTGAGTTTAGTTAATGGTGCATACACTGTGAGTTTAGTTAATGGTGCATGCACTGTGAGTTTAGTTAATGGTGCATGCACTGTGAGTTTAGTTAATGGTGCATACACTGTGAGTTTAGTTAATGGTGCATGCACGGTGAGTTTAGTTAATGGTGCATGCACTGTGAGTTTAGTTAATGGTGCATGCACTGTGAGTTTAGTTAATGGGGCATGCACTGTGAGTTTAGTTAATGGTGCATGCACTGTGAGTTTAGTTAATGGTGCATGCACGGTGAGTTTAGTTAATGGTGCATGCACGGTGAGTTTAGTTAATGGTGCATGCACGGTGAGTTTAGTTAATGGTGCATGCACTGTGAGTTTAGTTAATGGTGCATACACTGTGAGTTTAGTTAATGGTGGATGCACTGTGAGTTTAGTTAATGGTACATGCACTGTGAGTTTAGTTAATGGTGCATGCACTGTGAGTTTAGTTAATGGTGCATACACGGTGAGTTTAGTTAATGGTGCATGCACTGTGAGTTTAGTTAATGGTGCATGCACTGTGAGTTTAGTTAATGGTGGATGCACTGTGAGTTTAGTTAATGGTACATGCACTGTGAGTTTAGTTAATGGTGCATGCACTGTGAGTTTAGTTAATAGTGCATACACGGTGAGTTTAGTTAATGGTGCATGCACTGTGAGTTTAGTTAATGGTGCATGCACTGTGAGTTTAGTTAATGGTGGATGCACTGTGAGTTTAGTTAATGGTGCATGCACTGTGAGTTTAGTTAATGGTACATGCACTGTGAATTTAGTTAATGGTGCATGCACTGTGAGTTTAGTTAATGGTGCATGCACGGTGAGTTTAGTTAATGGTGCATGCACTGTGAGTTTAGTTAATGGTGCATACACTGTGAGTTTAGTTAATGGTGCATGCACTGTGAGTTTAGTTAATGGTGCATGCACTGTGAGTTTAGTTAATGGTGCATGCACTGTGAGTTTAGTTAATGGTGCATGCACTGTGAGTTTAGTTAATGGTGCATGCACTGTGAGTTTAGTTAATGGTGGATTTTAGCTGTTTGTTAGTTTTGTCGAGATGAACTCCTGCAATTCTTATTTTTGGTTATTGCAAGTAAAAGCTGTACATGATGAGAGTTTCATCGCAGTTTGGAACTCTATTTATTATTTAAATTATATTATTATTATGTATATTATTTAAATTTATTCAAGTGTCTTTGAGACTAATGAGAATTTAGTCTGTTGAGAGACCAATAAGCACTATACTGGAAGACAACTAAGTGCAGGCTGTCAGTTTTTCACAACTGACAGCTGATTTTTGTAACATCGGCTCCACAGAACAGTCAGCATTAAACAGTTAAGATGACCGGAGCCAGAATATAGAGTTGCTAACTTCTCGCATCAACCAATCAATTAGCAGTATATCTTTTTGTCTACGTTTATCCCAATGTTAATCGTGTCTTTTTATCCTATCACACCGTATTGGGTCATCTAGTTGTATTTTGATAAACCTGCAGTTTATAATGCGTGTTGCACCATTCAGCACCATCCCGAGTTATTACGTTCTTTTACATTATTTTACATACCGTATGTTTTTACGAAACCTTATCAACTGTTTAATAAGCTGTTTGTTAGCTTAACATAAAGTTAATCCTTGTACAGCTCTGACATCTTAACTATGAATCAAATCTCGGTATAGAATTTTAGCAAGATTTTCCTATTTTCAATTAGGATAATTCTAAAAAATGTTTTAAAAATTTTTCAAATGTTTAGAACGATTGTTACAAGAAAATGAGACTGCAAGTGGAATTATTGCTAGCATTTTTTATCCACTTGTTCAATCAGAGTCTAAGGATCCAACTAGGCTGATGCAATTTAGTTGTTCTTCAGTTTGATCCAGCAGATGAAGAAGATGGATACTTGAAGTGCTGTGTCTATTCTACTGACACCTGCAAAGATTTCTACAGCGTTCGTCCTGTTAATGATGGGAGGTTCTACATACCACCCGCAATCAGTAAGTACAGTATTACTGTTAACCATTTGGCTACGCTTCATGCATTACTATGGTTTTTACTATTGCTGAATATGCTTTAAGTTTATAGCCAAAACTCTAAGACTTTCTTAAAATGATTTTATAGGGCCGTGGTTTGGAGACCCTCATATCATCACCTCTGATGGGTTGTCCTACACATTCAATGGACTAGGAGAGTACTTATTCACCAAGATAGGAGAGAATGACACTGTAATACAAGCCAGAACAGAGAGAGTTGTCCTTGAAAATGGCAGTAAGCCTGCCATTACTTTGCACTGTTACATAGCTGTTTAAAATTGCCATTGAAATGTCATATAGACCAATGTAAACCATTATGTGATACGTGTACATGTAGCTTGCTCTCTAAGGGAATGTAAATAGGTAATTGTAAGTTTTGCATTTAACTTGAGTCAATTGGTGCTGATCGAGTTAGTTCTTGACATTTCAAGCAGGTGCTTCGCCATTTGTATGTATATTTTTGCTAAACTTTCTAGACACTTGGAAGCTTTGATTGTGGCTAATCTTGCTTCTGTGACATCAGCAGCTAATTACATGTAGATCTGTCATTGTGTAAATTGGCTACAGTATTTGTTGGAGAGTTTCATAACCCATATGAGTGGGTAGTCGATGTGTACCGATATCACATGTACTCATAATCCAAACTAATTATTCAATATATGCAATTAGTACATTATATTTTTACATTGTAGCGTTGGGGCAGGCAACGTATTTCAGTGCAATATGTGTTGCTACCTTTGGTCTACCGTCCGTACAAGTACAGATCAACAAATCTCCACCAGGTCCTGGTCTGGCAAACAACACCCAGCTTATTGTTAACGGAAGCGTAGTAGACGTCTCAGTGATTGAGAAAGATGCGAACAGCACTCAGTCTATAGAGGGAGTGAGTAGTGAGATACAGTTTGAGAGGAGTAATGTCACCCTGACAGTTCTCTTCTCCTCTGGAGTCTCTCTAGCTGTCACTCCTAACAATGTGAGTTTAAACTTTTGGTAACTCTATTACTAGTAATACAATCTCTCATTAATAGTAATATAAGCTGTCACTACTAGTGATATAATCTCTTATTAATAGTAATATAAGCTGTCACTACTAGTAATATAATATCTTATTAATAGTAATATAAGCTGTCACTACTAGTGATATAATCTCTTATTAATAGTAATATAAGCTGTCACTACTAGTAATACAATCTCTTATTAATAGTAATATAAGCTGTCACTACTAGTAATACAATATCTTATTAATAGTAGTATAAGCTGTCACTACTAGTAATACAATCTCTTATTGTATAAGTGCCATCACTTATTGATGTATGACGTGCTGCCACACATCACTCACTCACATTGTTGAACTGACTGCAGGGAATGCTGACCATTACACTTGGGCTACCAAGTAGTGTCAAAGGAACAACTGTTGGTCTCACTGGTACCTTTGATGATGATCAAGAGAATGACCTGACATATTTAAATGGAACTGGACACATTCCAGTTAACTCAAGTGAGAGTGACATCTTTGAATGGGGCAGCACGTGTAAGTAAATACTTTTAATGGTTTTTTCAATTTAAGCAATACCAAATTTTTAGCTAAAGACATTTAATAGTTTTATTTTAGATATTTTTTACTCATCAGCCATCATTTATTTTTATCTCTTTCAGTCGCTGTCAGTGAGGAGGACTCCATCATGTACTACACAGATAATACCAACTGGTACACATTCAACAACAACTCATTCGTACCGGTATTTGTTGATGATGTTGATAATTGGGTCTGGTCGTCTGAAGAGTTCAAAACCGCTGCCTATGACCTCTGTGAAACAGACACAGCTTGTCTCTATGATGTCTACATTACGGGAGATCTGAGTGTTGGAGAAAGCAGCAAACAAACAGCGGAAGAGAGTGAAGCTGCTAGCACTCAACTGAGTATGTAGATCGCTTTATCTGTTTCCTTACTTCTGATTCAAAGAAATTGAATAAAAGCATTAAACTAAACTTTGGGTTAAAAAGTGAAGTCAACAATTCTTTCTCTAACCCATAAAAAACTGTCAGCCCTAGATAGTGTGACTATGTCGATGGCCAAAAATGCTCTTCCTTACAAATTGTTACTGTTAATGTCTTTACAGGGGAGTGTTTGGTATCAGTGAGCATTAATAGGATATGCCTCTAGATTCCTAGATTCTATAATAGTTTATTTTTCCCCGAGCACAGGTCAATCAAAACAGCTGAATGCACATTTTTATTAGATTTGTCCTAGCTTGCTAGCCCGTGAAGACCTATCTAATATCATTGTCATTTCATGGATTGTATACATGTGTTTCAGACAACTTTGCGCCAATCATCAACGGAGCCAACTCAGTACTAGTGATTGGAGGATATTTTGAGTACTCTATGACTGTGAATGACTCAAATGGAGATGAGGTTACAGTCAAGACTAACATCAATGATACTATCACTATGACTGGAGATGATGTGATCATAACTGGTCAAATCACCAACACCTCTAACTTTCTCTTTACCATCACTGCCCAGGTTCGAAAAGTTGCATTTCACTTATAGTATGTTGTCTTATATTATTCTATATTTTATTATAATGTACTTTAATATGCTACATTATTGCAAATATGTTTTATATTTTATATCACATTCTTATATTAAAAGCATTATATTACTTTACATTATACTATTTTTGTCATATCATATAATCTATTTTATCATATAGTATCTTTTTTATTATATTGTTTTATGATGTTTTATTTCGGTTTATCATAGCACAAATTATTATGTTATATATACAGGATATTAAATTTGGTCTTATTATGGTGTATTAAATAGCTTCTATTTGCATTGAACTCCTGTGCTTTACTTGCATTATACCGTGCCGTGTCCTATGCCATAAAGCTTAGCTTCATGCCATTTGGGCTACCTTACATGATATTGTGTTACGCTATTCTATATGATGCTACTTATATTATCTCTATATAATGTTAGAGTATATGATGTAATAAATTATTGTATTTGTATATATTATGACGTGTCTTCAATATATACTGTTATGTCATATTATAATATACAGTTTAGAGAATGCATTAATAAACACTGTAGTGTACTTATAGTGTTATACTAAATTTGGTTATGTTGCTCTGCGCTATAATGTATGTTATAATATGATTTGGTATACATTTTGTTTTGTTCTGTCATTTTATGATATATTATGTTATATTTATTTTATTTTGTGATACTTCAGTTTATTTATTGTACACCATCCTTAATTTTGATATCCTTATATTTTTCTGAAAGTAATATATGCCAATATGAATGTAATTTTTCTCATATTTGTTTCATGACAGGACACTGCAGGTGCTAGAAGTTCAAAATCTCTGCTGACAATGTTCTGCAATTGTGCCAACAATGGGACATGTATTGAGCTCTCCCAAGAAGAACAAGATGCTGTTGAAACAAAGTAAACTATATAAGCCAATAATATAATATAATTATAAGCCTTGCTTTTTCATGCATCTTTGATCCTCTACAAGTAGTCTTGATACTCACATTTGATAATGCTAGTGCTGGTTTGGTTAACTAATAAAATATTAAAACAATTTCAATTCAGCAGCAGAGGCCCTTAAATAAACCGCTGCAATTTGCTCGTCTCCATGTCTGATGTGATTATTTTGAGAAGGTTGCCAACAAGAACATTGGATGTATTTGCTCTAACTTATCTTTGTGGGGTTTTATGTTTGTAGTAATTGTCAAATCCTACAAGTATAACTCTCTATATGCCTTGCCATGACATGAGATACCTATGTTTAGTATGCTGCACTAGTCAGCATAATATTGTATAGGCTTGGCCTAATTGGTTTACTGTATTTTAAGCACATCAGGCATCCCCAGCAAACCTATTTTGTAATGACAATTCGCTTTGTTTAACTACAGCTCTATTGTCCTGGCTTGCATCTGCCCTACTGGATACACTGGAGACCTCTGTGATACAGACTTAGATGCTTGTGAATTGGTTGCCTCTCCTTGTTACCCATCTGTGCTATGTGTGGACTTGCCTCCTCCGGCTGATCATGAGGGATATACGTAAGCTAAACCATCTTTATAAATGTTTTTTGAAGTAATCAGAACTCTTTGCAGGTTTCTCGGTTGACTAGACTATCTGTGTTTCTATTTCAGGTGTGGTGATTGTCCTGCTGGATACACAGGAGATGGTAAAACTTGTACTGATGTTGATGAGTGTACAGAAGATGTCTGTGGTCATATCTGTATAAACTCTCCTGGATCCTTTGTCTGTGCCTGCAGAACTGGTTACAGCTTAAATATAGACGGCTCTACATGTGATGGTAAGTTTTTAAGTTTAATAGACCTTATAATACACTGTCTGAGTGTTTGTAGAAACTGGCATTACCACTTTCTGGTGCACATATTAGATTTCTTTGCTTTTGTTATAGATATAGATGAATGTCTCACGGATCCATGCCATCAAGTCTGTAACAATACAGATGGCTCTTATGTCTGTTCATGTGAATTGGGATTTGTCCTGGCTAATGATAACACCAACTGTGATCGTAAGTTGACGATAAGCATCATGAACTTGCTTCCTCTTGCCATGTATTTTGCATTATTAGCAAGTTATCCTCAGACAAATTAGAAAATCATGACTCAGACAAATTAGTAATTGTCTGAGTCATGTTTGATAGTAAAGAGTTACTACTGATAACAGCTATATGTTGTCTTTTAGCTCTGAATTGTAATGGATGATGGAGAAATAAATTAAACTTTTTCATTTAATACTTTTGTTAATAGGCAGGGATTTTAAAAAACTGTGTGTTGACCTCTGGCTGACCTCTGGCTCGCTTTCTGTTGTGTACAATGTTTAGGCAATGACAATATTCTTTTTCTCAGCACTGTCTGCTGTTATCATTCCTGTTGTATTACCTTATTATTACTTTTGTTACTGTGATTTTATTATATCATTGCACTTACTGTATTACCATTATTATAACTACAATTTTAAGTTTAATACAGTTTGTTTAAACGAAGATAGAAACTTGATGAATGGTAAAAGAGTCTTGACATAAATTTGGCACAGGTTAGTGAAATGCTTGAGTAACCTTACCTGTTACATTTATTTATGCCATTTGGATTTTTAGCGGCCAACCCCTGTGAAGAGCCTAGTCCATGCGATGAGGTCAATGGCCTGTGTAACGTAGAAGATGGACAAGATGTCTGCTACTGTACCAAGGGATATGCACTGAGTAGTGATGGAGTAACCTGTGAAGACATCAATGAATGTTTACTTAATACAGATGCATGCGTCCAGAATTGTACAAATACAGCTGGTGGATACACTTGCAGCTGTGGTGTTGGATACAGTCTGGCCTCAGATGGAACATCATGTGATGGTAAAAAATTTACATGTGTGCTAGAAAAATTTATAGCAACCTAAAGCTACAGACACAACCTTGTGCTGACACAACACAACTTGTGTTTTGATAATTAAAGTACAGAGGATATACTGTATGTTAAAAGGGTAGAATAATCGATGAAAGTTTTTCAACTAATCCACCTGAACAAAGCATGCTTTAGATGTACATCCGTTTATCTGATCTTTAGTGATTATAGTTCAATCAGTCTTTTGGTTCGCTTTTTCTTGTTAAGTTGATAACATTTCAAGTACCTTACAAGTTCTTAAAATGTTTTGTTTACTATTTTATTACAACAATTGGTATAGTTTTAGCACACTAACCTGATACTGGTGTGCTTCATTATAGACATAAATGAGTGCAGTGCTGGAGAATATGACTGCCTTGCCACTCAAATCTGCAACAACAAAGTTGGAGGATATTCGTGTGATTGTCCAGGAAGTTCTGTACTTGTTGACGGTCAGTGTACAGGTGAGTAGGTTGGTTGTATTTCAATGTAACTCTCAATCTTTATTCAATCACACTCTATCGTCTCAAGCTTGTGTTGAGATATAGGGCTAAGCGTGCAGGTAACTGATTGTCTAAATCTGATTACAGTGATTTCTCAGACGAGTCCGGTAGCAGAGGTTGTAGATTCACCATCAGAGAAAGCTGAAGAGAACTCAGTATTTTTCTCATTTGAAGGCATGACTAAAGATGAGGTAAGTTAGAGATAAGCTAACTCATCTAAAGCTTTCACAAGGTACTAAATAAATAGCAACTTTGGGAAACCCGTAGAGATACAGGCAGGTTAAACTAGTTATAAAGATTAAAAATAACTTTTTATCAAAAGAGTAAAACAAACTGATTAGAAAAAGATTATACTTCATTTTTAGCATGTTTTGAGAACTCATCATTACCATTACTCATTTATAATTCATCATTTTATTCCAAATCTTTTACAATCTTTAAAATTGGTACCTTCGAGGCTATATATCTTTTTAAGCTTTTCCAATTTGAATCAACTTCAACCTTTGTATGTAATCATCTGACTCGTGACAAATAGTGCTGACTAGTACGTGTTAGTTCAAATATAATTATGAGTTTTCTATCAAGTATTATAGTACCAACATTTTATACTTGGCAGCAAGGATCTACTTTAATTACCTTCTTCCACTAGAAATTATATGTTCCCCACTTAAACTCAATTTGACAAATTAACAGTCCTATAAATGTATTTGCTATCCGACAGTACACGGTGGAAATGGAGGTCACTCTTTTCACATTGCTCGCAACTTCTGCTACTGAAAGATGCATAAATGACGCTTGTACTCTCGTCTCCACAGCTTCAGAGGCTAAACGTAGGAGGTAAGACAACTCCAGTTCTCTTCTATATACACGTACTTACATGTATGTTGCAATACTAGCAGTGCCAGTTGCATTCATTGATTTTTAAAAATGCATACGTGTACCTTGACACATTAGTTTGTATACACTGGCAGATAAGTACATGTTCATTGACAGAAATGCTCATATGCATGGACAGCTAAACGCATATACATTGACAGATATGTACATGTGCACTGAAAGATAAATACATACACACTGACAGCTAGACATATGCATACTGATAAACATGGACATGTACATTGACAGATAAATACATATACAATGACTTTTATGTGCATGTATACTAGCGGATATGTATGCGTACATTGACTGATAAATACATATACACCGACAGAAGTGTACACTGATAGCTACATGTAGATACATTGACAGATAAAGCCATATCTACTGATATCCACTGACAGATAAATACATTCAAACTGACAAGAGGATACAAGCATACTGAATATACATGAATATATATGTATATTGATAGCTAGCTATTTTTACATTGAGAGATTCTTCTGCAAAGGCATAGAAATAAGCACTGTACAAAGATGCTTGTAAATACATTTTCCAAACAAGTTCTATTTTTCTCCAGTTATCAAACTTTTGATGTCTCAACTTGATGCTTTTAATTACTGATTAGCAATTTACTCTTTAGGTTGTAGGTCCATTGCTTGTTTTACTATAGAGCACTTGTGACTTATTCGTTCTATAGGAAAAGGTCAACAAACAGCGTAACATTCTATAAAGAGTATTTCTCAAGACTTCCTGGATATCCGCAGGAAAATAATGGAGATCTAGAAATGGCTATTTACTCCCTTGTACCAGGAAGTGGGGTGCTGCCTAGTGAAGTACTGAAACAAGTCATAGAAGACGCATCTATCAATGTATCGGCCACACTTGGTAAGCATTATAATTAACACAAAAGTGCATTTCCTAAGCTAAAACTGATCTAGCATGGTTAATGTAAAGAGCACCTTCTATAGTTGCATATTGCAAGCTACTGATGCTATAACTTATATTAAAAAATGAATAAGTTCGAATGATTCAAGCTAAGATTGTAAGTTATTCTCTAAAGGCTGCTTCACACTATATCTCCGTATCTCGGCGTTGATGCCACAATACTTTGGTGACCATCGATGATAACAACGTTCAGATTATCACAAACCCATCCGTGATTGCATCAGCAAATACTCCGTCATGTAGGGTTCTCATTTTTCTTTTTAAAGTTTCACGAAGAAACCTCATCTTTTTCGCGTGCTTGAGTCAGATACTAGTCTTGCAGCAACTATCATAAACAGAAATAAATAAATCACTCAAATTACTATCGCTGAAATGGTTCACATTAAAAAGGTAGTCATCGATACATAAAATATCAGGAAAGTTTGACAGCTGCAAACGTTTCCGGCGTATCCATGTTGCTTCGTCAATGCCGTCGATTTATGGCTCACATAATTGACGATGAACGCCGAAAGGAAAGCACCTCCATACAGCGATATAGTGTGAACCAGCCTTATAAACAAGTAATTAAAGTCTACTTCTTTTGTCATCTACTTCTACGCTTGTCTTTAGTTCATTCTATCAGTAACATGTGAAATAGTTTAGTTCAGAAAAAGTTGAGCCGATCGAGTCATATATAGAGAATAGAGCATTTTAATTTTTAATACTTTCGGTTAAATCTTGTTTATTGAATCATGTGTTAGCAATTGTTATAGTGTTATTAATGTTATAGAGTGTTGCTATTGTTATTGCTATAGAGTTGTATTATTGTTATAGACTGTTGTCATCTGTCACCGTATTGTTATATATAGAGTGGTGTTATTATTTTATTGCTATGGAGTATTGTTAATGTTATAGAGTAGTTTTGTTGTTACAGAGTTATAGAGAGTCATAATCTTTGACGTACGAGGTTACCTCAAGTTTTGATTAGTTTCCTTACTTGAAATTTACTAGAAAGAATTCTTGTAGGAGCCCAGTATCCATGACAGATGTGAATGCGGGAGAGTAAATGAGAGAGTGACCAATGAAAATAACTTTATGAGATGCATTTTTAAAACACACTTTCATAACCAAGTTCTTTTTCTAGAATTGTAAGCACACTCTCCCAAATGCAGTATCCATTAAAAATAGCAGTCAACGTAATAAATATCGCACATCTGTTTTAGGAGCCTCAATCATCAACATTGCGGTGTACCAGACTGTAGCCCCGACAATGCAAAGCACCCCTGAGGCTAGTACTCTAGTCGGCACTGTTGCTTCAAGCAATATCATCATCCTAGTTGGAGTTGGATCAGGGCTGGTAGTTTTAACTGTCATTATTGTTCTCATCATGGTCCTTATCAGATATAACAAGAGGTAAGTGGATACAGACGTGACATTTATAAGCAGTTCTTTGCTGCCTCAGAAAAGAAAGAGAAATAATTGGCTTCTCTGAAAAGCTTTTCATACCATTTTAATCTCGAGGTGTTGTACTTTGTACATTTTTCGACAATGTTCATTACATGAGGCAAAATTAATTTTTGTACTTTAGACAAAAAATGACACATCCTGAACCGCTGTCGTACAAACGACATGATGAAGAGGCCGATTCAGAGTATAACAAAATAACAAGAAATACAACAGTGGTTGTGCATGGTGGTCACAGAGATATAACTAATGGCTCGTCAAAGACTGCAACTCAACCACCAGGTGTGATTATTTCATACACCAAACATTAATAATCGAGCTAAGATTTTATTGGTTTTTGTCTTTTGGAAAGAACTATAACATCGTTTGTTTTTGGTTTGCTTGCAGTTTCTACTGTGGCATGGGACTAGCTTACATCTAACTGTAACAGAATGCTTCATGCTGACAAAGTCCACAGGTAAACTACACATTTTTCTGATCCATTCTTACAAAGTCTGCTTTTCATGTATTTTCTACTCATTTGTGTTACCTCAATGTAGCAGCACTTATATTTACTTTGATTACATGAGAATCTATTTTTCTAAAGAGGTATTACAAGTTCTGTTTTTACAATTTCAGTGTTCGATTACTCCACATATCAAGGTATTATCAAGAAATAAATTTTTAACTTAAGTTATCGTTTTTGGTAAATGTGCAAAAAAGCATCCACTGCAGCCAAATCATGTTTTAATTTGTATGTAGTTCAACAGTCATGTAAGGCTAGCAATTAGAAAATGTTTGCTTGATTTAATTTGTCATTTGTATACTTATGCATGTCATTTGTATACTTAATTTAGCTGCTTGCAGATGCATAGGGAATGAATAAAAAGCAGCTTTATTTATAATGGAGACCTGTCAGTGAGATCAAATGCCTGCCCTAGCTGCGTTGCTCTGTGTGACCGGCGAATGCGTTTAAGTATTTGTTTGCCGTAACCAGCACTCTTAAAGCTGCTCTATTTGTAGATGACGTGATGTTTTTGATTGATCGTGCCAAGTAGAACAGTAAATGCAAGTGGTATTCTATGGAGTCAAAGGCAAACATGCACTGCCCGCAGAGTCATAAAGCTTAATTTGGCATGTTAATTATCTAATGGACTTTATTTATTATTTTATGAGATTAAATTGCTCAACTCGCATATCTCATGTGACTCCGACATGTAGGAATCAGCTGGTCTGATTCCTATTCTATTTTTTATTTGTTTTACCAGGTAATTCTGTTTTATTGTGCAGCATAAAATAATTTGCTTATTAGTTTTATCAATTTATCATTTTAATAATTTTGTAAAGATATTAAGTGCTTTGCTTTAGAACCGTGAGACCTGAATCATGGTACAGGTCTCAATCTTGATGGATAACTTGTGTTCATCTTGGTAGCTGCCTGAAATATGCTTTTCATCATAGTTTATCTGGGTTACAATTTGGACCAATTGTACAATTGTACAAATACACATGATTTTGTGTTGTCGAAATATATGTTATACAATATATGTTATACAATATCTGTTATACAATATATGTTATACGATATATGTGAAATGTCATACAAAAATCATATTGAATAGCAGTTTAACACCAAAGCTAGAGCCCAGAGATGTGCATGATCTACTTCTTACGTAGAATTATTCATGGAGTTACAAACCAGTCCTATTTGTTAACAAGCAGTTAGTCAAAATTAGAATTTAGGTTTGAATTGCACCATTAGTAGCAAAGATAGTAAAAGTGTGTTTTCATTGAATTAGGTATATCCATGCAATGACCAGTATTTCCTGAGAGCAACAGAGCAAGAACAATAAGTTACAATATATAGATCAGTCTCTGCCTACCTAGTACCAAGCAAGATATTTTACGGTGTTACATTTCACAAGTTGTGCCTTAAATACTTTGTGTTCCTTGTATTTTTTTATACTTGAAGGTCAATTTGATTGTGACGCAATGATCAACTTTGGCTGGGTCATTTAATACACTGATTATTTAGCCAGTAAGGCAAACATTCTGTCTCTAGTTTAGGTTGCACTCGGAAAACAAAACTGTAATTATTTGGGGCTAAACCTAATACTCCGATTTACCTGGGTGTGTCAATAGAGAACTAGCTTCCTGGCTTTCTTATAATTTGGGTTCTTGTTCTGCCCTTATATTTGTACATCTGCTGAATATGGTAATTCCTTTCTAAGACTGTATGAGCCTGCTTCAGCTCTTTAGTATTTGATCATTTGATCTCACCAATGGTGGCTGGTGGTCAACTGAAACAGTCTGTTCTCAATAGATGGTGGCTGGTGGTCATCTGAAACAGTCTGTTCTCAATAGATGGTGGCTGGTGGTCATCTGAAACAGTCTGGCCTCAATAGATGGTGGCTGGTGATCAACTGAAACAGTCAGGTCTCAATAGATGGTGGCTGGTGGTCAACTGAAGCAGTCTGTTCTCAATAGATGGTAGCTGGTGGTCATCTGAAACAGTCTGGTCTCAATAGATGGTGGCTGGTGATCAGCTGATCGACCGACGTTGTTGGGTTTAATAGTGGGGCGCTAACACTCAACTAAAACTGTCTGATCTCTGTAGATGATGGTTGGAGGTCGACTAGAGCAGTCTGGTCTCAATAGATGGTGGCTGTTGGTCAACTGGTTGACCAACACGGTCTAGTTTAATAGATGGTTGCTAGTACTCGACCAAAACAGTCTGGTCACATTAGGTGTTGCCAGTAGCCAAACAAAATAGTCTAGTCTCAATAGATGGTATAGAATACCACTTTATAACAGACTTTATAGAATACAAGAGTAACAGCAATGCTGATAGTTTTCAATTCAAATACAAGGATCAAGATTAGCAGCATCATTAAGGAAACCATGATTGGCAAAAGGGTACCAAGTACTGATGAAAGTTGCAAAAATTCATAATTAGAGTAGATATTCTCCTGAACGTTCAAGATCTGACCATCGGACTATCTGACTATCGGAGGCCATACGATCTCTTGATTCAACAGCTTAATTTTAGCGAATGTGTTTTTATTGGCAGCATCCTTGAGAATAAATTTATCTCCAGCTCATTGAGAGCTCAACCATCTAGTTAAAATCTAATCTTAAAAATTACTCTAAACTTGATCACTAACTAGTTTTTTTAGATAGACGCATAATATCCAAGTAGGCTGTGCACATTCAGCCATAAAAGTTCAGGATCAGCATTGAGAACCCCTATTTGAGCAATTATCTTTCTGTTATGTTTAGAGTTCCTGCCAGACTTGTCTTTCGCTTTGGTTTCCCTGTTACTAGGAGCTTTGTCTTTTAGTCTTACTCTTAAATGCTATTCAAACGCGCTTGCTTATTTTGCCTTTCTTATGTCATTATGACACTGAATGGCGACAGATTTCTGTTTGCTTTAAACCTATTGAAAGGCTTAGAAATGAGGCAGAGGAATGTTGCTGGTGATAAAGGTAGGTTTGCCGTTTTCACTCATTAGATTAATAGGGTTTCATAGCATAGGTTAAAACCATTTTTTTTATAATTTATAAAAATATTGTTGAGCTATATCGCTATACCTATATTTTTAGCACTTTAAGAAATAATTTTATATAGGATATATAAATGAATGATTTTGCCTTCCATAAATAGATGTCATCTGTCAGCGGTGCTAAATAGCAGATTGTTCAAAGTTCTCCTGAAAAGTTTTGCTTCATACGTTACGAATGTTCAATATATTTCTATTTATATCAGTGATTTACTAGAAGGAATATCATTCAATGCTGTTGAATAGTGTTTGCACTTACGGTTTGCAGATTGAACACGGTTTTGAGCTGTCAAAATATAGACCCATTTGTTGAGCTGTTCAGGAACCCGCAGTTTAAACAAAAACTATTTTTCACCAGCAATATTGTGATTTGCAACTATAAAACTGCTACATTATGATACCAGATTTATGGATACAAATCTGATTTGTATAACTACTTTGCCAAGTGCATGATTTATAATTTCAGACCAACTGTACCACCTTATTTTCTGCATTTATATGAAAAAATACAATTGTATACGTATGTTGATATTTTGACAATCTTTGTACAGCCAAAAGCCTCTTGCGTAATAAAAAAAGCTTTACTTACATATTAAACAAATATTTGTCAGAATTTAATGCTTTTAGTAATTTTAATGCTTAATTTAATTTTATCAACAGCAGCAACGAGTCATTCCAATAGATTTAAAAAACATAACAGGCAGTCAAGCGCATGCAGTTAATCCATAAAAGCAAGCTTCCTGTTTATGTTTTTAGACATTGTATATCAAAAAGACTTAATAAAGAGAAGCATTTTTTGTACTTACGTAGCTGTTAGGTAAGTCACAAGAGTTGCCAATCTAACTAGTTTTATGATCATTATAGGAGGTCAGCAATTGATATAAATGTTGTCAAAGATATGCTACAAGGATATGCTACTAGTATGTCGACAACTTCAATCTTTATTTGGGGTATAATCGTAATCTCCTGTTGCTACTTTAATTTTTGGATTTCATCTCAAGCTTTGTATATAATTTCTATTTGAATAAATAGGGAGCTGCTTTATCAGTTCACCTTTGTCTATCTTGCAGTGGAATAGCAGGGTTAGTTGCAGGGTAAAAAAAGAGCAACTGGTGAACTCAAGCTCAAGTTGCATTAGAATAAATATATCAGCATTACTAGATCAATTCAAAAGTGTAACAGCAAACAAGTGGCTCTTAAGAAATGCTTGCGGTTGACACCATGTAAAGAATGCATAAGATGTATATTTAAATTGTGTGTTTAAAGGAAACAAGAGTCGTTAGACACGCCGTTACACAACCTAACACCTGATTTTCACGACTGGCAACCGTCTAAAAGTCTCAAAGTTTCTTTTGATTTCCAATTATTGACGCCCATAAGTAACTAAGCAACAAGATAACTTTTATGCATATAACAAACATATTATATTTAGTATTGGTATTCAGTTTATCCTAGTTAATCTTGATCTTTTATGCCCATTGCATATGTCATCTTAGTATCTGCCTCCCAACTTTAGTAACGCTGCTGACAGTCATATATGTGTAAATAGATTGTACGCTTACATAATGTTATCACCACCCATACCTCTCTATCCATTTTTTTCTGCTTTATGTAAGCTTGCATTAATTACATTTACACACTTAAAATCTATTACTGCAGGAAGAGTATAGAAATAAAAAGTTAAACTGTGGCAAAAATCTATGAATCTATAACTCTATGCCCAAAGTAATGAATAATTCTATGAACATAAAACGAACTATATTTACGCTCGAGAGTTTTATTTGAACTCTCTAAATGTCTCGCTAAGGGTAGCAGAGAGATGGTCTCAAACTTAGCTGACAGTTAAATACAATAGACTGAAAAGATCTTTGAAATCTTTGTATCATTGTATGTATGTATCATGTAATGTATCATTGTGTGTAATCTAATGGCTGAGAGCTTACTGAAACACAGCCTTTGTTTCAAAATCAGTGAGGTGAGCCTTCTAGACCCAGAATTGTAAAGAAATAGTTGAGTTTTTGTTTAAATAACAAAACTAACTTTACAAAATGATTCTTAATGATGTGTAAGTGTATTAATTACAGCATTTCTAGCCAGATGAATTTATTACTAGAACGCGTTTTTCGCAAAAATAATTTTCATAACAATACAGTGAATAATGTCCATCTCGCAAAGAAAACAATCAAATACTCATGTTTAGAAGGTTCATTGTAAGATTGTAACTTGTGTCGATCTTTAATACGGTTGGCTTAATAAAGATAACATTGTGTCACCTTATAAGATGTCTATAATATGACGGCTCCTTCGTACTATCAACAATGGCTTTCTTTCTGTTAATTTGTGAAAATGTAAAAATGATGTCATTACTGACTTTAGTTTTTAATTTACATACTTAGTAACTTGCAGACAACTTGATGGATCTAATGATGATATCATGGTAAGCAAATTAGTACTTGTGGACGTGATATACAATAGCATATATGGCCTCTCTTACGCAATTGTCGGTTTCAAAAGAGTCACTCAGTAATGAAGCATGCATATAGCTCACTTTTTATTGATCAACGTAACATAAAATTGATACTTCTTTATCAAACATGCAATATTTGCTGTTTTAGTATTTGCGAAAATTATTCATATTTGTCTTACACGCTAACTATATAATCGCGCCACCTACTTGTCATCAGTTGATTGACATTGGAATATTTTCATTTCCCTTTTTACCAATAGCGTGTGATCCATTACAGAAAACAAAGCAGCTCATTAAAAATCGCACAGTAACATCCTGTGCTTGCTGCTTGATACCAAACAGCAATGAATAAACGCACAATACGTAGCTAGCGTGTAATAACCAATCTTTGTGAGTTTTAATAAGCAAATCATGATTCGCTAATTCATAAAATGAGTGCAGTAATTGACTCACAGCTCAAACTTGAAATTAAATTTTCGATTACAGGATAATTTAATATGCCGCTTAAACATTTCTGAAGTGAAATTAATTCTTGTAGAAAATCCTGTATTGAAGAGTCATTGTTGCACTTTGTAGCATTTAATCATAGTTATAGCTCTATCATGGTATCACCGCGCTATAGTGTTGCTATATGTCCAGTTAGAACACAATTGAGAGTGGCTACATTTTCAATCTCACGCTTAACATGTTAAACAACATTACTACATACTGCATATTAGAAAAAATATGGTCCTCATTTTTTACATGACAATTACAGGTTCTCAACTCATTTTAATTTACGTGATGTGAAAAAATTGCATACAATCACTAATAATCATTTTGAAAATGTCATTGCCAGCTGCTTTAACAATCTTCCACCAAATATCTGTTCTCTTAGCAGAGAAAGGCATTTTAAACGCTATTTGTCAGACTATTTATTCAATTTTAATGGCTAACTGTTACTTTTTTTTCTCCGTCTTTTTTGTTTTACTATTGTAGTATGGCCTAATTTGAAAAACATTTCTATTTGTGAAATGAAATTATTGCCAATAAAATACTATATATATATATATAGATATATATATATATATACATATATATATATATATATATATATATATATATATAATTGTTTCCTCACCCCGGTTAACCCGTATGGGCGGTAATTTTTGCTCTAACTCGGGTCTCCTACCAAATACTTGGGAATTTGAGCATTCGCCTCAAGATCTTAGCTGTTCCCAATAGCGCACTTTTCTGCAACTCACCTGAGTTGATTGCTGTTGGTATCTGGGCAAGCCACATTTTATGCGCCGGTGTTATTGCGCCCAGTGCACCAATGACTACTGGAATTACAGTTGTTCTTATATCCCAGCATTTTTCAATTTCTTCTCCAAGAGGGAGATATTTCTCTACCTTCTCTTTTTCTTTGCTGGCTATATCGTAATCATTGGGTACTGCTATATCTATTATAGTAGCTCTCTTGCTCTCCTTGTCCACCACCACTATATCTGGTTGGTTTGCTAGGACATGCTTGTCAGTCTGGATGTAGAGGTCCCAGAGGATCTTAGCGCGATCATTTTCATTGACCTTACCAGGAGCTTCCCACCAGTGTTGTGGTTTATTAAGGCCATATTCATCACATAGACTTCTATACACAACACCTGTGACATGATTATGCCGCTCAGTGCATGCGTTTCCTGCTAGCCGCTTGCATCCACTGATGATGTGGATGCAAGATATATATATATTTATATACATACATATTTATATATATATGGTACATTTTATAAATTAAAGAAATAAAAAGTCACAAGTCTCATAAAATGTAAGTTTTAAGGTTTCACTCATTTGCAAACCATATAAGTAAATATTTAAATAATTTAGGAAAGTTAAACATTTAATTAATGCAAAATTATTTTTATTTATTGATCTAAAGGCTTTGCCCTTGTCTTCAGTGACGTTTACCTATGTTAAACCAGAGCAGGCCAGTTCCATGCTTAAGGTAACGAAATTGTACTAACTTTGTGAAGGAGTTTTCTCCAAGTAGTGTGACTTCCCAGTACAACTTACTCTGGACAGCTGCTCAACTTTCATGTCTGAAGCTGTGGAGTTATCTGTAATCAAGAAACTCAAGCATAAGAGTGATAGTGGCTAGTTGCGCTTTTAATGACTCGTTCGTCCGTCCGTCCGTCCGTCCGTTCATCCTAATAAAGAGGAACTGAGGAATTTTAGTTTAAAGGGTTAAAAAGTAGTTACACAGATAAGCCACTTATAAAGATTTAATGATGGTTGTGGTTTTTATTGAAAATGAAATTATTGTCACATTTAAATATACATGTAATTGTCACATTTAAATATTATTGTCACATTTAAATATAATTGTCACATTTAAATATAATTGTCACATTTAAATATAATTGTCACATTTAAATATTATTGTCACATTTAAATATAATTGTCACATTTAAATATAATTGTCACATTTAAATATTATTGTCACATTTAAAGTAAGTTTGAGTTCAAATTCATTTTAGTAAATTATTTCACTCGCTACAATATAATTACCTTCTTAAATTATTTTCTCTACTCATGTTGTAATAAATGTTGTAAAAATATGTACTTTGGTAAAGCTTTATTCTGCAGGCAATTAGCAATTAATTTAATGTAACATAGAAGTAGAAGTAGAAGTATAAACGCGATGCGTGGTTGTGACTATAAATAGCAGAGAGCACGTAATATCATGAGCTGTCTAAAACCGGCGGATGTTCTCACAGCATCAGGTTATTGTGTAATCCCAACCGCTTTGGTCGCTATTTGCTTTTCTCTAAACATTAAATAAAGGACAAAAGATTAGCATAATTGCATATCCATTATAAAGGCGAAGCTTTTAAAATGAAACCACGTTACAAATGAGAAATGCTTAAGCAACCTATAGACAAACTAAGCCATAACTATTTACGTGAACTTTTGTAAGGGCCTAGCCAGTGCGTCAGCAGGGCTTTGCAAAATGTTGCAACAATTTTTTTTTAAATTGATGTTAAATCCTATGCTTGACTTAACAAAATTCCTGCTATTTCTAAATTTGACCAGTAGTTTTACCTCACTCTCTAATTATTATTATTGACTGTCATCCCGTCGGGCGCTGGCCAAGGGTCAACTAAGCTGATCAGCCAGGAATAGCGATAATTTGTAAATAAGGCGTAATGCTGATCTTATAATCTCTTCATCTTGCCTTACTTTGCAAGGCGCAAAGTACCTGTTGTCACTAAACAACAGGTACTCCGCAGGGTGCAAAAGTACCTGTTGTCACTAAACAGCAGGTACTCTGCAGAGTGCAAAAGTACCTGTTGTCACTAAACAACAGGTACTCTGCAGGGTGCAAAAAGTACCTGTGGGCACTAAACAACAGCAGGACTAAGGAGGGAGAACCAGACCTTTAAGTGTTGCTTACTATCAATTAAGCATTTCAATCAGTAAAACATTCTAACAGAACTTATGATTCTTGGCTTCCAACTAATGGTGCATTTACAAACTCTGAAAGCAAGAGAAGACAATTCATTATCCACACTACTAAAATGAAGTGAACTTTTAAATTTACTTGAAAACATACAAATTTGTTACTAAAAAGTTTTCTCATCTCAGAAAATCATGTGTTAAATAAAAAATAATGTGTTAGTAGCAGCACTTAATATTAACAATGGCGTAAAAATTAAAAAACTGTTTAACAATTGACCAAGTTGCTATAGTGACCAGAAATGCCAATCTGATTGCAGAAAAGGTTTTATGACTTTCACAAACTTGTATGTTTTTAGGCTTTAATGACGCGTATACATAGTGCACAGTGCAAGAATAAAGTTGCATCCCGGGTATTCACATTCTATGACAATTGCGCTATTTTCAGATAATTAGCTGTTTGATACTCAGGTCAAGTATGAACAATTAGCCAAGTCAATATTTAATAGCAGATGTTGTTGCTTTAAGCAGATTGCATGGCTATTTTTCATTGATTGTGAAAGCACGGTGAAATCTTGTTGAACTAGTGCTGGTGGCATGTCGTCAGACAGTCAGTAGTCTCCGTTTGGCTAATTATAGACCATAAAATACTTTGGCAGCTCATGGCCACAGCTTCATCAGCCTTTAGTGAATGGTCTTATTATAGTAGAGCAGAGAAAGAGCAAATTAATTGCGAAAAGCTCTAGAAAAAGCTCTTTGTAGGTAACACTACTCCTAATGATTAAAAGATGATTTGTTAAAATGGGAGCTTTTTGTTTTTAAGACTGTAACTAATTTGAAGTTTCCTTCTAATAAATTAGGTTAATCAAAACATATTTTATTACAGATGCATCAGCTGCAATGCTTCTTTTTAAGTTGAGCCTTAAGGAAATAGCTTTGTAACACTATGTATAGATGGGGGGTCTTTCTGAGGGCGCCTTCTAACCTTAAGGAAATAGGGTATTACTTAACAAAATAATATATTAGAGTTATTCAAAATAATTTATTTGGGCGCCTAATATTTTTAGGTTTCTGCATAAAAAAGAACTGAGAAGGAAAATTCAAGTTTTCCAGCAGTCCACAACAAGTATGTATATGTGCAGCGGAAATGATGGTTTTAATGAAGTTTATTAAAAATGTGATTTTACATTGTGAGAAGAAGAGAATAGGTTGTTTTCATATCTAAGCACCAAACACCAATGTCAAAACCGACTATATTATGATCAAATCAACATATTTTATTACAGGCCGAATTTGACCAGCTAAAGGACCAAGCAAATTTCGCTTTCTACTGACAACTGACTCAGTTGCCTGTTAAATGGGCAACGTGTTTTTGAGAAGTCCTTCGGTTTCCCTTATTGTAGTCTTGGTAACACTCCTGAATGCTTCAAACCATCTAGCTAATGGGTGGACAACTCCAGCACACAAGACTGCTGCCACGACCAAATGGAATCTATCGACTATGAGTGGAGCAACAGTGGCTGATTTGTCAATCACACCAAAAGAGGACGACTCATCGTCGCAAGTGTCTGACACAGAAAAATGGCATTCAACTGCATATTTAAAGTATGGCAGTAGTGGTAACACTTACACTGATCAATTTTCATCAATACATTCGTCGAATGTAGCATTTTCAACACCTCACTCGACTTCTGCTTCCAAACAAGGTAACCACACAAATCAGCAACTCTCATCGGCTGTGACCAACCAAGACATAGATCAGAAAACATCTCAGACAAGTGATTCCATAATCACTTCTAGCCATGCAAACGATGAAGCCACACTGACCAATATTGACAAGTTTTGGAAATCTAGTGCTTACAGCTCCACAAAAGACACTGATCCCATTACGTTTGCAACTGAAGTATTAGAAACTGAAACATCCAACTCAAAAGATGATTTTTCTCTGATGATTACAAAGTTTAAAACTTCAGAAGGCTCTTTCTCTTCTAAAGTACCTTCAGAGGTCACAAGCAGTGAACAGTCCACCACCAGGAGTAGTAAAAGCCATGTTGTAATCAGTACTGAAAGTTCAATGAAAAACACAGATAAGCCCTTTACTCAATCTGAAAGTACAATACAAAATAGCCCTAAATATTCAACCGAGAGCTTTAGAAAACTTGGTACCGCGTCAAAATCCATAAGGTCAACAAAATTAGAAGATTTTTCTACTTCAACATTAACTCTTGAGAATGGAAGTATTGTCTCGAGTACTGGGAAAGCTTCACAAAAACTAAATACAGTCAGTAAAGATCCCGATGTATATACATTACATGCATCTAAGGATCTCAACACAGAGCAGCAAACCAAATCCTCAGTGATGAAATCAACACAATCTAGAAAGTTTCATTTTTCATTTGGTCAGACGGGAAAAACAAGTCCTATAATAAATACAGAAAGTACGATGGCTAAAGAATCAAATAACATCTTCAAAGAGACAAGCTCGTATTCCGAGCATGCAACAGATACTACAATAGGCCATGATGTACATTCGTCATACGCTGCTAATGATTTCAGTACAAAGCAGCAAACAGAACCTCTAACGACTTTACCAACAGAATCTGGCAAACTTGATTTCTCATTTGGGCAGACAGGGAAAATAAGTCCTGTAATAAATACAGAAAGAACAACAACTAAAGAATCAAATGATGTTTTCAAAGAGACAAGCTCATATTCAGATCATGCAACAGATACTACAAAAGGCCATAAAGTACATTCATCATACACTGCTAATGACTTCAGTACAAAGCAGCAAACAGAACTTCTAACGACTTCATCAACAGAATCTGGCAAGCTTGATTTCTCATTTGGGCAGACAGGGAAAACAAGTCCTATTATTCATACAGAAAGAACAACAGCTAAAGAGTCAACTGATGTCTTCAAAAAGACAAGTTCATATTCAGAGCATGCAACAGATACTACAAAAGGCCATGATGTACATTCATCTTACGCTGCTAGTGATTTCAGTACAAAGCAGCAAACAAAACCTCTAACAACGTCATCAACAGAATCTGGCAAGCTTGATTTCTCATTTGAGCTGACAGGGAAAACAAGTCCTGTAATAAATACAGAAAGAACAACAGCTAAAGAGTCAACTGATGTCTTCAAAAAGACAAGTTCATATTCTGAGCATGTAACAGATACTACAAAAGGCCATGATGAACATTCATCTTACGCTGCTAATGACTTCAGTACAATGCAGCAAACAGAACCTCTAACGACTTCACCAACAGAATCTGGCAAGTTTGATTTCTCATTTGGGCAGACAGGGAAAACAAGTCCCATTATTCATACAGAAAGAACAACAGCCAAAGAATCAAATGATGTCTTCAAAGAGACAAACTCGTATTCTGAGCATGCAACAGATACTACAAAAGGCCATGATGTACATTCATCTTACGCTGCTAGTGATTTCAGTACAAAGCAGCAAACAGAACCTCTAACGACGTCATCAACAGAATCTGGCAAACTTGATTTCTCATTTGAGCAGACAGGAAAAACAAGTCCCACTATTCATACAGAAAGAACAACAGCCAAAGAATCAAATGATGTCTTCAAAGAGACAAGCTCGTATTCTGAGCATGCAACTGATACTACAAAAAGCCATGATGTACATTCATCTTACGCTGCTAGTGATTTCAGTACAAAGCAGCAAACAGAACCTCTAACGACGTCATCAGCAGAATCTGGCAAACTTGATTTCTCATTTGGGCAGACAGGAAAAACAGGTCTCACTATTCATACAGAAAGAACAACAGCCAAAGAATCAAATGATGTCTTCAAAGAGACAAGCTCGTATTCTGAGCATGCAACTGATACTACAAAAAGCCATGATGTACATTCATCTTACGCTGCTAGTGATTTCAGTACAAAGCAGCAAACAAAACCTCTAACGACGTCATCAACAGAATCTGGCAAACTTGATTTCTCATTTGAGCAGACAGGAAAAACAAGTCCCACTATTCATACAGAAAGAACAACAGCCAAAGAATCAAATGATGTCTTCAAAGAGACAAGCCCATATTCAGAGCATGCAACAGATACTACAAAAGGCCATTATGTGCATTCATCTTACGCTGCTAGTGATTTCAGTACAAAGCAGCAAACAAAACCTCTAACGACGTCATCAACAGAATCTGGCAAACTTGATTTCTCATTTGAGCAGACAGGAAAAACAAGTCCCACTATTCATACAGAAAGAACAACAGCCAAAGAATCAAATGATGTCTTCAAAGAGACAAGCTCGTATTCTGAGCATGCTACTGATACTACAAAAGGCCATGATGTACATTCATCTTACGCTGCTAGTGATTTCAGTACAAAGCAGCAAACAAAACCTCTAACGACGTCATCAACAGAATCTGGCAAACTTGATTTCTCATTTGAGCAGACAGGAAAAACAAGTCCCACTATACATACAGAAAGAACAACAGCTAAAGAATCAACTGATGTCTTCAAAGAGACAAGCCCATATTCAGAGCATGCAACAGATACTACAAAAGGCCATGATGTACATTCATCTTACGCTGCTAGTGATTTCAGTACAAAGCAGCAAACAAAACCTCTAACGACTTCACCAACAGAATCTGGCAAGTTTGATTTCTCATTTGGGCAGACAGGGAAAACAAGTCCCATTATTCATACAGAAAGAACAACAGCTAAAGAATCAACTGATGTCTTCAAAGAGACAAGCCCATATTCAGAGCATGCAACAGATACTACAAAAGGCCATAAAGTACATTCATCATACACTGCTAATGACTTCAGTACAAAGCAGCAAACAGAACTTCTAATGACTTCATCAACAGAATCTGGCAAGCTTGATTTCTCATTTGGGCAGACAGGGAAAACAAGTCCTGTAACAAATACAGAAAGAACAACAGCTAAAGAGTCAACTGATGTCTTCAAAAAGACAAGTTCATATTCTGAGCATGTAACAGATACTACAAAAGGCCATGATGTACATTCATCTTACACTGCTAGTGATTTCAGTACAAAGCAGCAAACAAAACCTCTAACGACGTCATCAACAGAATCTGGCAAACTTGATTTCTCATTTGAGCAGACAGGAAAAACAAGTCCCACTATTCATACAAAAAGAACAACAACTAAAGGGTCAACTGATGTCTTCAAAAAGACAAGTTCATATTCAGAGTATGCAACAGATACTACAAAAGGCCATGATGTACATTCATCTTACGCTGCTAGTGATTTCAGTACAAAGCAGCAAACAGAACCTCTAACGACGCCACCAACAGAATCTGGCAAACTTGATTTCTCATTTGAGCAGACAGGAAAAACAAGTCCCACTATTCATACAGAAAGAACAACAGCCAAAGAATCAAATGATGTCTTCAAAGAGACAAGCTCGTATTCTGAGCATGCAACAGATACTACAAAAGGCCATGATGTACATTCATCTTACGCTGCTAGTGATTTCAGTACAAAGCAGCAAACAAAACCTCTAACGACGTCATCAACAGAATCTGGCAAGCTTGATTTCTCATTTGAGCAGACAGGAAAAACAAGTCCCACTATACATACAGAAAGAACAACAGCCAAAGAATCAAATGATGTCTTCAAAGAGACAAGTTCATATTCAGAGCATGCAACAGATACTACAAAAGGCCATAAAGTACATTCATCATACACTGCTAATGACTTCAGTACAAAGCAGCAAACAGAACTTCTAACGACTTCATCAACAGAATCTGGCAAGCTTGATTTCTCATTTGGGCAGACAGGGAAAACAAGTCCTGTAACAAATACAGAAAGAACAACAGCTAAAGAGTCAACTGATGTCTTCAAAAAGACAAGTTTATATTCTGAGCATGTAACAGATACTACAAAAGGCCATGATGTACATTCATCTTACGCTGCTAGTGATTTCAGTACAAAGCAGCAAACAAAACCTCTAACGACGTCATCAACAGAATCTGGCAAGCTTGATTTCTCATTTGAGCAGACAGGAAAAACAAGTCCCACTATTCATACAGAAAGAACAACAGCCAAAGAATCAAATGATGTCTTCAAAGAGACAAGTTCATATTCAGAGCATGCAACAGATACTACAAAAGGCCATGATGTACATTCATCTTACGCTGCTAGTGATTTCAGTACAAAGCAGCAAACAGAACCTCTAACGACGCCACCAACAGAATCTGGCAAACTTGATTTCTCATTTGAACAGACAGGGAAAACAAGTCCCACTATTCATACAGAAAGAACAACAGCCAAAGAATCAAATGATGTCTTCAAAGAGACAAGCTCGTATTCTGAGCATGCAACAGATACTACAAAAGGCCATGATGTACGTTCATCTTACGCTGCTAGTGATTTCAGTACAAAGCAGCAAACAAAACCTCTAACGACGTCATCAACAGAATCTAGCAAGTTTGATTTCTCATTAGGGCAAACAGCAGTGAAAAGCTCTGTGTTGAATACAGAAAAAACGATGACAGAAGAATTGCCTCATCTTTCTGAGAAGACCAAGAGCTATTCATACCAAGAATCTAGTTCATCAAAGATGACAGCAACAGAAACAACAGTTTCAGACCTGTCCTCTCAGGAAACTGAAAGTTCAAATAGTGACCACAAGACACCTTTTACTGAAGAACCTGCTTCTCCTACTGTCATGTTTAGTACACAAATTAAACACACAGCGAGTTCAAGCAAAAATCACGGATTTGGTCATTCATCAACATCCGTTCAACCAGAGTCGCACACCTTTGATCAGACGACTCCGGTTGAGGAATATGCTCATGTTACCCAAATGACAAGTACAAGTTTAAAGTATAAAACTGATTTCAGTACTTCCCAACCAGTTAGTTCTCCACAGCTAAAATCAGAAGTATTTACATCATCTGACTCATTAATGCCTGGAAGGCAAAGTTCTTGGGTGAACACTGATAGTAAATCGACTGAACAGGCTTACTCTGATTTTTCAACTAACAACAAACATGACTATTCAACACATCCTGTTGAAATCAGAACCAGCAGTAAATCAACTGGCGCTATGGGAGCATCAACCAAATCAGGGAGATTTTATTCCTCACCTGTTATGTTTACAAGCAAAGGTTACATCTCTAATATTATCAGCCAATCTACTGAAAATCTGTTCTTTTCTACAGAAGCCAGTTCTTCGGTAAAAACACCAACTGAGTCAGATGGCACAACTAATATTCCTTGGTCAACCAAGTTTTATATCACAGCAGTCACTAAAGAGCTAGGTTATTCTACTGGAACAACAAATTTCAAAAACCAATTTCACACTGAAAACCAGCAGTCCAGTTATTCAGATGTAGGGTCGACAGAATCAGTAATTCCAGAAGTTTCCACAAAAATGGAAACAAGTGGTAGTTTTTGGACGAAGGTTGAGGTATCTTCTCCGAATTCATATTATTCCACAAAGGTAAGCACAGTAGATTCGGTTATTGGATCAGATAAAACTGAAAGGTCACAGTCTAGCCCCCTCATAACAAAGCCAAACAAACCAACCATAACCTCATTCAATGAAATAACAGAGCAGAGCAATTTTGTAACCAACATGCACAGTGAATCGAGTCTAGCAGAGACCAGAACAGAACCTTCTGTTGCTGTCTCATCCTTTTTGACAACTGATGGTACAAGTTCAGCTCATGGACTCACTTCTAAAGACAGCGCTAGCAACCATAAATTTAGCTCTCCACACATGAAATCAACAGAGACTACATTTTCTGGAAACTCTGCTAGTGTCACTTTTAGGCATAGCACTGGAAAAGTAATTACAAGTGCTCAGCAGCCTTCTTCTGTAACTGCTGAAGTACATTCAGTAAGCACCGCAACTGATGTAAATGACAATCTACAGTCAACTTCTCCAGTTGTAGTTACATTAGGAACAACTTCTTTGGATGTTGATGATTCATCTCTCACAACTGTGAGTGAAAGCTTCATGTCAAATACTGCAAAAGTCTCTGTGGCAATTTCGGAACATCCCGCTGAGGTAACCAGCTTTTCAACAGATGCAAATGGCAATTCGAATTCAGGACCTTCATTTACAACATATTCGAAAACAGTAGTCTCTGAGTCGCCATCTAGTGAGGCAGCCAGTAGAGACTTTAAAACAAATACAGAAAGAACATCTACTGAATTCTTTAGTCAATCTTCTAAAGCTAGCACTGACTCTAGCAGGCATGAAGTAGATGCAAGCACCAACCAACAGCTCCCTTCTGTGATGGTTTCTGATTCTCCTTTTTCAACTACTGAAAGTGCAAATGGCTTTGCAGTAAGCAACAAAGTTACTCTAGAGACCTCTGAACATTCCACTGGTGCAACGAGTGTTCAGACAAAGACAGGGTATTCAACATCAAGTAGTAGTGAATTAGATGCACACCTTTCAACGATGCAATCATCAGACTCCTTTGTTTCAAGTTCGTTGGTTTGGTCGACTGCTAGTCAAAGTTCAGTAGCTAACACTGAACGAGCAAGTACTGATGAGGCATTAAGTAGCATGGGTGTTACTAGTAAGCATCCTGCATATACATCGGATATTAGCAGAAGACAATCGTCTTTGTCTTCTGTTATGATACCAACTACCCATCCTGATTTTTCAACTCAGCACCCCCTATCTGGAAGTCTTGCAACAAACACTGATAGAGTGCTCAGTTCAGTCACTGACTATTCAGCAGCAACTACTGCAACCAAAACTCAGAAAGAGCATACAACAGATAGGAGTAGTGAGAAAGAGTTTACCTCATCGATGGTAAAATCAACAGAAGTATTTGCTACTAAGCCTTCAACATGGGTGTCGGCAAGTCAAGGCTCTAAGGTTACTGCTAAAGAATCAACTACTGCAGAGTCAAAAACTGGTAGAGACTGGGTCAGTGAACAGTCAACATATGCAAGAAAAACAAGCACAGACCTTGGTTCTCTGTCGTCTATAATGGTATCAACATCAGCGCCTCAGTTTTCAGACCAAACAACTGCATCTCAACCACCATTACTTAATACTACTGAAAAAGTATCTACTTCAGTCTCTAAATACCCTTCAGATATTAGCAGTTCATCCTCTAGAGAAACGAAGGCAGGTAATGGAATAAGTAATAGTGGCCCTGAGACAACCTCAGTAGCTCCAACTGTGTTGACAGCAAGTACGAGTATACTAGCAACAAAATTTGATTCGAAAGCTTCAACGTTGAACACAGATAAGGCTCATGTGCAAGACCTTACTTCTACAGAAACTAGTACTACAGAGTCAACAGTTTTGCCAGACATTAGTACCCACCAGGATTCTAGCCGTATTGTGACCGAAACCACAAAAACGGCAAATCCTCATTTTTCTCAAACTGGTGATCATTCCAAAGTAACAGCGACTTTAGCCACAGAAAACTCACTAAACAATTCGACCGATAAAACAACAAGCAGTACTACACTGTCTCCAGCCATTAGCAGAAGTACTAACGCCGCACCTGCTGACACTATCCAAACAACTCATGGGAACAAAGCAACAATTTTGTTTGATGATACCACTGTAGAATCAGAACAAGAAGTTACCATGGCTGATGAAGCTAGTACAAACAGCCAAGGTTAGTCCATTTCTAGTAACCATGTATTCTGATGGGCCGATTGGCTGTTATCTAGAATTTTTTGATTTTTCTTGCTTTACTGTAAATGTAAGCTGTATTTATAATTTAGCAGTTTTTGTAATAAATGTAAATTGAACATTTTTATGAGAGACTGTTCCTTTTTTTAGGCGAAACTTCTACAAAACCATTAGAAAATTATTCATGGACGACTCCCAAAGCTTGGAATTCTGCAAGACTCTATCCTTGGGGCTCAGAACAAGGAGATGTTGATATATTAGATGCTGCGGAGCATTGGACCAAATACTCCAAGTGTCATAGTGTTTCATTGAATGGGAAAGCTGGCTCAGTTTTCTTCACCAAACGTCACTACGCTATTAATGTAAGTTCTATTTGACATTAATTACATAATCTTCCTATTTTTACTTTTTATATCTGGTAGACATACATTGTAGTAGTATCGCCATTGTTTGCTTGGCCTTTGCAATCAAGGAATACCCTTTTAATTATGGCTCAACTCCTCAATTTTATGCTGCCAATTGTAATCCTGGCTAGAGGTTGAACAGAGAGTTGTTGTCTCTTGTAGATCTGTAACAATGGACTAATGAGCTTTGATCTTGACTGGATGCAGTATTATCCCTGGTCATTTGGACTCAACTACTGGTACGAGCAGCAGTCATTCTTCTCTCCCCTCTGGAGCATAGCAGATGAAGTAACGATGAGTCTCCTATCAGATGATTGGCCACAAGCTCGCACCCAGATCTACTACCAAGTTTATGAACGAGCTGTAGGAATGAGTGATCAGACAGCAGCCATCTTGTCTCGGGCTGAACAGGATGTGCTTGACTCTAGTATGTTGTATGGTTTTTAAGAGCATGTAAACTTGACACTATAGCAATAATGCTGTGATCACATCTCATGCATGACTGCTAATACATGTATTGAGATTTTACTGGATATGCATAGCTTCTCTTGGACTACTTTTTATCCTACTTTGAGATTTGGTTACCTTGCAAGCTGGCAGCTTTCAATAGGTATTCAGTTGTATATATTATAGTAATCTTAAACATTTGCAGGTTATACAGTCTCTAGCTTTCAGCCTTCTTGGGTATTGGTTGTGACTTGGTTAAACATAGCCGGAGATGTTGGTTGCCGTTGGCCAATCATGTATAAGAGATTATACGGCTTTTCTTGGGGTGATAGTTCACTTGAGTACTGCAGACTACAGGCGCAGCAGTTTCCGGTGAGTGCTACCATGTTTTCAAGAGAAATTAAAAACTAGTCTCCTTGTATGAGTGTCATGTTTTATCAGATTAATGATTAAGGACCTACTACAAGCGCCAACTTTTCAGACTACTAATTGTAAGCCTTATTCTTCAACCAATATGTTTATGCAATTATGATAGAAGGCGAGTTAAAATAATCTTACCTAAAAAAAATCAGTGTGGTAAGTTTTGTGAGGCGATGCATCAATCGAACCAATATGAGATTGTACATTTTAATACTGAACAGTTATTGCTGTGTAAAGACTACATGTAGATAGTGCCGTTAGTTAGCTTGGAATTACTTTTAAGTATTCTACACATTTCATAGATGTAGCAAACACACATACATTTAATCTATACATTTCAAAGATATAGCAAACACACATACATTTAGTCTATACATTTCATAGATGTAGCAAACACACATACATTTAATCTATACATTTCAAAGATATAGCCAACACACATACATTTAGTCTATACATTTCATAGATGTAGCAAACACACATACATTTAATCTATACATTTCAAAGATATAGCAAACACACATACATTTAGTCTATACATTTCATAGATGTAGCAAACACACATACATTTAGTTTTAGTCTATACATTTCATAGATGTAGCCTAGACATATTATAGATGTAGCATACACATATCATAGATTTAGTCCAGACATCTCATAGAGGTACCTTCCACACCTTCATAACTATACAGTTATGGGTATCAACTGTTTTCTAGTTGAACCACTTCCAAGCAGTCTATATTACTGATGGTGTCTACTCCTTCATCAAATACAATTACCCTGAGGAAGGCATCAACTGGGTCTACCCTGGTGAGATAATATTTATACAAACACTTTCTATGGCTCAATCCTACAAAAGAACTTGCCGAAATGTCTAGCCGGCGGAGTCTAAGCTGCCTTCTAGAAAGCAAGCATCAATAGCTTAGCAGCTTCAAAGGCTTTTTAGAAGCTGTGGAAAATCTATTTGTCAACTTCATGTTATTAAATGACAGCGGATAAGTCCTTATCAAAATAAGTTCCCGCATTCAAATTTTTGTTGCGTTGTATAATAATACTGAAGCAAAGATTCTTCTGTGCTCCCACTCCTCCCTGACTAATAACGGTTTTGTAGCCCACGAGTGATCTGACATCTTGAATGCTCATTTTCCATCACTGCTGTTGCTTTCTTACAAAGATTCTGGTTTAACTAATACTTATGTTGAAGATTTTCACTCACACTAGTATTATTATCATTACTATCTTCTTTACCTTGTTGAAATCAATAATCTTAGTCTACAGAGATTCGGTAGGCTCCTAGTCAGAAATAATGTACATGTAACCATCTTGCCATGAGTTTTCTATATATCTTTCCTTCGTCTCCCCTGCACCAATCAACAGAGTTTATGCAATTGAAGCAACTGTCCAGTTACATGATTGACTTCAGTAATTTTAACCTCTTGTTTTAGGTGTTGCGGCCGACATATCTACCGCAGTGTCTAGCAGTACTCAGTATCTCTATGGTGTCGCAGCTGGTGGTTACCAGGCTCCTAGCTCTGGCTCTGTAAATTATACTAACTTGCAGAGCAGTGGTACGCTGGACTACATAGCAATAGACTCTGTTTCTGGAAACCTAATAGGTAGGTTTTATTTTATGCACAAACTAGCCAGGTTTCATTATCTCATGCTAGTAAAACAAAGGAACTAGAGACTAGGTGCAGAATGCTTAGAGATAGGTATGGAAGTTGATAACTGTAACCACAAACTGACTTAAGAACAGATGAAGAAGGTGTGCTGTGATAAAATTTTAGATGGCCGCGTTGGAGAGTGGTTGTTCAGAGTGGAGGACTCAGATGGTGTCGAAGAGGCCAGCGTGCAGTGCCGAAAATGGGTTGCAACTCAGAATAGAATTCTTTACGCATTTTACAACAGGATAGCTCACTGTCCTCAGAATCTTTGGCAGGCTTGGTGGGACCCAGCGTGAGTATTTATTGCCTGTAACCTGTAAAGGCCGCGTACCGAAATTTGTATAAAGCCTACTAACCACTTAGTACATTGTTTTAGGTTCAGAACACACTCCTACCAATTTAATGATCGATTTAATTCTTGGTGCGTACAATCCGTGTTTCCTGACCGACTCTTTGGACTGAAGCAACGCTGCTGTTATGATCTAAACTGGGACTCTCGTTCATTTACCACCCTCATCACAGAATTTCCATATCATGGCCACGTCGTCAACCCGGTCAGTTTACAATTGAACTTGTCTATCAGCAGGAATGATATATACATTCCAAAGAATGGTTTAAAGCTAATTACAAAGCAGTGTTGTACGTTGTCCTTCACCAGTTATTCCATTTATGATCTGTGAGTTTAGCGATTTGCCTCTTTACATTTACCTATTTATGATTATAATGTAGTGACCATCGTAGATTTGATCTAATGAGCCACAATACAGCGCATCTTTATATTAAAAAGATTTCTTCGTATAATAAAACAAAAAGCTTTGCTGAGAATATTACATACAACCTATTTTTAAAAAGAGCAAATAATGCACCAAAGATGGAAAAAGCTATTTTTAAGTAGTCAATACATAAGGATTTTTTTTTCATTTTTAATAGTATTTGGGTTATTTCATACATGTATTTAAATGGGAACAACAAATTGCTTATAGCACATATCTTTCAGGCATTCATTCAGAACAAAGCACTTGCTGCTTTTCATGTTTAGTTAGCATGAGAAACGCCTTTTAAATGCATGCAGATGTTAAAGCCCAATTATACATTGATGAAATGCATCACTGACACATGGTGTAGATGCTGTATTTGTTGTGGCTACATACTTGACACTACTAATTGATGCATTGTGTTGACAAGTGGATTCACTTATGAAAATTGGCCTCAGTCATGTGAATACTATGACTTACTTGCTAGATTTTCTAGTACCGCTACTAAACTATCGTTATATATAATATTGAAACATGTGTAATCAACAATTTCTAATAAAAATTGTGTGTGTGTAGCAATTTGCATCGATGTATTTTGTAGAAAAACGCTACATATTAACAATGAAAACAACCCAGTACAAAAGAAATTGAAGCTAATGATATAAACTAAACTATAAAAACAAAACGATTTCAACTAGTATGTTTATTTTCCAAAAAAGATTATCGGAAATGTTTCATAAACAGTTTAAATTTATATTAGTGTCTTTCACATAGGCTAAATGTCTCAAATGAAAATATCATTGTTCACATAAATAGTTGTTTAAGTTAACAAGTGTTGTCATCGTTGGTTGAAAGCCTATCTTGCACCTAACTGGCATACGTTGGAAAAGAATGAAATTGAACTGAGATCATAATTTCGTTAACGACGCATTGACAACGTATTGCCGACATGTTGTCAACACACTGGCTATGCAAACAACACATCACATCAGTGCATGTGTAGCCAGGCCTTGCTCATGCCTTTGCAGTACATACATAATTACATACGAGCTTTTGTAAAAAGTTTTAGGCTGCCTGTAGAATGCTTATACTAATTGTAGTTCAACCCCGCTGATGAAGAAGAGGGTTACGAAAAATGTTGTGTCCACTCTACGGACACCTGTAAAGAGTTTTACTTGGTGCGCCCAGTGAATGACGGGAGGCGGTACATTCCCCCCGCACTCAGTAAGTACTGTGAAGAAAGCTGCCAGTCATTTGTTTCAAATAAAGCCAAAGTATGCAAGTGTCGATGTGCCTGTCCGCTGAGAAAGTGATAGAGATGTTGGAGCTTACCAAATGCAAACTCAACTCGATTGAAACATTTTGCAAAAAAATCAAAAGCTATTTTGACGTATCTGCACTAGTCCAAACAAAGGCAGTTCCATTTCCAATTTTTTCATATGGTATAATGGAAAAATTGTATGGAGTCAAGTCGTCGAGATATGCATCTATGTGCATATTCCAAATGAAAAGTAGATCAATTGAGGGTTTGTTGCAAACATCAAAAAGACACTTCTAACTTTATTGCCATTGAGTAGGTTTGTAAAGTTTAGTCTATTGCCATAACTCAAATAAATTTTTATAGAGCTGTAGCTCGGAGTTTGTTGGACTGTACATAAGCATTAGCTAGTCTTATTAAAATAGTCTAGCTGCCTAGAGTTCTTACATTTTTTTAATATGGTTGTTATAGGGCCGTGGTTTGGAGACCCTCATATAATCACCTCCGATGGACTATCCTACACATTCAACGGACTAGGAGAATACTTATTCACCAAGATTGGAGAAAATGACACTGTAATACAAGCCAGAACAGAAAGGGTCGTCCTTGAAAATGGCAGTAAGCTTCCCATTAGTTCAAAATCTTTTATTAAGCTAATATATAGTTAGCAGTGCAAAGAAAGGTTTTTGTAGACGACCATGATATGAGTTGACATGAGTAGTGCAAAAGAGAACAATCGACTTGTTGACCGACAGTTTTATATCCTTAGCTGTTGCATAAAGTATCAGCTATAAATTGTAATGAATAGTTTTTTAACACTTTCTTGCTTCACAGCATGAATACCTATAATGTATATTGACATCTAGAATCAAAATCTGAAGACTCTTTTGGACCCTGTTTAATACAGTTGAAATACAATGACATTCTTGTCAAACATATAAATGTAGCTGTTTATGGAGCCTTATAGTGCCCCGAGTTTATAACCGGAGTTGATAAACCGAGTTATATTTACAAACTCGAGTTTGTAAATATAACTCGGTTTATCAACTAGGGTTGCAAACTTGGGGCACTCTAATCCGCCATAGTTGTTCACCAGTAAGTGTGCTGTGGCGTTTATACTTTGCAGATACTCTGATGGCGCCTATCCATGGCATTGTCAAGACTATAGACAATGCTTTTAATAATCATTCACAACTGTCGCACGGCGTTATTATCGTCTGCCGATGGTGTAGTATTAGTTACTAACGATCGTACGATAAACTATTGCACGCTGAGCAGTTGTATAAGTTTGTTGTCTATTTTTATAGCCAACAATATATATTTTTTATTTTTAGTCGTAGTTATTCGCTAGTTACGACTACGCTTATGTGTTCATGTATTACACATATTACATATTATACATTACACATCATCTACGGATGTCATTTTATAACAGACTATTCAAAGCACCATTGTGACATGTGTTTTCAGGGGTGAATGACCGTTGGATCGAGAAGTTGATTTCAATTACTGCCTTGTTGAGCCGCGCATGGTAGCTCTATGCAACAATATAAATTGCAAACTTGGATGTCTACAGGAAACATGGTTTAAGCAAAAGAAAGATAAATCTGTTCCAATTGTGTATCACAGGCAAAAGATTTGATTTTGTTCTTTTGTAGCACTGGGACAAGCGACATATTTTAGTGCAATATGTGTTGCTACCTTTGGTCTACCGTCTGTACAAGTACAGATCAACAAATCTCCACCAGGTCCTGGTCTTGTGAACAACACCCAGCTTATTGTTAACGGAAGCCTAGTAGACGTCTCAGTAATTGAGGAAGATGCGAACAGCACTCAGTCTATAGAGGGAGTGAGCAGTGAGATACAGTTTGAGAGGAGTAATGTCACCCTGACAGTTCTCTTCTCCTCTGGAGTCTCTCTAGCTATCACTCCTAACAATGTGAGTTTTAACTTTTTGACAATTCTATTACTAGTAACACAAGCTCTCATTAATAGTAATATAAGCTGTCTCTACTGGTAATACAATCTCTTATTAATAGTAATATAAGCTGTCACTACTAGTAATACCATCTCTCATTAATAGTAAAATAAGCTGTCACTACTAGTAATATAATCTCTCATTAATAGTAATATAAGCTGTCACTACTAGTAATACCATCTCTTGTTAATAGTAATATAAGCCGTCACTACTAGTAATACAATCTCTTGTTAATAGTAATATAAGCTGTCTCTACTGGTAATACAATCTCTTATTAATAGTAATATAAGCCGTCACAACTAGTAATACAATCTCTTGTTAATAGTAATATAAGCTGTCACTACTAGTAATACCATCTCTTATTAATAGTAATATAAGCCGTCACAACTAGTAATACAAGTTCCATAACTTATCGATGTATGTTGTGCTGTCACACATCACTCACTCACATTGTTGAACTGACTGCAGGGAATGCTGACCATTACACTTGGGCTACCGAGCAGTGTCAAAAGAACAACTGTTGGTCTTACTGGTACCTTCGATGATGATCAAGAGAATGACCTGACATATTTGAATGGAACTGGACACATTCCAGTTAACTCAAGTGAGAGTGACATCTTTGAATGGGGCAGCACGTGTAAGTTGAATCCCTTTAATGATTTTTTTCAATTTAAGCAATACCAAATTGTCAGGTAAAGACATTTAATAGGTTTATTTTAGCTATTTTTTACTCACTCACCAGTCATCATTTATTTCATCTCTTTCAGTTGCTGTCAGTGAGGAAGACTCCATCATGTACTACACAGACAACACTGACTGGTACACATTCAACAACAACTCATTCGTACCAGTATTTATTGATGATATCGATAATTGGGTCTGGTCAACTGAAGAGTTCAGAGCTGCTGCCTATGACCTCTGTGAAACAGACACATCCTGTCTCTATGATGTCTATATTACGGGAGACCTGAGTGTCGGAGAGAGCAGCAAACAAACAGCAGTTGACAGCGAATCTACTAGCGCAAAATTGAGTATGACTGTTCACCCTTTCCTAAGCATGTCAAGATACAATTAGGATGTGATGCAGATATGATAGCATCTTGCATAAGATGCAATGTCATTTTTTTTGCAAGCTTTTTTGGTCTTAAAAAAAGGTATTATTTCTACTTATTTAAGGAATAACAGATATTTCACTCAGGTTTGCCTATTTCAATCACACTTGAGCTGGCTAATTGAGCTGAAAATTTATTTTCGAGTTTGTGAGCTCTTATCAAGGATTAAGTACTGTTTTAGACAATTTTGCACCAACCATCGATGGAGCCAATTCGGTACTCGTGATTGGAGGATATTTTGAGTACTCGATGACTGTGAATGACTCCAATGGAGATGACATTACAGTGACGACTAACATACAAACTACTATCACCATGGTGGGAGATAATGTCACTATATCTGGACAAATCACCAACAGCACTAGTTTTGTCTTCACCATCACTGCGAGGGTATGGTATTAAATATGTAAATGCACTCAAGCTTCTACTTATGAGCACCTCAACATACAAACATCTACTTTTAAACACCTCAACATACAAAGATCCACTTGTGAACACCTCAACATACAAACATCCACTTGTGAACACCTCAACATACAAATTTTTTCAACACTTTCTAAAATTTGAGCAAACATTAAAATTTGCATCCAAGGTTATTTCCAACATACAATTTTTTTAGTTTTTTAAAGCATTACATTTAATGCTGAAATAAAAAATACAAAATAAAAAGAAATTATTTAAACTAAGTTAAGTTAAACTTCATTTGGTTTAATGTAGAGCAAGTTATCTCTATCATCCCCGTTATTCCTGCACATTGCCTGCACTTCTGTCAAAGTGTATTTCAGGTACGGTAACATTAAAAAGCTATTTTATTGTCTACTATTGTATTAAGCTAGCTTTTTTAGATTTGATTTAGCTTTCACCATTTAATGTTTGACATATTCTAATATAAAGCATTTTTTTTAATGCTTCGAGTGGTAACATTCAATACTCACCATATAATTATTGTACATTTTTCGAACTCAAAAACAAATGAAATAGATTACATTTCTAATGGGAATATTTGAGGTAACGTGCAACAGTTTCAACATATGAAGCAGATCTCAGAGTCTATTAAATTTATATGTAAAGGTTGGGCAATGTGTCATTACAAAGCGGCTATTATTGTGACAAAATCATTAATATTGCTTTTATTCAACTCTTGCAGCATAGTTGTATTCAAATTTCTATAGAAAGTTATCACTCCTACTAGGAAAGCAATGCTTCCACTGCCGTTTTGATATGAACTGGTTGAAGATTTAAGTCTCTCACAGGGTCTGGCTATGAGGAGTATCTTGTGTTAGACTAGTAACTTTTTATTCTCTTAGCATGAGAAATGAATGAATTTTCTTCAATCCATAACGATTCAAGTGTAAATATACTTTTGTATGTCTAAATATTCCAGTGTCTTTAATGCAAAACGACAATCAAACAATCAAACTTCAAGTAACCCTGTATTCCTTTAGCCTCAAAGAAATGCATGCCCTGGATATATACTCCACCCCTAGTTGACTGATAACATGCGCCTCTCATTGCAGGATGCTGCTGGTGCTGCAAACTCCAAGACATTGCTGACAATGTTCTGTAAATGTGTCAACAACGGAACGTGCTTAGAGCTTACAGAGGAAGAGCAGGAGGCAATAGAAACAAAGTATGATATTCTCTAGTACATTGCTAACTAGTATAAAAAATTACACTGTTGTTAAATAAATTCCATGAACAAATAGAAACGCTGTGTGTGTACAGGTAGACTTGAGTGGCGATTGAAAAAGGTGAGTTAATTTGCAAAACCTTTGCGGGGCGCGATAAAAATAATATAAAAAACCCATGTTTAAAAAAATATTCACCCACCTTTGAGTTGTTACCATTCTTTGACTGTATCTTATATTGTAGCATAGCTGTGCGCTAGAAGTGCATTTGTTTGCTGCGGTTAAAGGAGGCAGCCAAATAACAGCTGTATTACTGTCTCTAGAGGACGACTAGCAAGTTGAACAGTTTTAACTGGTTGAGTTACACGTATTACACGCAACATCGCTATTTATAGCTCAGTGACTTTGGCCTGTGTTTGTCCTACTGGATACACTGGGGACCTCTGCGACACAGACTTAAATGCTTGTGAATTGGTTGCCTCTCCTTGTTATCCATCAGTGCTCTGTGTGGACTTGCCTGCTCCTGCAGATCATGAGGGATATACGTAAGTTATGTCATATAAAACTTTTTATACTTAATCGTTGTACTGTTTTGCAGATTCTTTTATTTGCTTTTTGATGATACTTTTTATTTGCTATATTTTAGATGTGGTGATTGTCCTGCTGGATACACAGGAGATGGTAAAACTTGCAATGATATCGATGAGTGTACAGGAGATGTTTGTGGTCATATCTGTATAAACTCTCCTGGATCATTTGTCTGTGCCTGCAGAACTGGTTACACCCTGAATATAGATGGCTCTACATGTGATGGTAAATTATAATGCTATATATACGTACATTCTATTTGTGCATGCACATTTAGACATTGTCATTTTTAGTTGATGTGGTGCCCGAAGATGTCTCTTCTTGTTTTAGACATAGATGAGTGCCTCACAGATCCATGTCATCAAGCCTGTAACAACACTGATGGCTCCTACATCTGTTCCTGTCATTCTGGATTTGTCCTGACTAGTGATAACATCAACTGTGAACGTAAGGGCTCTTACCAACATGACACCGTGTTATGTTTTTGTAAAGTAACTGTATTATTTTCTAAACACATTGAAAATGTGTTGTTTGATGTTTTAGGGGGTTCACATCAAGTGAATGCTTTACATCCACAAACTTTTATTATTACAGCATCCAACCCTTGTGAAGAATCAAATTCATGTGATCAAGTCAATGGCCTGTGTAACATAGAAGATGGACAAGATGTCTGCTACTGTACCAAAGGATATGCACTGAGTAATGATGGAGTCACCTGTGAAGACATCAATGAATGCCTACTTGATACAGATGCATGTGTTCAGAATTGTACAAATACAGCTGGTGGATATATTTGCAGCTGTGGAGCCGGATACAGTCTTGCTGCAGATGGAACATCTTGTGATGGTACGAATAGTGAATCGCTTACCATCGCATTAGCTAAAGTCATAACAAATCTGCAAATGCCATTTTACGCCGGTACAAAACATTAAGTATTATTTGCCCTTAACTTTATAACTTAATAGTATCTGAACTTTTTTTGAAGTTGGTTCATGGTAAGCAAACAAGGTCTGTATAATTGAATCTCTTATAATCAGGCCTTAGTTGAAATTTCTCTACAGCTGTTTGCTGCAGAGCTTTGCTGTTTGCTATGTTTGCTATGTTTGCTATGTTTGCTATTAGGCATTTGCTGTTTTTACAGAATGTGTGCTTCACACTAGTATCACCACTGCAACATGAGCACACTTATTTGCTTCAATGCTTTTACGTTCTTTATGTACGCATATCAAGCTTAGTATACAAATCTACGAATTCAACTATCTCAAGTTTTTCACGAGTCTGCAAATCTAGTTCAAAGTATATTTTCCTACTTCTGCTTGACATGCTTTAGTAATATCATGTATATATTTAGAGTTTAATGGTCAAAAACAAACAACAGATTGTACTTGAAATAGTTACTAGATTATGATAAAAAATGTTTTATCATTGAATCGCTTTGACTTCTTCAGACATAAATGAGTGCAGTTCTGGACAATATGACTGCCTTGCCACTCAAATCTGCAATAACAAAGTTGGAGGATATTCGTGTGATTGCCCAGGAAGTTCTGTACTTGTTGATGGTCAGTGTACAGGTGAGTAGGTTGGTTGTAGTTCGCATCAAATTTGTAATCACATTAAATTGTCTCTCAATGATGCTGAAATATCAGGCTAAGCATCTAGGTAACTGATTTTTTTAATGCACTTACAGTGATTTCTCTCACTCTTTTATTACTGTTATTGTCTAGAAAATTCTGCACTGGTGGAATAACAATGCACAGATATAATAGCAGTAATATATAAATCTAACTTGTACGCTACAAGTAACTTGGGTGTAGGAGATTACCCAAAAAGTATTACTTTAGGTTTATGTTAGCTCTCAGGCTATGAAGGCTAATCATTGAGGCTGTTGATGATCTGCTCCTCGTTGTAGTGATTTCTCAGACGAGTCCAGTAACGGAAATCACAAGTTCACCACCTGTGGAGGCAGAAGCCAACTCCGTGTCATTTTCGCTTCAAGGCATGACTAAGGGAGAGGTTAGTAGATAAAAAAGTTGTCATTCCGTTCCTCTTAATTTGCATGTTATACCTGCTGCTATTATTGTTAAAACTAATGAACAGAGGCATACAAATTAGTTACAAGTATTTACATTCCAAAGTAGAGATTAAAAACAAATGAAATTAATGAGCAGATGCGTAGAAATGATTCATCAATTATTGAAACACAACAAATAAAAGGTGAATAATTAGTATACAAGTGATATTGTCAACTTGCTGCACTTTAGTTGGTTAATATAACACTATACTTATGAAAAAGTGATGAATAAATTGATTGACTAACATTCCATTAATAATTATCTGTTATGAATCGCTATAATTACCACTGAAACTAAAATGTTGTATTGTCAATAAACCAATTCGCATTTTACATGGAACTGCATCTGTGAGAATGAGATAAATACATCGAGTGACTAACATGCCGTTGATCATGTTCATCTTGTATCACTGATTTCAACAATTAACTAACAAGTATTGTTCAAAAATTGCTACACGTTTTGAATGAAACTGTATATGTAAGAACAAGTTAAACGCAATGAGTAACTAAGATGCCGCTATACCTAAAACACTTGGTTGTAAAGCGTGATCCAGAGGCAATGCATCTCATTAATCTGGTTTACACAAAATGACTAACAAGCCAATAATTATGATCACCTAGTATCACTGATGTTAAAGGTTAACTAACTGTGATTATTAAAAGCCTGTGAAGCATTTCAGTTGATTGAGACACAACAGAACATTGGAGTTATCATCTCTTAGGCTAATTATGAATCTATACATACGGTTTACATCTCAGTGTCTGTCGTTCGTCCAATTATAGCAATAAATTTTTAGGAATGAAAAATCTGCTTCCAGCAAAGGATTTAAACTCGGAACCTCCAGGTCTGCAGTCGCAGGACTTAACTACTGTGCTACATTGTTTATTATAAAATTAATTATTAAATTATAACTGAATTATTTGGGCACATACTTATGCAGTGATTGTAAAAGTACTAGCACTCTTGGCTCGTAGCTTGCATGCCTCAATTATTAAATTTGAACAAAATTTTGCCTCTTTTCGTTATTTACAGTTTTCAGGTTATGTCTTTATTTATATTAATTAAAACTAATTTTCTTCATAATTAACTATATTTAATCAATTAAAACATTGTCATTTGTATAAATATTGCCAATTTTTAATTTGATATGGCTGTAGTGAATGGCACAATTTCCTATCCTCAACAGAGGAGTGTTGAGTTTATTAAAACCCTTTACCACGAAAGCACATTGCAATATTTACTTTGAGTGTTATCTTACACATTTTTCCTTCAAATGTTACAAATTTGTAATTTACATTCTCTTGTCACTCAGCTAAACAATAGAACATTATTTACTCTCACGCGCTTCCGTGATGTATGCAATTCCGATACCTCATTTTAAAGTTTGTACCAACGCCGTTGCATTCAAAATTTTGATGGATAGCTTCTACAGCATCAGCAATTTTTTTATGCAAACTTCTATGTGCTCATGGTTATGGTTAATTCAACATATTTATGGTTTTTATTTTGGCTTCTCATTTTGTATTAATACTATCAGTATCAAATATTTTTATTGCAATCATTGTAGTAGAATAATCTTTATCTAGCCATTACTTGCTAATTATTTCCCATTTAAACACCTTTACTGTTGCCTATTGTTGTATATTTTTTTTGTAGTTTTCTGAACTGCACAAAACATCTTTCTCACAATATGAAGTTTGAGAGGATTTTTATTTTCATATAATAAACTTTGTGTACAACAATCAAATTTTTTAGATATTACAAATTGTCTAAAGCTTCGGTGTTTGATATGCCTACTAGGGAGCCTGTCACCTTAAAAAATGTGTAATGAGCCATTTTTCTACCACTTGGCGATGTGGAAATGACAAAAGTAGGCATCAGCCAGCTCAAACACATTGGCCAAATATAAAAATAATCAAATGTATAAATAAACAAACGCCTTGATTTAAAAGCTAGCGTGGTAAATGTATGTTAGATAAAAATGAATTTTCTGTGCAAAAATGATTTTTATTACCCATGCTACGCTGGGTATTCAGCTAGTATACTTACATACTGTGATGAAACAACAATCAGCATTTCCTGCAGCATCAAAATGTCAGTCAATTATTTTGTAGTATACTGTAGAAAAGGAAACAAGGCTTTTTACTCTTCTTGCACGATCTGGCACAGAGCTGTGTCAGAAGGAAGAATGCGTATGGACTGCAGTAGCTTCAGAACTAACCCGGAGAAGGTAAAAGAAAAATCTCATATATGTCTTACACAGCTTGATCATTCCATCGATGGGAATTTTTTGTGAGAATATTAGATATGCCATCAATGAACATTTTTTGACTGATTTGCATCAATAGTCATCAATTAAAACTAGTCACTGATATTTAGTGCATCAAAAACTGTTTCTATTCTGCTGACAGAAAAAGGTCAACAGATAGCGTAACATTCTACAAAGAGTACTTTTCAAGACTTCCTGGGTATCCACAGGAGAACAATGGAGATTTGAACTTGGCTGCTTACAGTCTTGTACCAGGAAGTGGTGTGCTGTCAAGCGGTCTACTAAAACGAATCCTACAAGATGCCTCTGCTAATATTTCAGCAGCTCTTGGTAAGTAGCAGTGCGGGCTGCCACAAGTATTATTCTAGTCTGCAGTCTGCGTGTCACTAAATTATGAAACTATTTAAAAAGTTAAAATTTAACAAATCAAAGTCACAAATAACCAAACACGGAGATGCACGTGAATATAACATCAGGTCAGCCAAACTCGCCTCTTGTAGCAACAAGATAAACAGAGGTAGAGCCTCCTATTATCATTATAACTATTGACAGACTATAAATTGTGTACCTATATGAAATAGAGTTAATTAGATTCTGAGTCGCTCCATCTTTCTACAAAAGAGCAGTAGACTACACAAGCAGTACATAGATGTTTTCGCTACTTGAGGTACAGAATCAGGAACTATGATGAAAGTATGACAACTCCTTATAGGCATTGGATTTCTAAGGTGTTGCTGTAACCGCTAATCACTATGATTACAATCTGTGTATGGATCGATGTCTATTTTAAATCAGATTTTCCATAAACACTGTTTTTTTTGTTTTTACCTCTCACAGTATTTAGACAAGTTTTATTAAGCCAAGGTTAATTGAATGCCATTATTATATATTATATTTATGATGTTGTTAATTAACTTGTTATTCTAAGCAAGCCGGACAGATGTGAATGCAGAAGAGTAAATGAGAGAGTGACCAATGAAAATAACTTTACGAGATGCATTTTTAAAACACACTTTCATAACCAAGTTCTTTTTCTAGAATTGTAAGCACACTCTCCCAAATGCAGTATCCATTAAAAATAGCAGTCAACGTAATAAATATCGCACATCTGTTTTAGGAGCCTCAATCATCAACATTGCGGTGTACCAGACTGTAGCCCCGACAATGCAGAGCACCCCTGAGGCTAGCACTGTACTTGGCAGGGCTGCTACCAGCAATGTCATCATCCTAGTTGGAGTTGGATCAGGGCTGGTGGTTTTAACTGGCATTATTGTTCTCATTGTGTTTCTCATCAAATCCAAAAAACGGTAAAGAAGCACGAAAATCTATCTAACATGAAACAATAATACTTGAGCTGTATTATGGGCAGTATTATTTTACAGATATTAACGATATTAACTCCTTGCAATGTCACATGCCAATGTGCTTCAAGTATTTTGCTATAACTTTGTTGCATTAACTTCAAATCCTAAAACTTGTGTCAAAATTTAAGAAAGCTGCATGTACAATACTCTACACTAACAATATGGGTACAATATGGGTACAATATGGGTACCCTGACAAGTAAACATAGAATGTGGCACTCGTAACTGCTTTACAGCGTCGAGGGAAACCTGCCAATATTCATTAAGTTTTCTATGACGCAGATTTTTCGAGTTTGTGGTTTCATATGAAAGTATCACAAAATTATTTCTCTGTAAGCTATGTTTCCTTATGCTGACTTTTGATTATCATCTCAATACGACCTACTTTCCTCATTGCTTGTTGCATTTAACAAACTAACTATAATATGACAGCTTTATATATAATGCTGTTTTGGATATATGCTCCTCCTCCTCCCTCCCCCTTTCCAAATAACAATAATGACCAACTACTAATATTTTCTGTCTGAAGGAAACAAGTGGGACAATCCCCAGAGCCCTTATCGTATACCAAGACAGCTAAGTTAGTGGATGAGGAAGCTCGTTCTGAGCATCTCAAAACAACCAGAAACACCACAGTGGTCCTATATGGAGGCCAGAGAGAGATAAAGAGCGGTGCAAGAGAAACACCGGTTAACGCACCAGGTAGGCCCAGTGCCTTAGTGTTCCTATTTGTATACATATCGAAGCATCCTTCTTTCATCTGTCATTTCTGATACAGTTTTTAATACTAAATTGTGGCAAACTAATCAAAACCAAATTTTCCCTAAATATAGCTTATTTATTATTTGTAGTCACCAGCGTCGCATGGGAATAGATATCCACAGGATGATAATGACACATGTTCAGATACATGTAACACAGAACGCCACGAATGTAAAATGCAGCAAACATTATGCTCGCTGGCGCTATTTATCATATTTGTGCATAACCATAAGCAGTAACTATATTTTTATAAGACGATTTTCATATTCCTTTAATAACTTCGCAGCAAATATTGTTTATTTTCTTTTATACAACCTCGTGTGTTAATTTTTCAATATTTCCAATACAGTATGCTTGCTCTTAAATGTGGCAACAGTTCTGTTGCAGCACGATGATCGTCATTCCAAAAAGTTCAACTGAAGGCTGTGTTTAGTACTAGTGGTACAAGTCAACAGCTGGTTGATTCCTAAAAGCAAGAGTCTCACTATCCTTATCAGGGAGGTTGGCTGGTTGATTAATTTGGTTGGTTGATCTTATGTCTACACAACCAGTCAGGAATTGGTATTTCACCCTTTGTTACAAGTTATAAATCCTAGATTTGCCGTGAGCCCACAGACTGAGATGGCTGCCTGGTGCAGCAATGTTTTGAATAGTAAGGGCAGTTTGAAGGTAAAAGATTTTCTAGTAAGACAATGGTTAATATTCATGTTGGGCGAAACAGAGAAATCTTTATCACAAACCTAGGCAGCAGTTTAGCACTGATTAGCGCAGCTTTATAATCAGTTAACTTTCAACTTCTTGACTTCTGCTAGTCAACTAAACAATCAGCTCATTTCCTAAGTAATAATAACCACTATAGACAGACCAATGACTGGCAATAGATTCAGTTTATTTTAGATCCCTCCGCTATCTTCGCTTCTTTTGGCCACCTGCGCTACTTCTGCTACCAGCAATAGTGTCAAAAGGCTAGTCGGTTCAATTAAACATACAAGAATCCGCTTCTTCAGATACAGAAGGTTAACACACAGGATTATTATCTTACAGCCATGAATCATAGCTGTAAGATGATAATTTGAGTATTTTTTATTTTAGAATTTTTTAAAAGTCAAAAAAGCATGAAAGTAAAAATAGTTAAGAAGACATGTAATGATCTTAAGGAGGAGAAACAAGACTCCTGTTACTTGCTTATGTAGAGTAACAGGAGTCTTGTTACTCTACATAAAGCAAGTAACAGGAGTCTTGTTACTCTGCATAAAGCAAGTAACAGGAGTCTTGTTACTCTGCATAAAGCGAGTAACATAACTTGTCATTCTATACAGCATTTAGTTTTGTTCAAATGAACAAAACTAAATGCTTTAAGGAATGACAAGTTAAAAAAGGAAAAAAGTATATAAAATACTGTCTTTCATCTAAAGCGTCCAGCCTAATCTGTCAAACTAGACAGAGTTAAAAAATTTAAACCGGTTTATGGATACATTGTCGAGTGTCTATCGAAGTCTGTACGGATACAGCTAATGAACTGAAATATGTGTACAGCTGCACGTTCCTTTCAGGAACGTGCAACCATGCGCTTATCAGCCGTACGCCTGATATCATATGATGTGATATCATATCATGGTAGTTAAAAAAATTGGATGACCTTCACAACTTTCTGTTTAGAGTAAGTTTTTTCTCCGCGGAAATCCTGAAAAGCTTTACTAAGATTCAATGATGTTACTATACATGTAATAGAATTGAGTACTCTAATAATATCATTGGCAGCATATAAGCGGAAATTCAATGTCCAAAAAGATTGAAAGAGTTATTTCGTTCCTGCTTATCTATATATATGTAACTATCAGGGTTAGTTTGTCTGTTTGTCTGTCTGTCATTCATGTGTCCAGTTATAAGGATTAAGTTGACCCGCTTCGCACTGTACTTTAACTCACAACCTCCAGTTCTGCAGACATGCCTAGTATTCATTACACTATGCATCCAGCTGACCATACTATAGAATAATTGTGCACATCATACTTATTACAACTGCCAATCTTCAATGTCGATTGGTTAAGATAGCATGCTGCAGCTAGCACGCTTGAAGATAATGATTGCATGAGAGATCATGATGCAATCTTTTTCCTAACGCTGGCTTCAGAGAGGCATACACAGCTCTTATTGTAGTAAAGACTTACACTAGCTTAAGTTACTAGCTTAAGTTACTAGCTTAAGTTACTAGCTTAAGTTACTAGCTTAAGTTACTAGCTTAGGTTACCAGTTTAAGTTACTAGCTTAAGTTACTAGCTTAAGTTATTAGCTTAAGTTACTAGCTTAAGTTACTAGCTTAAGTTACCAGCTTAAGTTACCAGCTTAAGTTACTAGCTTAAGTTACTAGCTTAAGTTACTAGCTTAAGTTACTAGCTTAAGTTACTAGCTGAAGTTACACAAATTCATTTGGTAAAGAAAATTAGCCAATTAAAAATAAATTTTCTATGCAAAACTTGCATAGAAAATTTATTTTTAATTGGCTAATTTTCTTTACCAAATGAATTTTTATTACCGTGCAATGCCGGGCATTCATCTAGTTAGGTATATGAATCATAACCCTGAAAACTTTCTCCATCCATCATGTTAGTCCTGTAATGCAAAATGGAAGGTTCAGGCACACAAGATGCTACAGGAAAACTGCATTTGTTATCTCTGGAACTTTCCAATAATGGTCCAAAGCATTCACGAAATACCAGTAAATCCAGCACTTTGTGCGTTCACAATCTATAATAACACATCACGCTGAGTAGAGCAGAGACGTAATGTCATATGTGTATACCTCCTTTGTCCCTATGTAGAATTAAAATACCTGTCAATTGCAAATATCCAAATATTTGCAATTGACATAATAATATATAATAATATATATATATATATAAATATATATATATATATTTGCAATTGATATAATAATATATAATAATATATACAAAAATTGATAGTGACAATAAATCACCGAAACCTAATAGTAAACTGTCCAGTTTTGTAACCTATAAAATCGATGAGGTAATGTGTAAAAATAGCGATGTTTTTTAAAAAATGCTTAAAACTAAGTAGGCCTACTTAGAATTCTTCATGGAAATTGAATTGATAGGCACCCATTTTAACTAACCATCAGTTGTTGCAATGATGTCCAATTACGTCGCTAACCAAAACGTGGTACAATGACACAGTAAAAGATTGTAAGTATAGTATGATACTGGCTCAGGCTCGGTAAAAGTCAGTCACAAAAATGCCTTCATTCAAGTTTGACCTCTGTTGATCTCTCGCTCTCTCAGCTCAACTCTCCGGATTTTTCCAGAAACAGTTTTTGGAAGTTGTTCGGTAAACTCAATCTGAAACAAGGAGACAATAGCTATGTTGCACTTTCCTGCAGTTGTTAATTCGCTGGCACTTAGTGTTTTAGTTTAATGATTGCCATGATATTAAAAGCAAATAGGGCAATATGAAGTATATGAAGTATATGAAGTAGAACTTAATAGGAGAGTGTATACAGTTGGTGTCAGCGAATGATCTTGGGGGCTTATATACCTGACGGGGATATTTATATGGAGCTGTGACAGATTTGACATGGTTCTGAAGTTCTCTAGTCAAGACATCCTTGTCATGCTGCTTAGCTGACTGCGTGAGTATAACATAGGCCTTCACCACCTACAGAAGAAGACAAGCATTAGTTACTGCAGTTTTTACACACAAAAAATGAGCTACCTAAATGGCATTAGTAATGGTTTGATCTGCATAAATGGTAAAAACGATGTACGGTGTTCTCAACTTCTGAGAGTAATTTGTTTTGAAGATGTGGTATAACCCGAATTTCAGTATAAGTCAAACCATAAATAAATTACCATAACTAATGTACTGTAAACTACCATGTTATAATAAAATTTAACAGATAATATAAAAAAGTATTTCATATAAAAAAGAGAACACAATTCCCTACCATATAAAATGAAGTAAATTTTAATAAGATGCAGTACACAACCAAAATGACGGATCAGTGAAGCAGAGCTACACAAATGAAACTTTGTGATACAAGTACAAAAAAGCATATTCATTTGCTGAACGCTGCAAACTAGTTCACAACTGTTAACATCGCTTACATTGCAAATGATTTAAGGTGAAACTATGCTTACTGTCATGTGTTATATTTTTATGGGCGCGCTCGTAACCTCAAAACAGCGTAAATCGGGACCATGGTAACTCAAGGATTCCTGTATGTAATGGCAGAGTGTATGAGCTCCTCAACCAAAAGCATACGAACTCATTTTTTCTGCTCATACCAAGGTATTGTGGCACTAATAACATCATCACAGTGATATAGTTTTACAGTACAGCAGATGTTGTCAACTATGTGACACGCATATCCACGTATGTAATTTTACACTAATCAATAACAACCTTTACAATGACTAGTACCCTGGCAGTCCAGCGTCGTGAGAGATCATCAGGTGTAATAACTATGAGTACAATTCTTGAAAGGTGCAGCAAAGCAGACGAGTAGCGCGGATGTTAGTGCGCCTGACTGCTAAGCCGAATGTCTGTTTTCAAATCCTGTGTGAAGCAATCTTTTTTCCAACATTTATCTATGGCTTCAGACAGACTGAAGGACGACACTACTCTTATTATAGTAAATATCTCTCTTATTATAGTAAATATGTTTAAATTAGTTGAACACTGCATACATTGATATGAGATAGAGCACCAGAGATATGCACCACGGATATAATACATAATTACTATCAATCGAACATTCTGGTAAGATACAATTAAACTTGGTCTCTGTTGGTTCTTACCTGACCTCTGACAGAATCAGGACTGGCTACAACCGCGGATTCCAGCACGGCAGGATGTTCCAGCAAAGCACTCTCCACCTCAAATGGCCCAATTCTGTAGCCAGCTGATATTATCACATCATCGGAGCGTCCCACAAACCAAAAATAGCCTTCCTCATCCATAAACGCTCGGTCTCCAGTCAAATAAAACCCATTGACAAACACACTGTTAGTTTTATCCTCATCATTCTATAAAATATTCGGTAAATAGCTTAAAACATAATAAATGCGTTCGTCAGATTCTCTATCAGCTGTTGAGTCTAAAATTTCTACAAATATCGGGTTTACTAGCTGCTAAATTTTAAGGTTAGGAAAACTGCGACCAGTAATGAGCTATCAAACTGCGACCGGTAATGAGCCATCAAACTGCGACCGGTAATAAGCCATCAAACTGCGACCAGTAATGAGCCATCAAACTGCGACCAGTAATGAGCCATCAACTGCGACCAGTAATGAGCCATCAAACTGCGACCGGTAATGAGCTATCAAACTGCGACCAGTAGTGAGCTATCAAACTGCGACCAGTAATGAGCCATCAACTGCGACCAGTAATGAGCCATCAAACTGCGACCAGTAATGAGCCATCAAACTGCGACCAGTAATGAGCCATCAAACTGCGACCAGTAATGAGCCATCAAACTGCGACCAGTAGTGAGCCATCAAACTGCGACCAGTAATGAGCCATCAAACTGCGACCAGTAGTGAGCCATCAAACTGCGACCAGTAATGAGCCATCAAACTGCGACCAGTAATGAGCCATCAAAAAGTCACCACCGACTCGCGGCCGAGTCACCATTAAGTCACCACTGACTTTTGTATGGGTCATCAATGAGTGGGCAAAGAATTTGGTAAAGTTGCCATTTCGTTGCTCATTGATGTTTTTGGTTCATAACTTCATAAAATACATTCTATGTACAGGATTATTAACACGCTTACAAAAGAGAGACAGAGTTTCTAGTCGAGAGTAAAGCTGTTAACAAGAGCTCATACAAATGCATCAGACACTATCACTGAGAAGAATATAGATGTGTAGATGGTGGTCAGATCATACATTGAAAAGAGAATTTTTATCACCATAACAACCAGAATCGACACGCAGGTGTTATATATATGATCAGCTAAAATAGTGTCTTCTTTTACAAAGATGTTTAATTTAATTACTGGTCTTTCTGCTAGACCGACAAGATTTAGCATCGTTGTAGCCTGTACGGTCCAATCATAACCTTGTGTCAAGTAACTTTCGTTAATATTAGTTACGTTAACTACATAGTTATTAATTACGTTTAATATTAACTAAGTTAATATTAACTAAGTTAATATTAACATATGAGAAAGCCCCTTGTCAGTCGCCATTCACATTAGACGAGCACATGCTAGCCACTGACAGTGACAGACAGTAGATCAAACACTCATCCACACCAAAGTACCGAATATAAATAATCACAACAATCTCATTACTTATGGTTTAAAAAACGGTATGCTCGATTTTTGAAAGTTAGTTTGTAGAAATGTGTACATATATTCATTTATTTCATGACAGGTTTAGGGTTTGCTTACCAAGTATCCTGGAAAAAGGCCAACAGGTCTTTTGGGAGCAACCGAGATCGCTAGTTCTCCTTCTTTATGTGGCTCCATCTCCACACCTTCCTTGTTCACTATCTGTTCAAGAAAAGCAACACCAGTGGTCTTATGCAGAGATACATGTAGCTGACTAAAACTTCATACAGACAACAAACAGTTTGTTAGCGTCCAACAGAATTATGACTGCATGAAGAGACTACTAGAGTAAAATTGACAGGAAGACTGGTTCCTCCAGGTCTTCATCACAGTTCCAACTTACACCTTTACAGACAAGCAGTGGTATCGCTGCAGATAAGCCAATGCAAAAGACTGGGCAGCAAACAATATCTATTCCAGAGATAAGGAGGAATATTCTGACACTAAACAGTAAACACAGCAACATCGGCAGCAGCAACAGTGCCTGTTATAAGTTGTGCGAGCATCTCCTTGTTTATAAAAGTATGGACTTACATATACCGCAAAATCTCTATTTGAACGCTATGATGCTCTATTTTTCAACCCTTTCCCTATAGTGGTGGTCAAATGGAGGTGGCATTCAATAGGAGGTTTTACAGTACACATAAACACAACCACATTTTATATGCATGTACTATTTGTTTATATAATCAGTTAAAATTGTTTACTCTGTCTTGCTTTCTTTTTCTATGTAGGTGTTCATGTACATTACATTACATACATTATTGTATTAGCTCTAGTTAGTGACCTTGTCTAGTCTGACTCATGTTTATTTCATCTGCACTCATTCAATTGTCAAGTGTTGTATAGCCAGGGTGTGCTACAATATACTTGGCTAACCGACTACCACCACATTACACAAGAAGATGAAAATCTCATCATAGTACTAGTGTTAAATATGGCTGACCCTTTATGTAACGTTTTATGCATATCATGTGCCCACTCATGCAATGGTAGAGATGAAACTCACTTGAGGAATCCATAATTAATACATTGCGAGATATGATCAGTTTTGAACAGGCATCTAATATACATGTACTAGTTCCAGTATGTCGAAGAATGTTTGGAGTGCTGCATCACTCGTTATTTTTTGTGAGCTCTGGTAGCAACTGGAAACAAGTCCCCTAGTACGATAACTATTTTCATGGCTGATAAAGTAGAAAAGGGTAATTAAAATAGCTATGAATGTGTGATATCATTGGCTGATATACAGCCAGTGTGGGCATTCTTGCTTGAAGGTGTAGTATCATTGGTCAATATTCAGCCAGTGTGGGTATTATTTGAAATAGAAAGTGCGAATGAAATATTATGAAGAAAACACAGACATGCATAAACAACCTGTGTAGGCACTAACATACCATCATGATGTCAATTGTCGAATATCGATGTACTTAAACACTGACCAGTATGATCACCATTTTACACCTGCTTTCTGTTCTATAATATGTTTGCAGTTTTGGAGATAAAACCTGCTAGGGCACGTACCTTCAAATCAAAACCTGGAGATGCCTTTCCCATAGAGCCTAGTTTGACCGGAAGGCATTTAAAGTTGCCACATACCAGCACCTACAATCAACCAAAGTTCAAAATAAAGCTAGCTCGAGTCCTAGAGCTAGCTCGGTCCGAGAGCCATAACAAGTAATGGTAGCAAAAAACAAACGCTACTCACAGTCTCTGTTTGACCGTATCCTTCCATGATAGTGAGTTCAGTCATGGCTTTCCACTTATCCAATACTTCTGGATTCTACCCACAGAACAATAAAGTTATGGTAGTTGGCGCAGTCATCATTGAAGACAAAGACAGGGGATGATGGTGTAACAACAATACCTACCAGAGGCTCACCGGCACTGACTGAGTGACTCAAAGCTTTCAACTTGAAGTCTTGGATGTTTTCTTGCACAAGTAGTCTGTAGCCGGTTGGAGGTGCGCACAGAGTAGTTATAGGATAGTCAGACAGCACCTGCAAAAGGTTATACTTCTATTATCAGGCAGCGCACTCAACACGTGAGCTTAAGTCTGATGTCTAGAGAGGAGAGTATGAGCAATGCTAGGTGTAAGAGAGTATGAGCAATGCTAGGTGTAAGAGAGTATGAGCAATGCTAGGTGTAAGAGAGTATGAGCAATGCTAGGTGTAAGAGAGTATGAGCAATGCTAGGTGTAAGAGAGTATGAGCAATGCTAGGGGTACAGGTCTAAATGCTCATCTATATTAATAGATCCCACTTGTCATTGTGTGTCTGTCTGTTAGTCCACATAAATGCTATGCGTTTCCATAGTTTTTGGCCGATTGTATCCAAACTTCACACGAATATGCTCCCCACCTTCCATCAGGTGGCTAAACATATTCAGCTTAAAAACTCTGGTTCCAAGAACCAAACTCTTAAATACCAACAGACGGGCTATCTGATCAGAAATCAAAGAAATGTCAAGCATCGCCGGGCCTAATGCTAATCTTCTCGAGAACTAACCACTTCATTCTCAAATTGTTTTAGCCAACTTTTACTTGTGCGGCTTTCAATGTTATACTAGACCTACAGGTGTTGATGACCATATTACATTATATATTATATATATATACATTACATATTATATCGCACACCAGCATACTCAGATTACCGCCACCTCTATCAAGCACCGATACATTCATATCTTTATTAGCTGCATTGACAATAGTTTAGAATAATCTTAGAAACTTTTCACTTCATATGCTGTCTGTAATAACAAGAGAGAACAATTTGTCTTACGCACTGCACCAAGTGCAAAACATCGTTATGAGTTATGACTATCTCAAGCATGAAAAGTAACAAGCAACTCAGACAAATCTAGGGATATAATGATAACCTTTTTTGACTTTCTGACCAGGGAGTTGGTCTACAGATTGGACTTATGCTCAGATAATAACCTTTAACTAGAGATGTATGATACGTTAATAGACTTCAAGAAAAAGTGCAGACTATTCTAATACAATATAGTAAATGACCTTTGACGTAGTTAATGTTTCATGAAAATTTACGTAATAGAAATTTTATGTTATGCGAATCATAAAATACATATAAATTGCCTAATCTGTTTGAAGATTTTCCCAAACTCACCTTTTTGACCCTTCAAAATGAAAGGAAACTAAACATGATATTTTATAATTTAATGATTGCACAGTAACCGTGGTATTATTAGTTTGTTCTGAAAATTTTTTTCTTTTTGTTATGACAATCATTTGGTTTAGGGTCCATGATTACGACAATTGACTTTAAGAGTAATGCACACCTTTAATGTCAATTTAAATCAATTTTTTAACTTTTTTTCCCAGCAAAGTCTACAGTGTAAATAAAAAAGAAAAAATGTTGTGTATGTCTAAAATGAAGTGAAAGAAAAATATACATTTACTGCAACAAACGGTTGTCTGTCTGTTCGTCTGTCCACAGCCGGGGTTAGCTATTAGGATAAAAGATTTGATTCACAGTGCAGCAAGAGAGACGATACTTTAAGGCTAACTATAGAACACTAAGATACACAAATCGATTTTGAGAGCTTGTATATAGATACGTTATATGGAATTTCTTATGTAATATGATGCAAAAAATTTACATAAAAGGTTTACAATATAGGAGTGTCTACTGTATATAATATTCAGAACAGTTTTATACATCTCATAACTAAAAGAAGTTGTTTAAACCAACATTCACTTATCTAAAAGTTAAAAGATTCATACACAGGCAGGCGGGTAGGATCTGTGTCATCCTGGCCATGCTGACGTTCAAGACTATAGAAAGCACGCAAATAAGTCGTCTAGCAAGTAATTGATGACCTTGAGAGTAATTGAAGGGTCAAACTTGGCTGTATGTTGAGTGAACACAGTTGCTCCCATAGACCAAGGTCCAAATGTGTTGCTAAAAGCAGTCTTGGCCCAGCCAGTGTCATTGTTGCTCCAGACCACATCTCCTTCAACTAAGTTTAACCAATATCTAGAAGAATTTGAATATTTTATATATGTGATTTTATATATATATATAATATATACAACATATATATTTATATATATGTTATATATATAAATCAAACCAACTCTTTGAGAGCCCATGGAGAAAAAACATGCAGGAGTTCTTATTGGTCAATTAAAAACAGTGCATAATTTTAAAGTATTGTTATAGCGCTCACTTGACGGAAAGAAGATGAATGGACAACTTCAACAATGCTTATAAGGTGGTCACTTAACTGAACTAATGAGATGAATATAAGCCGAACAATATATGTGAGGAAACTAGTTAGGGGAGTTGGGCGTGACTAGTGTCAGTTCAACCTGATAAACGTAAGTAAAACAATTCACCGTATCAATGATATTGTATTGGAATACTAGTAGAAGAGAATATTTATTTCAGCAACAATTTATGCAGCAGCAAGTGTCATCAACTGCAACAAACTGTATTACTAATTGTACTAAAGAACAAAGAGTGATTAGACTCTATAAATATAATTAGATATTTAGCGAATCTTCAATTTCAGGGAAGAGCCTCAAGAATTTGGCATTTATGGTTTTCTTATTCTTATTTACCCTTATTTACTCTCATTCCTCTAGTCTACTTATGCAAAACTGTTATAATCAACTTGTGAAAGAAATGTTTCTTTATTGCAACTGTTTCACTATTGTGATTAGGTAACAAAATGGGTGGCCATTTTTGTTTAAAATTTTGGCTCAAATTATTGAAATTAGACTGCATAACTCTGTGCGTGGACAAGAGAGGTATGCACAACCAAACATCGACATTACTGTTAATTTTTTGTCATACACTGTAAGAGTACAGCTGTAGACTAACATGGTTTGTCTACGATGAAACCTTTTGGATCGATCACATAGTCAGTACTAAATGCCTGTTTCCACTAGAATACATAAAAATATCCTAACATATACCTGCCGGTTATAATATGTCCGAGACCGTAGCTAGCATGGGTGTGCTGAGCCATCTTGGGTGCTCCAGTAGTGCCACTTGTAAAAAACAAGTTCATCATCTCGCTGGAGTAAGTGTTGACACACTGCAACAAGTGGCTGCATGATATTCTAACCAGTTAGACTTTACCAACATTGACATCTAGAGATGATATCGATAGAAAATCAAATAGAAGTTCTTTTCTATTACCTATTTTACATATATGAAGCAATATGTATTATATTGTATATAATACATTATTGCTACAATAAAATTATTACATTACAATACAACGTATTATACTGTATATAATACATTATTGTATTATATACAATAAAATACATTATTGTATTATATACAATATAATATATATACATTAATATATTATCTTGTATATAATATATTATATTATATTTATATATAATATATTGTATATATTGTTAGTATATATCTATCCTAGGCTTACTATATAATTATTTTAGTATATTTTATATTAAACTTTTACATTAAAAACACTTTCGTATTATTAGTGGTCCTCACACATATATGATGCAAGTTCGCAGCTGCTTCTAGCATAATTTTAAGCAAACAAAGGATAATTGCCCTAATCTAAGCAACACGAGCTTAGATTAGGGCAAGTACATGTAAGACATTCGTTACAATTGTTCATAGAGAAAATTCTGAGTTGACAAGAGAAGACAAATCCTTACGAAATAAACTAACTGCAGGTTTGACATAATGCAGGAACATGTAATACAAGACAGCCTGACATACAGCACTAAAAGGTAGGATGAAGTAACTCACTGTATGGTCAGCGCTGCCTTTAGAGAGAAGGTCATCTAACTTGTACCACCCTTGTGGGCTGCAAAGATGAGTGTACCAGTGGCATAAAACCGGCTTGCTTACTGCTACAAACCATCATAAGTGACTCTTTAAAACTCTTTGGTTAAAGAAGCAAAAGCTTTACTATAATGAGAGTCATGTCCATCTGTCCAAGGCAACGCTTAGAGATTAGGAAAAAATAATGCATCACACGGGAATCAAACTTGGACATTCGGCTTTGCAGCCAGGCACACTATCAACTGCACCACTCGACTACCTTGTGGCAGTGTAGGAAAATTGTGCCCATAGTTATTACACAGGACGATATGTAACGGCGTGCCGAACTGCCAGCGTACTACTATGGATAAAAAGCTCACTTAGAGAATTAATTGGCATTACTGTGCTCATGTGGGTTTTGCCACCAGACACCAGAGTGTACTCATTACAAAATTGACTTCCTACTAATTTAATATCAAACTATGATTATATTAGAGGATTATTACAAACCATGTCCTGGCCACGCATATCTTCTTTAATTGTGGGAAACTTGCAGATATCTGTAAGAATATGCAATTGCGTTAATTATTAAAGCACAAAGCCTTTTTAGAAAATCCATGTGTCAATATCCAGCATTTACTTGCTATCCCTCGCAATCAGCATCTGTTTCTAAATATCAGTTAAGGACGTAGGACTTTGCATGCTTATGTGAGATACATCAATATTTAAACTGCAGCAACAAAAAAGTTCACTAGTATTCCATTATGCAAAAGTATCTACTAGTTCACATACTATTTATTGCATGATATTAGAAACCAATGTATTAGAATTGACACAATTGCACACATGGACAAAGCCAAGTTCCCCTACCAACCAATCCAGTCTAATGAACTCAGCCTATGTAATGAGCTATCAAAACTAGCAAACATAACCTCTTCTATTTTATGCACATCTCCATCAGTAACAATGACTGCGTCTACAGCAGCTGCCTCTAGTCTCCATGCAACATCCTTGGCAGTGAGAAGAGTGGTACCAGGGCAGAAGACAACTCCTGTAAGTCAGAGCGAAGATAACTCAAAAAGAAGCAATTTTTAGCCTCAATATTATAATCCCACATATAAAATTACTGTTATAAGGATGCTTTAAATAGTCTCATAGAAGTTTTCAAGAGACCAAATGTTCACTGGTTTTGTCAGTTCTTTTCATGAGTCAGGGACAACATGCTAAATACCTACAAGTATATGCATAATTGATTGGAGAACAAGAGAAGATAGCTGCCTATTTTCACCAAATCTTCAATTTTGAATACCAAATCTAATTGACACAAGTTATATTTAAATTTTCTAATATTTGTTTGAAAGTTTCACTTTACTATACCTTAACGTGAACTTTTTTAAGCCGGCAGATGGTTTGATACTCTTTTATTGTTGCCTTTCAATACGGCCTGGACTCAGGAAATGCCTAAAAATCTGGGAGCACCATTTACAGTCTATTAAAGAAATTGATATAGCGAAACACAGAAAGTAGGACAGAGGGCGGACAGAGAGTGCAATAAATACTGCGCGCATATTATTTAAACGAGGTATGGCATTTTATAATTATAAAAAACAATACTTTTTAAGCAAAGCCTTAATTACTTTAGCTCATACATGCATTATTCCGTATCTCCAAATGGCATCTCAATCATTATTGATAATGACTACAAAGCGCAGCAGAGTAGTCATTAAGATAAATTATAGACACGTGTGACCAGGTGTATAAGAACTTTTACAAACAGGAGAGACTAAAGTTCTGATATCAAATCAGCCATATATGTAATTATCTCGTACTATTACTATGTTTATTTGAACAGGCCGTATCGGTGTATCACTGTTGAACAGAAGTTTCAGCTTTACGCTAGTGTATAGGCCTACTCTTGCAATCTAGTCAAAGCAGGTTGGAAGAGTTGCATGTGCAGCGTGAGAGACTAAATCAGTGAGGTAAAAACTCCCCTGCATAATATAATATATTACATATAATAAAATATTATTAGACATTCTAAAACTGGACAAAGTAAACATTGAACGTTTAAAAATTTCAAATGCTTCTTGCTATTGACATACGCACCTGCCCTTATACAAGCCAAGGTTAAGATCCACCATTCTACAATTCTGGGTAATATAACAAGTACCTTGCTTCCTCTCTCCAGCCCTGCACCAGCTTGTAATCCATTGGCCAGTCTGTATGCAAGCCGACACAGAAGATGTACTAGTATAGAACAGTAGTACTATACGACAGTAGTACTATTATAGGACAGTAATACTAGTAGTACTAGTATAGGACAGTAGTACTAGTATAGGACAGTAGTACTAGTATAGGACAGTAGTACTAGTATAGGACAGTAGTACTATATGACAGTAGTACTAGTATATGATAGTACTAGTATATGACAGTAATACTAGTACTAGCATGAAATACCTTTTAGACAATTGGCTAAGAACTGAATAGCTGTACTTGATGCTCTTTCCATGCTCATCAATCCACCAGAGTGCAGTCAGTTCTGGTTTCTGAAATGCAAATTTATCCTTCAAGTAGTAATAATATGAATATCTTTTAACCCAAAACTACCATATCAGCAAAGCAAATACGTACTCTGGTTAGTTTTGTAGAATTATTACAAGTACGCTGAACAATCGAAATAAAGCTAGTCTTTCCTAATCAGTTTCTCCACCTGAATTTTATGAAACAAGAGCTATAATTGGTTTGTAATAGCAAAATGCAGAAAGTACCTTTAATGTCCAGACATCAAAAATGTCTCGAGAAAAGTTGAAATATTCCGGTGCATCTAGTTTGAATGCTTGTCTCTCTTTCTCATAGTCTGTAAAGTTTGTTCTTGAAACAGACCTGAGACAGCAGCGAGACCATCTCACTACACGGTGTATGTGGGCAGCGCTTCTTTTAATGACAGAGACAGGCATTTTCTACGACATGCTCTCCTACAAAAAGTCAAGTTCATATTCCCAGAAACAAGTTTTGCAGTTCATGCCTCATTATGTAGTTTGTATAGCAATTTTCTTACCCGCCAATTTTAGTGCATACAAAGGCTTGCACATCAAAACTAATTTTTCTAAGCATGAGATGAATTGGCATTACCAGACTGGCATATTATCTAAGAGTGATGTATCCAGTGGTACAGATGTATTAAAAGTACTAACATTTAACCTACTATGTCTACTGATACTGTATGAATGATTTCTAGGTCAGACTGAAATCAATTAAGAAAAGTTCAATATGCAAGAGAATAAAACATAAAGAGATATAGTATTTGTCTCTCTACCCGATTTACAATGACATAGTATTCTTATCACCTGTATTCATGTGTTATGCAGCCTTTGAAACAGAATTACGATTGTGAAGATACTTTATGTGATTGGTTAAGAGTTATGGTAAAAACTCAGTAAAAGCAAAGATCAATAAAGCAATAAATAAATAAATAAAAAAGATCACGCTAGCAGCTTGCAAAAAAGGAGTGGCTTAGCAAAAATATTTAAAGCTTTACTACAATCTTTACTATAATAAGAACTGCGTCCATGCTGACTGTCCGAAGCAGTGGGAAAAGCATTGGGGGAAAGGATTACACCGCACAGTAATCGAACCCAGATATTTGGCTTCCCGGCCAGGCACACTACCATCTGCACCACTCAACCACCTTGCTGTTTGCAGAATAATTGTGCACATAGTTATTATACATTATGATCTCTCACGGTGCACCAGACTGCAAGGTTATTAGTGAGTATAATTTGATGGAAAGAGCTACAAAATATTAAGCTGGATTAGACAATCATGAGTTCTTCATCATCAAATCCAATTACCTATTCACCAGCTCCTACGCTACGGTCTTCGGTGTATTCGTGTAGTCTGCCAACTAATGAGTATCCACAGTCCACTCTTTTTTCATCGCAATTATTATAAAAAAGTCAAATTGCAGATAGTAATCAGGGAGGTAACAAGGCAAGCAAGAACTAGCTCAGAATTAAAGTTGCGCACACATCGCCATGCCCACATACTCATGCTAACAGTTACAGCTGTTCTTTGCTTGTTCATGAAGTTTAAAGACTTCTATAATGATAGGCTTTCGAAGGTCGCATCAAGTTTATCACAATTAGATGTAATCTTGCTAGTCTTTGATTGTCAGGCTGATAGGTGGCAGCCTGTCGAGCTAATGGAGACTTGTTCTAGGGGTAATTGAGTCAGAGCTGTGCTCTAGGAGGCCGTGAGCCCTGCTCACTAGTTAAGGCACTGCTGGAGGGTAATGGCGAAACTGTAGATTGCATCTAACTTACAACAGGTAAAAACAGAAAACTTGCTTACATAGGTACCCTGACTGTGGGTTTACCCTCGAGACGCTGACTAAAATTTAAAACTAGTAGATTATTTTATTTTGTTGTAATAGCGGATAGCAGAGACAACTTCCATTTAAAAATGCTGTTAGGAAGTTCAAAACCTTCTTGTCCATACTGTGGTTTGGCTTGATTTTGTTGTTTACAACTTTAATTTAAAAGTTTTCTCATGCATAAAAACTAGCTAATTCTGTTTTCTTCTCAAAAAAGCAACTCGGCCTCATGAATCATGGTGTTAACTAACCACTCCCGTACAAATCATGCTATTATTCTCATGCCACAATAAAAAATGGACAGTTTGAACCACCATAAGAAAGCAGAAACTATCTAATATTGCATTCGAATGGCAAATATGTTTGGTCATGTGCCTACTTCGTCTAAACTAAGCCTCCAAGACCCTAAAAATTTAAATATTCTTGATGTTCAAGGCCAGGGGAAGGTTTTAAGCCAATAAATTGGGGCCAAAATACAAAAGGCATTACGACCATTTGTATCTAGAAACATCATTTGTAAGTTGAAGCAACATTTCATCCAAACAACATTCCGTAACTTAAGAATTTTAGAGGTTCCACTGTTGAGTCTAAAAAGTAAACCCTGGGTGATAGAAGCTAAATGACTGTTGTGTCAAATGATCCAGAGACATCAAGACATTACTCTGGTGAGGTGGGTAGCCTATAGGTCTTAAGACAAACAGTCATAGAATACAAGATTAGTACAATAAGATATGGCGGTCTAAGACTAATTAATGAGCCATGGTAATAAAATTACGATTATATTTAATTAGCTATAAAACCAGATTAAGGAATGATAGCGTAATTATGTAGGGTGTTACAAAAAGCCTATCCGCGTCGAGAAGTACTGACCATATTAATTTAGAGTAATGTCAACATCATCTTCCACCATAAAACTAAAGCCAAAATTGGGTGTTTCATTAGTTGCGTAAACACAAATGGAGTTCTCATAGACAAAGCAATACCCGAGTATAAGCCAGAATTGATCATTCACCTGCACGAAATGGGCAAATATATGAGAGAAATGGCAAAGGAGGAGCGCTTAGTAAAAATAACATATCAACAGTGGTAAAGCAGCATCAGAAGACTAAAAATTTTAAGACTAGGCCAAGGAATAAAAACTACAGAAAACCACTATTAGATCTGACTGTACTCTGGTCAGATGCAAATCCAAAACTGAGCAATTAGCAAAAGAAGGCACGTTCCAGCCCCAGAAGACAATTGCTGAAAACAGACTTTGAGCTTGTCAAGCTCGCATGTAAACCCCTTTTGACAGATAAAAAGCAAAAGTAATTGAACTGGACAGAAAATCATCAGATTAGGAGTAGAGAAAAGTTCTATTCTCAAATTAATAAAAATTAACAACACGCAATTCGGAAAACTCCTATATTCGAAAAAACCTTTAAAAGAGTTTCTTCTGCTGTCAGACACTGATAGTGGAACATTCAATCTCGATCATGGTGTAGACGTTGTAAGACAGCAGATGGAGCTGGAAGGCTGAGGAAATTCAAGAGAATAATGAATGCAGAAAGTCAATAAAAATGCTGAAGAAAATAATTCAGGGCACCAAAGATCTCTTCCAAGATGGCTAACACTGATTATCTCAAGACAGTGATGTATCATGTTACTCAGCATATTTGGTGAACGACTGGTATAAAGATTATGGGATTCAGCTTCTCAACTGGTCGACCTAAAGTCTAGACCTGAGCACAATCAATAATCTCTGGCAGAAGATTAGTGAAAAGCTGGTGAGAGACAAGCCAAATACTAACGGACCACTGATTGAACACCTAAAAAAGTTGGTGAAAACAGCTCGAGTTTGTGTTTGAAGCTAAAGGTGGATTTATCAAGTCTTAGTCATACTCTCTACAGAATAAACCTAATTAGACCTCTTTAGGGGCACCAATCCACATCAAAAGTGATTTGTCACAAATGTTGCTACAATTATGCAAACTGCATTTATAGACTTCTCATAGTGTGTGCATTTGTACCTCTTGAGATATTTAGAACAAACCTAACACAAATGATTATGTTTTCTGTCTATTTACAACACTTCAAAGTCTATAAGTTTTTGGTTTCAATGTTATATAGCTTGCAATAATTTCAACCTAATTAACAGCTATGGCAAATTTATGAAAGTTTAGAAGTTTATGTTGACACACGTCGTGAAGGCACCTGAACAGTAGGCCTATATACTAGGGTAGAGGTCAGAACTGTATACATTGACTGATCGAAAATGCATCATACACTGTCAGCAAACCACAATGGGGCATGATAGTTGCCATCAAAGCAATGTAAGTAAAAGAGGTGACGAGTTCAATTTAAAAGCATTATTTTGCGATAGCAAATCAAAAGCCAAAGTGAAGCCAATAAAAAGCCAAGTCAAGAGACAGGGGTATCTTTTGCTCGCTGAACGTTTCTTGAAGTTGAGAAGTAGCAAAAGTCAAATCAATTGTCGATTACTGTTCCAAAACTCTATTTTGACTCATAGCAAAGTTAAACGAATATTAGTTGAGCTATTTCAGAGGTACTTTGGAAAAAACCATTCCAATGCCCCTCATTAATAAAAAGCAACGGTGGTGGATGCGACCTATAATGAAAATCTTTCCAAATTATCAACCTTACGCCTTGAGTCAAAAATTGACTCAAGTAGACCTCTAGAAAATCTGTTCAGGTTGAATATTTAGGCCACAATACAGAGTAATATTGATTTAGCTTATATAGTCAAAAATATGGCAGAGGGCATAAAAATAAAACAGTCAGAAAAATGAAAATTGTATAATTTGATCATTATAGAGTCATGGCTGATTGCTGTGATCTAGCTATAAAATAATTACGCTAAAGGGGTTGAATACACTTTAAAATAGCCATCTTGGAAACACTTTCATAATTAGTAAGATAAGCAAATATAAAACCCTAACGATTCAGTTTTTGGCAGAATAAATATGATGTAAGTTTTAAAAACATATGTGAAATAAATGAACTCACACACAAGTATGGACAGCACAGGTATGTAAAGCTAGCTCAACTCTAGAAAATGGTAATAACTTTATCTGGGCGCTATGATCTGTCATAAAATGTTGAAAAATTAGTGTCTTGATAGACTGAGAACAGAAAGAAAGGCTGTGTAGGTGTGTTTTGTTGGAAACTTAAACCTTAACTGATCATACATGGAAGGACTGATATAGTGATCTAACTAGACTGAGTAAGACATAAAATAAGAGCGAGAAACGGCAAGGGGGAGAAGAAACGATGTTCATAATTTACATGAGCCAAAGTAATCCCTAGCCTATTTGACTAATTTCGGCGAACAGAGAGAATTTCCAAACATTTGCCTGAAGCTTTGGCTAGGCTGTAAGAGCGCTAAAAACAAAAGATTACGTTGCCAGACTGTTAGCCAAGTATGAAATAGTCTTCAACAAAAATATTCGATGATTAAGACAAACCACTTATAGATCATGCAGTACATCTGTGTGAGAAGAAAGGAGCAGAACTTTCAATATGTTATGGAGTAGCGTGCAAGAATCTGCCTTAAGCCCTTTATTTTGGCAAGAGTAGACAACGCAAAATAGCAAAGCTAAAACGCAGTGTCTTGTCTAAATGAACTTAAGCATGCTCAATAGCTGCCAATATTTTTGCACGTTGAGTATCACTAATGTGCATGAAAAGGCAGATCGGAAGGGCAAAAGTGGCAAAAGCAAATGGGTTTACGTTTTCCTTTAATATTAGTTGCATTATATACAGGTCCTCTGTTTTGAGAATAGCTACCCATTACCTGCTAGAAAAAGCCCTTTTTGACCGTAGAGCAAAAAAGAGTTAGCCCAATAAGATGTAAAACTGGTTTAAAATGTCTTAAAAATTCTGAAATCACCTTTGCTTTACACGGAGATGCCAATCTAGTGTGATGCAGTGCTCTCTCATGCCCCCAAAAGAAAAAGTATCATTACAACAGCTTTCTGATTGAGTCGATTTACTGTACAACCTAGTATAAACTAGCAGATGAAGTAAAGGCTGTTGAGCATTTTAAGCTTTACACGCAAGATAAGTTAGTCCATTTCTCCCCCAAAAGTATGTTAGTAATATATCACAAAAAGAATTTTCAGCATAAGGCCTCAGTTACTTATGGTTTTTGTAGTGTAGGCCGGTAGCATCCGGAGAAATGTTAGGGTGGTTCTAGAGTGACGAACAAATCAAGGGACATGGAGAGAAGCCTAACAAAAAGTGAGAGGTTCTAGACTAGTGAACAACCTGTACCAGAGGTGAGAATTATTACATATCTTGCTGCAAAGTATCTCATGGTGTCAGAAGAAGGTAAATATGGACTGAGTAAAGTGACACAGCCTACAGAAGAATGACAATCAATTCAATTAACAATAATCAGCATACCAAAAATTTGCTATTAAACAGCAGTTGAACAAGGATTAGGTGGAAACTACAGCAGAATTCACAATAACTGAAGCCAACTCCAAGGATGACAGATTTGTGAAAGGAATCGATTTTCAAGTGGTAGTTAGGCTACCATGTGGGAAAAATTCAAACTGCCATTTGAAATTTTCAAACTAGCAAAAAACTATGGTAAGATGTCTGAAAATCAGAAAATTGCCAACATGCTTGTGAAAATGGAGCTGGGAGTATACCAATATTCAACCAGTTCATCTTTGATACATCAGTAGAGGTTAAAAAGAAAATGCTGAAAAACATCCATGTTTGTTTGATAATTAACCATATTCGGGAGTCGGTGCTTAGAGACTTCCATCCCCTACCAACCACAGGGGAGATGCTTAGTGATTTGGGCAATTCAAGGTACTTTATCAAGATGGATGTTAATTTCGGGTATTTCCAAATGAAACTGAGCGAAAGCTCCCTGAAACTCACCACATTCATCACCTCGTTTAGACGATACTAATGTAAACGCCGCCCATTTGGGGTTTTTTCAGCACTAGAGATCTTCAAGCATAAAATGCAAGAAATACTGCCAGCCATCATAGAAGTAATCTGCCAAATGAATGACATCTTGATGGAGGCCACTACAAGGAAGAAGCATGATGAGGTTTTTGAGTGAGTTCTAAAGGCTTTGTTCGCAGTGGGAGATGCCCTAAACCAAGAAATATGTGAATTCTCCAAGGAGACCATCAAGTTTTTTGAGGCATGTGCTAGATAAAGATGGACATAAACCTATTTAGACCCAGAGAAAACTAAAAAGATTGTGGTCTTCCCAGGGCCTCAAAACAGAAAGGAATCATACCGATTCTTTAGAATAATGAATTATTTACTTGAAGTTTGTCAAACTTGACACTATGACACTCTGACAGCTACTCCAGGAAAACAAGTAATGGGTGTGGAGACCATGGCAGCAGAGCTGGCTCAGTAGATAGAAGAAAAAAACTGTTCTACATCGCCAAACTGATGCTTTGTAAGTTTGATGCTGACACTTTATTAAGCACTGGTACGTCGTCAAATGGTTCAAGTGCATTCAAAAAGTAGATGTTTTGAAAACTGGTGGCATCCGCATGCCAAACAATGTCTTCAACAGAGATCAGATATGTTTCGAAATTCCATTACTACCTGGCCAAATGAAGTTTCAAGGTTGAACCAAACTACTAGCCCTTGGTGTCAATCCTAAGAATTTGCAAGACTTCCCTTGAGAGTTCAAGGGCTCTGGCTTTCTTTGAAGGCATATGATTACAACATCTCATACACACCCAGAAAATAATTGGTTGGCAGATGTAGTCTTCAAGGATCCTGTGATGTGGACACCAAATGAGTAATTATGGAATTGTTGAGGATTTGGTTGAAGTTCTTCTGATTTCACGCAATAAGCCTGCTAGACTCTACCCATCAATTGCTGATGGTATGGAAAGTACACTTCTGATAGATTATATTATTTATTCATGACCGGTACACCAGAAAGTAGCCCATAAGCTCAGAAGTTTTTCACCTTTGCACACTATTGGACAGTAGTTGATGGAGTAATCTATAAAAATGGCAGAGCCTTCATCCCAATTGAAGACCACAAAGTCATTCTCAGAGACATTCATCACAGTCATCAGAGTGAGCCTAAATGCATTAAGCAAGCAATTGAAATTGTTTGATGGCCAGGAATAGCAGAAGATATTGGGACCTGAATAATGAAATAAGCCTAGTGTACAGAAGTCAGAAGAATCCCTAGAGAACCAATCTGTCAAAAGCCACTTCCAGGATGGCCCTGGTGGTGGCTAGTAGCGGACACATGTGAAAAAGAGAATCAGAATATCTTGTAATAGTTTATTATTTCAGCCGATATATTGTGGCAGCAAAAGTTGACACAAGCGAATCTAGAAACCTAAAGCCAGTTTTTCAGAGGGTCATATGTACTTATGGTGCTACTCGTACTCTGGTGACAAATATTGCTCCTTACTTTAAGTGAGAGGATTTCCAGCACTTCTTGAAATATGGAACACGTCACTTTAGCGTAATGGGAAGGCAAAAAGGGTCATTCAGACTATCAATAGGCTACTGTCAAAGAACATCAATCTCCAAGCAACATTGTGCAACTATCAAGACACCCCATTGGAATCTAGATATTCTCCGGATTTGCTGAGAGGGCTCCTCCATGGGAATATGCAATGACCGGTACGTCAATGAACAACACTTCATCAACAAAGACTTAAAAATAAAAGTCGCCAAGCGAGGATATACAATTCCAGACATAAGGTTAGAGATAGGAGTCCGCTGCATGCTGCACCAAGTCAGAGTTGTAGCAAAATGGAAAGCAAAGGCCACTTTCAGCTACAGTAGTAGGATCAATTAAGAAGTTCTTGTGAACAAGGAGGGTACTGTATTGCATCGCAATCGATCCCAGGTGTAAGATACGCTAAGACAGACCGCGGAGACCGCTAAGACAGAACATAATTACGAGAACATGCCAGCATTCATTCAGTTCTTCCGAGGCGACAGCCTGTGCAACAGCCCTTACATGTGCTGAAGCAACCGCTGCAGGCCCTTCAGGAGGGATAGCATCAATCACAGGTGCAACAGCAGCCAACAGATTACCTGACACAACAATGCGTAGGATCAACAGCCTCACAACAATGTTGGGGTGCACCAGATTAAAATACATGTGGGGCGGAAGCTCTCAGTTTTGGGTAGCAACAGCTGAAATTAAAATCATTGAAAACTGTCATCTCTTCTATGAAAAAATAGTATTCATTGTCACAATACCACTCAGATTCACATCATGACATCATCTCACCAATGAAAAGCATAAGTTGACACTAACATCTGTACCGCTGAACATATTTTTTCACCCTTTTACAATGAACTCAATTCTTCGTATTAAACCTGTGCATTGTACCATATTCCCAATAGACTTTAAAACGTACAACACCAACTTCGCTTGAACCCCATCGATGACAGCGCTCTGTGAGTACTAGAACACTCAGATTAAAGGATATGTAGGGGTAGAGAACCGTAGTACACTTCGGTTAAAGAATCAGAACAAGATGCCTGCTTTGAATCTGCCAAAACTATTATTTCACAGAAAACTAGGAAAGCATGCGTTTAGGGCAAATCTGCTGACTGATGAGTTGTATGTATCCTGAGGAGTAGAGAACAGAGTACAGAATTGGAGAACAGAATTCATTCGTCGACTACATATGTGTTAGCATGATCAACCTCAGGTTTACTGGCATTTTTATACATACCGGTAGCTTTATCATTCATTTATATCACCTTTGACAATGTTTTGTCTTTTAGCATATACTTATCACGTCTTATCAGTTGGAGTTTGCAATAGTGTCAAGTGGCTTATGTGTTTTCTATTTTGATGGTGCGATAGCACCCGTGGAATGAGTAGTACATTTGGAAGGGAGGTGTAATGTAGGGTGGTCACCTCCGGGTAAATTTCAAGGTAGTTCTGAAGAGGCCAGTAAACCGAGAGCAAAACTTAGCCAGCTGAGAAGTTCTAGACAAGTCAACAACTCATACTAAGATGAGAATTATCACATATTTAAATGCATAGTGTCTCAGTTTCACTAAAAATGACACTGTCTGCATACAATTGTTTGCAAACATATAATTGGTTTCTTCTGAATAATTACTTAGCAGTCCTAAATAGTGACCAATATAAACAGTCTTTACGATGAGCAAGACGACTATCATGCAACATAACAGGTTTGAGTTTGATCTGTGACTAGGACACACCTGAACCTCTACCTCCAGAAAATCTATACAGATTGAATATTTAGGTCAAAATACGGAGTAATATTCATTTAATTTATATAGTCAAAAATACTACAGAGGGCATAAAGATAATACAGTCAAAAATATCTATCTTAGATTACAGGAACACTGTGGCTGTTAGAAAGTTGCTGTCAGGTTAAAAAAAGCATGGCTTAACAAAAGTAGCCATTGCAAAAAATAATCAATACCACTGAAGTCGTGTAAAACTTTCAATGTGTAATTCAGTGTTACCAGAACGCATCAACATTTTGAGTTATTTTTATCGCTTAGAGAGCAACTGTGGCCTAGTGGTTTAGGATACCTGTCCTGCAAACACCAGGTCGGAGTTAATTGCCCGAAAAGCCACCAGTGATAAGAAGAATAGCATTCAATCTTAAACTTCTCTCTGCAACCGGGCATGTATCTGATAGTTAAGGTTTATTTGCCACTTGTTTTAGACGGATCTCAGACATGTCTGTTGTGTTATTGTATTAACCGGATATAGATATGACTTCCGGTGGAAGGGCACTCTGGGACGTTTTGCAATAATAAGCTTTGTGAATTCTAATCCACCATTTAACCTAACTTTATCTGCCTGTATAAACTAACATAGTGGCCAGTACAAATTGTTGTAAATCAATGCTTGGGGAATTTTTTTGTCAGTTTTGTCCCAGGAGTCAAATTTGTGTAGATTTTGCCTTTTTGTGCATTAGTTAGATTTTGCGTTATCTAGCGTTATGGTAGCCGGCGCCAAATTTAGCCCACCTAGAGAATTTGACTTCAAACCAGAAAAATGGTCAGAATGGTTCTCGAGATGGACTAGATATCGAGCTATTACCAAACTCTCAGAAGAAGAGTATCAAGAACTGCAGATTAGCAGCTTCTTGTACTGCATGGGTAGTAAGGGTGAGAGTATCTTTGCAAGTTTGAGCCTGACTGATGCAGAGCGCAAAGTTTATAACACTGTTACTACAGCATTTACAAACTATTTTTCTTCGCGCAGATATATTATCCATGAACGATCAAGATTCCTCCGTAGGGATCAACAAGCTGGGGAAACCATGGAACAGTATGTCCGAGCATTGAATGATATTGCTGATCGTTGTGATTTTGCTAGTCGATCCGAGCAGATACGTGACTGAATGGTAGTAGGCATAAGGGATGTGACCTGCAGCAGGGAGATGCAGAAAATGGATGTGGATAAGTTAACCGAAGAAGTTGCCATCAACTTGGCTCGTCAGTCTGATCAAGTTGAAATCTACATTAAAGGACGTGCCAGTTCTCATCCTACTCTAACTGCAGATGTACAAAATTCAGTTGATGCCATACACCAACCTTCACGCCACCGACGTTCCAAATTTGGTGGAAACTGAAGCTTTACTGCTGCTTCCAAGACAGATACCCGTGATAAACCGTGTTCAAAATGTGGGTATCTCGTTCATAACAAAGACACCTGCTCCGCCAAAAACGCCAAGTATAATACATATGACAGTGTTGGACATTTTAGTAAAATGTGCAGGTCTGCTTCAACTAACCCTACCCACTCTAAAACACAAGTCAATGAGATAACTGCCAACCTAGACAGCATGTTTTTGGGGGAGGTAATATTTACTACTCATAACGAATTTCTTGACTTCAGCGTGTGGTTCAAATTAGTTGTGGTAGACAAACTCGATATACCAGTTGAATTCAAACTTGATACCGGAGCTGACGTGTCAGTCTTGCCAAGCAAACTATGTCCAAACAATCAGTTGGAAGGGTGCCAGAAAAGGATCATTGGCCCCAGTAAACATGTAATACCTGTTCTAGGATGCTTCCAAAGTAGGCTAACTGTCGATAACGCCTGTCTTGACAAAATATTATACGTTGTGGACCAACTAAAAACATTGCTTAATAAACATGCTTGTGTTTGTTTAGGCCTAGTAGCACATACATGTGATGTTGATGATGTAGGTAACACTAATGATATTTTTAGGGTAGAATTCCCTAACCTTTTTGTAGAGCTAGGCAAGATGGAGGATAGTGTAGGTATTGTGTTGAGTGACAACACCAAACCGTTCACCATTCACACACCTCGTACAGTCCCGTATCCGCTAATGGACAGCATTAAATCAGAGTTAGAGGACATGGTCTCTAACAAGGTTATCTTTCCCGTAAATCGACAAACCGATTGGTGCGTGCCTATGGTAGTAGTGCTTAAAAAGAACAAAAAAGTTAGGATCTCTGTTGACTTTACAGAACTGAACAAGCGATTGAGATGCGAAGTGTACCCAGTGGCTCACGTTCAGTGTAGTTTAGCTAAGTTGGGTACAGGCGCTATCTTCACCAAACTCGATTCCAATTCAGGATTTTATCAAATTCCTCTCAAAGAGCAGGATAAGTATCTGACTACATTCTTAACACCATTCAGGAGGTTTGCGTTCAACTGCCTACCGTTTGGCTTGTCATCCAGCCCAGAAATTTACTCAAAAATTGTTTTCCATGTCCTTAGTAGCTTGGAAGGAGTTATCTGTCAAAAGGTCAATGTTTGTATTTGGAAAAAAGATGTATAGCAGGGGTGTGCAACAGGTGGCCCGGGAGCCACAATCCGGTCCACAGGCTAAGATATGTGGCCCCTGCATTGCAGTGCTGGTATTTTAAATTTATTTTCTCAATAATATTATTTTTAACTTCTCTGAACCGGACATACTAGATGTCAAGGTTAAACGGACATTTTCTCGTTTACTGACCACGCACTTTTTTTGACAGTTGGGAAATATTATTGCTGGTAAGTGCGAACCAAAATGAAAATAACTTTTCTTGGGGAAGTTGAACTTTCCAGGTCAGATTTTCCTTCCAAAAATTTAATAGATTTTTATTTAAATATTTTTAAAATACTTTCTTAAACTTACATCCCAAATTTAAATAAAATTTATCGATTTTACCCAATTCTGTGTCAGCTGATTGTACTCATTAAAGCTTTTTTGCGATGGTAATAGAACAGTCAAGTAAAAAAAATTTTGTAGCTAAACGTGTCTGCTACTAAGAAAAGTTGACGTTGAAGGAAGAGTTTTCAATAAAGACTGGAGTAGCAAATATTTTTTGTTGAGCACAACGAAGGTGTTATATGTGTAATCTACTAAGCTACAATCGCTGTATTGAAGAAATACAACATCAAATGACATTACACATCAATACATTCAGCCACCTATGATACCTTGTTAGGCCAAGCTAGATTAGACAAGCTGGAACAGATGACCACGGCAATTAAGAAGCAAAAAGAGGTGTTTACTTCATATAAGAAAGACTGAGCTTGTAACCAAGCTTAGCTTGAAAATCTGTGTGCTATTTGCAGAAAAAGGGAAACCATTGAGTGATGGAAAATTAGTAAAAAGTTGCTTGGGTATATTCACTGACTTTGCCTGTCTTGAAAAAAGCAGTTATTGCAACAAACCAGTTTGTCTCGTTTTACTGTGGCACGCAGGATTAACCAGCTTTCGAAAAACATTGAAGAGACTTTGAAAAAACAAATAGAGATGCACATCATATAGCTTTGCTCTTGATGAAAGCACAGATGTTAGTGACACTGCCAAATTGGTTGTTTTCACCCGAGGCACCACAGATAATTTTGAAATAATTGAAGAATTTTTAGAGATGGCCAGTATGTCCTCAACAACTACTGGACAAGACATTTGTGACCAAGTAGTGAAGCTGATGGATAAGTTTGAACTGGACCCTTCTAGGCTCTTTGGCCTAACAACTGATGGAGCACCTTCAATGACAGGAATAATTAATGGACTCACCAAAAAATTTTCAAATGCCATAGGATTGCCAGAGGTTGCGTTGAATCACTGTATTATACATCATGAAATTTTTGCACAAAAATGCTTGGTTTTACTGATGTGATAAAAAGTGTTGTTAAAAATGGAATTGCGTCAAAAAAGTGGATTTCATGAAACTAAGACCAATAAAGCTACAATTTGATATAATTTTTGTCTTTATAGACTAACCCTGTCCAGAGATATAAGCGTTTGAATGAGGCCATCTTTTGAAAAGCTCAGATTCGACTGGGTGCTCCATTCGTGACGTAAAGAGGAAGATACGAAAATGGAGGTAAATTTATTGTAATGTATATAGTATCATTAGCATGATTATTCTTATACATAGTTAGCAATTATCTTCTTGTTATAATGTTACACATAGTTAGAGGTTATCTACTCCTACATTATCATATCAGTTATCAACACGCATGCGTACGGACTTACACACATCAACTATCAATCATCCACATGTAAATAAGACAATCAACAAAAAGCCTTTCATGACTACTAGAATAACTTTACGATTAACGGTTTAATACTCATCAAACATGTCGCGGGCTCATGTGTGCACACTATATAAATAATACAATTATAATTACAACTACTGCTACTACAGATACTACACATCTACCATAACAGGTAAACATAACAAATGGCGACGAGGATGGGATTCACTTGGTGATCGGGCACACACCTTTTATTAATGTAAATATCAACAAAGCGAACATATATACAGACCAAGTCTGAAAGAATGCAAGTTGTATCAGTTCTAACATATTATCTTCTGTGCAGTGAAATAGTAAAGTTTGACACAAGCTCAACAACACAACAACCAAAATTAACTGGGTGCAGTTCTTTTAATTCCTTTTTGACTCGAATTAAACTGTTATCAATGGCACGATCCATAGGACACATGGACCCATATGATGACTCCTTAGAGACATTCAGTCTCTATTTAAAAAAGTTTGAAATGTTTACTGGAGCAAATGGGATTACAGATGCTAAAAAAACATCTTTCCTAGGTGTTATAGGGCCTAAAACCTACAGACTTTTGCGCAGCCTCACAACACCAGATATAATCAAAAACAAAGATTTTGATGCACTTACTCAGCTTTTAACTAATCACTTGTCTCCAGCACCTCTAGAAATTGCGGAGGCGTACCGTTTTCACCAGAGGAATTAGCTACCAGGAAAAACAGTGAACCAGTTCATAGCGCAACTCCAATCACTCTCAGAGCACTGTAACTTTCATGCAGATTTTAGACCACATGTCTTGAGAGGTCAGTTTGTGTGTGGCATCTCTTCTGGCAGCGCATGTCGAAAACTTCTGTCCGAGGCTGAATGGACACTAGATAAAGCTTTAGAAATAGCTAGAGGTATGGAACAAGCTGACAAAGATGTTCAAAGTATGGCTGGAAAGCCTCGTTCACCACAAACTGTTCTGGTGTCCTCACTTAACTCAACTTCTAATAACGTGGATGTATCGTCACTCAGCAAGAACCTTAACATTGCAAAGACCTTGCCGTTCATGTGGTAGTACTCAGCACATGAGAAAGAACTGTCCGCATCTGCAACCAGAGTGTTTCACCTGTGGTCTAAAAGGACATCTACAAGCTGTCTGATAGAGGAAGGCAGCAAATCCAGAATCAAGACAGAGACTTCAAGGCAAAACACATTTTAAGCAAGCTAGGAACACTCATGCTCTTCAAGCCACAACTAGTGCTCTATGAGATAGGAAAAAGGAATCTGCTGAAATTGCACACATAAATTCAATATCCGGAAGAATACCAGCGATAATGGTAAACACTCTCATAAATGACCATGAAGTGAAGATGGAATTGGACACCGGGGCTGGAATCTCAACAATACCGTACACTTTGTATAAACAAGTTTGTCCTGAACTTGACCTCGAACCAGCTAACATCACACTGAAACCTTACGGTATTAGTAAATATCTTGTGCCTAAAGATAAGTTAACAACCACTGTTCATCACACTGAAACCTTACGGTATTAGTAAATATCTTGTGCCTAAAGATAAGCTAACAACCACTGTCCAGTATCTAGACTAACAAGCAGAGGTTTCTTTGTATGTTATAGGAGAAAACAGTAAAGTACCTCTTTTTGGAAGGGACACGCTCAAGCACTTCACTTTAGACTGGTCACAGATAGGGCGTCAGACGCATCATCAACCAGCAAGTCCAGGTGAAAATAGCATTATTTAAGAACTAACAGAGAAGTATTCACAGCTGTTCAGCAATGCACTAGGAAATTTAAGGGAGTTCAGGCCAGTATCAAAATCAAAAAGGATGCAATACCTACCTATCACAAATACTGTGTTGAGCCTTTTGGAATTAGAAGTAAAGTTGAGGAAGAAATAACATCGCTGTTACGTGAAAATGTTATTTCACCAGTTGAACACAGTAAATGGGTAACACCTGTAGTAACCGTGATTAAGCCAAGCGGAGCAATCAGACTCTATGGAAATTTTCAAGTTACACTCAACCCAAATTTAGTAACTGATATGTATCCTATGCCTTCTGTAGATGACTTACAAGAGAAAATGAGTGGAGGCACACTATTTTCTAAGCTTGACTTATCTTGAGCATTTGCTCAAATCAAGCTTAACGATCAATCTAGAAAATATGTCACCATTACCACACACATGGGACTCTACAAATACAATCGTTTACCATATGGTACATCTACAGTTCCAGCTATTCACCAGCGTGCAATGGACTGTATCCTGCGAGTCATTTCCAATGTCATGTGTTACCAAAATGACATATGCATTACAAGAAAAGACTGTCAAGACCATCATAAGATACTAGACCTAGTACTACAACGACTTCAGAATCATGGACTGCGTGTTAACAAAGAGAAGCGTTCTTTTTTACAAAGCTCCATTATTTACCTTGGGTACCGGATAGACAAAGATGGCCTGCACCCAACAGAAAGCTAGGTAAATGCTGTTCAAAACGCACCTACACCTCATAATGTCAGTGAATTACGCTCATTTCTAGGTCTAATAAACTATTACCAGAAATTCTTGCCCAATCTAGCCAACACATTAGGCCTACATCCTCTACATACAAGTAGGTCAACTAGTAAGGGCACAACATGGGAGTGGTCGAAGCATTGCGAAGATGCCTTCAACAAGTTAAAAAATCTTCTTTCTACAGATAGGGTGTTAAGACCGTATAATACCAAACTTCTTCTTACACTAGCTTGTAATGCATCAACTTATGGGCTCAGAGCCGTACTGTCGCATGTTATGCCTGAAATCCAAGAACGTCCAGTGGCTTTTGCCTCTAGAACGCTTAATGAGAGTGAAAAGAACTATGCACAGATTGAAAGAGAGGCACTGTCATTGATATTTGGAGTCACCAAGTTTCACATATACCTATATGGGAGACCGTTTAGACTTATTACAGATCACCGATCTTTAACTACTATCCTAGGACCTAAAACCAACATACCATACTATCTATAGCTGCTATGCGCATGCAACGATGGGCAGCTATCTTATCTGCTTTCACCATGACATCCAATACAAAAGCTCAGAAAATCATAACAATGCGGAAGCTATGTCAAGACTTCCCCAATCATGCGAACGGGTTCACTGCAACTAGCTGCAACTCTTCCACTTGCATCACTGATGACCTGCCTATCACTCTTCCAAAGGTTATAGAAGAGAGAAGCAGAAACACTTTTTTGGCTAAAGTGTGTCAATACACTCAATCAGGATGACCACAAGCTGTTCCAGCAGCCTTCAAGATATTTCATCTCTGTCAGACAGAATTATCTATAAATGACGGCTGTTTGTTGAGGAGCACTTGGCTCGTTATTCCTCACAGTCTACAGCCTCCTCTGCTGAATGAGTTACATCAGGGACATATCGGAATGATAAAGATGAAAACAACTGCTAAAAACTATTTCTGGTTGCCTCAGCTAGATAAAGACATAGAGAACCTTTCACAAGCATGCCAAGAATGTAACATGGTTTGAAATAAACCTCCCTCCAACACACATCATTGGGAACTTGCAGATTCTCCGTGGCAGAGAGTGCACCTGGACTTTGCAGGGCCACTAGATAGACACATGTTTCTGCTTGCCATAGATGCATACTCTAAATGGCCAGAAGTATTTCCTCTCCGTTCAACTACTGCAACCGGCACTATAACAACCTTGAAAAGCCTTTTTGCACGACAAAGTCTTCCCACCATGGTTGTCAGTGACAATGGCCCCAAGTTTACCTCTGATGAGTTCAAGCAGTTTCTCTTAAGCAATGGGATTAAACACGTAACCTTTGCACCGTACACCAACAAAGTAATGGACAGGTGGAGAGATTAGTTCAGACATTCCAAATTATCGTACAAGGCAAGCAATGGTCCATGTGAAGAGAGTGGACAGATTTCTTCTTAAATATCGCACAACAGTTCACGTTACCACTGGGAAGGCACCGTCAGAGTTGCTCTATGGTCGAAATATAAGAACAGAACTATGTAGACTTACTCAAGCCAGGGGCAACTATACGTGTAGACAAGCCTGTGTTCAAATCGAGATTTGAGACTAGGTCATTGGTCTGGTACCGGGATTACAAATCACCAGATAGAATATGGTTGGCTGGGAAAATAGTCAATGTTATAAGAAACTGTATGTTTTGGATTCAAGATGCAGAGCAATCACATGTACGTCTACGACGACATCACGATCAATTACATCCCCGATCAACTCAACGACATCAAGAAGAGCAACAAGATGGTGAGAACAGTCAGGTGACAACCCAACCAATGACTTCTCCATCACTGGACTTGACTCAATCTGAAGAGGCAACCCAGGAAGATAACTTGAGCACCTATGTTACAGCTACCCAGTATGACAAGCCTCCCAGTGCCACAAACCCGCAATAGTAGAACCTAAGAGAGATTTAGCTACAACAGTTTCAGATACATCAAATTTAACAGAAAGAATTTATGAGACTAGACATCCCCCAGAGTAGCTACAAGGCTATGTGCCAGAATAGGCCCTACACCTGTACCCTCTCTGCTCACGTTAGCCATTGTTTGGTTTGACATCTTACAGAGGGGGTGGTGTAATGTATATAGTATCATTAGCATGATTAATCTTATACACAGTTAGCAATTATCTTCTTGTTATAATGTTACACATAGTTAGAGGTTATCTACTCCTACATTATCATATCAGTTATCAACACCCATGCGTACGGACTTACACACATGCGCATCAACTATCAATCATCCACATGTAAATAAGATAATCAACAAGAAGCCTTTCATGACTACTAGAATAACTTTACGATTAACGGTTTAATACTCGTCAAATACGTCACGGGCCCGTGCGTGCACACTATATAATTAATACTACTATAATTACTACTACTGCTACTACAGATAATATGCATCTACCATAACAGGTAAACATAACATTAATCTTTAACTTTGAGTATCCTTGACATATATTCTAAACTAACGGTAATAATTTTAGTACTCATGAATACATCTACTAATAAGTAAAATTATAACTTTTTGCTATCACGAATCATCGTTTCATAACTTTATAATCGTTTCACAACTTTTTATCGTTTCACCTAGCTATAACATTTGCTTAAAATTTCCTTTGACATTTTTAGCTAGTAAATTAGATTCATGATTAGAATTTATGTTCATTTCTCACTTGTAGAAAGTGAGGAACATCGATTGATCTGAAACTAACACCATGTTAATGGCCATGACTTGGATGGATGGTTTTAATAAAAACTTTACGCTACGATGAAAGTTTTCCGGCTTGCAAAAATTATATAATAAAATAATATTATTGTTGAAGACAATGCAAAACATAATTCGCAAAACATATTGAATACATCATAGCCCTGTTGCCATCTGTGCTGAAATCTTCTCTGATAGATGGATTTATGAAGTGTAATCAGAGCTGTATAGCTCAACTCAATTCCAATGAACCAAATATTAAGTTCAAAAAATTTTATGCTCCACCCTAATAAGTGAAAACAGGTGAGTCCACGAACCGCCAACCAGGTGCAAGAATGGCTTTAGTAATCCTTCGCCAAAATCGGTGGGTAAATTGATTTAAACGAAATTGACGTTGTTTTGCGTTGACTATTTCGGTCAACTCATAAAACTTTTGTTTTGTACTTGAATTAACTAATCGAATGTGACCAGTAAATTCTTTCTACAAACTGATACTGATAATGACTAGATAACGTTGACTATACATGACCTTTTGAGATGCAGCTGGTTTCACCATATATTTGAACATATTCTTTTCAAAGATGGCAGCGTGCTTATTTTGTTTAGTAGCTAGTTTCCGATGTGGGTAGCAACTGAGAACTTAGCTGATACAAAGGTCGCGATGAAATAAGTTAACTTGACAACCTAATTACCGTAGACCGACAATATCGTAGTCGGTACTTAGATGTTTACACAGCATTTAGAGGAAGCTAATAATTATGACAAGTTTTCAATTTCCCTTATTTGAGGCGTTTGAGACATTCATAATAATGTATCTGAAGCTGGATTTAAAATTTTATTTTAGCAAACATGAGCAAATGCAAAATAAAATATATGCCAGAGACGCATAGGACTAGACTTTTATCGCAATAGCCGATGTGAATACGAGATATAAAGAGGTTGTATCACTCGTTACATCATTTTGGACAAGTCTGGGCATGTTTTTTGGCATGAGTGTTTTTACCGCGATCAGTTTTTTCGATTTTAATCTTCAAATATCTTGACAATGAGAGCGCCTGACACAACAAACAACATATCAACTGATAGACAAAAGAAATGCTTTCTTTTAAAATCAACTAAAATTTGATGCAATCACATCTTTAAATGTGTCAATTAGATTCGTGCTCAAGGACTCCATCATCGCCAATTCAAGTCATTTTTAGAAGAACTTTATTCAGATTACACAGATGTTGTGTATTTCTTTGCAGTGCGTTGGTTGAGCCGAGCTAGTATGCTGAAAAGATTTTGGAATCTGAGAAAGGAGATTATAACTTTCATCATTAATAAGCAGCAAGATGTTGCTTGTTTAACTGATGATGACTCGTTAAATGACCTAGCCTTTCTGACTGACATCACACAATATCTTTCAAATTTAAATGTTAAACTACAAGGCAAATGTCAGTTGGTAAACAAGATGTTTGAACACATATGTTCCTTTGAAAAGAAGCTTCAGCTGTTTCGGAATTGACTGAGTAAAACAAATCTTACTCATTTTTCCTGTTTAGCAGTCAGAAAAGCAGAACTGCCAGGAATATATTGCTCCAAACATACTGAACAACTTAACAAGTTGCATTCTGAATTTTCAACGAGGTTTACTGATTTTAGGAAATGTGATCCTAAGTTCAAACTATTTTCTCAGCCCTTTGACATGGTACCTGAAAACAGTCCTAGCCGCTATCAAATGGAGCTAAGAGAATTACAATCAGATGCTGATTTGAGGAGAGCATATACTAATAATGATTTAGTAACTTTTTATGAGAAACATGTATTTGGAAAGTATCCAAATCTAGAGCTGCATGCTAGAAACATGCTATCACTTTTGGGAGTACATATTGTTGCAAACAGCTTTTTTCAAAAATGAAATTTACTACATAAAGGCAGGTACCGAAGTCAACTCACCGATGAACACCTGACCGGTCAACTTCGAGTTGCTAGCATGCAGTTGTATGCATGCTCGCAAGCATGCATACATCAGTAAAAGCGGACATTGAAAAGTTGTGTAAAAAGTACCAAGTTTCACACTAATTATCCAATCTGCACTTTATTTTTTGTCTCAATTTCTTGTTCCAATATTACAGATTCATGCTAATAAAAGTTTGTATTTATTGTTTGCAAGAAATGTACTTATATTACAATATTATCTCAGTCTCCTCAAGTCGACACACAATTTTCCATTAGATTACATTGTTTTGGGTTGCGGGCCCTAGGTCTTGTTCAAATATTGAAAAGTGGCCCTCAAAAGAAACATGTTGCACACCCCTGAGGTAGAAGAACATGACGCCTGGATTCGCGTGATGCTGGAGAGAATGTCGAACGCAAACATGACTATTAACACCACTAAATGTGAGTTTTCCTGAAGCCAGATAACATTTCTAGGGTATGTGACATCATCCACTGGCATACGAGCTAGTCCAGATTCAATTCAAGGCATCGAAAGTTTTGCCATGCCTACATGCACTAAAGACATTCGTAGCTTTCTCGGCATGTGCAACCAGTTTAGTAAATTTTCAATCAACTTGGAAGTATTAGTACCCCCTACGTGAGCTGTTGCGTAAAAGCTGCATGTGGTACTGGGGCGAATCGCAAGAACGGTCATTTAAGCAAATCAAGAAAGGGCTACGGAAATCTGTAAAGCTGGCCACATACAACCAGGGTCAGGAAACAATAATTCAGACTGATGGAGCCACTCTATTGCAGAGACAAGATGATGGCAGTTTGAGACTGGTAAGCGCCGCTTCCCAAGCGTTGAATGACACCAAGAAGCGTTACGCAACAATTGAGCAAGAAGCAATAGAGATCGTCTGAGCCTGTGAAAAGTTCAAGCAGTATATAATAGGCCTAAAGGTAGCAATAAAAACTGAACACAAGCCTCTCGACCACTCCTGAATGATATTGCAATAGATAAACTTCCTGCTTGCATCCAGAGATTTCGCAAGAGACTCATGAGGTTCGATTACCACATCGATTACATCCCTGGAAAAAATAATATAATTGCAGATGCCTTGTCGCGCTCCTGCGCTGTTGTCTCCAACGAAGATCATGCGTTCACCGCTGATGTAGAACTTCATGCTATTTCTACACTTCACCAGACTGCTTCTGCTGCTGGTCTCCATGAACTCCATACTTCAGCGAAAAGATGAAGTTTTAGCAAGGGTCATACACTGTTAAAAACGGGTGGCCTGCCTACCTTTCATTAATTAAGATTCTCTTCCGCCCATACTTTGAGAATCACACAAGGCTCTCTCTGATAGGAGAGATTCTGGCCCTAAACAGCCGAATTATTATCCCTCAAGTTAATTGATTGGCAGTGTTGAATCAAGTTCACCAAGGCCGCCTAGGCATAACGAAATGTCGCGAAAGAGCCAGAAAATCTGTTTGGTGGCCTAGAATGTCGCAACAAATTGTGGATGTTGTCAAAAATTGTACTTCGTGTCGGATGTTCTGTAAGGCCCATGCGAAGCCGTTTTTTCGTTCGGACTACCCAGAAAGACCCAGGAAATGAGTAGGCAGCGACCTGTTCCAGTTCCAGAGTAAAACATACCTCCTACTGGTAGATCACTATTCGCGTTATATTGAAATAGCGCGGCTCGATGATCTGGCTAGCGCTGAAGTTATCCGTCACATGAAGGACATATTTGCTCGCCACGGCGTGCCCAAAATTTTGGAGTCGGACAATGGGCCCCATAATACTTGCGACAAATTTAAAACCTTTGTTACCGAATTTTCCTTCACTCACATTACGAGCTCGCCCAAATGCCCACAGAGTAAGGGGGCAGCTGAACGCGCGGTCCAAACGGTAAAATCCAGCTTCAAAAAGGAACTCGACCCTTACCTGCGGTGATGATTGGTAGGATAATGGCCTATCAATCATCGCAGCTTGAGAATGAGAAGTCACCCTCGAAACTGCTTATGGGGAAATGTATCCGTACGACAGTGTCGTCATTACCCGTTGTGCTACAGCCAGTAGCTATCGATACCGAGGACATTGCTGCTAAGAAGAGAAAGCTGGAAAAAAAAGTGCTATTAACTCTGATCTAAGACACCGTGCTAGAGAAAGGTCACCCGGTGCACCCACAAGTACCCCGCAATCTTTCATTGTACAATATGATACCGGCAGAACCATCCATTGTAACCAACCTGATTTAGTAAAACCCCCCACATCAAACGTTTTGCCAAAACGATCGAGCTTTGGCCGGGAGCTAAAACCGCATCATATTCTTGACATGTAAAATAGCTGCTCCATCGTACAAAAATTTAGGGTTGGACTCATTGCTAGTATAATTTTATCATTTGTACTGTTGTATTCTGGTTTGAATCCTTTTTGTTTTTCCAACATTCATCCATCAGGGAGGGGAGATGTTGTGTTATTGTATTAACCGGATATAGATGTGACTTTCGGTGAAAGAACAATCTGGGACGTTTTGCAATAATAAACTTTGCGAATTCTAATTCACCATTTAACCTAACTGTATCTGCCTGTATAAACTAACAATGTTCAGCCAAAATAATAGAGCCAATGCTTGTGCGACATTGCTCTTTAAAAGAACACACACAGGCTCGGTTTGCAAAATGATAAGCAGATACCATACTTGATCTTCGAGGAATTCCTCACACACATATCTCCGACACACATTCACAATTCGGGACTAGAACCTACATGTATCACTTTTGATATCTGCTAGATAAAGCTTATATATATTTGGAGAACGTTCAAAAGTTTTTAAAAATCAAACCAAAAACATTATTACAAAAAAATCTTTCCAAGTGTCGATAATTTACTGACGGTATTGTTGTTAACTTGTCAGAAGTTGAGCATCCACTTCAATCCCGGGCAGAAAACGCCTTTCTGCAGCCGTTTCGGTTTGGCAGAATTATTGCAAAAATCTTTTTAAAAATATGGAGATGGGGTGCTGTGAACTGATTTTTATTAAATATCATAGCAGGCCATGGAACCAATGTTTGGATACTGTGCTATACAAACTATTCAAATTATTTCATGTATTTTGCATCCGGTTACGTCACATGACACATACTGTATTACCCAAAATGCATCAAGGAAAGGGGTCTGTGGAAAATTTCTGATGGGCTTAGGATGAACAAGAAAGTATTGCCCAAGTGACTTTTCATCGCATCCATCTCGGTCGAATGAGAGGTTTATTTCACCATTGTGTATTACAATAGGATAAAAATGTTTCTAAGATTCATATTATTTCTTTTTTAAGAAGTGTTGCTATATATTTTGAGTATAAATCAACCCCTTAGTTGGGTCAGCATCTTTTTGGTTCCTAACAATTCAAGCTCAGCTGGTATAGGAGCTTTTTTACAGCTTTTGTTTTTGATGGTAACACCGTGAGAATATTGTTTTGTAAGTCTAATTGTTATATTTATAATTTCTTTGGTTCGATTTTTATTGAGTGAAAGTTAACTAGGTACTGTTCTCTTGTTACTTGTGTACCATTTTGTTAAAAGCTCTGTATCACGTAGAGTATGATCGGGGTAGTACAAAATATATTTTTGTATACAAAGCGTTATCGAATACAAGAAAATCGTTTACTGAATGCAATTTTGCTTCCGTTTAGATAACCAGGAAATAAACAAATGTAAAGGGTTGCCCATAATCTCAGCGGTGATAATTGTTTGCTAGATAGGTTTAACCTAAATACATATCATATAGGTAAGGTGAAGCAGGTCGGTTTTCCGTTAAAGCTCGTTTAAAAAGTAGTGGAAGTATTATTAAGCTATTGCTGAAATTATTTATATGGAAAAACCAAGTTTTGTCCGACTTTTGAAGAGCCGAAGTTGCCTGTACTTTTAACTACAATTATTAATGTTGTGATACAATAAGCTCGTAGGATATAGTTAAATACCATTGTGAATGCCAGCTGTTACTGCTTGTGAATTTCAATATGAAGTTCACTGAACTCGAGTTTCCGATGAGTATCTTAGAATATTGTTGTTTCAATATGCTGTTCCATTCAGGGTAAATATATCTTTAAAAAAGATTATTAAAAAATAATCACCCTGTCAGTTAAAAAAGATTCATATGTTATGACTATGTAATATAACAACTCAGAAATTCTTAATTATCGCAATCAAGAACTTTTTAGCTTTTATTAATGACACAGCGTACTCTTTCCAGTCATTTCATATTGCGCTAACTTATAGGTGATATTTACATTTATTTTGCTAAAATAGTTATCATAGTGAAAAGCCTGCAGCAAACAAGATTCCTTGAATGGCTACACTGCAGACATGATGTCTAATTAAGTAGAGTGTGTTCATGAAAAAGAATTCATTCAAATGCATGCATAATATTCTATTCCCCAAATGTTCTGTGCTCAATATTATAGCTTGTTGCGTTGTTATTATAGTATAGTTGCGTTCAAAGAGTTGGTTTTGTGTGTATTTCACGTGTCATTTTAAAATATGTTGCTGATTATGAAATTATTTCAACACATTGTAGGTAGATACCTGAAATGAGTGAATGAGAGGTTTGCCCTTATCGCTAGACTCGACCAAGATGAGTCGCAGTGCTTGGGAGAGTCCACCACATATTAACAGTGATCTTGATGGTTTGACATTCAATTCGTCTTCCTCCCGGCAATCCGCAGTTGGCATCAGTAGATCACAAGATGATGCCACTGTGAGCTACCACTTTCAAAGACCGCAAAGCGAAAATGATCTTCAAACTTATGGTGGTGGGAAAAGATGGGCAGTTGGTGATGACATGCTAGTTGAGCAGGTATATGTCTTTCCCAAGTGCCGATATATGTAATTCAGTGGTTTGAAAGTAGATATTTGTAGTCCCACAAGCATTTGATTTTGTTGGTATAAACCAGTTCCCTAAAAAATGTTTAAATTTGTGCTCATAATGCGTAGGTGAATTCATGCAAGTATGGCATTCATATCAATCGCTACATATTATATGTAATTTCAGTTGGCAACTTCATAAGTAGATTTTTGCAGTTTGGTGTTTGCTAAAGTATATGCTTGTTGTGTTGGACACCTTCCTTAGCGGTTATATTTTTGTTAGTTTCTATTGTCTATCAGAAGCGTTGGATCTGCTTTTCTCTGTTTGGTCTCAATCATGTATACACGCTGTCTTAGGTGAAACTTGCAAGGCCTTTCATTTTATCGACAAAATGTTCCGAATTTTTTCGTGTGTTAGTGGAGCCAATAGCAATAAAGTCACCATTGAATGCATTCCTATACATATAATAAAAATGGGATTGTAAAAAGTGACCATGAACTTGCAGCTTCATTGTCCAATATACAACTTGTGGTGATATCAAATACCCAATTTCATATTACCGGTAAGCATAAAACATCAATAAGATTTTGCACTCAACCTAAATACCCAGCCAAATTTACTATGTTGACTTTGCCTTGATCAGGTACCTTGGTGCCTCTCCATTCCGCATTATAAACATATCCTTAGCAAACAAACATGCAGCTCATTTCACTATAATTCGATAATTCTCACAAGGGAAAAGTAATTAAGAAATCATTTCTCATGATGTACTTTTCCATCTTTGCGTCAATGAATATTCTCAGAGCATATGCATGATCTGCAAAGTCAATGTGTAATTACAGAGTTCCACAATTGACTGAAATCACTTCTATGTTGTCAAGGGGAAAGCGTTTTGAAACTATCTATACTAGAAATAATCATATCCTAATCAATAAATAGATTTAGTGGTAGATTCATTGTTGTGGTAATGTTTCTCCTGGCATTGTTGTCCAGTTGAAGACGATGAATGCAGTTTGTTTGAAACAGCTTTTTATTATTGCGAGGCTGTTACGTCTTTTGAAAGCATTAATTTATCATGTCATCTGTATGTATTAATATTACAAACATTGGCAAGTTTGTTAAAACACAATTAAAGTCACTTTAGCCTCAATGGCAACGTGGATGAGACAGATTTTTAGGTTGTTAGTTTAAAGTTCCTCAAAGACCCTATGCAACTCACTTGTCAATTACAGTAAAACCTCTAATGAACGGCATGGCGCTCCATTCTTCAACCTTTCCTCTATAGTGGCGATCAATTGGAGGCGGCATTCAAATAGAGGCTGGTGGTCTATTTTTCTAATGGCTCCTCAGAATTTTCGGAAGATGGATTTAGCCCTATTACGGGCGAAGCGAATGTTGCTTATATTTGGCTTTATTTTTTTGCGGAGTGATATTAAACCTTTTGTGTGCAATAAATCTGCTAACTTACCTTCAACTAGTTGTCAAATATCTCTTTATAAATGTGCATCGAGAAACGTAATATAATCGAGAAATATCTCTACTAGTTGATATCCATTGCTTGCAATCGACATGCGATGATATTATAGCATCTGTCCTTCTTTGCAATTTGTTGGCATTTTCAATTTTTATTTCATTCCAAAGTTGAAGACATTTCTATTTGTATCCATATTTAACAATCTTGCAAAAAAGCTCATTGCACTCACTGATAAGTTTGCTGCAGTTTGCAGCCAAAACTAGCTTTTTATGTGCAATAGAAGTGGAGTTATGAGCATCAATCCATTGTAAGCCGTGTTAAGATAGCCACAAGGACGCTTTTAAATAACGGGCTTTTAATCCGCATATTTATAAGTTATACAATAATAATCGATCAAATGATACAAATATATATTCATGAACAAGTGACATAATTGAACCATACTTCTATTACATGCAGAAACAAAAATTAACGTTTTTAAAACAAAAATATTTCCATCGTTTGCTCAGATAGCTGCGTTCTGATTGTTGCTTTTGATGGAACGAACGTGTAGTTGTCCAATACCTTCCACAATATCTTCTGGCCTCAACTCTTCTTCTGCACTGCTGAGCTAGTCGATATTAGCGTCCAAACATTCTTTGGCAGAGCAAAACTTTCACCCGCTGCATTTAGCACTAATGCAGTGCTAAAAGTCTGCTCACTAAACGTAACCTTCGGTCCAAAACTTGCAAACCGGTTCTTATATGCATGTCCTTCGAAGTATTAGGACTGCGTTAAACGAGGAACTACTATTAGCATGAGACAGTTAGTAGTTATTTCTATTTCGTTGCTTTCAAAGTTTCCATCTACCATCGTAAAGTTAAACCGCTTTTTTCTATATATATGTACATGTAGTACTTTCAAGTAGAAAGACGGCGTTAAACAAGGAACCGCTAATAGCCTGAGACAGCAATTATTTCTATAGCGTTGCTTTAAAAGTTCATCTACCATTGTAAATTTAAGCCAGTTTTTTTATATATGTAGGCTGCTTCAAAGTAGAAAGACCAAGTAGAAGTTCAAAGCATTAAAGAGAGAACTACTACTAGCCTGAGACCGTTATCGATTATTTTTATGGTGTTGCTTTCAAAGTTTTAATGGAAAAAAACGAAAAGCTTTGGAATCGGACAACAAAAGAATTAATTGTATTAATAATAAATTGTGTATATCAATAACGATTTTGTGGACACCTATCTCCTGATCAGTTGATATTAGTGGCTTGTAAAGATCAAATAATGTCAAAGTGGCGGTCAAATGGAGGTGGTGTTCAATTGGAGAGTGGCGGTCTATCTTTCAACCTTTTTCTCAGGGTGGCGGTCAATGGAGGTGTCGTTCAAATAGAGGTGGCATTCAATTAAAGGTTTTACGGTAGTTGAGTTTGCTATAGTTGTGCTATGGTTTTTAATAATAGTTATGTACTTGGTATAATTGATTTTGTAGATACCCATGCACGGTTGTGTATATTTTGAATTCAAGAATTAATATTAGACAAAGCCATTTGTACTGTAATTGTGCAAATGTTTCTGTTGCTATCTTTGCTGATTGTATCCATAGTAAACGGGAGCACTCTTGTCTCATTCTATACACCTGATATTTGCTTTTTACTTCAAAACATTTGCAAGCATGACTAGGCAGTATCATCTGCAGCCACAATTGCCATTTCGTATATCAAGCTAGTAGATCTTTGAACATTCTTGACAGCTTATCAATAAGTATATTTACGGTTAGATATAAACATGCCTATTCTTATATGTAATGGTTGGCATTCTTTCACTTTCGCAAAATATATTCCTTCCAGCTGAATCACCAGTTGCTTAGTATCATTTTAGTTGAGCCTTGCGACAGGATGCCATGAATGTGATTTCCTGACATTTTTGATGCATTGTTATATTAATGTTGTGGTTGGCAATGGCTTACAGTCGGTATTGCCTATAGAAGAGTTAGTTATTTGTTAGTTTGAACCTTTTCTGTCAATTACTGCTATGCTAAGCAGTACATTCCACAGCGCAAGAAAAGTATTCACTCAAAGATTTGCGTTACCATTGCAGGCCAAAAGTGTAAGTGACTTGGAGAGGGAGTTTCACAATGTTAATCTCGTTGGCAGTGATGTAAGTTGACTATCATGATCTGTGACTAACACTCGATGATTCAGGCTTGTCATGTGACCACCTCAGACAACGGGACATTTTTTGCTTATACCGAATAGGCTAGTTACTCATCAATCCTGATACTTGCTCTTTTATGGCTCAGTGATACACATTTCTAGATGGTAGATCTCTTTTATTATGAATAAACAGATTATTATTTTCCTATCTGAGATTTTTCAGATATTGCAGATAATTGGCTGGTTTATGCGTTTATAGTAATTGCATAGGCACAATGGTCTGCATAGTGCTTTTCATTATTATACTAAGCTAGACTGCTTTCCCTTCATTTGCTTAGGGTGTTGGCGTGTATACAGATTGCCTTTCTTGCCCTGAATAAGTGTTCTAATCTTCATTCATACCTCCGCTAGACCTCTAAACATAAGCGCAAACATAGCTTGATCAATATTCAAATTAGGCAAACAACGTCAGCTGTGTTGTTAGCAAACGTCAGTGCGTTGGTCATTGCACTCGCATTCACTCTTCGTCAGTCTGCGCTCAGAGTCATAATGGTGATGACTCTGGATTGGTTTCAGTTTTCGGCTAAGAAGTTTTGGGAGATCGACGATGGACACGTGTCAGATAGTAAGGGTGCCATGTTTTCAGCCAGCAGTCCGTGGAGTCCTCGAGCTAGTACATGGAGTTCACCAACCACAGGTATGTAAATATCTGTGCTGGCAGTGTTAGACTGTGATAGTGACAGGCTATTAAATGGTAAGTATTATTGGTTTTGCCATTTTTCGTTTTCAACAAAAGATTAAGCTTTTGTAGCCTGTGAGGTTTTTGTTTATTTAACAGTAAAATTAGTTTTGAAATATGTATACTTTGTGCATTTCTGACAAAAACTGCCAACAAATAACATCAGGATTTGATATATAAAGCCAGCATTTCGCATTCCAATTTCAGCTCTGCTCTGATCATGTGGTTCTGACTTTAAACAATTAATTTGTATTTAATTTTTTCCTCATACCTTGTGTGGTCATACATGGCTTGATAGTTAAAATTTTCTGTGTTTATGAGCGATCAAGAAATAACCAATGGACATTATATATTGACATAACCACCTAAAGGAAATAGTTACAGTAATTTAATTCATTGTTTTTGTGTGCCCTTATTTTCTACTGTCATTATGTTATTAGATCATACTGTTGCTCAAACATTGTCACCAAGTGGACATAGAGCATTTCAGAGTGGCTTGGGTACAGATATGGTTGAATACATGCTGGGTGATCCGCTTCGCAAAAACCTTCCCAAATTGCGAGGCATCAAACACCATGACTTTGTAAGTACTGATTATAATCCTACAGTGCTGATTGATTCATCTTATCAGTATCCCCAACAGCACAGCCATTATAAGGATTTGCATTTCCCATTTTGTTTGCTTCATCCATCAGCTAATTGAAAAAAAGTTAAAGCTTTAGGCGTGGGTCTTGCTTAGATTGCTCCTGCTTCAACAGGCCAGCCAGCATATATAGCGAGGAGATTGTTTTAATGAATTCTCTCCATCTCCTTTGTGAAAGAGTTCATGATATTGAAATGATCAAATCCATTCAATGATTTACAATGACTAGCTTATCGTTCTTGGGAATCTTTACACATGATCATCAGTTGTCGCTGACATATATTCGCATGATTCATTTCATCACTCTGAGACTTATCGAAATATTGCCTCAACGTGTTTTAATATATTCATATTCTCATTTTCTTGGCATAATGACATTTTCGTGTGCACTTTCTGTCATATAAAGCTTTAACACAATAAACCATATTGGTCTTCTTTCATAAACTCACAATTCTGTCATTATGCTGTTAATTGCAATTTTTGCGCTGTTTGTTGGCTACTCATAGATGCCCACAGCTAATTGCAGTTAGAGTGTATTTATTCGAATTCTAGTGGAATCATTTGTAACTTATCAGTAATCAATGAAGTGTCTCTTTAGCAACCATTTAGACATGAAGGGCAATATGATACTAGATTGGCTGTATAGAATGACAACGCTTGTTTTCTTTTGCCTGCCATACTGTCTTGTGTCTTGCTTGACATGTTGACGTGGAGATGATGCGCCCACAATTTTTGACCTATCAGTATTAAAGTAATTTGATGTATTGAGCTGAAATTTATTTTCCAAATTAATAAATAGGGTTGCCAATTATTTATTATCGGTCACATGCTAGGACTGTTTTTTTCCACTGTTTTACATATTTTTTAGAGCCACGACCCTGAGAATGATGGACAGCCAACTGGTAAGATAAGTAGCAAGACCTCTTCTCCTTTTGAGCCAATAGACAACAACAATAAAAGTGGTGACAGCCAATCAGAACTGCTTATTAATAGTGGAGACGATGGGTACAGGTTAGTTCGCTTGGATCGTTTTAGTATTTAGGTGAAGGCCTGTTATCTGGTTTGTTGTAAATATTCTACCATAGCGATTGCTTTAGCCAGGTAGTAGTCATAAAAACTTACTGTTTGTTTTACTTTCAATATCACATCAGCCAAAACTCACCATGTGTTCAATTTTTCCATGGAAAACTAACTATTACAAGAGTGACATGAAATTTTTAACAATGTTGAGAACTGTTTTGAAATATTGCATTCGTTATAATAACTGCGGGACGCAATATTAGGCAGTGACAGAGAATGAACTTCAATTCCTTAGCAAGGTGTACCAGTAGAAATTGACTTCAATCACAATACGTTAATAATTTTATCCACGGTAGAAGTAAATTTTATAATCTTCAGTAATCTTAGTTCACGATTGGACAAAACTGGATATAATGGATGGACAAGGGTATACGCAACATCTAGTGCACAAAGTGTGTTAGCTGGGTTGTTAGTAAGCTACCTAACAATAGCAATACTTGTGTAGCAGCTTGTGAACACGCGTCAAACAATTTTATCTGAGGAAATTACTTTCGGTTAGTATAAAGTTGTCTCTCCCGTAATCATTTTCCAAAAAGTGCAGGTTACAGTGTTGAGCTTTCTTAAAAAAAGTTGGTGATTTCCTTATTAAGTCATGTTGTTTAAATTTTTTTGTTGCAAGTTCTTGTAACTGTTTTACTGCTGGTTTACCTGCTGGCATTCATTTGTCATACCAACAGTTGTTTATTAAGCACCAAGGGAGTGCGTGAGTACCTGACATCTGAGACTCTCAGAGAATATCTTTGGTAAAGCTGGGAAGCGGAATACGAAATGTCATGCACAATATGTCCTAGAACAGAAGGGCTTGTAGTGCATGACATGGCTTTTGCTTCCCAGCTTCTTAATGTTGAATGGCTGAGATTCTGGCATCTGGTAGGGTGCTTAGGACTGAGTCGCCACTGTCCAAGCTCGTTCGGGACGATGAACCACCCAATCCTCCTTCCATCATTGGCTCCACCCCAACAAAGAAGCCTTCATCCTCATCTCGCGATACCTATGCTCCCATTCTCCCCCAAACCTCAAGTATGGATCAGCTGAATGCCTCTCAAGGTGAGATTCTCGCTTTCACATACGTCTCTCATCACTCGCGTCATTTGACAGAGAGAAACGAGCAGTTTTTTTTTCAATAAAGTGATAGTTTTCAGCATTGTTTTTAACTCATCTGTTATAAATTTAAAAAACACTAAACCATTAAACGTTGATACAAAACCTTTTGTTTTTACCTTGCTGTGTGATTTGCTCTTGAAAACTAACCTGCTGTTCCTTGATGAAGGTAACGCATGTCATTTTTGTGTACCAACTACTCTGCTTATCAATCGCCACAAATATCACATGCTTTTCATAAACCCTACATTTAGGTATTGGTTGGGCATTTGCAACTATCTGAATAAATGAAATACAGTCTGTAGATGTGCCCATGTATCATTAATAAGCATTGGTGTGCTGATTACAGGCTATGGGTTATCAATAAACAGTAGTACTGTTGAAGCCTTACCTTACCCAGAATTCTCTCCTATGGGTGCCCCACCCTCTCTAGACTCCCCGGCCGGACAATTCAATACCATGTCTGCTCCACCCCTTGACATCTATCCCAACTCTACTGTTCAGGTAAGCATATTTCTAACCTCCAGTCTGAAGGTTATGTTGCCGTCTCGTTTAGTAGTTCAAACTACTGCCAACTTGTATTATTTCTGTTGTAGGCGTGATTATATAGATCGTCCATTTTTTATTGTCTCGTGTTATGGCTGGCTTTGATAGTTCAGTAATGAGCAAAAATAAAAGTTGTGACTCTTTGTCTGTTGAATGCATTTTTATATGCTGCAAAGCAATTTTCAATCTATTGATATTTTATATCAACTAGTCTCAAGGCAATAGATTCGGTCACTCAAAGATGATGAGCCAGGCACCAGCTAACTATCAACAACAGACTGGACACCATCCTCAGCCTTCTCTCAACCTCAGTATGCCACAGCCTTCTCTCCAACCAGTCCCACAACAACCCCCGACTCCTGGTGGCCAGCCTGCCGCTCAGATGCCCTACACTGTCGTTAATGCCCCACCACCCCAACAGTTCACCATGGCCCAGCAGCAGATGGGTAAGCCACATGTCAAACGTAAAACACAATCAGTAATACTGCTACGTCGTGATCAGAAAGTTGTCTTATCTTTTGTGCCATGCTTTGTCTGTAAGTATTTTTTCTGGGAGTGTAAGTTTCATATTGTACATAGAAATCGTGTTAGTTGAGCAAGGTACAAGACAAACCTTAAATCAGCCATATTGAACAGCTATGCAAGGCAGCGTTTGAAATTAAGATGTGATCATACTATGGAGAGACCTCCCCTTCAATTTTTAGAGTACTTATATCCATTGAACTATTAGAGTTGCCATAGCTTCGCTCTATAAAGATTTAACTTGATAACTATTGAAATTTTAGCATTGCTTTTGTTTTCAGCCGCGATTTACCGGCTGTCTAAAATAGCTTGTATGCTGCAAGTAAATATTGCCCAGTGATACATTCACTCGTACAATATACATGTACATGTTCAATGCTGACTGCATTGAACATGTATTTGCAGTTGATGTCTGTATTTAAGGTTTCTGTTTTTATTTGCAGGTCACAACTCTGCTATTCCCAGCCATACTAACTCTCCCAACATGCCCCCCAACACTAACCCCCCTTCACAAGCTGTATTCGCTCACCCGTCATATCTCATCAATGGACAGGAACCATATGCTGTTAGCATGCCTGTAGCAGGTAAGCTTCATGTGGACAGTCCGAATTATGATCCTCACCGGTAGGTTAGTGAATTGATATCAAATCTCCATCATTCTTCTTCACATCACTCTGCCTATTAGTCAAGGAACAGTCCAGCTAATTGAGTAACAGCTCAAGTGCTTCTTTCAATGGCTTCCGGTGTCGGGTTTTCTTAGATGTCTCGGGTGTAGATGTCTTGCTGTAGTCATTAGTGGCGGCCCAAACCTCAGCATCCCATTTTCAAGTTTGAATGTCAATGCAATAATTAGTAGCATTCTTATAGTGCTTTTTTCTTTTTTTAAATCCTAAAGTTTTAGATAATGGGCACGCTCCATAACTTTTATAGCTACTGGCATGGAGTGGCCAATTGACATTGTGATCATAATAGTGAAAAATTGGTGAAGCCGATCAAATCACTGGGATACAAGAAGTCATGAGCAATGTTTTCTAGTTATACGTAGTCCCTAGCAGCAACAGATATTTGTATCACATGGGCACTGAGCTAAATTGATTGTCCCCTTTCATTCGAGTCACTACTAGTCTACTACTAGTGTACTAGTTGTATTCATGTATAAAGCTTCTATTAACAAAAACGATCAGCCAATTAATGATTGTACTCCATCAGCTAGAGCTGATATTTCTAGTAGATAAGGGCTGCTCGACCTGATTACTTGTGTTGGTCCGAATAGAGGCCTGTCTGCTATCTAGTCCTTCAAAATCAGCATTGCTGTGTGCGAGAGATACTAATATGGAGGTGCGTTGATGGCTTATTCGAACAGCGACTATGCAGCTGGTTTTATAATCATATGGTGTTCAAAGGGCAAAATCTGTAAACAGTTTGTATCATGAGTGGTGTCTTCAAGTATTTGCTTATACAAGCATAAATAACTCACTGACTATCAGTGCCGCTGTTAGACTTGAACCAAATGTTTGTTCAAAGTTGCTTAGTAAATCAAGAAGAATGAGACCGACAATAATCAGTGTCTTACAGATTTTAGATTGGCCATTCCCATTGGCAGGCACTCAGCTAAATGTTTTCTCTATGTTCTTCAGCAGGTCAAATGGTTCCAACACAGCTTGTACAGATGCCATGGGGGTTTTATCCTGCCAACATCATTTCACAGCAGAATCAGGCTCAGCCAAATCAGCAGGTGAATAATCAGCAGCAGAGAATGGGAGGCGATCAACGACCTCTGACTCCTGGCCAGCAAAACAATATGCAGTCGGGTGATGGATCCTTCCAGCCAATTAATCCTCCTCAAATGCAAATGCCAAGCAATGTGGTTGATGTGAATGGTGAGCATTTCTGTTGCTTCTGGTGATTTCCAGTTTGCTCTCAGTTCAGTTCGTTCCATACCGTTAGTTTGTCCTTGTGCCATATACTCATTTTTTACATCAATTGGGTATCATTTCCATTACCCTCCTTAGCCCTTGTTTGCCTGATGCTTCCACATTTCACTTTCCCAACCAAATGTCATGGGTCTGCCAGTCATCTATAATACTCAGGAGACAATTCTGCATTAATATTTAGCTGTTACGATTGTATGTATGTGTGACCTTGGAGCTGTCACACATTTTTCAATGGAGCATCTCTTTGTACAAGTGAAAAACTGTGGGTCTAAATGTGTGACTAGCATAGTTTTGGACTGTGAATTAACACAATTTACCTGCCCTGACGGTCGACACTAAAATAGTTGGATACTTAGATAATATATGCACTGAATTTTTGTTTTTGGAAAGCGACATCAGCACCAATATACTTCTTCCCTTTAATAACTAGTTCAAAACCTTTGTAATGCTTTGAGGACATAACCCATTATTACTTAGAGTTGTTTTCTCGCGAAATCTTGATATAACCGTAATTTTAGTTGCAGTTTACTCCAGTGGTTTTAGACGAAATATTTAGCTACTGTTTTATCTACAATGTTGGACAGTAAAATGTGTCTCAAATAATAATTCACCTCGCAAATGCAAGTTAGCAGTATCCAGGATAATCGGTGGATCAGCGAGTACCAAAGAGTATCTTTATAATGAGGGTTCAGCGCTAGAATGAAGTAAGTCTTTTGGTGAGTTTTAAAATGGAATATAGCTGGCTTGGCTGACAGAAAGCAGTAGTATTATTCATTGTAAAAAAGTAATAGTGAATTCAATTTGTCTATAGCTTGCTCTGAGTCCTAAACTTCCATGTTTCCGTGTAGTAGTCATATCTTACTTGAAGACTTCTCCAGATGGGATGTAGTTGTACAAGATGGTTCCGGTTACCCTTTCACGCAACCTCATTCGTCGAAATATTTTCACAAATATACTTCACGCATTCAATAAAACCATGTCTATTGTTCTTAGGCGTCTGTATTATCGTCATTTTAATGCTGTCACGTTCAGCTCTGATGTCTTATAACCTACCGTGAAAATTCGTTTAATTTTTTAGCCTTAGCTCGAAGGAGTACATATCATTGTCTGATAAACATGACGAGTCTGTTGGTTACATGTGATAATCGGAAAATGCTGCAGAAATTATTCGCGAAGCATGGGTCACATGGTCAGATTACCACTAGATGATTAGACCAAGTCGAAACAAAACTGTAAAGTAGCGAGCATCTATATTTGATATGGGGTCTTCGGTAAAACCCGAAGTGTTTGTCATAAACTAGTGCTACGGGAAGTTTTATATTGAACCTTTTATTGGGCTTTCAATTTACGTGAAAACATCACGTGACAAAACAATAACCAAATGTAATGACTACGTCAGAGAAATAAACTGATTCCGATCTACAGCGGTTTCGTGATGGCTGCGATCAACTATTCGTTTTTGAGCTTTTAAGAGCTTGTAATCACATTTCCACATATCTTGCACCTACAACACAGCAGAGTAAGACATGGTGAATCTTTTGATACCAAATAACCGTAATGTGAATTTTGTTGCAAGTCAACCTTTAAGATTCATTCAATTAAATTTGGCGCTCATTTTTATGTTTTGGCTGATGTTTGAGATGTTATCGTTCTTTTTATAAACTTGCACATGAGTGACAGAAAGTTTTCATGCTTAGATATTCATCACCATATTTTTTTAACGTGGTTGGCATAGATTTTTATATGGTTAATGATGTATTCAAGAACATCTACAGTGTCTGAAATGGCAAGCAGTAAAATCAGTCAACAAAAATCAGGTATTAGTAGTAAAATGGAGAGATGGTTTCTTCTTTTTAACAGCAGATACGGTTGAGACGCTAGCTACTGAGGAAGAACCTAAAGGGTATCGCTAGCTTTCAAAATATAATCACTTGCGATAAAGAAAAACCAGGGATTGATCACCACGATCAGATGGCTAGCTGTTATACCAGTAAAAAGATGTTGAAGTGATGAAAAAAACTTCCGTTTATTCAATGTGGAAATCATAAATATGGGAGATTGTTTAGAAGAAAGCTTAGACACTCTTATAATTCATGATGTATCCATTTAGCAAAGAGAAGTAACTGCTGATGCGTTTCCAATGATGTGGCTCACGGCTGTTGAACTTCAGTCAAAATGAATTTGATCACTTTTTTGACAAACTCCCGCCAAAAAATAATAACAGTAACCCAACTCTAGATTGACTCTATCGTAAGAGTCAATCACTCTTAAAAAGCCAGTGAAAAAAGAACTAACTCGCTGTGTTTGAAATGTGCCATACTCGATTGGAGTCCTGATTGAGGATTGACTCGATTCGGTCATATTAGCAAGCAAACCAAAGACTATTTAGGAGAGTCCAAAATACACCAACAGGAGTGATAAAACTGAATAGGATAATTTTAAAAGTGAAAACTGTCTCACCAATAATTTGTTTACTAAAAGCTATAGTATTTGTTGACTGTCATAATAAAAGCAAGTTTGTATTTATTGCAGAAATCAGTAGATATAAGCACAAATAGTAGTAAAAGAAAGGCTCAGGTTACTATGGCTTTGAACCTTTGTGTATTTTTGATTTTTAAAAAAACAAAATAACTCCACTTTCCTAAGTTTCAGCAGTTTGTTTGATTTATTTCTTCGTAAAAGTTATTATATTCCAGATATGGTATTTAGGCTTTCGGCCAGATATTTATCCAATTGTTTTTAACTGAAAATATAATTTATTTGTAGTTCCCATATTATTTGCATATTGTTTAAACCAAATGTGTGACGAGTTCCTCACACATTTGGTTTAAACTGAATCGGTTCTTCTCTTATTTTGCTTTCGTCCTAGCAAACACTTGTATTAGTAATTTCAAAGCAAGAGAAAATTTGTGTACGTGACCAGTCTCTAGATATTAAAGCCATTGCAAACAATCAGTCCTCAAAGTGTTAAAAGACTTATTATAGGCTCATTTCAGACAGCCGGTTACAGTTGCATAGTCATTGTAAATGTTTTACTCCGGTTGGATGTTGTAAAACTAAAACCTTGACAACTATTTCAGCCTGTTTGAGCTAGATTGGTATGCGAAAAGGTAGCAGTTGTTCAAAAGGAATGAGCAAATAAACTTCTCAAGGTTCATTGACACATAATCTTTATCCAAAGGTATCAAGTTTTTAATTATTCCTCTGGTTATATTGACCCTAGTGCGTTGGCATCAATATTTACCCAATGCGGTGAATATTGAGTATCTCACGTAAAAAACATTTTCACTTTCGTATAACTTGCTACTGGTAGTTTGAACCAACTGAAATGCTGACTTTGATTGACAATATATTGGCAGGTGATGATGAGTAATTATTGCTATTAACCATATGTGTTACTGATCTGAAATTACCATGAAATTGAATCTACATGTAGTGCTGTGAAATCTAGTGCAGTGTAGTCACTATAATGTCCTTCAAATGTAAATGTCAAAAAACTAACAGCAACGCAAAATTCATGTTTAGGCAAACTTTTTGTGAATTGAAAAGTGAGTTGTAACAGTTGGAGAAGAATAAAACGGAGTCATTGCAAATTGCTTGAAATCTGCAGGCAATGGTGGTCAAAATCTGCTTTGATAAAAATATCTAAAACTAAACTGTCGACGCTAAAGGTTATTGTTTTTACCAATCTTCTATGAGAAGTGATTTTAGGCTAATTAAAATATTAATAGATGTCAAGTTTGAAAAATAGCTTAATTAAGTTCAAAATATCTTTGTATCAGTTAAAAAGGTAAACTAACCCGCTATATATAATTTTATCAGTTATATTCAGACACTTGAGGTGTATGTGAATACACCCATCTCGCAGTTCTACGCATGAATCAAATCTGCAAACCTAAAATTGTTTGCAAGTGTACTACCCGCAATAATCTACATTGATATAAAAGCCAACTATAGCTAAAATGTTTATTGCATGCTTAAAGACTCCCTTGTTATATAGTACAAACCGTCTCGCCTTACCCAAATGTTATTGGCGACAGTTTGTGACCTACTCCACTAAGGTCAAACCAATGTTGAAAAGCAAATGCACATTAAACTGCTGTATGGTAACTTATAACTAATTTTATTGTTTGTAGTTGTGATTTAATAAATAAAGTATTTGCAACCAGAAAGGCCATCTCTGACTGTTATGAGTACCGTGCTTTTCGGACTATAAACCGCACCCCTATATAAGCCGCATCTGCTTTATTTCCGAAAAACGATAATAAAACAATACATAGGCCTCAACTCAGGGCGGTGCTTTTTAACACAGCAGCAACTTTCCGGTTTAAAACAGAACAGTGCCTAACAGCATTGTTTCGTATTAACCGACGCTTTTTAACCTATTGTCTAACGAAACAGTACTGTTAGGCCTTGTTTCGTATTTTCTTTCACCGCTAGAGGTACACTAACCGGAGATTCTGGTTAATGCGCCCTAGCGGTGAAAGAAAAAGCCACAGAATAGCCGCACCCCTATATAAGCCGCATGGCTCGAATCGTCAGAAAAAAGTAGCGGCTAATAGTCCGAAAAGTACGGTAGATACTACTTTTCATTCAACTCATGCTATCTTCCTCAAGTATTATTGTCTAACGAAGTATTTGTAGCTGAACTTATTTCAACTTGCAGGATTCCCTGCCATAGTAGCTTTCTATGACCACAATGGACAGTTAGTGACTACCATGAACAATCCGAGAGGTATGCCAGGTGCACCAATTCGCCTTATTTCTCCAGCTCCTATTATGTTCAACGCTAATAATGCTCCGCAAGCTCAACAAGGTAAAATAATATTTAAGGAAATCATACTGATTGTCTTTGCTTTTTTTACATCTTAGCACAACAACCTTGCAGCTTCTGTTATAACCCATTGGATGACAGCATTTGAATTGGCATAACTAGCTGATGCCAACGCATGCGATGCATCATATTTCAGTGTAATTGGTTGAGTCAGACACAGCATTTCCAGGCTTAAAAGTCAATTTTCCCGATCATTCTGCAAGGCAGGGAAACTCTAAACTGCGAAAATTTTACCATTTGAAGGTTTTTTGATATCTATTATTATTCACAGATCTCATGCTATAACAAGAACGTTGGGCAAAAATTTGTAAGTGATACCTGAAACCATAAAAAAATTATTCTTACTACATTTTTTAATATAACTAATAACTACCAAAATGAGCGCAGACAGTAATTCAATAGCAACAAACAAGCCAGCATTAGTTAATAGTGGTAACAGTTTACTAGTCCTTGAACCCATTTCAGTACAAATCAACTAGAATTTCTGAACTTTAGTTTCATCAACACAAAAATCTTGCAATTGTTTCCTCAGAACAATAATAAATAAAGAATATTTTCAAAACACAGTATTTTAATACATTTGCATTTCATTTTTAATGTATATGTAGTATAAAGTTGATATAGTATATAAATAAGTATATGTAGATTAAATTACAACACATTCTCTATGTGATCCCTTATTCAAAATACTTATCGTAGTTTACCAAATATTGAAGGAACTGTTAATAACATGTTATGTATACAAGTTCTGGTGCCAATATGTACACGTTGAAAAAACTTTCTCAGATGTCTTGAAATGATTTTTTGGCTGCCAGTTTGGTTATTTTTAGTAATATATCCTCGAGTGTAAAAGTGTCCTAGGTGTATCTTAATTTAATGTGTATCTTAATTTAATGTGTATCTTAATTTAATGTGTATTTTATACAAGGCGTATCCTAGTTCAAAAGAATATCTATGTATGGTAATTATTATCATGGAGAAGTAGTGTATAACTAAAATTTGTGTTTTAATTACTCTATTATTTTGTTTGGATCAGTAACAATATTATGAGTTTAATTTGTCACTTTTAATTAATCTAAACATGTTGAAGAAATAATAAAACCTGTGTGAGTAAAAATACACTATTTTTATCATTGGAGCTTGTTTTGCAGCACTAATTCAATAGTCCTCTAAATAGATTTACATTTAATAAATGTATAAGTAGGACTATAAACAAATGTTGTCATAAAACATAAGCAGGTTTCTATTTGTCTTTCAAATGATTTCAAAGTGGCTTCATATTTATTAATAGTTTAGAGCTTGTCATAACTATCTAAGACTAGTCATGTGGCAAGCCAAGGAATCAATTTATTATTATTCACCGAAGTACATGTAGGTGTTGTGACTGCCTGTTCAGTGCACCCAGTCACATTTCACTTACTGTATGTTGATCAATATCGGCCTAGGACAATACTCGGTCACTAGTTCCTAGTATTAACATATGTTGGTTGCTTGCTCCAATTGCGTAGTGACTCAATGCATTATCTTGTTTCAAGATTTTACTCGTCATTCGCGTCCATTCCTGGTTTCTTATTTCAAACACAGTTGTTAGTCTTGAGATCAGTAACAATTTTTTGAGTGAATTCAACTCATCATTAATGGGTAGCGCTACGAAACACTAAAATGTGCGTAGCGAGCATATTTGCATGGCTTCGGAGCATACAACTACATAATTACATCAGTAATGGTATTAATGTGTAGGCTGCTGAACAATGTGTGGCCTAGTTCTGCTGAAGTAATATTGCTTAACATATAAAATTCAGCATATCATGGTATTAAGTTAAAGCTGTCGCTGAATCATACATTCGTAGTGTTTGTCACAACAGGATTCAGTGGCAACCCAGTAAATTACAACAACAGTAATGGAGGTCCAGCAAATCTAGGTGCAGTCAGTCAAATAGTTGCTCCTCAACCATTGCCTGTCAGCAATGGACAGGTGAATGGACACAGCTTTCCACAAAATGTCAATATGATGCCGCCTCCTCAGGACTTTGGTGAGTTCTAATGGCGTGTTGTCGAACCTATTGTGTCAATGTGTTTAATTTGGTGGCACTGCAGTGTTTTATAAACTGATTAACTCATGTGTGCCGTGGATGAGCAACTGCTCATTAAAATAGTTGTCATAGGAGGCTACAAGACTGAGAAAGCTGTCATGAACCATTCAAATTTTATTATCTTATTGTTTGCCCTGAAAGTTTGCAATGTTATCTGCTTAATACTTGTATTCGTAGCAGCATTCAAGCTCTGTGTACATTAGCCGATAATCGGGCAGATTTTGAAAACATCTTGATCAGTCGTTAAGTTTCGAAACGTTCTGAGACGACTGAAAATCAGTCAAACTACAGTTTGAACTTGTTCAACTAGCAAGTGATTGTACTGTTGTGACAACTAGTTCAGAGCAGGTCGAGTGTAGTTCTATGCAGAACTAGTTAGCATACGCAAACAACCAATAAGAATGATGAACATATTTTCGTGCATATCAATTTTCAATGTAGATTGGTAAATATGCTTATTTGCAACGCAAATTGCTGGGACAAAAATCAGTCAAAAGTTACCGATGGATTATCAGCTATGGTTTATGTGTTATATTTGGTAGTATTCAAAGAAGCTTTCTTCTAGGCATTGTCTACATTGAGCATCATTTCACAGCGAATCAGTATATAGAGTAGAAAATACAATTCAAGTTAACAATGAAAAATGATTAGATACTGATACAATTATTAAAAACCAAGAAAACAAATGAAAAATCATAATGTAGATGCAATTCTTACTTGAGATAATTTATACAAGTCTATGTGTAAAAGTTCAAAGCTCATTTTTAATTGCGATAGCCGTAAAAACTGGAAGTTCAAGCTGGTGGCGGGACATTTGAAATTGAAACGTCACATTTAAAAATTACAAATTGAAAAAATACATTACGCATTTTAAAATAGATTTTTTTAAATGTTAAAACGAAATGCAAACGCAAAAGGTAATATTAATTAAAAATAAACAGTGCATCCCCATTTAGCTTGTAGCCTGCAATCGCGAGGATACCAGGAAATCTGCTCATTCGCGCATAATTGTGACCGAAAACTGGCTTGTTGATTTTTGAGAAAACTGCCTTAAAGCTTGTTCCCATTGTATCAGCGTATGGTGGAGTTGTTCTCTTGATAATTATTTGCTGACCATGTGCACTGTAGACCAATAGCATCGCCAAGGCAATGTGCATATGTCAGAAGCGCTTCAGCTGTCAAGCTTCCCTATATTTCGCCGAGCAGCCACGACAGTCTGCAATGTGTACTACTTCAATGATGGTGAATGGCTGTCAGAGATTGCTTGATTTATATCTCCCTTCATTATAGTTGCTGTAATACCACTATTTCATCGTTTCGGTGGCCATATTGTGTAATGTGAACGCTGTTGCGGACTATTAGCTGATGTAAATGCAGATGAGTTTGTGATAGTGCAAGCAATTGTGGGATTGACGCCGACATACTGCCATATAGTGTAGTGTGTACCAGCCTTTATAAACAAAAGAGCAATGTCATGCTTTACTTTTTTCTTCTGAAACGAATGACCAACTAGTGCTACCCCAGTTCTGGCACACCAGAATGTTTTTCTTGTTTTGCACACTTGGTAGCGCGCGTATATGCAACAATGGTCAATGTCTTTATTTTCTATACACTTTGTAAATCTACTTTCAGCCATGCCACAAAGGCAAGACTCTTTCCCAGATGGTGCCTACCACAATATGAATATGCAATCCAGCCCAGCGGGTCCCCTTGGTCTCGTACAACCTCCCTCGCCTATGACCCCGCCGGCTCTTGCTGGTGCCACAGGCCTCGGAGTGGGTGAGTTGTTTACAGCCTCTTCCTCATGTTGCTGAAGTTTGCTGTTGTTGTCTTTGATAGGGCAGTTCTCTAGCTTTATTCACCAATTTATTGTAGGCATGGGTTCGGGTGGGCGACTGTATAGCACAGCACCAGGTGCTGAAGGTACATTCAGAAATAACAATCTACCACCATCGCACCACAGCAACAACATAGCCTCTAACACCATGTTTGGAAATCGGCAGTCTAAAGATTCTATGAACATGGGCAGAAGCAGCCTCTTGGAGGACTTCCGTAATAACAGAATTCCCAACCTTCAGCTCAAGGACTTGTCGCACCATGTCGTTGAGTTTTCGCAGGACCAGCACGGATCTAGGTAGGCAAGAAATGGCTGATCCATCCCATGTAGATTTACTGAGTTCGCTTGAGTGCTGTATGCCAGTAACACACTTGTTTGATGTACAGTCTACAAGTCCATTATTCTGATCTGATAGATGGCATAGCGTGTACTTTGCAGCTATCATCAGCTATCATTGGCTATACGATGAAACTTAATCAATATTTAATATGACTGTCTTTACACTGTTGTACCAAATCCATTGTTACAAAGAAATGATTAGATGCCACTCTTCTTTACTACCTTTGACACCGATCAGCATCTACTGACATGTGCTTGATTACTCACAGGTTTATTCAACAAAAGCTGGAGAGAGCCAACATGGTAGAAAAACAGCATATCTTCAACGAGATACTCACAGCTGCCTACAGTCTTATGACTGATGTCTTTGGTAAGTCGGCCGTGTATCTATCATTTGCGATCAATTTTATATATCGTATATGTTAACTGATGCGCATCCTTTGTCTTGTATAAGTGCCAACTGCAAACACACTATTCCTTTCACTACTGCATACATTTCTACTAAGATGGTCGCATGAAATGGTTGCAGTCATCTAATCGTCAGACAATGCAGCACTAGTTCTAGTGGGTCTGCAGAGTTTGTTAAGTTGTATGTTCAGTTCATAGGAACTACTGGTTGCATAGAAATTATGGCAGTGCATTTTCTTATGCTTTGTTGCTGGAGGTTGCTTATGCCTAGCTGCTATTTAATTTAGAAGAATTAGAGTACTTAGTTATACCTACAGTGTATTTTGTAGGTAATTATGTCATTCAAAAGTTCTTTGAGTTTGGCCTGCCTGAGCACAAGCAAACACTTGCGCAGAGGCTCACCGGACATGTGCTGCCTCTAGCAAATCAGATGTATGGATGCAGAGTGATTCAGAAGGCTCTCGAGTCCATTTCTCCCGACATGCAGGTAAGCTTATAATGATAAGTCGTGTTTATATCACAAATGAAATCTCTTTATGTTCAAGTTGCTAACATTTTGTTCAGTTTTAAACAGCAAGTTTACTATCGTAAGCCACCATTTTAATATTTTACTGTTGTTACATGGAGCACCTACTGATGGCTCTCAAAAATTAGATCTCAGGCGATTCACAAGCATTGTAAATATTTACATGGGGCACACCGTGTGAATAACAGCGTTGTTTCTACCCATCATATAAAACCTGCCCAATAGCGAATATCATATGACGGGTGTTAGTGCACTTTAACCGATTTTTATACATCAAAAAAATGTTGGATAATGTTGCTACTTCTGCTATTTGTGGCACACAGCTCAACCACAAACACTCTCAAATTGACTAAGAGGTTGACATTTCATTGTCAAGTCTGTCAGTCAAGTTCATGTCTGAGTGTTGCTAAGTATTAAAAATGAAACAATTGTTTCTAGTTAGATGAACATGTTTGCATTAGGCTTTTCAATTTTTTTGATTTAGTTCTTGGTTCTCCGTTTTGCTACACACAAATTTATATACCTATCAATTTAATAGCATTTTTAGCGTTTCGTGCCTCTTAGCCAGTGAAGCTTGTGTTGATTAGATATTCTAAAGAGTGAAGTGTTGCATTTATAGTTGGATGAGTTAATCTTCAGGAAGGTATTTTATTGTTTATTGATACATCCAAATCTCTTAGCTCAGCAGCTCAGCCCTCAAACTGATAAACATTTTAACCTTTTGCCGGGACTAACAATAAAATGTATGCCGAATGCTGCATGAGTTATTGAGCCGGGTTGCACAAATTTGCTTGATTTTTTATCAAAAAATAGGTGTTGGTAATAAGTCTTAACCGAAGATAGGTATATGGCATTGGCAGTAACTTACACTTGTAACTGACTTGAAAGCGGGAAATATGGTTATGCATTCCACTTTTTGTCTCAAGTGTAGCACCTTGTTGGGCTGGCTCACTTGTAGATCATCACGCAAATAAAATTTTCGCATATGATACTCCTTGGAGTCCCCAAGCTTGAACACCACTGGTCGCTTCATGTAACAATGTGGTTGGTGATGCTTTTTGTTATCTAAAAAATGTTCAGAGGCTGAAGTTTTGTATAAATTCAACCTTGTTGCAGATCTGTTCTCAGTATATTTCATGCCTCTGTTGATTACATATTTACAGATCGGCATAGTGAAAGAGTTGGATGGGCACGTGCTGAGGTGTGTCAAAGATCAAAATGGTAATCATGTGGTGCAGAAGTGTATAGAATGCGTCGACCCAAATCACCTGCAGTTCATAATAGATGCCTTCAGAGGGCAGGTTAGTTGTGCTCAAGTCTAACAGCGTTATGTGACTGCTTAGTACAACTGTATTGAGTCTGACAGCTTTTTAAGTCTCCTTCACAAAATGTTTGTCAGCTTGTATTTCATGCTTCTACAAGGTCAGCTGTCTCAACCGGCTGTGATCTCATTACATCATCTTTGCCTTTTAATCTATTGATTGCCATTGTTGGGGAAATTGCTTAGTTTCACCATGAGTATCATGTTTGTAGGCTTTTTGCTGTTCGCATTCCATTCACCATTACTGCATGTATGTGTGTCATAATGCTCTTATCATCACTGCCATGTTAAACATCTTTATTTTCAATTAAGAATTTGAAGTTGGGCTTCATGTTTGTGTATGTATAAATGGCGTGAAGACCGACCACACTCTTAAAAAAGCAAGCAATACCTTCAGGCTCCTCGTTTGTTTATCATTCAGCAAGTTAAGCCACGTGTTAGGAAATGAAAACGAGGACTATGCTTATTGGCTAACTTTTGAAGCTGACGATGTCAAAGACTGCAATTCATAATAATTATACAAATGGTAATTTGATTTTTGTGCATAGTTGTAAGCAAATAACAATTTATTAATACTAGAAAAGTATTTTATTTAACAAAAAATCTTCATCGGTTAGATATGAATCAACAATTTACCGTTTAACCTCTATGTGAAAGCCATGGCGCTTTATCTTTCAATCCTTTTTCTATAGTGGCAGCAAATAAAGGCTGGCGTTGTATTTTTCAGATAGCTCATCAAAACTTCGCAAAGCTAAATTTAACCATTTTCCGGTGAAGAGAATGTTACCTATATTTTCCACTCTCCTTCGGATAGAGTGACATTAACCCTTTAACATGCAAAAAATCTGCTAACTTACCTTAACTTGTCATAGATCCATAAATAAATATGCATTGGAAAGCCGAGAAATATCTTTACCAGTTGATAGCTATTGCTTGCAATTAACCTTTGATGGTATTATAGGTTGTGCCCTACTTTGAAATTTGTTGGAGCTTTCAATTTTTTATTTTATTCTAAATTTGAAGGCATATTTTTATTTTATAACTGTATTTAACAATGTTGCATAAAAGCTCATTGCACTCATTGATGTTTGGTAGCTTGATGCTTGTAGCTTGCAGCCAAAACTGGCTTTTTATCCACTGTAAGCCGAGCTAAGATAACCGCAAGGATGCCATCAAATAATATGCTATAAATCTGAAAATTTATATTATATACTGATAGTCGATCAAATGCTACAGATATATATACAGTCAAACATGGATAACTCGAACTTCAAGGGACCGAGCAAAAGTGTTCGAATTATCAGAGCGTTCAAGTTATCAGAGCACTGTCACAAGTCCATATATTTACTTATTTATTAGTAGATACATGTACATATACAAACTATAATATAAATCAAAAGCACAAATGGCTTGTTTCAAATTAAATGCTTCTAATGTAAAGTTTAAAACGTTTTTATGAAAAAGTATAGAGATTTTTCTATCACTTGAGATTGGTTTGTTGTTTGAGGTGATGTTATTGCCAGGACGTTTTTCAGATTGACATTGGCAAAACTTGATCGTTGTTGAAATGCTCAAAAGAAAAGACATTTTTTTCTTTTGGGGTTTTACCCACGATCAATTTTGCCGTTTTTTCTTGAAGTTTATGCAAAGATTATCTTACTTTACCTGGGATTTGTTAAGAGCAACACTCCGAGGCAGTTCAATTAGAAGTTTTACGAGGTTTTACGTACATTCTATATCACTCACGTTTTTTTAATAGATACTTATTGAATGTACACACGTATTCTGTGTTTAGGTCAAACGATGAATAGTTTTTTGTAGCTCTGACAACGTTAAAGTTTAATTACAACAATTTTTAAGACGTTTTAAACATTCAACATTCCGACGTTGATTCAACACGGAATCAACGTCGGAAAACTATTCATCACGGGCTAGCCGGGTCACGCACTCAAGGATTTTCGCCACGCACATACAAAACAAAAACAACATGCGATTTTTGTTTTGTATGTGCGTGGCGAAAATCCTTGCGCGCGTGACCCGGCTAGCCCGTGCTACTCATCGTATAGCAGTATAAATCAAATTTCACCAAACCTTTAGAAAAGTCGTTTACAAAAATATTTTGCCGATGGTGGTAATAACGACGCTTATGAATTACGAAAAGATGAAGTTTACCTCTATGGCTTTGAATAAAGTGATTTTCTAAAGCGATAACAACCGTTTCGGTAGCCGTTGGGCAAAAAAACAGTTCAAATTAACAGTGTTGAGTTCTAGTTATCTATAGCAATTTATCATTACGTGGGAACGGACCAAAGGAAATGTTCGAATTAACCATGTGTTCGAGCTATCCGTGGACGAGTTATCCATGTTTGACTGTATATACATATTCAAGAGCAAGTGGCATAAATAAACCATACTTATAATAATGCAAAAAAACAATTTTGCAGTTTCTCGGCCAATTGCATTTTAGATTGTGGCCTTCGTTTAAAAGGATTTCATCTTCTGGCTGTTTAATAGTTTCCACAATGTCTTCTGACTTCAATTCTTCTGCACTGCTGAACTAGTCGATGTAAGCATCCAAATAATTTGTTAGCGGAGCAAAACATTTATGCATTGCATTTTGCATAAATAATGATAAACTTTTAGCCCTATGGACTGTAAGCACAACTTTTAGCCTAAAACTAATCATTCATATACCATCGTAGATGTAACCTTTTTTCACATACGTCCAAGTATCAAGAGTTAAACAAGGAACTACTATTAACCTGGGGCAGCTCATAATTATTTTTATAGTGTTGCTTTCTAAGTTTTAACGAAAAATAAAAAGTTTTAATGTTGGAAAACGAAATTAATCAATTCAAACTGAAAAAGTGAAAGAATTAATTGTTATTGATGTAACCGAGTCATTATTAGTATGATTTTGTGGACACTTTATACTGATTACTTGCTATTATGGATTCGTAAAGATTAAAGAATGTCAGTGGCGTTCAATTAAAGGGTGGCGCTCTATTTTTCAACCCTTCGGTAGTGGCGGTCAAGTAGAGGTGGTGTTCGAATAAAGGTGGTGCTGAATTAGAGGTTTTATGGTATGTAAGAGCAATGCAAGAATTCACATTCAGCAATTGATTGGCAGTCGCACTATTCTATTTAATATAGCAAATTTGCTGCTGCTTCTTTTCATTGAACTGCTCATGCATTGCTCAGTAACTGACTGTTCCTTATAGGATATCCGCCAACGCTTTCTACTTACCTACTTAGCGCAGTGTGACTTGCTTTTTGGAATGATTAAATGGTTGCTAGGCATGTATTATCTGTCTATTCATTTAGCTTACAGAATAGCAGTGTAGTTGCATTTCAACTATTTGTGGATCTTCTTGAACCAAGTTCATAGGATTGTTTCATATGAGTAGCTCTCTCACTTTATCATGGATACTTTATGAAGGTAACTTGTGACAGCAACAATAAAAAGTGGATCAAATGAATAGTCTGATGGGTCATTAAGCCAGCTGGACATTAACAACCATCTGGTGATCGTAGGCATCGTACCCAGCTAATGACTTGTGATCGGTAAATGATTGATTGCCGGTACATCTGTAGTGCTGGCTGTTTACTGTAGGTGTGCACTCTTTCGACACACCCATACGGCTGTCGAGTCATACAGCGCATCCTTGAGCACTGCATACCGGAGCAGACAAATGCTATCCTCTCCGAGTTACACGATCATACCGAAAGGCTTGTGCTTGATCAGTATGGTAATTATGTGATACAGCATGTGCTCGAGCATGGCCGTATGGAAGAGAAGAGCAAAATTGTCTCTCATGTCTCAGGGAATATTCTTCAGCTGAGTCAGCACAAGTTTGCCAGGTATAGTTATTAATCTTTCGTCAACACTGACTGTTACAAGTCTTGTCATCTCTTATGGTTATGGACTACCGGCTCTTACAACTTTTTTAAGTTGCCCATACATGTATACACCTATACATGTATCTACTCCTAAAGTACTTCAAACAAGCATCAGCTTTTTACCTTTCACCATATGTCTCAGCTGATTTTAGATTTGCCTCGAGTGGCAAGCGAGAGTATATTTATGTTATAATATGTTTGGGTTCTGCTGAACTCACAATTCTTTTAGCTGAGTTGATGATGCAATAATTTGCATATACGAGGTCTGATCCAAAAGTTCCAGGAATGGAGCTATAACTCCAAATGCTTTGCTTTAATTTACCTATCTAGTTAGTCCCCTTCAAAGTACTGCCTTGGGCTACCGATACACTTGTCTCACCTCTTCTGCCATGCAGGGCTGAAAGCCATAGTCATCGATGCTGTTTAGCTCTCTCGTTGTTGCACATTGAATCGACTCTATATTGTTAAATCTGGTCCCATTCATAATAAGTTTTAACTTAGATTAAAAAATAACCATAAGTCGCAGGGAACCAAATGTGGAGGATGTGGTAGAGCGGCCACGTTGTTTTAGCGCAATATTGCTTCACAGAAAATGCAGTGCAGGCTGGTGCGTTATTATGGTGCAGCACCCATGAACCTGTGCACCACAGTTTAGGTCTTTTGCGCCTAACTTTTTCTAAAGACTTAAATTTTCAATATAAACATACTGGTTCACAGTAGTACCCTGTGGAAGGCATTCATGGTGTACCACTTCATGAGTATTGAAAACCGCTATCTGCGTGCTCTTTACACCTGACCGAGACATCGTCGCCTTTTTTGGTCATGACTGCGATAGCAAAGAAATTGAGCACTGTTCATATTTCTATGAAAGCTTTAAAGTTGGGCTTTAGCACTGGTTTATGTAAAGATTGAATGTGTTTATACAATGGAGCAGTCGAAAATAAAGCTATAATAGTTTATGGAGCATTGCGATAGGAGCTAACCTGTTTTTTTGCAATAATGGTGGCAATTACAATAACTCTATATCTCTAGCTGATTGATACCCAGGCAAATGATGGTTTCCATCTAGTTTTAAAGCACCAACAGTGTTATCAGTATTAGAAGTGTTATATTAATATTTACTTTTTGTTCGTAAACAATGCTCTAGTAAATCATTAAGAACTAAAGTGTACGTGCCATGCTGACTTAGCAACTGAGGTACTTTGTTTCAAATTGTTCAACTTTTTTAAACACGCTCATGCTCTTACGCAGTATTTCAATTCCCTTTTAAATAAGTAGCAAGTAATGTTCATTTGATTCTTATAACAAGATTTATTTGCTCTCAAGGACGTTTTATTCAAACGTGCATTACCGTACTTTTCAGACTATGTACCGCACGCACCCCTATATAAGCTGCATCTGCTTTATTTTCCAAAAAAAAATGATAATAAAACAATACATAGGCCGCGCCTTTGTATTGGCTGCAGAACTCATGACGGTGCTTTTTAACGCGGCGGCAACTTTGCTGTTTAAAAAGGAACACTGCCTAATGGCATTGTTTCGTATTAACCGACGCTTTTTAACCCGGTACCTAACGGAACAGTACCGTTAGGCATCGTTTCGTTTTTTTCTTTCACCGCTAGAGGCGCACTAACCCGAGATTTTGGTTAATGCTCCCTAGCGGTGAAAAAAAAGCCACAGAATAGCCGCACCCTTATATAAGCCGCATGGCTCAAATCATCAGAAAAAAGTAGCGGCTAATAGTCCGAAAAGTACGGTATTTGTTATTCATCGAGTAATACAAACGGAAGGTACTGACTGAGCAATCTGTGTATTCCTCATAAATATGGCGAGTAGCGACTCCTTAAAAGTTGTTTCATTGGAAGTATACATCTTGGGTGAATGTATGGTTTTGCAGCAACGTGGTGGAAAAGTGTGTCTCATATGGCTCCAGAGCTGAAAAGGCTGTTCTCATAGAGGAAGTGTGCGCAGCTGTTGGAGAAGGAGGACACAGTGCCCTCTACATTATGATGAAGGACCAATATGCTAACTATGTCATTCAGAAGATGTTGGATATCTCCGAACCTAATCAGCGCAAAATCTTGGTGCACAAGATTCGCCCACATGTGGCAACCCTTAGGAAATACACTTATGGTAAACATATAATTGCGAAACTTGAAAAATATCTGATGAAAAACGGAGGAATGGACCTTAGTGGAAGCCCACTCACTCTTCCTAATATCTAGCTTGGACTTGAAAATGACTTGCTCTATATATTTAGCTGTGTGCTCCGTGTGGTAGCTCTGCAAATATTTAGTAGATCTAAGTTATTACGATTTTGACTGCTTCCATCACCCTAATCTAGCAACTGAATGAATGGCTTGTGAGATGTGCGAGTATGTTTAGTGTGCGTGTGTGCATCATGTTAAGGGCGTTGTTATTCGCCACTCTGGGTTCATCCTAATAACAGGTACTTAAGATAAGCATCCGAGAAGCAGTGTAGAGTCGCTGGAATAATTCTGTGTATGCAGACGTCGCTCATGTTTGTTAGTAAGTTATTTGTCTCTCTAGTCAGGTTGAACCTAGTTCGCTGTATGTATAGTGTACATAGTAATTTAATACTTTGCTCTCTTCTGTCTCCTCCCACTCTTGTCTCATTCTTTATCATGCATCCACTCCTTTTTTTCATGAAAGATTGCGTTAGTTCTTGGTTGTACAAAGAATGAAGACATCCCTTGTATTATAGATGTAAATGTAATAACTGTTTGACGACATTCCACAGTTTGGAAAGAAATGTTGATGGTAATTTTATCACAATTTTGGATGGTCCCATCCCTTTTGTTTGATGGGCTACTGTGAATTGTGTCAGTTTGTGCTGCTGCCTACCATCGGCTAGTCGTGCTCAATGATGTCTCGGTGCTATAATTGTATAGTGTACTATAATGGCTGGAGTTTCATTGTCTTTATGCATAGAGCTTACCAACGATATCATGGCTCAATGACAACACATAAAATGCTGTTGATGGAATTTTCAAGTGAGCGTCTTGATAAGACAAACATATGCTGCTCAATGCGTGTGGGTTATAATTCTGGTAGAGTTGTGGGACATTGGTTTTGACTGTTCTTTGATGTTACTAATCGAGGTCAATTCAACTTGTAGACTTATATTGAACGTTCTTCACTTCTTTTAGTTAACAAGTTTTCTGTCGGCTCTTCGATTTTCTAGATGACCCTTAACTTTGCTATGTATGATCTATGATTTATACATGCTGCAGTTGGATTATTTTAATCTTGCTGACTCCTACTCTACTCGTTTCTTCATCTTGAGCAACTGTTATTAAGTAAAACCCAGAAAACACTTACGGGAAAAAGACTTTTCCTATAGCTTTGGCTATCACTAGCTGTACGATTATTTATTTTCACTATTGACAAATTGTTATTGTCTACATTTTGGGTGTTTTCTTCTTCAGATATTCTGTTTCAGTTGATAAGTGTATATTTGTAAACATAAATTTTATGCATGTAATCATCTTTTGTGATGATCTTGCGATGTATGTAAAAGGTAAATAATTTATAAATGTACAAAAATGAAATATATTACATAACCAGCCTTGTATTATTTCAGAGCAATGTTTAAGTTTTCAATCCTCGATGTGGCAGTTTTGCGCTTTGAATGTGTATGTACGGTGTGTTTAATTTAGTCACAATCTGATTGATGCATTTCAGTTAGTGTGACTTGTAAGTGTTTTTTGGCACATTCAACAACCCTGATTGTTCATATGTTATTATATGTAAAGTTTATGCCTTTTATTGTAAGTCAGATGGTAATAAACATCTATCGCGCTCTGTATGCCATTATCTGATAAATCAACCATCAGTCTTAAAAAATCTTCTTGTTTTCCATGTTCGCCACTTGCTTTATGCTTGCCGGTGGCTAGTTATTATGAAGTGTAGCATGCCGGTTCTTTTTCAACTAAATAAAGGCTAAAAGATATGCACTTGTACAACTAGCGATGTGTGGTTATAGCAAATGGCTTGAACTTCTATAGCCCTGTACTTGTTTAAACATGGCAGGCTAAGAAATACTTTTAGGAGCTAAGGCCTAACACGTTGATCTGTTAAATCTACTCGACACCAAATGTGAATGATCTGAAATAGACATGCTCTTCGACGTATAGCTGCACGAGTGTTACATCAAAGTTTGTGTTTGTAGTTCAAGTTACCGTACGTTGAACTATTTCATATAGCTCGCAAATTAGAGAGCAATATATGTGTTACCATCCTTGAGAAACCACTGCTCTTTGGAGATGCAATTTTATTGTTACGGGTTTGCTAGGGCATCTACATTTTCATAGAAATGTTGCATATGAATCTCATGTTGACGTTTACGAAGTTACAGAACCACAATTTCAATAATTTTTGCAACAATGTAAGCGCGTACATCATAAACTCACTTTTAGTCATGAAAAGGACTGCATCAGTAATGTGATCTCATGACATTGACGATTACCTACAACGTAGTGACGATAGCTATTTATTAAGCTTATCAAGGTATTAGAAGTAGAGATGCCCCGATTCTAAATTCACCAGCCGATTCAGATACCGATCCGATATACCGATCCTAATTGAAAAATAATACGATTCAGATCTTTTGTGTTGCATAGATAGTAGCTCATTTTATTATGCAAATACAAACATAATGCAAAGAAAACATGAATATTATTGTATTTATTTGTTTGCATTTATGGAAAAAAATATATACATATTCACATACTGACATACCGTGCATGTAGTAACAAAACAGTCCATGTTTCTTGTAATTTGTAAATAAAGGTAATTACTGTTAGTGGTACAGTTCTATCTGTGATAACGAAGTCCCTCTTCTATTGTTAGATGAACTGCTGTGCCTGTACAAGTTTAGAGCAAATCGATGTTTCTTTTAAAAACCGTTAGTGATTCAATTATCTCAGTAAGACGTCTCTTTTCTTCCATCATTATCAATGTAGCCAAGCGTCCTGAAGGGGGATTCCCTTGCAACAGATGTTGGAGGACAGGCTACATACCGATACGCCACTGGGGTTACCGTTTTTTGTACAATACAAACGATCCATTGTATCGTCAGGATCAAGAGAGTGATAGATAACTTTATGCGTCGACTGTTTAAATTACTTTCGTAATGCTAGTAAATAGAAATATTACACTGTGTTCTTGTTTCCCATTTTTGTTATCTTGTTCGTGATTGCTTGCAATAAAACCTATCGCTGTAATTGGGAAATACCACACTTTTTGTTTACGTTCTGGCTAAAAAGTTTCCTTCGCTGTGTTGATCAGGCTATAGACATGAAATAAATTGTGTGGCAGGCCTGAAATTCATTAAGTAAAAGTAAGAAGCTTACAGCTGATGATTTTTTATTAGTATAGCAGGCTGAAATACAGTTTTCTGCTAAATGGTTGATCTGTAAAAAGTATCGGAAGGTTCAGATTTTTTAAGAAAAGATCGGCCGATACCGATTCAGATACTTGACACTCATATCGGCACCGATACCGATTCCGATACCAAAATCGGGGCAACTCTAATTAGAAGCCTACATCAAGGTATTAGAAGCCTACATCAAGGTATTAGAAGCCTACATCAAGGTATTAGAAGCCTACATCAAGGTATTAGAAGCCTACATCAAGGTATTAGAAGCCTATATCAAGGTATATTACGTGTGTTGGTAAGGGGCACTTTCTGCACCAAGGCAATATTTTTCATTGATCAAATGGTTTGTTAGCATTTTTTCCTGATTTTTAATTACTGGCCCATATACTGTGAAACATGGAGGGTTTTCTTGAAATTTTTATATCGCTTTGTCATCTTATTGACTCCTTAGATTTATATGTAAGTATGTGTTGAGTAAGTTTTCTGCTTTTGGTACTCAGATTCTGAGTAGAGATGATAGGAATCAGTGGTGAAATATTCAGCTTAACTTATCGTGTATTTATTTGTACAACTACAGGCTTTTGCAGTATATTAGGAAGAGAGGTAAGTCAGCAGCTAATTAATTTAATAATCTGGTTGCTAATGTAGATAAACAAACATGTAGATAAAGTGTAATGATATGGAGTTGTCTATACGGAGGGGGTAACTCCTGATTAGTCAACTGTAGATTGTCTAAATAGGCCTTCTCAATCTGCAGGAGACTAATTGCAGAATTGTGTTGCAGCTTGCCAAGAGGTTTTTAGTGAGCACATTTGCAGGGTTGTTCTGAGTTACTACGTATTTGTGGGTAATGTCATTTTGCTCCTTTTCGAAATGGTAGTGGATATCTGTGTTTAATTCGGTTACGATGTTCTGCATTATTGTCAGCTATAGCAATTGTGCCCTGATTGTCGGGGTAGGGACTGTTATGCCTAGCGATACACAGAGGCGTCGTAGGTGAAGTATCTTCTTCGTATACTCAGCTAGAGCCATATGTTCAGCTTCGCAACTGGATAGAGCTACTGTTGGCTGTTTGCGTGTTTTCCAACCTACTGGCGCACTACCTAGTGTACTGATGTAGCCAGTCGTTGATCTTCTATCCTCTATGCTTCCAGCCCAATCTGTATATGCTTTCAGATTGTTGTCGGTAGGTTTGTAGACTAGTGTATACGATTTCGGAACAGGTGCTTGACTGCTGTAACATGCTTCATACTCGGCTTATCTAGGTATTGTCATAGTTTGGATATAGTCCAAGATATATCTGGTCGTGTGGCACTCAAGTAGATTAAACTATCAACGGCTTGACGGTACGGAAACTTACTCGATAGGAAGGCTTGATATTCTTGATTGGTTGCCTTTTGTAGTTGTATGCTCTTTTCAGCGGATGTAATTGCTGCTTTAGCATCTGTCATGTTGAAGCGTTTCAGAATAGCATCGGCATATCTTTCTTGACCCATGTTGTAGTTGCCATCTTCAGTACGTTTGAAGTCGATACCAAGAAACCACTTTAGTTCTTTTCGGTCATCCATTTGGAAATTGCTGTGTAAAGTTTGTTTGATAGAGTTTATGGTTTCTATGTTTTTGGTGGCGATTATTATGTCGTCAACCCAAAATAACATTAGCGAGCTTTCGTCGGTGGGATGTTTGATGTATACGCAGGAGTCGGTTTTGCTTGGTGTGTAGTCTTAAGATTTGAGGAAGTCTGTCAACGCAGCATGTCAATTTTTTCCACTCTGTTGTAGTCCATAAAGCAACATTTTAAGATGGCATGTTAGGCATTTACTGTGGTCGGTCTGTTCATACCCGGTTGGTTGCTCAACGTAAATGTCTTTATCAATAAGAGCATTGAGGTAAGCTTCTTTGACATTCATTTGATGTAGTTGTAGCCTGTCATTAACAGCCTTTTGTAGCAGCATACGGATTGACGTCATCGTAGTAGGCGAGTATGTATTGTCATAATCGATCTCTGCTTGTTGCGAGTAGCCTTTGGCGACGTATGTAGCTTTTTATTGTGCTTCATCGGCTACCGCACCTTGTTTGAGTGTATACACCTATTTGCCTTTTCTTTCGGTACGATCTTTCGGTAACGGTTTTATGTCCAATGTGTCATTGTTTGTCAGAGTTATCATCTCTTTGTTCATAGCTGCTTTCCATTTTGAAGCATCTTCTGAGTTTACTGCTTCATCGTAGGTTTTAGGAATAAACGGTATAGCAGCATATGCATAATCTACTGAAGTCGTCAGTTGATAATCTGTTAGACATGTAGGTGGCTTTCTTTCACGGCTAGATCGACGAGGCGTCTCGGTGTTTTCTGTACTGTTTGGGGTTGGAGTTTTGGTGTCGTTTACTACTGTTTGCTTACTGCCTCTTCGTTGTAGTGGTAGCAGGTCGAGGGTACCATAGTCATCAGTCAGGGGCTGTGTGTCAGCTGTGTTGTTGTCGGGGAGTCGTCTGTACACATGTACATTCCTCGATGTTAGAATTCTATTGGTTTGTGTATCAAAGATGTAGTGACCTTGATTTTTAAGATTAACACTTAGGTAGATACCTGCCTGTTCCTTCGGCTGTAGTTTTTGCTTGTGTCCTTCTGTGTAGAATGTGCACGATGAACCAAAGTCGTGTAGTTCGGTCATATCAGGCTTTATGTTTGTAAATAGTTTGTAAGCAGTTGATTTAGTTCTCCTTTGATACGATTGGTTTCTTATATATACAGCATGGCATACGGCATATGACCAGTATGTTTTTGGTAATGTAGTTCCCGTGATCAGACAGCATGACATTTCTAAAATAGTGCTTCAGGAACGTTCAGATTTTCCATTTTGGTACGGCGAGTGCGGTGTCGTAGTCGTTTGTTTAATACCTCTCTCTGTAAGAATAGATTGAAAGTCACTGCTGAGATACTCACTACCGTTGTCTCTGTGTAATTCGACTACAGTTCTAATCAGTGCAACGTCAGCTAGAAACGTCTTTAGTGCTGTGCTAACTTCATCTTTTGAGCGTTGTGCATCTACAAACAGCATACTAGAAAACTCGTTTACAAAGTTTATAATATATTGGTACCCTTCCTTTGATACCGGGTCGATAGGTCCACATATATCGGTGTGTACATGTTGTAATGTCTTTGTGGCATGTATTGGTGGGTCGTCATTTGACTTGGGTTGCTTAGTTAGTTTGTTTTCTTTGTATGTTTGACAAGAGTTCATGTGTTTCTTAGGCGACGGTGCTATATTCATTTCACGGGTTACATACTGTAGCTGCTGTATATCTTTGTAGTTTGTATGCCCTAATGTCGTATGCCACTCTTCAATTGTACGGGTATTGTATAACAAGTCGTATTTGTTACTATTGTCGTCAGTTTGCAGGAAATACAGCTGACCTTGTTTGACAACATTGAAGTTAGTGTTTTGGAGGTGAGATAAGCTATATTTTTAGCAAATGTAACTTGTGCTCCTGCTTCGGTGGCGGCACAAGCGGAGAACAGACTTGTAAGAAGTGTTGGTGCTAGTATTGCATTTGTAAGTGTGATATTAGTAAGATTGTTTTCTGAGTCGTATATTACAAACTCTGCATTTCCTCTCTTTGTGGCGAGTTTAAAACTGCGATGGCCATCGGCCAGCTGTATGTAATGTTTACTCGAGTCGAATGTGTTGTCATATGTAGTAAAGCGGATGGCATCATTTATGATATGGCACGTAGCTCCACAGTCGACCAACAAACTATTGTAAAAATTGTCTGTATGTTTGTCAGTGTTAGTTATATTATCCGCATGTGTTGTAGGGTTACAGTTGACTGTAAAACTAAATGTTGATGTCAATGCACTGGCTGATGTGTGTTGGTAGCGGTCGGTTTCCTTTTTCTTTTGGAAACATACGAGTGCAACATGACCAGGCCTTTTACAGTATTCACAAGCTAATGTTGACTTTGATCTGCACTCGCCTGCCTTGTGACCTGGTTTCACACATGCCAGACATACCAGTTTGTTATTGAGCGTAGGTTTTTAGTCTTAGGCATATAGTGATATTGTCTAAGTTTAGTGCTAGCTGCCATGGCAGTTGATTATGTTGTAGTATTACAGGCAGCTTCGGTGTTTACATGGTTACGTAGTGCAGCTTTAAATTCGATTAAGGACTTTGTCTGGTCGGTTTGTGTATGCACAACGACAAACGAGTTGAAAGCTGCTGGCAAACCTTTTAAAAGTATAGCGATTATAAGATTGTCAGATATTGTTTCACTAGCTGAACGTAAACCAGTAGCAGTTTTTTCGGTTCTAATCAAGTAATTGGTTAGGTACATCCTCTGTCTCTGTCATGTATTGTAGTTAGCTCTTCATATAAAGTCATAATTCTGAGTAGAGATGATAGGAGTCAGCGGTGTAGTATTCAGCTTAACATGTCGCGTATTTATTTGTACAACTACAGGCTTTTGCAGCATAACAGGAAGAGAGTTAAGTCAGCAGCTAATTATTTAATAATCTGATTGGCTAATGTAGATAACCATAGAAGTGTAATGATATGGATAATATATGGAGTTGTCTATACGGAGAGGATAACTCCTAATTAGTCTGTCAGCCGTAGATTGTCTCTTAATAATATGTAGTGCTTTGGCTCAAATATTTTACTTTTTTATCTCATTTGCTTAAATTAAAGCATTTATTTTTACATCACTGTTTTTAAACTTTTTGACATTTTCGTTTAAAAACCTTGCATGTGGTTCAAGCTCAAATAATGGATCATTAAAATATGACCAAAAGGTGCTCATTAAAATATGACCAAAAGGTGCTTGACAGCATTACAAACAGTTCTCAAACTTGAAGCTTAGTTGCAGATTTGTTTTTCTGAGCCTGCGACTATCTAGTATGTGCAAATACGTATATACGTGTATGTCCTTGAGAAGCATAAGGCAATTATTTCTCTCACTAAATTAGTTCAACTACTTTATCAACTACATAGCTCAACAACTAATTGAGCTATGTAGTTGACAAAGTAGTTGAACTAGTTAATAACCATGTCCTACAATCATAATTCGGTTGATCATAAAAATCAACCAGAGCAGACAACTCGTTTGTAAGCGAACGCGACATGATCAGCTAAAGTTAGATCTATATAAAATAACAAAGTTACCGTAACCATAGACCTATTTATCAGCTAAACTTTCAGGATTTCTCTAAGCCGTAAGTCATACACGCGATATTTCGATATCCATTACAGCGGTACACGCAGTACATGTCTATTTGTTTTTCAAGCTACAGTTGGGAGCGCCGGCTAAACGGAAACCTTGAGTTTGCTCATCAGGGTAGAGAAGAGTTACTATTTGTGTTTTTACTACATTTTTATTTTTAAAAAATCGTTACTCTCTAAATTGCTTTAAATTTTAAACTGTTTTTATTATAATGAATATATCATTTGCTCAAAATAATAAATAGCATACCTCGACCAGGATGCAGCCTAACCTTATAATCAGTTAATCGCGGATTTGACTGTTTCGATCACGGTTGATGAAGTTGAAAAGCCCCATGGAATCACCGATACATTTACCGCGCTTTTCAATTATTAATTTGACATAGGTAGTATGTACTGCTTGAAATTTGTTCAAGGCCACTAGCAACGTTGGCTAAGTAGTTTTAAAGTACCAATGGTTATGAAAATGTATTTAAACATCTATTTGCTAATCTTACCAAGTGCGTGAGTCTAATATACTATATCCGTAGCAACAAAAGATGACGAGTTCAACATTGCTTAGTTTAAGCAAACGCATTGTATTAATGTTCAACTACATGTTGCTAAATTAGAATACCACGCACAAGTTAGACACAGGCTCGTCAGAACTATTCATTATCTAGATATATATATATATTATATATACATGTATATATATTTCTTCAAATATGTCCGTGTGTCGTATGTTTGTCTGCATTCCGGCTATAGCTATTATTAGAATAACTGCAGCTGAACAACAATGCTGACGCAATGTCATGGATTACCGTCATTAGAAGCCTATCAGTTTACTAGAATTTTCCATTGACAATGTGCCAGGCTAATAGCTTGAAAGTTACAGTTGTTTGACAAAGTTTTAAAACCTTTACAGTTGTTATCATTTTTCTCTTCATTTATTTCAACTACACAAAACACTTCTCTCATGATATGTAGTTTGAAAGTTAGAATGGTAAATATTGTTATATGTTAAATACAAATCAATTTTCTGGTTAGACTTTTTATTACCGGGGCAACGCCGGGTAGCACAGCTAGTTGTTGTATATCAGAGGTGTAAAAGTACAAGCCAATTTAAAATTGTGTAATGGTATCTGACGGTTCTAGTTCACTGCTAAGTTCTCAGCCTCTAGATAGTAACACCACCAAGTTGTTAAGCTACGGGTTTTTTGCTTTTTTCGATTCACCTTCTGTCATGCTAATTTGGCACATTGATTCACACAAATTTCTGTCTCTTTCCAACAAAGCAACTTTCAAATCCTTGACAGGTGTTATGCTTTTACTTAAGACGGTGTAACATAGGCCTACAGTATCGAGTGTCGCAGTTTGTGGAAGGATTTTACAGTTTTCTATTTATATATATACCGTCTTTCCATTCTCAGCAAGATCTGCAGCTCGAAGTTTCATATTGTATTGCTAATATTGCCTGCTCAACTTTTGTACAATTACAGTACAAGCAAATGCAACTGAATAAATGTATTTTTAGAAACAGCAATGGCTGTTTGTTCAATCTACATAATTGCGATCACAATTCAATGTTAGGTTAACATGATGTATCACTCGTCTCAAATTACGTCTAAACCCCTAGACTAAAATTATCTACTACATGTATTACTCAATCGCTTTTAACCTTATTTTATAAAGGTAATAAGAGCTCATAATCATTGCTTGCAGAAAAGCAACAAGAAACACCATAACCTTATCATCATACTATCACTACCTTTTTGTTCGATGATTTCTGTTAAGAATTCCTCAACTGTTGGGAAGCATGACCATGAACAGCTTGCTTCTCTAGTTTGCAAACACTAAACTTGTAAGGCTACAGTGTATTACAAATAATCACCATTAAAAATAATTGCGTTACATTTTAGTGTCAATTAGAAAATAATTTGGTACTGCGAAAAGGTTTTGGTCAATTACTAAAGCTGTATACTAGCAAGTCAAGCGTGCTTTGAGAGTCACTGAATATTTTGCTGATTCACGATGTAAAGGACAACAAAAGAAGCTGTCATGACAAACTGACATGCTATGGCTAACACTTTGACTGACTGTATCTTAGAAATATCAAGGTAATGACAAAATAAATAGTTTATAAACAGATTCAGGGCTCATGTAGTTAAAATACTCAATGTTTTGGCTTTGTTCACTCTTGAACCTCGGTGTTTGTTACTTCAACAAATATGGAAGAAACTCTGGGAAGGTCTTAACTAAATTCCATTTATCATCTGATTTGTGCATGTAATTTGTTCATCATCCACCAGACAGGTCATTGTTCTGCAAAGATCTGGGTTGTTCAGCAAGTGATTTTCATTGGATTAGCACCTCAGTAAGAGTCTAGAATGTTTACAGTTCACTTTTGTGCAGTCCTACTCATATTGTATTTGCATTTACGTAAAATTTTCACGTGATACTTTTGTGAAATTAAACCCTTATTTGCATGATTTATTCTTAACATTTTATATACTGTTTCTTTTATTTAAACAGTTTCCAAAGCATCTCTTTTTGTGCTTCGTAGTTTATCAAAGCATTTTTTCTTGTCAATATGTGCTAGGTAGTCTTAGCAGGCTTTTCATGGGATGTTTGCTAAACGGACCCACTGTCAGGATAAAATCATAACTGTCTATTTTTAGAGAAACTATTTTGAATATTACAACATGTTTAATTGATGTTTAATAGTTCAGTTAATGACATACTTACAAATTAGAAACAAGGCTTTGCACAGAAAAAAAACGTTTCATTCTGAGATGTATTGCATTTTATGTTTGAAAAAGGAATTCCTTAAATATGTCTGTAATCAGAGACAGTTGCATGATTTTTGTAGTAATGGAGTTTTCACTCTTTTCGGTGCTTGGCATGTCTGTTTTTGCATATCTGAATCAATCCTTTGTTGGGTCATGCTTAGTTAGATTTTGAGAATCTTCCTATTGTCAGCCATATTTAAAATTGTTGCGCATTACTATTGTAAGGTTTTATAACTGATTTGTTGAATGTTTGTAGCCATATTATGAAACATCTGATACTGAATCGCTGAAGGTCACATATCAATCCTATATTTTATCTAAACATATCAGCTGGCTTCTCTAAATTGAAACTTAAAATTCCTCGTTTGGGTTAAAATATTTCTAAGCAAATGTTTACCAGGGGAGGGATCATATTAGACTAATATCTTTATCTGTTTTGGCAGCAATCACTTGTCTGGCTGCATTGGCAGGCCAGTACAATGGCTCAAGATGCTAAGGGCCCAAAGGATACGGAAAACTCAACTGGACTAAAGAAGAAAGTAAATGTAAGTTGTTAATACTGCAAGTCAGTTGTAAGATCTGCCTAGTCTAACTTCCCTTTACGTAGCCTGAGTTCGTTGCCTATTGACGTCGTCCCTTTATGATCGCTGGTGTAATATACATTCGGTAAAGGACTTGTTACCTCCCAGTTAAAACAGTTTATTGAGACCGATATTGTTAATAATGTGAAGAACTCTTCATCTCATACGAACAAAAAGTAACTGAAAACGTAATGTTTGACATTATCCATAAATGTAACATCTTTGAGTATGTAAACTTATTGTATACTCCAGTTTTTGCAGTGTAATTACTTGTGGTGTTTTCATGCATTCCTCGTTCTACTACACTGCTTAATTTACTCTTAATAATGTATTAAATTATTTGGTTTCTTTGACTAATAAGTTAACTGTGCTTTTGTGTTATGAGAATTGTTAATGACATTGTTAGACCTTATTGCTCTCATTATCTGCCTGTTTTTATTGCATTGTGCATCATGACCTTAGTAATATTGACTGCAGACATCTATCTGCTATTAGTGTTACGGTGTACGTATCTCCGACATTTGTTTGTCACTTGTATCGCATTGTTTTACTGTCTTACCCATGCCTATAGTCTGCCATATGCAGCTGAAGTTGTTTATGTGCACTTGTCGGACCATAACTGTTGTTTTTTATGTAGTTTCCTCAACAGTCCATTTTGTCTGGAAAACATCTGCTTTTCAATCTACAGTACATGTACCTCACCAAATTTTGAAACAAAAAAATCTTTCTTCAACAATGCTTTCAATATTGCTTTTAATTTTATTTAAAATTTTATAGTAAAATGCTGTTTTGTCTACTTTTATCATTTCTTCTGTTATCTCACGGTATCACAATGGAATTTCCAGAAGTTTCTGAATTGCTTTGATATTAGTTTGATGTATAGCATTGCTAAAGAAAACTAAATGGCCTATATAAGATGTCTGCTAATGTTCTGCAAGGCAAGGGTTCCTGTTGTTCTTCCATGTTTCGGACTAAAATGTGCCCCGGTGCCTGACTTGACTGTATATGTTTATTCATGATCATGCATCTTTTTGTGCGTAGCTTTTTGTGCGTAGTTCATAGTTAAGTCTTATCATTTTATTTAGTTTATATATTTTCCTGCGTAGTGATTCGTGCCGTTATATTGTCTAAAATTTTGAGCAGTGTATGAAATCCTCACCATATTTGTCACTATGGACTGAAAATCAAAGTTCTCACTGATCGAGATTGTAATAAAACAATTGAATGTAGTTACAGTTTAGTTCGAACTTTTATGAGTTGAGATAATTTCATTAATTTTTTTCTCTCTGTCGCATGGTGCTTTACTCCGAATCAGATTTATCCTAGAACTAAATATGTATATTGTGACCATTTGTGTATGGGATTTGGCACAGGAGCAATTTTTGTTGGATGCCCTTTATAACACCTTGATATTAGTGTATATACACCAATAACCTCGGTTGCTCCGTATATTGCACGCTTAGCATACAGCTCATGATACATGAAAGTAACCTTCTCAACATAGTTATGGTATTCAACATTCATACTCCGTTGGTTTTAGACACAGTAGTGTTATTGCAAGCAGTCGGAAGCATCTGTACAAGGCATTTTGGGTTATCAGTTTATGTAATATTAACGTTTGCCATTATTAATAACTCCATATTTATAGGTGAAAGTTTACTGTTATCAGTTATTTACAGCTTCCATTCTATGATGACTACAAAAGTCGTCAAGAAGCTCCTGCTGTAAAGAGCCCTGGCGTAGTAAGCACAACTGTAGAGTCTTATGTGAGGAGTGTGAGGCTACAATGTTCAGGGGTAACTCAAACTATCAAGGTGCGAAAGTTTGTTAGTTTTTCTGTGATCAGAGATGATCAGTGTGTTGCTATGGACTAGCTCTTAGTTGGGTCTTGTTGATGACTTCTTGACAGATTGTTCATTAGCATATTCTTCTGGTATCCTCACTTCTCATTCTGGTACACAATCATTTTCACCTAATTGGTGCTCAGCAGCAGGCACTTCCTATCTGTTATTAAAAACCTGATGGTCTTAATCAACTACTCTGTATTTATGAGTGTATTATGAACAACTAATCGAAGTTGAGGTCATAGGTTATGCCTATCTTGCTGCCTTGTTTGCAAAAAAATTGAGGATCTTAGTTTCATTTATTTTACTATGTTAGCAACGGCCTTGTACAATTAATCTAGGAATAGTTGGTCTAATGTCGATTGGTTCATAGCCAAATGGTCTAAAACCAATTTGTCTAATGATAGGATTAGTTTAATGGCCATTGGTCCAAATATACGATTGGTCTTATGCTCTTATGCCCTTCGGTCCAAATTTACGATTGTTTTAATGACCATTGGTTCAAATATACGATTGGTCTAGTGTCCATTGGTCCAAATATACGATTGGGCTAATGCCCATTAGTCCAAATATACGATTGGGCTAATGCCTATTGGTCCAAATAAGTGATTGGTCTAATGCCCATTGGTCCAAATATACAATTGGTCTTATGCCCATTGGTCCAAATATATGATTGGTCTAATGCCCTTTGGGCCAAATATACGATTGGTCTAATTACTGTGCCAACTTTTTTATTGTAACTAGTACTATTTTTATTGTAATCACCTAAACTATTATCATGGACTCCATTGTATGTGAAATTGGGCTATCTGAAAGAGGAAAAAAGCTTGCTGCAGATGGCAGATTGAATATATCATCAGAAGAGAATCTAATATTAAGCTCCAGTGAAAAGTTATTTTACGCGAAGAAATAAAAAATCTCGATTGTTTTTACCGAGGACCATAACGATATTTTAGAGGTTTTATGAGCGCTGGCCTATAATCTAGCATTTTGAGCTCACAGTGTATAGTTTTGCTGATCTTATGTTGTATGCTGTGTGTTGTGTACATTAAATAAAAGTATCTGTTTTAAGTTTTCATATTTCTATCCTTGTCTTTATATCAATTTTAGACTAATTGTCATTAGACCAATTGGTATGTTGGATGAATAGTCGTTAGACCAAATGGTATGTTGGACGAATAGTCGTTAGACCAAATAGTATATTGGATGACTAGTCGTTAGATCAAATGGTATATTGGATCGATTGTCGTTAGCCCAATCGCACCAAACCCGTTGGCAGGCATGTCGTGGCCTTATCAGTTATTTTGGAGGTTACCTATTATCTATCTGCCTAGTCACTTTGCTTAAAACAGGACCAAAGTGTATGACATAATGCTCCTTGGAGCCGCATATGTTTTGTATATGCTGATTTATTAATATCATTTCTGTATAATTGTTGTTTCTTGAAAATGTAACGATTGCAAGAATTTTCTGTCTGGTTTAGCAGTGGTTTTATTTTTTCATGCAGAATTTCAACGACACAGTCACTCACAAGTATGACACAGCCAAGGCACATACACTCAGCGTAGTCGACTATTTCCAGAGTGAGCCAGAGTTGTGGCAACGCTGTGGGATTGTGGCCACTGCCGGCCTTGTCGGTCTCATTTCTGCTTACCGGCGTGAGCTCTATGTTCTTCGTCATTTATATTGCCCATCAGAGATAAGAACAACAATGTCTTATAAATCAAATTATTCTAGTTTGTACTTTATATGCTTTTTATTTAAATCTATAGCAATTCTAAAGACATTTGACTGTAAAGAGAGAAATACATTTGCTTGTTAAACAGCTTAGGATATTTTAGGATTTGGGGATTTATTTTAGGCACACCTATTGTGAAGACTAGAAATGTGTTGGTCGGCAGCGGAATAGCTACCGTCATTTGCTGGCCTCAGCAGACCGTTGACGCAGTGAGTTGGGGATATAACTCTGTTGCTGAAAGGGTTCCTCCTGTACACTGGCCGAGACGTGTAGCTGAGACAGCAAGCTCTGAAGGGAAGGGGTACAGCTATGACAAGGAACCTGTAGTTACTGTCACTACTGACTATAGTGAGTCACAGATATTTTTTGTTTCGTTCTTTGGTGTTGCAGAATGTATTATTAGCAAGCCATTTTTGCAATATTTCATCTCATGGAATAGGTATCAATTCAGAATGATAGTTTTATTGTTCCATTTATGCTTTAATTAAGCCAGCAATGCATAGTTTCTATTTTGCAGGTAAGATTACACCGGCAGCCACCACTAATGTAGTGTTCCCTGGCAGCAAGTTGGTGGTAAGTGTATGTCTCTCATAGATGAATCACTCCATGGTTTGAGATTATCTTGAAAATACTATTTCAAACCGTTGATTGTTTTTTCCCAATTTGTGTCATTTTTTTAATTCAGTCATCAAATGATTAGATATTATTGCACCACGTTATAGCACCATTGTTTTTTTACCACGTTATAATAAACATCGTCCCTCTGTCAATTAGTCGTGTACAGAAAATAGTTAAATTATAAATGGCCGGTGACAGATATAGGGACATTCGCGATCTGTTCACCAAAAATTTGAAACAATATGGTTTGAGAATATTCGTTCCTACAAGTTTTCGCGTGAGATTGAAGAACAGCAACAAAATATGACTGGGATGCAAAGAGTTATTGTCTCTTTTTTATTGTTGAATTAAAAACTCTCTAATTATGTAGAATGTTATGAGAATTATGCGCTATATTTTCACTCGATCACCAAACTGTTACTTGAATTTTCTTTGAAAAGGCATTTTATTTGTAAAAAGTTCTTCATAATTTTAATTATATTTTGCTCATTGCCAGCTGAATACTACACTTATGCTTTTTTTCTCGTTACAAGTATATTAGAGTGATGTAGTTACAAGTATATCAGAGTTATGTAGTTACAAGTATATCAGAGTGATGTAGTTACAAGTATATCAGAGTTATGTAGTTACAAGTATATCAGGGTGATGTAATTACAAGTATATCAGAGTTATGTAGTTACAAGTGTATCAGAGTGATGTAGTTACAAGTATATCAGAGTTATGTAGTTACAAGTATATCAGAGTCATGTAATTACAAGTATATCAGAGTGATGTAGTTGCAAGTATATCAGAGTCATGTAGTTAAAGCTCATAATCAGATACATGTTACTAGTTACTAGTAACATGCTATCAAACAAGTTTCCAGTTTTTGAATACTTGAATCCTGTGTTATGCCTAGCATCTCGTCTTGTTACTGTAGGCCGAGGAGGATCAAGGGCAATCAGAGGCGGAGGACCAAGATATGTATTCAACGAGAGGAAGCTGATGACAATCGTGCCTTCATCCTCTATTTATCAATTACACTCCTTAAATCTTTTTCCAACTTATAGTCACTGCTCGTTAGCTGGGGAGTGTTTAACCCGGATCTTCATGACCGCAACATTTGTTCTTTTACTGGCCAGCATTTTGTGAGGTTCTGTGGAATTGTTGCAGTGCTCGTGTTTGGTGCCTTTTAATATTAAAAATTGCTGTTAAGTCTGATGGCAATTGTAGCTTTATTTTTCATCAATGAACATAATGGGCTGCCCTTTGCGTCTGATTATGTTGTGACATCTAATGCTGTCGTAATATACTTGACTGCTGCTATAAGCTCTAGAATATATACATTGTTTAAACTATTAGTGCTGATCACTCAATGCCACATTCTCTTTTTGTATTGTGTGTAGAGGATGGCTCAGTGCAGCATTGGAAGCCATCAGTGTGATGATGTCATAATAGTTTGTGTACTGTCACTTGATGCAGATACATTGCTTGCTAGTTTAACTTGGTTTTAACTGCGTAAAATCAGACGACCTACAAGATGAGTTACTGTCCAAGCGCCGCTGATCTTTCAAAGGAGGCATGCGGTAGGTATCTAACTTCAGAGTCGATAGCTATGAACCTATGGATTTTCCAAATGGAAATTAAATAATAAACTGTGAAGCGCTTGCCATAAGTGATTATAGAGTGGGGATCCCTGTATAGTACCAAACAAACTCACTTCTTAAATGATGCAAAGGTAAGCTGTTTCCTAGCAACTGTGTCGCACATACGTCTAGATCATATGCATAGGTGATATCTAGACACAAGTATCTAGGTTTTCGCCTAGATCGATAGATGTATATGGGGCCATTGCATAGCTATCTGCCCCATATATATGCACTATTGGAGGAATGAGTTTTTAACACTACCAACTTCAACTGCCTAATGTTAGAATTCATGCGCCGATCATGTGTATATTAAAGCACTTGAAAGTGATACTTTAAACTTAAATATGAATGTTAAGTTAAAAGGGTTTTTTTTCAAAGCCGGCTTGGCTAGCTTACCAACCTAGCCTTAGGGCTAGTTCTAGTTAGCGGGGACCAACCTAGCTGGGCTAGGTTGGTCAGTTGCAACCGTTTGGAGCGCTCAATCGTTTTGTCTATCCTTTTTCCATGAAAATCATTAATGAGAATTATGAACAATGCTTGCCTCTTTTATTAATTTGACTTGCAACAGTTTGATGTGAGCTACAGCATGGCTCCACAGTTGGAACTACGAAATGTTTGAGTATTGCCGAGGAGGTAAGGGCTATAATTTGCTTATTTCAATGCAAAAGTCTTTAAAGGGTATGATATCCTCAGCACTTAGTAGTTACTGACGCACATTCAAAATCACTAAGTTCCTAGTACCTGTATCTGTAATGTTTTGAGCCTACGTAAACTGTACTTCTTGACTGAACTTCCCTGCTACCTCATATAGTCATGTACTAGTGGCTGACAGATGTATAGAATATAGTTAAAATCAATTGATTTGCTGTCAAGCAATTAAAGCTACATAAACTGTGACCTTGAAATAGCCCATAGATTACTATTTTGTTGTAGTAGACGTAGACCTTCCATATTTTACAGAAAGGAAAAAGATGAAAGATTTTAGAAAATCGGTGTACTTGGGATTGACTTCATTTGCTTGTTTTGCCACCAGCTGTGTTCTTACCAAATGGGTACCTAGTAAGTGTTCAGTAATAATCTCCCAATTGTAATATTTTTTGCTTTTTATTGCAATTATACTTTTTGTCTATTTATATATTATTGTTGTTTAACATTATTAATGTTTTACTAAAGTAGGTGTGCAAATGTATCACCTGAACTTGCTAGGTGACACACTTAAAGATTGTTTAAGTTTGAATGCGTTTATGTTAGTGAGTCGAAACATATTTATATGCGAACACAATTTAGTGTGAGTTTCATAACATTACATTTCAATTAAAGGAAATCAACATTTGTTGATCTTGATGGTCATCATTTTATAATCTTTACATTTCTGGTCATTTAGTCATGGATAACATTTGCAACAAAAGTACTATAAATTGAGTTTTGTTTTTAGATTTCATGGTAAGTGACCTGTAAGAGAGGCAAATCTTTCTCCTAAGACTAGTTGTGTTTCTCTTGAGCTTAATGACAAAAATAAATAGAAATAGTATCATGCATTTTGTGTTGTATAAGCAAACAACAAATGGTTCTTGCCTGTGCCAATTTCCTTTTAAAATGATATTTATAAGTTTATACATTTTCATTTATATAGCTGTCCCAGTTTTAAGCTTTTAAGTTATAAGTTTTTAAGCTTACCGCATAGTGATAAAAAATAAGTGGTTTTATAAGGGCGCTTAATTTGACCTGGTTTTCTGCTTTCTCATTATATTGTTTGATTTATACTTTGTAGAGCACAGGTATGTAGCAGTGCTGCCGGCAGCAGTAACCTTTGCTATTCCGGTAGGATATTACATTCACACTAAAGATGATGAGAGAAGAGCAGAATTTCTCAAACATGTTCAAAAACCATGCACCACACCGTTCGACCAATTTCGTAAGTTTTCGCTTTATAAATACGATTCACTGATCAGCAACAGTTAGTTGCAGTTAGCCAATAATAACCCACGAGCGATGAGCATGAGGTGCTGATTTTTTTTAGAACTATAATGTGCAGTTGTATGTTTAGCATATTATTTGGAAACTTTAACGTCCTCCTGGCTTGAAGTATTTTTATTCATATGAACAGAATTCGAATCATTTATGGAGTTGCCTACCCATGGTAAAGTATTAAACTTGGGTGTTATGAGGGAACAACTCTTTGCTGGAGTTATGAAGTTTCACCTAATAAGTAATGTGGCTAATAATCATAATGGGTCTGTTGCAGAGTTCACAGCTCCTCCGGGATGCTATGAAAAACCCAGAGAAAAACCACCTGTGTTTTATCGAAATGAACCAGTCAAGGTGATGAACTCATTATTTTTCATCAAAAATCTTTTTTGAGTCTTCACTGAATGGTCAAGTCAAAAGTTTGTAGTTATACAGCTTGATGTAAATTATTCAAATTATTCTTCTATCAGAAGTTGTCTTTTCCTACTACTTTAAAAAAGACCATGACTCCATTAGCAGGTTTATTAATGCTAATCTGGAAGTTTTCATTTGGGGAACATATACGTAGTATGCACAATATTGCTTCTATCCTGAATTTTACACTTGCTCAAGTTTTTTAACATGAGTTGCTTAATGATTAGAAAGCTTCTGTACAGCGGTCTAAATACAAACTTTAGTTTTAAAAACAGTCCCTTAGAAAGCTGATAGAAGACAAGTTATAACATTAATTTGATTTGGTTCAAAGATTTTTTTATGCAAAATAAGTCAACTTTCTTTAATGATGTTAAACCAGACCATTAGAAAAACTTAAAAACTAGATTATATCAGATTATATGTTATAAGTTATACTAGATTATATCAGATTATATGTTATACATTATACCAAATTATATCAGATTATATGTTATACGTTATACTAGATTATATCAGAGTATGTATTATACGCTATACTAGATTATATCAGAATATATGTTATACGTTATACTAGATTAAATCAGAGTATATGTTATCGGTGATACTACATTCCAGGAACGTACAGGGCCAACTAGATACACTGAAATTGGTACCACAGTGGTGAATGAACAAGTAAAAAAACAATTTAAACAGTTTATTAACAGTCACGTAGTTTGTCAAATTTTTTGTAATTTTTTAGTTCAAATAATTATGGAGCATTTCAAAATAACATTTTGTTTCTGATATCATTATGAGAATCATCGAATATATCATCTTTATTGGATTTTCCAAATCATACACAATATTAAGGTGAATCATTTAATAGTCAATCATTACTTCAATAGGTGATTGAGTCTTGGACAGGAAACTTTGCATATGATAATGTGCCGAGACCTGACTGCTCAAAGGTCGATGTGAAGGTCAAGGTTCAGGAAACTCAAGGTTCGGAAGCCTATGGTAATCTTCCTCCATCTGGACAATGCCCAAAGCCTAGGCAATAGGCTTTGTTGCATGCATTTTATAGTCCACTGAAATCACCTGACTGTGTACATGCTTGCCATTAGCTAGTGTCTTGGTGTGCACTGCATTCATTCTCTCCTCTCACTCTTCGCTTTAATACAGGATTAGCTCATTACATAAATTCTCATTTTTTGCAGCTTCATATAAGAAATTCTATTTTCCCCTCAAGGTTGTTGTTGATCTTCTAAAGAATTTTATCTTTGACAGAACCTGTTGAAGATAAATTATGGTTATAATAAGCAATAAAATTTATTTTAATAGGATATCTTTTTACCACTTTTTTTCTTTCTCTTGAATTGAAGTCAACTATAAGTCTATATTTATAGAAGGATGGTTCTTGGTCTATCCAACACCTTCCTTGCTTTGGCTAGGCTATGATCATCAGTAGGAACTTGCATGCTGGTTCTGATGTGGCTATTTTTAGAGTCCCCTACAAAAGAAACTATGCAAGAGTTACTCAACACTAAAGCTGAGTGTGGTCAAGAACCTTTCCGTTTTGGTATTTGCATTGAAATTAATCATTTAAAACAGGCATTCCTTCATATGAAAAATTATGTAAACATACCTCGTACACACCTTTAATACTGTTAACTCAGCCAGCGTATGTTCGGTTTTGCTCTGTTGATGAACAGCTGTAGATCAGGATGTTCTGCAATGCAATATGGCCACTAAATGGAATTAGAAAAAATGTTAAAGGTTTTAGTTGAGGTGCTGTTCTGTAATAGCATCACAAGCTCATCAGCTCATTGAAGTTGTCTTATCCTTGCAGTATTACTACATCACGAGCATTGTAATACGCAAAACTCTATTTGTTTGAACTAATGCAGACTGGGACATGTTCGGACATTGAAAAAGTCTGAACATTGAAAACTGTTTACTGTACCGTACATCAAACAGGCTATATATTCTTGTACACATACTCCTAAAAGCTACAATAAGATACAATACATTTATATAGTACATGTACAGTACACATGAGAGGGTAACATATGGTTATACCTCCAATAGGATACAGTATAATATTAATAACAGTAATAATAACAAACACAAATTATAGTCTAACATGCCGGCGGAAAACTCACGCCCACACATCGCTTGCTGTCGTCTGTCGTGAGAGCTACCTATCGGTCAAAGTTGCCATTCTTTGAACAGACGCTGCCTCATCGGACAAACATCCGAATCTCAGAGGTTGTCTGGACAATTGAAAGTTAAGGTAAGTGAAGGCCGACAAAGCGAGGCTCAACTGTATGTTGCTTCTACGCATGACAACTGTATTCTTGTATGTTTAATGGTGATTTTTTATCTGGGTTATATGCACTGAATGCATCGAACGAAAATACATTTACTGGTGGAAACAGCTGGGCTAGAGGTGTGACAGCTCCATAATCTATTTGGCATGTCATCTAGATTTGATATTTAGATATGGCTTACAGACCAGAATAGTGTTATGGCCTTTAGTCAGGTGATCCATTAAATCCACAGTTTAAACTTTTTGCGCAATTTCAGCTAAATAATTAAACTAATTGTTTTAATAATAGAAAAAGTTGATATTGACATCAAGGTCATGATTCAGCGTTTTTTCTTCAGAATGAAATCACACTGTTGCGATACTAGTTGGGTACGTAGAATATATTGCCAGCTTATTCTTTGTGATGCATAAGTGAACACGCAGATATGCCTCAAGTATATCGCATTCCTAGCTAATGACAGATATGAGGCATTAACTAGAATCACCTTTATATAGCTTGTCACGGATGCTAACCAAAAAAATACTTTTTCTCTCTTTTGGTTCTGTTCGATAACATCTAAACTCGTCTCAGATCAAATAATCAATAACCAAAAAGGTTGGAAAGTCTTGCTCTCCCATGCGATATAAAAGGGAAACATCAGTTTTTTATGTCTGCTGAGAAGAGGAAATAAATACTCATCACTGCTATTTATTAGCCAACTGAGTGACACTGGTGGCAGGTGGCCGACATCAGTATTCTACTCGCTATGCGGTGTCACTTAGAAAAACTACATTTCAATATGGGAATAACAATTACTTTTAAGCAGACACATGTAAGGGTTAAGACTGGTAACACTTATTTTATCTCTAAATATATGCATATTTTCAGTCAAACAAGCTCGCAGTAGATCTTCGGTAATGCTCTAATTGTACTCTTGCTAAAGGCAATAAAATGCTTTCATATCAGGTGTCTGGCTATTGAGATATCAAATGGAAATGCGTTGGTAGCTTTAGTTTATAACCCACTTTAGTTTATAACCTGAAGAGCCCAGTCTAACACAAGGTCGAGTTTGCCAAAGGTAAAATTCACTGGTTTGTTCTTGGCAAGCATTACATGTAAATGGTGAGAGATGAGAGTGTCTCAAAATTATTGAGAATTGTCTCCACCTTTTTGCCAAGAGCCATACTTCAATGGTTTTCTTAAAAGTTGACTTGCAACAAAATTCACATTACAGTTATTTGGTATCAAAAGATTCACCATGTCTTACTCTGTTGTGTTGTAAGTGCCAAATATGTGGAAATGTGATTACAAGCTCTTAAAATCTCAAAAACGAAAAGCGGTCGTAGATTAGAATCTCTTTATTTCGATGACGTAACCACGTAATTTGGTCATCGTCTTGTCACATATGTTCTCACGTGAATTGAAAGGCCAATAAAAAGCTCAATATAAAACTTATCGTAGCACTAGTTTATGACAAACACTTCGGGTTTTATCGAAGACCCTGTATCAAATATAGATGCTCGCTACTTTACAGTTTTATTTCGGCATTATTCAATCGTCAAGTCGTTCTCTGATCATGTGACCCAATACTTCGCAAATAATTTTTGCAACACTTTTCGATTATCACAGGTGACCAACAGGCTCGTCATGATTATTAGACAATGATATGTACTCTTTCGAGCTAAGGTTAAAAAGTTTGACGATTTTTTATGGTAAGTTATAAGATATCAGTGCTAAAAGTGACAGCATTACAATGACGATAAAACAGACGCGTAAGAACAATAGACATGGTTTTATTGATTGCGTGAAGTATATTTGTGAAAATATTTTGACGAATGAGATTGCAAGAAAGTGTAAACAGAAACCATCTCTCACAACTACATCACATTTGAGCCGTTTTGGAAAGGGAATCCAAACTACGGCGGTCTCGTGTGGCTGCGATTTTCTGTTCGTTTTTGAGCTTTTAAGAGCTTGTAATCACCTTTCCACATGTTTTGCACCTACAACACAACAGAGTAAGACATGATGAATTTTTTCATATCAAATAACTGCAATGTGAATTATGTTGCAAGTCAACCTTTAAAGCTTAGTACACAACCTTTGGTCTTTTGTGTGTCTAAAAATATGTAAACATCAATGTTCAGTAAATTATAATTAAGAACATTTCATGTACTTTTTGCCATTGTATGAAGATCTACTAGCCATATCATAACTATGGATTTATAGATCTATAGCATACTCCTTGCTGCACTATCCAAGTATTTTATCTTCTGGAAACTTCTGAATTTCTTACACTATCCAAATTTATTAAAATTGCTCAGTGCGAAGCTATAGTTTTTATCTTCTGTTTAACTAGCTAGCAAGTGGCACGTGTTGCCAGAGATTTCTTTAGTAGTTTATATGTAGTCGCCTTTAGGCAGTCATCTGGTTCAGCAGAGATATTTAGACTATGTTAACTAGATATTATGAGGAGTAGGGTGGCGCAGTTAAATCCTTCAGAAGCTGTTACGCTTGCGCTATAATTTATCTAGTTTTTCCATAGATATAGTAAACCCTAGATTGGCGAATAGCTATCAATACAATGGAGCAAAAGTGAGGCCTATAATTGGCTGTTGTTTTCACAACGTTACGTCGTAGTGATGTGCATCACAGCATCAAAGCCTTCATTTGAGCAATAAGTTTAGTAGTGGAAGCACGCTTGGCATGCTAGTTTTTAAGTCATAACCATGACAATAAGACCAAATTCTTAGTGAAATGTCATCAGAAGAGACCACAACATCCCAGGTATATCCTGAATTGCCCATAACAAAACAGAACTTCAACTCAAAACGAGAAGTTCTCAACAATATCATAAGCTATCTATGCCGATTAAAGACACCAAGCTAGAAGCTGCTAGTGAAAAATAGTAGGAAAATCATCATCATTTCGTCATTGGTTTTGAGTCAGCAGTCAAATCTGTACATGACATTGCTCAATATCTTTTCAGCAACTACCCTTACATCAACTACTTCCTAACCTTTAAGATCAACCAGGATCACATTGAGATTCTGTTTTCCACGATACGATCTAAGGGTGGCTATAACAGTAACCCGGATGTGCAGTGCTTTAGATCTGCACTTCGAGCACTGTTCATAAAAGCAGATATCACACCAAATCCCAATGTTAACTGTATTGATCTGGATGTGAGCAGGGCTGAAAAAACTGGCCAACTCCTGCTACATTCTCTGGCTAGAAAGAAAAAGAAAGAGACAAAAGCTGAGGAAGGTGAAGATGAGGAGTTCGGTGATGAGGATTTTTTCTAACTCAAATGTGATGAGTGTATCAAGTTCTTGACCGATGTCGAAGTAGTGGAAAGTAGCAGTAGTGATGACATAACCCTAATCTCAGTTAAAAACAGAGGAGGATTGGTGACCAGATTGATAGGCCGAATATGAATTGCTGCAGAAAAGTGCCTACGTTCACACGTGGAGAGCTGTGGTATCACACAGAGAGCTTTTAAACAAGTAACATCACAGACAGTAAAATATATGTTTTATTACATAACCTCCATCAAGGTTTTACATGTACAGTGCATGCCAACAGTCTACTCAAAACTATAGTAAATCGCTATACTAAAATCAGAAAACACTATGCCGCTTCAAAGCAGGAATCTAGTTCAACCAACCTTAGACAAAAACTATCTCGTCTAGTTATTTTAAGTCATGTCTAATGGGTGTTTAATACAGGGGTCCAGCGTAACTGCTTCTAAACCTCATTTGATTCATTAGTTTGTTATTAGTTTAATTTCTATTTGGTCACTCTTTGTATTATCAATGATATAGAAGCTTCTAAATCATTGGTATTATTCATTACCATGTGTGTAAGATTCTTGCCTTTCTCATCCAAAGTCATTACAGTCATACTTCGACTTGCGAGCTTAATGCGTTCAGAGACTGAGCTCGTATGTCAATTTACTCGCATGTTGGTGCAATTTATTTATATATAGAACAATTAAATATATATTGATAGGTTTTCATACTTTAAAAATGCAAATAAAACACTCAAAACAATATATTGTAACAGAAAGAACATGTTGGTTATTGTCCTAACTTACCACATGCTTTCAAAAAGCAACAAATAAAAATAATGCAAGGAAATGTGATTAAGTAAAATGTAAAATTAAATACGTACAATAGCGGCTAACGCTAGCATTTGCCAGAGAGGGAGAGATAAGTTATCCTTCATTACAACAGTTGACTTTGATAAATTTAAATCTTATCCAAGTCTTAAAAGACAAACCTAAAAGCAAACTTTAATCTTTAACTTAACGCAATTAAAGTTTCTTCGGCGTTCATAGTTTTAAGTCTCTCGCTGGTTAGCTAATTTTTCTTTTGTTTCGCTCTCACGACCATCCAGCCGTTTTAAGAGAAACCTATCTAAGGATGTTTGCCTTCGTCGCCCTTTCAACGTGTTGCGATCAGGACGAACACAGGTGTTGTCACCAAGGGTTAATGCACGACCGCTAGCCAACTTGTCCGAATGTCTATTTTTTATAGTCTTGATAGATAGCACCGGCCATTTTACGTAGCATCGTTTCAGTTACGCAGTCACCGGCCAATTGTTTGTCTTTTATCCAAAACCTGAGCAGTCTCTCCATCAGTGGTCGTGAAGATCGCTGCATCGTTTAGAAACTATGGTTAGTCCTTTTGCAGACTAAATGTCTTGAATATAATCCTTGTGTTTGATAATTGTGGATGTATTTCTGTCATATTGTTGAGCAAGCTCAATCACGCATACATCTTTTGCATATTTTTCAATAATTTTCCATTTAATATCAACTGTTATCATTCGCTTTTTCTTTCCATTATCTATCCTTTTACTGGCAAACTTTCGGTATACGCACGGTACTTTTAATTCACATAATTCTGCACTGAAAATCGCGCACAAAAAACATGGTACAAAAGTATAATCTGAACAGTTGAAAAATACAGAGTGATGCTGTTCTCATAAAACACCTCCGACATACTTGGCAACTGTCTCATGTGCTCGTATCTCAAACATGGCTCGTATTTTAGTGCTAAAACTTGCTTAAAAGCTGGCTCGTACCTCAAGTTTCTCGTACGTTAGGGCACTCGTAAGTTGAAGTATTACTGCATATAAGTTTTACATATTTTCAATAAAATATGCTGTCTCAAATGCACAAACTATGGAAAAATTGAGCAGTTTTTAGTGCTAAGTCAATAGGAGTTAATAGATCAGCTGATTCGCTTTGCACATCACCATGACGTTGCGTCATGCTAATTATAGGCCTCACTTGTTTTGATTATTCGCATATCTAGGGTTTACTATATCTATGAGTTTTTCTCATTATGTACATTTATATCTAAGACGAGATCGCATAGCATGAAATGAATGTCATGAGCTGCATAGAGGTCTCCATAGAGTTCTCCATAGGGCCAAACTAATTAATCACACTAATCCCTTTGAAGTTGATGATCCGTCTAACACTCTGTAAACCTTCCCATTCTAATAAAGTTTGAAATGCAAGAGACTTTCTGTGCATTCTAGCCACCCATCCCATCATATTTCAAAACATTAAATTCTTTGCTTGCGTCATGCAAGTTTTTTTCAATGAGTCAACCTTGTACATTTTCTTTATTTCTCCATGTGCACCATCACTCATCTGTTGGTTTTTTATAGGGCAAGGGTTCATCCATTTCACCATCTTTTGTTGTACTGTTATCATTTTTATTCTTATAAACTGGAGATGTTGGCACAAAGCAGTGAAGTTGGAGAGAAGGGTTAGTTACACAAGATATACAAAACACTAAGTTCAGAGTTCCAACCAAACAGGTCAGCCTAGACCTTCCCATATGGCTGAGAAACTAGCTTGTCGGATCATGACAAATTGGCTGAATTTATAATGAGTTACTCAAAAGGGTCATTCTAAAAATAGATTTACATTCCAGTATACACGAAATAAACATAGTTTAAGTATTCCAACAGCAATGGAACTATTAGATATTTAAAGGTAGGGCCACACGAGACAAAATTCTCACGAAATCGGCAAAATTAGGACGAAACGATTCGTACGAATTGACATTTGGACGAATTCGTCCATCGTTGCTTGTGCACGATGAACGAATCCTGAATTGGACGAAATTTGAGAAATTCCTACGAATCGTTGTTTGATTGGTCGGTTGAAAAGGTTAGTTGAATGTTGAAGGTCGTTTTCTTTTGCGCATGTTTGTGCTGAAGCAAATAATTGAAACGGAATCGGCTTCAATTTATCACCGCGTTCTGATTGGCTAGTTGAAAGTTAGTTTCGTACGAATCCGTGGTGGGGAAACTCCGTGTGGCAGGTCAGAAATTTCGTACGAATGGAATTTCCCAGATTAGTTGAAATTACACGATACGTGTGGCCTTACCTTTACCAGCTCATAGCGGGTCTAACCGAGGATGTGCAAAGGTGTTGAGCAGTTTTCGACTTTCTCCAGCGAGTTTGACCAGAGCTGAATATATGCTCACAGTTCTCAAAGACAAAACTGAAACTCCATTAGATCTACTTTCGTGCTATTTGTAAGTGTTGAATTCTTCTAGCAAACACGTTATAGGAGATAGTAGAAGATTTATATGCTGTAGACGTCTTTGCTAAAAGACCGGTTTTAGCAAGGTTGTTGTTGTTGTGCAAAACGACGCTTTTTGCTCAAGGCGATAATCATTATTTTTCATTTAGATTAAACTAAACAGCCTGTTAAGGTGTTTGTGCCGTGCAGTACGATTGATTCTTGCAGCTGATTTATTTTGTTCCTATTATAAATGATCATCCAAAACTGGATCTATCTTCTAAACGATCGGTAAAATGTAAAACTGCAATATTTGTCAGTTAGTCTATGGCACTTCATACGATCGACCTTTTTTAATTTAATTCATAGCGTCTCGTTCTGTGTGTTGACAATTCATGATGTTTCATTTTCTGCGCTCATGCACTCCTAAGCAATAACAGTAGCTGTCAAGTAAATGATGTGTCAGCTTCGGTAGCAAAAATAGATGCCTCGTCATCGTCTGTCTGCAAACTGTTGACTACTGCTGTTACTTGCTGACACAATCTTGTCAACTTTTTAAGGCCGACTTTTTATGAGTGGTATTTTTCGGACAGTATCAATCTTTCAAATTTTATCGACCTCTTTGTGTTGATCTAGGTTCGGTCAATCCTTGTTGGTACGGCGTCGATCCATGGCTAAATTGTTATCGATCTCCAATGCTTGGCTTTTTTTCTATCAACTTTATGTCATGGACAATGGTTTATTGAGAATACAATACATTATTTGTTGTTTTTACCAGTGTCACGTTGCCTTATTCTAAATTAATAATTTATACCCAGCAGTCTTTGTACTTATTAGTTATTTACTTGTTAGTAAAATTGTGATAGCCACGTGCTCATCTCTACTTAATGTGCGGATATTTAGGAATGTCTACACTCTACATTTAATATGGCCTCATAGCATTTTTTGCAAGATGAAATAACGCTCAGAGCATGTTCCATGTTCAAAGAATGTGCAGAATGACAGAACCCATATCTAGATGACACTCCATCAATCACTGCTTTCTCCGGTTGGCTGGGACAATTTCTGGTCAAACTCTAACAAACCAGGAGATGAAACCGTTCTGGAAGCTCATCTCTTAAGATGTTAAAGGGTGCTGGCTGATAGTTACAAAGGCAATTAGCCAATTGTTATAGTTAGCCTATGCAGCCGTAGCCTAGTGGTCTAGAGCGCCTGATCGGCAAATATCAGGTTTGGGGTTCAAGTCTCACAAAAGGTCACCAGGTGACCAGGTGACAGGAATAACATCCAAACTTAAATTGGTCGCTGCAATCGGGCATGTTTCCAGTTGTTGAGGTTCCCTTCTCTTGCACTCCACCCCCTTCCCGGCACTGAGGTTCCCTTCCCTTCCCTTCCCTGAGGTCAGGATCCCAGAGCCTTTGTTTGTACAACAATGCACTTAAAAAAGCACAGCCTCGTTTGCGGTAAGCTAAGCAGGATCTTCGAGGGTCTGTTCACACACAATACATGTAAGTTTGTGTAACACGTTGAGAACTAGGCAGCACGCTAAACGATATAATCTTTTTACTGCCAGCAAACCCCCTGAAGCAATAGTGTTTCACTGCAAGAGAGAGAGTTTGCATCTCCAAGTTTAAGCTGTTGCAAACATTGGCGCGGAGCCAGCCCACACAAAAAGTATGCTACTTTAGGAATTTGCACAACTTATCTCTTCAAATCTCCTTAAATACGATATTTTGAAATTAACTTAACATTCCAGCAAGTTTCAGTTTGGCTGTTTATTTGGGCTGGTATAGCAAAGATTGTTAGTTCTCATCGTTTTTACTGGAGTTGTAATTGGCAGCCAAAGTCACCTTCCATCGTCCAATGACTGAGCAGAGTTCTCGTGGGAATGAAGCAAAATAAACTGCTTTTAATCAAATCATTCGGGTTTGAGGTTTGCTGCCTCAAAGTTAGCAGCATTTATTGCAGCTGTTCCATGTCACTCCAGATCACATTGTCGTAAAGTTTGTTTGTTTCACTCGAATAAAATGAATAAAATGAAAGTTTACATCCACCGCCAAATAGAAAGGGACAAAAACCTGTGAGTCCAGAAAATGCTGCGCAAGCTATTTTATTTAACATATTTTCTACACTTCAGTATTTTCTATTTAGATTTGAGCTACAACTCAAAAGACAACTCCAAAACATAGCGTCAGGATAATTATGCAAAAAAAGAAATGTACCGTATTGCTGGATCAAATGTGTCAGGAAAGCGTGCTGCTATGCGATACCGGAGTGCACCGCTATGATCATTGGCGATTTGAACGTCCGTTGAAATGCTTATCGCGCGGTAACTCTATAATAGATTTGCATCCTTCATACAATGATAACATATTGATATTTATAACAATTCAAAGTGGGTTACAGAGAATGGCCAGCAGAAGAATGGCTGCCATCAAAAAATTATGAGCTGCTTAAACTGCTCAAGGTTATTTCTGTGGCTCTGTTTTCACCACACATTCTTTTGAGGAGTTAGTGTGAAGTTCTTAAAACTTCACTTATAAAAAGCGGCAACAACTGTGCTGACTAGAAGAGAATAAGGCTTCTACTGGTGATGCTTTAATTGTGTAACTTTATTACTATATGTATCTAACATCAGCATCTGCCGTGAAGTCTGTAATAGACGATATTAAGATAAAACTACAAGTTAACCTTGATAGAATTAAATGCAATTACATGATATAATTAGCACAATAATAAAACATATGAATGAATGTATGATTTAAGCCAAATAATAACAATAATATTCAAGAAAGTATAGAAATATGCATATGCAGTTGACTGACCTTTTGCCTCCAATGTCAGGCACATTGTTGAATATAAGCTGAATATAGAGTAATGAAATATGATCGAAGCAAAATATTGATGTGTTGATTGCATGAAGGCAAACAGTAAACTAACTAAGAAAGAGCAAAAACTGCTGATCTGGTTGTACAGTGTTGTGACATGGTGTTTTCTCTAAATTTTATTGGTGTGTGTTACATCCGGCCATATTTATGAATCAATTGGGACCGGACACGCCACGCCACAAAGGTCAGGGGTTGGCTTGACCACCCACTGGCAGCAATAAAAAATGAGGACAAAGGCATGACGTCTGTGGAGCCATCTCAGGTCAAATATTTCCTTCACACTCCCACCTTAATTTTGGCAAAATTAACCAGATCGAAAAGTTGTAAGAATATTGTACTACTGCTACAGTTGAGATATTATAGCTACTAAACTACTACTATATGCTATAATAGACTATCTATATTACCATGTGCACCACTGCTCACAACTAGTCACGTTTTGCAGGGAGGAGAAGTACCAGTTTTTGAACTGGCCTTTCCAGTACAAAAGCTGCCTCCATTTGTTTCCCCTTCCTATCTAGCATCTTATTCGCGAGACGAATCTTTACACGCCTCACTAGATTATCTTTCCCTGGGAAAGTTTCCTCGATCACCCCTGTCCGCCATTGATTCCTGGGAGCGTTGTCATCGGTCAGCAAAACAATGTCACCTTCGACTAGATTCTGGCACTTGCTTTGCCATTTTTGGCGAGTGTCTAGTGTGCAAAGATAGTCTACCTTCCATTGTTCCCAAAATATGTTTGCGAATTGCTGTACCTTCCGCCATTGTTTTCTGCCATAGATTTTTTGGTTGTCAAAGTTTCCTGGCGCGGTTGATAAGGTTTGAGGTTTGGCTGTCAAAAGGTGATTTGGAGTGATAAATGTTTCTGATGGGTTGGTTAAATTGTCGGTTGCCAGTGGTCGACTATTGACCGTATACATCGCTTCAAAGAAGGCGGTTCGAAGGCTGGGGGTGTCTAATCTTCCTTTGAAGGTTTGTGTCATACCATTTAGCACAGCCTTGACAGTTTTGATGCTCCGCTCCCACAGGCCTCTTGTGTGACTAGCAGAGGGAGCGTTGAACTTGAATTTGATCATGTCATCTTTGTGTTCAGAGGCAATTTTTCGGAGTGCAAAGGTAGCTACTCCTGGTGAAGAGGTAGCTCCAAACAAGTGACATGTCATCCTATATTTCACGATCTGTTCTGTAGCGTCGTCTATCCACAGAAACTGCAAGAAATTGCGGTGTTCTGGTGCTACGATGAAGTTATGGAACATTTTCTGCACGTCACATGACAGTGCTATGGTATTCTGGCGAAACCTTTGTAAGATTCCAATTAAGTTGTTCATCTGATCAGGTCCAGTCAGCAATAACTCATTAAGCGACTTGCCCATATGTTTTGCGCCAGCGTCGAAAACGATGCGCAGTTTTTTCTTCTTGGGACGGTACACTCCGAAATGAGGAATGTACCATGTTTCCTTATCTTTGGTATTGCTGGGTGCTAACTCAGCATGGTTGTCGGAGATCAACTCTTTCATGAAAGTGCAGTATTCTGCTTTGTATGCCTCGTCCTTCCTGAAACGTTTTAGCAACTGTTCAAATCGTCTTTCAGCTTGTGTCTTATTGTTGGGAAGCTGTGGTTCTTCCTTAAAGGGCAATGGCAGACTAACAGATCCATTTTCCAATTTTGTCAGGCCATCATTTAACAACTCTAAAAACTTCATATCATTTTGTGACATCCCGGACAGATTGTGTTCTTCTTTGCTGAGAGCTGTGGTGTGCACATGCTGAACATGATTGCACTCGGAGACTTGACCACATAGCGTCCAGCCGAACAATGTTTTGATTGCAAAGGGTAGGCCATCGGCGCCTGAGATTGTTTCTCTCGGCATAAGTGCCTGTGAGCAATCAGTGCCAATAAGTAGTGCAACAGGAATGTCGAGCTTTGGAGGTAGATTTCTTTCTATTGACCTAAGGTGTGGCATATTTCGTACATGGTTCCTGTTTGGAATCTGTGCCTTATTGCATGGTATATCATCCTGCTCATAAGCTGATATCTTTAGCTGTTCAAGGTTGGCAGCTCCAAAGCCTTTCAACAGTAAATTATAGCGCTTCAGTCTTTTTGTAGTCTCTCCATTTAGTGTGCGAATCGTCACATCTTCTTGGGTATAAGTGGGAGTTATTTTCTCGGCTATATCTTTGCTGATGAAACTGGCATCTGACTGGCTATCTAACAGCGCGTATACTAGCTCTTGTTTGTTGTTATGTGTAACAAAGACGGGCACAATCATACTGAGGAGCTTCTGTGACTGTTGCTTTATTGCATTGGCATTTAGTGCCTTTGGTTTGCTATCAGTTCTCTCATTCGAATCATCTTTCTTGTCTGCGCTTGAACCTTTTGTGTCATTTTCAGCTGTAGACTCGTCTCGGGGAATGAAATGAAAGGCTGTTGGATGAGTGTTGTGGCATGTGTTACATGTCACATTACTTTTGCATTCATTCTTGTAGTGACCTGAGTTTAAACATCGGAAGCATAGTTTATTTTCAGTAACAAAGCTACACTTATCCTTGTAAGGTAGTTTGGTAAGTGATCGGCACTCGGTAGTTTTGTGTCCTCCTTTTTTGCAATACAAACAATTTGTGGCGGCTTGAGTGCTAGTTTGATGCGCGTTGATTTGGCTTGTTTTGGCTGGAGCTTCACCGAATTGCCTTTTGCCTTTTGAGGCACCTTCTGAGCTTCTCTGACCTTGTCGCGTTTTATGCTGATAGGCGTCTGCCGAGTCATTCTTTCCTTTGTGGTTTGCAGATTCTCCAAATTCTCGCAAGGAGTTGTTACTTACTTTGGCTTGAAAAGCTATGAAGGATGCGTATCTGGAGAAAGGTGGGAAGCCTTGCTTTTCTTCTTCTTCTGTTACGATTGTCAGCCAGCGGTTAGCAACCCATTCGGGCAGGCATTTGATAAACTTTTTGTTTTCTCTTTTGTCGCTCAAGACCTTCAGATTGTTGAGGGATGACTGTGCTGCTACACACTGCTTTAGAAATATAGAGTACTTTTTCAGAGCATCCTTGTCAAACTTGCCAATTTTAGGCCAGCTTTCTAGTTTGTCACGAAAGCCGTCTTCTACAAGATCGGGCCTTCCAAACTCCTCATCCAAGGTTTGCAAGGCTTCTTGGTAGGCATCTTCCGTCTGTAGGCGGAAGTATCCACTTATTGTTTCTTTAGCTTCACCGTCGACGTATTTTCTGAGCCTATGGAGCTTCTCTATTGGCGATCCAGCCCTTGCACCAATTAGATAATTGTAGGCTACACGCCAGTCCGCGTATTGTAGTGGGTCACCTGTGAATACTCCAGGCTCAGGTGGGGCAATCAGTGATATGTGCATGTGATCTGTTATTGCTTTGGCTACTTCAGCCGGGTGTGATTCTGTCATTGAACTTTGATAAGGTGAGCCGTTGGGAACATAAGGATATGGTTTTGTCACAGGTGATGGTGTTTTGGGTATGAATGCCTGAGCACTCGGTGTTGAGATTATAGGTGCACCTGCCTGTGGTGCATGTAAAGGTGCCGCATATGCAGGCACTGTCTGTGTTGGTTGAACGTGTGTGGGCCATGTATGTGTTTGCTGTACATGTGTTGATACTGTGGGCATGAGTGCTGCGTGTGCTAATTCTACCGGTGGAGATGCTGCAGATGTGGATACTGTATTTGTTTGTAGTTCTTGTGTAGGAGCTGCGAGTGTTGATTGTACATGTGGGGGCCCTGCAAGTGTGAACACTGTACTTGCTTGCTGTACTTGTGCAGGCGCTGCACGTGTGGACACTGTGCTTGCTTGTTGTACTTGTGCAGTCACTGCATGTGTTGATTGTGTTGAAGTGTGGATGCTAGGTGAGCTAAAGCGCCGCTTGTCTACTGGGGAAGTTGTCTGCTGTTGCAACAAGGTTTGCATGCGTGCTCTACGGGCTTCCATCATGGCTGTCATTACCTTCATATCCTCTTCTAACTTCCTTCTTGATTCTTCTACGGCTTGTTCTAATTCCTGTACTCTTCTTTCTTCCTCTCTATCATGCATTTCCTCCTCCCTTCTCCTAGTACCGTACTCAAACATAATGTTTACATCAGCCCTGTACTGTTCATAGAGCGCTGTTACATTTACATCAGGTTGAACTTCTGATGCTTTCTGTAGTTCATTAAATTGGGAGTGAATAACTGCTGTGTTTTTATCTAAATCTGTGAGAAAGGCTGCAACAGTTTGATAAAGCTGACTGTCAGCATGTCTCAAAAACTCTTCATTTTTGTGTAGTTGTTCGCTCATGTTTTGAAGGAGTGAGTGCGACAATTCTAAACATCTATTTTCCCTGGCTTTTAAAGACAGCTTTGTTTCGCGCTGCGAGCGTCGTTGCTGGTCAGCGCCTACTATACTATCTGCAGCATCGCTAGCGCTTACTGGATTTTCATCTACTAATTCGCTTTGACTCACGTCAGCAACTAATATTTCACTTTGACCAGAGTCATCAATTTGCTCAGTGTTTTGGCTTGGCTCACTGAGTTGATCTGAATCAAGACCATTACCAGACATTTTAGCTGATTAGCAACACAGTTTTAAACTTGTGTGCACTGCCTAATTGCTATTAGATAAGAATGCTATACTATTACAGCCAAACTTCAATAACTCAATAACTAGCACTGTCTACTTCCTGCAAAGGTGGTTGTAAACAAATGTGTATGATACACGCTATTGTGAGCTTGTTTTAGTCAAACAGAGCTATATCTCATATCTTAACCAACTGATGGGCTAATGAGTGACCAGTGAACAATGCCTAATGCACTATTGTCGTCTGATTAAAAGCTATCCTATTTAATGGAAAGTTAACCTACACGTATACGTACATGAGCGATGACCCTGGGTCTCTATAAAAACTGCTGCCAGCAGAAGGGCCAAACTGAACCTTTCTAACATATACCGGCGCAGCCAACCAGTCCCAAACTGGACCGTCAATATGACAAAATGTATGCACGCACCGAAGACTAAAGGTGAGCGTTTTTCTAGAGTGTCACAAATTTGTACAACCAGCTCAGCTTACATAAGTAGCAAATGATATAACAAAAGGTCAAAGCAGATATCCAATTCCAAAATGAAGTCAACATGCACGTATTTATGTAAATGCTGTAATGAGGCAAGGTTAGACAACTCACACTGTTTTGTTGTAAAGGAATGCTAATAATCAATTACTTAGCTTCCAATCCAGTGGTCCTCGATTCCAGCTTGCTTGCATGTAAATAACGATAGTTACGGTTCATTGACTAAGAGTGTACCGTACGGTAAGAGTAATTTCGTTTAGTGGATGAAGAGATTGTCCAATTGCTAAATGACAATGTCCTGCTTTGGGTGACGATATGTCCTTTGGTGGGCGACGAAGATGTCCTATGGTGGGTGACGAAGTTGTCCTTTGGTGGGTGACGAAGATGTCCTATGGTGGGTGACGAAGATGTCCTATAGTGGGTGACGAAGATGTCCTATAGTGGGTGACGAAGATGTCCTTTGTTGGGTGACGAAGTTGTCCTTTGGTGGGTGACGAAGATGTCCTATGGTGGGTGACGAAGATGTCCTTTGTTGGGTGACGAAGTTGTCCTTTGGTGGGTGACGAAGATGTCCTATAGTGGGTGACGAAGATGTCCTTTGTTGGGTGACGAAGTTGTCCTCTTCTCTTTGGATAAGACTTCACTGTGAAGTTCTTAAAACTTCACTTATAAAAAGCGGCAACAACTGTGCTGACTAGAAGAGAATAAGGCTTCTACTGGTGATGCTTTAATTGTGTAACTTTATTACTATATGTATCTAACATCAGCATCTGCCGTGAAGTCTGTAATAGACGATATTAAGATAAAACTACAAGTTAACCTTGATAGAATTAAATGCAATTACATGATATAATTAGCACAATAATAAAACATATGAATGAATGTATGATTTAAGCCAAATAATAACAATAATATTCAAGAAAGTATAGAAATATGCATATGCAGTTGACTGACCTTTTGCCTCCAATGTCAGGCACATTGTTGAATATAAGCTGAATATAGAGTAATGAAATATGATCGAAGCAAAATATTGATGTGTTGATTGCATGAAGGCAAACAGTAAACTAACTAAGAAAGAGCAAAAACTGCTGATCTGGTTGTACAGTGTTGTGACATGGTGTTTTCTCTAAATTTTATTGGTGTGTGTTACATCCGGCCATATTTATGAATCAATTGGGACCGGACACGCCACGCCACAAAGGTCAGGGGTTGGCTTGACCACCCACTGGCAGCAATAAAAAATGAGGACAAAGGCATGACGTCTGTGGAGCCATCTCAGGTCAAATATTTCCTTCACAGTTAGTCTGCTCGAATCCATTCATACAATCAACTCTTTGTTAAACATCTAATTTCTCCAGTACTTACGAGCATATCAGACTGCAATTCAATCACTAGCCTTTCATGTGTGTAGGCGTACATACTAGATATGATTGTATTTGAAGGAATAACACATGTCTGGTATAGATGATTTTTTAAGTCTGTGACACAGGATTTTAATAAGCGTCACTCAGCCTGTTTTGTTCTTTGAAGATGTCTTGTTTAATAGATTGTGTAATACACATAGATTTTAGCTTGGAAGTGCACAGTAGGATAAGGAATTATATAAAGTGCATGTGTTTGGCGGTTGTTGGTGGAATGGCTGGGCAGATGGAAAGAAGCAGTTTGATGTGGCAAGGAAATGGCCGACAAATAAACTAATACAATCTGATTTGCTTATAAGGATGTTTTTCTCAGAGTTGAAAAGAAATGTGAAACTGTGAGAGGACAGAGCTTCCTGTTAGGTTGTCAGCTGTATGCAGAGCAAACAACTTTAACAGCTATAATAGATTTTTTCTGCTCACGAAAGTGATGTAAAAGCTTTTTAGCTTTTTGCTATACAGAAGCTATAAAGCTAGTGTCCTGTGCTCCACCAATCTATGTATAACATAAAGGTTGACTTGCAAACAAATTTACGTTACAGTTATTTGGTATCGAAAGGTTTACCATGTCTTACTCTGCTGTGTTGTAGGTGCAAAATATGTAAAAATGTGCTTACAAGCTCTTAAAAGCTCAAAAACGAACAGTTAGTCATAACCATCACGAAAATGCCGTAGAGTGGAACCCCTCCTCAAAATGGCTCAAATGTGACATAGTTGAACACAATGTGCTTCTGTTTACACTTTCACGCGACCTCATTCGTCGAAATATTTTCCCAAATAAACGTCACGCATTCAATAAAACTATGTGTATTGTCCTTACACGTCTATTTTATTATCATTGTAATTCTGTCAGTTTGAACACTGATATCTTAAAATCTAGCCTTAAAAACCTAATAAAATTAGTATAATTTTTTAACCTTAGTTCGAAGGGGTGTATATTGTTCTCCGATAAACATGAGGAGCCTGTTGATCACCTGTGATGGTCGAAAAATGCCGCAGAAGTTGTTCGCCCCATTTGGCTGGAAGTATGGGTCACATGATTAGATTACGACTAGATGATTAGACCAAGCTGAAACGAAATTGTAAAATGTAAAGTAGCGAGTATCTATACCTATTCAATAAGAGCTTGCCAGTAGAACCCGCAGTGTTTGTCGTAAACTAGTGCTACGAAAAGTTTTATATTGAGCCTTTTATTGGCCTTTCATTTCACGTGATAACATCACGTGTCAAGACAATAACCATGTCGAGTTGAGTACGTCATCAAAATAAAGGGATTCCAACCTTTTTTTAACCATTCGGTTTTTTTAACTGTTCGTTTTTTAGCTTTTAAGAGCTTGTAATCACATTTCCATATATTTTGTACTTACAACACAGCAGAGTGAGACATGGTGAATCTTTTGATACCAAATAACTGTAATGTAAATTTTGTTGCAAGTCAACTTCAAAGGATAAACGCTTGAGTGTACACGAGCAATTACTACTGTTCCAGCTTAGTTTGGCAGATTACTTTTAGTAACTGAAGGTTGCAAACAATCCATGACGTAAATAGGTTTAGATAGTTGAAGTTGGGTAAATAACAAAACCACATTTGGAAAACACAAAATGGCTATACAATTATCCCTACACCGTGTTCAAGCAGTTTGCATCATAGTGAGGGATAGTGAGCATCCCATCAGCTGACTAAGCTCCGCCCACTTGTCGGCTCATTCTTAATCGGTCTAACCGTGTGTTGTCAGTTACCGCATGTACGCCAGAGAGAAGAGACAGCATAAACATGGATAGCATGAAGCTTCCCTCTGGAATATTCTTCTTATTTTGTCTGCTACTTCAAGTCACTACAGGTGAGTTCACACATGCCATTTTTACTTCTACAAAATACATCAATGGTTGTTGATGCCGTACATTCAGTCGAGTACGCAAGTATTCAGGCTTGGAAGATGATTGCTCGCATAGAGTGGATACGCAGAAAGTGCACATTTTATGAATATACTGCTGGAAAATGCTAAAGAAAACAACCACTGGTTATTTTTTTACTAGTGTTGTCTCTGGGTTGCAAAAAACAGTACATCATATTTGGCTGTTAGTCAGGAGATCTAACTAGGCCCAAGAGTTACCTAGGCAGCTCTAGTGTCCCCATAAACATGACTCTGAGCAAATTTTCTAGCCTGCTGTTTGTGAACACTACTGCAAACATTTCATGAATTTATCATGCAATCCACATTCCTATGTTTTGCCAAATATTAAAATTAATCATGCATTTGATGAAATGTATATTGCATAAGTCAACACTGAAAAGTACAGAAGTCTACCACAGTAAACACGGTTGGCACCAACCACCTACTTGTCATGCTTGTTCTATGTTACATTTTGTTACCATATTACTTGGTCTTGTGGTGCACACGTTCGTAGTATGTCTATTGATTTGTTATGCCAATATTTCAACTACCAATGTTTCTGTAGCTGGGCTTAGAGAGCATTGCGACTTCAAAGACTTCTCATACCCCTCAGATCATATCCGTCTGTCGCAGCTCATTGATTTAAATTATAGAGATAACTGCTCTGCATCGCCGTGGAAACCTTTAAGATAAAAAGCCAAACAAGTGGGATTGTTTGAAATGAAGTTGACATGTGGACTTAATGCAAGAGTCTTAGGAATATACAGAGTTGATTATATGTACATATAGTCATACATGTTGGGAATATATAGAGTTGATTATGTGTACATATAGTCATACATGTTAGGAATATATAGAGTTGATTATGTGTACATATAGTCACACATGTTGGGAATATATAGAGTTGATTGTGTGTACATATAGTCATACATGTTAGGAATATACAGAGTTGATTGTGTGTACATATAGTCATACATGTTGGGGATATATAGAGTTGATTGCGTACATATAGCCATACATGTTAGGAATATATAGAGTTGATTATGTGTACATATAGTCATACATGTTGGGAACATATAGAGTTGATTATGTGTACATATAGTCATACATGTTAGGAATATATAGAGTTGATTGTGTACATATAGTGATGCACGTTAGGAATATATAGAGTTGATTACATGTACAGATAGTTGAAAGCGTCTTTTTGCAGCAGTTAACAAAGTATTCACTATTAGACTAGGGGAGGAGTGACACTTGTCTGTTGCTGGTTGCCTTAAGCATGACAACAATATCGCTCCTGCATCCAAATTCTTCGCCTTAACCTTAATTCTGTGATAGCCTTAATTCTACGGTAGCCTTAATACAATGATAGTTTTGGTTTTGTGATAGCCCTAATTTTGTCATAGCCTTCATTTGGTGATAGCGCTAATTCGGATTAAAGCCAATGTGTCTGCCTACTGGATGAACAGCTAGTTATTTGTACTGTTGCTATTTAGTCACGATATTAGCGTGAGAAAGTACAATGGCAGCTGAAGGCTTGAAATTTTGAACTAATCAGGAAAGTTTCTGGTCCATACCTACTTGTCGTTTTCACAAAACACATAGATTTTAAAATTAGTAATATTTTGGCTATCTGTTGTATGGCAGCTTTTGCTACGCTGCCAGAAGGCTTAAGATAATCTAAGTTGAACTAACAGGTATGTTTTGACTACTAACAGTAAACAGTATTATGGTAACTGATTACGGATTCATCCCACCATGAATGGCTACATGTTCTTTAGAAATGAAGGACTTGACCTGCAGTGCCTCGAAATATGACGCAGTATCCAAGGGGGACTACTCCAGTTTAGTAATCAGCTGATGTTCTTCCATTATCAAACTAATCCTTATTTCGGGGACCCTACTAGTCCATCAACTAGTTGAAATTCCTCTAGTCAGCTCATGTGTTTATTCACTACACAGCGGTACTATGAACATCATTTTGCTTGTAGGTAAAGATTTATCACTGAGGTTGTCTGGAGAGCTCATCATTCATTTACTTCCTAGCGACCTTCCATCAAACAAACTTGATGTTCTCACCAAAAAGGTCAGGGCTAAAACCCTTCTAGTTCTATAATGGTGCTAGTGTCCTTGAGAAAACTTTAGTGTAAAGAAAGTGTTGAATATTTTGAAAAGTGTCAAAGACAGACCGTATATTCTAGTAAATCTGTAATTAATATACATATAGATAAGTTTTAACCAATCTGTCTCCTGTTCATTGTTAATGAGGAAATACCAGGCAAGTAGGCAGTTTGCCACCAAGAAAAGGCACTACTGATTGAGACAGACTCAATTGCTTAGGATCTTACATCAGAAAAAGCTCTTGTCACTCCATTGAAGAAACTTTTTCCGTTCTTACAAAAGTTGCTCATTGTGATGATAGACAAATAATGAATCGCTCATACATCTGATTTTCACATTAGGTTGAACCAGTAATAACTCGTAATTTTGTGAACTCAATCAAAAAAAAGATTGTTTTAGAGTCTTTCTCTCTTCCAGTAAACAGTTCAGTTGCAAGTTTTTATAGATCTGTCCCATTAGAGTCAAGATTTTGCTATAAAACCACTCACTTGTCGCCTACTGGTTGTCAATAAATATGGACTTCTGACGATCCTCTTCCTGTCGCGTAATTGCTTTTGACTTATCTGTTGAAATCATGATCTTGTGATAATGAATAATGAAGGGGCCTATGCTACTGTGTAGCCCTTCACATAGTTATGAGGGGCATAGTTCATGCTACTCAGGGGTAGGTATAGTTTCAGCTGTTGATAAATATGTTACTGTTGTTGATTGGTATGTTGCAGCCATTGATAGATATGTTACAGTTGTTGATTGGTATGTTGCAGCCATTGATAGATATGTTACTGTTGTTGATTGGTATGTTGCAGCCATTGATAGATATGTTACAGTTGTTGATTGGTATGTTGCAGCCATTGATAGATATGTTACATCTGTTGATAGACATGTTTCAGCCATTGATAGATATGTTACATCTGTTGATAGACATGTTTCAGCCATTGATAGATATGTTACATCTGTTGATAGACATGTTTCAGCCATGTATAGATATGTTACATCTGTTGATAGACATGTTTCAGCCATTGATAGATATGTTACATCTGTTGATAGACATGTTTCAGCCATGTATAGATATGTTCCAATTGTTGGTAAATGTGTTTAAGTTGTCGTTTCTGATGTGTTCCAGCTGTTGATAAAAATGTTTTAGCTGATGGTTGCTATGTTTCAATTTTTGATAGATATGTTCCAATGGTCGATAGGACAGATATGTCCCAATAGATATGATAGATATGTTGCAGTCGTTAATAAACATGTTTCAGCCGTTGATAGATATGTTCCAATAGTCATAAATGTTTCAGATGTGTTCCAGCTGTTGATAGATTTGTTCCAGATGTTGATAAATATGTTCCAGCTATGATAGTTACATTTCAGCCAGTGGTAGGCATGGTAATTAACACTTGCTAACATGCATTCTTTCAAGGCATTGCTAGCTAAGCCTGGACTGTTACCACTGTACACAATTTACATCAGAAGTAGTCTCATCTTCCTATAAAAAACTAATTTTGGTGTTTTTATTGCTTTAATCTGGTAATTAAGTAAGCTGAAATAGCATCAAAATAGGTAATAAATTTGTACAAAGTGTTGAGGTCTCTGATTTAACTTTGGTCAGTTAGTATAACCCATATATATTATCTCCATTTGTTAATATTAGCTATTGCTATATATGTTGTACAATGAACTGAGAGATCAGTTGTGAACAAACAGACACAGCTACAATATTTACTAAACAATGTATAAAAATTACTATAGATTTATAGTTATATATTACCAGTCTTCTGTGCTTCTCTGTGAAAGCAGAGAGCAAATCCCAGATTAAGGGCATGTAGTAGACAGCGAAGGCATATATGAAGGGGTTCGAATACTATGTGAATTTATAAGTTGAATCATAAATTGACATGTTGTAATGTGAGGCTTGTTTACTTTTGATGTTGACCAATAGAAACTTTTGCAGAACAGCCGATGGCATTCGGGAATGATTATCGGGAATGATTATCACTCGAAATATTCATGTTTTTAAATAATGCAAATAAAAATATGTGCAACTTTAATAAATGGTAAATACGTAGTCATTAAAAATGAAATCCACTATCGATCATTTAGTTGTGACAAATTGCTTAAAACCAGCGCAGACGAAACAGCCTTATCATTAAACATCCCTTAGACGACGATGAGCACACTTTGAGAGTATATATATAATTATCTGATGGTGAATTAGTAATAATAAGGGAATTTTGCAGCTATGCTAATTCTAGCTAATTCTAGCTGTTTCCTTTGTGGCAAACAATAAATCAACTTTCTCTTTCCTCCGCAGGTGCTTTCCAAGGTCTCTAACAGCGCGAGTATACCAAAGGAATGCATTTCTGTTGACTCACTGGAGCATTGGTAAGTCTATGAGATGTTGGTCTCTTCGCGCTCGCTCGCATTAGTCACCTGAGTGATTTGTGTCATTGCACTAGATGCCTCAGTCATAACAGAGCGCCCGCTGCGTAGGAAATTATCTGTGATAATTAGAATTGAAATCTCAGTTGCCATTGATTTCCTCATCACTCGCAGGCCAACACTCGGCCTTGTGACCTTTCTTAGCATCACAATTATAGAGTGGATAGATGAGCCTCCCTAATGTTTATCATCGCTGAGGTTAGCCTTCAGTAGCAGCCATAGAACGAAATGCATTTTATTTAGCACCCTGCATTCAACTACAAAGGACAAGATGATGTCTACATGGGAGTAATTTTAGGCTTTGGCTTGTCTCATTGGTTAAAGGTGGTAAATAGGTCATTCATTGGGTGACTCATATGACTTCCTGAACCTTGTGGTTAGACTGTCTAGTGTTTATCCCCTGTTATACATCATGTTTGGATGGCGAGGACTAGCAATATACGTTAGGATTAGTTGAAAGGTACCTGAATCATAACTCAGTAATTCACTATGTTTCCATGGTGCGCAGTATTGCGAAGCAGCCCCCTCCGAAGTCGAGGGGATTGTACGTTTCCATGCTGCGCAGTGGTTTTCAGCAAATACCGCAAATTAGCCAGAGAAGAGAAATTGTATAAATCGAATCGCCTGATGGAGAAATAGAATCGATCACGGATACCAAACGTCATAAACAGTCTTTTTTATTATTCTGTCGTCATTATACTTTTATTTACAATACACATTCACAAGGTTTTACAAACCTTAACACACTTTTTACATAGTAATATATTTTTAATAAGTATTTTTAAGTAATATATTATTTAAACGTTAATTTAGGACTTGCCACCTATTTTGCGAAGTGTTGGCATCGATAACAAAGTCCAGGAAAGTAATCACCTCATCATCCTCGTGAATGCAGACTATAATTAAATTTATGTGAAAGAAGATCGGAAGAATAGTGAAAAAACAAGATTAGCAGGACAACCTTTGTACTAGTTTATGGCCATCGAAAAATCTGTCTCCACGGCATGAGAGCTATGCGCAGCCACTGCGCAGTCGCTGTTTCCTTGTTGCGAATTTGCACTGGCTTCGTACTGATCAGTGCGCAGTGATTTCAGTGCGAAGACGCCGTTTCCATGATTCGGAGATAGCGCAACTCCGAAGCACTGCGCATCATGGAAACATAGTGATTGAGTGTCTAACAAAAGATATCTTTTAAAACCTCTGCTCAGGCCAGAGAATGTACTTGTAGGTATTCCAGCGTGCTACTCATACATATGTCGCCATGACGGACATGTTTCCTTGTTTCCATCATTCTCAAGATGGAAACTGCAATAATCTGCAAGTGTAATGAGTTTTATTACTCACAAATTTTTATTGAATGTTTCATCCTCGCGAAAAATGGGAACGGTACTTGCGAATGATGCACAAGATCATGTCGCGCAAGCTAATCCATTTTCAACATTTGTCATATTTCAGTCATTCTTATTTCGATTTAAGCAGTTCTGAATGCGCTGCTTTGACCTCTAGCATAAAAATCCTAATCTTTTGTATCAAAGCGCCAGTGTTAATCCCAAAACACAATCCCAAATGCACATCATCTGCTCAATGAAAACAGCAATAAGCTGATTGGTTGATCTTCATGTGATACATTTTATATTAACACTCAAATTTAACTGACAATGTAATACCAGGTCTCTAAAGCCTGGTTCCCATATATACTGTAGGCATAGGTGACAGCACCGCAGGGCTATCAGTGAAATGTGAACCTATGCGCTGAGTAACGCCGGTAGTTGCCGGCGGTCAACGCATGAATTCAGCGCTGTTCAACTTTCGCAAAAGCCGCAGGCAAAACCTTCCCAAAATTCACTGTACAAGGGAAGGTCTGCATTATCGAAATGGTATGGCGAGTGAACATTTTTTATGCAATTGTTAGAGATGCGGCTTAATGTGAACAGAAGCCGCCAAGCCTAGCCGCGCAAGATTACCGCCGGGTCTCGCAATCGATATGGGAACCAGGCTTAACTTTTGCAGCATGCAGCCACTCCTAATTTATGTGGTTACAGCTGGTTACACTTTAAAAACATCACATATCAAAAATTGACTTTTTTAAAAATTTGTCATTTAGGAGTGCTGAGGACAATGACGCATATCAAGCTACCAACTATACCATCACCATATCACAGAAGGGCTGTTTTGATGGAAATATGCTGACTGTAACACAAATAGAGCAGCTGGGGATCACCTCCCTCTCTGTGCAGCCAGCCATTAGTGAGGAGGCGGAGTTTTGGCAAGGTAAGGTTCTTAGGCACTGGAGGTCTCAGTTGTACCGGTAGTTGAGGGGAGTTCTCTGTTTGAACTGGGAATACCTATCTCAATTGATGCTTGGATTTCGACTTTTTACATAATTTGTTGATTTTCCGGGTCAGATATGAGAGCAAAATTACATGTGATACCATTACAAGATTGAAGTTTGACAACTACATGTACATGCCTTCTAAAAACAAAAAGTCATTTAGTAATTTTAGTTACACTTTCAAGGAGCTTATTAAGAGTACTTTGGAGTCTGTTTGTTGCACACAAAGACGTGCTGACAAAGGTTTTTATTATCAATGGCAAATTGCAAATATTTTTGCTTTTAAATCAACTTGACTTAATTTAAATTAATTTTTTGTTTTATTTGTCTTTTTATCAAGCAGCAGGTAATTTATTTTAATTTTTAAATTTTCTATGAAGTGTTTTTTGCTGAAACTAAGAGCCAAAATTTTTCACAATATGAAACAAAGTTAAGATCATTGACTCAAAAGTTAAACTTTGCTCCCAAATGTGTGGTGGGTATTGTTTAGGCATAACAATATTCGCCTGTGTATTGAATGAGTCAGCATTGCTATTAAAGCATGGAGATTTTGTTGATCGATACACAAGGCAGCATTTCTGTCCAAATAACAAATATACAAGATTTAAGGATACGGAATTGCATATGGTAGGAAAGATTACTCTAGATTCTAGACTCTAGACTCAAGATTCTAGACTCTAGATTCTAGACTCTAGATTCTAGAGCATCAACTACCTTCAAAGGTGGTCAGATAAAAAAAGTTCAGGCAATTAAAGAGCTACCGCAGATTTTCACAAAACAAAAGAATTGTTTAGTTGACTAGTTGTGGCAGCATTCACGAGTCCGAAATTCAAAGGTCAATTATTTTGAGCTGCCCGACATGACTCAAGAGTTGCCAGCAGAAAGTCTATGCTTTCGTGTCTAGTTGACTTGTGGCTGATGACTGCTGCTGTCAGCTTTTGACACTTTCTACTCCAGCTGTCTGGATGTGGTTAGTCGCAAGCCTCTGGCATGGACAGCGCTGAGTGCACTGGCTTTGCTAATGAATTGCATGCATCTAAATGAATGCCAGGCATCGATCTAATAAGCATTGCTTAGTGTCTGTGGTCTTATTAAATGATATGCAATCAATGAAACTCTCTAATGTGATTGAAATGACCATTTTATATTCTGTCTATGGTTGCTAAGAAATCTCTAGACCCTAATGCTGTTGTCCTTATGCGCTGTCTGTAATACATTTAGATGCAAGATGAGTCAGGCTTTGCTGAGGAGAATGTCTAGAACCTCTATGAATTCCAGTGTTTGAGTTGTTTGTTATATGATCTTCTCTGTTCTGAACAGACATTGTAGACTGATGACCTCATAGTTAGCATCTTTAGCTAAAGTTAACTAATCAAATTTTGAGTCAAGATCTGATTTCAAGCTGTAATAAATTGAACAATTATTGATTTCTGTGGCTGCATAAATTTATGACTAGTGATCTTGGAAAGAAGTAATTTGACAAGTTATCTCCCATCGAAAAATCTTTTTGTGCAAAACGCAAGGTTGGAAATTCTTGCTTCACATTTTAAAATGGCTCTTTTAGAAGTCCGACCTTTTTTGGAAAAATGCTAAGCTGAATTGTCCAATCCGGAATCCCCCGCTATATGCATTATGTTAGCATTGTGCTGACAACTCCTAGACACTCAGCTTATAAAGCTTTGGGAGTACATTTAATGTTTGAGTTTTAAAGAGCACAGCGAGTTTAAAATAGATTAGTTTTATTTCATTTAAAATAGAGACCTATTATTTATTTGTCTGAAAAGTATGCATTCGCGTGATTCAAGTAAATAATACAGCAGGACTTAAGATAATATTGTCAAATGTCTTGACTAGTAACTTGTTAACAACTTGTTAATACCGTGTTTCTAACGGCTCTTAAAGCGTGTAGTCGCTACAATAGATTGTCAGTGAGCCAAGAAAAGATGTTCATGTTGGCATCTGATTGTTGCTGTCAAGATGACATGTCTCCTTGGATGAATATGTTTGTTTATCTAACAGACTATAGGTAGCTGATGATGTAAGAGGGCTCAGCAACAAACAAGCCTGTCACAGGTTGCTGTAGATATTGAGGTATTCTGCTCTCATACCGCATATGTTAGTAGGATGTCTAAGAGATGATCTCTGTAAGTTATGTCAGCCAATAGAAGCAGTTAGCTTTCATCAGCAACCAACAAGCCAATATACCGTAAAACCTCTAATTGAACGCCATGGCGCTCTATCTTTTAACCTTTGCTCTATAGTGGCGGCGTTGGAGTTGGAAGTATTGGAGGTGTTAGTTGGAGGTGGCGGCACCTCCTCTATCGTTGGAGGTGCCGTCACCTCCTCTATAGTTGGAGGTGGTGGCACCTCCTCTATAGTTGGAGGTGGTGGCACCTCCTCTATAGTTGGAGGTGGTAGCACCTCCTCTATCGTTGGAGGTGCCGCCACCTCTTCTATAGTTGGAGGTGGTGGCACCTCCTTTATAGTTGGAGGTGGCGTTCAAATAGATGTTTTACTGTAACCATTTTTACCATGTTGACCGGATAAACCATTTCAAAAGTAGCTATTTAAAAAATCAGAATAATTAATATGAATTACTTCAATGGAATGTTACACTGGGGATAATCTTTCCTCTGTCTTACAAGAAATACACAATCACAAAAGCGCGATTTTGCAGTAGAAAAACAATGTATTGCTAGATGTGTGTCAAGTTGAAATCGTGGTTGCCTTACAACATTTAATTCATAAATAAAACATCAAGAACAATGGCTAAATGTTAAAAATATATTTTTATAAAACTCCATCTAAGTGATAACCAAATAATAACTAAAATGATAACCAAATGGTAACTAAGTATAAACAATAGAAAGAAACAACATACAGTAAAAAACAAACATAACTGCCAAAGCACTTACTATTATAGATGGTACAAACCATTTAATTATGCCTTTAGGTTGAAAAATGCCTTTTGTGTAAGTTTGCCAATCTGTATTGTTTAGACATTTGCTAGATGTGTCATAGAATCAGCTTAGGTAGAGGTCATTGGTGCGCTAATTCCAGAGTAATCCTGCAAGGTCTCGCCGGATTATCCTTTTATACTAGTATTGGTAATACTCTTGCGACACGGAGTTGAAGCGTTCACATAGAGTAAAAGGGCGTCAGGCAGCGCCATAGGTACATTCAGTAGCTCTAAGTTGGATTCTGAGCTGAGTGAGCCTGTCGCTACATGATCCACAGACTAGCAATCCAGACTAGAGCTACTGAGCACGCGATGAGAGAAATGTTTTTCCAGAACGTTTTTGGAAGGCCACTAGTAGGCTACTTCATGTGTGGAAAAAAGTGGTGGGTGTCGTTGCTCTTAGCTTAGAAGACAGTTTTTTTGACCACTAGCCAGCTGTCATCCAAAGTTGAATGAACAGAATAGGAAAACAACGATACTATGTTAATGTATATGAAACAATCTGAGGCTTGACAAATATCTTTTTCCATGCACGCAGCTCACTTAAAATTCAATACTGGAATGAGTTATGTTAGATCATAGGAGGTATGCGAGACCTGCAAACAGTTGGCATGACCCTCTCCCTGTTCCTCCTAAGCACAGTGCGTATATTTGTGAAGGTAGCAGTATATTTGTGAAGGTAGCAGTATATTTGTGAAGGTAGCAGTATATTTGTGAAGGTAGCAGTATATTTGTGATAGTAGCGGGTGACCATGAGCTACTCATATAAGTGAGGCTTATAAGAATTGTTGATAACGACAAACCAGTTTTGCTGTTACTTACATACAGAGATACATCTTGTATTTATACCTACATGTAGATACATCTTGCTATAAGGAATCTTCCCAGAAAACAGTACTGCACCCTTAGTCGACTAGTTCATGCTGAGACAGCATCGCTGTGTGATTCTCTTAGCATAGTCAGTTTGGCATATCTTACTAAAAAGACTGCTACTGTGACTGTATGATGAAAGTTTTACCTTTGGTTTCTGATTATAAGGTTAACCCTTTCAAATAGATGAGCAACTTGTAGTTCAATGCAAAGACGCTAGCACAGGCTGGCACAGGCTAGCACAGGCTGCCGATAGACCTATATTCCTAATGAACACTTTAGCAGTAACATCAATGGACAGTTTCAAAAGATGATAGAGCAGGTAAAACTGAATTTTTACTGTGATAATTTGGTGACACAAAGTTTCCCACAATACCAAAGACAGTTTATACGGATTGATATCTAGCCCTTAAGCGGGTACTGATGCGCTGCCTTACACACATTTCTGATAACATCAGCCACTTTTTATTAAGCCTGGTTCCCATATCGGCTGCGAGACCCTGCCGGTAATCTCGGGAAGCAAAAAACCCTTGTGGCGCTAGGCTTGGCGGCCTATGTACACATAAAACTGCATAGCTGATTATCGCATGAAAACTGACGCTCGCAATGTCATTTCCAAAGTGCTGACCTTCACCTGTACAGCGCATATCAGGAATGTTTTGCCTGCAGCTCCTTGCAAAAGTTGAACAGCGCTGAACTCTTGCATTGAACGCCCGCAACTACTGGGGGTACTCAGTGCGAAGGTTCCCATTTTACCGCAGATAGCCCTGCAATCCTGCCACCGGTGCTTGCAGCGTATAGTTTAGGAGCCAGGCTTTTAGTAAGAAGGTACCATCAGTCCTGTGCATCATGTTCAACCAGTATGTTCACAATTATTCCATGTTGCCGCAAAGTGGTTTGGTGGTGCAAATGGTAATGCACTTGTCCGCAAAAACTAGTTATTGGAGTTTGACTCCCGTGTGGTGTAATCTTTTTTTCTAATGATTCTAGTATGGCTTCAAACAATTGGACAGACTCCGTTTTTTTTTGGTAAAGATTATTGTCTTAGCAATAATTATATGTTCCTAAATGATAAGCCTTTCATGAGGATAATAAGTTTAAAAAATATTGCTAGGAAACAGCCACCAACATGTAGCTTATGGAATCTGCAGTTTGAGTTCATACATAACAGTTTAGAGGAATCAAGAGCACGCTTGCTTGGGCAGTGTTGCCATGACATCCATTGACCAAGCCCTAAAACACTGCCATATGTAGTGATTCCTGCCTACATTTTAAGTACTACTAGAGAGTACCTGCTACTAGAGAGTACCTGCTACTAGAGAGTACCTGCGGGGAATGTCTCATTGTCTTACCCTCCTCTAACGGCCTTCATTTCCTCACAGAAATGGGAAAGAATAGATATAAAGGGTGCCATGAAATAGTGGAACTGCTAATGTTTATATGATAGGTTCGTTCTTAGAGCTGTCAGCAGTAGGGTGGCTCCTGTCATTAATTTATCTAAGAAAGGAGTAGAGTAAGGCCGTTAGTCAGTACTACTCAGATGCAGGGATAAGAGGGCACCTGATCATAGAGAGATGTCTTGATAACCAGTTCATCTTTGCGTTGATATGAAAAGCTCTTTTGAATGAGAAGTCTTGACCAGCAGTCATATACTGTTTACTCTCCTTTCATCGCTATTCACTATGTTTTCATTGTGTTGATGATGCGTATTTGGAATCGTGTGTATGTTGAGTTACCATGTGATAATTGTTTCAATGGATGTTTGAATCCTGCGGATTAACGCGGGCGCTTTGTTAAAAAAATAAGGAATTCTACGTCAAAGGTCATAGCGGTGCACTCGAAATGGCTCAAATCAAAATAGTAATGACCGAAATGTGAGAAATGTTTAAAATGGAATAGCTTGCGAATCATGTTCTTGCGCATCATTCGCTAGCTTGAAACATTCGATACAAGTTTGCGAGTGAAAGGACTTGCTTGACTCGCAAATGTTTGCTATTTCCATCTTGCAGATCACATTAACTTGCAGAGTAACCTGTCATGGAAATATAATGATTGACCTCAGCAGCCCAGCTGTAAATTTGAGCTACAACAGTTTTAATGCAACTTGAGGCTGGAATTTTGTTGTCTGTTGGAATGGTTAGTTTTTTATACCCAAGCAGTTTAGTCAATGACAAGTTCTTAGTTTTTTGCAAATAATTCTAATAGGGGATTTTTTGCGTTCTACGCTAGGCATGAACAGCAGTGTTCACTTCTAATAGGCGTTACAGTCGTGGTACGATTGATTTTAAACACTATTTCAACTCAATTATTTTGTCGTTACTTTTTGGCGTCTCAAAATTTTATTAATTATTGTTTTAACAGCATTTGCGAGTGGCAACTCTGTTGCTAGTTTCTATACTAATAGTTATGGAGTAAGATAACTCTACATTTAAAGCAAGGCATCCCGAGTAGGAGTGTTCGCACCCCTAAAAGATGAAAGCTGTTGGTCCCAGTGGTGCAAAAATCAATTGTGAAGGCGGAGAGAGTGTATTTGTTGTTGCAACAACTTGCCAATGTGAATTCAGGTTTTCGTCTCTTCTGTACATGAAAAATAAATATTGTAATGCTATCAATCCTGAAAATGATCTGCGCATTTCACTTACCCACAAGGAAACGCGTTTCAATCAGATAATAGAAGAGAAGAGGAAGAAAAAAAGTCAAAGATCGTAAAGTTGTTTTTATATGTTGTTACTTGTAAAAATGTTAGACTCTCCATAGAATGACCTTCCAATAACATATCATTTCATATAATTATGTCAAATGTTTGTTTTTCATTGTTTCAAGTCCCTTTTGTTTTATTTGAAACAAAAAAGATTTAATTGAATTTATGAATAATTTATGAATATTATGAATATTTCATTTGTTTTATTTAAAACAAGGGGGTGTGAGATTTCTTTCTCCAGTTGTAAGGGGTTCAGCGATGGAATGAATTGGGAAGCACTGGTTTAATGGTCAAGTGGGTGTCTTTAAATCATACAAACCATACCTACACTGCAGAGTAGTGGTTGGCAACACGGAAACATGGTAGATGACGAGGTATGGAAGGGGGAGCGTTCTAGGTTTTTAGCTTTCAGTTTCCTCAAACGATCTCACTTAGGCTCCATCTCACTTAAGCTCGCGTCATCAACCATGAGCTATGGACATTAATCATTTCTAATATGACATCGTCATGACTTTTTCCACTTCGGTATTTCAAACATTTTGTGTGTCTGATATTTGTCACAACACTCAGGGATAAGGCATTAGACTGCATGCAGCAGTGATTTAAAATCCCCATTTTCAACAACAGCATAACTGCAAGTTGAGTTGGCATACAAATAGCAGCTGGTCCTGTCAGCACAGTTTTATTACATAACACCAATCGTGACACCAACCGCTGCCATAACTGCAATCAATCTTGCAAAGAGAGCTAGGCCATGAAAATTAAAAAAAAAATTTACGCGTAAGTAATTTTTTTCACTTAATGTCAAAACGAATTGTAGATTCACCTCTCATTTTGCTCGTTATGCAGTTGAAATGCTGCCAAATCTGCATATTGATTGCTAACTATAAAATACGTCATACTAGCATATATGACAAAAAGTTGAAAATAAATTAGTCCTTTTTGAAAGTATTTTTTAATATAATGAATCATATTTAATAAATGCAAAACAAAATTCGATTGATACAAAACTTTGCTGATTTATGAACTATTGCGATAGAGATTTTATATTTCTAATAATAAATGACAGCCGCCCGCCATAGGCTACAATTCCTTTACATATACACCCAAAAGCTAGACTCATTATTATATTTGCGGTATTGTTTGTTTTCATGACAGTTATTAGTCTATCACTAAGTTCTACAACAGCCTCAGACCATGTAAAACAATATGATAATATTGTATTGTCCATAGTTGGCCAAGCACATAATTAGATGTAGCCTACATAACTGTGGCATACATGTAGTTCATAGGTTTTATTTGCTTTTCCTAATGCTTTTGAACATGTATTTTCAAAAGATTATAACTTACTCCAAGGTTAAAATATAGTTGTGTATTCTGTAATGGTTTTCGCAGAATGCATTAAGTTGGCCACTGTCTCACTCACTTTAAATGTTTTGTGGCATTGAATGACCAATTTTGCAAAGTTTCTGTTAGAGGTTGCTACAATTCATTGTCGTTCACTTTATTAGTCTAAATTCCTACAAGCTAATATTATAAACATCTATTGATGTTTTGTAGAGCCATTGCTAAAGTGTGATTTGTCTTCTTTAGGTTTAAATTATTAGTTTATAAAAAGTTAGTTTGAAAGTTCAGCTTGGTTTTTCCCTTTACTCACCCTTACTTGCTCCCTACAATACACTCTTAAACCTGGCGGGTTCTTGGCAGCACACTAGTACAGGGTTGGTCAGACCCCGGCAGCACGAGTCTAGAGCTGTTTTCAACTTTGGAAAGTTTACAAATAGCTCTGCTCCATTCAGATCTATTAGTTTAGCGAAATGTGCTGACTCAGGATTTGAATATACTGCCCTCAGCTGCCGCTCAAATTAGATTATATTCTCTGAGAAAATTGACGTCTACGCAATAAGGCTTCCACATAGAGCAGATGAAAACAGAACATTTATTGGGGTAATTGAAGAATTTCTGTGATTGATCACTTCTCCAAACAGTCCAGTCGGGCTAATTATGGGAAATATAGACTGGGAAACCACTCGCTGATCCATATGGCCCTTTGTCCAGTGCAGCAACTGCTTTTCATAATCACATCTCCTTGCTATTAATTATTCTATTAACTCAATTCCATCAGTTTTCAACAAGATTTCTTCTAGTGGCTCCGGTAGAGTTTGAGACTGGCAGAGCCTGTCATCTGTCAGCTATCGGTATGCCTACTTTGGCTAATCTGGAATATTGACGTCTTTCAAAGTTAACAGAAGATGGTTGATTTATAGGGGGTTGGGGTAGCTGACAGAAGTGGGTATACAGCTCACTGCCATTGTCGATTCTTTGGTATCTTTTCAACAGCTCATTTTATTCCCTCTCTCATAAGGAAGTTGGTTACATGTTCGTCGATCACTCGCCAACTAGTTCTTAGCTATTTGACGAGGGCGGCGAATATATCATATCGCATGTTATTACTATCCGTCACAGTCGAAGTTGTTCGCTCAGTCATCCTTACCGATACTACAAATATAACAGACAACTCCTTGTACTGTTTGCGCTGTCTGGAAAAACTCGCATAATTCTAAATATAGCGCTATCTGCAGTTTGCGAGTTGTTTGCAATTTTAGTTTCCCTAATAACAAGACCTTATCGGTTTGAGTTTGGCCTTTTCACATCTACCAGCGCTTTACATTGCTCATTGTCTATTATCAGCATCAATCAAAGCATTGCAAGATATACTCATTCTTCCTTTTATCACCATTGCTAAGCTAACTCTTTCAGATTTGAACACAACAACAGCTCAAGTTTGTGTCTGTAGCCTCACTCGAGTGGAACTGATTGTTTGTAGACAAGATGAACAGCATCCTGGTGTTTAGCGGATGTGCAGCTGTCGTACTCATCACCCTTGTGACGTGTTTAATCATGACCACTGGTTGCTACAAGAGCAAACGCAAGACCAATGGGCAGACTATCAATCCATCCAAACGTCAGGCCTACCAACCATATGCTATCGACACAATGACCCTGGTAAGGACTTGGTATTCAAATACTACCGCGTTTCCCTGTTTTGTCATTAAAACACGCAGGTTTGTTTCATTGTTTGACTAAATACTTTGCCAGCAGTCGGCTGTAGGCCGGCATAAAAGGAAATGGTGGTACCCACGCAAGCTGCTAACACTGTAAACAAGAGCCATTGCCAATTTATTTTAGGCTAAGAAAACTTGTGATTTTGTTCCTGTCTATTATTGAACATTTATAGATGCAATTATAGGCAAAACTTTACTTCTGGTAATTTTCAAAAGACGGCCCAAATTATTTATTTATGGAATATGCTGGTAGCTTACAGAATTGCGATTTACAGGATCACAGGAAGTATAGTCGAAAGGAAAACTTTGAATCGATTGAGGAAGGCAGACAGCATGAGCCCACAACTATAGAAAGATGGGTCAACAGTCAGCTAAGCAAGGGCAGACGACAATCATCAGCGATAGGTAACTATAAAATAATATCCTATACATTGACTCATACATCTGTGTGGAAGTTAATCATGCCACCTGCATACACTTGTCAGTTTGTGGTGACGATATTTCGACAAATTTGTGAAGGCTTTTGTATATGGAATAAGAGCATTGGCATCCAAGCTGGGAGAAATAATTATATTGCTTTCCTTAAACCAACTAACAACTTAAAACATAATTTCTTCAACCATATGCGCCGTTTTCTTCGCTAATACCATATGTTAAAAAAGTTCATAGCATCTTTAATTGCTTTAATTTGCAAAACAATTTATTGACTCACTGATAATTTTTTGTCATTAACAATTTTGCTTGCTGTCGCTGCTCGCAATATAAAATCTAAACAAGCAATATGAACAGCTATGAATAGCATTCATGAATGTACTCATTGAGTAGGAAAAAGATAAGCTTGATGATTGGACAGTTGGTCATAAACTACATGTTAGACTATATGTTGAGATCATGCGTGAGCAGACAATTGCTTAAACTCATAAACGCCGGTATATTAGACTCTAGTCAGACATCACGTGTCTTACACAGCTTGTCATCAGAATGTCATCTTGCCAATAAATCAATCAAACACAAGATGAATGGCACTTCCTGTGTCACAAACCAAGGAATTGTCCCGTCATGACAGATCTATCCTAATAACTGAATGATTTGATTTAGTCACACCGATACCAGCACTTTCTGGCAATACAACCATCGGTAGACATGTACGGTTGTTTTAAAGGTTGCAACCGTGTCACACATTTCTACTTTTGATTTATCTGGATGTCGGCGCAATTTTCATAATTCTCTAAAAGAATCCTTCAATCTAGCATTGCATCGACAAAGAGATGGTTTCAGCTTAGGTTTATACATGTATGTTCTCTGTTTGCTGGTCAAGGAATACCAGGTTTCTCAATAAATGTCTTTGTCCATTACATCAGCTTAATGAAACATATTATTATTATTTATAACTTGTTTACAAACAACTTATTATTGTTGTTATTATTATTATTATTGTTTGATGAAATTCCAACTTGCAGATCTGCTCAACAAAGATAGTAAGAAAAGTCCAGAAATGAAAGTTAGTGACTCCCACCAAAACCTATCTACGACAGACTCTGGAATTGTAACGACAGCGCCGCGCAGACCTCACACTTCATCCAATCACACAGCAGATCTGCGCCAAGCGGACAGGCCAAGACAGGTAAACTCTCTCACCAGACATATTGGATTGCTGACTAATTTAGAAAATGTTTCCTAGATAGTAGAACATTGTTTCGCTAGTTAGTATGCTCCAGGATTCACAATTGACCATTTTTATTCATTATGCAAGCTCGGGGATGAAAAAATTGAAGATTATTTGTCATTCTCTTGTCCAGGCCTCTTGCATACCAGACATGACCTCACGGAAACTGGAGAGGAAATAGATTAAGACTTACTCATAATTCTATTTGCTGTTTACACCTTGTAATTGTCTTTTAGTTCTCATAAGCCAGGTTGAGGCAGAACCCTCTCATTACCACCCCATTTAGTGTTGTAAACTCGAGGGATGCCATACTGCATTTACAATGAGATCGCTTTCTCTCTCTCCTAATCTTTCATTTGTTTGAATCCAAATATTGACACATCCGTTTTATCATACAATTGGTTTCCATCAGCCACAAAATGATTCCTTTTAGTTTGATATTTTAGCGGATCGCTCTAGTTGAATAAACATTGAGCAGACAACTACCACAAGCTTATACTTTTTTGCTGAAACTTGACTCGGTTAGCAAAACTGCATATTATGGTCTTTTTAAGATCTCGTAACATTAATAAATCTTTTTTACAGAGTCAAGTTAAGAAAGGCAGCGCAAGGGAGCCTTTCTACCAGGAGCCACATGTCATGTGCAATTCAATAGACTACATACAGCACAGCAATGCAGCATTCATCCGTTCTGCCTCCAATGATGATGAGAATAGCTTTGAGGAAAGCAGCCATCTCTAGAGCGAGTTCAGCGCTTTATACCAATGATATTACCGAGAGGTGCTGGCCACGTATCAACGCTTAGCATTTAATGCAACGAAAGATGATTTGAAAAGATCATGCCAGTTATTCAGTGCAGTGTACTGTTAAACATTATATTATAGCCTGATTTGATGTTCAAGAAATTTTTTTGTATATACAAGTATGATGTATATGTATATATTTATGAACAATATAAAAATAAATGTGAAAAATAAACTCTAAATATCAAACCATCCAGTTAACAGCGGTAGTTCAAATAATGCAGCTAGATCAGTTTTGACTATCCCCAAGTTGATTGCAAGAGCATGAGATGACAACTCCTGTAATCACTAAAAGTTAATAGGCACAAAACTACATGAGAAAATAAATCACATGATGCGTTTTGGATGTAAAAAAGCTACTGAAATCAAGAAATCTAAATTCTCTATCACATGCAAGCCTATAAGCTGCAAGCCTCCTATAAGCTATAAATGCATAAAAATGAATCAGCACTTTCTGTATTAAGATTCAGCTTTGTTCTGTTTACTATGCTTTCCAGCGCTTTTCTTTGTTGTTTTTGGAGACTTCTTAACCACTTTCTCTTCATTGAGAACCCTGTCACATTTCACACATAAATGGATAAGTTTTTAGACTTTGTGAACAACACCAAGTAGCTAAAATGTCAGGCACCTGTTTTCATGCAAAATAAAGCGTTTGAACAGCTTATTAGAGTAACCTACTCCTCTAGGAAGGCAACGCACTCTCTATGACCATACATCTTATTAGAGTAACCTACCCCTCTAGGGGAGATAACTCTATGAACCTACCCCTCTAGGACGGCAACGCACTCTTTATGACCATACATCTTATTAGAGTAACCTACCCCTCAAGGGGAGATAACTCTATGAACCTACCCCTCTAGGAAGGCAATGCACTCTCTATGACCATACATCTTCGCCACCATTATCGGTGTGTCACCGTGGTCATCCTTCTCATCTAGCTTGATGTTTGCGTTGTGCAAGACACGCAAGATATGTATCCGACCAGACTCGGCAGCGCAGTGTGCAGGAGTCCAGCCATTGTCCATTCTAACTACTCCATTCACACCAATAGAGAGCAAGAGCCTGGTGCATTCGATAGACCCTGTCATGTTTTAATCCAAAGATAAATGCATGAAAAGGCTCTAAAAAACTAGAAACAATTGCACTTGACTCTAACGGTCAGTTGATAATTTTGGCAAAAATCTTTTTGTGACAGATATGATGCAGTCAAACCCTCAACAAACACAGTTTTAATCAGTTCTTCCTATGACAGAACTGTCATATGTTGCAAATATTTTTCGGAAAATACTCTGCAATTTGTTTAACAAAACTAAACAATAAATACTTTTTATAAATTTTATATACAGCATTAAAACAAATTTATGTCAAAAACTAAATAAAAAACATTATATATGAAAACTAAATTAAAGTAATCATATTGGACCAAAAAAGTTTATTTGTTAGTTTACCAGAGAGACACGTTAACTGAAGGTGATGAGGAAACACAGCACAACTTAATCATTTATCATACATTTTATATTTACTGGTTAATTTTCACTATTCTCTTCAATTTCATTTAGAAAAGTGCAACAATTTGTAAAATTTTAGAAGTCATATGCTAGAAATTACTTGGATGTTAAATCAAACACTTTTTGATATTCTTGTGTAAGATTTGAGCGCAACTGCAATTGTAAGTCAAGGTTTGACTGCGCAATAATATCAGCACATCAGAGTAAAAAGTATAATTCACCCCGTATGCAGGCCCAGTGTAGGGGTGCTTTGCCTCCCCACTCTTCATCCCTGCAGTTAGGATCATACTTGCATGTCTTGAGGTATTCCTCTAGTGACTCATAATCTCCGATGGCACACGACTCATGCAGCACCAGTTCTGTCATCCTTCCACTCAGCTGCAGATAAAACTATCACTAGTTTACAAGTCACACAAAAATAGGAGTGAAATCCCAGTTGAGCAACAACAATGCTGTTCTGGTAGAGTAAGATAATAATTAGAGATGTCCGATATTGTTGGATTATGTAATAGTACAATATCTGGATTGTTATCAGCATGTTATTTCTTAAATAAATCTGAAAAATCAGATACTTTCTGCAAATCCTCTTTTAAATAATAATATTTTAAATAATGCCATTTTCAATAGAAATAGTATTTTAGCTTATCGCATCAAATTAATAGTAGGCTAAAAGATTTTTCGCTTAGCTATAAATCTCGAATGAATTTAGATAGCAGCTAATTACTTTTTACCATACATAAACAATGTCACTGTTGAATTTGGCACCAACAATTTTGTAAAGAAAATTTTTACAACCAATTACAGGCAAGAGTAATTTTTCTATTTACTAGCATTATAAAATTTTCATGTTTTCCTAAATACTAACAAATATGTAGATGTTTATTCAAGTAAATTTTTTGAAATAAAAAAGCCAATCGACCAAGTAGGTAACACAAAAGGCAGGGGATCGGTATAAAGTAAGTTTCTCATGAAAATCGAAGGACCAGATGGGTATAGGTTCTTATATTTTGGATGAAAGCATCATATAGAGGAATAAGATCAATAATACACGAATATTAAAAAAAGCAAGAATGCCCTCGCATCCATCTTCATCTTTGCCCAAAATAATTTGAGATTTTTCAGGCATGTTGAAAATAGGCGTAGTGATTACCTGTCTAGAGAACTGTTGTGCTCTCAATTAAAAAATGGAAAGTACAATCAGGATAGGCCCAGATTGAAAATTAAAGACACCGTCAGGAAGAATGTAAAGAAAGTTGATATGAACCATAATGAGTAACAAAGGATGGCAAGAAATAGAGCAGGATGGAGATGATGGATTAGACCAAAATAAAAACCATCAATGTCACAATTGACTGTCTGCTATAGTGGTGACAAGCTTGAAATTATAGCAGTGAATTTATGCAATTATTATCATTTAATTATTTTAAAGCCAATGACTTCAATAAATATGTTAGGGTTCTATTGTTTTGCTAGCTGTTATACTACTGATACAATATTTAAACCCTCAAAAGTATACTTTCTGTGTCATGAATTGCATTAAAAAGAATATAGTTGTTAAATCCAATAAGGCAGTTGCCAAGTTAAAACTTTAAAAAAAGTTTAAGTTGAGCTACTCTACAGCTAACAGGGCTAAACCGTTTATAAAATCAGCATTTATTATATCAATGACTCTTTAAAATTTGGGTATTTTAAAACAAATCAAACACTCATTTAAATTTTTCTTTTTTTATTTACCAGCGAAGCGAATAATGTTTTGGTTAAAAAACAATACTGATTTTCATACTTTAAATTTAGGAATCGAATGCCAGTGTAGATGAAGATATTTTTGTAAGAAGATGAAGATATTTAATAAGGTTATGTTAGAGAAAACATCTGCATAACTGTATATGAATTGAATTTCATTTGCCAGTCAAAAGCCCAGTATTCCAAGATACAAACACTGCTGAAAAATCTGCCTAGTTAAACCAATATAAAAGCACGTATATCGATGTATCATTAGCATGAGCTTTACATTCAGAACTTTGTAACATTTTAGTTTGTTCGAGCAATCAGCGTGTGAAACTAGAGCAAGCCATTAATGTAACCCAATTGACTAACACAGCAAATAGATAATTAATCAAATCAATGAGCAAGATAAAAACTAGAAAGACACCAAGAGTATATAAAAACTACTTGATAACGACCGTTATTCAATCTTTTAAGTGAACAAAAGTTTGTTTGTTTTGTGTATTTATGTATAATATGAGCTTATAATACTAGTGAAAAATTCAAAAACTTTTTAACAAGCCTGGTATTTTTAATATTAAAATCTTTTATTGCGTCAATTAAGGTAGTAGTAGCAGCTGAATTCGTAATAATTCTGTCGGATTGGCAGTTTGAGCAACTAAATTTGCGACCTTGACCTATGAATAGTTTCTACAAAAAGTGTTGTCGAGTTGAAATGTTAACATTGTCGGGTTTATCGTTATCAACTGCCAAAATATGCTGGAAATATTAAGGTTTTTAGGTTACGAAGTTATTTTGATCACGCCCCATGCGTGATCTCCAGGACAACAAGAACACATCCTCCATTCAAGCGCTCGCGTTAATAAGTTGCTATTATATATTGCCTTTTTATACTGAGAATAGATGGTCGTTTTATGCACCGATCAGCTTAATTAAAATGGAGTCGATTGGAAAACCTGAGTTGAGGTATACACACACACTTCTGCATGTTTAGTGTATTGCTTTGATATTAAAAACCATTTTATCTCAAACTCGGTAATATGCAAGGTGATGATGAATACAGAGCACGTGCATTCAGTATAAGTATCGAATGTAAGCATAAGTAATATGGATAATAATATGTGTTTTATGAAGGTGGGTTAAAGGATACAATGGAAAGAGAGCTAGATATATTGACAAAAACACGATTGCTTACGTATGTGGCAACAATGTTAACTTCATGAAGGAAGATGGAAACTCTGTGGTGTTTACAAGCCCGGGTGAAGGAATCACAGGACTGGATGTTCACCCTTTGAACAAGATGTTTGCATTTGCGGAGTTATGTCTTAATCCAAAAGTGTTTGTTTTTAATTATCCTGACATGAAGCTGGTATCAGAGCTCAAAGGTAAGATCGGTCAAACCAATCATACAAACATTAAAAAGCTTTACAATAAAGATACACGAAAGGCTCATCAGTATTTGGATGAAACTTAATGTGTGTTCGGATATGTGCTTGTCAGTATATTGAAATCTTTTTATATCTCGAAAGGGATTTCTGCATTAGGTTTGCTTTGGTGCAATTTGAAATTTGCAGCTAACTTTGAAATTACAATAATAAACTAACAAATTTTCAATTCAGGTATTTTGCAGTATTTTTGTTTTACTCACAATGAGATTATGTTAAACAATTTTAGATGGAGCAGAACTTGAATACACACAGATTGCATTCTCAACAAGTGACTTCCTAGTGACCGTTTCAGGAGTACCTGATTTTAAGCTGACCTTATGGTGAGTCATAATTCACTCCTATAGGCTACGTAACGTATATACTCATACAGATGTTCTGTGGCTAATGGTTAAATGTGTCAATATATGTAGGAACTACATCAAAGGAGAAGCGCTGCTGACAGTGCCTTTGGCAGAAGAGCTTGTGAAAAGTGTGTTAGTGAATCCAGCCAATTGGAGACAAATCAGTCTTTTTAAAGAGAGTAGCATCACTCTTTGTACTATCGAACAAAGCGACCTAAAGTTTAACGCTATGTCAAGGTTTGTGCTACACTTGCTCCTATATAACTTTTTGTTGTTGTCGTAATACGAAATCTTTAAAAAGAAAAATATTAAAGTCAGATTATTCACAAAAAAAGATTGGGAAAGATTTTTATTGTGCTGGTTATGCATTAATAATAATAGCTAGTCAAGCCAGTTTCAATATTGAAATGCTAATTTAAAATAACTGTTTGGCATATAGACTGCTGGTGACAACATTATTCTAATGGTAAATTGGAATAATGTTAAAATTCTGTGCCACTACCCAACAAAGTGTTTATGATCAGGTACTGCTCTTGTCATTCATGATAAGTCAGTTCTATCTGGTAGGCAGATTTACTTATTATGTAGAATCAAACCAACTGTTCTACTGGACTTTGACTAGCTGAAATACTAGCAGTTTCAGTATAGCTACCTTGCTAGTCTCTGATTAGCTATGCTATTAGACTACCTAAACTACTGGTTTGTCATGAACTGAGTTACTAGACTCCGACTAGTTGTACTACTAGCCACTGATCAGCTGCGCTACTGAACTATGGTCTGCAACAGTAAAAAATCTGAACTCTGTGGTATTAAATATCACTTTTTGGTCAGCTTGTTTCTAGCCTAAAATATGCCCGCAGGAATGTGAAGATGTTTGTTGGTGAGAAGTCAAAGGAGCACATCGATGATAGTGCTTCTAACCGCCATGACACATTGGCCATGCACAGGCTTGAACTCGACCTCACCCCCTCCGCAATTGCTGGGCTCATGGAGCCTGAGGCTGAGCAGTTTGAAGATTATTATGATTCTCGCATGAAGTGTTCTCCAATTTCTCAAGCCTGGACTCCAGCAGGAGACCTGCTTATTGGCTGCGAACATGGACAGCTTTTGAGGGTGAGATTGAGTGAAGACTGACAAAACCTGAAAGTTTACAAGTATTTGTTTGAATGATAATGATCTGAGGTAAAGTAAAATGGTAGAGACACTATTTGGGGATTGCATGTTGCAGTATGACGCTGAGTCTGGACTTCTGAAGCTCATATTTGCTCCGACTACGCATAATGTAACCCAACTGGCCAGAGACGCAACCCTTCTTAGGGGCACATCTTTGCTGTCCAAAGAAATGTCTATTATGGAGGAGGAAGCTGAGGCTATGCCTCCCAATTCAACTTCTCCTTTAGGTCAGGGTGCCATCAACTGCATGGCCTTGCATAAGCATGGCCTATATATAGGAGGAAACGTAAGTGTGTTTATCTCTTGTTGACTTTTTGCATAAGCTTTTGGGAGTGCAAATGTTGGTTTTCGTGTACACTAGTACGCTGGCAGTCCATGTGCCATGAGGATCATCACGTGTAATAAGTAGGTGCACAATGATTGCGAAGCGCAGCAAGGTGGGGGGAGTGGTGCAGATGATAGTGTGCCCGGCTACAAAACTGAGTATCAGAGTTTGATTCCCATGCAATGCATTTTTTTCTAACCTCCAAGCGTGGCTTCAGACAGACGAACACGGCCCTTAGTATAGTAAAGGCTAGTACGCTGGCAGTCCGTCTGCCATGAGAAATTATCAAGTGTAGTAAGTATGTGCACAAATATTCATAGATGTGGAAAGATGATCAAGTAGTGCAGTGCAGTGGTAGATTGCTTGGCTTCAAATCCAAATACCCGAGTTCGATTTTCACGTGAGGTGATCTTTTTTCATAACTCTCTTATAATGTCTGCGAACAGACGGATGGACACAGCTCTTATTATAGTAAAGATTTGCTCAAAGATACAGTTTTTCATATCACAATCCGTAAACATTGCGCCCTTCAAAATTTATAATGTCAGATACTGTGACTTTGCATATCTTTATTTCTGTAGGACGGGCAACTGAGATGTGTTGACATTACCAATGACAGCATCAAGTTACTCGACTCCTATGATATTGGAGTCAGCATAACTTCACTTGATTTCTCTACAAACTGGTCACATTTGAACATCGGTAGTGATAAAGGCTGCATGTACACCTATGATATTAACGCTCCAGGGGCTGCCCATCTTGTTATGAACGAGCATAGCGGCAATTTCGTGGGTGTGCAGAGCCTGGCTCCTGGGCTAGAACTTGCTGTGGTGAGTGAGCGCTAAATAATTGCATATTTAATCTGCTGATTGGATCAGTAAATTTGTTATGATATGGTATATGGTATGGTATCTGGTGTGGTATATGGTGTCTGGTATAGTATGTGGTATGGTATCTGGTAAGGTATATGGTATCTGGTATGGTATCTGGTATGGTGTATGGTATGGTGTATGGTATATGGTATTTGATATGGTATCTGGTATGGTATGTGGTATGGTATCTGGTATGGTACCTGGTAAGGTGTATGGTACCTGGTATGGTGTATGGTATGGTGTATGGTATCTGGTATGGTATATGGTATTTGAAAGACCTCCATGGAAGAGTTTATTTCTTTAGAATAGTCCATTCAGATATGTGGATGATACTGTATAGCGTATCATGTGTAGGTGGTACTGTCTAGCGCATCACATGTAGAGGGTTTGATAGACAGCACCATAAGTGGATGGTATGCTAGCTGGTTGCGATGTGAACCTAAAATTCACTACTAAGGACAATGCTAAGGTCGCTGTTAAGGTCACTGCAGTTATTTGTATGTAATTATAACATATCTATAACAAAGTATTAAAGTATCTTGTTGCAGTTATTACATGTAATATCTAATTACGCTGTTCTCCATAAATTTGCTTCAGCAAAATACCAGTCCTCACCATGTGTATTTTATATTTATTTTAGTATTTGATCATAAATATGTTATAAACAGCAATTCAAACTGCAAATCTAGCTAAATAAATAACACAAAGAAAACTGAACTTAAGAATGTTGCAAAATTGTGAAGAAACTTTTTATATTCTGAATCGTGCAAAGACAGATAGATTAGCTTAATTTCCCTTGTCTTTTGTGTGGCGCATTCAATTACTGCCGAATATGCATATATACCGCCGAATATGCATATATACTAGTACTGGAATTTGAAATGATTTAGTTATTCCTTTCTTGTTTTTGTTGTATTTCAAGAAGTTTTATTCAGAATGTAGAGTATTTAATGTTTATAATGATGATTGACTTAAATATTGTCAGATGTTATTTGAATTTTGAGCTCAATGTCATTGAAGAGGTCACTACTCAATCTGTTACAGACGGTGCGAGAAAACGGAGAGGTTCAAATCTGGTCACTCTCAGATGGTAAGCTTGTCGGATCCATGAGCCTCGGCATCGAAGCAACCGCGCTGGCAGCCAGTCCTGTTGCGCCGATCATCATCGCAGGCACCGTTTCAGGCTTCCTCTTAGTCATTGACCTTTCTGACCCTGAACAAGGGAGGATAATTCATCAAACAAGGGCATACAACTCTTGGGTCACAAGGCTTGCGTAAGTCATCTTAGCGTGTCTGTTATGAATATGACAAATAATTTTTATTTCATTCTTGGATATGGAGAACTGCTCTGTGTATTCTGTTGTCATGTATATCACGTCCTATATGAGAGCTGGTTGTAAAATTGACAAAGGTAGTTTAAACTATTGCGAACAAGTATTACATTTGAGTGAATACGGTTGGACATACATGTATGTGTGCAGCATCTTGGATCGCTTAGCTACTCATAGTGACTAAAGCCTATTAGTTAAATTGCTAAATATTGTATAATACAAACACTGTCATGTCTAATAGTTGCACATAGAATCTAATGTATCAGTGGTTGGGCTCTAACATGTGTTGATTGTCAACTTTTGCAGTTACACTTATGATGGCTCTCTCGTTCTGATGGGTTCTGCTGACGGTGATGTCATCATCATGTCTGGATATGCAAGCCAGGAATTTAAGATGCTCTGTTACACTAGTAAGTTTTTAACAGATACGTAGCTTCTAGTCAAAATGCACTAGTAAAACTACTACTTCCGTTCTCAGAGGATAATATTGGACATAAATAAAACAAACAAACAAAAGATACCTCAACCTCTAATTCAAGGCAGTTCCAAGGCTAATAAACCATAGTACGACATCTCAATACTGATCAAGTTAAACTGCTGACTGAAACTTGGTAAGACAAAACTCCTGTGAATCATTTCTTAAGGTTATTAATAAAGAGAAATTTTTATGTGATTTTTCTTACCTGTCTCTTACGATCTGTAGAAGTTGAAGGAGCTGTAGAAACGATAACAACACACCAAGTAGAGGAGACAAAGGTAATACATGTGGTTGTCTCATCTAACAACACAGGAGACGTCACCCACGGTGCTAACAAATGTACTACCTTCCAACTGACCCCAGAAGTCATCTCTTGTGAGTTCTAATATAGCATTTGTCTCCCCTCTATATATTTATAGAGAAGACAACTTTCATACTGTTATAAATGAAAAGAATGTAATCCCTCAAGACGAATGCATGAGAAGATAACTCTTGTACTTAATAAGGTTTAACACGAAATGAATGTCATGTTTTTATTGCTTTTATCTTTTAATTATATTTTTTTCTTTTTGTTGCTGCGAGCCAAACTCTGTTGATTAATCAGTACATATATTACTAAAGCTGGAACACGTATATGTTACATGCATAAATTAGCCTTATTGGTTGATTGCTTGCTATGATGTAGCTGTGGAGTCCTACTACTCGTCCCTTAAAGCTGATATTGAAGATGAGGCTATAAACAAAATAGTATTTAATTACGCATCGCCTTCCTACGGAGCTTGCCTCACTGACACAAACACTCTCTACTCTCTCGCACAAGACAGCAAGAAACTTCAAAAGATTCTTGTGCCTAAAGAAAAGCCAAAGAAGGTAATGTTTGTTTGAGTAGTTGAAGGCGTCACCGTTTGTTTGAAAAGTTAACGACAAAGAAAGTACTGTTTTTTAAGAGAAGTGGCTGCTCGATTAAAATGTGAAAGTTAAAAGAAATACTGATGTGCTTAAGTGGCAACAAGTTTTTAACTTAGTTAAGTGTCAAGTTTTGTCTGCCTTTCTGTTATTATACGCTGTTGTGCTGCAGGCAAACAGCAAGGATTCTTTTCTGCTGCCAGAGATGGAGGCTGAGGCTCATCAGCTGCCAGGTGGAAAGTTGCTGGTTTCACCTCATGGTAAATGGCTGGCTTCTATTGCTAATGACGGTAAACTCCAAGTCAGGACACTAGCAGTAGGGGTAAGTAAGTGGTTCTCTCAGTGAAGTTGCACAGAATGTTGGTTAAAAAATTGAAAAGACAAAAAGTATTTGGAAGCAGTTTGTAAAATCCTTAATGAGTTCATAGATGACTATTAAAATATACATTAGTTGGACATGTATATCAAATTTGAAAGCTGTTCGTATCTGATTTTTGATAAGGCATTTGTAAGAGAGTTAGCATTACACTTTATAGGCTGAGATAGTAATGCATGACTACAAGGAAATGTATTTTGTTTTAGCCGTTTGTCATCCAATATTGTTGTTGTCTGGCAGCCAAGTTTGTAGTTGCTGCCACTTCCTTTTATTACTAATTGAACGGTCAAGCTAGTTTGATTAAGTTTATATTGGCTTATGCATCACCCTCTCATCATCAGATGATTCCAGTTTTAAAATGTTTGCCACACATCATGCATGCAATGTAAATAGCAGATTTTCTCAATTTCACAAGAGGACACAATTCCTTGTGCTTCTATAATACTATTGATAGGCGCAACATTGATAATGATTATTTGTTTGTTTTGTTCCAGGAGCAGGTAAAAGCCATCAACTTGTGCCGTAACATTGCTTCTTAACTTCACAACTTCGTAATTTTTGTTTCATGTCATATAACAGTTATCGTGAGGCTAAGGCGTGGAGTGAGTTATTCTTTGGCTAGGTGTTACAGCATTTTATGCCTAGAACCACCATAATTGTGTGTTTGCTTACATCATTTGTTTATCGCTAGCAAACTTTGTTTCAAGAATTTTGGTTCAGCATTGAGAAGACAACTTTGTAAGGTTTCAAATGATGTATCCCTGTGATGCTGACTTACGAGATGTCAGCGTATTGTCAGAGTAAATGTCAGCATACGATACTTCGTATTGTTTAGTTAACCCTGACCCTGACTAATAACATAGTTTTATCAATCGCAATTATTAGTTAAAAAATTAGAAAAAGAAATGTTCATGCTTAGTTGTATTTTAATGGCTTACAGAGTTTCTATTTATTAATATATCAGTTTTTTAATGCTTTTGGGTCACAAGATAAAACTGTGTCTGTTTTACCCTTCATAGGGACAATTTGTTGAATCCCACCCACATGACTACAGACACGGAGGAGTGAAGACTCTCTGCTGGTCTGCAGGTTCGCAGCATATCCTCACTACGGGCAGGGATGATGGAATCCTCACCTGTTACTCATGGAAGTAAGTAAACATATCGGTGTTTGTGCAGAGCATTTTAAAACTTGGAAACTATTTCATGAGTTATTGTGGCAGCATTATGTTAGTTATTTTTAAAAGCCTGAATGTAGTGTTCAATAGATTTTAATGCATTAACATCACCATACCTAATTTATAAAAAAAATTTGAAAATATCTGAATATTATTAAAAGGCTCATGTGTGTGCATGTGTGCATGTGTGCATGCATGCATGTGTGCGTCCATGTATATGTGTGCAAGCATTCGTGTGCCCATGCGTGCGCATGCGCGTGTATGCGTATGCGCGTGTATGCGTATGCGCGTGTATGCGTATGCGCGTGTATGCGCGTGTATGCGTATGCGCGTGTATGCGCGTGTATGTGTGTTTTGTATGCTTTGAGTTGTTCATGCTTTCAGCAAGACAGATTATAATCAGCACATTCACAATGTTTTCATTTCATTGCATTATTATTATATTATTATTATTATATTATTAGTGTTATATTTTTATGCAATCTGTTTTGCAGCTTCACTTCCAATGGTGAATCCAAGGGACAAAATGCTCTTGCGGTAGCTAAGCACTACCAGAGCTCTTTGGGACAGATTATTCTTCAAGAAAGGGATGCGGTCAAGGCTATGTCAGAATGGGGACCTGAGCCTAGCAAAAGTAGCTTAGAGCTTAAACATGTGAGTTATCCTATCTTTGTTGCTCAATGGTACTCGGATAGTTTACTGGAAGCCACTTCGTATTAGGTAGTGTACAGTCAACTTTCTGTTACCATTTAGCAAAGAGTGTTACAGTATTTGTAACTGCTGGCTTTGCTGTGATTAAACTAACCTTGTTGAAATTTAACCAACTTAGATGATAACCGGCAGGTGTAGACTCACATGTACTCACTTAACATGCATTGTCAATAATCTACAGTTCAATTTTTCATAATTAGTCAAATAGTTTCTCCTATGAGAACAATTTGACTTCTCATATTGTTCAACTCGCTACGCTACAACTAAATATTTGTTTATGCTTAAGGAGTCGCCTTCCCCTGAGCCTGATGAACAGGTAGTTATAATCAACACTATTTATAGACCTATTATTCATCATTTGAAGGTTTTCAAGAATCAGATATCTTGATCACTTTCTGTTGTCACGCCTAATTTTCTTCTCTCACACATTTTATCTATTTTATGCATGCTGATAGCATCTGATGGTTACTTTGTTACGTATATGTCTTTAGACGCTATCTCTTCTCACTCGCTTCCATTTAATTCTTTTTCAAATTGCTAGACAATACTGTCACAATTTTTTTCTTTTTGGTGCACAGACTTTCAGTTTAGCATGGCACCAAATTTGGGCTTGCCTCAGATTTGTAGGTAATAAAGCTACACAGAATACCTCTACCGTCTTCATTAGATTTTTTGGCAAATAGGCGATCCAAAAAGTTTACCTAACTTTTAGATCACTTACCCCTGTTTCCACCTATAGGTGAACACACCATGAAAAAATTTCATCTATGATTTAGCCTTTAGCGTAATTTCTTATCAGCTACAGTTGCAAGCAGCTTTACTAACAGTCTTGTTCGTACATATACAGCTTTAACTAGTTGGATTATGGGTATTCTTTAGTCAAAGATGTCCAGTATTGAGAAGGCAATTAATAATGATGAGATATATAGCACACCGACTCCATTGCCTAAAGCTGACACAACTTGGTTGGAGGCACGAGAGCTCCTCGCTCACACTGAAGAGGATAAGCAGTATGCTGAGACAAAGAAAGATCTTAGATATGAGATCAGAGTCGTTCGTAGAAAGGTAAGATGAATATACAGCCAATAAAAATACTAAGAGAAAATTATGGCCGATAGAAAACTCTATAAAGACATAAAGAATAAGAGACACTTGAAGGAAGTTCAACCAATAGAACCACTATAAAGAAAGTTGACCAATGGGAAAAACTATAAGGCAGTTTAACCAATAGAAAACACTAGAAAAAAATCTGATTAATGTGAACCACTATAAATTAAATATTGTCTGTGCATTCATTCGGCCCTCGCTGTACCCATACTATGAATACCTTACTATGCATTAAATCTCATTGTGAGAAAACACTAGACACTATAATTCAATCCTTTTGTGTGAGGAAAGTAAGATTATTCACATTTCTCAAATGCTGGGACAAATTAAATATGTATTACTTCAAAGTATTCTACCTGCAGGAGTTTTTCTGAGGGCTTATTTTAGTGAATAAATTTATTCAGACTACTGCTTAGGGTAAGATAAACTTTATTCAGCCTAAAAGCTGGTCGATGGCTATCACTTATAAAGATCAGTTAAAGGTAATTGAACTTCAGTCTAACATTTAACAACTGTCAACCATAAGCCCTCTAACCATATAGTCTTAGTTTTACAATTGCACAGGAAGTGAACCCTAATATTGCACCTTCTGTGTGTATCTGTTCAGAAAATAAATCACTGCAAACTACCCATAAATGGGTTAAAAACATACATTATAATAGTTTACTTTTACACACGCATTGAAAAGGTTTTCTAATATCTTATGTTTACTTATGCTCAGGACATTTATATCTGCTGACCTATATCTCTAGTGAACTATATCTGTAGTCACCTATATATCTAGTAACCTCTACTTCTAGTGACCTATATCTTTAGTGACCTATGTCTCTAATGACCTTTATTTCTAATGACCTTTATCTCTAATGACCTATATCTCTAGTGACTTATATCTCTAGTGACCTAGATCTTTAGCGACCTAAATCTCTAGTCGCCTTTTAATGTAGTCATCCTCTATTTAAAATGTTACAGTTGACTTTGTACCAGTAGTACACATACTTGCTTCATTTGTCACTATGGTAGCATTTTATCACTGTTTGTAAAGTTCGCTATAACTTTTAAGTACACATGATGATAGGAAGTAATTATCGTTTCCTACAGCTGCTGGATTTGATGGAAAAAAATAAGTCAGTTCCAGAGATAGAGCGTCTACAACATCATGACTTTGATCTCGACATCGATGAGCAGCAGAGATTGCAGACGGTTGGAGATGCTGAAGTCAACAGAGTAGGTTTTGCATACTAGCGCCATCTACCTGTAAAAATAGACGCAAAAATATCTGTTACATGCGTATTAGTTATAACTAGTTAGTAGGTACTGGTTAGTAATACGCCTTAGTAGGTGCTAGTTGGCATTTACTAGTTAGTTAGTTAGTGCTATAGTTAGTATGTGTTTGTTAGTAGTACTAATCAGGAGTGCTAGTTAGGAGTATATACTAGTTGGTAGATACTAGGTAGTACCGTAGTAAGTACTAATTAGAGGCTACTAGTTAATAGTTACCAATTGGTAAGTCCCAGTTAGTAGTATCAGTTAGTAGTACCAGTTAGTAGTATTATTTAGTAGCACCAGTTAGTAGTACCAGTTAGTAGTGTTATTTAGTAGTACCAATTAGTAGTACCAGTTAGTAGTGCCAGTTAGTAGTGCCAGTTAGTAGTACCAGTTAGTAGTACCAGTTAGTAGTACCTGTTAGTAGTACCATTTAGTAGTACCATTTAGTAGCACCGGCTAGTAGTACCAGTTAGTAGTACCAGTTAGTAGTAGTTGCAAGACTAGTAGAACACAATATATGAACTCATGCAGTGACTCAGAACTGCATCAATTTTCTTTATTAAAACTCGGCGGTTGTCAACATTGTGACACACAATGTACATGCATGGTTGAATATGCTGAATACGGCCTTAAAAGAGGTCAGGCTCTCAGAGTTCAAGAGCAAAAAAGTCCATGGGTAGGCTTCACACTTGTATTTTGTTAAAGAAAAACATATTGATGTAGAGAACCTCGATTATGTGAGTGTGTGTGTGCGTGCGTGTGACTGTGTGACCATGTACCTGTGAACATGTGAGTGTGCGTGAAAATAATAAGCGTTGTCTTTGTTCGATTGTAGATCCGAGATGCTATGGAGTTTGAAAACCTCGCTAAACAGTACCTTACTTACCTTATCAAACAAGAGTGTTGGGACTCAATGGAGGTCAAAGGTCGTAGTATCGAGGTAATGATTTTAGTCAATTTCTTCCAAGTTAACTAAAAGAAATGATTCCACCACATTGATGATTCTGAAAACCAAATTTTCCAGTTCACATTTTCTGCGATGTTAATCTTAAAGTTGAACTGTGAAAATTGTATTTCAGGGGTTTGACATCCCTCTGGAGGTACAGAACTATCCGACCCAGAAAAGAACCCAAGCCACCCTAGATGAGCTTTCTCGGGCTATGGCTACACGGAGAATAGAAATGGCGGAAGCTAAGGCTAGAGCGGACATGGTTGAGATTCCTATTCCCAAACCCTCTCAGGCTATAGTATGTCCTTCCACGTTTATCTTCTTCGTACTCGCTTATTCTAGGGCTTTCAAAGAATTAAACAACCTATTACCATCCTGTTAGCAGGCAATAAATGAAAAGCCTTTATTTTGTGGTGTTTTTATATTGAAATTTCTACAGTGTAGTTGTATTGCATGCATTATAGCTGGCGGCAGATGATGACGGGGATGAAGAAGATGGAGAGGTAGAAGCGCCGTCTGTAACTGGCTCAATGGGCTCAGTCTTTGGAGGGAAAAGTGACTTGTTCTATAACCAGTTTGAGCTGTACAGCAGGGAGCAGAAGGTCACACAGATCATTCTGCTGAATGATGCTATCTATCGTATCAAGGCAACTTTCAACAAGGAGTTTGATGAGGTGCTCAAGAAGAAGGAAATGGAACTCTCTAAGGTAGCTAAAGCCTTTTTCGTAAAAATTCAAGACATTACAGTAAATGTGATCCACTATTCTTTATTTGAAGAGACTGCTGCTAGAAGCTACTCTTGTCGGTTTAAAACAAAAACAATGTTCAACCTGGCAGCTTTGTACCGTGATCTAGCTTTGCTGTTCCTAGAATTTATTAGCTCCAGTTCTTTGTGTTGCATCTCGTAGTTTTCTCTAATAGTAGTGCTTCTCTGATCAGTTTTGTTTCTCAGGTATGATCAGTGTATTTAAGCATGAGTTTTATGACACTTTTGTAAGACACTTTGGTACCTAAGAGGGGGGTCTAGTAAGCTGACAAAGCTTTTAAAGGTAATTGAGCTATTTTACAGCTAGTCAATCAGAACATTCTTAGCTGTTATTATTATCATTTTTAAAAGATTTCTGCTGAGAATCTATTTAATGTTTGTCATTTGAAATCATTATTTCTTTCGCAGATTAAGGATAAGAACAAGAGAATAGCAAAGATCTATGCTGACTTGAACATGATGGAAAGTGTGAAGGTCTATCCAACCAGTACCAAAGAGAAGCCAGAGCTTCTGCTCACCGTTGATGACAGTGAGGTAGGCTGTACACTGACCCGCCCCCTCTGACTCACAAACCGGCTTTCTGATTAGTGGTTTAAATATGAATAGATACGGCCAGTTGCAGGACTGCTAGACTATTCGTGGTAAATGGTAATTTTTAAAGATTAGATTTCTAAAATTGACATACAGATATTTATTTCAAGTTTGAATATCTATGTCTATCGTGCAACAATAACCAATATGCAATATAAAGGTTTCACCAAAGATATTTGCTGTTGATTGGATATCAACAGAGATGCTGGTTAAACATTGCTGATATATTGATCTAATCAGATCACAGAGAATTCCTTTTCTTTAGTACAATCATGGCGTGTCTCATTAAAAAAGCAATATTATTTTCAACTAGACTAATTTTTAATATGATACATAAAAAAATTATAAATTTTAAGATCATTTTCTCCTTTGCTGACAGCATCAGCCAGCTTTTTAAAAGGAGTTTAGAAAATATTACGGCTTAGAATTCCAGAAGAATTTGTCATCTTGTTTTTATTACATGTTTTGGGAGAAATTAAAAAATTTAGCTGCTGACTTGCTAATGTCACAACAATTTTTTTTCGAACATAAAATAGTAACGCACTGGTTTGTATCTAGTGGAGTGTCAGGCACAATCTGGGTTTGTTAGTGAAGATGCAAGAGTGAGTGTACACAATGCGTTACACATGAGTAATATAATACTTTGCTAGGTGACAGTGGAAAAGTATCTCACTCCGGAGCAAAAGAAAGCTAAAGAAGAGTTTGAGAAGGCGGAGGAAGAACGACGTCGACGTGAACAGGGTGACAACGCCCGTGAGCGAGCTCTTGATCAAATGATGGGAGGAGTCTTGGAGATAAAGAAGGAAGACGAGTTAAAGAAAGACGTGCCGATACCCAACTTTATGATCAGTAAAGAGCAGGATGACTGGGGAGAGGAGGAGAACAAACAGCACAAAGAGTATGAGAGAAAGGTCAAAGAATTGCAAGAGGAAAGAGAAAAGTATCGCAAGGTGAGACAACCCTTGACCGGAACTATTGGAACCTTTTTAGTGCAATAATCGATATCACATCTTTGTACTCAGTTTTGTATGTTTGTTTCACAGAAGTAAATAAATTATGGCGGAGTATTTAGTAACAAATAATACAATATAATAATATAACAATATAATACACCCATCAGATGGATGAGTTTTAACCGGCGTCTGGTTTGACAAAATAAAATGGGTTGTGAGGCGTTGCGCTCTTTTTTTTGGCTAGCGACTCTACATCATGCTTATTAGTTGAACGTCAAGCTCTTAAATGGAGTGATCCAATCACTCTGCGTGCTCAAATATTTATATATAAGTGCGAGCACCTGTGGTAGCCACCCGTGTTATGAGAACAATTTTTGTAGCAGTAATTTGGTTTGTTATGAGCCATTTTGCTGGACGGTGTAAAGATGTTTGTCAATTAGTTGAGTTATTGTGGTTCAGATAAGCTCTTAAGCAAAAACCCGCAAATTTTAATAAAATTATTGAACAGAAAGAGGCCAATACCATCACCTGCAAAATTAAGTCTATTTTGAGGACTTCCTAGTGAAAGTTTGTGTCTGATCTGTTTGACAGTCCCTAGACGGTTATCATATATTTGACCTTAAATTTCTGATACAAGCCCCGTGTCTATGCATTGTGTTATATTTTTTCGCCAACCGTAGCAACTGGAAGCTGAGCTGAAGAAGCTGCAGCAGTTCTTAAGTGATGCTGAGCAAGGATTTAATGAAGTCCTTAAAAGCCTCTTCACAAAGAAACTCAAAGTTGAGATGGTCATCTGTCAGGAGGAGTTGAAGATCCTGCGCCTTCAATGGGGCCTCATGTTCGAGGAGTCACTAGAGACAACCGAGAGACAACTAGTCGCCTCAATCGAGCACAAGAAGCAACTCAAGGTAAGCCTATAACACCAGTTTGTGTAGGTGTTCTTCTAGTGCCAATTTGTATTATTATCGTTGGCTTAGATGATGCCAAATTTAGCCTCAAATTAAAATCTCATTAATAACCATTTGATTAGTGATGAAGAGGTCCTTGTTTTCAAAATTTGTCAGTAGGCATCGGTTTGTGCATCAATGGATGACTAACACGATTAGTATTTTTTTACACCATGTACATGTAAAAGCTTTATTTTAACTTACCAGTTTTCTGCTAAAAATGTTTTGTAGAATACAGTTATATGTTATAATGTCATTATATATAAGTTACAGTTAGTTACGTGGCTGGAATTGCTGGTCATTTGTAAAACAACTCGGGGCAAGTGCAGCTGGTTACTACACTGTCCTGCTCAGGTTACTGGTGCAGATCACCTGTAGTAACTACTGGTATTACAAGTGATCCTGTCATAGGATCACCTCTTAACAACGTGTAAATATTTTAGCAACTCGCTGCCGAGGCATACATAGTGGCCAGGAAGAATGTGGATAACTTTAAGGAGGGTTACGACATTCTCGTAGCTGAAGATAAAGTGATGGACAAGGGCTTCAAAAGAGAATTCGGTGATCTCCCTGCCTTGCAAAATGAGCTTCTATATAAACTTTTTAGGAAACGTCCTAGGTATGCCGTCATCACAGCAACATTCATAATAAACTCTGTTTCGTTATATCTTCATCGTTGCTGATTTGTACATGTGAAATTTTGCGTTGTTAATAGCAAATTTGTCATTTGATAGAAAACTTGAGAAGTCTTGTTCTTCAGGTCCACCGCTTTGAATTAATCAGTCTTTTTTCTTATTTACACCCATGGATTACTAGTGCTTGCTTACCTACTCTCGGTATTTCAGAGCTACAAAGTTGCTGCACACAAGGGGTGAAACTCCCATATTAGACGCCAACAGCGGCAATCCCTTCGCCGAAAGGCCATCCACAGCCCGACAGAGTATGATGCAGAAACACGTGTTAGAGTCTGCGTTAACTGACCTTGACAAGCCAATCAACATTCCCGAAGGGGTCGACCATGCAGCGTGGCAGCGACTTTGCAACTACAGACGATCTAAGATTGACAGCGAGATGCTGGTGAGATTTTCAGCCAACTTAAAATGATTTGTGCCTCCTATTTATTTCATATAGTTTGGATTACATATTGGTTTCAATTAGTAATGCTAAATCTATGTCTATGTACAATATAAAACACAGCAGGTTAAAAAAGGAAGCTTTTGCATTCTTTTTGAAAATATGTTGTTAGTTTCAAAAAAAAATTTGTTTGTGTGCATCAAATGTCAAAGACTATAATCAAACCCGATGAGCACATATGTGTTGTATTGTTTAAAGAGTTGCTGCTATCATACGAGCTAAAAGAACTGCCAGCAGCATCCATTCTTTAAAATGTATGGCTGTATGTAACTTTTAGTATATGCTGTCCTAACAACCTTTTAGAGCAGCACAAACTAACAGAGATAATAGAGATTTCTAAAATATGAACTCAAGATAGTCGTATGATCTGAATTTAAACTTAACAATCTGTGACTTCTCCATTAAAAAATACTTACTTCAGCCAATAGACAAGGCATCGATAAGTTAGAAAGCGATTGTCATACGAGTTGGCTTTTTTGTATAGTAGCTATTCAAACTTTTTACTTTTTGAAAAATGAATGAACTGAATTTTCACAAGAACACTGAAGTCTGTTAAATTTAAATCTTCAGTCAGCTTTTTACATCTTCTTGGGATATTAGTTTAAATTCTTATGGATGATTTTAAGAAATGAACCATTTAATTATATTTTATTTTTAGATTAAAATATATTAAGAAAACCCCGCCTTTCAAAATTTTTCTATCCTTGTGTTGCCCTAGTCACGGTGATTCAGTGGCTGGTCTGTTTATCAGGTAAGACAGAAGGCTTTGATAATGGCTGAGATGATGTCCTTCCAACAGAAGAGACAAGACGAAGATTATAAAATTGCCGAAGAAATAGAAGATTTAGGTCAAGAATTAATCAAGTATGAAAATTTAATCAAAAACAACATTTAGGATTAACTAAATATATACATATTAGTTTTCTGTTTGTTATTACAAGGTTACGAGTACATTGCGACTAGTATACGATCACTAGTACATGGTTGCTAGTATTTGATCATTAGCACATAACTCCACTAGTGCATGGCTATTCCACTCATATATGGCCACTATTGCTATCCAAAATTCACCATGATATTCAGAATTTGAGCAGCAGGAAAGGCTCAACTCTCCAGGCTTATTACACAGAGAGCTTGCAAAACAATTATATATCGGCTAGAACTTTGCTGTTTAAAATGCTCTTCAACCACATTGTACTGGTGTACCAAATAGTTTTAACATTGCGCTAAGAGAGTTCAAAGTTTGCTTGGTTTGTCATATGATAACAACTGTTGCAACATTTAAAGGCATGTGATGACCATGAGTAAGCAACTATGCTCATATAAGGGTCTTTAGTATTTTATATCTATTTGTTGTGTATTTTATATCATCTAATAATTTGTCTTATATACATGTACATCATTATATATGTCATTACATGAGGCTCGCTATGTTATTGCAACAATTTATTTATTTTATTATAGACTGCGTGAGTTGAAACAAAGGCAGCATCTAAACTTACAAGTGCAGTTATTGATGAAGCAGGGCCAGGTAGAGCTTGATGCAGGCTCCTACATCCACAACTACAAGGACAGTGTACTCATACACAGAGGTGTTGTAGAGGACTTGAATGGAAAGATCAAAGTGAGCAAACTGCTAAGATAAGACAAATCCATCCCTTCCTTTAATTACTAAGTTACCACATAGCGATATTGTTGAGACACCTGGGTACACCAGTGCCGAGAAGGTACATTGGGTAAACAAGCAGATTATGCTTCCATAGGGCGATATAGTAGAGTGATGGTTGCGCGATGCCTTATGTCAAAGCATATGTCTGCATACGAAACAAGGCTGTTGGCCGCTAAGGCTATTTTTATGACACCAAGATGGCAGGTTGCATGAGTTTTTCGTTTCCAAACAGCGACACTGAATGATGACCGAATGAGAGCGACGCGGCTGCTTCCATGATATCATCATAGTGTCATATGGGGGTGTGTCGCTAGGCTGTTGTTATATATTAGCCAAGGCGCATGTTTAGTCACAACAACAAAATTGTAGTAACCCATCACTACAAAAAGAACTAAAACACCCATCACCCACTACAACAAAGTTATAGCGGGTGATGGTGTTTTGCATGAGTTAATGCATGACAAATACTTCCAGACACTCGGGGAGAGCAAGATCGCTAGCATGATGGAGAGCAAAGACTTCCGGAAAGGAATCGTGCAGCTCGAGTGGGAGCATAAGAAGAACCTGATGAAGATAGAAGACCTGAAGAGCAAGATGAGAGTGATCAACATGATGAAAGTTACGAGGGAGATTCAGTCTTACCTCAGTGAGGAAGACCATGATGCCAAGATTAGCCAAGAAGTCAGCATTCTTGAACAAACAATTGCTATGCAGAAACGGGTAAGCGAGTTGATTTTATGCACGAGTTATTTACTCCGTAATGTCTTATGATAAGAAGGCTAGGGCATAGTCAAAATTTATTGGGTGCAATCAAGGAGTAACAATAATTTGACTTAGTCATAAGTTGGCAAAACTATTCCGACTATCGAAAACAAAGCCCTAGCTCAATTTAGATGTCTAAAAAAATGACATGTCTTATAGATGGTCAGGTGGTAGAGTTTATAAGCGCATTTAACCAGACAAAATCTCTTCCAGACTTTTCAGGCTCAATACATAAATTCAGCACAACAAATAGTTTGTTGACAGTCATTTTCTAGTTGTCATAGTTGTGGTCATGTTCGATAGAAGTTCACTATTGTAGCACCACGAGGCCAATGTAGAGGCAAAAAAGAAAGTTCTGTTGGATCTGAAGCACACTTCTAAAGATAAGTCGCTAGAAAACAAGATTCTCCTCAACGAGATCGAAGAGCTTAATGTGTCAGTGAATGAAAGGCAGCACATACACGAGGCCAGCAGTACGTATAGCTTATCAATAGCCATGGCTCATTATCTTGTCTAGGCGACAGAGACTTGCTGTCAATTGTCATTGATATCATATTAAGGAAATTTGGTGTTTATAACATGGCATCATATCAATTTGCTCACTTCTAGCCTTGAGTCATATTGCAGTTTGTCTTATATAAAACTGTTGTGTAAATGTGAGTATTTAGCCATGATCACTGTAAATGTCCGACACCTGTCTGCGGTTTATCAAACTGTTGTTGGATGTAAGACAGGTATAAAATTATAATACTGTTAATTTCATTGCATAGTGAATAACATGCGTAAGTATAAAATTATTGTCTCGTCCAATCCTATGGTCTGTGTATGTACATGTATATTGCCTGTTTCCTGTCACTCAAATATATAACACTCCCATTTCTGTTTACACTCCTTAGGAGGCCTGGCAATGTAGTAACAGTAGTCGGTTTCCTGGTTAGTCAATAGATTGCATCAGACAATCCTGCTTGTAATCTATGAAGTTTGCATCGTTATCTGCCTGTAGTGCTGCCTCAGCAGTACCTTTCCGAGTTTGAACTGTTACTTCATCAAAAGCCTCTTTCACCAGTTTGATCTAGTATGAAACTTTTGATACAATGCTGTAGTTTCATAATGGCTAAAACCTGTGTATACAATGGTTTCCACCTTGAAATAGAAAACTTTCATCCAAGGTGATATTAAATAAGCAATATATTGCTAATACGTCAGTGAGCCACTGCAACAACCATTCAGCATCTGTTTACGGCATCCGCAAAGTATGTATGACACTAAAATGTTGCTTATTTCAGCTGACAAGAACATGGAGGTAGCGCGAGAAAAGAGATACCAAGAAATTGTACAGAGAAGGAAGCTGGTTGATCTAGCCAAGGCGCAGGCGAATGAAGTCGCAGTTCTCAGAGCTGAAGTAGAGAGACTGCGCATGAGAACCTTCCCTGCCCTTGTTCAAGTTGAAAGATAGAGAACAGACTAATTGCAGACAGTATTCTATAGTCGAGATTCCATGAATCTAACAATCATATGCATAAAAATATTTATCGAGCATTTATCACGGAGATCGACCAAAAATTTATATAATAATTTATTAAACATATTTTACCACGCATGTATATCGCCTGTCGATGCAGAAGTGGTTTGGTTCGTGTTTATGTAATGGAGCCCGTGTTTTTTATTCATACATGTGTATGAAGACGTATCTGATGTGATTGCCTTACAATAAAGTTATATAACTAACTCATATGTATGAAAATAATGTGTCAAGCAACACAACAGTTCGCGATGAGCAAAGTTCACACTTATCCAAAACATGTAGCTAAGAACCGTACAAACGTCTGCGAAAGGTTTGGAATGAAAGTGGAAGCTTTAAAAACTACTAAACAAAATATGCATCAAAGAGCTGTAAAAATATACTTTCATAGTAGAAAAGGACATATTTTTGATAGTTATGGCATATGGGAGTACGTCCCACAATAGAGCTATCTGTCATTATAGAACATAGGCTAGATCAACAGTGGTTACTGTTGATTTGAATCATAGAAAAGCTGATGATAAGAGTTAAACCCGAGAGTATCAATAGCATATGAAATTGTGTGTTCACTTGAAAGTACGAGATATATCAAGCACCTCGATAAGCAGTGGATCGAGCCGCGAAATGTCGCAGCGAGTAAAAGCCTTGCCGTGTTTGACAGCATAGACTTTGGTTGCGGTGATGCAGCTCAGTAACTGGGCATAGATATCAAATGCCTCCTTCCAGCCATCGCGAGCTTCGAGGTAGTGTTTTAAGAGAGTAATATGTTTGTCCTGAGCTGCTGCGGTCAGCGCCCGCGCACCAGGCACTGAATATTCTGGTGTTAGGAGCACTATGCACTGTACAATAGAGATAAGTGTCAAATCACTGCCTACAATCTTCTTTATAGTGCTAATGAGCGCCACATGCTCTTCCTGAATACTGTTGTCCACCCCTTCAAATGCCACACCCATTAGTTGAACAGATATCTCTGTACCGTCATCAAATATCCACTTGCCCTTCTCAATGTCGAACATCTGTGCGGAGCGCCATGTAATGCAGTCAAGGAGAGCACCTGAGAGCAACAAGAAATTCAGTAGACTTTACGAGCAAAGGAAGAGTACCTACAGACCATGTCATATTAGACCTTTTCTAGGTTCTAGACCCCTTCTCTTTTTATCATATGAGTAGTTTGAGCAGAATTATCTTCTTTAAACTAGAGTGAGGACAAGTAAAAGATAGCCCAACTATCATAAATGTACCACATCTTGCAACAGCCGAGCATTCAACTAATTACTATCAACTTCTGCCCCCCTAAAACTATATATAAAAATTGGCTAAACAACCGAAGAGGTCACTCGGATAGTAGAATTACAGCATAATTTCCAAGCTTTCAACTGCTACATTTTATTTAAAGTTGTCCAAGTGACTAATACTACATCTCAATCTATCTATAGCCACCAGAACTAATACTACATCTCAAACTATCTATAACCACCAGAACTAATACTACATCTCAATCTATCTATAGCCACCAGAACTAATACTACATCTCAATCTATCTATAGCCACCAGAACTAATACTACATCTCAATCTATCTATAGCCACCAGAAATGCAGCAAACAAAAAATTGAAGAGGGAAATGGACAAGTTATGCTGATAAATGCAGGTAAAAGGTTCTGAAACTAGCATGATAAAATTGTTTAGTTTAAAATATTTAAAAAAAATTTTTGAAAATCAGATCTACTCCAAGAAAAAATCTTGCTTCCATTGACTTTCTGATCCATAAAAAATCTTTGCTTTACTTAAAGCAGAGGTTTTGCCGTCACACTTAGTATAACCAACAACGAAATTTTATTTTTAGAAACAAAATTTTACTTTTAGAAACAAAAGTTTACTTTTAAAAACAAAAGTTTACTTTTAAAAACAAAATTTTACTTTTAGAAACAAAAGTTTACTTTTAAAAACAAAAGTTTACTTTTAAAAACAAAATTTTACTTTTAGAAACAAAAGTTTACTTTTAATTCCAATAAGGAGCAAAGTTACACAAATATTAAATTTTCAGACTGATAATCAACTCCCTTGCAGATAGTCCTAAATATCTTTCTGGATTACATTCAAAAATTTAATGAAAAAATGATGCAAAAAATTGGCATATTTGGGTGAAGATACTGCTTCAAGTCCAATAATGACAGTACGTGGCGACATAAGGAATGTGAATAATGAATGCATGAGTGGTAGAAAGGTAAGCAGGGCAAGACATGCCAACCTTTGAGGAGAGAGACTTGTGCAGTTTGAGGCAACGCGATGAAGTCAACCAACTTCTTGGCAAACCTTATCAGCAGCTTAACGAGCACTCCGATGTGATTCGCCATGTCTTCCAGACTCGCCGACTCGACTCGCATTGGTGTCTCGTCTTCAGTTGATCCTGTAGGCAGAGAAAATGAATATCATAAATACATATAAAATGTCAATGAAGTCATGAATGAGCCTCAGGATACACTGTAGATTGTGGCGTGAAAGTCAAGAATTTGACACCAAATTCCCAGTTTAAAACTCCATCCTCGACTGATACAGCAGCGACGATTTTCATGACACAAATTCTTAATAAACTCAGATTCAAGAAAACCATCACAAATCAAAATTACATGACCTGGCATATAGGGATTTATTTATAAAATAGTAAAATACTAGTAATCCTACTCAACATGAGATGGATCAAATACAGGTCCCATTTTTCATCATTCCAATTGTCATCATAATAATTTTATTCTGGAATAATGTAATGTTTTTGAATTTAATGTTTTTTTCATAGTATCTGCCGACGAGTCCACGATTTGATAATTCATTTGACACATCCACTATCATCCATCCACTATCATCCATCCGCTATCATCCACCCACTATCATCCACCCACTATCATCCATCCTTTTGTACATGAATCCCGATTCCTGGCGGAAACCTGTCTTGCGGCACTGCTTTTCTTTCAAATCTTATCATAGGGTTGTTGAATTTATTGGCGAGGCTAGCCAACACGACGGTGAAATGTTGCTTTCGTGCTCAGCGATCTTCACCAGAATCATCTTCTCTAATTTTTTTTTGCTAATTGTAGTATTGTCGACGATACAATAAACATTGGCATTTTTGCTAATGTCACAGTTGATATTGAATGCCATTTCCTTAGCCACACCTTGCTCGACTGAAATACTCCAACCACGCAATTTGAGCCAGAGAAGGGCATGTAGCTGCCGTATAAGTCGGAGTGACTTATACGGCAGCTACATGCCAAAATCAGGATTTTTAAACCAAACATAGATCTTGACTTATACGCCGCGTCAACTTGCATGCCAGAAATTATAGTAAACAGTAGTAGAAATTATAGTAGACAGCAGTAGAAATTATAGTAGACAGCAGTAGAAATTATAGTAGACAGTAGTAGAAATTATAGTAGACAGTAGTAGAAATTATAGAAGACAGCAGTAGAAATTATAGTAGACAGCAGTAGAAATTATAGTAGACAGCAGTAGAAATTATAGTAGACAGCAGTAGAAATTATAGTAGAACAGTAGTAGAAATTATAGTAGACAGTAGAAATTATAGTAGACAGTAGTAGAAATTATAGTAGACAGTAGTAGAAATTATAGTTGACAGTAGTAGAAATTATAGTGGACAGTAGTAGAAATTATAGTAAAGAGTAGTAGAAATTATAGTAGACAGTAGTAGAAATTATAGTAGATAGTAGTAGAAATTATAGTAGACAGTAGTAGAAATTATAGTACAGTAGTAGAAATTATAGTAGACAGTAATAGAAATTATAGTAGACAGTAGTAGAAATTATAGGAGACAGTAGTAGAAATTATAGCAGACAGTAGTAGAAATTATAGTAGACAGTAGTAGTAATTATAGTAGACAGTAGTAGTAGAAGTTATAGTAGACAGTAGCAGAAATTATAGTAGACAGTAGTAGAAATTATAGTAGACAGTAGTAGAAATTATAGAAGACAGCAGTAGAAATTATAGTAGACAGCAGTAGAAATTATAGTAGACAGCAGTAGAAATTATAGTAGACAGCAGTAGAAATTATAGTAGACAGCAGTAGAAATTATAGTAGAACAGTAGTAGAAATTATAGTAGACAGTAGAAATTATAGTAGACAGTAGTAGAAATTATAGTAGACAGTAGTAGAAATTATAGTAGACAGTAGTAGAAATTATAGCAGACAGTAGTAGAAATTATAGTACAGTAGTAGTAGAAGTTATAGTAGACAGTAGCAGACATTATAGTAGACAGTAGTAGAAATTATAGTAGAATGCAAATCATGACATAGACAGCACATCTTACCAAAACTGGAGCAATAAGCACTTGAAATTAGGCTTATGAGGTCCGTCTCTCCTTTACCTAGAAGTCTACGTGAAGAATTGGCAGATTCAGCAGGTGTGTCACCCATATTGAAGGAGTACTGGGGGTGCTACAACACATCCATTTCATTCAATTTATAACTGGTAGGACGGAAATACATACATCGAGTAGATAATAATACGCATTGGAAAAAATACCTACCGTTTATTCCCCCCACATAGAAACCTATCACGCATATAAGCGACCCTAGCAAATAACCGTGAAATCAAGTAATTTATAAGAAATCGCACATACGCCGACCCTATAAATTGTAACCTGCCGTAGGTATCGATCAGAGCAAAAGGTTGCGACGACGGAGTAGCACCTGCAAGCTTAGTACAGAACTCTTCTGATTGGTGAGTAGTTGTATAATTAGCGTATCGTGTCGCAGCTTAATCAAAAGGAAATAATCCGTTTGCATTGAGCCAAAGGAAAACATGTTTGCATTTCACGCTGACCTTAGTTCGCTTTTCAAAAGCACATTTTTAGAGTTATTCATTCTACATGATGATTAGAAGCACTATAGCTACGTAGCTTTCACAAATTGTAGATCAATGGACTTCTGAGGATTATTCATTGGGCAATAGTAGTAGTAACAGTGAATATTTCACTTTAACAGTAGTAAGAATGCTATAATCTATAGTAATAGTGGTAACTCGTCTGACTCGGTACATGCCTAACTTGTCTACCACGAGAGTATGAAAAGGACAAAAAAGTGTCTAAACTGATTCTGCAACACGTTTGTGGCCTTTTTATGGCATCAGATGATGTACGATTTTATGCTAATTAATTTGGTCAAATGTTATGACAACTTATATGCACCGATGTCAAATATTTAGTTTTCCGAATATTTGTTTCCATAAAAATTTATTTGGTAGCGAAAGAATTAATTAAAGTGATAACTATTATTGTTATGTTTTACTTTAATTAGTAAAGTTGAGTTAATAAAGGTTCGAGTTGTAGTTGTTAAAATTAAGTTCGCATAATGTTAAAGTTAAGCGTGTATAAGCCTGCCCCTAAAATTTGTAAAAAATTTTTGCATTCTACAATCAGCTTATGTCGGGATATAGGGTATATAAGGTTGAAAGAGAATGGTCTGTGAGTGATGCATACAAACAGGACATGGACATACGCAGAAATGTGAAAGGACCTACATTAATCGGCGGCCAGGCAGTTCTGTCATGAGAGAAGCCAGGAGACAGCTCTCCATTGCACTCACTCTACAAAAAAATGATTCGTTCAATGTATTTAAACAAAACTAAAAATATCTGACCTCAAAATTTGTGGTCGAAGTTTAGTAAAGGACCATTTCTGAAAATATAAGCAATGTGAAACCAATCACAACTGTTCGTGCTAACTGAATCTCTACACGAGTGAGCTGTGTGTAACTTATCAGAGATCACGCTCAAATATCTCTCATTAAATCACCAGCAACAGATTTTTGAGCAAAAAAAATAAGAATGATGCATTTAACCATATACATGTAACCGAACAAACAAGTGTTTTTTAAATCTCTGAAAACTTATTTATTTAGCTAATTTATAGGTTTAAAATGGTTACATTTAATATCTGCACTGGCTTGAGCATGGACCAAGCATATTCTACTATATTTAGAGGTGGTTACCAACTTGCCTTAATAGAGCCGAGTTTATCTACAGTAGCAGGACTATCCAGTATCGAGTATGTAGAACCAAAGTCGCTTGTCTCTACACTGGCTGGCTTCTGAATCTGTTTTTTGGCTCGATTCTCTAAAACCTTCTCTATCCGTTTCTGTCTCTCATCATCCCCTGCAAGAAACTTCAGGTCACTCTATTGGTTTATGTGTTTCATATTCACTCGCCTGGCTGTTCAGAAATTTTGGAAAACGGGGTTGGCAACAAGCACCACTTTTTAAACCCCCCTCTCCCGGGTAGAAATGACCAGAAAAGGCAGCAATACACATACTATGTGTTCACACTCTATTAGCATGACTAGTTCAGAAGTCGAACTACTCATGTGTCTACTAATACCAGTGTAAATGTAATATAGACCACCAAGATTCGAATGTTATGGAACACTTTGCTTACCTTACTGCAGCAGTCGAGAAAACCCAGAGCAAACCATATGGTTGTTTATATGAATTACTATCACCTATCATGAAACTACATTGTATGTTCTATGTTTTAGATGTTAAACTTTGCCTTTAACTTTGCAAAGTAAAAGTTTTTAAGTTAGAGATGCTTTTAACTTTGCAAAAAATACATCAGACACATCACTAATTGTTGTAGTGGACGCCACTGAAATACATCAGACACATCACTAATTGTTGTAGTGGACGCCACTGAAATACATCAGACACATCACTAATTGTTGTAGTGGACGCCACTGAAATACACCAGACACATCACTAATTGTTGTAGTGGACGCCACTGAAATAATAATTCTAAAAATTGCTATTATTATATACCATGAAAATATCATGAGTCAGTTCAGTATGAATACTTCGGCCGGTGCTCAGGAACATATTTTTATATAAAATACTTTCTATTACCCACAGATCAGTGGGCCAAACTTTAATATGGGTAATGTGTGACAAATGGTACAATAATTAAACAAGGGAACCCTACCTCAGCTATACAATTACAAATGACTGCTAAACTTTATAGTTTAATATAAAAATGTGATAAATCCTACACTGCATGTTTACTGGTTTCTCATGAAAAGAGATGAAAAGCAATCGAATATAGATTTTTTTCATTTTATCTTTATATGCGATTGTTTAAAATACAAACACAAAAATTGGTAGATGTGTATTTAACTAACCAAAATAAAACATTCTTAATTTTCTTCGCATGTAACCCAACTGGTTATAGAAACTACTATTTTTAAGTGGTGTTAATTTTGGTATATTTAAAATATATTTAGCATATTTGGATTTGCTAGTATTACATCTATAAATGGAACAACAATATCTATAGTAAGTCTCTGCAAAACACTATATGTGACTCACCACAGGAACCAACCAATCAGAGATATAGTCCTCACACCATATAGCTACAACTTAACCTGGCTATAAACATTGCTATTGCCCGACTTGACTGAAAAATCAATTGACTGGTGATAATCAATAATCAATTAATTATATGTCAGTAGGTAAATGAAAATGTAAAGACTGTTTTCATTGCAAAAATACAGACAATTTGATACATTTTTTATATTGTGACTGACAAAAGCGACCATCTTTTTTGAGAACATAAACATTCAAAGCATTGTGACTGCATTTTGATGTCACCATAAATACACCATACTTTGAGACATGATTAGAATAAAGAGCTCTAATTTCTATTTATAGCAGACATGCGAGTAACTTTAAGAAAAACTTAGTAGAACCTGGATCACTGTTATCAAGTATCCATTCTAGCAAACTTACTCAAACAAAAAGTGTTGTACATGTTTAGAAGTATAGCAGTTGTCGTAATATTAATAAATTAAAAGGAAACTTGTCATACACAAGGCTACAAAGTGAGGAAACGACAAAGAAAAAGGTAGCTCACCTAGAATCATCTCTTTTTTCATGCCAACTGCAAAACATTTGGCAAGTCGACAAGCCGAACAGAACCTCCGAGTGTTTGAATCAATCATGCAATTATTCTGGAACATGCATCTTGGATTCTGCAAGATGAATAATGCCAAATCACCTCATAACCCATACAGTTACACATATGAAATGTTATATATAGCCAATGTTTAACAGCAGGTGAAATATATGTTATTGCATTGTTATTAGCACACTGTATGAAATTAATCAAATGCGAATAAGGTATTCACTAACCTTGGGCTTGTTGGCATTCCGTCGAAAGAAGGCCTTGCATGACTCGCAGGTAATGGCATCAAAATTGTATCCAAGAGCTCGATCACCACACACGGTGCACTTTCGATTCTCTTTTCGAGTTTTTGATTTTCTGTTATTTTGATTGTTAGCTAATTCTGACCTGGAATTCTCAGTTTCAGCGTTCTAAAATAGATTTCCATTAAATAGTAACTCGTTGTAGATACAAGAATGTGCCGCGAATGTTGTCAGCTTTGTCTACAAAACATGTCTACTAACATAGAGAGAGAGAGAGAGAGAGAGAGAGAGCAGGTGTTGCAAGTACCTGTGACAATGTGTCGTCCGTGACATCACTCGAATTATGTGTCAATTCCAAATCCTCCACACTTTCATTCATGTCTGACCCCGAGCAAACGCTCGATAAATTGAAGACCTCATGTGAGGCCATAGCCTTTAGCTGTAAGTAAATCCCAGAACTACTACATAGATCACAAAATCAACATATATATCTAATCTAACTTCTAAACAAAATATCATCAAGGAGAAAATACTGTGACCCCCTACATAATCATAACTTGAATCTAGTAAATTAACAAGGGATAGTGTAAAGCCAAAAGAAATGTTAAAAATATGCCGTGTAATGCTTAGTAATTAATGAAATTTGGATGCAGACCTCCCAGTAACAACCTTGCCATAAATCTATGTTACAAGGTTGTTGTAACTTACTCCTATTGCTATGATAGTTTCACTGACAGTCTACATCTATTTGGTTTCATTCAAATAGAAAAAAAGTGGTTTGAAGTATACCAATTGTCTAGAGTTATGAGATGGTGAAAACACAACCTAGCAAATTAACAATGACTATACGATATTGGTTAGCCACATTTTAATTGAGCTTTACAAGTATTACGGATTCTGGCTTGGCAAATACAAATATCTTGTCTTCCTTACATAAAAATCATGTACCAACGTAGTAACAATGAACTCTATGAAGATTGCCAAAAACAACAGTGATTTATGCCAATCCCGTCAACACACAGAGTTCACGCTGACGTTCACGCTGACGCTCACATTGGGCTAACACTGTGTGCTAGTTGGGTGCCTAAAAAGCAAGCATCCAGACCAGTTGCTTATATACTTCATAAGAATTGACTTACTGAATGGGTCGCTATTAAGGATTTAATTACAACCAATATTTGGTATGCTTACAAACAGAGCAATTGCATGATTGGTTAAAGTATTGGTCCTTGTATCATACATGTATGACTGTTCAAGGAAATCATTTTCATGCCAAAATTTAACAAAACTACCTAACACGCTTATTCAGTTTGACATGTGTTTGTTCAGAATTTTATGCAAACCTTAAATTTCATGTTCAGAATATCACAAGCTGCTAGTTTTTATACTTTATTACTATGACATCCTAAAACAAGAAAACACAAAATCGTACGAGCTCCTAAAATTGAAAATACTGAACTGATATTTTGCAATTCCAAAGCAAATCTAGTTTGCTATAGCAAGCAACTACGTCATAAAAAAGAATAAATTCATAGTTGATGACAAATGGTTTTGTAATCTCGCGATTGCTCATGTGTTCTCATGATGCCTCAGCTTAAAAATACAAGATAGAGCGACTTCACACACGTACTATTATTTTATTATTATTATTGGTTTTATCACCGTTTACGCTAGAGTCGTTTTCTGTCATCAAACTAGCTCTACTAGGCTGGGATGCACAAGACCTTCCTAAGGATGTTAGCTGATTCTACTGTTATTACTATTACACTTATTAACCATATTCGCATGCTAATAGAAAAACGGTGAAATTAAGGTAAGCACCAGCAATCAAATACTCTTGGACAGGCGTCCCTAAAATATCGTAATGATTGTGTGAAATCATTATTATTAAGCAATAATACGTCGTTTTAGTGTTTCGGTGTTTATTGTTTATCGTTCAGATCATTTACAACAGCGAATACTTTTTTATGAATATCATTATTGTAGTTAAACAGAGTATGCGTGTTACTAAAAGTGCGGCACAATATTCTAGCTTCTACACCAACGTGTGTTATATGATAGCTAAGAGAAATTTATGAGCTAAGCGAAAGCCGTGACGAAATAGCAGCGCCATATTTTCGCATTTCTATAAAATAATGCAAGCAAAAATACTTACCTCCCATGTACAAATAAAGATGTTGTCGAAATAACCTTCCCAGTCGCTTCCTTAAAGCACGTCATATACTATACCCAAGCCAAACAAAGTTATTTTTAGTTTTACTAGCAAGCGGAAACTGTCTTCGCCATAAAAGATATTACTACAAATGCACCAAATAACTATTTCAAAATAGTGCGTTTATTTGTGACAAAACGTTAATTTTAACAAAAGTATTTTTTAATAAAATAAAAATAAATATTTAACTAAAAATGTTGCTTTTAAAATACGGATCATGACCAGACCAAGAGTACATAACTTCATCCCATGCCATGTTATCGCCCACCGAGTTACGCAGTGTAAATTAGCCAGTTATACTTCAGAAAACGATATACCTATGTATTATGGCGATATCCTACATAAGCCCATCATTTCTGTCATATTAAAAAATTTGTTGAGAACCAAAGGTTTTGTTATGCTCAGTGTCACAATGCTATGTTTGCATGTATCATAATATGGCACATTCACTGCTTTTAAATTTAAACTTACCAACCACATTTTATAGAGATTGGTTTATCAACCTAAAGCGATATAAATTTGGTGAAAGTCAAGGAATCAGCTTTTGTAAAGTAGATATACTCTATACATCGCTTAATGTGACAGATACACTAAAGATAGTTCTAAACCTAGTAAACTTCTTAAAACAGGCTCAAACTCAGATGTAAATAAGAAACAATTAATACTTCATATAACAATTTCAAATCAACATCATTTATACGAATTTGGTTGCCAAGACTACACAATAGGACTAGCTCTTGTACAAGGATAGACTTTTAGGCAGGTAGCCTAGTGATCCGGAATGCCTGACTTTACACATCAGCATCAGATTTCCAAAAAGCAACTGGTGGTTGCAAAACTGCTCTCTCCTTCAACAAGAAAAATTAGGGCCTCATTTAATGCACTTGAGTTGATGAATAACTTTTTTCGTAGCAGCCTCAGCTCAGGCTACTTCTCTCAGGTTAATTATTTATTCTGTATTCATGCTTCATTTTTTGGAGACTGAAAGAGCTCTAGCGGGAGAAATGGTTGGTCAATGTAATGATCAACTACGCGTGGTGTTTCAGCATTGTAAGCTCATAGATTAAAGTCTAGTAGCGGACTATCATGTCACCTGTAAGATGTGCACCACAATTTAGTTATACAACTCATGGTACACAGTCTAAGCTTACTTTAATTTTCATTATGTTATACTAGACTAGTCGTATTCAACTTATTGAATACTTTACATTACTAATATATAACCTACTAGTTTCGAATAAAAATTACAAAAGCTATCTTTTGTAAGTAAATCTATGAAGAAAAGTGATAGAGCGTGGGGTCTCCATAGCCTGCTAACACAAGGAGTAGTATAGTTGTGCTAGAATAGAGTGAGCTTTAAGTCCGTGTACTGCGTGGTTGTTATGAAGATTTTATAACCTGTTCAATTAATACAAAATGTGAAACAAAACAGCAAGACACATATATGTAAAACATTAATACAAAATGTGAAACAAAACAGCAAGACACATATATGTAAAACATTAATACAAAACAATTTGCTTACAATTAATTGATGGAAACAGTTATTCTATTCAGCATTTATAAACAACAGTAAAAGCTTTGCTTTTATGAAATATAACTTCATTATACCCGACCACTTCCTTGATTAATTACAAACCATGTCTCTGACAGTGTCAATAGCTTTTTCACCAACTCATATAGCTGGCATGTTGTTTTCATAGACTTTTCGCAGTATCTGTCTTCGGCTATTTCAATGTAACTTGGCTTTTATTTCAAGCTGTTTTGTTGACGCCCATTATCCCTTGGCTATTTTACGGGAGAACTGGCACAGTGATAAGATGTATAATCCCATGAAATGTGATATATTTATATATACCGGATATATATATTTATATATACCGATATATATATATTTATATATACCAATATACATAGAATAGAATGTCAGTTCAAAACTTTTCTAACATAGAGCTCAATTACTAAAAGCAAGAGCTAAAATATAGCGAAGTAAACGAGTATGTATCAGTACAATCCTCAGATAAAACTAGTAAACGAGTTTTATCTGAGGATTGTACATTTTACTATGTATATGAAACTAATAGTAATAAAGCTTTTTTAGTCAACTCTCACTTCGCTATACCAATATACATATATATATAATTGTATATACCAGTATATATAAATATATACTGGTATATATATTTATATATATCAATATACATGTATATATATACACGTAATTATATCATATAATTATATATATTATTATAATTATTATATATATAATAATTATTACATATTTATTATATTATAATTAAATTATATTATAATTTTAATATACATGTATGTAGTATATTTATAATATAATTATAGCTTATATATGATAATTATTGTATAATTATATATATAGTTATAAATATAATTATATATTTAATTATATATAATTATATATATAATTATATATATAATTATGTATAAGTAGATAAATTTTAAATATTGACTTATTATACTTTATTACAAGCTCCTTTAACTTGTTGAGCGTTTTTCTTCTTTTTATTCAATATTGAGTGATACAGGGTGGTACAGGGTGATTACAGGTGATACAGAGTGATTACAGGTGATACAGAGTGATACAGGGTGATACAGGGTGGTTACAGGTGATATAGGGTGATTACAGGTGATACAGGGTGATACAGGGTGATACAGGGTGATTAAAGGTGATACAGGGTGGTTACAGGTGATACAGGGTGATTACAGGTGATACAGGGTGATACAGGGTGATTAAAGGTGATACAGGGTGATTACAGGTGATACAGGGTGATTACAGGTGATACAGGGTGATACAGGGTAATTAAAGGTGATACAGGGTGGTTACAGGTGATACAGGTGTTACAGGGTGATACAGGGTGATTACAGGTGAAATAGGGTGATACAGGGTGATACAGGGTGATTACAGGTGATACAGGGTGGTTACAAGGTGATTACAGGTGATACAGGGTGATTACAGGTGATACAGGGTGGTTACAGATGTTACAGGGTGATTACAGGTGATACAGGGTAAAATAGGGTGATACAGGGTGATTTTCACAACTATCTTACATTTCACAAACTTATCCATTATATAATATTATATCATTTACATCCTAAAACATCAACCATCAAAATTCCTATAAAATAAGCTTTGTTAGTTGATTTTAATAGATCACCGTAGACTGACTTGACTACGTTTCTCAGTAGTTGTGAGTACATAAGGAATTACAACATTATAATTGCTTTCAGTTACTCTAAACAAGACGGATGAGTTATAATAGTACACATTACCTAGTTGCAATCCGAGAGTAAGGTTGTTAAAAACCTGTGAGACTTGTTGTTTGCAGTAGAGTAGATGTCACTCAGTTTACCTTTATAGTGATGAGTTAGCATAGTAAATACCTGGCTGTTCACTGTCTTTAGAAGTGCTGTAATGAACTTGAATCAAATTACGTGCCATTGACATAAATTTTTGTTTTTATTTAACGAAAGATATAATAACATTTCTCTTTTAGCTAGTAAATTCTAATAATAAAGCAGCGAGTCAGCGAAATGGCAAAGAGGCATATAAAAAGGATTAAAAATATAAAATGTTGCAAGAAGCTGTTGTTGAAGTTTAAAGTTAATTTCAAATAACAAATCATAATTTTTCAAAATATGTTGTTCAATGTAAGAGAGTTTTATTAGAGTATAATTGAGTCACCACTGCAAGCTATTTATGTTCAAAGCTGCGTTCAGCCTGGCCCACTATTTATGGCTGATGTTGTATGCTGGAAGTTCACAAGAGTGATGAGAGATGAATGAAGGGAAATAAACTGTGTCACAACTCATCAACATTGCTTTTCCTAGAAGAGCTCCGAATGCTTTTTAGTTATAGGTTTTGTCACACTAATATTTTAACTACTATTTGTAAAAATCTGCTGCACAAATAACCTGCCAAAGCTCAATATTAGAGCGAGCGCATACTAAATTAAAATAAGACTTTTGCGACAGGCTAACTAGATATCACAGGCTATAACTCAGCTCTAGTCTGATCAGTAACTTTATTGACTTATAACAGCAGAGAGTTAATCTGTGGGTCGGCAGCCACTGATGCCAACTAAATCCTTTCAACCGAATAATCAATGGAATTAGCGAGTCTCTGCGCAATGTACATCAATGAACAGCGTTTGGCTATTCTCCTCGATTTCAACACTCATAGAAAGAACACTGTTGAGGCACATTATTGATCACCGATATGTTACACTCAAGGCTATACAATGCTTAAGGTCTCAAGACAGACTGCACAAGTTAAGTCTTCACTCCATCTACTCGGAGCATTTGAGGTTCTATATTACTATTCCTTTTTAAACTTGTTTCTCGAGTTTTCTATTGTTTCAGTAGAACTATGAGATATAGTTTTTTATTTTTCCAATGCATCATTATTATAACACGCAGCATTTCAGTGGCATGCTTAAAGCTCATGTTGTTGTAGAAGAAGAGAACATAGACTACTTTGTGTCAGTTAGGAGAACCAACCAATCATGGACATGATCACAGGTACTTCCTGTCTCTCACTAGTTTTATAAGCCTTAGTGAAGGGAAAGAACTTGAACGGAACACCTGGCTTGACTAGTAAATGGCATCGTTCAAACAGTTAATGATGAAATTAAATAAAATTGTTTTTTTTACTTGACCTAATACTTGTTATATCCATGGCTCACCAGCATGATTATTATAAACCTTACATGTTTGCTTTCTCTCCATTTATATTTGTTGTTTTTTTTTTCTTACCTTTTACCTACATTTGGCATATCAGTGCAAGCAAATGAGTTCATATGTTTTTTGATTCATCGCATTCTAGCTACCATCTATACACATCAAACATTGCCTTGAATCTTTATAACTTGTTCTGTCCTAGATTACTTGAAATTACTTCACCTTAAATTAACTAGTCCACAGTTCCTCAAGTTCCTCAGTAGTTTAGTCATCATTATAATAATATCATATGATATTGACTTATTTGTTTCAGAAATTCAGACTCTCTCAGAATGTGATAAAGATTGTCCAAATTTCAATTTTTGATTTGTTTCTTCTCCCTTATTAGACCAGTTTTGCTGGCTTGTTCTACCAATTGTGTATAGTCATGTTTACTCGCAGTTATAGCAGTAAAAAACATGACAAACCATTCAAGTGTTTTATTGTTTACACAGTGTTATTTCTCTTTAGGTAAGTCTCAGCCATATATATAATACATATGCTATGCAAATTTAAAAGCTTACAAGTTTCTGTCACAAGAAAAAGACTATAATATATTAAAAGAATCAAACATAAAAAGACAACAACACCACAGTCTTGATCTATAACAATAATTTTAAAAAGACCCTGAAAAGAAGTGGTTGCTGGAAGCTATCAATTACACTTACAATTATACATCTGTAATACAATCTATATGAAACTTATTAGCAATTCATGATGGGATGTCAATTCATTTACTTGAATTTCAAATGCAGGAGCCTTTGGAGGAGATGATGAAGAAGAGACAAATGAAGATGGAGAACTTGTCTCCGTAGTAGAAGCGAGGCGAGAAGCTGAGGAGAAAAGAAGGGAAAAACACAGACAGATGGAGATGGAGAGAGAGGACATTCGCCAGAACATACGAGATAAGGTTCTTGTCTACTATTTGGTGTTGCCAATCGATGACACACTGCATGGAGTGGCTCAAGAATGGTTTAGCAATGGAAGAAATATTGTTATTTTAGTTCATTCTATGTACTATTTCTAGTCTAAATTCCTCCTGTGGTAATAATTATATCCATCTATATATATATATTTCTCAAAGTATGTCTGTCATCTGTCCGTCTGTCATCCCAGTTATAGCTATTATTAGAATAGCTGTAGCTGGACAACAATGCTGATGCAACGTCATGGCCTACCACCATTAGAAGCCTAGCGCCTATTAGCTAGCTTACTAGAACTACTAGCTTACTAGCTTAGAATTAGTAAGCTTACTAGCTTACTTAGTTAATAAGCTGATTTTTAACACCTGGCAACGCCGAGATGCACAGCTAGTTATATATACTGTTGCAATAAGCTTTATATAAATCTACATCATCTATATTTTTTATGCATTTTCATGTAACTTATAGATATGAAAATATTTTTATAGTATAAAATACCAAAAAAAGAACCAGATTTTATGATGGAAACATCTGGTCAGATTGGTAGAAAGAAGAAAACTCCTGAAGAGTTGGCAGCTGAAGCAAATGGCAAAGGAGATGGAGGCGTAGGTAATGAGATTTTCACAACTTACAATACAGCGCATGTTATTGCAATACATAAGCTTAATGAGTGAGAGCCCCTTGAGTGTTCTTGCTTCGCGTAAGCCTATCAACTGAAACACCTGCGAAGCATGGCGTAGTGTGTAATTGCATACCTGAGCATAGAAGGTGTGAAAGGCTTAACTATTAATATTCTAGCACAGACAGAGCTGCCACAGAGTTTAATATGTGACTTACAATAATCAAGGTATGAGAAAACCTGTGAATTAAACTTAGATATATAAGGATCCCACCAGCCAAAGTCAAATTGCAAAGAAAATAGTGATCACACAGTCAAATGAGCCATGAAAAAGCAAACAACATACATATGGAGCTGAGGAGTGATTGTCTGCTTGGTCAAATAGCAAGTAAAAAATTTTTTTTTTCGGCACTTCTAAGTAGTCTGACTTGGCCAGACGTTGTGTAAAGCTACTAAAATTTTTTGCTAGCAATGAATTCTTGCAATAAGATTTTGCAAGAAGAACTTGTTATAGCTTTATATTGAACCTTCATAAAGTAAAACTCGGTATACAACGCTAGCAGAGCTTCTGCTGATTGCTTGTATGCAAAGGTAATACGCAGAATATGATGTACATTATTCTGACTTCGACTAACTGGTTCATCCTTATACTAAGCAATTGAGTAAGGGACCTGGTGAGCACTAGTTTATCAAATCTCACTAATGGTCAACTTATAATAAGACATAAGGCGTGTTTACACCAGGAAAACTTATCGGAGTTGCTTCCACGCCGACAAAGTCAGTTTGGAGCAAAACAAAAAACTGTTGTAAAAATGGCTTTGTCACAGTTACTGAGACAAGATCGGTGAAATGTCACATACTATGTTAGTTCATTTTTGACCGCTATCATTGACTTAGTACAACTTGAAATTGACCTATTATATCTCGCAGTGTTAATAACGAAAATACTGAAAATGCAAGCAAATGGAAGGGATATTGAAATTGTATTTCATTGACTAAAAAAAGGTGACACATTTTGTATAGTTTAAGTTAGTTTGGTGTAAAGTCTTTGCAAAACAAATTTCAAATCATAAATACCATTGTTTAAATCAAAAGCTGGTCAATGTTGTTTGTATTATCAGGAGTCATTGCTATGGAATCTACTACCGGTTACACTGCGTAAAATTGTGAATGCTAATTTTTTCAAAAATGAACTGAAGTGCTCCCTCAGACAACCAGACTACACTAAACTAACTAGACAGACTTCTGCTGACTCTACTTTCAGGTTCTGCGCCTTGAGTAGCCTTGCTATTGCGCACAGGACATCATCACCTTCCCTGGAGTGACATTTTTTTCTATTTCTCTTGTTCTTGTATACTGTAAGAAACACTCTTCATATTATTTTTTGTAGTTATATTATAGATGAAAATTAACAACAAACAAACTAAACAGACTAGAAACCATTCCAACTTCAACTCTCTCGGTGGAAACACACCTCCAACAAACCATCCTGGTGTAAACACACCTTTAATGAGTCTGTTTAAATTTACCTTAACTTACAGTGTAGCTGATATAAACCCTTTCCATAATAACCATATATTCACCTTAGGCTTGCAGTACTATAGAGTCGCTCATTAGTTTTGTTATTCATAATTCATTGTTATTATGTTCTAAATTTTATAGCAGTCAACCAACCAAAAGCTTTACAATAAAAATACTAATGACATTGTTGTAGGACTCGGGTGGTTGAGAATGGGTCAAGGCTTTAGGTCACAGCTTTTCCCAGCACATTGAAAACACATTAACTATGCTAAAGGCGGTTTATTAAATACTTTTGTGTTATAAAAACTACTCGGACATAAAAGTGGAAAACGAATATTGATTCATTATCGATTTGAAAGGATATAAGCTTAAGATTTTGTGTGGTTATTTAGAAACATGCTGAGTCATGCAAGCTCTTGCTTAAGTGGCTCACCACTTTACTTTTATGCTTTCTAGAGCCTTTTAGAGTCTTCTAGAGCCTTCTAGAGCCTTTGAGAGCCTTCTAGAGCCTTCTAGAGCACACAACAGCCTTCTTCTACACAAAACTTACTATGTTCACTAAATAAAGATGAATTACTAGATAAACTAGAGAGAGACTTAGTAAATTTTACTTTTTAATAAATTTACCTAGTTTATAGTCCAATGAGACACCTTTTCTTGATATTTTTGATTTCTTTTATTTTTTGTGCTTTTTAGGTCTGCCTACAAATTTGTCTGATGTGACGTCCAAACTGGGGGAAGGACCGGCTGCCATAGCATCTACTGTACAGGAAAAGTGCTCCCTCATGTGACAAGAGAATGGCTCTCTTATCATTTAATATTGTTTGTTAACTCTCACAATACATTAATTATTCATACACATTTTGTGTATGCCTTTATGAGCAAATACTTAAAAAGTTTACACTAATTCCCTAGTTGCCATATTACTGCACATTAATACAAAGTGTAACTGACTCTGACTTCTTTTGCCTAACTACAGAGAATATGTTAAAATGGTCATCACTTTGGATTCATGTGTTTATGATTTTGTAAGCCTATACTGCAGCTCTTTTTTGTGTAATAAACATGTTGCCTAAGGTCTTGTGAATTGTTTACTGTTGCTATTGAATTAAACATTTTTTCTGAGCATTCTTCAGTTAATGCTCATATCCTAAATAGTGAGTAAGGCTATGAGTAAGACAATCTAAGGCTATGCAGCGATGCCACTCCTGACATCATACAACAATATTTGAGATGATTAAAAATTTAAATCTAATTTAGCTTTTATGTATTCGAAAAATAATTTCATGTATTGATGGTAAAATTACATCAAATATGACTACAATCTTTAGATAATGAACTGTTTAGCAAACTCATAAATGACAATCTGTTCAAATGAAATTACATGACTTCATGATACTCTTTGTGATTCTGCAGTTGGTGCAACATAGTACATACAGAGTGTGCAAATAACATTAAAATAGTTATGATACCTTGGGCATGCAGCTGATACCTCATGTGCATGCCCAAGGTATCATAACTACATACATTAAAGCAATTTGATCAGAATAGGCTACAGCAACAGACACAATAAATTTAAAGCTGCTCTGCGCTGTAGTGTAACGTGTAAAGAACTCAACAAAAAAATATTGCAAAACCCTCTTCAAAAGAAATGTCTTCATAAGGTTTTAAAGAGCCCATATCTATAAAGCTAAAACCCTTCATTTGTTTCTTTCAATTAAAAAAGCATAAAATGTTAAATTGTAGAAAAGCAATACCAAGTATTTAACAGCAATTAGCAAAAATAAATATTAAATTTTTTTTATCTAAATACAAAATTGGAATTCTTCAAATCAGCAAAACTCTGCCGATGACTTTATAAGCCAGAGAACTTTTGCCTAGAAGGAATTTAATCTTTGGGATAAACTCAAAATGGTCCCTTTTAGGCACAACATAGATACAGTACTGTGATTGCTTTGCAAATAAAGTTTTATGAATCAGGGCTTATTTTTTGTAATTCGAACATAATGTTGCTAGTCAGCATGTATGTAACTACAATTATGTACCTACATGTATATGGTTTAAAATAATAATGGCACGGCAAGGAATTTATACAAAAATAAGAGTTCTCCTATCAATTATTTTAATGAGAATATAACTCTAAATAAACAACACTCTGTTAGAAACTCTGGCAATTAAATTATTATCACAACTAAGGTCATACGTTCAATGTTACACATTTTTATTTTGATATTAGTTTGATTTATTGTGCACACTTTTTTGCGCAATCTTTGCACAAATAATAGCCATGAATGCATTTTTAGTAGTGCATCACGCTCATTTGCAGCAATAAGTTTTGTTTTCCAATGCATGATCGTTTTTTTCGCTTATTTCGTTCGTAATTACTTTATAAGATTATATGAGACAGCTCACAGTGATACCAGTTCGGTTCAGCTGCAGCCGCTTTGTATATTTCTGCGTAAGTTTCTTAAGTACACTGTATATTTGCAAGTTTAAGGTGATGCAAACTGCATTTCACTTAGCTCTTGCTTTTGAATGAATAAGATTTGCTAAGCTAGATCGGGTTTAATCAAACATCAGTAGTAGATTGTCTTGAACCAAACCGTACCCCTAATTAATTTTTATTGCACGAATATTGTGCGCTACACTGCTTGAAGATTTATTTTACATTTACATTTTCTATGCTGAGAGAATCTTAAGGTATATTTATGAATATCTTTGTCCACGATACTTTTTTATGAAATATTATTTCATTTGAGACTGTTTAAAAATATCTCTAGCATTTCGAGTGAGTCATTATGTACCCTCACACCTATACATGTAAGCAGCAATTGCCTTTTCAAACCTGGAAAAGTTTTTTGTCATGTTTGTCATTGTTAATTTGGCCTATTAACACATCTTTGTCATTTCTGTTAACAGAATAAACAGCAATGGAGCTTTTGTTCTTGATTACAAAAGTGTCTTTTTGTTTTAAGGATGTAAGTTGTATAGCATTAACCAGTTTGGCAGCAAAACCATTGATATCCCCTCACAAAGGATGCATATATTTTGCTTCTTCGATGTGTATCTGAGTTCTAAATATTGCAACTAAATGCAAAAGCCTGTAAAATCCTTTGCTGAGCATTTAATAATGCAATGTCTATCTGATAGAACAAAATCTATTTCATGAATGATTCAAATGCTAAAGCAAACAACCTAGTGGAATTATATTTGTCATACTTTACCTATTTATTATACAAGTCGCAGTTCTATCATAATTTACACTATTTACTTTTTCATATGAGAAGATCTACCTGACATACACGCCAAACAATTATTTCAGTAGTAATATTTCACTTGTCAAATTACAAAATTTAATATACATGTAAGCGTTTAATAATGCAATGTCTATCTGATAGAACAAAATCTATTTTATGAATGATTCAAATGCTAAAGCAAACAACCTAGTGGAATTATATTTGTCATACTTTACCTGTTTATTATACAAGTCGCAGTTCTATCATAATTTACGCTATTTACTTTTTCATATGAGAAGATCTACCTGACATACACGCTAAACAATTATTTTGGTAGTAATAGTTCACTTGTCAAATAACAAAATTTGGAATTGCAACACCTTTTTTAAGTTCACTTATACAACTTTTGCAAGGAAGACATGATTCAGAGTACTGGTGTGATTGTGCAAGATTATCAATTTAGCATATTTGGCTTCAACTTCCTTCGTGTAATGCTTATAGCAATGATTGCAACAATTTATCAGTGACATTGCAACAAGTACAGCATTACTGCTGAAACTGATTCGGGTCTTGACTGAATCAATAAATGCATAAAATGATTTGGCCTTGGTTAGTTGATGATAGATTTAGGGTGTTTTTGAATTAAGATGTATATTGTCCAAACATTATTTATTGCACTTTCTTTTTGAACATCTGGACGTCATCTATAACTATGCATCAACACGCTAGAAACTATGCATGCATAAATGATTCACATTTAAATGTCATTATCTCGCTATCATTCGTTTAGAAGTCTAGCTGTCAAATGGAACAGATTATAATACATCAAAGTCTAAAAAAAATCTTTAATTATGATCGTTTTATTCAACAAAGTTGCTTCTCTATGAGTTTGCAATTTTACACCTTGACCTTTTCACCTTGACCTTTACACCCTGATCTTTGCGCATTACCTCGCAGTAGTCCTACTAGACCACAACAATAATGTGGTTACTGTGATGGAAAAGTATTTAGGACAAGTTGCATTTTATATAGCTCTTTTTGACATGACTTCAGATGCAATTCGATTTGTTATGAAAATGTCCTACTTATGCAGTCTATAAGTTAGTAGAGTAGCTGAAAAATAGTTTGGATGAATAAGCCATATAAACACGCAGTTGAGGTGTAATTCTCTAAAAGCTTTTTTAAAGAACTTGTTATAGGGCTGGGTTTGACTATTTGCTAGTGTTTATTGTTGCGTATGTTGTCAGTTTTTCTTGCAATATTTGGAGTAGGTTACATGTGATACCTCAATATCAGAATCAAGAACACTGCCAATAAATTTATGACCTTTTTTTTATTTCAGATTAAATTCAAAATAGACAGCTTAAAGAGGATAACAATGCATTCTTAAGGTAAGAGAAATATATTTTCATATAATAGTAGAATTATACCAAACATATCAGTGATCTATTTACTGATGCTAGCTGTTGTAAAGCCTCAACCATGCAATGTTGAGTTCCATGAAAATACTCACTTCACCCTAGGAATGGCACAGTGTAAATGATTATCAGATGATTAACTTCTCTTTACATTTACAGCTAATTCTGGTTTCTTGATTCTTATTTTTGCATAAACTATGGTGAGAAATAGTGTTTTGTAAAGTCAGGGTAGCAATCCTCAATACACACAGATATAGTTATTTTAAATTAGCGTCGTCATCAATTGTTCAGAGTATTTATGTGACATAGATTTGTTTGCTATTCCTTGATGCGCTGGTTAGGTAAATACTACTACCTGCTGGGAGAGTGGTTGGTAATGAAGAATGCTTGTTGCGTAAGCAATAATAACCTATGAATAATTAATGCTATGCGTAGCGATTATTGCTCAACATTCTATTTTAAGTGAGTAGGCTGATAGAGAAGACAACTTCTTAGCTACTAAATTTATTATCCCGTGAACTAGTTTCACTTTGTTGAGCAATGTGTTTGGGGGGTGTGTAAAACACTTTATATAAGTTTTGACGATTTTATAATTCTCTGCATTTTCTTGTGTCAAATATGTTCTTTGTATGAGTTGTCATCCCTTGTAAGAAATGGTTGCTGACAAGTTTCCGTATAGTCAGAAAAGGGTGTATGTAGTCTGATTTCATAAATTCTAGTTAATGACTGCGCCAGGGTCAAAGTAAGTTTATGAACTAACAAATTTTCTAACATATTTTACAAGATTTTTGACTCATTTACAACATTTTTTGAAGTTATATAGATGTTTGCTAGTAATAGGTTTTGCCCTTTCAGTTTTAATTTAGAATTATATTAAACTAGCTCTTTTATCATAGCATTTTGATATGAATGACTACAACTAGAACTCGTAGCCTTTAATATGCACCAGATATCGCTCACCACAGCCAAAATCTCTGAAGATTACATTTTCATTAGTGAAGGAATATTTTTAGACTATTCCTTATTGGAACAAGAAACGCTATATAAAAACAACTTACCCGTAGTAGTTCTGCGCATTTTGAAGTATTGATGGTGAACAGGTCTAGTCTTCAATATATGGAAGTGCAGCAAATATTGTCATACATTGCAGATGATATCATATTTTATTGATATTTTGACATCTGCTCTATCAATATGCCAATAGTCTATCAATATGCCAATAGTCTATCAATATGCCGATAGTCCCGTGAAATTTCATGTTATTCACCTGAAGTTTTAAAACTTTCATGAGAGAATATATTTTTTTGAAGTGACAATATCTATACTATCTATACTAAACACCTTTGTTTTGCCTTTTCTCTCTTTAGTCAAGTACCCTGTGGCCTAGTTTGGCCTCCCTCAGCAAAGAGCTTTAGGCAAAAATCGTTACTCGAAATAGCCACAACTAGCTCGTCTTTGACCTCTGTTCCGTTCTCAAGTGGCTGTAATTAGATCAAGGTGACAACTGAGGCGCAGTTTACCAATATTTTTCCTCAGGGCTATGTAATGATGACTCGTCAGCACAGCATAACAAGTAGACAAGCTGCTCTTGCCAGTTCTTTGGCGCTATCTCTAGTATTAGCAACACTCAGCTTGATTGGATAGCGTGTGCTTGTCCGCTATCTTTTTATTGCTACTCGTTGCAATTGCTTCCCTCTATTATAGATAAGTTTCCAGATGGTAGTCGTTTGCTCGGGACCTGACTGACTCGTGGCTGGGACTTCCAAAATCACTGGGAAGATGGAGTTTCAGGGCTCAAGTATGCCAGGTAACTGCATTCTATTAAATGGTCCGTTGCTGTTGAGGAGACAACTTCTGTTTAATTGGGTTTGGCTGGCAGTTGTTTATTCCTGTATAGATATTGCTGGGGAGAATATATAAGTATGGCATTTCTTACTAATTAATGTATTGCGTTATTAAAGCTAGACAATATTTGTATGAATTACAGAATCTGCTTTTGTATGCGAATGTTTGTACATCGGGTCTACTCGTAGAGATTCTCTCATAAATGATGAAATCCTAGCTGTCAACACTGTATTTTTTTCATGAAAGTTACATTTTTCTTTAAACTTTACACTTTATTAAGCATTTTATAAAACACATGTTAATTTGGCGCAAAAATGTCTGAAGTGGGATGCAATAGCACGTAATGAAGCATTATTATGCTAGTTGGTGTTGTTCCATTTTTCACAGCGCAAGGAGAAGTTTGACTCTGGCGTGTGAGAATTCCCTTTCTTCCTCTTTCACTAATCTTTCAATTACCTCCCTCTTGGTGGTTTCAGGCTATTTTGGTTTGAATTTTTTTCTGGCAGACAGAATGTAGCCTGACAAGTTGACTGAGCGGCATTTAATTACTATTTGATTCGTCGAAATCTGCAATTTATGACTGTGGTGAAGCATCGTCTCTACGTGACCAGCCTGCGTGTTGATGCTCAAGGTGGGATATCTGGCTGGAGTTGAGACACCTGATCGGCTTGGCAATGGCGTTCTCTATCCCTGACCCATCAGAGGGATATTTTGTTGGCAAATCTCTGCGTAGCTATATCAAAGGGCCTTTCAACTGCTTTCTTTGCGGTTTGGTCTGTTAAATATTGAGAGCGATTTACTCGGGGTGATTTATGCCCGCATCTGAGGTGAAAGCAATAGTTGGAGTAATCACCGTCATTTATAACGCTAGTTGTGGCAGGTCTGTTGAAGATATTAGCTAGTCATGGTCAGAGCCTCTTTACTTTATTGTTGTTTTTGTCACTGGCTGTTCCACGCTTATCATTCCTCCAAAGGATAATCGCATTTAACCCATTTTTATCCACTGACCCTGTCGCTCCGGCTAGCGGTGTCAGCTGAGGCAGATACTCGGATAGTTCTATGGGGCCAGTGCGACATTATTGCTCTTGCTTGTCATTTAATGGGTTCTTAAGGATAGCTGTAAGGAGCCGGCTAAACAATTAAGAACACTTAATAGAAATTGATTACAGCAATGTCACTTGGCGCAATTATTTAATGCTTTCTCCACTGTTCCTTTTCCCCTCCCTTATCACATATCTTGTAATTACATAATTGCTGCCGTGATGTAATGAGGATGACTGACCAGTAGTGCATCACTACCTATTGGCAGCTGCACTCTTTACAAGATTTGTTGTCTTGATCTGGAGTCATTGACCATGTTATCTATAGTGTTCAACCGTTTATGTCAACACAGCTATCGGGATTTCTTCTGTTGATGCTGACTTACTATCTTGCGTTCTAGCTCAATTTTGTTATTTCATAATTCTAGTAGGTGTTTGGTGTTGTATCATAGTTTTAGTAGGTCTGTGGTGTTGTCTCATAGTTCCAGTAGATCGGTGGTGTTGTATCATAGTTTTAGTAGGTCTGTGGTGTTGTCTCATAGTTCCAGTAGATCGGTGGTGTTGTATCATAGTTTTAGTAGGTCTGTGGTGTTGTCTCATAGTTCCAGTAGGTCTGTGGTGTTGTCTCATACTTCTAGTAGGTCTGTGGTGTTGTCTCATACTTCTAGTAGGTCTGTGGTGTTGTCTCATAGTTTTAGTAGGTCTGTGGTGTTGTCTCATAGTTTTAGTAGGTCTGTGGTGTTGTCTCATAGTTTTAGTAGGTCTGTGGTGTTGTCTCATACTTCTAGTAGGTCTGTGGTGTCGTATCATAATTGTTCGGTCCAAGGCATCAGTATTTTATTACTCTCTCCACTTGTCTGTTAAAATCTCATTTATCTTTGGCCAACTGCATATTACAAGCATATAATGCTACATAAATCTCATATAGCCATGGCAACCAGACGATAGAAAGAGACACTCAAATGATCATTTTAGAGTCGACATCCAGGTCTGGCTGATGGAAAGGGGTTATGTTCATGTGGTTTTATTAGGGTAGCCACAGAATTTCACCTCTGCCTTAAACATTGCTGATATGAATGAATGGTCTGGTGTTGAGCGTGAGATTTTGCCACAGTATTATACCACAGTAATAAATAATTCCTCAGCTGTGCGTTTGATCTTGGCATAAGGATAGATACTAAACTGGCTGTCCAAATATAAACATGGAATCATGAGGCGGAAGCCTTACATCCTGTCCATTTTATTTAAGTTTGGATGACCTTCATTTCGCATGGACACTGCACCATGAAAGACATAATTCAACTCAACTATTTGTGATACGCAGCAGCTTCAAATCGATGGATTGCAAACAGTAAAGTCACTAGGTAAAGAGCATTCCTTTAAAATGAAATTCGTAATATTTATAACTGAGAGACAAGCTATATCATTATGAAGGAGCACATGGGTATCACGGCCAAGTCTCTAAATTATTTTAATTGCATAATCCAAGTTTAAGTAACAATGGTTGATTTTGACACTTATGATTGCTAATGGCCTTTGCAGGTCTTTGTGAATTGGGTCATCTGGACATATTTATTAACAGCAAAAGAGTAGGCCTATTCAGTTCCATATTTTCTTTAATACAGGAACCCTTGGATTGTGACAAAAAACTACTCTCTGATTATTCTAACCTTGATTTTTGGTACAAGTTGGAATGAATACTCTAAGGAATACTGGTGCAAGTTTTACTACCCCATTTTTTTCTCTCCCAGACTAAATATTCAGCCGGCGTAAAGAGCTAGTCTACAGAAGAGGTTTATAATTACAACACAATTGTTATTTGGTCGCTGGTAAAGTTTTTCCTGATTTATAGGAAGTTGTGTCATAATTGGTAACGTAGGATCATCTACAATAGGTGATCTCAGCAATATTTACAATCGTTAATGGGTAGTCACAGGATTCTTGCGTTCAAGCCCAGCTCTGTTATAAATAATTACCATTATTGTTTTAGTGAAAAAACAATTGCTTTCTACTCCTATCGCCAGACTGGGCAAGCCATCAGTAGTGACGTCATGTGGGAAAGAAAAACCACCGCACTTTTGCTCCTTATATTATAAGGCAATTATGTCTATACCCGTGTCATTTCCAAAAGCATCGGTTTTAGGTTATCAAAACAATTGCAAAAGTTATGATTCTCCCTCAGTGGGATAAAAATCAAGGGAAGGCTACAGACCATCAATACACAATATCTATGTCTATGGAAAAATAAATCTATCTCATTGTGCGATGTTTATGATTGGCTACACATTTTACTAAGGCAGGTATTCCTCTGTTGGCTCATTTACCCACCCCTGCCCTCCTCAAGTTTTCTATAGAACAATGGTAAATTTCTATAGAACAATGGTAAATCGCTGTCGATCATAACAGGATTCTGTTAAGTATAGTTGGTTTGTGACTGCTTAGCAAGTATGAAGGATTGGGCACACGCCAGACAGATTGTCTACAGGGAATACAATTCCCTCCAAGCATTCGTTAAATTGGTCGGTCGATTTTCTGGTTACTTTTCATGCCTGTATCAGCTGGCTGGCTGGCGTAGCATTTGCAATTAACTGAGCCTTATCTCAGATGTCTGGACTACTTCAGAGGACATGACAGCTATAGGCTGCCTACCATACAGCAATTTACATGTTCACTGTATAGCGGGAGTATACATAACGCTTTGTCAATATTTACTTTGCTCTTAGCGGTCATTCCAGTACCTGACTGTACGCTTGCACTGGACACGCACGATTTTGTAGCTGTGTACTGTCTTTGCTCGGAGCTGCAACGCATTCCTCTCATAATATATTTATTATGAAATACCAATTCTGTCACCGTATGTCATTGTCCTGTGTGAGATGAATCACTGGCATTGTTTCTATGCAATCAGTGTCACAGCCATTTATTTTCTACGAACCAGCTCTGACATCCTTCGGCTCTATTCGACCCTATTCGTTTCTCTGTCGAAAATATTGGTTTTGCCACGGCAATACATTTTGTCAAAGTTGACACAGCAGGACAATGTTGTCTTTACTTAGGATCGAGTGAATGCCAGTTACCCAATACCTTCTCTCTTGCGCTTATTGAATGAGCCGCAATCTCCATTACATCTAATGGAGAAATAGCCCTCGATCAAGTGCGTGCTAACGTTGTTAACAATGAAACTATTGCTAGCATTTACTCTTCGTTTACTCTTCGGGCTCTGTGTTATTTATCAGAGCAGACAAACTAGACGAGGGCTCGTATTCACTTGCTATTTGCTCGCTTTTATTTTCACCTTCTCGTTCCCACTGTATAGTTTACTTCCACTCTGTGGTTTTTGGAGTCTCACGGGATTGACTGATCACTCAGACTATTGGCAGGAATGCAGGCTGCTAGTTCTTCAGGTATTTCTTGGCTGCCAGCTTTTTTAGCTTAGGGACAATTACGTTTCATTTGTTTTCTATCCAAACAAGGCATAGCATCGCTTTGCTAACAAGAATTTAGGCCTTGTTAAAGGTAATGCTTTGAGAGGCAGTTTGATATGGACTAGTGAACTGCTGGACTCCCTGTTTTATAACGGTGCACTCTGGTGATTTCAAGTCTCGCTTTCACAACCTCAGAATAGCCAGCTAGGCCGTGCGTATTTGAGGCAGCGCTAGGTCCTGCTTATTTGAAGCAGCATATATCTAAAGTTTGGTATGACACAACAGCACTTTTTGGCACAACGATCAGGCACGTCTCGGTGACATTTGTCAGCTTTGATGATCTTTTGTATATAAGAGACATCTACCTTATATAGGCTATCATCACACATTAGAGCCACTTAACACCTTTTCGCCTCACTTGAAATATTGAATGTCCAATAGTTGGTCCCAATTTCGTTTGTTGGCGCACAAATCATAATTGTGTTATCAGATAAAATATTGAGATGGTAATGTCGTGTTATAGCTGTTGCACTTAGACATTATTTAGAAGGCCTGAGCACACAAATTTGTAGTGTTGATACTTCTTATCGCCGAAAAGCAGTGGTCATAAGGATCACAAAATTCTAAATAATTACATCTTTTTTGTGTTCCGATTCAACCAATCAGGTGCAGCCTGACTAAAAGATGTAAGTCTATTCTTTTTTGCGATAGTGTCAATGGCGTGATTGGTGTATGTGCAAAATCCCTTGACCTTGACACGCTTAATTCTCCTCATCAAAATATGCTTTACAACATGAACGTGGAGAAACTCAGGGCATTGACCTTGCTTGCAAACGCTTGGCTAATGCTTGTAGCCAAAATTACGTCAAAAGTTTCATTCTATTGTGAGCTCAGATGCCTGGCCTGAAGATGCTGTGGCCCTGATGCTACTCTGTTAATACACTTGCACAGTTCTCAAACATCTTGTACTACAATCAGCTCTTGGACCAAATGAGTTCTGTGGAAGGTTGCTGCAAGTTTTGTTCTGGTAAACTCCCTGAATTGGAGGCAGAATATTACTTACATGTAGATGTCACTTCCTGTTAGTAATTGAATCTTAGACTAAGATATTTTGTTCTTTAAAGCTACAAACAATTTTCAATGTTACAACTAGCAACGTTTACAGGGTTAATACGCATTTTTTTACCGATTGTATATGGGACTTACTTGTCTTTAGGTAAATTATATTTACAATAGGAGTGCTTTGAAGATGAATTCGACTTCCGATATTTCTAATAAATAGAAATTTGAAAAGTATTCAAGAGTCAATTACGTTATAAGTCTTGTACGAATCTATGGAATTCTGTCTATGACTTTAAGCTGTTGGCGGAGTGTTCTACAACACGCTAGCAATTTACCATTGAATATAAAATGTTACTCACTGCATTATCTTCCCTACGCAATGAGTATGAACCCACTCTATAAAACTAACCTAACACCACAGCCATGACGATGACAAAGGGAACTACATTACTCAGCTGACTGGGTAAACACCTTTTTATTTCAAGTTTGTTTTTAATAGAAGGAGTAAATGATTGTATGTTTCCTTAACCGCCTTTGAAAATAAACATGTCTCACTTCAACTGAAGCTACCAGCCTTGCTTAATGACGAACCAAAACCCATCAGACAATAGCTAATATATCTACATCCTTGCCATGTTTAATCATTAAAATCGTACCAATTTTACCTTAAATTTTGATACTTTGAATTTATGAAATCGATGCTAGAAAGTAAGAAGATACTGTGCAAATTTTACTGACAGGAAGTTTTCTATTCAGAACATTCTCAACCTTTCAGACTTGGTTCTCAATCAAGTCAGTTCTATTTGCTCAATTACAGTCTAAAATAGATATATTGAACGTAATTTAGAGCTTTCATGTTACCAATGCTGTAAGGCAATAGTACCGCAGACCCGCCTCATCCCTAGGGCTGCCATCAAATGTGACAGTGGAGATCCTATTGCTACATTGGTTAAGGTTGAATATGACACTTACAGGTTTATGATTGGCTTTCAGTGAGGTAATGTTAAGTAGACCAAGATATGGTAGTCTACTGGCCAATTGTTTTTTTCATATATTAATCAATGTATGGTCAAAGCATAACCTATAAATGTTGGCATAACATTTTAAGAATCAATCAAATGTTTTACACGCCAATTTTGGTGTTTTACGCTTAATGTTCAATCTTTTCTGCAGGTAAAAACTGATCTTAAGGAATTAAAAGATTGTCATATTTCTTAGGCAATATTGTTTATATTTGTTTTCAATCAGTAAACAGTTGTCACTATGTTTCGATCAAATTTCTTCTTTCGCTTAGCTTGGTCGTAAGGCATACATAGTGCTTGGATGAACCATTTCCGTAACTCCTTCCATATTTTGACTTTCTGAATCTTTGCCGCGATGTAGCATCTTGGAAGCTTATGCACCTCGCAGGTTTAATTCCGTACGGAATAATCCAAATGAATTATCCAGTGTCATTGCCCTAAAACTATATGCGGTTACGCATTGGTACTTGTGAAGCTCTGTTAAAATCTCAACATAAAACCTTGAAACAGAAACTGTGCGCTTAATTGCAACCGAGAAGTGAATATCTTTGTAACTTGGGCCACCAATGGTTTGTTTCAAGCCATACTAGCTAGTGTCAGCCTAGAGCTAGCCTCGTAACCTCCTTATGACTGTAAAGAGCACGATAGTTGGCACAATACCCTTAGTGAGAGTAGTAGGCATGCTGGTAGTGCATTGTGCTCATCAGTGGGCGGCGACCAACCTAAAGGTCATGTAATATACATGTAGTTGCCTCTGCTGTACAAGAAGATGGGAAATAGCTCCACCGCTAGTTATTACTCTCTGTAGGCGGCTAATAACATCGGAAAGTCTTCAACTGTGGCGGATAATCGTGTTTGACTTCAAACTGGTTTTTGGTTTAACTATAAAAACTTGTGGTCGCTGCTAAGGTCAGCATCCATGTGTAAATATGCTGATGTGGCCTGTGGAATATGTTAATTGATTGTGGATTGCTGCCATAGGAGTGAAAGTCATCAAATGGGAGCACCCATCTGGCTGCTTCGTGATGGAATCAGCTATGTCAATGAAATCATCCTCGAGGTGAAATTTTGAATGCTTAAATGGTTATGTGGTTTAGATACCAGCTCTGGGTGGTAGTAGTAGGCAATTTTGGGTGGGAAAAATAAACAAAGCTCACTTTCTATGGTTGTAGAATGTTCTAGAAGGTTGGCGGTTAATAGTGCATGGAAAAGAGGACAAATTACTGTTTGAATAAATAAACTACATTGGAACCTCGGGTCTCGAACACAATCTGTTCCAGAAGGTTGGTCGGAAACCGAGTTGTTCGAGATCCGAAACAAGTTTTCCCATTAGAATTAATGTATATAAGTTTTAATCCGTTCCTAGTCGAGTTAACAACTTCGGTAAAGTATTTTTTAACATTTTACACCATAAACTGTACTGTATACTGCATACTATAAATAAAAACGGGTAGATATAGATCGTGTTTAACTTTGATAAAAGATTTTTTATCTATGATCATGAAAAAGAAAACAAAAAGTAAATATTTTGTATGCTTTGTTCTTAAAATATCGAGAATATTAAAGGTTACGATGCAATACCAAAAATCGCAAAAATTGATAATGAAACAGCAAATAAATGCAATAGATCAGTTACATCAAAAATCGTGTGAAAAAGAAAATAGAAACAGCAATGGCACGTTTGCTTCACATCTTTGAAGAAGAATCCTTCTCCAAAACATTTTAGGGTAACTCGACTGGAGGAGTTGCGTTCCTAGAAAATCTCTTCAGTAGAGGCGACGCTCTCCCTGATGGCTCCTTTTTGTAAAGAATTTATGACGCGAAACTTCTCCCTTTTTTTGAGAACCTTCCGAAAGTGGCTCATAACAACGTCGTTAAACGTACAAACATGCTGTTTCCGGAGCTGTTCCGAATGTTTAATTCAAACGCGCATGTTCCGGTTCGGTCGAGAACCGAATTTATGGTCGAGATCCGAGACGAACAAATCTTAAATTTTTTGGTCGGAAACTGAGTTGGTCGATAATCGAAGCGTTCGAGAACCGAGGTTCCACTGTACTGCCAAAGAGAAGAAAGCGTGTTTAGGCAGGTTTTAAGAACAGTGTTTTTATTAGAAATACACTTTTAACACATCGAAGGTAATATAATTGCTAAGTTCACAATTGACTAAGCTGTCCCCTTCCCCCCCCTTCCGTGAGAGTGTAGAATCAACTTCAGAACTCTATTGTGTGAAATTTCATTTGGACAGAATGTTTGCAATGATGCAAGTTTCAAAGTAACTAGATTTCGTCACTAGCGCAATAGTGTCATACTGTCCGCTGGCCACTAGCATAAAATAACCATTATATCAATAGCGAGACTTGACCCGCATTTAATACTCTTGGCAGACGATAGTCATGACTGGTTAGGGACGCTGACCTCGCGTGACATCTGTTGTCATCATTTGTTTTCAGAGGTGACCTATGTCAATTGATAAACACTCCAACAGTCATTCATTCATTTTCACTCCATAAGTTGCTGCCTGAACAGCAGGCATAACCACTGCGGCAGCAGTTAGCTATTCTCATGTATTGTGGGCTGCTGTTCTGTACGTGAATGATGCATATATTTAAATACAACTATGTGTGACATTCTCTATGTCTTCGCACTTCAATTTTAGTCGGTTTTAACTAAACCTACTTGACAAAAATACCAAACTGTCGGCTCCTTTTCTTAGAAGCTAATTCTGAAGCCGTTATACGGTTACTTTTATCAGACGTCCGTGAAATGTTCTTCACAAACACTTCATTAAATTAGTGCCTTTGGTTTTACAATTTTGTATATGGCTGCAAATCTTTGCTCGTTGTTCGTGGTTTAAATCTTTCTATGTTTCTCTTCCCAAACTGACTGTTGCTTGTACATAGTGTAGATGGAGTATGGCGCTTCCAGATACGATTTACAAACTTCAAGTGCTCCTGAGATGTATATTTTGTAATTTAATATAGGTTATAGTGATTATTGATGTTTAATCAGAAATGTAGATGTTCACACCTAGTCAATGTGTAAACTCTGTTTGTTGAATCTGAGTTGAGTTTGTTACTAGCTGCTTACTCTGCAGTCTTACAGGACTTACCAGGTTAGTGACTAGACTATGACGCCATCAGTGATTGCGTCATGCTTATATCCTGGACTAGATATTTTCAGTTTAAAACAATAATTATTCAATTCACATATGAGCTTCGTTTGAATCATCATTGAGGAAAACATTTTTTCAACTTCTCCTTGTTGGCTTCTGCTTTCTCGGTGTCATCACGCTCACCGTGTGCTTCCTTTTAGCATCGGGCAATTGATGGAATTGCACGGTGGTTTCAATATTTGAAGCATGTTTTTTTAAAGAAAATGTATTCTTTTATTAGCTTTCAATGTATGAATTTGGTAAGCTGTGAGGTCCTTAACTGCTGCTGGTGATATCTAGTTATATATACATGTATTTATAACTAACTACATGTTATAGCAGCTCTCTTGTTCACTCATATTACTTTAATTAAGTTTAAGTAATATTAAATTACAATTTAACCTTATTTTAATTTACAACTTTATACCCATACTACGAATTGTTACTAAATTATTAAACATGAATAAAGCTGAACCTTGACTTCGCATCATCTCTCCTACCAATTTGTTGACCTATAACATGAAGTCTGAGCAAATGTTTGTCTAAGTTATGTTGTATATCTCTATCAATTATTCCATCAGTGAATTTACCCATAGTACTTCTAGGTGCAATGTACAAACATGAAGTGACTCTTAGATGTTTATTCTGTAATTTAATATAGGTTATAGTAATTGCAATTATATATGTTTAATCAGAAATATAGATGTTTACACCATGATGAGGTGTAAGTTTGTACATTTGTTGATTTATGAAAGAGTTGAGTTCGCTAACCTCTGCAGGTCAGGTCATAATAGGTCTCTGTTTACTCTCTAGTTCTACAGGACTGACTAGGTTGTTTACTCAGCTATGACATCATCAGTTCATGTGTCTCACGATATGAAGTACAGTAGACGCTTCTATAATGTATACCTCCTATAACGTAAACTCTAGATAATGTAAAGAATTTACGTGAAGTCTGTGCTTCCTACTACCTAAAAATTTCGATATAACGTAAAGTGTCAAGTCATGTCATGTTCTCAAATTCGATTTGAATGATTTGAATATCTCGCTGCACTTGTGAGGAAAAATGACCTACGTATAGCGTTATATTAAACAGGTTCCATGACATTCTAGTTTGTCGAGATAGATTGTCAGATGGGTCGACAAAACAGAAAATAGGGTAGCTGTGCAGTTGTCCGTAAATGCTGAAAGGCGATCGGTTGGTGCAGGTGTTACGGCGTCAGTCTACCAATCTGGATGTGACGAATTGGAGTATCATTGAAAGTTATTTTTTATACTAACCTTGACCCCTGGATACAAATAAATAGACGACGAATAGGTAGACACTATGCTTTTGATTATAAAGGGGTATTTTTGCTTTATTGTAGACGTATAAAATATTTATTAGTTTTACTTTGCAGAATAGGCTTTGCTGTTTAGGAATAAAATAATGATGTGCTCTCCATCGACTACTATAAAATTACCGCAATCATGGTATATAAAACCAGTGTAATTGATCAGAAAAAGGAGACAAGTTGTTGATGCAAACCAATAATACCGTAGTTACGGTAGGCCTATAGCTCACAAATTAAAAAGTTAGTCTAGTTTTCTCGTTTTCGTATGGCCGAAGGAGTAAGTTTGAAAAGATCTTGGAACGGATTAGGCAATTTACTTGTATTTTGCTGTTCGTATAACATAAGCTCTCTATAACGGGAATGTTCCTGGAAAGGATTATAAATTTACGTTATAGGAGCGTCTGCTGTAATATAATACCCCTTTACACGGATGACTACTTTATGAATTTAGTTCTTACATATGAATTATGTTATACATCCAGCCTTTTTTACATAATTATAAAGAGTTATTTGTATTATTGATATATAAAATTACTTCAAGTATTTATCCCTATTTATTGGGTTTTGGAATAGTTTGAGCAAATTACGATGTATACTTATAAGAATATTCGCTATTACACGCGATGGTTGTGACATTTGAAGCTGATATCAAAATGGATTAACTTTCCGTGTCGACGTTTGACTGTAGATCTAATGTTGAAAACGAATCGACATTCTTCAAAATTTATACTGCTAGCAATGAATAACTGCATTGGTTAATTTTTGTGTAACATTTGCTTGACCATTACTGAATCAGTAAGCTGATTGTGCCTCCAGTATCCTATCTCTACAGTCGAGAGTTAGGAAATTTGGGTTTTCCTAACTTCTCTGACGTATAGAAATGTCTCACAATAGGTACAACAATGAGTCCAGAAGAAGGTGTTGTTTAAACTGCAATCACGGTGTCTCATGATGTCTGATCTCGCTGATGCTTGAGCCAATACATTCTTCGAACAACCTTACCATACATTATATGTATTGCCTCTTTCTCAAGACCACCTGTTCAGAGCACACATGTCCGCTCTGAACAAGAATGAACAATGAACTTGCCATTGTTCATTCCAATTTTATTCCTCAGCTTTAGAGCAGTCATTAACTCCTAGACCTCAATGCAGCTCTGTACAAATGCCCTTCAAGAGAAATTAATACCCTGGAAATTTAATGTTTAGTTGTTTTGTGACTAATTGGCTCTTTATGATGAGTGGTTAGGGGTAGTTGGACTGTCAATTTCATAACATTTCCATTCCGAAGCTCCTCTAGTTCATCTCGTCAGCCACTAAAGCTGACAGAATTTTGGCAAACATTCATTCCCTGATGACTTTTTTCAGTCTCACATTATCAGTGTTTTGGCAGGCTCGTATACTGCCTTGCCCCCTTGATGCTAGTCTACCTTATCTACTAGGCTACTGTTGCTACTCTACCGCTTTTGCTGCCACTGTTGCTGCCGCTGATACCGCGACTGTTGCTGCCGCTCAACCCTATCGCATTCCATCAGAATTAAATTATGCTTAAGTAAATGTGATTTATCAAGCCAGCAGGATATCATCATCAGTTTGTTGATTTTTTGCTATCGGGTTTCAGTCAGCTAGTACAGAACAGCACGCCTTATTCTCACCGCTGCCTTTCACTTCTCACCGACGCTTTCCTTTTTACCGCTCTCTCTCTCTCTTCGTTCTTTTTGTCTGTTGCTAATGTATTCTCGATATCACTTCCGGAAACATTCTTATTTACTGTTAATTCCTTTTTCATGCAGCCTTCATTTTAAGATGATGCCGCGATCTCTTATTAACAGCATTTGTACATGACCATTTGTACGCCCAATCAGAAATCCGCCGAATCTGGCCTGTTCTCGTGTCTCTCGCTGTAGAGCTCGTTCAATGTCCATTGTTGAAGAATTAACGATATGCCAGTGTACCAAGTAGCCAGACTATAATTTCTATAATTGGTTGTACCGATTTCAAAGCCTTCCATAATTTGGGGGTATTTTCGGCAGACGAAAGGATAATGATGCTTTTATAATAGCGATACTATTCATAGCACGCTGTGACAGAATTGTGAAAGTAGTTGCAAGGAATCTGCATGGTCAGCTCACTTGAATATTTTTTGCAAATGTCTCTAGCGCCGTGAGTTCTCTCTCAAATTAGTCTCTAACTAACTAGAGCATGCTTACTAGCTCATCGTCTTGTTTATTGCCAGTTTATAGCAGGAAAGTAGCAGAAGAGACATGGCTATCTAAACAAATGGTATAATTGTTGGCACTGCTGACAGTAGGCATGTTCCTTACCAGAATAGTCAGAACCCAGTGACCTTTTTGCTCAGCAAAGAATTTGTAAAGCATAAATAAAGGCCTGGCACTGAACATTAGCTGGTGCAGTGTTCTTTGTAGCAAATGCTTGCAAGTTTTAGATGTTGTTTCTTGTTTGCTTTGTTGAACTTCATATCTAGTTGGCTGATATTCAACTCCTCTTTGTCACTCTGTAAAGAATGTATAGTTTGTAGGCCTTTATCTTATTTTTGAATGAGATACACGCATTTATCAGAACAAAACTTGCATGCTTCAGGGAGTTTTAACTATGCCTTTGTGAATGCTTCCTCTCATTTCAGGCTTTCTGAAAAATCTGACTTTCGGTTGAAATAGGTCAGTTTCTAACTAGTAAAAACAGTAAAATCTTGTTTATAAATTCTCTGCGCAAGGCTAACCCGCCTTCAATATTTATCAGGTCTGGCTGATGGAGTTGGTGTTTGTTTGGCATTGGCGCAGAGAAGGAAGGCATCCTCCGATTGTAAACATTACTGTGTTAAGTTCTTGTTTAGTTATTTCTCTCATGCTTTTGCTGTGTAATACAAGCAATGAAAGCTTCAAGTGTGCATGTGATAATCAATGGGGTGTACTCAATTGCAGCTGTTAGCATTTGCGATATCTCATCTTGAGCTGCAGGTAATCCATAATATGGTTTTTTGCATTCATTTTAAACAGTAGGCTAATGGCCTATAGCGCTGACCAGACCTGTTGTGCAGCACCCAAACCTCGTAAGCTTGACAAATCCTATCAAAACTGCCTAACAATTGACAGCCTTCTTCATCTCTCTCTCTTTTTGGCGATGAGATATCGTGCTGGTCTATGGATAGGATTTTGAAATTTATAGCCTTTTCGCGTTGCTGTAGCACTTCTCTAGTCGTATTAGTTGCTTTGTTATGGTAGCTGCTCTGCCATCAAGAACATCTCCAAGAACTGCTGTTTACACAGATTAGTGAGTGTCGTCTCCTCCGTTTTAACTCTCATCTATTGTTGTTTAATGAAAGACAATGCGTTGCATTGTTCTTTGGCACCAATAGGCTGGTCAATGTCACAGTCCAGCTGCAGGATCCCTATCGCTGTATCTATGGCTGTCTCTATTTTTTCCAACCTAAGCCGGCGGCGCTGTAAATGCGTTACTGTTTGAGCTCATTTCTTGAGACACTGATGTAAAAATATATTGGCTATGACCTTTGCAAGAACTTTAAGAATAAAATGAGCCAATAATTTGCTAGAACCCAAAGCTGCTGTTCTGAGGGCAGTGAAAAGTAGGGACACTTTATGTTTACCAGTCAGTTGGTGCCTGGGCCTTCTGGGCATTATTCGATCCCGTAATACTTGAGGTGAATACATAGACTAAAGACTGTAAAACAATAACTGCTGTTTGGATGAATGGTCACAGACTGGTTTGCTTGGCAGCGCTGCAGTAGAGGTGAAAGTAAGCGGATGAAAAGAGAGCTATTGCAATTCGCATCGCATTTTTAGCAGAGTACACGCGTATGCATGCGGATATTGCCCTCACTGTCACTGAACATGTTGTCTCTGAATCATTTGTTCATAATCGTAATTCCCTGCTAAGTTACAATTTATGAGTACCCAAAAACAATATCGTGCTAGTTATTGATTGGCCGACACAATAATAGAGGGCAGAGCAGCACTCGGTGCTCGTGGCTTTCGTTAGTGAACCTAGGTCCACCGTTTTATTGTTTTATCCATCAGCCTAGGAGCTGATGATTTTCTATTTATTATGGTAATTAATGGGTGATCCTGCCCTTGATTATGGGGATTGAGTGAACACATTGTCTTAGCATATTATTGGCTAACCACTCTCCATTGATCGCGTCCTGGTTGGCTAAGTTTTGTTTTGAATAGAGTAGAAGGAGACCGCAAGAGTTCAGAGTTGAAAGATAAGTAGGTGTGTCAATGGGCAGTTTGTCTAACGGAGTCATTGTCTCCAGAGCTGTCAGTCAGACATACTCTATCTCATACATGCTGTAGTTATTCACTATTCACTCTCTCTCAGCTGACTCACTCTCAGGATATACTACACCTAGCATTCGCTGATTTATCTCTGCCTCTATATCGTGCATGATGATGTGCATGAATTTTGATCAGTTTGGCTCTGCTGGCAAGGTTCATGGTGCGCCACCATCGAGCGCTGGTATGTATTTTTCATACATTTTCGGTGCATCGGCAAAAGTTGTAAGACATGAAGGTTTAACATTGATATACACTATCTTTTGTAAAAAACCTTTGTTCTTTTTTAACTTCTATTACGGAATGCGAATCGACAGAGCTTTCAATATGTGAGAGAATATGAGTCTATTATGGAGCGCTGCACGATGAAAGAGTGAAATGCATTAGCAAACCTTAAACTTGGTCGTCTCATTGATTTGTTGGCAATGCATTGTAAAGCCACTCAAGTACCAATAGGATATTTTATCAGCAGTCGCACAATGGAAGCTCTGCGAGTTATTTACATTGGCTCTTAACTTTTTTCTCATTCCCTGTAGCATTGATTCTTGCCTTGCATAGCCTTTGTAATGGCGTATGCTCGCTAAAGAATAGAAGGATAGTGGCAAAAGAATAGCGCTCATTGATTTCACACTACCCTGCTGTTGTTTTAAATAGGTCTACAAGTTTTTTCTTGAATTGAGTAATTTGATACGTGTTTGCCTTGTCTTTTTCTATAGACCAGGTCTATGGCCATTGATTAGCTAACCTTGTCTGGCCATTGCGACCGCCTCTCTTTTTGCATTTCCTCCATCGTCACCGTGCAAACCTCGTTCATTCTCAGCTTTTGCCACCGTTGCACCTTTTTTACCAATTTAGGATATTCTGTTTTGGGTGGCCTAATCTTCGTTAGACGTGATTCTTCGCACTGCAGCCTCTTGCTGGTTCATGTCAAGGTAGGACTTGTTCGAGGCCTCTCTCTGGTGTATTCCATGCTTTGTTTGCCATGCTGTTCCTATCGCTTTGCAAACTGCTGCATTAATTATGTGGTACGATTTGCTTTGATTGAATTTCTCTTTCATATAACTTATTGATGTTTTGGGAGGTTTTGTCGTTGAAATTCTATTCAGGATACGTGCAACAAAGAAGACCTCCTTTACTATCCCATTTGTTAAGGTCATTCATGTTAATTCAAACTCGTAAAGTCAATGATTATCCCACAGCAGTAGGCGACCTTCTTCGAATGTAGAACGTTTGTTGAAATGCAAAGTTGACTCGAGAAAGTGATTTGCTTCGACTACCGAGTACACGCTTGTCCAGACTCGGCTACTCGAGTCTGTATACATACGGTTTGTTAGCTGTGTCAGCTCTTACCATGCCTACCTAAACTACTCCTTGTTTACTTTTACTTTACAGGATTTAGACTGAATCTACATGGCTGTTGTTTATTGAGGGGATCATTTGTTGGCGCCTAGCATTCATCTGATTGTATACATGCAGTTTGTGTCGACCCTACTGAGTGGTTGCTTATTGTTTTACATTCCAGCATCATTAACTAGCTTCGCACAATCAAACCCTCTGATTTAGCCTCTAGCGTTGGCCTCTATAGTCTTTAGGTCTTTGTGTTCAGCAGGCTCTAACCTTTACAGGAGCACTGGCAAGTCACTTTCATGATTCCCAACTGGTTTGCTTGTCAGTCAAGTATATATGTCTATATATATTCTCCCTTCGTATCGTTGCAGGTTTGCATGCGCTCTGGGAAAGTGTGTTCATGAAGATGGAACAAGAACCCGAGCAACTTCGGCACCGCGGCAGACCCAAGGAAGACAAATATTGCGGCGTCTGCGGTGATAAAGCTCTTGGATACAATTTTGATGCAATTTCCTGCGAATCGTGCAAAGCCTTCTTTCGGAGAAATGCTCCAAAAGGACTGGTACGGAAAGTAGTAGCAGATAAAAAGTGAAATTACCTGCACGCTTACAAAGCTTGCCTGGTTGGAAGTGATGTAAGACCATTACTGGTGTCGAGCCGATGAATAAATAACAAGAGTTGGAGCCGTGGCGAGTTACGTTATGGTTTACCCATACGTCTTACCATGCTTGTGGTGCAGAATAAGTCAATTTTAATGCTCACTTTTTGGCCAGAAGAAGATGCCCTAACCGCATGCAGATTGTGTGGTCACATTGAAGTGAAAGCTATATAATATGCAGTGACTGCTATAAGTGACGTCTAGCCATTGAAGCCTGTTATGGCCATCTTGCCTAGCCGAGACACATTGTGCAGCCATTGAAAGCTTCTTTATCATTCTTACAATCTTATATCGCCTAAATGCTGGGATCTATTGTTGATATGGAACTGACACCCAATACGTTTTTTTGATTCCAGCAATTACTTTCTGAAGCCACAAAGTTTAGGCTTTTCTTCTTTGAGCTTTGTGAAAACACATGCTATTTTAATTATAACTATTCCTTGAATTTACACATTCAACTTCGTTTGACCAGTCAATAGCAGGTGAAATGATTTTGGCTCCGTATGACATTCCTTCCTCTTACTGAAACCTTACAGCTTGGAATGTACATCAAATTTAATAAAGTTTGCCATGTTTCGAAGAAGGCATGCTAATATTATCATGCCAAGTTGAAGGCATAGTAGATGCCTATCTGACTCCGCTTGAATGTTGGAGAAAACCGTGACAGTACATGGCAGAGCGTATTAAAAATCGCTGCTTTGCAAGCTCGATGCAATCCCGTGAGAGACTTTCTGCTTGTTCGCGCTCATCAATATTAGCACGAGTGTTATTTAGTGTTTGAATACACCTTCCTTTATCTTTATCTCGACTTCTTCATTAATTTCAGCCACTCGGGACTGTGATTCAATCAATCCAGGTTATTAATTACTGGTGAATGAAAATCCATTGTAGGAACAACATCCAATCTACCTGTGCTTTACCTTTTTATCCTCTATTTTAGCCTGTTCATAACATAATCGTACCTATGTTTGCAGGAGTATTTCAAATGCCCTTACGATGAGAAATGCAAGATGGATGTATCTAATCGACGATTTTGCAAACGATGCCGTCTTAAGAAATGCTTTGACATCGGTATGAGAAAGGAATATATTTTATCTGAAGAAGAGCGAATGAGAAAGAGGCAGAAGATAGAAGAAAATCGGTATGTTTGCCGTAATCTTTTGATATTTTACCTAGCCAAACTGTTACCAATTTAGCAGCAGATACAGGCCTACCATCTAACCAAATCAGTTCATAACTGGACTGATCAGGTGGACGCATTGTTTTGTGGCAGCTATTTGTGGTCTTGACTGGCTATCAAATGACACGTAGAATGACAGGTGGTATGTCCTAGTTGGGAGCATTTGATTTAGGATTACAAACTTACACCAGGTTGGTCAGTACTCGCTAGTAGCCATTGACTTCATCGGCAATGAGTAAGCAACGGCCTAGAGCGGCGAGTGAAAGGCAAAGAGATAGCATTGCCGCGTGTGTACACAATCAGCCGCCCCTACCCGGTCGGTAGCTGTATAATCTAGTTTATCAACATGTTTATTGAGTGAAAGATAGCTGTGGTCAGTGCTCTAGTAACATAAAAACTCATACTGCGTTCTACCCAATTACTGGCGAATAAAACTAATCACTACCCGCTGTGTGTTGCACAGCTACTTGACAAATCTCTTGGCAGGCTTTGAAGGTGCTTTCTTGTCACGTCAGCAGTGAAGGCAGGTTTTGATAAGCTTAAAATGCTAAATGGATACCCTCAAATATCAGCTGATACCGAGACTGCCTCCTTTCAATTACCTCTTGTTAATTTTAATGATAATTCTCTTTAATCAATTATTGATTTCGGCATCTAATTTAGGGCTACGTTCACGATGTCTTGCATTAATAACTCTTGTATTGTTGGCTACATTCTTGTAGGCGGGCGAGAGAAATTGAGAAGATGTTACCCGGAGAACCGATGATCATGAACAATAACAACACAGTAATTCAACAGGAAGAAGAGAGCACAAGTCAAAATGGTAGCGTCGACACAGGCATCGATTGTATGGAGGTGGATACACCTTCGAGTGACACTATTCCTCTTGATCCCGAAGAGGCGATACAGATCGCCGAGATCGTTCAATCATACAAATCTTCACTAGACGTCTGTTCTGACGACTTACCTCCTCCGGAGGAAAAGCGATACCTAAATGACCTTGTGAATGTGTGTGAAGTGAGCATAAGGAGAGTGATAGACATGGCTAAAAAAATTAAAATCTTCAAGTCTCTACCTCAAATAACACAGATTTGCCTGTTAAAAGGAGGTTCTATCGAATTACTCATAATTAGGTCTGTGCTCGCTTTTGATAAGGAAAAGGCTCACTTTCTTGACTCTACAGACAATCCCAATGTGGGAGCCATGACTCTTGCCCAGTTTCAACAGGCGGCCACAAACAATCCGAAGGCAGAAACCGACCAACCCTCAGCGGTTGATCCTAGCCTTCAATACTCATTAGTCGAAGACATTATGAAGTTCATAAAAGTTTTAGCGGTAGATCTTCAAGCGGACGAGACCATGCTTATTCTTCTTCTTCTTATTTCATTGTTCTCACCGGATAGACCGAACCTCAATCACAAGGACATTGTAAGCCGCGAGCAGGAGAGACTCTCCATGCTGCTGCAGCATTACATAGAGTCTAAAATACCTCTAGCCGAGGCGCGACTCTACTATCCTAAGTTACTTATGAAGCTTACAGACATTCGAGACTTGAACGAGGAGTCGTCTCAAGTCTTTTTAAACCTCAGCACAGACACAATACAGCCTCTAATGAAAGAGGTTCTAGATCTAAAGAAAAATCCGAGTAGCACGGCGAGTTCTCCGGTATCGTCAGACGCCAGCAATATGCACACGTCCTCTACATATAACCCGAGCTGAATCCACACATCCAGTTGTGTATTTTCTGAGAGATCATTGGTTACGAGCAGCACGAGTCTATCTGTTGACATATTACGCAATGAGCTCTCTTCTGCGGATGTGCCTGGTTCTGATCCTGTCCGGCTCGCTTGGACAGGTTACCCTTCTCTGCAGGTAGCCTAGTGGTTATTCGACGTGCTGAGATGCTGTATTTTTGTGCTAATAACTCTCTGACGCTCCTACTGAACCAGCTCATGCCCAAGATACAGGCTCGGGTCGAACCTGCGGTGCTTGCCTACTGCCTAGTAGAGTGGCGCAGAATCAATCAAAGGTAGAGAACAGTCATGAACTAATCAACTTTACAATTATAAACCGTATCGTACCCATACGTTGCTATACCTTGAATTTTTATCTTTTGGCTAAATAGTATTAGGGAATAATATGAGTTATTGCTGAGATTAATACGTTTTATCTCAAAGAGATTTTTGTTTATGGGCCCTTTAATCAAACTACCATAAAGCATGTGGCCAGTCAAGCTCAACTTTGTTTTCTCTTGCTATGTGACAGTCTCCACTGTGTTGAACATAGTTGACATTACTCATTGGTGTCCATGGAGCTTTCGCGTTAGATTTTGCATAACCAACAGCGAGTGCGCAATTCATCAAATCTGGCAAAAACCCAAAAATGATTGATATCGAATCAGTATGATGGTAGCATATGACAACCAGTAAACCAATGAACACTGATTGTGTTGTGTTCTTTCTGCTACATCTGTCTGAAGCTAACATGTTGATGATAGCTTTCTGATCAGTAGTTCATCCAGAGTGGTTTCTTTGATATATCTGAGATAGGGTGGGAACAGTTGTGGTGTCTTATTACAAAGCATTGATAGCTTCAACACCATCCTTAGAACTTGGCTAGTTTATTCATAGCCTAGTTTTAGTTCATTCGGCAGGTAAGAGCACCCTTTACAACAATAACTCACTCAGCCAAGATGCTCATCTCGTGATAAGATCAGGAGAGGAATGATGGATGCAAGATAGAGGAGCAGTGGCTCCAATTCGATGCTGTGTTATTACCCTCACCATACGCTCCACTAGAGCAAATGGCAACAGATATAGCTATTTACTAAATACAACTGAAAATTTTGTCTAGATAATACGAGGCTAGACGCTTACGTTTATGTCGCAATAAAATAAGTTACCATGGTTACGTAGGGATGCGCTTATCCGATGGAAAGGTTGTTAGGTTATTGATTATTTTATTTTGCCAAGATGCAATTTTACTTTCCCACACCTGTGTGAGGATGTTCTGGTCATTTGAGTGCATGGAATACATCGGTCATTACTACAACTGTAATTATGCACAGGTCTCTCGAGTCCGTATGCTGAAATACTTTGCAATAGGGATGATAGATTTGTAAATTTTGGCTAGCTGGTTTTATGAGGTGACTGCTAGTCATATTTTAGCCGAACTCGGTATGACTGCTATTTGAAAAGTGATAGTAACCAGCAAAACTTGTCAATCTTCGATTTGTTTGAATGCGTATTGACTGGTCCCGGTAGTTTTCAAAGTAAACGCCTGAGCTCAGTTAACATAAATAATTACAATGCGTTATCTCTGTGGTAGTGTTCTGCGCTGTGAATATGCTCACAGAAACGAATTCAAGACTAGAAGTTGGTTACACGTGAAGTAATTGCCCTCACTATGTCAAGGTTAAAGTAGATTTGTTTGGATTGAAAACTAAGCTGATGAAAAAAGCTGAGTAAGTGTAGTTGCTATTAACTTACTACGAGCACAAAATATCTAGGAACATCTTTTAACAATTTAGAATGTTAAATTATTCATTTGTTTCTTTCTACCACTAACCAGTTACATCTTGCTTGTTTAACGCCTAAGTTTAGGTTGAATTATTTACAGCATCTTAACCGAATACTAGCATCAGTTATTAACCAAACCTCCACTGCTTTATCTCATTGTAACTAACATAAGTGAGTCTTCTATTCCCAAGATATCCTCTTGGCATACCTTGGGAGCCGACTGTTGCTATTGTATAAAGTTCTTTGAGAAAAGTGAACATCCTCGCAACTTTTCCACTCATAAAAGAGCACCTTTTATCAACAGATTTTGAAAAGCTTTGAGAAGAATGACCATTGCCTTCTTCTGAATGCTACCAGAAGATATCAATTACATAGCGGCAGTTATTCTACGTAATAACGGGCTGTAGGGAAAGGTTATTAACCAGAGGGCAGGGTAGACAAAGCCATCCATCACAAGACTAACAATTTCATCTGTTTAACTGTCTTAGAATGAAACCTGTCCATTATTACAAACTATTTATATCCATTAGTACTCCAACTACCCCAGCATTCTTTTTCCAAATCCATGAAGGGTTGTTTTGATAGCAAAACACTAGAGCTAGCAACAAACGTATTACAGGTAGCAGGTATAGCATAGAAATATTGGGTATAATTTTTACGTATTTTCTTACAACTGTCTTAATGAATAGACAAGACAAATTTCACAACAAGTAGTTTCGCCAAAAAAATAAAACAAACAAAAAATGTTGTAAACAAAGTAAATTTTCAAAAAGTCCTACTTACATGATGAAATTTCCTGTTATATTATCTTATCAAACAGCACTATCGATAAAATAAACGGATTTGCAAGGAGCAAATGACCAAAATGGTTTGGAGACATGACATTGCAATGGGAGTACACATATTCTATACTGTATTGCATTTACTTGAGCTTGTTCACTTCCCTTTCTATTTTTACAGTTGTATTGCCACCATTGAGATTTTAGTTATTAATCAACCTAAAACCGTTTATCAACTTCATGAAGCGGGTAAGAATTTTGTGATTAGTAACAGAAACTTCATCTTACCAGCAAACTTTTTGACTTTTGAATTGGTGTAGGTGAAGGAACAATTTCAGCAGAATAATTGCAAAATGTTGCAGCAGATTTGGATCAGCTGACAGCTTTACTGTTGTAGATAGTGCGGGTAACATGACACAATTTTATGTGAACTGCTTATTACTAACACGATGATGAAGATTAAATCTAACTCGATTTAGGATTGTGATTATCCATTAATAAATATGATATTACTTTATTTTATTATTATTAGCTCCTACAATAAAACGCAAGACAGTTTGTTTATTATGATAATGTTGGTTTCACTCGAGGAAATACTTTGAGGTCTTTGCGAATTGTGTCAAGACTGGGTATATTTCATCTTATCTTGAAACATGAAAGACTCGAATCTTGATACGTCAACACACGAGTTATTTATGAGTTAACCTAGCAAAGGTTTCTTACCGATGATAAACTGCCTGTTGTTATTCTCAAACTTTGTTGAAAATGGTAACTAAATAGTACCACTTTTGATTCCAGAACTTATGAGTAAATATTTCCTTTGATAAATAGTTATTCACCAAACAGATATATTTACCAACATCAATCAATATTATAGATGCTAGTCACATGATGAAATATTATTGAGCGAGTATTACATTCCTTAAATACTGTAGCTACTGTCAACATAAACATCTGAATGGTATAAGAAATTTAAGTAGCCAACAATGGCTGATATCATTGAAGACAATGGCCAGCCATGACTGAAATTTTTGTCTATCAGCAAGGTTGATAAAGCGCTCAGCGAAAGGTATCATCATATGTGAGTTGCGCCACACTCCTTTATGTTATCACAAGCATTAGTCATTCACTGTATCTAATGAATGCTGACCTTCTCAAGTCCAAGCCTCTTAGTTTATAGTCCTAAAGTCATGAGAAAAAATATAATTAAATGGAATTCATGAACGAATCGCCGCCTGCGGGGAAAGTCTGCCTACATATTTGTACATACAATATAGAGAAATAGCCCTTGTTTACAATCAGCAAAAAGACTCTACGTTGATAGACTTGGTGTGACAAAGTTGAAACTAATGCAATGACATACACGACCGACACAGCCAAGTCTAAGATCCAGTCTGTTGCCATGATATTACTATATTTCCTAGCCAACAGCTTTGGAATCACAGGTTACATAACAGACCCTTTTGTGCCAAAGAAGAATACATTTATAAACCTTGGGGTTAGGTCAGGGAGGTGGAAGATGACTTGCATTATTAAACAATAGTGATGGAAGGATACAAAACTATGTTATTCTACAATGATTCAATTGCAGTGCTGATGTTCTGCCCTATTCAGTTGCCATTGGTTCTTGTGTGGCCGACGAGGGCTCGGCAGGGGTCTCTTCACGCTGGAGTATCTTTGGTCCATATAGGAGAATATATGCCGTGTGCCAATCACCTAAACATACAATTTCAAAAATTAAAATAAATTGTCTTCTCATTATACTGAGTGTAATTCTCTACAAACTGCCTATGTGAGAGCCCATCACAACTCAACGCATCCGCTGAAAAACATGATTGATGACACGAGGTCTTGCAGTTGGGGTCTATAGTCAAGATGCAACTGCGACGTTTGAAAAACGTAAGATCTTTGAGAGTCCTAGGCGGTGCGCTCCATCAAGCTCTTTGATGTTTATAAATCAAAGTTGAAGAAGAAACTATAAAATGGGGAAAGACGTAGGAGGCATAAAACAAGCAACACTCACCTCCACCAGACAGTTCTTTTATGTTATCAATGGTAATGCCAGTAACATTGTCATCATCAAACTTAATCCACTCCATCTCACTCCGCTTGACCCATGCAACGTAGTGTCCGGAAGAGCTAGCTCTGCCCTTATGGGTGAGAACGGCTTGCAGTTCATAAAATCCGCTGTTGTTGGAGCCATCATCTAAACAAAACCATCAGCTAATCCTCCATCTACTAATCCATTCACTCGGGCGTTATCTTATTTTAATTAGTACCAATCAATCTGTGAAAGTTGGTTTTACAAGTCGATGGCAAGACTAATTGCCACACATTGTTCGAGAGCAGTATTGGCAACACTCCGAATACTAGAGCAAAATGAAGATTTCCCAATAAAAAATAAATCACTCCATCATCTGTAACTGAGCAACACATGAAATGCAAGCTTTTCACAACTAGACATAGGCTAGTTCCATGTTGCAAATTAGCTTGAGAAAACGAGAATAATAAACGTGTAAAACATCAGCTGAAGGCCATAAGATAATCATATGATCCCTAGCACAACACCTGCAGCTGCCTCAAGCAAATGACAAATAAGTCGGCTTAAAAGGAGAAGTGGAGGAGAAACAGACACAAACCAAGTGACAGGAAACGGTATAAAGTGAAAAATATAAGCTATAGCTATATAAGCTGTAGTTGAGTAGGATAATCATATTAACGTGCATACCTGACTACACATACCATCCGTCCCACTACATATACCTGACTACACAAACCATCCGTCCCACTACATATACCTGACTACACATACCATCCGTCCCACTACATATACCTGACTACACATACCATCCGTCCCACTACATATACCTGACTACACATACCATCCGTCCCACTACATATACCTGACTACACAAACCATCCGTCCCACTACATATACCTGACTACACATACCATCCGTCCCACTACATATACCTGACTACACATACCATCCGTCCCACTACATATACCTGACTACACATACCATCCGTCCCACTACATATGCCTGACTACACATACCATCCGTCCCACTACATATGCCTGACTACACATACCATCCGTCCCACTACATATACCTGACTACACATACCATCCGTCCCACTACATATACCTGACTACGCAAACCATCCGTCCCACTACATATACCTGACTACACATACCATCCGTCCCACTACATATACCTGACTACGCAAACCATCCGTCCCACTACATATGCCTGACTACACAAACCATCCGTCCCACTACATATACCTGACTACGCAAACCATCCGTCCCACTACATAGGCCTGACTACACAAACCATCCATCCCACTACATATACCTGACTACACAAACCATCCGTCCCACTACATATGCCTGACTACACAAACCATCCGTCCCACTACATATACCTGACTACACATACCATCCGTCCCACTACATATGCCTGACTACACAAACCATCCGTCCAACCTTAAATTTTATTTTTAAGGACTAGTCCTCTAAACGACTACCAGCAGTCACCAAGCCCCCCACCTCCTCACAGAGTTAGAGCACCAGATATATTTAACTCATATAGACATAAATGCAAAAGGAAGCTAAATCTAATATCAATAGTAACTGGTCAACCCAAACCATCCTGTACAACCCAACACAGGTGTCAATTTATTCACGTCTCAAGTAGAAGGCAATTAGCACAATTTCCTCTGCCAAATTTTGCACTTATCAGAGGTAAAAACGAAGAGGCATATCAGCGGATAGAGATGTATAATTTATGCATTGACATTCGCAGTCTAATGGTTATTGAGTGAAAGTGAGAATAAATTTAAATGCCTGACAGTCAATGGACTCGCTTGTAGACTTGTCAACATACTAAACCCAAACATCAATCATTCGCTCCTTTCAATAAACCAACCAATTCATCAACTATCAAAACTTTGACATCTTTTGTGTCGACCGGGCAAGGCACCAGGGAAACTACAGGATTACGCCACAGAATGTGAGGAATGGCCGAAATGAGGCATGGTACTTACCACCTGAAAATGAGTATGGCAGCTTCACACACTTTCTACTTTTCTTAAGGGGCTCTCCTTTTAACTGAGCCTGTACAAAGAAGGAAAAGCTCAACATCATGGTTACTGTCAAGGCCATAAGCTAAACAGGTATGAGGCACCATACGACCATAAGCTAAGTAGGTATGAGGCACCATGCGCTTCCAGATGAGACAAGGCTTAAGATGGTATTAGCCAATTCATCTCATGCTGCCAGATAAGATAAGGACTGTTCACAAATTTCTTCTATTGAATCAACCGATTAATCAACTAGCCGTCTAACACCAGGTCAGCCACCCATCACATTACCGCAATGTGCCTCACCTCCTCGTTCATTGTCGTTGTATCAAGTTTATCACCCTGTGCTCGATTGTAAATAAAATTTTGCCATTAGATACTTGTTAGCCTATTTGCCTTTTACGTAGTTGCCGTTGCACTTTCACTGAGTAACTCTATATAAATATTTCATATTCACACGCAGCGAGCAATTCTCACTGAATAAGCGATGTTGGCTATCCTGGATGAGCGTGTTGTCTTACTCGTGTATACTTTGGCATCGAAGATGCTTATACAAAAAAAATGCAATAGATGCACTTAAACTATATCAAACAAGGACAGTGCAAAATCATTCTTTTTTGCCTAGTTTGTTGTTGCACACCTTCTTTAATCTGTCTAATAAAGCAACACGCTCTTTAGTAATTATGTCATATGAAAAGTGGTTACTACAGAGGAGACAACTTCCACAATTTAATAGGTAAATTGATATCGAGCACTGAGGGAAATCTGTTCTATCCATATGCATTTCATTATACAATAATTATCTCCTTTATAAAAGAGTTCATCATAAGATAGAGTTTAAAATTGTCTCAATTCAAACATCAACGTGTCAAATTCAATGAACTGTTTCAATCATCAGCATTAACTGATATCACATCCTTATCACTACATTGACAATGATGACGCCTATGAGAAGCGAAGAGCAGTACACGATAGTTTACAGCAACTGTCTCGTGTCTGTCTCATTCCTACTTGTTTAAATCTTATAAAGATAGTTGGCCATTTTTCAATTATTTCTCAACAGTAATCTCAAAATTGAGAAGTTTACCAACAACCCTTTTAAAGAGGTGCATTTCTCGTTTATATTATATTCATATTACGTTATATAACTCTGTATTAGTTAATTCGAGCTTGTCCAAACTGGTTTCACGTTATCTTAACACTTTTAGCAGTAAAATAAAATGGCGAGCATTGATGAAATATGAACCAGAGCCCAAAAAGTTGTATTTTTATTTCGAAAAACTAGATATTTTGTATTCGGCATCATCTGGTTTGCTATAAGGTCACCCACGACAGGTACTATTGGTCATATTCTGTTATGTAGAGAGATCTAATGATAAATTGTTCATTTAAGATAGAAAGACCAAGTAATAACAAAGTATGAGCCAAAACAAAATGCCGTGTTTTTGGGTGAAAACAATGCGACTCCGTAGCACTTGGCCCAACGAATAATGCGATAGTCAAAGGGTTGATAGTGTAAGATATTTATGTGTTACTGTTTGTGTCCTGCTACTGCCATTAAACCATGAAGTGTAATGCATGCTAAAAGCGCTTTCTGATTCCATACGCATACTCGAAATAATAATAAAAAGTTCGACGACACCGGATACTGCTTCATTGACAGAAATGAATAAATACAGAAAATAATATATTTAATCGCGAATATTTTATTTACTAGTCTCGAGAAAGGCTAGTTGTCGCTTAAATAATGTCAGCTAATGGGAATCCCAGGAGCGGCGTAAATTTATTATTACTTCTGTGGCTACTAGCATTCTATTTTCACCCACACCGCAAAAAACACATATGTCAACAAATTTTTCCCTTCTTGCATCAGGTACGTGTTTATATTGTCAATTCCATCGTATGTATCGTATGTAGTTCCAACGTTCATAAACTCTGCCACATATTTTATTAGTGTTATTACTAGATTTTTGCGATATAAACTTAAACAGCAACTACCATAGAAGTGCAATAAAGGCTTGAATAACCACCACCAATTCTAAGTGTTGAATACTTCCATATTGAGCTGCTAATATCGGAATCATGACAACGCTTGAAAAATCTACTAGCTCCAAAGTAATTACTACACGACGAGTGTTCAAACAGCACCCGCACCTACACTATGCAAACATCATACATTGAATAGGAGTCTATGCATTTCCATCAACGAGAAGACCTGAGGTACGCGAATAGAATCCGAACGTGCCCTTAGTCTACTCAAGTAAAAAAAACTGCCAAACATAAGAAGAGAATACAACTCCATTTTACCTGTTTAACTTCGTTCTCTCGCTTGTCATCCTCAACTTTCATCGCTTCTCTCATCGGCACGAGCCTCTGCTGCAGCTCCGGTGTGCACATCTCAAACAAATCCAGCGTAAAAGTGAATTTTACATCCTGTAGACAAAGAAAGGCAAGTAGAGGTTAAAAAACTGAGAACGGTTTAGCATAGCTATATCTCACAGCTATATCTCATAGCTATATCTCACAGCTATATCTCATAACTATATCTCACAGCTATATCTCATAACTATATCCAAATCTTAACAAGCCGCCCCTGCCCAACACTTACAACCTTATAGCAGATCTTGCCTATTATGCTGCCAAGTAAATTATGCTACTTTACTAGAGCACATCCAAGTTTTCATAACTTGTGACACAGAAAGGCAAAAACTTCTACACGTTGCAAAATTTCATAAATTGATCGTTCAACCATTTGGCTCTAACGAGTGGCTGTGGCTGAATTGCATGACAAAACCAAACACACCAGCTGAATGCAAGGTTTGAGTATTTTCAGTATTTCTAAAACAGAGCATTATTAGAATGACTGTTTAGAATACTATCAATTTGTTTATAGATTGACTTAGTGCTTACAATGTAGTCAGTTGGCTCTGCATAGAATTTCCCGACACCCTCCTGTTATCATTTTTGTGATTAAGAAAGGATGCACTGCCCGTTATTGTAAGACGCAGATGAGCAGGTATGTTGAAATAACACTTCAATGTCGAGTGATGGTTGAATATATAATATAACTATGAGTAGTCCACGGCTTTACGATATTTCTTATATGTAACAAAACCTAATGACACATCGCTGAAATTCAAACAAGGTCTTCCAAATTGAATGGCCGTGAACGCTCAGCAAATGTAGAAATGGTGCATTTACCAAACTATTCTGTGTTTATGCTGACTGATGCCGGTAATTTAGTTAGCCAGACTTAACATATTATAGCAAACAACAATAAACAAACACTATAAGCATTACTTTAAGAGAATTTGAAATATTTGCACACTGAGTATTATAGAATGTTGCATACTATGGAAGGAATGATTAGAATTGTGTGCCCTTGTTAGAGTTCAAACCTAACCAGTCACTTTTCACTATCAGACAGAGAATGTCATGTACAACGCGCTCCAAAGAAACTACTATTACTTGCAAAACGCAGAATTTTATTTTCATACAGAAGTTGTAAGAAAATCTACAAGAGAGCATACCATAAAGTTTCATTCATAGTTATGAGAATGCATTGGGAGAGAAGGCAACTCCATTGTACCATTCACGTGCAGTACACTAATATACACATTTGTGTACGCTATCAGAAGAAATCTTTTAATTGCAAATAATAGTAAGTTTGTGTGTCAAAATGGAAACGTAAGTTCTTCTTTGATATAGATAAATGCGAGTAGTTATAGTTGTAAACAAAGAATTCATCTCAGCACTGCTTCAGCCAAACAAACTATGATGTCAAAGAAAGGTCAATATATTAGGTCAATACAATAGTTTTAACCTCATCCCAAAATCAAATCTTGAGAACTGACACAGATAATTGGAGTAACTGACCTTGAGAATCTTTGCATTCACTCCTTCTTTAGACTTATACTGGAATCTAATGAACTGTATGGGCAGGTAGGCTGGCAGCCTTGATATCAGACTCTGCAAAAACCAACCAAAATGAACTATCAAACTAGGCACACATACATATCGCTGAGTTAACGGATAGCAGCTACGATACACGTGACTATGTTGTTTATGCTTTCCTATTTGTGAGTAGATATTTGTGAGTAATTACCAACTGGTCAAATCTTACAAATGACCATTGAACTAGCTTATATAATATATAAATACAAACAAGGAAGCTTTCCAATGAGTTTAATTGTATGACACCATAGAAAATATCATACTTAGCTGCACCAGAACCTGGTGTATGTAAACCAACATTTGGTTTAAAATCAGCTTACTGTTGTAGAGAGCACAAGACAAGTGGGTCTGTTCATGCAGTATTTCAGCAAATGACAGTTTTTCGCAATAGAACAAATCTACCAGTTTTCATCGTAGAAGATTAACAAGAGACAATTTAGTGACCGACTTACAGATGCCTCAAACTGTGCGTCTCTGTCGAGAATCATGGACTTCTTAGTAATATGCTCCTTTAAACCCTAAAAATCAGACACAAATCTTTATATACGCAGCAGAACCGTACATACAGAATGCTTCAATGAAGTCTATGATAAAAACTCCTGCAAGAAGACTCCTGCATAAGAACTGTTGCAAAGGTTGTATGAATAACAAATTATTTTGGTACAACCAAAAGTTTTCAATGTGATAGAACATGCCCACGGATTTAGTACATGTACTTACATTAGTATTTCAGCACATTAATAGCATTGTAAGCATATTATCTACCTGTTTTAATGACAAGACAGAATGCTGAAGCGATTGACAACTATAGCTAAGGTAAACAGTAGCGGGGTCATTAAGTAAACGACAAGCATCGCCTAACTTACACTCTTCAGGCCTGTCATCATGTGTTTTACATTGCTGTCGATGAAACAACTAAGCTGATAGCGCTCCTCCACAGAGCTGCTGACAGGCTCATCATCGGACTCGATACACTTGAGTTTCTTCTCATAGTCTATTCTCATAAATTCGTCTATAAATGATTTCTGCAATAGAACGCTCTGAAAAAGACCTTTTCATAGGAACTGAAAATGACATTTATAAATCCAGTTTTACTGTTTAGATTTTTTTATCTCCGGAGGACAGCTACACCAGTCCATCTCCCGTTGATTATGCAACAATTCTCAAGTATGAAACAAATTGCACCACCAGAGTTCTCTCATATGTTTAGCTGACAGATGAACATTTACTTTCTTTACTATCCATTCATTTCTAATTCTTTAAGAATCAAATTTAAAATAAAGTTCATGTTTCTCATAAATAGACTTTAAGCCAACTTTCATGCATTAAAAACACCCTAGAAAAAGGATTGTAACTATGCTGGTACAAGTTGTGCCAATGTCTCAGCAGTGTAATGTTAAGACAATATTGTTATGATTTGGACAAGGATTCTAAATGCTCGCTTCTAAATGTCTACTAGTCATGCTAACATAAAAATATGCGAAAAACTGTCAGCAAAGTTGATTTAACATATCGAACATGCGCTTGTGAACACGTGCTTATGAACATGTGCTTGTGAACACGTGCTTGTGAACACATGCTTATGAATATGTACTTATGAACATGTGCTTGTGAAGACCTGCTTGTGAACACCTGCTTATGAACATGTGCTTGTGAACATGTGCTTATCAACATGTGCTTGTGAACACGTGCTTGTGAACACGTGCTTATGAACACGTGCTTATGAACACGTGCTTATGAACATGTGCTTGTGAACATGTGCTTGGGAACAAGCAAATGATTCGAAAAGGTAGTCGCGTGACTGAAGGAGCAGAGATAATTCGCTATAATATGATATAGAGATGATCCACTATAACATGATATTGAGATGATCAACTATAACATGATATAGAGATTATCCACTATAACATGCTATAGAGATTATCCACTATAACATGCTATAGAGATGATCCACTATAACATGCTATAGAGATGATCCACTGTGACATGATATAGAGATGATCCACTATAACATGATATAGAGATGATCCACTATAACATGATATAGAGATGATCCACTATAACATGGGAACTTGAAATAAAATCGCATCATTCATGCTTGATTTTCACAACCACAACTTGAATTTGATTGGACAATTTATTATGAGCGACTGTAACTATTACTTTATTTTCGCACTGCTATTTTATTCGCTGAAGGTTACCTTTGCTTCAAAATATGCACTCATCAAAGATGTTATGTAGAAAATCCTAACACAATATGGCTGATGCACAAGCAGCAAAAAAATTCATCACCTATAGGGCAATACAGAGATCACTTACACTTTTGCCTGGTCTGATAAGGCTCAACTGCAGGCACCTGACCAGCTCTATCCAAAATTCATTAGCATCCTGTAATAAGAACAGAAAAGCTGGAAGAAGAATGTTAAGACAGAAATTCTACAGCAGCAAGTATGCTAAATCGTGAATCGTCTGCTCTTTCCCATTCTAATGTATGCGTGTTTCAACTGGCTATAAAACTACATTGCAGGTTCGTGATATAACTGATAACACGTGTTTTCAACCTTTATATTTTGTCCAGTTTAGTGGCTAGCAATGTAAGCGCTATTCATGTAAATGAATGCATGAGCAATAGTAAATTTATTTTTCATTCATGATAGAACAAGGGACGGTATTCAGCCGGTATGCATATCTGCCCATCACATATAGGTCCTGTCTCATTTGGCTGAGTTAATGCTTTAGAGAACTGTTATCATAATTCTTTATTCTCGTAAACAGAATCATCTCAAAAGATTCTTATGCAATAAAACTCATCTATCTAAATTGCTAACTATTTCATGGGACAAACAGTAAAATCACTCAGAGTATAAGCAACAACGAAATCATTCACAAATTAAGCAAACAAAAAATCATTTCTGCAAAAAGCAAGAAGCGAAACCATACTCACAAGCAATCACAAAAGCCAATCAAAATACCTGGTTTTAATGCTATGAAAAAATACTAACTATCTGTTGGCTAAGTAAAACATTATTCTTGAATTCTTCCAATGACTTACTTGCTGAATAAATCCTCCCTGTTCCGCTCTCTCAGCAAACCTTGGGAAAGCATCAAAAATCTTTTGTAAGAATATTAGTGGAGTGATAGCGTCCGACGAGTCTTGCAGGTCTTTGACCAGCATCTGAAAGCCTAAATATTAAGTGTACATGTATCTACATGTAGTTTTTAGTAATTCCTGCACAAGGCTATTCTTTTTTATAAGCAAGAATTACAGCTGGAAGTAAACTTGCCCAGACAAGCAATAATTCACTCAAACAAGAATTTCAGCCAGTAGAAGACAGCTGAGACGAACATGAATTTCAGCTAGTGGTAGATAAACAGGAGACAAGTTTGACAAGTGACCAACCATCAGTGATACTGCTGGAGGTGTCCATGGCAGCAGCACCCCCAACAGCTGAGTGGGTAGCGAGAGTCTCGCAAAGTTCTGGTATCGACCGTAAGCATTGAACCGTGGCATTCATGTAGCATGTATTTCCCAAGTTCGTCAGACCAGCTGGTGCTTTCAACTGTAGATGTAAGATTATGGGCATGAAATATGGCTTTAAGAGTTGAGATGAGCAAAGATGAGCAATATTACAATCAACCTCTAGAGAGCTTGTACAACCTACATGTGTCGCTAGCTGTTGCTCCGTCATATCTTCGACAAAAACTGTTTTTTCAGCAGGGGCTTGAGGAAGGGCAGTGGCAGAACCCATCATCTGAATAGTGACCCCCTAGCAATAGAAAAGAGGCTAATATAAGGAGATCAAAATAGTATACGCTTTGCCATTTATTCAAAGATACACACACCTGCCCTTCAAATGATGCTAAGATAAATAAACTAGTAAATACCATGTAAATACTCGTGTTGACTTAGAGTAACTGTCCACCAGCATACATTCTAGTTACGAAAAACCTTTCCTTCAATGAGCTGCTGTAAACATCACCTATCTTCTCTAAATTGTCTTCAAATGCACTCTGATATATAGTAAATTCAGTATTCTTATCGAGATGTTGAGATGAAGTAAGTCTTGCAGTACATCCATAGAGGTCTAAGATCCCACATTGTAAGTGCAACATAATAGCGGAGAGAAGACATACAATTAGGATATCTAAAAATAAACTTGCATTTTTGAGGCCTTTAAAGCCATCCCAGGTGTGTTTTAGTGTAGAGCCTCTAAGAATAACTTTCTGCCTGTCAGGCTCGACGCCAGTAAGAGCCATCAGCTGAGCCTTGAACACTTCAGTAGGTTCGCTTGTGTCCAGCTCCAACCCCTCAAATTTCTCCTTGTTCCACTTTACGTTAACTATACAGAAAGGAACATAACCGAGTACACTGCACACATACACTGCTCCACTTCCTCTATACTCTCTTCTAGACTACAGCAGCTCTCAGTAATAGTCAGTGGGAATGACAGGCTTGTATAAATTTGTCATGGAGAGTAGAATATCATGTCTGCTATGACAAACAATGCACCAAAGCATGTGAGGTACCGTACAGATTCAATGTATACTAAACAATTTTTACCTGTATATGTCGCCATGCTCAATTCTTTTAAGGATCTACCAGCTTGTAATTATACTCTAAAAATATAAAGGTGAATTACTATGATCATGCACATAACACTGTGTACACAGACAGCATATCATATGACACAAAGCAGTGTATTCAAAATAAACTTTGAGTATAGAAATAGGACAGTGTATCCGTGTTGCTATCGGTTTACGGTGCACATAGTCGATGATGAACGCCGAAAGGACAACTCCAACATGCCGCAATATAGTGTAAACCAGCCTTTAGGAAACCTTGATGTTATTGTTTACTATTATGTATATACACACGTAGTCCATATATACTATGTTTGCATTAACTAAATGTTGGGTTTCCTACATTAAAAATTGGTCCTTTACTTGTTGGCTGCTTGAATTTGTCAAAAATATACACATTGACATGCATATCTTTGCTATCAACCAACAGGCATAGAGTTTGGCTAAGACTGTAGGTATACATAAGCGAATGTGAATGCTTTTAGTCAGCTATGCTATGTTTTAGAGCTTCATAGACCTCTCATCCCTACTGAGTGAGTGAATGTCTAACTAAAAATATGTAACGTACCTGTGGTATTCAATGTTGTACAAATATCATCATTTTATAGCTGCAGTAACACAGCGTGTTGTAATGCAAGCATATGTATGTATTTATATGTACCACTTTTCATGATAAAATCATTGTTTATACAGGCTCTTTAAAAATGGTTAAAAATTGGCGATGTTTAAGAGGATATATAAAATAATGATTGTAAAAGAGAAACTTGGATGAAACTAAGATCTTATGACATTTTGTTTGAATTTGAACACATACTGAGCGAAACAACTATTTGCGAAAATTTTTGTGATAGGCTACAGCTATGTATCGACCTAAGAAAAGCTTGTCTGATGTAATGATAGGGCTGCTGTGTAAAGGTTGACTTGCAACAAAATTCACATTACAGTTATTTGGTATCAAAAGATTCACTATGTCTTACTCTGTTGTGTTGTAGGTGCCAAATATGTGGAAATGTGATTACAAGCTTTTAAAAGCTCAAAAATGAAAAGCCGCCGTAGATTAGAATCTCTTTATTTCTCTGGCGTAGCCATGAAATTTAGTTATCGTCTTGTCACGTGATGTTCTCCCGTGAATTAAAAGGGCAATAAAAAGCTCAATATAAAACTTATCGTAGCACTAGTTTATGACAAACACTTCGGGTTTTACTGAAGACCCCGTATCAAATATAGATGCTCGCTACTTTACAGTTTTGTCTTAGTCTAATCGGCAAGTCGTAATCTGATCATGTGACCCAATACTTCACAAATAATTTCTGCAGCACTTTTCGATTATCACAAATGACCAACAGGCTCGTCATGATTATCAGACAATGATATGTACTCCTTCAAGCTAAGGCTAAAAAATTAAACGAATTTTTATGGTAAGTTATAAGATGTCAGTGCTAAAAGTGACAGCATTGAAATGACGATAAAATAGACGCGTAAGAACAATAGACATGGTTTTATTGAATGCGTGAAGTACATTTGTAAAATATTTCGACGAATAAGGTTGCATGAAAGTGTAAACAGAAACCATCTAACACAGCTACGTCACATTTGAGCCGTTTTAGAAATGAATTCCAAACTACGGCAGTCTCGTGTGGCTGCGATTAACTGTTCATTGTTGAGCTTTTAAGAGCTTGTAATCACATTCCCACATATTTTGCACCTACAACACAACAGAGTAAGACATGGTGAATCTTTTCGTATCAAATAACTGTAATGTAAATTTTGTTGCAAGTCAACCTTTAAGCTGCAGTATTCAGTAGTATTTAGTAGTGTCAGAAGGCACTAAATTTTAAGTTGTAATTTGCATGAAGTCACAAATTTTGGGCATTATACCCAACGTAGCCTTGCAATTCGTGATGTCTACATCTTAATTGTGCATGCACTCAGCTAAATAAGTTTTCCTGTAACAGTAATTCCAAACGCTTATAACTAGGTACCTATAATTTCACGACTTTTTTTTAAATTTATTATTCAGGACTAATTTATATAACAAAGCAAAACTACCGCAGCCAGTTCAATAAAAACTTACTTAAAGGTTGACTTGCAACCAAATTCACATTACAGTTATTTGGTATCAAAAGATTCACCATGTCTTACTCGCTGTTTTGTAGGTGCAAAATATGTGGAAATGTGATTACAAGCACTTGAAAACTTAAAAACGAAAAGCGGCCGTAGATTGGAATCAGTTTATTTCTCTGACGTTGTCATTACATTTGGTTATTGTTTTGTCACGTGATGTTCTCACGTGAATTGAAAGGCCAATAAAGGCTCAATATAAAACATCTCGTAGCACTAGTTTATGACAAACACTCCAGGTTTTACCGAAAACCCCGTATCAAATATAGATGCTCGCTACTTTTAGTTTTGTTTCGACTTGATCTAATAGTCTAGTCGTAATCTGATCATGTGACCCAATACTTCGCAAATAATTTCTGCAGCATTTTTCGACTATCACAGGTGACCAACAGGCTCCTCATGTTTATTAGAGAATAATATGCATTCCTTCGAGCTAAGATTAAAAAATTAAACAAATTTTTAGGTTAGGTTTCGATATATCAGTGCTCGAAGTGACAGCATTACGATGATGATGAAATAGACGCGTAAGGGCAATAGACATGGTTTTATTGCATGTGTGAAGTATATTTGTGAAAATGTTTCGACGAATGAGGTTGCATGATAGTGTAAACAGAAGCCGTTTTGGAGAGATTCCAGCCTACGATGTTCTCATGATGGCTGCGATTAACTGTTCGTTTTTTAGCTTTTAAGAGCTTGAATCACATTTCCACATATTTTGCACCTACAACACAGCAGAGTAAGACATGGTGAACCTTTTGATACCAAATAACTGTAATGTATGGCAACTTACAGTGCCCCGAGTTGGCAACCCGAGTTGATAAACCGAGTTATATTTACAAATTCGAGTTTGTAAAAATAAGGTGCAATATACTGGTATTACGGAAGCACAACCGTAGATCTGGTTTCAACAATGGTACACCGACAGGCACCCGTTAGCTAATAGAAATTAAACTATGTATGTACTGTAAAACTAAAACTTATTGCTTTTACCAGGAACTCGAGTTTACAACACACTAGTTTTAAACCAATTGTAAAGAACTCAGATTCTGCAAACCGGGAAAATCTGTTTGAAAGCAAGTTGAAAAACCCGAGTTACTGTTTCCGAGTTGGCAATGATCCAACTCGAGTTTTTAAGTATAAGTCGGTTTATCAACTCGGGTTGCAAACCCGGGATGCTCTAATTCGCCATAAATTCTAGTTTTACAGTACATACATAAATAATTTAATTTCTATTAGCTAACGGGTGCCTGTGGGTGTACCATTGTTAATATAACCAGATCTACGATTATGCTACCCAACCCAAGTTCAACAACTCGGTTGGAGAACATGGAATGCGAGACACTGTAAGGCTCCATAGTAATGTGAATTTTGTTGCAAGTCAACCTTTAAATTTTAACAAGGGGCCATACTGATTGTCTGCTAAATGGGGGATTGCTATCAGCATATTTTTACAGACTAAATAAACTAGGATACATTAGTGGGTGCGTGTTTATATTAAACAAACAATGGTAATATATTGCGCCAAGCATGTCAACAGTAAAAGTAGTTGGTTCTCAATAGGTAAATATTTCCCTAATTAAATTTCCAATCAACCTTGGTATCGCTTCTAGCAATCCTACTAAAATGTTTAGATTTCTTGCAAACTATAAGTTTTTTATACGTATTACATATATATACAATGATATATATGTAAATAAATAGGCTACATATATAAACATTTCCCTAATTTAATCTCAAATCTACTTTAGTATCGCTTCTAGCAATCCTACTAAAATTTTTAGACTTCTTACAAATAATGAGTTTTTTATATACATGTATATTACATGTATATATATATGTACAATTATCTATGTACTACATATATTTAGTGAACATCGTTCACTAAAGAGGAGTTGCGTTGGGCGCAACGTCACGACAGGCTGCAAAATTTGTGCTCTCTCTGTTGCTTTTTTAAATTTGAAATAATTCTGAAAAGCAATGGGTAATAAGTCAAAAAAGAGGAAAAAGTCATCTTCTGAAACTAATAAAGAAGGGCAGATGGACGAACTGGACAGTCAGATTTCTGAAGAAGAAACAAGTGGAGTATTAAAATCCAATAGGGTTGTCAAGTTTGATGATCCCTATGCACTGATGACAGAAATGTTTGAGAGACTCATCAATCAAATGAAGTATGATCAACAACAGCTGATTGAGGTCATCACCAGCAAATTTGACAATCAAATTCGTGACCTTCAAACGGAAAACAGCGAGCTAAAGTCAAAATTAGCTGTTCTTGAGCACAGAGTAGCAACAACTCAGATCAACATGCTGAACAATGCCAATGCCAAACACACTATGACTGCACCTGTTATTGCTGCAAATAATATGCCGGCTACCAGACAAGAGCAAGGAAACAACACTGAGCACAGATCTGAGCAAAGTAAACCTACATACGCATCTACACTTCAAACTAACAAAAGGCCATTCAATAGACTAGTAAAAGGCACTGGTGAGGGAAAGTGGAATCTAAAGTCTGCTCCTGCTAGAAAATTTTCTGTAAAGGTCTTTCTTACACGACTTTCACCAGATGTTGAACCACGTAATGTCATACAACACATAAAGGAAACCTTCGATATAGAAACTCAGGTTGAAAAAGTCACGACTCGTTATCCAAGCTATAGCAGTTTTATGATTACTACTACGCTTAATAATTCTAAAACTTTACTAGATGAAAACAATGCTGAAAAATGGCCAACAAATGCTGCCTTAAGACGATGGTATGATGCAAAGCCAAAGACTGCAGAAAATGAGCTACCTGCTTCAAACTCTACACAGAACCATGGCTAACAACAATCAGGAATCAACTCTAAACACTAGAGAACATGCCAGGTTACTACATGAGTAAATTTATGCCCTTGTTAGATGATTTTATTCCACCTGTTAATCGTTTAAATGTGTTACATCACAATGCTCAATCATTGAAACCAAAAACTGATTACTATCTTTCACTACCCAATCTTAACTTTTATGACAATCAGTTTTAGTAAAACTTGGTGTAAACCAGATGTGCCAGATGAAGTAATTAAATTTCCAGGTTACACAATTTTCAGAGAAGACCGTAAACACAAGACAGGTGGTGGCGCTGCTATTTTTATTAAATCACATTACCAATCTGAGAGGCTATGTTCTCTATCAAAACAAATGCCAACCTGTGAATCTGTTTGGATTAAAGTTTCCACTAGTAAATCCACTTTCGTTATAGGGTCAATTTATGCTCCACCAAACATAAACAAAGATCACTTTCTCTCAGAATTGTCTGATGTACTCAGTAACACTATCCTTAACCAAGCAAATATTATTCTTGTTGGGGATATGAATATAAATTGGAATACAGATAATGTTTTTAAAGATACACTTTTTGACATAGCAGCATTTTCAAACTTAATTCAAACAGTTCAAGGCTGTACGTATGTGTCACCCGTACTTGGCAAAGAGTCTTTACTAGACTTATGTTTCATGTCTAGAACACTAAATTTCTGCTCTAGTAAAGTTTTAGTGACAGATTTATTTGATCACTATGCGACATCAATATCTGTCTACAATCATAAACAGAAGTCTCCGCGAAAACTAATTGAATGTAGAAATTTTAAAAAACTTGCTGAACATCTACCAAATACAAAAGACTATACATTTTTAAACGAATTAGCTCAGACCAATGATGTCGATAGTCAAGCAACGTTAATTGAAGAGTGGGTTAATTCTCTTGTAGTTGAATTATCTCCAATTAAACAGTTACGAGTTCGTGGAGACTCTCCACCTTGGTTAAATTCTGATCTAAAAAAAACTAGTTGCTATGAAAAACAGGTTTTACAAAAAAGTGGTGTGCGCCGATAGACCTATGCAGTGTCTAAACAGTGGATGGGCACAATATAAAAAATTCCGAAATTTTGTTCAACAAAACATCAAACAAGCAAAACGTGATTACTATAACAAACGTTTGAGCACTAATGCCAAGACATTTTACAGTGAAATAAACCCACTACTTGAAAAATCTAAAAAATGTGCTTTCAAAATTTTCCTAGACAATGACGGAATTACTGAAAAAGACCCAAAAAAGGTAGCTATGAGTTTAAACGAATTTTTTACAAATATATATAGCCCAGCTCCTAATATTGCACTAACATCGTTACATACAACTGAGCATAATTTTAAATTCAAATCTGTAACTGAAAGAGAAGTCCAATCTACCTTCAGAACCCTTAAACCAGGAAAACGAGGCGGAGTCTTATTTATTCCTTCTGAAATATACATAAAACTAGCTCATAGCCTAATCCCAGCTTTAACACTTCTGATTAACAATTGCTTTAAGACCAATAAATGTCCTAACATTTACAAAAAAGCTATTGTCACGCCTCTATTTAAAAAAGGAAACCCTTTGAGCTGTAATAACTACAGACCCATATCTTCACTTCCCATTTTGTCTAAGATTGTTGAAAAGATTATATTTTTACAGATCAAATCATTTTTAGATACAAACCAAAAACTTTCAAGTAGACAATTCGGTTTTCGAAAGTGGACCTCAACATCACAAATGCTTCATTATATATTTGACATTATTGCTTGTCACCTTGATAAAAAAGATTCACAATATGTAGCCTTGGTGTCTCTTGACATAAAGAAAGCATTTGACACGGTTGACCACTCCCTTCTAGTTGACAAACTTAGTTATTTCTTTTCATTTAGTTCATCAGCTACTAAATTAATTCAGTCTTATTTGACCAACCGCGGCCAGGCAATGAAAATTGGTAATACTCTGTCAGAATTTTTAGCTATTCGTAAAGGTGTCCCTCAAGGATCTATTTTAGGGCCTTTACTTTTTAACATGATGGTTAATGACATGTTAGATAAAAATCCAAACGCTTACTCCTATGCAGATGATACAGTAATTATTTCTTCAGCAAGTACTGAGATAGATTCTCAGATGCTATCAGTAGAACAATTTAATAGAATGCAAAACTGGTACCTATCTAATGGGTTATCTCTATGTGTTGAAAAAACACGATTTATTATTTTCTCAAATCGAGCAGTTGATTATAATAGAACTTTGAAGCTATGCAACACTGAAATCCCAATTGAACACAATATAAAATTACTTGGGGTCACAATTGATGCAAATTTTGGTTTCAATACGCATGTAAAACTAACAGTGACCAAGGCAAAACAATGTTTATATGCTCTTCACAAGATTCGACATCTTTTGTCTGTTGAAGATGCTAAATTAATATATACTTCAATAGTCCGAAGTCGTCTTGAATATTGTGCGACTTTGTTTATGTTTCTTGGTAAATGTCATTCAGACCAAATTGAGGCTTGCCAAAATAAAGCGGTGCGAATAATATGCAAAGCACCTAAATCCTTCTCAGTAACTGATGGTCGTCGATTATTAGGCCTACATACTCTCGCCAGTCGGCGTTCTTTCTTTTACAGGCAGTTGATAGGCAAAGTGGAGGTAGCTACAGTGGCCAGTGCTCTATACGAATATGTTCAACAGGATAGTGAGAGACACCAAATAAGCCTAAGATCACAATGCTCATTAATAACACCATCTATTAATAAGAACTATGGCAGACAATCTTTTAAATATAACGCTATCAAGATTATGAAAGAAGAGGTATTAGATCCTGTGAATGAGCTGTCATTTGATATTGATTAACTGGCCATACTGTGACTACTGACCATTCTATATTTTATTTACTAACACTGATATACTAACAACATTGAATTAAAATTATTAAAAACCATCGGTTGTCACTTTACAACCATAGCTGACATAAGAATAGTAGAGTATTGTGTCACCCGCGTTAAAAAAATTTAAAAAATGACTATACTAATTACTAACTCGGAATCTAAATACTCAATCAATTCAGCTTGCATATATATATATATATATATATTTACTCAGCTCAATCAACGACCTTATTATCCTCTTATAGAAATCATATTATAGTAGCCACTATCAATTTTATTCTCAATTATCATATTATACCACATTATATTAGCTTTAATTTTTAACTATGAGGTCAACAGAACACTATTTTCTCATGAAAACCTCAATAAATAATATTCACAAACAAACACTAAAATTCAGATGTTAGCATTCAAATATATATAAATATTATATGTGCATACTATATTAGCCCTCCTTTTTGTTTTTAAAGAGTCCCAAAAACTCACAAAAGCTCTGTCCCACCAAAAATTCATTATCACCATGTTGTCTGATTCAGCTTCCTCTGACCCACTGTATTGCTTTTCTTCGTATCCAGCTACATGCACAAACATCTCATTTTGCAACCTCGAATCAATGTACAGAATTCAACTATTTGATAATACACAGATGGTATTTTTTTCTTACGTACTATTAAATAACTTGCATAAAAAGAAAGTTACGATCAAAAACACAAAAATATTACCAATAAAAAAGTCTGAATGACTGAATGAAATTTGAAGCGATTTTTAGACAGGAAAATCCCATAGGCACCCATTTACAGATATGCTATTCAATAAGTTAGCCTTAGAGCTACACGGAAAGAAGTATCTTGCATCCGCCGTCGTGCCGCAGCTTTACGCTGTTACGGCGTACAAGTTGAAACACTGAAATAATCATAAACTGGCGATACGTTTTCTAGAACGCGACTATAAATATATATTATTGGGTGAGTCACGTTGTTGTTATACCGCCGCTATAAACGAACACTTTTTCAGAGCTTTAATTTCAGAGACGCCAACAACTAGATCCTAATTTTACTTATTAGTTTGTTTGCTATAAGGTAGTACAAAAATTTTACCGAGACCATAAAGTATATATACTACATTTATTTTAGTTATGTATTTGAAATTGTGGTAATTATGTTGTTATTGGAAATTAATATTCAAATATAAAAACGAGTCTGCTTGGGCTGTCTTTATGGTAGTTGTCGTTTTTGTCACGTAAAAACCTGCCTGTCATAAACAAGCAAAGACCGTTATTGTTGCTTTATAGTTTGCGTTGTAGTATTATAGTTTATGCCAGGATATAATTATGAACCAACATAGCTTGAAATAAAATGCAGTAGCTCATGCATTTTTTCTACATGTTCAAAAGCTGCAGACACTATTGATAAAGCCTTATCTTACAAAGCAACTACAAATTAGTTTAAATTCAGCAAATCTTTTTGTTAAACTTCATTAAAAATTGTAGCTTGTTGGAATTTTGAAAAAGGTAATCCAGAATTCAGATAGAAGAAACATTAAGACCTTGCCTATATATTCCTGTTGAGATCAGGTCTAAGTACACGTGTACGTTTTATGGGTTCTATGACAAACATACTTTTATTTAAAACAACTCAAAAATGTGGTTTTAGGTTTTATATTAAAACAGAAAAAATGTATGCAGTTTACTAAAGTAAGCAAAGTAGATAGTAAATTCCTTTTAATTATGAGGTCCTAAATATTTTCAATCAAATTATTATTAGTGACATAAATACAGGTGCAAATTGTAAAAAGTTTTTTATAATTACTGTGGTCGGTTGGTACTATGGGTGCCTATTATTTTCCTAACCTCATTTCGCAGGCAATGTCCATGTCGATTAGTAGCTTGAATATTCTACTCTAACTATGCTAATTAATTTGCTAATTAACTCTAATTATTTTAGCTAACAGCAGCATTATAATTGTTTGCTGTTATTACGGACTTGATCAATGCATATAACTAACAATAGTTTTAGGCTATATATGCGTCAAAATCATAGCCTAAAATTTTAGGCTGTAGTATTTTAAATACAGTGTATCTATCTTCTATTCAATAAGACCATCGTTATTTGCTGGCTTTGAAATTTTAGCCAATTTTCACATGCATGCCAAAAAACTAACAGCAATGAATGCAGAATTTTCAATGTTATGTTGATTTGTAATTTTAATGATTGTAAAACTAATGATTATAATTTTACTAACACCTTAAATAAAAAATAAAATTTAACAACAAATGCTGGATAGTGTTTTGTTTATTACCATTTACGATTTTTGTTGTTGATATTAATCTCACTTGTAGATGTTGTTAAATAAATTTATTTAAACTAATTCAAATATTTTAGGTATGCTGCTTGTTTTAGTATCTTGACAGTACATCATGTGATTTTGCTTCTAAATCTAATTGCCCTTCAAAGCAGTTTTACTGAATCATTTTTGAGTTGAAAGCTCATCATTTTAATGTAGTCTGTTCAGAGTTCTCTGCTTAGAGGTCTGAGATATCTGTTATATTATAGTTTTATATAAATATATTTATATTTCAAACAAAGCTCCAGTCAACATCACAAAGGGTGCAATGAAAGGACAATATTGTCTTGATTGATAGAAGTTTAACAAAGACTGGATCTAAGTTTCAAGTTCATAAAATAAGTTCTCAAGCTGATAAGACCAATTGCCAAGGCTCTTATTATACACTTTTTTGCACCTATTATAAAAGATGCTAAAATCCAGGCTACTTAATGCATATGGATATCAGTTTACTGTAAGAACTTGGCTGTGTTCAGCGTTTGAGCCATTCAGCGAATGAACCATTTGCAGTCTCTTGGCAATTGTCAGTCTCACTTAGATGCATTATTGCTTGATTGTGTTTAATTGAATTGCTTCTATTGAGTGTATAATCCCTACATTGTAGTGTCACCTGCTGGTGTTGCTTTAGGGCAATCTAATATACAATCTCATATCTCTATCTCCTCTTTATAGAATTAGACGCAATGTCCTTTCTCCGGTGATATGGCTCGCATTGCTCTGTATCAACGACAATGGAAGAAGACTTTGAAATTTCTCTCAAAGTAGTGATAGTAGGTAATGGAGCTGTTGGCAAGTCATCCATGATCCAACGCTACTGCAAGGGCATATTCACAAAAGACTACAAAAAGACGATTGGAGTCGATTTCTTAGAGAAGGAACTAGAGTAAGACTTGCACTTTATACATAACAATCAAGCTGACAATTTGGTGATTGTTCGTGACATTCTAGACCCCAAGGTCAAGGTTTTATGGCTGGGCTTTATTTATTCTTTGAGTAGTTGTCTATAAACATCTACCAACTAACTAATAACACTAGACTATAGCTTTTGCCCAAACCATTTTTTTGCAGTTTTAAATTGCCATTAAAACTAAAAGAAGAAATGTTGCTATTATTACTCATTGTCACACTTTCAGCTGGTGCTTGATTCTCCTTTAGTAATGGTCACTAGCGGAGAGACCTTGTTTGTGTTATGCAGATTTGAGGGGGAGGAAGTGCGTCTCATGCTCTGGGATACAGCTGGTCAGGAAGAGTTTGATGCCATTACAAGGGCCTACTACAGAGGTAAGATATTCTGTTGACATCGTTAAGTCTAATTATTCGATTTTTTCTTTTAAATGTAAACATAAGTTGGAGTCTCACTTTTCATGGTTGTTGTGCTTCAAAACATGATCACACAGACTTGAAAGGAAACCGCCTTCTCAGCCCTGTTGATGGTAGATGCACTGATTGCATCAGCAGTAAGGTTGCTTATAATTGGCACATTCACTTAAATTGATCTCCAATATCACCCATTCCATTAATAAGGACAAAAGAAAATTATTGAATAGTTGATTTGCTTTCTCCTGCACTATATTTTAATGTTTTAACAAACACATAATACAAACTATACCAAGTGTCCGTGTGGTTTTAATAATGTTTTTATCTCTTCTACATGTGTTGGCCCACACTTGTAGCTCTTGCTGACTCAGAGAGTGTAAACTGTCAGTGGTCACCTCTAATATTTCATTGATTCAGCTCGTTTTTGACAAATGACTTTTTTTGTGCGGAAATATGCCACTTTACCCTTGATCTGCTCATTTGTAACTATACAGTAGCCATCTTATTTAGTACCAGGTTTTGAATCTTTGATTGTTTCACTTGTCTAAGTGCATTTTATACTAGTAAGTCAACGTTTGAAGGGAGTTGACATGTTTCTCAAGGGTTTACTAAAAGCTAGTCAGGATTTGTTGAATTATTTATCTGGTTTGACTGTAAGGCTCAGAATACAATACTTGGGATCAGCAGCGTGTTTTTATTGTAAACAGCTTGCCCTATGGCTCCCTTGGCTCATTTCAATGTTCCCTCGTATATGATTCAGCAAATTCAACAGCATATATATTGATTTATTTTAACTTTTGCTGCCAGTACTATCCACCTTGTTTCTGACCTTCTTTTTAAACTCAGACTTACCTTGTATTACCATGGATTGATAGGGACTGATCTTGAGCAATTTTACGAGACACACTTCGGCTCGCAGATCCCTGTTTGTGCCATTAATTAGGAACGTTTTACCTAGCAGAAGCCATTAATATAACACTTTAAGCTAGTTATACAAATAACATAGATTTAGTCAGATTGTATGTAGGATGTTGTGGATGGACACCCCTTAACTTGTTTTCTATTGCTATAAGAATATAGCATTGGTCTTTTTAGTATTTTTGCAGCTACATGCAATCCAGACATTTGATTGTGATTAATAGTGAATGAAAATGTATCTGAATTTCTACATTAAATGCTGTCCTCATCAGTAATATATTATTTTCAGTAATATCATCAGTAATATATATATATATATATATTGCCAAAGTAAATAATTGTCTAAAGATAATTACCCATGTAAAGCTAAAAAGAGTGGATACAAAGTGCAGAGTTGAAACTATAATTAGTTGGAAGAATAGCGTGTACTTAGTTTGTAATTACTGTCAGTTTCGAAGATGTAGTGTATCCTCTCATCAGGCTAAACTCATATTATATATATATATGAGTTCAGCCTTTCATGATATTATATGAATTCATATAATATATATTTTAGATACATAGATATATATACAAATCTCAAAGTTTGTGTGTGTGTGCGGGTGATTCGGTTTGTCCTGCTATAGCTATTATAATCTTGGAATGAAGAATCCTTATTGCAGACAGTTCTTCGGACGATATGCTAAACTATTGAGCTACACGAAATTTATGGATTCATTGAGCAATATATGTCACTATGTGGGTGAAAATACACATACCGCTCCGCGTTACGGTGCAACACCATTTTATGCTTGCTCTCACTGCTTTTATTAGTAAATTTAATAATAAGTTTACTAACTAGCTTACTCAAATTAGCCATCAGCAATGTGCTAGGCTAATGGCAAGCAACTACATTACCTGTCACTGTTTATAAGCTGATTTTTAATACCTGTGCAACGCCGGGAATTTTGCTAGTATATATATATACACTATACCAAACTGAGTAGGATTCAAAACGGATATTTTTTGTGGGCAACATAAATTCAATCTCGCGATCATGACTATGAATGAAAATAGCACAAAGCGGCTGACAAAACTGCCTTGTACACTAAAGAGCAGCCCGCACATCACCAACACTTTTTTTTATATGAAGCGGCCCACTAACATATGACAGCTCGCTTTAAAGACGTTCCAGTAAAACATCATCCTTCACGTAGCAGTTAGTGGATCAAGCCAATCTGACCCGCAGGCCATGTAGAGTTATAGAGAATCTGATATTCCATATCTCGATACAGCTGTAACAAGATGCTGCAGTTCCTTTCAGGGTCAAACTGCAGCTCCACTTGTTAGCTAGTCAATAGAAACAAGAAAGGTGACAGCTGCTGTTGCGCATGACATCCTCTCGAGTTTCTTTCCTATCACATCACAATGCTTAGTTACAATACAAAACTATTCTAACATCTGTATTACAGGTCAGTTGGCCTACACCTAACCGTATAAGGCAGGAGTAATAGCCGCTGCGTCTGAAATTAGCTTTGTTTATTACTGATGAGATATTTAATAAAAGAGTGACAAGATTGCTTCTAGAAAGCATATCATCTTTTAGGAATCTGATAGGAATACAGCAACATGACCTTTTTTCTTATCATTCGGTTGAAGCTGTTAACGTAGCAGAATTGTTTGAGGTGATGTTTGCCATCTGGTTTCGACACATGGTCCATTCGACACATTTGCCATCTGGTGTTCTACTTGGTCATCATTTAAACTGTTTTTTTTTCATTTATTGTTCTCATTGTGAAAACTTTACAAATTACAAAAAAATTAAATGTGAAAACAAAGAAATGAAAGAGAAATGAAAATTCAAAACATGCCAATGAATGGGCTGTCTTGATTTTAATTATCAGTACTGATTCAATCTTGCTTTAATTGCTTGTTATATAATCAAAATATAAATATAAAACAAGTTTCAATTATTTCAGGTTGACGTTGTTTGCATGTTGATAGTACTGACTAAAACTTACTAAAACACAAAATACTATAATAAATACCTAAAATAATGTTTTTACTTTTAACACTTCTTTACTCATTCTTGTAAATGGTTTTGATCGAAACTGAAATGTTTTGAGTTGAAGCTTTATAGTACTTTTGAATCATTAACTTCATTGTTTAGGTTTTTGCTACTCTGTCACAAGTTCCCTATAGTTTTACACATGGCAGACCCGACGTTAAATTTTGTAAAATTTTGGGAAGATAAATTTAACACTTTCACAGGCGAAGTGAATGTCACCTATATTTTGCAATTTCCTTCAGGCGGAGCGACATAAACCCTTTTCGATACAAGTGATCTGCTAACATATCTCCAACTTGTGTCGTAGATCTATAAATAAATATTAACATTTTATTAACATTTTTGAAACAGAAATATTTGCATCATTTGCTCGGCCAGTTGCATTCTGATTGTTGCTTTTGTTTGGAATGATTTTATCTTTTTTTGGCTGTCCAATACCTTCCACAATGTCTTCTTGCCTCAACTCTTCTTCTGCACTGCTGAACTAGACGATATTAACATTCAGACAATTTTCTGGCAGAGCAAAACTTTTACTCATTGTATTTTGTACAAATAATGATAAAATTTTAGCTGCATGGGCGCGAAGCACAACCTTTAGCCTAAAACTAGTCATTCATATACCATCTTAAATGTAACCTTTTTTCACATACATCGAAGTATAAAGACTCCGTTAAACAAGGAACTACTATTAGCCTGATACAGTTATTAATTATTTCTATGGTGTTGCTTTTAAATAAAGCTTTAGCGAAAAAACCGAAAAGCTTTGAAGTTGGAAAACAGACTTTGATATGAACAAAAACAACGAAATAATTATTTGTTGTTGATGTAACCGAGTCATTATTAGTACGGTTTTGTGGACACTTTTCTACTACTCACTTACTATTATGGGAAGAATAAGATCAAAGAATGTTAAAGTGACGGTCAAATGAAGGTGGTGTTCAATATAAGGTTGGCGCTTTATTTTCCAACCCTTCTTTTATAGTGGCCGTCAAATAGAACTTTATGGTATTCAGTTTTTTACTTTTAGGTGCCCAGGCATGTGTCCTTGCATTCTCTATCACCGACCGCCATTCTTTCGAGGCAATTGATAGCTGGAAAGCGAAAGTAGAGCAGGAGGTCGGAGAAATTCCAATGGTGCTTGTGCAGAATAAGATGGATCTAGCACCAGACGCAGTCGTCACAGAGTGAGTGGAAATTGATAATTATGTGGTTTACACCTTGTAGAAAACGTTTTTGGTAGATGATATCAAAATGCAACTTTTGAAGCCAAATTTTGTTTAAAAATTTCGCAATAGACCTCGGCTAAGGATGGTAAGGTTTACATGAACAATTTATAGTTTCATTTATTTTTGCTGGTAAGTAATAGAAATCAGTATTGAACAGCCTTTACTATAATAAGAGCCGTGTTCGTTCATCTGTTTGAAGCCTGCTAAGTGCGTTAGGACAAATATTCCACTGCACCTGAAGCGAACCCAGATATTCAGATTTCCAGCCAGCACATCTAAAAATAATTGTGCAACGTAGTCATTACACATGACAACCTCTCACAATGTGCCAAATTAAAGCGTACTATAATAATAACAACTATAATAATAACAATTATTGTAAAAGCCATAGTTTGAATTTGTGACAAAAGATTGCATCGTGCGAGATTTGAACTCATGGCATTAGCTCTGACAGTCTGACGCGGTAGTTAGCGCCAGTTAGCCACATTGCCCTTTGCTGAATAATTGTGCATATAGGGATGTACATATAGCTTGACAAAGTCTGAAAGGCTTTTTCGTTGTTGTTTTATTAATAAACTAGTTGAGGAGTGTGCTTCGGTCAAGCTCTAGCAGCTAGTTCAACACCATCGTATCAGTTTCAACCATGTTTGTCTATCAGTTAAAATACGTGCAATCAGGAACAGTAACACGATAGTATTACTAAATAAGAAATGTATAATGAAAAGTCAACACCATCAGCTATTGGTCAATTGACTGACCAATAGCTCTAAAGTTCTAAACTAATGGTGATTGATTGCTGCTGATTGTTGCCACACTCTCATGACCACACAATTTGCTGTTTATATAAGATATTTGACTGTGACTGATTTGAACACAAAGTTGCAAAAGTTGTTTATGGAATCTTATTCAGTCAAACCTTGACTTATGACCACCTCTACGTACAGAGTTTTTCTCATTAGATGTAAAACTTTAATAAAGATTTGTCTTGACTTAGGTGATTCAATTTAAACCATATATAAGATAATTCATTGTTAGTTACGCCGCATGTTTCTATTACTTACTCTACCATTAACACTAACACGTTGCCAAGTGTACACTTCTGTTCCTTCAAAAGTAATGAAGTATAACAACCTTATTTTACTGACTAATATTGTATTAATTTATTTTTTATATTTAGTCTTTAATAACTTTATATAATGTATGTGTATTAATGCTATATGTAATTACTTAAAGTGTGTATCATTGTCTTTTATACTATGACACGAATTAAACACAATACAATGTATTAATATAAGAATATCTGTTCCAATATACAACTGTTTTATCATACAAAAATTTCTAGACGTGAAACAAATATCAGAAAGGATTTGACTCGTATGCTGAGTTTTGGTTGCAGAATGAATCTACCCTACACATACGGTTTTGTTGTGTGTTTTCTTTGCTAATGCAATTAGACTTGGGCGGGCCATTCATTGTTTTACTTCAATAGATATCAATTGTTGTGGTGTTTAACAGTTGAGAAAACAAACAATTGCTAGGAAATGATTAACGATTAAACAATTATAATATGGCATTGCAGCAGGTCGGTGCTGTCGCTACTGCAGGATTGGTTTACTTGTTGATGCCTTTTAATCAGAACTTTATTAGTGTCCAGTGACAGGGTACATTATATACACTATGTATAGCAATAGACAGAAGTTTTCTTGTATTACGTACGTTATCAACTACGCTCAGACCCATTCTTATTACTAAACATGTATTTTCAATGTTGAAAAGGAGAGCTGTGTGTCTCTATACTCTGCAAATTGGTTTAACTTCGCTGTTCTGGCCATGACAAGCAGCAATTTTTCTCATCCTTGCCAACAAGTTGACGGAATAAATTTATTTATTACTTAGGCCTGGCATCTTCCTCCACTATTTGTTCCAGTTTAAAGAGGTCTACAGTAAAGGAATTAAGAATGGCTAAATGTGCTTAATAAAAGGAAGGGTCAGAGGCACTCTATGGTTGACTGTAGTTCATAACTACACACTACTCATATTATATGGATATAACTACACACTACTCATATTATATAGAAGTACCTACACACTACTCATATTATATAGATATACCTACACACTACTCATATTATATAGATATACCTACACACTACTCATATTATATGGATATAACTACACACTACTCATATTATATAGAAGTACCTACACACTACTCATATTATATAGATATACCTACACACTACTCATATTATATAGATATACCTACACACTACTCATATTATATAGATATACCTACACACTACTCATATTATATAGAAGTACCTACACACTACTCATATTATATAGATATACCTACACACTACTCATATTGTATGGATATACCTACACACTACTCATATTATATAGATATACCTACACACTACTCATATTATATAGAAGTACCTACACACTACTCATATTATGTAGATATACCTACACACTACTCATATTATATAGATATTCCCACACACTACTCATATTATATAAATATACCTACACACTACTCATATTATATATATACCTACACACTACTCATATTATATAGATATACCTACACACTACTCATATTATATAGAAGTACCTACACACTACTCATATTATATAGATATACCTACACACTACTCATATTGTATGGATATACCTACACACTCCTCATATTATATAGAAGTACCTACACACTACTCATATTATATAGATATACCTACACACTACTCATATTATATAGAAGTACCTACACACTACTCATATTATATAGATATTCCCACACACTACTCATATTATATAGATATACCTACACACTACTCATATTATATATATACCTACACACTACTCATATTATATAGATATACCTACACACTACTCATATTATATAGAAGTACCTACACACTACTCATATTATGTAGATATACCTACACACTACTCATATTATATAGATATTCCCACACACTACTCATATTATATAGATATACCTACACACTCCTCATATTATATATATACCTACACACTACTCATATTATATAGATATACCTACACACTACTCATATTATATAGAAGTACCTACACACTACTCATATTATGTAGATATACCTACACACTACTCATATTATATAGATATTCCCACACACTACTCATATTATATATATACCTACACACTACTCATATTATATATATACCTACACACTACTCATATTATATAGATATACCTACACACTACTCATATTATATAGAAGTACCTACACACTACTCATATTATGTAGATATACCTACACACTACTCATATTATATAGATATTCCCACACACTACTCATATTATATAGATATACCTACACACTACTCATATTATATATATACCTACACACTACTCATATTATATAGATATACCTACACACTACTCATATTATATATATACCTACACACTACTCATATTGTATAGATATACCTACACACTACTCATATTGTATGGATATACCTACACACTACTCATATTATATAGATATACCTACACACTACTCATATTATATAGATATACCTACACACTACTCATATTATATGGATATACCTACACACTACTCATATTATATAGATATACTTACACACTACTCATATTATATAGATATACCTACACACTCCTCATATTATATAGATATACCTACACACTACTCATATTGTAGTGAGGAGTCTGAATCCACAGCAAAGCGGCTAAAATTGAGACTGTACAAGACATCGGTCAAGGACAATATGAACATAGATGCTGGTACGTATATGGATGCTGGTATGCATATAGATGCTGGGATGTATATAGATGCTGGGATGTATATAGATGCTGGTATGTATATAGATGCTGGTATGCATATAGATGCAGTACGTTTGTGGGTGGAAGAGTAAAGGGGTGGCTACACGTACCAGCCGAATTTGTCGTGCGTCGTCTCAGCACGTTGGCAATGCATTATTAGTGTTGTGTTTAAAAATGAACATGTTGGTCTACTGTAACAGTACGTAGTAGTAAAAAGCCGGCACATCTGCGATTGGACGAAAAAGTTCATTTTCTTTAAACATAAGTTTTAGTAAATTGTTTTCATTTCTCTCAACCAACTGATCTTACATGTATTTGAAGTTTGCTGCATGGCTAGCATTTCCCATTAACAACTATTTGTTCACGGATAAATATATAAGTGTGCAAATTGAAATTGTTCATGAAACTTTATAAGTAGTTCTTTAGTTAATTAAACCTTTTTACGTCTGATGTTTTGCTCTAGTTCGCTTCATTTTGTAAATCTAAATTCTAATTGTACTTGCCTGATGTTTATCAAATTCGCGGAGCGCCAAAGATTTCCTAGTAAACCTTTGCTCGAATACAAGTGACTGTTTACTTGGCTGTACACTTGGCTCATATCTAACCACTATAATCTACCTTAAAGATTAATGGACTGCACAAAATGTTATATCATTAAAAGCAACATGGTGACTAGGTGGGAAAATGTATCGAATGGCGGACAACAGATGTACTTTTGATTTACATTCAAACATTGACTAATTGTTTGAATTGCCATCGAAATTCGTACATATGTGCTTTGCCGACGAAATCACCTCTTTTTGTAACAGCTTGGAGCTTGCATCGTGAGTATTTTTGTCTGCAAAACCTGTGTTTGTTTTTCTTACATCAAAATCATTGCTACAAAATGAAATACGATTATTTTGTTATAGCTTAATTGAATTTTAAAATGTGGTCAGTTAATCTTTAAGCATTTTTGATCCAGGTATGATAGTCAATCATTGCTGAATCTTTGATTAAAAATAGACATTGTTTCGTCGGTTCTCCCTTGAGTCATCAATGATTTGGTGCTCTCAATTGATATATTTAAAAATTTTCAAAGATGAAAGAAAAATTTTTGTATCGTGATTGTTATCATAGGTATGACTATGACAGCGTATACATTGCATCATGACATTCAGTAATTAAAAACCTGGCTACTAGGTGTTCACTGTCAGGCTGATGCATTGCACCGCATTATAAGGCAATCATGGTAATGCAACTCCAAATTTGTTTGTTGGTTCAAAGTTCAATCGGTGAACTATATACCTACCAGACCAGAATGCTACTCGCTATACATGTAATTGTCTGAATTACTACATGCCCAAGCTGACAGTTAGCTTATAAAAACTGGTGTACACTTGAAATCAAACTTCATGCAACATTTTAATGCTATCTGCTAGAGCCGAGCCAACTCGATGTTTTGCATGTTTTTAGCCACAAAAGCTGATAAGTTTATTGTTACTTACTATCCGCATTATGAAAATATGTTTTGTGGTTAGCATTTCATGGTCTAAATATAAGGTGTATCTGGTAAGCTCATCTCACTGTGCAGATGTATTCTGTACTCAAGTGAGGAGCTGCTCGAGCCATTCCTATGTGATAATAAAATTTACTTAGTATGACTCCTATAGCATCTCTCATCTACACAAGCTGTAACATAGTTTATAATGAAATTTTCAGTTTGAGGTGCAAGCTATACAAGCCTCTGTATTTTATCATGTCAGTGCAACACAGGTCCGTGACACCGAATTATTGCAACAAAGCCTATGTAACTCATACTCAATTCATTTTCTCAATTGTATAGCTCTTAGCTTAAATTGTTTTAGCTGGTATGCTGGATATTGAACCAGTTGTTTAGTGCAGACTAGCCAAACACTCAGCTATATTTTACAGTGTTTGAGTATCTAACAGAGAAATACATCTCTGACTCACAGGCTGTTATGGAAGAAGTAGCAAAACCATCAAGCATAGGACCAGGTTAGTAGGAATCATTTTCATTGGTAGTTGATGGCTCTCTTTCGCTTGTTTCTAATGTATGTGATGATCTGTTTTATCTTGTGTATAAGGTATGTGATGCTCTGTTCTTTCTTGTGTATAAAGTATGTGTTGGTCTGTTCCATCTCGTGTGTGAGGTATGTGATGGCATGTTCTATTCCGTCTATAAGGTATGTGATGGCCTGTTCTATCTCGTGTTTAAGGTATGTGATGGTCTGTTCTATCCCGTGTTTAAGGTATGTGATGGCCTGGTGTATCCCGCGTGTAAGGTATGTGATCGCCTGTTCTATCCCGTGTGTAAGGTATATGATGGCTTGGTGTATCCCGTGTTTAAGGTATGTGATCGCCTGTTCTATCCCGTGTGTAAGGTATATGATGGCCTGGTGTATCCCGTGTTTAAGGTATGTGATCGCCTGTTCTATCCCGTGTACAAGGTATGTGATGGTCTGTGTTATGTAGTTTATTACGTAGATGAGTCTATTTGTGATTTACTTGATTGCGAGAAGTTGTGATCCATATTGAATAAGTGTACAGTTCATCGTATGGATTGGCATTCATAGTTTAATGTTTAGTGCATCAGTATCCTCCTGCTAGATTTCTCGTGTCAATACCTAGTAAGATTCTAGCAAGTAAGACTATTCAACAATTTTAGGTTTTTATTGTCAGGCAGTTCAACTACCCAAAAAATATGAGTCAAGCACCACCTCTAGGCAGTAATCTAGCTGTGAGCATTGAAGTTCCTTATTCCGGTGGCGTGATTATCCTGTTTGAAAGTCAGCATTGCTATTTTCTCTATTGTCCTTCATATACTCTTTTTTATGGTTGCTTCACAAATGAGACCCTCCATCTGGTATTCTTGTTACATCATTTTTAGTGTAGCAAATACATCAAAATTGACACTTATCTTTTCTAATGATCCCATGCTATGAGTATGACAGTGCTTTTCACATTAGATTAGTCATATTTGACTGTTTTATCTGTCTGAGAAAGCTATACTCTACTTACATTTGCCTTAGACTCAACTTGTTTCACGCAGGTCTCCCTGCCACTCTTACTCAGTCGAACAACTCCGGTGCAATGGTTGGGTTTCCTACGGAGTTTTCTAAAGCCAACCAAACGGAACTTATCCAGATAAACAGCCATGAAGCCAATGGCAGATCCCAACACAATTCCTCGCATAAGCTAACCAAGAGTAGTGGCAGTAAGCGGAGGGAGAAATGTCTAGTCATTTAGTCCCCATAGCATCGTCTCAGGCATCTTACTATGGACATTCCACACCGTGGCATCCATATTCGTAGTGATATACAAAATATCCGTCCCAATGGAAGTCTTAAGATGCCAGATAATCAAGTATTTTTATTCCAACATTTAGTGTAAAACATTATAAAAAGTATTTTACTTTGCACATCCTGTCTCCATCCATGTTTATTTGGTGATCAAGATTTTCATTTATCGCTTATTTCTAAATCTGTAATATTTTTTGCATATATTACAATAGACTTATGATTTACAGTGCCTATGAGGCAAGCCTCTATGATCCTGCCAACTGTGATGCTTCTAAAGTCGTAATCAATTGCAGTTTTTATGTCGACTGCAATATTCACAACAGTCCATTGTTTACTATCTCGCAGAGTTAGTTCTCATCCGCTAAACGTGAAGTGCAATGGCACAGATGAAGCGCTTTCTCAATTCTCAGCTATGTAGTACTATATTTTTTAGTTATCTACCATATTATCCATTCTATGTTTTTTTCAATATTCTTGTATTATAAAGTTTCGATTTTTAATTTATAAAATATACGACAAGTGTAGTCATGGTCTGTCGGGGCTACTTGTGGGATTTCACAAACTGACTAGTGACTTCCATAATTGAGACGCTCACACCAGCCTTCTCATCGTACTCTGACCACTCCTACAATAGAAATGAGAATGTTGTGCTTTATGACAAAAGCCACACTATATAAAAAAATCCCTTTAGAATCTTCAGCTTGTGCGTGGTTTGCTATTGTAAAAGTTGTGATAGTGAGAAAAACAGTGCGCTGCTACAGTAGCCATAAGAGTAATAATAATAATTATACCTTTGGTGTGAGGTCTATGTCATCAAACTGCGAGTTGGACTCAGTCGATGAGGCTGCCCATCCAAGCTGCAAAACATGTTGACGCGCAATATTATTGTAGTCTCAGGATAGCAAGCTCTAAAGACTGTTTTAAAATGATCAACCTACTCGAGGCTCAAAATCGATAGGTTCCACTCCTCGACAATCGAACTGTGCAACTGTTTGAAATTTGTTGCTGTTTTCTGCATTGTAGGGCTTTATACTGTCTTTTAAAAGATCTACAAACAAAATTATTTGAATAGATAATTATTATGCTGGATATTATACAATGTGGACGTTGTATAATATCCAGAAGAGTGAATAAATTTCAATAATTTGCCAGTTACATGCGATGTTGAGTGGAAAATGCGTATTATTAATTGGGCCAATCATCTTAACTATGATTAACTACATATATTACAAACAATAACCCCAAAACTGCAATGTACTACTCTCAAAACTTTGCACGCATTAGGTTCCATGAAATATTTAAAAATAGCTCAGTTACTATCTTTAACTTCACTCAATCAAATCCTTGCAAGCAGAACTTAATCTAACACTAAAATCACCATATCACATGTGGACATACTTCCTGAAGTGTCAGAACCACAGGTGTCTCCAGCGTCACGATTACTACTGGCTAAATGAACTCAGGCTTACAAGATGTGTGACTCACCTAATGAATTATCCCGAGCACAGAGCTTACACTTAATAACGAGACTAGCATGACCTCTGCCCCCTTTCAGCGGCTGCTCGTCCTGCAAGACAAAATTCAAGTCCAAACAATTCAACAAATTTATACATGAATACGAGCTTGAAAAATGTACCTTTCATCGAGCGAAAAAGACAGAGGCACGTTATGGAAGTGTTTAATCATAAGAAGAAAAATTATGAATAGAAAAAAAAGAATGTTACAATATTGCACAAGTATGCATTACATCGTCTCAATGTTGATAACAAGTTACAACTTTTTTATTATTATCCAGCCATCTTTTAAACTAACTTGCATGCATGTTCATTCAAAGGTGAACATAGGAGACTGAAGCCACCAGTTTAGGTAATGATGATTATAGGATATTTTAAAGAAAGATCTTAATAATTTTAGAAGAGGATTAAAATTTTAATTAACGTATCTTAAAATCGACTCTTCACAGAAGTCTGCCGATACCTTATATGAATAAAACAGATACATTAAAAAACTAAACTATGATTTTGGTACCTCAATGTCGGATTTTTCCAGCTCTGACTTACCTAGCTATACAAATCAGGTCGAATAACTGACACAAGAAGCCTTAGGTTTAAGTTACAGAAGTTTTTCTCCGCATTAAGTGTGATACATATGTGATACGATTGAGCATGAGAGTTCACTTATTATTTGAAAAAAAAATCAAAAAATATTCAGTTGGTTTTTAAAAGAGCTCCTGATGAAGCGTCTATGGCTCCTCCTCAACAGTTGCGCCCTCCAAACTAAAACACCCAAGTGGATTATCTACCGTGCGGATAAGCAAGACCTAACAGAGTTCGACCTAGCTTCGTGTCCTACTTACTAATATGGTGATATACTGATGTTGCTCTGTCTCTTCACCGCAACTTCCACATTTCAGCTATAATATAGAACAAATATATTAGGATTAACAAGAAAAGTGGTAGTCATAATATATATTATTATTTAATGCAAATCAACACACCCATTTAAAAATAGATGGTAAAAGAAGATTCAAAAAGATGTTAAAATAGATGTTAATGAATGAATGTTAGTAATAGACATGAGCGAGCATAGAATACTTAAACTCTTATAATACTTATGAAGAATAGAGGAAACCAAACTAGCTGTTGACTTAACAACCTGGTGGTTAATGGTAAACCAATAGATTCAAAGGTAGTCTATATAATATAATGTACAGGAGAGCAAGGCAGCCGAGATGAATAGTGGCAATACTACTTTGTCAACACAATAAACTAAGTATGCTTCTGTACCTATTAAATTAATATTTTAATTCGACTTCTATGAACAGTAAATAATAGTTAAATAGCAAATCCTATAACAGGATCATATTGTGGTTGTTAAAAAGATCGCAAACAAATGCACACATTTCCTGTTGAACTGAACAAGGACCTCACATTCAACAAAACGTCATAAACAAACATTTGTACAAAATTTTAATGTTTCATACATATCTTTAATACTAGAAAAAAATGCTTATTTAAAATGATCTCATCACTAATGGCATTGTACTTTGGTTACTAACAGATCATGCACAAATAAACAGGTAAAAAGCTTACTAAGAATAAAAATAATTTGACAACTACCACGCAACTGCTGCGGTGGAATACTTACACGAAAATACCAACGGAAGTCATCACCGGTGGGTCGCAAGTTTGTAATGTTTTCAAGTTCAGCTTGAAGTTGAAGAGCAACTCTCTAAATAAAAACAATTTATATAATATTTTTACACAAGTAGAGGCTGATGAGCAATGAAACATTTTGCAAGTGTTAACAACTGATAAAATAAGGTAAGATAGATGAACACTTTTCAATTGAAGCATGACTTACAGGCATGATCAATCCTCCTGTAGATGTCTCTAAGGATTCTTATAACCCAACTTGATGGTCACTTCTAGCAGCTCAACCTACTGACAATACTACAACAGGTGAGCACTTTATTATCAACCTACTGACAATACTACAGCAGGTGAGCACTTTATTATCAACCTACTGACAATACTACAACAGGTGAGCACTTTATTATCAACCTACTGACAATACTACAACAGGTGAGCACTTTATTATCAACCTACTGACAATACTACAACAGGTGAGCACTTTATTATCAACCTACTGACAATACTACAACAGGTGAGCACTTTATTATCAACCTACTGACAATACTACAGCAGGTGAGCACTTTATTATCAACCTACTGACAATACTACAACAGGTGAGCACTTTATTATCAACCTACTGACAATACTACAGCAGGTGAGCACTTTATTATCAACCTACTGACAATACTACAGCAGGTGAGCACTTTATTATCAACCTACTGACAATACTACAACAGGTGAGCGCTTTATTATCAACCTACTGACCGTACTGCAACAGGTGAGCACTTTATTATCAAGATAACAAAATGGTAATTGCTGATGTAATACCTCGAACTCTTTATCCAGAATGTTTCTCAAACCAAACAAGGACATTTTGTCGAAGGTTGCGCTGCCAGAAGAAAGTTATTTCTCTAAACATGTACGTAGTTGTTATCAGTAATAATAGAGTAATGCATATGATGATGTTTTACAGCTAATGCTTCGTTTGAATTACATATTGTGACTTAGCACTCATTTGCATTAAAAAGCTACCATTTGAACTGACAGATCATTAATAATCCTGCTAGTATAGAGCTATGTCATCAATCTTAGCTACATTGTCAGCAGTAACACAGATTGATCAATGTTTTTATTAGAAAAAATCTGCTTGTCCTTTGCATGTTGATTTGATCAAATGTGCTTTTTGGTAGTTTGTTTTTCAACACTGTGTATTACTTGAGCTGTGTTGCTTTTTTGTAGTCAAACTATCCAATTTTAGTTTATAAACATAAACCTAACAATGCCAAAGCATATTTCATTTAATTTTAGCTGTAACTTGACTACTGCCAATGCTGCCGAGTCTACATTGCACCCTATGTGAGTCTTGCTGTAAAATGTTGTTTTACATGTAATAGCAAACTTTTCAGCACCATTGTGCTAGTCTAATAAACTGAATGAACCTGAGTTGCTATTTTACAGTGGAAATATACTACCGATTATATATTTATGTAAACTTTGAATTTATAGTGAGTTCAAAGTTTACTTCAACCCAACTAGAGTTAAATGCTGAAATAGCAAGCAGACAAAACATGAACATAGTAAATATGAGGTTTTTAAAAAAGGTAAAAAAGCAAAAAATTACAGAGTTCTTGAATGTTGAGCAAACTTACATAAAAGAAAAACTATCTCTGTGAACTATTAACTGATAACTCTGTGAAAACTGAAGAAACATTTATGCCATTGCAAGACAGTTTGTAAGCAAAAACGGTTTTTATCTAGTAAATATCATATTGATAAGCCAAACTCAACTAATAAAAGCATGAAACAACAACTTTTCAAAATTTAACCTTTAATCAGAACAACCACAAATTACTGATTAATTAGTTGTATACATTTTTGAAGTCTATAATCCCATAAGCTGCCATAAAATTATCCTTACGGCCAACAACATTGGTCTAAACTTATGGACTGTCCTGGGAATCTGACGCTATTTATATGCCCAATGAAAATGGTAGTAGCAAGCGAGCAAAAGTTTACTACCTGTAATGTTCCTTTCGAGGTGCTCAATAGACCTGTTTTGTTTTAAATATTATGGGCTTGATTTGTGTTTTTTTTTCTATTAGATGCTCTATTATCCAAAATTGAGCTTTTTTCCGTATAATTGCTTCATGCGTCTAGTTTATTCATTGAGAAAAACAACCAATGAACAAGCATAACTGCTCACAAATATCCTAAACAAAATTTCAATTTCTTTATTCTAAGTATATAACCAATCAACAAGCTCATATGAGAAAAACATGTCTAAACATTTTGTCCCAGCACTACTGTGTCAAATGCCATGCTTTTGATAATGTTGAAAACAGCAGAAACTTGTAGGCAAACCAGCATTAAGAGTGTTTTTTAAAGAATGATAACCTAGATGGCCATCAAATCTATGTGACATCACAACATCACACAAGCATCACAACTACTGTAGCAGCTGTCTACTATAAATTAGTTAAATGTTACTTTAGAAACAGAACTACCAAAAAGTGCAAAGCAGCTATTATTACTGCGTCTGAGCTTAGAATAATAACACAGACTAAAAGTAACTTTTAGCAATCCCCTACTTATCAATGCTGTGTTATGTTGGTTTGGCCAATGATACACAACCGCCCTCCCCTCCCGCCCCCCCCCCCCCATATACAGGGAGGCTGTATATCATTGGTTTGGCCCAGGCTTGTTGTGACAAGTAGACATAAGCATGTAGTAACCAGGTTAACATATTTTCTAATAACTGCTTAAATCTGCAAAAAAAGTGTTCGTGGGCATTACTTTTTTACCATGCTAGGTTGTTTTTAGCTTGGCTACACCAGGACATTAGTTTAAGCATCGCAACTAACATAACGATGAACTTGTATATTTTTACATTGTTGGAGAAATTTCGCTTATAAAAATATTAATCTAGTATTAATAATTGAAGCAGGTGACGCAATATCGATATTAGCTAATTTGTATATCAGCAGATGCTAGATATAATATTAGCGTAGAAGTTTTCTTGCTGGTTTGGCATTCGGACGAATCGGTTATACTCCGCTCGCTGATCAGCTTCAGATCCCACTAAGAAGATAAGTAAATTGACAGGGTCGTTAGAGTAGCGAATCTCGTTTAGGCGTTCTTCTAAATCGCTGGCTAATTGAATAGATTGCCATGGCGGACAATTTGACTAAGTTTAGTGTTGCTGATCTTAAAAAGATTCGCAAGGAAGCCTTAACGGCGTACAATGATGCGAATATTCGAGGACTGGTGTATACAAGCAAATGGTATTAATGTTTCGCGTATTGCAGTTATACATTCTTTATTTTAAGAGTAATACAGTGCCACTTTTGCAGGAAAAATTAGCCCTATCTCCTGAAGCTGTACGAAACTCATCCTCAGTAAAGCTGGCTAATAGCTTTTAAATAATTTTATTAAAAAAAGTTTGTGGTAGCAAATTTCAAGTTTTTAATATGTTTGAAGAAAATATCTGGGCTCCAACGATTCTTGTTATTTTTTCCAGTTTCAAAATGCTCCTAGTAATGTTACAACGGCATCTCCCTACGGCATCCACTGTGTTGTTTTTTGCATCATTTACTGGATTTGAAAGCTAGCCTGTCTCTTAATACTTTGTGCAGATATCCATTAATTTCCATTCAAACTATTTGAAATCTTTTCAAAAATATGTGGTTTACTCAATATTTTTTAGCATATGACTCCGAATAGCTTCAAGTTTAATCTTCAGTTTCAAAATGAAATCTTTAAAAAACTTCTTAAAACTTTCAAATAAAACCTTTAGTAATATTTATATTAACAGTCAATGAAAATCTTTAATGCTTTGTCTTTTTTTATTGTTTATAAAACTTTGCTAGGTATACAAAAATCTAATAAACTTGCAAGATATTCATTAGAAGGTAAATAACAGACAGCTATTTTAAGCAGGACATGTAAGCGTTTTACTTTTTTGGCTTCAAAGTTGAAAAAGCTAATCAGATTTTGAGATAATTAGATAGATGTATAAAGGGATAATAATGGCCAGAGATTATAAAAGAGGAGTTCAATAAACTCACTTTGTGGAAATGAAATTGGAATTATTATATTTGTGAAAATTATTACGATAGTAACAAACATCTAGAACTGCAAAATGCTTCAAAATAATTGTTCCAAAAATCTAAATACCATGCGCTACATATCTGCATTATTCACCTGTAAAAATTACCTATGTAAAAATCGTTAATAGGCCTACTTGTTTTGGGTCGTTAAACATTTTTGCTCTAAGTTGCCATGAGTATTTTTAAAGGACCAAAATATTTAGGACTGGTGCTAACTTGACGGTTTTGTGTGCTTCTGGATTCCACACCAATTTTAGGCTATGCAATAACTCCCTAAAGTTTTAGTGTGATACTATAAAAGATATTCTCACCATCACTTGCTAACAAGTTGTTTATAGTTTTGGTGACACTCACACCGGGATCATTGAAGCTAAATAGTGCAGGTTCATAATTAGTTGATAGTTTTCACTAACGCTCCAAAATCTATGTTTACTACATAAAGCACAGCTTCGAGTAGTTATTGACATAGACTCTTAATTTTACTCTCACCCCTGCATATAATGTATGTTTAACCTAGCTGTTATATTGTAGGCTCTCTGAACTTGCAATGTCTTTAGAAGCTCAATTTCAAAAAACTAAACAGGAACTGGTTGATGATGACTGCTGTGAACTGTCAGCATCTTCAAGTGTATGTACACGAGTATATCTTAACGATTACCTTACAGTTTGTACCAACAAACACTTGCTGTAGTTTCTAATCAAACTACATGTATTTCTGTTTAATCATCATTGCATTTTTTGTCTGTCTCGATTGAGCTTGCACCTGTACTCAGGAGCCAGAATTGATGACTTCAACAGTCCAATAAATTATTCTTTTCACTAATCACAAGTTATTGTAAACATCAAAGCACGTAGTTCTCTCGGATGTGGGATTGACCAATAAATTCAAACATTGTTTTGTAATTGTACGATTAGCTAACAAGCCAGATGCTCACCAATAAACAATCTCCTACACCAATCAGAGAAGAGTGTTGTCAGATTATTTTTGGTCTAATAAAACAATCGAAGAATAATATTGATATTGCACACCAACCAGAGATCCACTTTAGTGCAATGTACCAATCAGTGATAAACCCTGGTACCAGTACTCAATCCATGAAGAGTACCGCTAATACAGGCCAATCAAAAAAACAGTAAAGAGTGGACCTTCATCCTCCAGTTTCTCTTTATTTTAGTACACAAATTTTATTTACAGCGTTTTTGTGTAGAATACCATGGGACTAACTAAAACTATAATGTTCATACTCAAATTGAAATACTGCTCTAAGATAATTTATGTCAGTATTGGTGAACCAAAGCAGTAAAACTTTGCCTAAAGCTAATTTTATTCATTGGATCAAGGAAAACCTAATACGTACTTGCATGCATGTGAGTTTAAAGTCTTATTATACAACTGAGTTCATGTTGTCACACAAGCTGTTTTTCTTTCACTAGTTACGGAGAGAAGAGCGCACGAAGCATGCAGTGGCCATGTCCTACTACCATCTCAAAGAATATCGGAGAGCTGAGCATCTGACCCTTGATGCTCAGTCAAAGCCCTTACAGTTTCTGCACTACTACTGTAAATACATGGCTGGGGAGAGTTCCACGGCTCAGAAAGAGCTCTTTTTTGGTCAGTCTATAATAAATACTAGGGCTTACTGTGGTGAGTCACTCATAGTCATGCTTACTGTGATGAGTCACTCATAATAGTGGTGCGTACTGTGGTGAATCACTCATAATAGTCATGATTACTGTGGTGAGTCACTCATGATAGTCATGCTTACTATGGTGAGTCATTCAGAATAGTCATGCTTACTGTGGTGAGTCACTCATAGTCATGCTTACTGTGATGAGTCACTCATAATAGTCATGAACAAGAGATAGCGCTTTTTTATAAGCTGTTCTAACTAAATAAAAGTAATTTTCAGACCATTTTGTTGATGCATAAAATATTTGTTATATTAAAAAGGTTTGTATAACCACTAACCTCCCTTGGGAATGCTGTAATTTTTTAAACATCCCTTACAATCATGTTCAGGGGAAATAATTTCGCGTGCACCATATTATGCAGCTGTCTCTTACATATAATCACCTAATTTCAGTTTACTTGAAACTTTAGTTTTCTTATAGCTAAATTGTTTGATCACAACTTGAACAAAGTCTCTGGTGTGAACCTGCCATTTGTTAAAGCTAATGTATCCGCTGACTATGTTTCAATAGAACCTTCACACTCTTTGTCTGGCACGGTTTGATCTGTGCACGGAGTTGTTTGCTAAGACTGATCAAGTGATATACTGATTACATCAAGAATATTAAATCACAGTTTTAGTGTCAATAATATTATCACAGTTTTACAAGACTTTTTTAAAGAATGTCAATTTTCTGTTTAGACTACATCTACTCTATTAGGATAAGTGCCATATATGGACGGCATGCATGGAGCTGTACTAACAAAGATTAAGAGAATGTGTGCTTTCTGTCCATTTTTCAGACAGGCTGGCTCGCATACTTCTGGAGTTTTGCATCGGGGTTTGCAATAGACACAATATCTTTAGGCGGGTTTGCATCAATTTAAATTTACATTTATTCTAAGCCCCGTAAATAAATGCTAAAAAAAATTTTATATCAAGTAAACTTTGATAATATGTCATAGTGATGGCGCATTTTGTCCCAACTTGTTGACCTTCTGTAAATACACCAGATTGTCTTGTGAGTGAAACAGGTAGTCATGAGCTGTTAGTTTAATATTGTCATTATAATGATATTAACACAGTTGCCTGTAGTCATAGGAAATACGTATGGGCAGGCAAAGATATAATTTTTATTCCAATCATGATATTTATTATATTGCAAATTTTCTTATCTAACATATTGTTCTATAATTGCTGTGTTAAACATGCTACTATTTTCGTCTAATATATTGGTGTACCACAATGTATAGTAGGCTCGTAGTAAATTTCTAGATTCTCTGCTTTATCAGAGAGTTACCTAAATCCTTACTCATGAGAATGTTACAGAAGGCAAGCAGAGCAGCGAGGAGGATAGGGAGCATCTGGTAGAGTTGTGCAGTGATCTCACTGATAAGCAAAAGGAGGGTGAGCTGGATGCATATCTACTTTACATGTGAGTCATATTATCTACTTTATATGTCACGCATACTATCTACTTTACACGCGAGTCATACCATCTACTTTACACATGAGTCGTACTATCTACTTTACACGCTAGTCATACTATCCGCTTTACATGTGAGTCGTACTATCCGTTTTACATGTGAGTCATACTATCTACTTTAATGTGAGTCATGCTATCTGCTTTACATGTGATTCATACTGTCTACTTTACATGTGAGTCATACCACCTGCTTTATATGTGAGTCGTACTATCTGCTTTACATGTGAGTCGTACTGTCTACTTTACATGTGAGTCATACTATCTACTTTACATGTGAGTCATACTATCTGCTTTACATGTGAGTCATAATATCTACTTTACATGTGAGTCATACTACCATGTCAGGGGTATTTGTACATGGGCAAGCTACTTAAATATTTGTGGTGTCAGGCCGTGCTGTACATGTTGCATTGATAAATTCCAGATCAATAAGGCACGCTGATTCCTGTAATCTATCCACGGTGTTGTTCATATAGACCAGGGGTGCCCAAATACATTTGCTGGAGGGCCAAACAGGTAACCAGGCCTTATCAGGAGGGCCAGACTTGAATACAGCTGTATATATGTAAATGTATGTGTATTTTAAGTAATGTGTAAGTAAACATATATACATGAACATAAACATGAAAGTAACAAGGTGTAACATAATAACATATGTAGGTTTATTCTCAACAAAAATCTACTGTGCAGAAGAAGTATCTGTAATGTTAATGAGACACATGGAAGCAAGTTTGCTTTGCAGCTATTGCTGCAATATCTGGTTTATCTTTGGTTACTGCTACAGCTAAGAGCTGTTGAGTATGTTCCTCTGTCAGTACACTCGGATACCTACTTTTTTATAAATGTCAGCTTTGAAAACATTGATTCACCCAAGCAGGTTGTACCAAAGAAAGTAAGTGCACTGCCATATTGCATAGCTTAGGATACTTCTTCTGTACAGCAGGTTGCATTCAGAACCCTCCAATAGTTTGCTCAGCAAATTAAGCTTTAGCCAGTATATCTGCCTTTAAATCACACAGCTTTAATTCTGCCACACCTCTCTGAACATGAGGAAAATTATCAACTTGGGCTTTCCAAAGCTGATGTGCCTGAAACGGGCACGCAACCAGCTCAATAATGTCATTGATACTATCGAAGGCAGCAAAGCGATGCTCCATTTCTGAAGAAACATCAATGAGAAAAGCGCGTGCTGCTGTAAGGTCCACGACATCATCACGACCATTCACAAATTATCTGATGATTGGAAAGTGGTTTATGTCCTCGTAAAAACAGTGGAGTTTGTCTTTAAAGGATGTTACTGCCTGCCAGAGTTCTACCACATTACGACCTTAACCCTGCAATTTCAAATTTAGGTCATTCAGATGAGCCAAAATGTCTGTCAGAAAAGCCATGTCTCTCAGTGAATGCTCCGATCTGAGAATCTCTAAAAATCGTTCTGCTGCATCTCCTCCAATCTCACTAAGAAACTGCTCAATATGCTGTCTTACAGTCCATACTCTTTGCAAAGCTCTACCCTTACTCAGTCATCTGCAAATATACATTAAAGTACATTGTATATTAAAAAATAATTGACAATATTCACAACTTTGCTGAGCTTTTTTACCTCATCATAATGTAATGAAAATAAGTATGTCAAATATAATTCGAAGATAGCAGTATGGTACTAACCTGACATTGTTGTGTACTAACAATTCATCATACTGAGAATCTGACTCCTGCCGGAGTTTTCTAAGCTGGTGGTGTCGTAGAGATGATTTTGATCTGAGAAAGTTTATTAGTTTCATTATGTTCAGCATAAGACTTCCATATTCATCTTTTAGTTGTGCACAGAGAATGCTTTCGTGTATGATACAATGAAATGCAATCATCTGAGGATTGTTTTCTTTCAGGCAATTAGTAAAACCAGAATATACACCCACCATAGCCGGGGTACCATCTATTGCTACAAAAATTATCTTATGTATTGACACTTTATGGGAGCCCATGCAAGCCTTGAATGCCTGATATATATTTTCTCCAGTCGTACGTTTTGTCAGTAGAATAACTACTGCAAGGTCCTCACTAAACTTGTTGAGATAATACCGAACAAACAAACTCAGCTGAGCAACATCATTTATGTCAGTACTCTCATCTATTGCAGGGTTGGAAAAAACCACGGTTTTTATGAAAAAACCAGGTTTTTATGAAAAAACCAGGTTTTTTTGGTTTAAACCAGTTTTTATGGTTTAAACCGGTTTTTATAATTTTATTATTGTTTTTGCAATTTTAAGTCTAATTAGCATCACTTACTATAGCTGCATGATTGAGTACTGAACATACATATGTGGAATCATATGTTAAAGATGGTACTGTGGGAGTTGTTATGGGAAAAAAGAAAGAAAACATATGTAAATTTCGGAATGAGTCTTTAATCAAACATGATCGATGAAATACAGAGCAGAAATCTTATGGCATAAAGTAAATATTTTACATACAGTTCTATGTATGAGTGGAAATTTTAATCCAAGTGATTAGTCGTGTGGTAGTGTAGAGCAGAGCATAATGCAGATGCATTGCTAGTGTTTGGAGCAGTGGCAGATGACTCAACTTCTATCACCTGGATACTAGCTTCTCTGTCTAAGTTGGTGTTGTCAGCTTGACATTTTGCTACGTGAAATTTAAGCCTATCTGCGTGACCTCGCGTTACAACAGCACACCTATTACATTTTGCCTTAGAACCTTTGCCTTTTGCAGTTCGAGTGAAAAACTGTCAAATGGAATCATGTGTGCGAGGCGTATAGGAAATTTGAAACACAACATTAACTTTTAAAAACACAAAAATCTTGATAAACGGAATTCTAACAATCCAACTACTTTGGCTTGTGCCCAATAAATTAAATATTGGTTTGCAAACTTAAAGCTTTTGCCCAAAAGGATTTTATTGTTTTAATTTCCAAGTAGAAGTAATTTTTTCTCACTGGCCAGACTTGAGAAAGTATTCATTCATTATTAGAGACGATGATTGAATTAGTATATTTCACATGGTTTTTCTATTTCATCATTAAAGAGGTCATTATATCACTTGATAAAAGCAATTGAAAATGAAATTCACTAATTTATTGTTGTGCTAGGATTTCATGTAGTTTTAACTTGAGCTCTGCCATCAATTTACTAATGTGTCCTAAGTACGTAAACTTTCACAGCTGATAATTACATATAATTGCATTTATATCGCACATAAACCACTACGAGCTTAAAATATTATGTTTTTTTTTTAAATGAAAAAACCACAAAAACCGATTTTTTTCGGCTGGTTTAAACCGCTCGGTTTAAACCATTGGTTTAAACCGAGCCAACCATGATCTACTGCAACTGAAAATGATTTACAACTGTTCAAGTTATATATGACACCTTCAGTCACATGATTGGCAATAGCTTCTATCCGTCGGACACACGTATTTCTAGATAGCGGTACTGACTGAACAGCTTGCTGAATATCTAGCTTTTCGGGGTAGAGCGCTTGAACGGCTGAAACCATGCATTCTTTGATCAGTTCACCGTGGCTGTATGGAGCCATTGCCTTGGCAATTTTATAACAAACCTCATAACCAGCAGTAGCTGCTCTTTGTTGCAAGCTTGTAGCTCCCCTCATCATAGCCATTTATCCATTAGCCGGCCTTGTTAATCTATCAAGCTGTTCCTGTCTCCTAGCTGTCCCTGGAGGAAATCTTCTGTCATAGTCAGGATGGTTTTGAGTGTAATGCCTTTTGATATTTGCTACCTTGTTTATAGCGACTGAATTATTGCATATCAAACATAGGTTTCCCTTTTACTTCATGAAAAAAGAATTGTGTAGTCCAGTTTGGATTAAAACGTCGGTTTTCTCTGTCTACCAATCTCTGAGCCATGATTGCTTACGAATTATTTTTTAAAGTCATTAGTCATACAATCAAACAATTTATGCTGAGAAATCCCCCACACTAACGCAAAACTAAACTTTAGTATTGCCGATAATGCCGGTCAGGTGATTTCAGATAACTACCGTACCTGTTGGACTATTAGCCGCTACGTTTTTGTGATGTTTTGAGCCATGCGGCTGATTTAGAGGCTGCGGCTATTCTGCAGTTTTTTTTTTCGCTGATAGGGCGCATTAAATGGCTTCTGTGGTTAATGCGCCTTTAGCGGTGAAATAAAAAACGAAACTTTGCCTACTGCAGTACTGTTCCGTTAGGCACTGGGTTAAAAACGTCGGTTAATACGAAACAGTGCCTAACGGCACTGTTCTGTTTTAACGAGCAAAGTTGCTGCTGTGTTGAAAGCACCGTCATAAGTTCTGCGGCATATACAAAAGGTGCGACCTATGTATTGTTTTATTACCGTTTTTTTTAAATAAAGCAGATGTGGCCAATATAGAGGTGCGATTAATAGTCCGAAAAGTACGGTAATAATTACTACTGATACAATAACAATAATACATGGCCAAACAAACTCTTTAAAATTTTCAAAACATTAAAAAAAATTACAACAGCTGGGGGGCCTGATAAAAACAGCTGGAGGGCCGGATCAGGCCCGCGGGCCTCCATTTGGGCACCTGGGATATAGACCATATTAACCTGTTGCATTTATTCATTATCAGATATGGAATCGTGTTGAAAAAAAGTGGTTACATGGAAGAAGCGCAATCATCATTTCTGAAAGCTATAGCCTTAGAGCCCTGTCTGTGGAGTGCTTGGTATGAGCTGGCTTCTATGATCGATGACCGTAATGAAGTAAGCATAGGCTTAGGTCCATTTATTTATAGATATATAAGACTTTCAAAAATTTAGGTACAGGCAGTTTCATTGCATTTAGAAAAACAAATAAGCTTAAAGGTTGACTTGCAACAAAATTCACATTACAGGTATTTGGTTTGAAAAGATTTACCATGTCTTACTCTGTTGTGTTGTAGGTGCAAAATATGTGGAAATGTGATTACAAGCTCTTAAAAGCTCATAAACGAACTGTTAAAAAATGGCCATAGGTTGGAATCTCTTATTTTGATGATGTATCCAACTCGACGTGGTTATTGTTTTGACAGGTGATGTTATCGCGTGAACTGAAAGGGCAATAAAAGGCTCAATATAAAACGTCTCATAGTACTAGTTTATGACAAACACTTAGGGTTCTACCGCAAAGCCCTTATTAAATATAGATGCTCGCTACTTTACAGTTTCGTTTCATCTAGGTCTAATTATCTAGTCGTAATCTAATCATGTGACCCATATTTTCTGCCAAATAGCACCAACAATTTCTGCAGTAATTTCTGCACCAACATTTCTGCAGTTCTAACCATTACAGGTGATCAACGGGCTCGTCATGTTTATCAGAGAATGATATGCACTCCCTCGAGCTAAGGATAAAAAATTGAGCTGATTTTTAGGGTAGGTTTTGAGATATCAGTGCTCAAAGTGACAGCATTACAATGATGATGAAATAGACGCATAAGAACAATAGACATGGTTTTATTAAATGCGTGAAGTATATTTGTGAAAATATTTCGACAAATGAGGTTGTATGAAAGGGTAAACAGAAGCACATCGTGTTCAACTGCATCACATTTGAACCGTTTTGAGATGGATTCCAACCTGCGGCCGTTTTTGTGATGGCTGCAATTAATTGTTTGTTTTTGAGCTTTTAAGAGCTTGTAATTACATTTCCACATATTTTGCACTTACAACACACTTGATACCAAATAACTGTAATGTAAATATTGTTGCAAGTCAACCTTTAGGAAACTTGTTGAGTATTGTTATTTTTAAAGGAGCTGTGAGAATTTTATACACGTTTTTCCGCAATAACTTCCTTGATTTTTAGACTTGTTTTTCTCAGGTTGCTGTTACTTAATTGGTGCATTCAAGTGTTTTCACCTACATGTCTCTGCTGCTGCCTATGTAGTACTTTAATATCAGTATGTTGTGAAAAACTTTAAAACTAGCTTCCTATCAATAACAGATTTTGTGTGGGTTAATTTTTGCAACATTTAAACAATTTTGAGAAAAGTAAAATCCATGTTTAAGTGATATTAAAATTTGTTGATTTTTGCTCTATGGCAATAGCAATATGATAGTACTTGGCATAGCTCTATGGCAATAGCAATATGATAGTACTTGGCATAGCTCTATGGCAATAGCAATATGATAGTACTTGGCATAGCTCTATGGCAATAGCAATATGATAGTACTTGTCATAGCTCTATGGCAATAGCAATATGATAGTACTTGGCATAGCTCTATGGCAATAGCAATATGATAGTACTTGGCATAGCTCTATGGCAATAGCAATATGATAGTACTTGGCATAGCTCTATGGCAATAGCAATATGATAGTACTTGGCATAGCTCTATGGCAATAGCAATATGATAGTACTTGGCATAGCTCTATGGCAATAGCAATATGATAGTACTTGATGGAGATTGATGATTGATGGAGTGGCTTGCAATAGTCATAAATCTGTAGCATTGGATACCTGAAACATTAGGTGTGATAATAACAGATTAATATTAGGATTTGTTTTCGTAACGAATATTTGTTTATGTTTATGGAAGTTTTCCGAAAGTCTAAGGCTAAAGAAGATGGTGTGGTAGGAATGCATTGCCCGTAGTATTAGATTTTTAGTTAGTTGTGTAAGTAGTTGGCTGCATAACTATAACCGAAAGACTTTGGGTTTATTGTTGGCCAGCGCCCATATTTTTCATCAAGTATGCCGTGTGATTATAAATTGTTTTATAAGAAATTTACTCTTGGTTGTAATAAGGTTGCCTGTTTTCCATAGTTTGTGATAAAATGTGTGGAACTGGCTGCTGCACCACATCTTTTAATGCAAGACAGATTAAAACACTATTTACTGCGATGGTTTCAAATTTGCGCTGCCATGTGCAAACACTTAAATTTCAAAAGCTGTGTTAAAAGCCTACAAATACGTGGTTATGCCAAAATATGTGTTATTTAAAAACTTTAACCCCTCACAATGTTGTCTGCGTAGTTGTCCAAGCTGCAACTTCCTGACCATTGGATGAAGAATTTCTTTCTCGCTCACACTTACCTTGACCTACAGCTCGGTGACTACTCCGCTTCCATTTATTCACACCTACTAGAGAATGGCTTCGGCGAGAGCAGCTATGTGATTGGCCAGCTGGCTGTTGCATATGACAACACAAAGAGTAAGTGCTTATACTTGCGGATTATGTACCAGCATCAGGAACTAACAATGACTGGTGATTGTATGGCGGTAGCAAAAGTTTCTAAGGTTCGCAGTCTTAACAGATAGACAATATAGAAACAATCCTTAATGATTTTGTACCAGAGTGCACATGGTGTATTTCTCTAGAATCATCTCTTTTATTGGCTTTCTGTTGGATGTTACACTTCATGTAAAGTACATATGAACAGATTGCATCTTGCAATAATGACCTCTACTTGGTCTTTAAAATGTGCAATTTAGAAAATGTTGAAAAAATTGTTTGTACTGCAAGTAGATGTGTAGCGATGTGTAACAATATGTAGTGCGTAAAATGTGTAGATGTGCCATATGTACCATAATGATGTGTGTATATATGCAGGTACAGTGGAACTTCGGTTCTCAACCACAATCCGTTTCAGAAAGTTGTTTGAAAACCAAGTTGTTCGAGATCCGAAACAAGTTTTCCCATTAGAAATTAATGCATGTAAATTTTAATCCGTTCCAAGTTGATTTAACAACTTCGGTAAAGTATTTTTTAACATTTTACGCCATAAACTGTACTGTATATTGCATACTATAAATAAAAATGGGTAGATATAAATCGTGTTTAATCTTAATAAAAGATTTTCTATTTATGATGATGAAAAAAGAAAACAAAAAGTAAACATTTCGTATGCTTTGCTCTTAAAACATTGAAAATATTAAAGTTTATGATACAATACTAAAAACCTCAGAAATTGATAATGAAACAGCAAATAAATGCAACAGATCAGTTACATCAAAAATCGTGTGAAAAAGAAAATAGAAACAGCAATGGCACGTTTACTTCACATCTTTGAAGAAGAATCCTTCTCCAAAACATTTTAGGGTAACTCGACTGGAAGAGTTGCGTCCCTAGAAAATCTCTTCGGTGGAGGCGACGCTCTCCCTGATGGCTCCTTTTGTAAAGAATTTATGACGCGAAACTTCCCCCATTTGTTTGAGAACCTTTCGAAAGTGGCTCATAACAACGTCGTTAAACATAAACATGCTGTTTCCGGAGCTGTTCCGAATGGTTAATTCAAATGCGCATGCTCCGATTTGGTCGAGAACCGAATTTATGGTCGAGATCCGAGACGAACAAATCTCAAATTTTTTGGTCGAAAACCGAGTTGGTCGAGGACCAAAGCGTTCGAGAACCGAGGTTCCACTGTATGTGTTTTATCTTGATTTACATTTGTGTATAGCTCTGCATAGCATACTACATCCGTATAACATGTACTCACGCCAGTTGTGCATTATACATCACATACATTACATAAAATATGTCCATACACCAGTAGTCCTGCATTGCATGCATACGGGTGTAGGTGTACTTTACATACTACATAGGTAAAGAATTTAGTGCCTTGATTCATACTATGTAGTAATATGATAAACAGATATGGTTTATCTAGCATTTCCTATTTGAACATATCTTTGTGTTAAGAGAGTGGTAGGAGTGTTCATTTGGCATGGTGATCAATTTTTCTGCAGTGATGCTATGCTTACTATAACTTTGGTGAAAAGGTATGACTATTGTGTACACGTGTTATAGATGTCGACATGGCAAAGGACTGTTTTGTTGATCTCAGGAAGAAGGACCCGTACCGACTGGACAATATGGATACCTACTCAAATGTGCTTTATATTAAGGTCTCCTAGCTTTCATTTTTATCCCTAATTATATTCCTTCGTGCATAGATACATGGGTACTAACTTTTCTAAATATGTGTTAGCTAGGTGAATGTCCGGCGTTGCCCGGGTAATAAAAAAGTATTTGGACAGAAAATTTATTTTATTTAACATATAACAACAGCTACCATTCTAACTTTTGAGCTTCATATCATGAGAAAAGTTCTTGTGCAGTCCAAATGAATTAAGAGAAAAAATAAAACAACTGTAAAGGTTTTCAAACTTTTCCAAACAGCTGTAACTTTTAACTTTCATTTAATGAAAAAGTGTCTTGGTGAAATAAATTTGGAAGAAAAATAGACCCGTAAAGGTGTTTAAATGTAAATGTGAAATCACTAGCAAGTAATGACTAAATATAGTCTGTTTTGCTACGATTGCAATAAAAGAATTATTGCGTATACAGTTTTATGATTTTAGTTCGTTTCAGTGTTGGCATCATAGGGCGAAAATATCGTATAGAGTGATATAGAAACCCATAGTATATATCTAATACAAACACCTGGTAAAAATCATCAAAGTCGTCATTGAAAAATAGTAGCAAAACAATATTTTAACCTTAGTAACTATGGTTATCTACGATAACTTTAGTGCATTTTGTGGTTATGATCTGCAAAAAAATGTTACATTACAATTTACAATGTACTGCGTGCGGAACGAATCGTGCAGAGTTTTATCCTTTGAAACAGGCGTGTAAAATAAATGCTGAGTCTAACTTAAATAAGTTTAGCTTACTAAACACATACTTAAAGCAAGTTTTAGTATTTATTTTAGTAAACTTCAAACTTGTAACTAAGATTTTATCACTTATCTGTTTGCGAAATTCATTTTTACCATAACGGATAAAGCTGAGCTGAGATGGCGAGCAACGCATATTTCTTAACAATGTATATAATCAGTACACAAATCGCCAAAATGTAAATTCCAGATAAATCTTTGTTGATATTGTATGGCGGGAAAGCAAATTCGCCCTAGTATGGTAAGGACGAAAAATCATCGTGTTTTATAGAGTTAGGCAAAAAATATTTCATAATAGGGACATCGTAACCCGTAGGCGCAATTTATCAATTAATACGTTTTTTATCATGTGAAGTCGAGAAAAAGGGTATACAGTATATAGTGAGAGCGATCGAATCATAAAAGCCTTCGTAGACTTGTAGTTAGACGATTGGTTTACAAACATGTGGGTGGAATCTTCCTGAGTCCAAATCCAGCACGATGCGAGCTTTTCATTCCTAGATTTTAATAGCTATAGCTGGACAGACCGAATCACAGACAAACACTGAGATTTATCTATATAGATTGTTATAGAAGTGCCATCAGTCTCTAGAGATGATGATAATATACCTGCTATAATTCATGTTCTACCTCTCTCTAGAGATGATGATAATATACCTACTATAATTCATGTTCTACTTCTCTCTAGAGATGATGATAATATACCTACTATAATTCATGTTCTACTTCTCTCTAGAGATGATGATAATATACCTACTATAATTCATGTTCTACTTCTCTCTAGAGATGATGATAATATACCTACTATAATTCATGTTCTACTTCTCTCTAGAGATGATGATAATATACCTACTATAATTCATGTTCTACTTCTCTCTAGAGATGATAATAATATACCTACTATAATTCATGTTCTACTTCTCTCTAGAGATGATGATAATATACCTACTATAATTCATGTTCTATTTCTCTCTAGAGATGATGATAATATACCTACTATAATTCATGTTCTATTTCTCTCTAGAGATGATGATAATATACCTACTATAATTCATGTTCTACTTCTCTCTAGAGATGATGATAATATACCTACTATAGTTCATGTTCTACCTCTCTCTAGAGATGATGATAATATTCCTACTATAATTCATGTTCTACTTCTCTCTAGAGATGATGATAATATACCTACTATAATTCATGTTCTACCTCTCTCTAGAGATGATGATAATATACCTACTATAATTCATGTTCTACTTCTCTCTAGAGATGATGATAATATACCTACTATAATTCATGTTCTACTTCTCTCTAGAGATGATAATAATATACCTACTATAATTCATGTTCTACTTCTCTCTAGAGATGATGATAATATACCTACTATAATTCATGTTCTACTTCTCTCTAGAGATGATGATAATATACCTACTATAGTTCATGTTCTACCTCTCTCTAGAGATGATGATAATATTCCTACTATAATTCATGTTCTACTTCTCTCTAGAGATGATGATAATATACCTACTATAGTTCATGTTCTACCTCTCTCTAGAGATGATGATAATATTCCTACTATAATTCATGTTCTACTTCTCTCTAGAGATGATGATAATATACCTACTATAATTCATGTTCTACTTCTCTCTAGAGATGATGATAATATACCTACTATAGTTCATGTTCTACTTCTCTCTAGAGATGATAATAATATACCTACTATAATTCATGTTCTACCTCTCTCTAGAGATGATGATAATATACCTACTATAATTCATGTTCTACCTCTCTCTAGAGATGATGATAATATACCTACTATAATTCATGTTCTACCTCTCTCTAGAGATGATGATAATATACCTACTATAATTCATGTTCTACCTCTCTCTAGAGATGATGATAATATACCTACTATAATTCATGTTCTACTTCTCTCTAGAGATGATGATAATATACCTACTATAATTCACGTTTTGCTGATTCAGACATATTTGATGTTGCCCGTCTCTGGTTACAGGAGATGAGAGAGGATCTTGCAGATTTGGCCGCAAAATGTATTGCCATTGACAAATACAGAGCCGAGACTTGTTGTGTTATAGGTATGTGAGCTTTTTAATCTCAATTCAACATCGCCCGGGTACCTGCATTACTAATGACTGAAGGATCAGCTGTAGTGCTGCTTTGATTTTGCCGAAAACAATGTCTCGTGGTATCATTGTCTCTGGTACTCATTACTCTAAGAAACATAATTCACATTGTTTAACAATTTGTACCTTCATACAAGAGTCAGCAATTGAAACGTATGTTTTTATGGCTGACCAAAGTTACCATGAGGTGTGTGTTCGTAGGTGTCATCCTGCACTTGCAACCCTAAATTTGTTTAAGTAACTGATTAGATAGTTTTCTACGCAACTACATGTATAACTACATGTATAACTACATGTATAACGTCAATAATTCTCAGTTGTTATGCACCTGCGCTGCGGCTTTCCATGAGGAACTTACATAAAATGAGGAAAATACATAAACTCCACTACTAACTCTCATACATACAACAAAGCAGCCTCTGACAAAAATCAATTTTATGCAGAATTAAATGCAGTTACCGCTGATTATTAAGCGTTGGTTAGTTATTGTAAACAACAATATAGATGCAATGTAAACTGATCAACTGCGGACGATGCAGTTTAACACTTGACGTTTAACATTTAGCTGCAAGACGGAAATGCCTGACGCATGCTAACGTAATCCTGGTGCATTACAACCTTTTTTTATATGATACGTTATTGGCAATCATTACAATGACATAGATACACCACATACTAAAATAAAATGCATTGCGGTTGTATCACGGCTTGTGCAAAATGTAAAACTGCAAAACATAGCTTGTGGATCCGGAAAAGGTTTTGCATAATGCTATCCGTTCAATTGATGCTCTAGAAAGTGCCATGTTCTCATAAATCTCAAACTACATCTGAGTTAGACTAACTATAAGTTACTGTTAACCAAATAAAAATGGATGTTTAATTTTATGTAATTCTGTTGAAATTTAATCATGTTAAAGGTATTCCAATTTATTGACTGATTTGTTTTTAAACATTTTAATACAAAAATGTAAATGTTTAAAAATTTGAAAGGAATTTTAAAAGCTGTTCGTATGTTGTAAGCATTGCAAAATCTGCTTGTTATCCAGCTTGACTGCCATCATTCATTCATTTTCTGCCATGTCAGCTCTGAGCTGGATGTGTCGACAGCTAACAATCGTATTGTTTACACTCTGTCTTTTCTCATTTCCTTTCTCGAAAAAACACCTCTTGTAGAAGAAGGTTACTGGAAATGTTATAAAAGTTGCAGTTGATTTTATTTCATTTCCCAACATTTTTTGCAAACTTTTTTCCTCTGAGAACAGTGCTTAGTGTCCCAGTGCCAAAAATTGACTATAAAGTTCCAATGAAGGTGACCGGGTAAAGAGCCTTTAAGCTGTTTATCGATTAGCTATTATGAACTAGAGTACTACTATACGTTAATAGTGATCTACCGCTCGAGTTATCTTTGTACTCAGACCTAATGGGCTTTTCTGCGCTGCTGTCAGGGTATCATCTTTTACCATGTACTATAAATAAAACACTGGCACCAAGGTCAATGCTGTTACCTTTCTTAGGTCATTATCTCATGCTTACCAAGGCTGTTCTGTTAGTTGCTCACAGAGATTGTGATTCAAATATATTTACCAGAATTACCATTTATTTCTTAGTTGGTAAGCTAGCTGCACCCATGCTGCCTACAATCTTCCTTATTTATTACAAAGTTACTAAAGCTGATCAACCATTTTAGGGAACTACTACAGCATTCGTGAGCAGCACGAACATGCTGCCCGTTACTTTCAGCGAGCCCTCAAGCTTGATCCCAAGTTTATATCGGCTTGGACCCTGATGGGACATGAATATATGGAGATGAACAACCAGAGTGCTGCAATACAGGCCTACAGACAGGCTCTCGGTGCGTATTCATCACTTGAAATGGCCGTGTTTCCTTGATATGACATGGTGTGGAGTGAGCAGCGAGCAAGTCTGCATTCAGAAAGATTTGTATAGATTACAGTAATCTAGGTAGTACTGTTATTTAAAAAAAAACCAATTTCCCTGTGCTTCAATTGGGGTCAGAGATATTCATTCATATCACACTATACATCTTTGACCTTTGTACTCAGCATTTTATGGTTGTGTATTAACGCTATTGCATGTGGAAAGTTACCCAACGACACACTCAATGTAGGTTACTTAAGCTGACCTGAAGTCATCATCCCATATACCAACTTCGACTTACATATTTCGATGTGAAATTTTTGCAAATAACATGTACACATGTATTTTATTGTTTTGACAATAAAGTAGTTTCTAACATAGAATGTTCAAGTCTTTTTAAAATATTGCAATCTTTTAAGTAAAAGTACAATCAATGATAGAAATTAAAAATAAAACCTAAAAATAGTCAACAATTCATAATTTAATTTAGTTAATCTAAGTTAGTGTTTATCATTCATTCTACCCCCAAACGTGAGGCCAAGCCTACAGATTTCTTAGAATGTTTTAAAGGCAAAAAGTTAACGCTTTTTCTTAATTATTACATTTGCAATTTGGTTTTATGGGTAATTTTGGATTTTATATTTACATAGTTTTATACAATATATTTGTTTTCATGATGTATTTAATTATTTGAAGTATTCATTGGTTTATAGTTTATTTTTTCTTTAGCTCAGAAATGAATTAAACAGACTGCTATGTGTTCTTTTAAGAATATTTGTACATCACAATAATTTCAACTAACAGATTAACTTCGCATGTCGAGTTTTACTGTATATATTAGTCTTGTATCAACTATATTAATAAGTTTTCAACTTGTTGACCAAGTTTGAAGATTTTTCTGGCAATCCATATGGAAAGTTTAAGCAATGGAACTTCAGTGATATGTAGCTTTTTGCTAGGATTATAAGCTGCTAAAAGAAGCCATTTTGCTTTAGAGAAATTCTAATTTATTCCTTGGCAGAAAACTATTACTACATATATTTCGGAAATTAGCAATTTAGTAATATTCTTCATTTTGAAGGTGTCTACTGAAGGCTTACTCGAGTTTGCAAGAAATTTTACTAATAAAAACGTTATCTGCAGAATTAAAATCTCATAGACAAGTAAAAAATCATGGGTTAAAATTGTGGTAAGATTTTCTTAAGGAGTTGTTTTTCTACAGTTTACTTGTAGGAGTTGCCTATTTGCTATGTGCTCAAATTGCGATGAAATTTGTACTTCAAGTAAAATAACCTGCTTGTATTTCCTATTGCTAATAGCAGATGAATAGCAGATGAAATGCTAGAAATATAGCAGCAGGTACATTGTTAGGTTCTAAATGGATGAATAAATGTTTATATTTCTACACACCCAACAACTGGTATGTTGCTGTTTGACTTTGCTGCATAACATTGCTGTTTTATGGCTGACAAAGACTAATATACTATATAATATTAGTATTATATACAGTGTATATAAAACTAATATATAAGATATAAGACATTATATCTACAATTAGTTACTTATTTTTTGGTTTATATTTGTAAAGGACCGTGTCACTGTGAGAGAAAAATCTGCTAAAGGCAAAAATTTGTTCTTTCTATAAAAACCGAACTTTATAAAATCATTACATGTACTCCTACAATGTACATGTACTTTAAGTTGTATGAGTATATTTTGGGGAGTTGTCTTCTCTAATAACTTTGTTTCACAGCAATGATAAAGAAAAAGACAACTTTTTATATGCTTGTTTAAAAACTGTTTTTCTGACCTTGAAAGCATAAACTCATCCTTCATTCATGTTTTCTTAATCAGGGGAATGCATGAAAAGGAATTTAAAAATTCATTTGGTCTAAATGGTGAAAGCCTTTTGCTACAAATATTTTAGGCTTCATGCTACGCTTGATTTTAGGACTAGTTCTCTAAGTGTTGTATTTATGGAAAATTTTGTGTGTTACTCATTTCTTGTGTTATTCATTGTTTTATTTTTGCAAACAGCAAATCATAAAAACAACCAGTTTTACTTGCATAGAAGCCGTTCAATCTATTCAACTCAACTGAATGTATTAATTGAGTGTAAATTTAGCTATTCAAACATTTTGTCATGAAAATTAATTTTAAAAGCCGAGGTTCTGTTATTTATGCATCCAAAGCTTTCACTGACGTTCGGGATAGAATTTGCTAAATTCATGATATGACACTTGTGCTTCCCATAGAGACCTATACACAAACACCATCGGTAATTGTTCTGATAGTGCAGACAACTTCATTTTTAACAAATGAAGTTGTTTGCACTATCAGACAACCATCAGGTTAATTTTATTACAACCATACACTACCCTGAATATCTTAATCGCACAGAATAGTGAATCTATGCATGACTATTGCAGAAGTGGACTCTCGGGACTTCCGTGCTTGGTACGGACTCGGACAGACACACGAGATACTCAAGATGAATCACTACTCCCTCTACTACTACCAGCAGGCCCTCAAACTCAGACCTAATGACTCACGCATGCTCATGGCCGTCGGATTTGCCTATAAACTCCTCAACAAACCGCAGGAGGCAAAGATCTGCTTTTGGAAGGCGCACATGATTGGCGACCCTGAGGGAATTGCATTAACTCATTTAGCCAAGTAAGTAATTATAGATGTCAAGGTTAAACTGTGAAAGAAGCACTGGTTTTCAGTTTGGATGCTTTTCGGGTATAATACGAATTCTGGCGGTTTGAGTGCTCCAGAGGTAATTTAAAGATGGCAGGTTTGACTGCAAAATATTGATTACTATTCCAGATTGTATTCTCGTAGAAAACAAGGTAAGTTAATAAATGCCCAAAATGCTTTGACAATCTCTACACGGATAACGTATGCGTAGACGGCGTTGTGTTCCGATTGCTTCACCCTCACAGTTTTGAGAAGGATCATGCTGGTTATTTGCAATGAGCTTTCTTGGCAGTAGCATCATGAAAATAGTAACTCGAGTTTGTTGCAAATTATTAATGCTTGTGTAACAAGTGTGTTCAATAAATACTAAAATGTTTTTTCGTTCCTCCATATTTATAAGTCATATTTTATTTGGCAGAAAAATTATCTTGTTGATCGCATATCATTGATAATTGTGTATCGAGGACAACTCTATGTTAATGGATATGCATCGGTGTTCGATATATTATCATGTGTTTCTTGGGGATTTGGTATGATTGGTCTCATAGACCAATTCATCCAGAGACATTCAGTCTAAAACTGATTCGTCCCATATATCATTTGGTTTAGTGACGATTAGTAAACAGATCGCCATTTGCAGCAAGCTTTTCCTTTTCTCTCTAGGATAGCTCAGTTTCCCACACAAGAGACACCATTTTGGCGCAAACTATTTTTAATGGTAAATAGATCAATTGTATACCTATATTTGAACGAGTTGATTGTAGACCAATCATGTTGTTGGATCAACCATACCATTAGACGAGTTGATTTTAGACGAATTTGTTGTGGACCAATTGAAATTGGGCCAATTGTCGTCAGACCAATTGTCCAAGACTGGTTCCTTTGGAGAGCTATTCCAAAAGCACCCAATATAACAGGTTTTATATAACTGCAGTTAACGATTATTGGTAACAAAGATGTGACAATGTTAGGCAGATATATTAATGCCATGAGGGAATGTCGCAGGTTGCATGAAGCGCTGAAGGAGGATGAGAATGCAGCTGCAGCATACACCAAGTTCGTGCTCGACTCTACGCAGTCTGGGGTACGCTTCATTTCCATAATTCTCTCTGTGATTGGTTCATTATTGTTGACACTTGGTCATTGACTGATAAACTAGGTCACTTGTGATAAAATGGTTTTAGATGCATGCAATGGAAGCTTGTCACACAAGAGTTGGCATTGAAGGCCAGCTTCAAAGTTTTTTTTATCTATGCTTGAAATTGAACCAGATGAGGAACCAAGTCTCAGTTGCTAAATGGAACAGTTTAGGGAAGATGTTAAAGGATTTGATAATTAAATGTGGCATCATGGTAGTTCTCAGGGCATGTTTACCTTACACCTCTGTCTTTTCTATATCCTACCCCATCCTTCTGAAATATTTTTATTCTTCACTGTTTGATTTGTTACAGGTGAGTAACCCGAAGGATATGGCACACGCTTACAAGTTCCTCGCTAACTATAATCTGAGAATCAAGAACCATGAAGAGGCTTACATTGCAGCACAAAAGTGTATAAATTACTTAGAGGTGTGTATATTCAGTAGGGAACTGCCTTTTGACAGCGTTACTCAGGTACTTGGTACATCGTTCACTGAAGTGGTGACTATAAAGGCTGGTGTCTGATCATAATGATGTTTTCACTAACGATAAGAAACATCTTACTGTGTTACTAAACTGATAATAAAGTTATACATTCAGGTTTATTTGCAGCATTTTTTTATGAAATTTAAAAATTCTTGTTGGAAGGGCAGGCTTATAATTTCCAGTAACCGTTATAATGCAAAATTGCACTCATACATTAACAAAGTTAGCCAGCCAATGAGTTGTGACTGAAGCATTCCGAGTGTGCACTAACACCGGTATGCTGGGTGTAACGCACTCGTCTGTGGGACCAGCCCCTATATACACTATCTATTGTTAGCAAGGCTCAGCATGGTAGAAAGGGCAAAATGTAGTTATGATTCAAGGAATGTAGAAATGATTTGCAGCTCGACGCAAGGAAGCAACATCATATTGACTATGCTTAATTGACTGCTATTGGATATTTGCAGCTGTTTACACAAAACATAGCGGTTGTTGGAAACCTTATATTACCTATTAGCGAGTGGTTTTAACAACACCCTGTTTTTGAATGAGTTGATTTTGTTTAGAAAAAATATAACAATAATAATAATACAAGCTGTAGGCTTAATAATTATAATTAATAGTAATTAATAATAATAATAGATAATGATTATGCTCTTCTAAAGTGTTCCCATTGGATTTGCAAATTAATTGGCTTTGAAATGAATTAAACCAAATTAAATGTATTTTTAAAAGAATATTTGCTCCAAAGTATGGTGCCTTCGACATATGAATCAAATAGTATGAGAAAACGTTAATTTTATCTGTCGAAGTGTGGCTGCGGTGCTAACGAAAATACAGGTGCAAAGAACGTATTAATGGTGGCATAAGCCAAGAATAATAATAGTGTTGTCTAAATATAAATTCATAGGTGTTAACTATTCATTATATCACCACAATCACTTGACATTAAATGGACCGTTGTGAATTTACATCTTTTGGTAATGTAGTTTTCCAGAAGCATTAGTAATGGTGAAAATGATTACACCTTGGAAAGGTTAGCACGAATGTTTACGATGCATTCGTTGCAGACCCGAGAGGAAGGAAAGGCACTTTTGCAGCAGATCACAAAGACAAGCGGCATACCAGGAATTGCTGCTGATCTCCACCATTTTGCTTCCAACGAAACCTTTTCAGATGATATGCTCGGCCAAACTTCGGCTACCCCAGGGCCGCACTTATCTCCTAAAAACTTACACTTCATGACTCCTGACCATTGCGACCAATAAGATTCTCTCATGCACACCGTGAATAACTACCCGGGTAAGTGTAGTGCTAGCGAAGAGCTATTTGTCATCAATATGTTCAGATGAGTTCCTTTATATCTTCCTTTTGCCTCAGTTGCTACTATCAACATTTCATGCAAGCAGCTGTTTGCCTTGCGCTGAACTTTTCTGCAGTGTCCACTACCAGTTTGTAGTAAAATTGGAGTTTAAATATTTACTATATCTTACCATAAATAACCAAACTCAAAGTTGGTTGCTGAGCAATGACTTGTCAATTGTAGCAACAAGAAATTGGGAAGAGGAAATCGTGATTGATTAGCCCGGTGTCATTTGTGTGATGGTTGACACCTGCATGCTTTTGCAGTGCACATGCCGTGATACTCGCCAGCTGCCAGTTGCGAAAGAGTCCTGTCTGAGATGATCATGCATCAGATGTGTGACCACAACTGTATCATGCCCAACCCACGGTTTACTTCATGCATGCGGTGTGCTTGAAAATATGACATGCTGAGGAATTTGCTAGAGCTGGTGTACTTTTATTTTTTCAGGGCACTTCCGCGTACTTGTTCGACTAACAGCACTCTACAGACATGCTGTGTGAATCACCAATGTTCAGCATTTAGATCTATTAGGAAATATTGAAAATAATTCTTTTTATACTGTAGCTTTGCTCATTGTTTTATTGGCTAATATATTGTCACTATTCATTGCCATTATTGCAGCTGGTATTAAAGGAGGCATAACACATGAATATTATTAACTTTGTGCTATAATACTAATACATTTGTTATATTTGAATTTATGCCTCAGGCTACCTATTATGTAATGATACATATAAGTGTATATCTAAATGATGGGAGTTTTTCATATTTTCATAACATCTAAAAATGGAATGTGTGAGTTGTTTTTGTAGTTGTCAAGTAAGTTTGATAACAAAAACAGTAATCTTTGCTAACTTTTCATATATTGTAACAGCAATGTAATACACGTATTGTATTGTAATAGCAATATAATATGTTGTTATAGCAATATAATATATTACATATTGTAATGACAATATAATATAGTGCTATAGCAATAATATAGCTATATAATATATTATTATAACAATATAATATATATATATTGTAATAATATATTGTTGTAGCAATGTATTATATATTGTAATAGCAGTATAATATATTGTTATAACAATATATTATATTGTAATAGCAATATAATATACTGTAACAGCAATATATTATGTTTCGTAATAGCAATATAATATTTTATATTGCTTGATAGCAGTATATAATACACTTGAATTCGTAACTGAAATTTAGGGAATGATAACAATGTATGAAATATTACATTTGGCTGTAGAAACTGTTTTTATGGCAAACAGTAGACTATTTAAAGTAATGTTCTACAAGTTCATTGGATAGATAAAAATTATAGCATTAGTATTAAGTAGTATTAAACCTTTTTTATTGGTTGACTGGATAGTCAGCTACATAGCTACAACCTCAATAACTTGGGCCTGTCTTTGACCTGCACTGCTGCTTAGGCATAAGTGTGATGAACAATTATAAATGATGCCATGGGAAAACTTCTCCACATTAAAACAAGGTTTTCCATTCCGTAACCGTCGTTGTAAAATTCAGACTGCTGTATTCACACCGCCTGTAAGACAAGCTAAAAGTTACTATAAAATCATTTGTTTCCAAACCATCTTGCCGCTTTTAAATTAAAAAAAAAGCTACAACTTTTTCAAAGTACAAACTTTTCTGCTGAATATACCTAATAACTTTTCTGCTGAATACACCTAATATTGGTGATAGATTTTTAGTTATGCTTGCTCTGAATACTAACAAAAAGAGAAGCAAGAATTTACAGTACAGGAATATATATACAGTATTCATCAACGCTCACGTTCATTGGTTATCATATCACTCGGTCTAGAGCAGGCCTTGCTGTCGAGTACAGAATCACTTGGATGAGTCCTGAGTTGCAGCCCGCTTTGTCTTTCACTTGAAATTTTTTATTACTGATCCAGTTTTACCTATTGCTGTTATCAATTGATTGTTATCATGAAAAGCGGTTTAACATATTCTTAGATATAGCCATTTTAATACTGTTATCGGTATATTATATGACTGGATCAAAATTTACCAGCACATTGTACTTATTTGAAATCAGTTTTAGTAACTGTTTCAGTTAAAGCTTGATATAATATCGCTTGACAATATTTTATGTAACGTCACACGACTGTACTTGATATAACATAACATGACTGTACTTCAACTAAATCATACTAGAATGAAGAATAGGGAATTTGATAAAGTAATTTGTTGTAGAAATCTGCTTATTCAATTTTCCACCTGTGCTAAGGGTACAAAATTCATAAACATAGTTGCTTGTTTACATCACACTAGAAATTTGTTCAACTGATAATTCCAGTGTTGTCTCTGCAGCTCAGCTAAAAGTAGTACGATTTTTATATAAAAAAACCTCTTGCTCTGTGTTAGCTTCTAAAAAACACAGTAAAAGCAACATCAGTTAATATAGTTGTCGTTTGACTTCTGACTAAAATTTTGCATATCACTTTGCAATTTTGTTGTAGTAGGAAATGCTCTCGGGTAGGCTGTTTAAACAAACCTTGGGTGAAATGATTGGTGTTTTGCTTAAAACCAGACTTTAAACACATTTTTGAGACATGTGGTTTTTAAATCATGCTAACTATTCTAAAGAGCTACATACTCCAACTAAGTGTTATAATTTAAGTATATTTGAAGTGGTAAGTGTTTATTGTGTTCCAGCATGTCATTCTGCGCATGCATTCACAGACTATTGGTGATTTGGCCTACAGCTAGTAATAAAATAATGTTATTGATAAAATATATTTATAATCTTGTATTCTATAAATTATAATAATTTGACAGTTAATATATTCGCTGCACTTAGGATTCATCTTCACTGTCAGTGAGGAAAGTCATAGAAAGATGCACCATAAATAACTTAATAAATATAGAATTCACTGTACAAACTTCTTTGTAAACGTGGAAGGATTTGGAAGGACATGGTTTGGGTTGAGTCGTTCATCGTGAATGGGTGATCCAGCGATGGGTCGGAGTCTCTGGGTCGTACTGCTGGCAGAGCTATTGCCGCTTGTGTTCCCATCTACTGCTGACATGTTTACTGCATATTTGGTCGGACCTTTTTCCCCTTTCTTCTTCTACAACAGTTGATATTACCATTGATAATGCTAATCGGTGACATGTCAGAGGGTGTGAAGGGTCAATGCTTCTCAAATGCTATGTATCGAATAGCGGGTGAGCTGTCAAGTGTCAATAATGTTGTATAACAATACAAGATGGATGATTGTATTGAGGCTCGAAAATGATAAATATATAACAAATGTCTCCTTACTTTAGCCAGTGGGTTGATGAACCCAACCTGGGGTTGTTGTGGGCCTCCCTTGTTTCCAGCAAAAACTTTAGTGAAATTGGTCTCTCTGTTGACCAGCTCCATCTGGTAGTACTGCTTATCCGCCTGTAACAGTGGATTTATAAAATCACTGCAGGTGAGATGAATAGGCAGATTTGGGCCAGCTGTGAAGCTGACACATCTATTGGTTGGAGAGATAACTCTGTACAATAATTTATGCCTAATAGACAAACAGTTGAACATGGTTAAATATATTTGTTGATCTTATCCATTTTTTCCAAGAATTTTTCATCCAAGTTTTATAGGATGCATCTACTGTGCACTTAAAGCCACCAGAAAGTTTTCCTGGTATGATAATTTCATAGCTGCTACCGATCTAGCAATAAATGCATCTTGTTTGAAGTAAAGCTATTTTATTTTTCCAATATCAATCGTCATGTGCTGCAAGTAAAATCTATTTTATAATACTTTCTGACAATATCTCAAATAGGAACAGAAAACTCACAAGCAATTGTTGCATTTCCTGTTCTTTCTGTGCTAGCATCTTGCGCAGTTGTTCAATCATATGCAAATCCTCAGGTCGAGCTTCTCTGTTCCGATATCGCTCTTCAGCCTCTTCTAACCTGTGGTACCATACGACTGTCACCTTTTATTGTTCACTTTATTGAACTCACTCTACTGCTATCACCCCTACCTGTGGTACCACATGACTGTCACCTCTTATTGTTCACTCTACTGAACTCATTCTACTACTACCACCTCTACCTGTGGTACCAGACTACTGTCACATTTTATTGTTCACTCTATTGAACTCTCTCTCTCCTGCTATCACCTCTGATTGCTCTATATATCGTAAAACTGTTCATAATCATTAACTTACATTCCAGAGAGATCTTCGATTTTTTCTTTGAGAATAGCTTGAGCTTTTGTGAATTCTGAAAGCATTTGTTGAGTCTCCTCAGCGTGATGTGACTGCAATCGCTCCAATTCTTCACATCGCTCTTGAGCTAGAAATTCTTCTTGTTGTCTGCGAATCCAAAAGGAGTAGTAAATATCTTTACATATACTGTGCTGCGCACTAATAAACATCTAATGTATCTAAATGCCATTGTGAGTCATAAAAAGTAATGCTCTTTTAGATACATTAGATATAAAAGTCAAATTTCATTGAACAAATTTTTGGCTCCAAGCATATTTTATACTACTACTACTGTATGTACATGTATTTGTTCTCAGAGGGTGAAAAACTCCAGCGAATAGCGAACCTTGAGTTTAACTAACCTTGACCCATAGTTGAACATTCTAATGTCAATATGTAGCATTCTCTCTTCCTGATCGTGTTACTAGAATCTACTACTGAAGTAAGTGGAAGTGATCACAAAATGAACTATCTAAGATTTATTTACAAAAATTAAAATAATGTCTGTAAATTTAAAAATTTTATTAAAATGTTCTTTTACTTTAATTTTATGTAAAAAAAGAGACTACAAGAAAGTAAATGCATAGCTGCTGCAAATTTTTGTTTAACAGTTGTATTTTACACAGGCAGCGATGACAAGCTTCCTGAATTGGTCACGGCTATAGATCCTCTATTACTATTTTTACAAAGACTAAGTGCGAATATAAAACATACACATTACATATACCTTAGACTTTGAAAGATTTTCATGACATGATGGCAATCTTGGTAGTCGATAATTCAATCAATTTATTATTTTGACAATGTAAGAGAGATAGCAAGCATAGAGCTAGCTATGGCAAGCAGCTCTAATGTCATGTGTATCTATAGAATATATTGCTGCAGAACTGTTTAACAAAGAAAAAAATAGTCGCTACTCTATGTCTCCGCAATCAGTCCTTCATTTCTCCATTACTTTGAGTAAAACTTAAATTTTGTAATATATTGTATATAGATTATAGAATTAACAGGTAAGGAAAGTGATACCTAATGGCAGCTATCAGCTAATAGTAGCTACAGTAGCTATCAAAGCTGCCTTATATTTCACTATTCTCTCTTGGCTATTATTTCACTAAATTTCTCATGTGATGTTTTTTTAGTTAAGTTTTTATTAGAAATAATTATAATGCAATAGATATATTTGTTTAGAAATTCAATATATATCACTTTACCAACACTTATCAACCACTAAAACATGTTTGAAGTGAAGGTAGTAGATATATAACATTCCATGTCTCATGTCTCATTCCATGTTTCTCATACCCTACGTCGTACTGCTATGCCACACCCCTATGTCATACCCCTATGATAGGATACTTCCATGCCATAAAGCTACACCTCAGCTTGGTACCATACTTTTACATTGCTTTTCTATGCCATACATGTATGTCATGAATTAGCAACGCGCTGTCATACTTCTACATCACACTATCACATCACACCGTACCATCACACCATCACATCGTACCTTCACATTGTACCATCACATCGTACCATCACATCATTCCTTCACATCGCACCATCACATCATTCCTTCACATCGCACCATCACATCATTCCTTCACATCGTACCATCACATTGTACCATCACAACGTATCATCACATAGTCCCTTCACATCGTACCATCACATCGTACCATCACATCGTACCTTCACATCGTACGATCACATTGTACCTTCACATCGTACTTTCACATCATACCTCAATGTCATGGTTTATTGTCATAGTTCTATATATGGTCATATGGTCTTTAACATAACACTTCTGACAAAACTAGTCCAAACACAATTCCTACCTGAGCTGCCGGTCTGCTTCCCTTTTAGCCAACTTCAGCTCTTCTCTTTTGTGTGCTATCTCATTATTCAATGTCTGCACTTCCTCTTTCAGTTTACAGATGTCAATCTCAAGAGCTCTCGCGTGCCGGTCTCTTTGCCCCAGCATTTCGCTATACTCTTCTTTGGCAGCTTCCAGCTCTCCTTCCTGCTCGATAGAAACCAACATCATTAGCAGTCCTTTAGGCATATGTTAGCACATGTCAGCATATTTCAGAACATGTCCGCATATCTCAGAATATGTCAGCTTATCTCAGAATATGTCGACATAAGTCAGCATATCTCGACATAAGTCAGCGTATTTCAGAATATGTCGGCATAAGTTGGCATATTTCAGAACATGTCGACATAAGTCAGCATATCTCAGAATAAGTCAGCATAAGTCAGCTATCTCAGAATATGTCGGCATTAGTCAGGATATTTCACAACATGTCGGCATAAGTCAGCATATCTCAGAATATGTCGGCATAAGTCAGCATATTTCAGAAAATGTCGACATAAGTCAGCATATCTCAGAATAAGTCAGCATAAGTCAGCTATCTCAGAATATGTCAGCTTAAGTCAGCATATTTTAGAACATGTCGGCATAAGTCAGCATATCTCAGAATATGTCGACATAAGTCAGCATATTTCAGAACATGTCGGCATAAGTCAGCATACCCCAGAATATGTCGACATAAGTCAGCGTATCTCAGAATATGGCGGCATAGGTCAGCATATTTCAGAACATGTCGACATAAGTCAGCATATCTCAGAATAAGTCAGCATAAGTCGGCTATCTCAGAATATGTCGGCATAAGTCAGCATATTTCAGAACATGTTGGCATAAGTCAGCATATCTCAGAATATGTCAGCATATTTCAGAACATGTCGACATAAGTCAGCATATCTCAGAATAAGTCAGCATAAGTCAGCTATCTCAGAATATGTCGGCATAAGTCAGCATATTTCAGAACATGTCGGCATAAGTCAGCATACCCCAGAATATGTCGACATAAGTCAGCGTATCTCAGAATATGGCGGCATAAGTCAGCATATTTCAGAACATGTCGGCATAAGTCAACATATTTCAGAACATGTCGGCATAAGTCAGCATATCTCAGAATAAGTCAGCATAAGTCAGCTATCTCAGAATATGTCGGCATAAGTCAGCATATTTCAGAACATGTCGGCATAAGTCAGCATACCCCAGAATATGTCGACATAAGTCAGCGTATCTCAGAATATGGCGGCATAAGTCAGCATATTTCAGAACATGTCGGCATAAGTCAACATATTTCAGAACATGCCGGCATAAGTCAGCATATCTCAATATATGTCGGTATAAGTCAGCATATCTCAATACATGTTGGCATAAGTCAGCATATCTCAGAGTATATCGGCATATGCCAGCGTATATAAATATTTACTTTCTAGTTAAACATATTTATGCATGAAAACTATAAAAGTATTTACCTCAACTATATTTACCCAACATATATAGTTTCACAGTAAGAAAGCATTCATGCTATTTATTCCAGTTCTGACCGGTGCCCAATATTTCCTATCATATCAAAACAAACTGTCAAGTGACAGCCTGATTAAAACCCAGCTTTTTGTCTGGCGCTGGACACTAACGCCCAAAGCTGTTCTATGTGTGCCAAGCATTCAATCTTGCTAGCAGTAAACAGCAGATATTTATAGACAACTTCAAAGCTCGTACGTGACACTGAGGCTGCAGCAGACACTCGCATGAGGGCTGATGAGACGTTCACGCAAAGATACGAAGATAATGCATTGCTCATGCATAGCCAGGAATGTCACATGCATGAATGCGGCATGTAAACAAAGCTAATTCATTTTTCACTCAATATAAAAACAGCAATACGATAAACATTTATTAGATTAACATAAAAATTGTTTGTTATTATGCTAGACTACGCAAGTGCTTTAGGATGACGGTTTTGCATAGCGTGCTGATCAATTTCACAAAACTATTGATGGCAGCGGAGAGGCAGCAGACTTAATAGTTTATCATTTTGTCTGGCCTTACCTTTCGCTTCGTCACCTCCACAGACCTCTGCAGCTCCATCTTCAGGGCAGCTACCTGTTTTATGGAGTTTTGACTTTGAAGTTCTATTTGTGCTTTGTGTCGAGACTCCATTTCTGTCACAAGTTCATTCTAGAAAAGTCAGCTCTCTCTCTAAACACTTTCTTTTATACCATGTAACACGTATTTCATTAATAGTAACTGTTAGATTATTTATATCAAAATTATCAGAGTGCGCCGGTTGTTTTATGCCCGTCGCTGAAAAACCTATCCTTGTTTTTAGCAAGGGAGACAATTTGAACATTTGGGCACAAGAAATACAAGAACCAGTTTTTAAAAGTTGACCAAAATGTAAGTAATGTAAGTAACAGAGAATAACTGAGACAGGGTTTACACATACTAAGCTAATCAGAAACTGTATATTGTTAAAGCATAAAGTGTGAATTGCATCACAATGCCTCGGCGTTCTTTCATTTGAGATGAGACCTGGTAACCTATTATGACTACCAGCCAAAGGGCCAAAGGAGAGCTTTAATCTATATATAAGCTCGTTGATTGCAGTCGCCAACCTTGGCAAGTATTTAGCACCAGTTTGGTTGCTGAGATAGCAAACTTGGCTTGAAAATACTGGCATGGAATATATTAGCTCCAGGCCTCCGCCAAGCTCGCTAAAAATTATTTATGTAACTTGAACCTCTCAGCGACTGACGCTGATAAAAAAATAGAAAAAGGTGATGAAACTGCAGTTTGTTGCAAAAGAAAGGTTTTTAAGCTGGTTTTTATATGTCATGTTGCAGTAAATAATTTTTTTGATCTTTTAAAAGCAGCAAAAATTATATTTAGATAATTCACCAACATAAGCCAGTTACAAATTTATACAAATTTTTGATATATCCATTACTGTCAGTGTCAGAATTATAGGGTTGGCTCAAACCAGAGAACAGAGTGCAGAGCAAATGCTGCCTGGTTTAATCAGGCACATCCCATTTATATTTAATTTTTATATGTTGATATGATGTTGTCTTACCTTTTCCTGAAAATTGACACTACGAAGTTTTTCTATCTCAGATGACAGAAGACTATCAGACTCCTTTTTAAGCATATCTATAGTGACTCGATGCGCAGTCATCTGTGATGTCATATCCTCTATGTGTTTATTTTTCAACTCCATCATCGCTGCCTAAAGTAAAAAAGATAGAGATGATTGCAGGAACAGCTGAAAGTAGTAGAATACTTTATATGCTTGGGGATGGAGGCTAAATGTTTCAGCTAAGGTCCAGTACATCATTGAAGTGTTGAAACGTGAAATATGCAAACAGGAGTCCCACTCATTGGCTACAAGGATATATTGAGTGATAGTGAGCTTCGAACAGTTCGTCTTGATTAATAATAGATTTAAAATATTCTTATTTCATTAATCTTCAAACATTTTAATTTTTACTATAATAAGAGTCGTGCCTGTTAAGAAAAAATATTGCGTTATACAAGAATAAAACCAGGATATTTGAATTCCAGCCAAGCTCGCTGCCATCTGCGCCACTTGGCCACTTTTTCATCCAAGAGTAATTATACACATAGTTATTACACATGACAATCTCTCACGATGCACGGGCCTACCAGAGTATCAGTTTCCTTGTAATTTTCACAGCTTGCGCATAATAAAGACACAATTTACATCATAATGGGAAACAATGTGAGATCAACTCAATACTGTTCTAGATATTTATGCGCTAGACCTTAGCTGGATAGCTATTACATCGGTAGATTCTAATAACATGATCGGAACGAGAATGTTACACATTGGCATTAGAACCACTAAAGGTTTGCTACTCGCTGTAATCTCCTGTATTTTGAGAAAAAACACTTTACAGTTAAAAAACCAGCAGTACAAAATAAAAAGTAAAAAATAAGTTGGAGAGAAAAACATGTTCAAAATTGGGAAATGCTTCAATTAATAAGAAATAAATATAATATAAGAAATAAATACTAATAATAAATGAAATGGAATAAACACTCACTTCAAGTTCTTCTGATTGATTTTTTAATTTGAGTTCCCATTCAGAGGTGAGGCCTTTAGACAAGTTGGATATTTTCTCTTCATATTCTTTAGTCAGTTTTTCCAACTCAGCATTCAAGTCCTGCAGACACACATTGGACAGACTAAAAGGTGAGCACAACCTGGCATCATGAGACAGATAAAGCTGCACTCTCTTTAGAGCAGGTTCTGTCAGAGAACTATGACCACTGCAGCATGCTGTCAGACATCTATTTATGAGCACCTCAGTATACGAGCTTTACTACACACAATGTAGAATTTGATCAGATAGTTAACATTCCATCCCACATGTAACCTCCAACATGCGGTGTTCCAAGTCTCTGATAACACCAGAATTTTATATGTGAAAATAAGGAAATTGATTCAAATTAAAAATAAAACATATAAAATATAGAAATATTAACAAATATACAGGCTAAATTAATTTACAAAGAAGATCTCAAGTTGAATTAAATTTGCATGTAAATATTGTGACAGTAGTTGTATGCGGTCTGCTAGTTAGTCTACCATTTTTAGCTTATAGTTTACCTCAGAATCTTATCATCTGAGTCAAATCTGTGTGATTAAAGACTTTGATAAATTATTCAAAAATAGTTTAAAGTAAATAAAATAATTATATTATACAACTTATATTTTGACGGATGTTAAACCTGTGCTAACTGTTGGTAGCCTTGGATCTAAGGTTCAGTACCTTAAGCAGCTGACTATCAAGAGGAATTTTTTCTGTGGTCTCTATATATTTATTACTTTTACAATAAAATAAATCATTAAAAATAAGGTAGAAATCGCTTCACCTTCTCAATACAATGTGGCGGCCAATAGCTGGGCTCGAGTGATGGATAAGGATAAAAGAAGCAGAGACCGACACCACGACAGAGCCTTGACGACACGACCCTCGCTAGAGCTTTCAGCCGGTCGAGTGGTCGCTCACCTGGTTGGCTCTACAATCGAGGGGCGTGGCTTGCCATCGCACAAAGATTATATAAGACGCCGCAGAAGCATGAAAGTCTCACATCATGCAGTTTATTGTATGTCTATTGCATCTTAAAATGTGCCCATATATATATTTGAGGAATATATATACTCATTGCCTTGTATTCAAGTGGTTTGATTCTTGCAGAGTAAGTAGGGGAACATAGCAGTTCCCTTTAAAATAGTGGCATACGACCCCTCAAAGCATTGTCTAAAGTCTTTCTATTACCAAATAGTTGTGTAGCGATGTCACGGCGCAAGTCCTTTGATACTTTGAAGGAACGGAGCAACAGACATGATATTGAGTACTCGTGCAAACTTAGTACCAGTTAATAGATACAAATTTATCTACTATATTATAAAACTCTGATCTTGTAGTCTTGCTTGACACGAAGTGATATAAAAAAATATAGAGATGACGATAATAAAGATATGATAGTAAAGATAAGAAAAGAAATAATAACTACAATGGTGGTAATTACAATGCTTCGTAGAAGTTGTGTGCACCGGTCATACGCGTGACAATCAGGCTTGGGACATCAACACTCTACCACTTGTGGCACTCGACTGTATCCCAAACTTGAAAAATAATTTTTACTATAGTAAGAGTCATGTTCCGTGATGTTATCAAATTCTCGTGCGACGGATGAGTTATAGGAGCAGACTCAGCACGACTCATTTAATGTGCAAAAGCATCTCCACTCCAAGCAATGCCTGGCGCAATCAGATATCTTAGAACTTTTACTTGCCATGTAAATGTGCCGCGATCTGAGTAAAAACTCAAAAAGTTCGCATGCATTAATGCAATTGTTCTCCATGAATGCGTTTTTGGTTTTTGTCGTGAAATAATTTGCGATGAAATCCAAAGACATGCGGAGCACCATCAGATTTAAACTTTTAAAGATTTAAAGCTACAGTTAAAAGTTTATTCTAGCCAACATGAGCAAAAACAAGATAAAATATATGCCAACAGAGCCGCGTAGGAGTAGACTTTTATCGCAATAGCCAATGTGAATACGAGAAATAGTGACAGGCTGTTTCACTATATACATCATTTAGGCAAGTCTGGCCACATCTTGTTTGTTTTAGCCTTTTTACTGCGATCAATTTTTGTCGGTTTTAATTTTTAAATATCTTGACAGTGAGATCTCCTAAAACAACATCTCAAATGATAGAAAAACATCGATTACTTCTGTTAAAATCAACTTAAGTTTGGCGCAATCACATCTTTAATGCTAGTGAATAAGAGTCGGCTTTTAACATAAACATGTCTTTGCAGATAGCTTTATGTTAGCTTCCATTGTCTAATCACATGATGTCCATTCATTCGCTCTGTAGTAATGTCAGTTTCTCTTTGATGGTAGATGGTACAGCAATGCTGACTCAACTTTCCTTTTATCAAAGCTAGTAACTCGGTTTTAGTATGAAGTGGAAGGTTAAAATATTGGTTATGAGGTGCTTATACATTTCAGGTACGTGCTCTGCAGACTGTATAAAAACTACAAGATGAAAAACTGTACACGATGAATGTATAACTTGAGCTATATAGTTGGCATATCAATCTTTTTCGCAAAGAAAAAATTATTAGAATTTCCCTTGACACGGAGTACAGGTGGCTGATACTTGCCTTTATCCTTTGCTCATATGCATCCGTAATTGAATCAATCTTATTGCCACCAGCCGCCTCCTCATCACGCAATCGCCTTTCAAGGTCTCGAATCTAAAGTTATATTGAAAAGTTAAAAATAGCTGTTGGCCTCACTAACTATTTTGTATACTTTTTTTGACTAAAAGAACGCAGGATAAAAACAATGCTATGGTAAATAATCTGAAGTCAAACATCTGTGAAGAATACTTTGTTACCAACTGTGGAATATAAAACTCAACAATATTATGGGTGCTTCGAGACATTTTTATCTGGTTAGCTAATAGCCACAGCCAGTGTTTGACCAGAGCACAGAATTAAAGAACAAACACTAAAGATTATTGGCAAATCCTTATAACCCTGCGCATAAGGAAACACCACAACCGAGTCTAGTACAACTATTATATAAGACCATTCTACGCAGAGCATAAAATGATTAATAATTTATTTTGAGGATGCGAATGTTTACGATTGAAATGGCAGCAAGAATCATTCTGAAATTACTGGCTGCGCTATTTCTCGCTTAGATATCACGTTAGCTGATGCTCCATTTACCCTGCTGTAGCACACAGATTAATATTGTAGTCTTATCCGACATGTAGTGAGTATATGTTGAACCTGCATAAGTTTGAGCAGCATCATCGGCGCTTAGGACAAAAATTTTTGTTTAAAATGCATGAACAAATATGGGAGTAAAATCACAATACTTTTGTCATTAGTATGGAAACCACTTTATTAGCTCAAGGCAAAATATACCTAAACTCCTTCTACCTACAGAGAAAGATTATTATGACTTTGTTTATCAACAATTTGCTCAAACTTATTTGTGCAAATTTAACAAGTTTTAATTTTCTACTGTCTACCTATGACTATAGCAGAGTTTGAATTTTCTACTGTCTACCTATAACTATAGCAGAGTTTGAATTTTCTACTGTCTACCTATGACTATAGTAGAGTTTAATTTTCTATTGTCTACCTATGACTATAGTAGAGTTTAATTTTCTACTGTCTACCTATGACTATAGCAGAGTTTAAATTTTCTACTGTCTACCTATGACTATAGTAGAGTTTAATTTTCTACTGTCTACCTATGACTATAGTAGAGTTTAATTTTCTACTGTCTACCTATGACTATAGCAGAGTTTAATTTTCTACTGTCTACCTATGACTATAGTAGAAAGCAAAACTGTACAAACCTATTATGTTGCATTTTTGTTTGTTCAAATATTAAACTAATTGCATCTGTCAATGCAGCGTGTTTGTTAGCAGTGATCAGACGAATAGAAGTTAGTTATAATAGTATCTACATGACTAGCAGCCTTTCATAATTTGGTCTGTTTGAACCGATACAAGTTATTCTGTTCGGAGACAACAAACAATTACGACTGTCACCTGCATCATTAACTGCTGCAACTTAGCCTCAGAGTCTATCATTATCTGCTGGATCTGCGCTTCCTTCTGATCATTGAGATGCTTAATCGCTGAGGCTCGGTCTCGGGCAAATTGCTTCTCTAGCTCCTGCTTGAGCGCCCCAGTTTCCTTCCTGAAAATGAGATGCCGTGTTATTTGACTTAACTCATAATACTAACAACCATAGCCTAAATATCTGCCGCATAAAATCAAGAATGTTGGGGAGCATTTAGGAAGCAATCTATATGGGAAACTTAAAGAAACAAGAAACCATTGACAAGTTGCTACAATGTTGCGATTTGACCTTCACCTTTACAGAAAAAGTCGAAGTTTTAAAATGTTACATAATGTTAACAGTTTACTTACAGAAGGGTTGTTAGGTGTCACGGAAAACCTTTAGTCCAAAAAGTATAAAACCTATAAAGATGAGGGGTTGAGGAAAGTGCTAAATGGAGTCTAAGGGTAGAGTTGAGGCTGCTTGCCATAGGAACAACGATAACCATGAGGTATGTTAGGTGTAATGGACCGTATTCTAGTTTCAGTGACCACTCACCTGAGCTTGTCCATCCATGATATTTCCAAGGATTTATTTTGTTGGTCTAGTTCAGACTTCAATTGTAGCTCGTGTTCCCTGACTAGGGAGCTATTCATTGTGTGCAAACTTCTAACTTCGTCCTGTCACAGAAATACCATAGTCTACCGATATAGTTAATAAACAGCCCCTTGCCACTGTAAGACACCATTGGAACAAAAGACTAGAAGCAGCCAAGTTTCATAGTCGACATAGATCTCTACCTGGCTGGTCGTTAGTTGAGAGCTGACAGATCGGAGCTCGCTGTTGGCCGTCTCTAACTGTTGCTTCAGGTTCGAGACTTGCGCTCTTAGATCTATGAGCTCTGTGGTGGCAACTCCGAGATTCTCAGACGAGTCTCCCACCATTCGTTGCAACCTCTCGAGCTGAAGATTATTAAGTATATTGTGGCCAGTTCATAAAAATCTCCATGAGAATCACATGAATTGTATCTATCAATATCTGCTAGTCACACATATTTCCCATAAGCTTTACGCTATAGGACTTTACGCTATATGACTTTACGCTATAGGACTCTACGCTATAGGACTCTACGCTATAGGACTCTACACTATATGACTTTACGCTATAGGACTCTACGCTATATGACTTTATGCTATAGGACTCTACGCTATAAGTCTCTAAACCAATAAGTATGTTATGTCTGATTAGGCGAGGATAACATCTCTGAAAGACTTTATTTAAAGCAAGTGAGAAATCATAGCTTGCTCTGTCTCTGTGATGTCAATAGTACAAATTAATCTGTACTCCGACAGGCACTTGCTCAACTGGGTTCAGTGAAACGATATAATAATTCATCTGCGAATATAAGAGAGACAAACCCTAATAGGATTAGAGTATTGTTGCTGTCCTATTAGTCGTTATCCGTCAGATGATGCCTTATATTGGCACATCTGTAAGTGTCTATCGCACTGATACAAAAAATTCTCATCTTTAAATATCGATCATGATACACATTTAATAGTTCAAGCCAAACCTACACATTTGATGTTGCAACTTTTCAGAAAGGCATTAACATTTTGAAGGGAAAATCAATTTTTTAATTTATATACAATTATGTTAACTTTTGCATATATTGTGAGAAAAAACTAGGAAAAATACATCAAGCTGCCCAACGTCTACAAATGTAATGGTAATTAATTTAGCTGGAGGAAGTCATTAAATATGCTTAATAAGGGCATTGATTAGTATTTGTCTCTCAACTGAAGCACTAATTAAATTTAAAGAAATTCATAATTATTTCATATATGATGCAATATAACTGACCAAAATCTCAGACAGCTACTCAGTGTGAGATTACTGATAATGAACGAACTATATAAATATACTTTATAAGTATATTTATACGCAACCATAAACAAGCATTTTATATGTAACCATACGCGATGGTTACATATACCATCAGTGAAGTAAAAATCTTAAATTTTGCTATGTTTACTAAAACTCTGGTTATAGCCAATACAAACCAACAGACATGATAGAAAGCAGTGAATAATTCCTACCTCTTTTTCTGAGGTCTCTAGCTTGCTCCTCAATTCTACTATTTCACCATTAAGTGTTGCCTTCAGCTCCTCATTGATTGCCTCAAGGCGGGCCGTTTCATCAGCCAGCCTAGCTTTCAGCGCCTAAAATGCATATGTAACGCGTGTCTATTTTCATGCAGTTTAATATCAAGCACAAAATCCAGCAATCCATTCACAATGACTACATGGTTGAAAAGAAAACAGTTTTATATTTCTGTGAATCCAGCATACATATTCCAATTCAGAGGCTTTTTGATGTTCTTTCTCACGGAGAAGCTTCAGCTCCTGAGAGTGCTGCTGCTCCAACCTCGCTGCTTGCTCAAGCAAATCGCTGCTCGACTTTTTCTTAGCTTCTTCGAGCATTCGCTCCCAGTTAGCAACATCTATTTTATATCTGTCACTCTGTTCCTTCTTCTCAGTTCGCAGAGTTTGCAGCACCTGATGATGACAGGTTGGTGAAACATAAGAGGGTAAACTAATGGTAGGCTGTACTGATTCGGATGGTAACTTCTGTTTACAAACCGCAAAGAATAAAATGACTTCTAACGATCTAATTACAGATGCATCAAAGACAATATCTTTACTGATGGTGACATGATTATATTTTTTTATGGAAATCCTCTAAACTTATTTGTCCCCTATTTAACCTTATAATAAACTATCAACATATTTTGATATTTACAGCCCTATTTTAAAAACTAATTTCATCTAATTATGGAGTGTTGCTTTAATGACTTTGTTTTTTGACTGCTTGATGCCAAATAGCAATTTAAGTTAGACTGACACATTTTCATGTTCACACTCGTCGAGGCTGTATACTACTGTTTTACATTCATCTGTTTGACAATAAGAGACTGCTTAACCACTTCCAATAGCAAGTATAGCCTCACCTGCTCCAGACTCTGCACTTCCAAACTTTTCTGCTCAGCATCGGTACTCGACTTAGACAAGAGAAGGTTCTTTTCTTCTTGCAAAACTCTGAGTTTCCTTGAGACATCAGCCAGCTCATCGCTTATCCTTTGTATCTGCGACTCTTTCTCCGTTTTGTCTGCATTCAACTCGCCGATCAATCCTGAGAAATTTTCAAATCGTAAAGATAGCAGCACCAGCAGTGGAATACTTGTAATTGTTAAAACTGCATGCAATCGATATCTTATTTACCTGACTTTCTAACCAACTGATCGGATTGGTCATCACAGCGCTGCCGAATAACTTGCAGCTCTCTTTCCAACTCTCTGTACTTGTCTATAAGTTTCGCTGACTCCTCTCTCATTGACTCAATCTAGTAATACAGAAGTATGTGATCATCATTATGTGTGTACTGAGGGCGCTACTGATACTGAGGACTCTATTGACACTGAAGACTCTATTGACACTGAAGACTCTTTTGATACTGGAAATCAATATCTTCTTAGAGTCATCTCACCAATGACTCTAAAAAGTTACTACAAAAGGTAGTGAAATAAGCTATGAAACTTAGTGACGTTTCAGAGCTGCAGTCGGTCCAACAACTACATGTATATGACTGCCGCCTAGCCATAAAAAGCTTAAGAGTAATAACATCAGAAGCCACACCAATCTTAGTTTTGACAAAACTACCCTCAGAATGTCTGTCTACTATAAAATTTAGAGTGAACCTATGCAAACATTGTTCTAGATCTAAATGTATATCGTAAAGATTTACATTTTTACCAAGTAATATGATTTTTATGGGTTTACATTTTAATTTTTTTAATGTATTTTTTATTCAGCATCAGTTTTTATAAGCATATATACAAACATTTTTATTTCTCTTACTGAGAAAAATACACACACACTTTAACTCTTTTGATACTGAGAACTCTATTGATACTGAGGACTCGATTGATACTGAGAACTCTATTGATACTGAGGACTCTATTGATACTGAGGACTCGATTGATACTGAGAACTCTATTGATACTGAGGACTCTATTGATACCGAGAACTCTATTGATACTGAGAACTCTATTGATACTGAGGACTCGATTGATACTGAGGACTCGATTGATACTGAGGATTCTATTGATACTGAGGACTCTATTGATACTGAGGACTCTATTGATACTGAGGACTCGATTGACACTGAGGACTCGATTGGTACTGATCACTCTATTGATACTGAGGACTCTATTGATACTGAGGACTCGATTGACACTGAGGACTCGATTGACACTGAGGACTTGATTGATACTGAGGACTCTATTGATACTGAGGACTCTATTGATACTGAGGACTCTTTTGATACTGAGGACTCTATTGATACTGGGGACTCTATTGACACTGAGGACTTTATTGACGCCGAGAACTTTACTGATATTGAGGACTTTATTGATACTGAAGACTCTATTGACACTGAGGACTCTATTGGTAGTGAGGACTCTATTGACACCAAGAACTTTACTGATACTGAGGACTCTATTGATACTGAGGACTCTTTTGATATTGAGGACTCTATTGATACTGAGGATTTTTTGATACTGAAGACTCTTTTGATACCAACGACTCTATTGATACCGAAGACTCTATTGACACTGAGAACTCTATTGACACCAAAAACTTTATTGATACTGAGGACTCTTTTGATACTGAAGACTCTTTTGATACTGAGGAATCTATTGATACTGAGGACTCTATTGTCACTGAGGAATCTTTTGATACTGAGGACTCTATTGGCACTGAGGACTCTATTGACATAGAGGACACTTTGGTGAAGATAAATGATGGTGGTATAATATCAACTCATAACACTGTTTAGAAATGTAGGCAAAGCTAAACTGATATCTTAGCTGCATGGATGGTCAGCAGCTTTACAAAATAAATTTCCAATGATAAGATTGCATCCACCTACAGAGCAAATCGGTTACTGTGCACAGTATAGAGATTTAACCTAATTTTTCAATTTCATGGTTTGCCAATATCTCATGCTAATGATATGCCTCTTACTCTTAGGAGCATTATGCTCTATAACTTTCAATTCATATTTTAAGATTTAGCTGTCAGTTTCATTGAAACACAAACATTCTCATGTGTATATGTCACAGTTTCATATCGTATGTTCAATATTAACAAATTGAATATATAGTTAACACCATTTAAACTTTAGTTCTAACAATTCTTTAGTTAAAATGATTATTTTGAAACAGTTGGCAATATTTACAACAAAGATACCAACATTGTGCTAACTGCAGCTTTAGCAGCTTCTCACCTGCTTAGATAAAGACTCGCGTTCATCAGACAGACTATAGTTTTTAGAGTTGAGAGCATTGATTTCTTTCTTCAACTTATTAACAGTCTCTTCTGTAACGGAGAGGTCATTGAGCAAACCTTCTATTCTCTGTTTGTGTTGCACTTCTTGATAATGATAGTCCTTAGTTAGTTTATCTATTGTGTCCTGCAGCTTGCGCTGTGTGTCGCTGTCTGCCTCTTTACTTCTCTGCTGGAGTAACTCTATTTCTTTCTCATATAGTAATTTTGACTTGGAAAGTTTTTCTATAAAATCCTCTTCCATCACATCTTTAGAAGCCTTCAGTTCGCTAAATGAAACTTCTGCCTTCTCCATGTTGGCCGCATATGTACTTTTCAGTGTTTGCAACTCGTTCGTTAATTCTATTTCTCGTGAACTTGACTGGGATTGTTGCGTTTTTAACAGATTGGATATCTCTAGCTGATGAGAAGTCCTTAAATCATGAAGCGCTTGCTCCTTATCTCTGTCAAATGCTGCTAACATAGTCTCAAATGTTGAAACTTTTTCTGCAAATTCTTTTTGGTAGTGCTGAAGCTCCTCGGTAAGCAGAGAAATTTTCTGATTACTTTCTGTTTGTAGAGATGCTTCATTGTCAGCGCATTCACCTTTGAATGCATCAAAGTCATGTAACAGCCTTTTTTTCTGTTTATCATAGTCTTCTATAATTGACTCTAAAGAAGTTATCCTTTCTCTCAGCTCAGATTCCACTCCTAACGTACATCACATAAAAAATTAGCAAACATCAGCAGCCATAGTAGTACTGAATCTTAATAGCTTATAAAAAGACAATCATCTGTCAGCTATATTTGTAAATAAGTTAGTTGCTAAAATGCATAGCTCAGAGCTGCAGAATCAAGTGAGGCGCTACAATACCACCTTTACTGAGACTGTTCAGATTAAAACTATGTTCAAGAAATCTCTATTTGATTTGAATTCGGGGTATAAAAGACTCATTTCTTTCATTGTACTTTCTACCAACAAATTGCTTTACCAGTGGCATTAGCAATCAGTGCAACTTCTGATTGAAGTTGGTATACTTGATAGCAGTATTCCTGATATCCCTGCTGGTGCATCCTCATATACACTTGACTATCAATTATAGCACATGTCATTCTGTAGAATATCTGTTTTTACAGCCCATTTACATCTATCAAAACTTATAGGCATATTTGTCAATACTTAATGCAGTACAATCTCAGCTGAGTGAGCTCATCACTCAGCTGAGTGATAAGTTGTTAGTGCTGAATAAATAGAATAATAGGAAATGAAGCACTTGAACAGTTGTAATAAAAACATACGCACCAAGCTCTTTGCGAAGTTGTTCCATTTGGTGTTTTGTTCCCTGAAGAAGTTGGGTTTTCTCCTTCTCATGCTGCTTCTGTAGTGATTTTACTATTTGTTCGTGTTCATCATTCTTTGTATTGAGTGCGTATATCACCTATTAATAATAAATAATATTGTGTTCAAATGGCATTTCTGATTACTGTTTATGCTCTTCACTTGTTTTTAACAATCAAAGCTATTTTTAACAACAATATAGTTATTAACGTATGTTTCTCTTTTATTGCATCTCCACATAATGACATTGCATGGTAAAAAGACATCTCTAAAATAAAAAGACAGAATAATGTTGTAATAAAAATGTATGCATAAGTTCAATAAGCAGGTATTTAATCTAAACTTGGTGTTATGCATAGTAATAGTTATAAGTACTCACCTTGGTAAGTTGAGCAATTTTTTTGGACATCTTGAGATGCATGTCATGATCAACCATTCCATCAGTAAAATCCTGTGATAGTCCGCCATATTTTTTGTTATGTTGTTGCTGAGCCATTGGTTTGGCGGTGGCCATAATCAAAGTCCAAAGCACATGTATTATTAAAAAGTGCTGAAACTATAAATCTACAACAAAAAATACCTTCGTGTCATTTTGTGTTTTAACACTTTTACAACTATATATAATCACATCATCATAACTATCTTTTGAAGCATTCCTATTTGGTATCACTAGTAAAATTACATCACATATTTTAATAGCTATTTATAAATATGTATGTATAAAACAAAGCTTTGCAAATTGAGAGCCACTCATTCTACTTAGTAACAATCCATGAGTTATAAGATCTTGTTGTGATTATTACATACAAACTATTGCTAAAGTGACACAATGAAATTGTAATAACTTTTATGTAAACACACTTACTACTCTATCACACATTGTTGGTGTTTGTAGTTAGCCAATCTAAAAGCTTTCATAGCACGATTAATAGCAGGCGTCCTAGAAAATGAATAGCTTATCGCAAACCATACGGTTCTAGACTGAAAGTTAGTCTGTAATTTTAGACTAATTTTTAAAAATTTAGATTTTTACCATTTGTATGACATAACACTGCATTAGCCGAAGCTTGATAGCATTTGCGTACGTACGTATGCAGATGAATACCTCGAAGATATACCTCTAATACCAGATGAATAATCGCGAAATGTCTAGTTTGTCTAATTTATTGATGGTTAAGCAACTAATATCAAAGTATGTATTATAAAACATACAAAAAATTCATGACAATGTCAAAAATAAAGTCATTTATAACTACATTATGCATTAACAAAGCCGTTAAAACCCTTCGATGACTAGCTGTCATAAAAAGAGCATCTCGTCTAAAAACAGGGGCCATCTTAGTTATCACCCCGCAACCAATAACAAGATAAGTCTCACAGAAAAATAAATCTTTACAAAAACAATCATTTATATAATTTTTTTATTTTAAAACAAGAAAATATTTATGGCAAAATCATAAAATTGTTTATGTGCAATTTTAGATAAGTAAAAAACTCAAACCTGAAGAATTTTTTTTCAACTTCAAAAGCGCAAGCTTGCGGTCAGCCGTGCTTCTAAAATCTCTCTGTTAGTAGTTCGAGGTTGGGGTTAGCAAAGGGACCCCGTGTGTTAAGTATTAGGTGAAACTTCTGCTAAGCAAACCATAGAATGATCAAAAGCCGTATTAAAGGATTGGTCGCTGAAAATGAAACATCTATAAAACTACCATATTTTAGAATTTTATAGCAAGGCTTTCACCTACATAGACAATTTTTTCATTTCAGAAGTGTATACGCTAGTCATATCGGAAAGTAAATGAACTTCGGATGTAGCCTCACGGCAAATCAGAAATAAATGACGCAACGTCATTAACTGAACAATAGCCCTGTTATGCATTATATTTTGTCATCGTTGTAATTCTAAAGCGGCATGTTGGGTAGTCGTGAAAGCCAGGCAGCGAAGGCGTGACGAATGTTAGGTGGATAACAGTTTGTGAGATCGTGTCAGATGGCGGCAGTGTTTTGTAGAGTGATGTTGGATAACGTCGATGTGATTGCTAAAGCATATCGGTAGCTCTTGATCAACAACCGGCATTTTGGAGAAATTCCACGAAAGTCGCTCCGCATATTTTGGTAAGGTCTATCTGTTCGATTACTTACAGCACTCACGTGTAGGATGTTTCACTGACGCTGTTTGAAAAAGTGATTTCACTAGAACAGAAATACAGATAAAAAAATATATACTAGTCTTATTACTAGAGTACATTCGTTTAGGTACGCTATCCCACTGTAACTTGGCTGAGATTGCAAGTATCCACACGAACCAAGACATTGTTGCTGCAAATTGTTTTAAACGATCAAATCATTAATGAGCAAGTGATGTTCTTTTTGTTTACTGTAAGTGCAAATGATTGCATGTTAAGTGCTGTATGTATAGCATTCTACATGCATTTGCCTTATTTGCTTATCATACTTTGTCAACTAATAGTTGACTTATGCATAGCTATTATAGTCGAAATATTCACTTGGTTAAATTTTTATTCATAATGCTTTTTTTTCAGCGCATTCTCATCAGTTTCAACTTCAAGGCATGTCTAATCCAGCATGTGCCCCGTTCTTCTACACATCTACATTTGATTGTTCATCAAAGCTAAGCTGTGTGAACCTCATGAAGCCATATACTACTGCTTGTATTTTGGACTATCTCAATGATCAAAGAGCTGAAGAGAACGCATCTGTTCAGATGAATGACCTTCACGTTTCGTCTCCACCGACTACGCTAAATTCTTCTGAGCAATGTAATGGGATGGATTTACCCTCAAAAAAGCGTGTTTCTTTTGCTGACTCGGTAGGCTTAGAGCTTGTGCATATACGACACATGACCGCAGGCAGAGACACTCCCCCTGATCTCGACCCACAAATTTTTATATCACTTGGACAATCTAATGAAAAATCTAGGACGCCATCTCTTCAGCCAGTTTTCTCCCAGCCAATTGCAAACTTCAGCCAGTTTATGCAATCTTTAGAGCGAAACAATGTACAGGTTGAGAGTGTTGTTGTTAAAGACAGCCTTATCATCGGTACAGTTAAAGTGAAGAATTTAGCTTTCTATAAGACAGTATTTGTGCGTGTAACTCGAGATCATTGGAGAAGCTCTTATGATGTAAGTGCCCACTTCGTCAACAATGGCTTGTGCAAACCGGCAGATTTGTCTACGTCTACAGACACCTTCAGCTTTACGATAGATATTCCTCTGAATGAAGTTGCGCAAGTGGGCATCGAATTTGCAGTCTGTTATCGCTGCAATGGACAAGAATTTTGGGATAATAATGGCAATAAAAACTACTGCTTTAAATTGAAAGATGACGATGACTCATCGGTTGGTTGCGAGCAGCCATGGAAACTCCCTCCTGCCAACCAGACCAATTGGACTGAGTTTGCTATTTGGAGAGGTCTCGAATCTAATCACACCCCTTATTGGTGAAACGATTCCATATACCAAATCTCTCATTTGCATTTCTTTTTATCTTGTTCAAATGTCGCTACCATTCGGTTTCTGCGAATATTTATTTTAGAACGATCAAATTTGATGTTTGTTGTATTGTGCTTATAGTTTAGTATTTTCTAATTTCCCTTTTACCAGAACCTGTGCTCATCTCGATGTTTTGTTTTTTGCAGCTTTATCATCTGACATTGTACTTATGCATAGTGCTTTTTACACGATCTGCTTACACAATTATTTCATTGAAATCTCTAAAACTTGAATGCATGTTGTAATTATTGCCTCACATCTAGTTATGAGAATTTTATTTTGTGAAATAAAAATATTTGCCAGTGAAATCATCTGGCGTAAAGTAGTCTAAATTCACATTACAAATAGTAGGCACACTTTGTCCATATCCTGTTCAACTAATGAACACTGAAGGCTGTGAATAACTGAAAATAAAAAACTGGAAGATAATCAGTCAAGGCACAGTTCATAAGAAATTATGAAAAATAGGGGATCGGTACCCCAATAAGGATGTCCACATTTTTGTGATTGCTGTAATGTACAGAGAGCTTTTGCAACAATCTTGTAGGATATGCAAGTTATTAGCTAAGCTACTTAGCTATGGTCTAGGCAAATGAGTACACAATATTCTTAGTGACGGACGTCAGTCCTTGAGTTGGTAGGCATTTCTCATCATCAAATCAAAGTAGGCGTCTTGATCAATAGAAGCGCTGACTCCCGAGTAGTAATTGAGAAATTCTTCTTTAGTAATCTGTAAAATGTATTTACTTTAAAGCAACGGATCACATCTTTGGTTACTTGTTTCTTACGTAAATGGGTAGTGAAACACGATGACTTCTACTTAGTCTTTCAGTTAAATCCTTAAAAATATCACTATTATATGTTACTGCAAGAACTGGTACTTTGTCATTGAGATGCTGTACCGCTGTTGGCTCAGCGTTTCCTATGAAGGTCTAAAAAACAACAGCCTATCAAATAAAAATATCTTGTGAACAATCCGTATGTAGGTATTCAAGAGGTGACACCGTCAAACAGGCAAGCACAACCCCATGCGCAGTGTGCAGGTAATTACATGTATGAGTGTACAATTATTTTCAAATTTGCAAGTCGACTGATTCAATTTCTTATTTTTAACCAAACTGAATAGAAGGTTGAAAAGAAAGACTGATATTTAAACCAGTTGGCATAAATAATAGCTGAATTGTGTTTTATAGTCACAGCTGATGACTGCTTGTGGTTTGTTCTGGGTCTAAAAAGATATGGAGAGAAAATCTGAAAGTAAATGGCCTTCAAAATCTAAAGACACATTTGATAATTGATTCACCGCACAACATAATATAACATCTGCCAATTATGACCATTACCAGTGCGCGTCATGACAACTTTCTGCATAGTATATGCGCATTAATAAGCCATTTTCATTTTCGTGGCGTGAAAAAATGTCTTGTCAGACAGCCGCTAATTTTTTCATCAAGCGACAAAGATTAGGTCTTGAACATAATGACTGGAGTTAGAGAGATAAGAATTTATAGGCGTAAAAACTGTAACATAAAGTTTCACTGCCCGTAATAAATCTTTGCTCCTAGCTAAGCAGTTTCATTGTTGTAATTTTGTATTTTACTAAACCCTTCATTATAATTTAATATTTGTTTAGAAACAAAGGAATTTTGATCATTTGTGAAAAAGACATATGTAACTCCTCATAGCTAGCTGGCTTAGACATCTGAATGTAACGAAATTTGGCAAGTTTTTCAATCATAATAAATAAACAACAGGGTAGTTGTCCTCTTTTGAATATAATATTTGGTGAATAACAGGTTGAAGTTAGTTCAGTTTAGAAGAGAAGATAGACATGGATAAGTTGTTTCTTGTTGAAACTGATTAAATAAGTCTTCATACTTCAATCTAAATGAGAATATAATGTCAGGGGCTCTAACTTTGTATAACTAGATCTGCTCATGCAGTGTCACACTTTATAAATAATGTCTAGTCATACCGAACATAGCTCGGTGTCGTACTGAACATAACTTGATGTCATACTGAACATAGCTCGATGTCATGCTGAACATAGCTTAGGTGTCATACTAAACATAGCTCGGGTGTCATACTAAACATAGCTTGATGTTATACTGAACATAGCTCGGTGTCATACTGAACATAGCTTGGTGTCGTACCGAACATAGCTCGGTGTCGTACTGAACATAGCTCGGTGACATACTGAACATAGCTTGGTGTCATACTGACAATAGCTCGGTGTCATACTGGCAACAGCTCGGTGTCATACTGAACATAGCTCGGTGTCATACTGAACACAGCTCGGTGTCATACTGAACACAGCTCGGTGTCATACTGCACATAGCTCGGTGTCATACTGAACATAGCTCGGTGTCATACTGAACACAGCTCGGTGTCATACTGAACATATCTCGATGTCATACTGAACATATCTCAGTGTTCAATAACTTCGTCTTGAAACAGCACATGTGAACTCGCTCACAATTTATTTCTATTTTCATGTAGCTATGTAATTCTCCTCAAAGTCAAGTTGCATAAAGCTTTTAAAAAAGAATTTAAATCAATCCAGTTTTGTATTTGCTGATAAAATCCAAATACATAAGAAAAGAGAAGCTGAAACTTTCTGATCACGACTGGTATACTCTGTACTTTACTACAACTGTATACTCTGTACCTTATTACTACAACTGTATACTCTGTACCTCACTACAACTGTATACTCTGTACCTCACTACAACTGTATACTCTGTACCTCACTACAACTGTATACTCTGTACCTTACTACAACTGTACACTCTGTACCTCACTACAACTGTATACTCTGTACCTCACTACAACTGTATACTCTGTACCTCACTACAACTGTATACTCTGTACCTCATTACAACTGTACACTCTGTACCTCACTACAACTGTATACTCTGTACTTCACTACAACTGTAGACTCTGTACCTCACTACAACTGTATACTCTGTACCTCATTACAACTGTATACTCTGTACCTTACTACGACTGTATACTCTGTACCTCATTACAACTGTATACTTTGTACCTCATTACAACTGTATAGTCTGCACCTCACTACAACTGACAAACCAAATATTGAAATGTATGAAATGCCGCAAAACTGTCTTTCAGTCATAACATTCACAGAATATAAAATTATGATAGTGGTTTGATGAACACTTCCTTTTTCACTCACAGATAGAAAATCTATTTCGCAACTAATGAAAATGAAAAGATACACTCAACTCAAATAATATGAAGCTCATAAAAGATGACATGTTTATAGATTGGCAGGAATACCAAAACAAAACAACCAAAACAAGATCTCTACAGTTGAATTCAAGTATTTTTACATAATTAATTTGTTTTAGCAATGTTAAGGGTTATGTATTTCAGGAGAAGTTGAGAAGGCAACTCTTGTTCAACTCTTGCAACAGCAGTACATGACATACGCTGATAGCATCTATGTGCTCACATCAATTCTGATTGTAGAATTTCAAATCAGCACTTAGGGTAAAACATGTATGTAACCAAAATAGGTATTTTAAAATTACACAATGCTAGCTTAAATCTTGCTCTCTCTTGAGAACACAACTTCTATATCAAGCCAGATAGTTTAATAAGCATTGCACTGCAACAAAACTTTAATTACTGTGAGGGATTTAAGGCTATAATTTCAGACTGGGTGTAGTGCTTGAGATGTCTGCAGTGAGTATTCTGTTCATGATCTGAGTATTTCATTCGGAGTCTAAAACTTACATCCTATTCGGTGATGTTTGGGATAACTCCAGAACTGAAAACTCTGGAAACATATCATAGAACCGTATGCATGCTAATCCAATTACAAACGTGGGCAATAGAAGTACATTTATAATCTCACCACTCCATCTTTCTCATTAGGGGTGTCAAAACTGTCCAAAAATTCTCGCAAGCACTGATCCTCCGTCCATTCACCATTCAAGTACTTCTTATGATGCTTCACACTGTAGACCCCCTTCAGATCCTCAACTGTCAATTGGCCATCTCCAGTTTTGTCCATTTTCATGAAGGCAGCGTTGATCAGCTTTTTCCGTCGTTCAGACATTGGTGGCTATAGAAGCATACAAGTTGACATGAAAACACTGCCATGCTTTAAGCTTGAGGATTATATTTGTCATTTGTTGAGATGAATAAAAGTCAGCTGGTTTAGCATGAACAAATGATAAATAACAATAATGACGATCAGTAATATTTAAAATTGTAAAGTAACATTTCTTTTCTTAGCTTCTATATGTTGTCTGTAATTATACCATGATCAGTCAGCCATGAGTGGTAGTGATACAGAGATGTGTACATCGGCAATCAATAATGATGCAACATGGTTGCATAACAACTGAAATATCAATATGGCGATGAGGTTATGAAAAGTAGGTGCCAATAGCAACAAAATGCCAAATGCACCGGAATAAAAGTAATTCAAAGTAAGGATAGGATTCTGTAAGAATGGAATGAATAATCTGTTAGATTAGTCAGGGTACAGTACTCTGTATAGTATTAAAACATGACTTGTGGCTCAAATAGTAATATGCGCATAATTGCCTGTTATCTAGGTTAATAAATGATACATTCATTACCTCTTAAAAGTTCTTAGAATAATTTTTGTAAGAATAGACAACAAAAACAGAAATCAGAATGTGAGATCTCAATTTTTCCGGCTATCTATTGAGTAGCAATGCTCTGTTGACGATAGATAAGGTACTTACTCTAAGATTCTTTAAAAATTCGTCAAAGTCTACAGTGCCGCTACCATCTTGATCGAACCTCGCAAACAAATCTTGCACTTCATCCTTCTCTAGCATAAGTCCGTAGTCATGCATGCCTTTAATAAACTCTTTTAAATCTATTGACCTGCTGCCATCGTCATCCATGATACGAAAAGAACTAAAAAGAAACATTTATTAATAACATGGTATGCATTTTTTTAATTTCATCTTTAAATTTTCATTTAAAAACACTTCTCAAACTGGGTATATCATTAACAAAAAAATGGTTCATTTAATTAGTAAAAAACCAGATGAATAACAATTATAAGCTCACCTTTAAAATTATAGAGGCATCAGCTCACAAATAAAAGTTATCCAAAGTCATAAAACTAACAGATACGAACTTGTGGCACAAAAAGGTATCTGAATGCTTCAAAAAAGGATTTTTGAGCAGTTTTTGCTAATACGTCAATATGTGAGTCTACAAAATTTGATGACAGGCAGTCCAAGTTAAGATGCTGGAAAGAGATACCAGTAGAGGTGTTATCAAGGAAAAACATAAATTCAAAAGTATGTCACTTGTTAATCTTTAAAACATCAAATGACAGCAAAAAAATTTACAGGAAAGGTTTTTTAATTTTTCTTTGGCATGTTGTGTGTAGCCCATCAAAATGTAGCAAAAACTAAAAATACAACTTTTCAGAAACTTAAAAATGAGTAATGATGAGAAGGCTCTGTCAGATTACACTCAAGGATGATGCATTACTTAGCTTTAAAATAAGAATTGTTGATTTTGAATAACTACATAAACTAGTGTCCTGTTTATTGATTCATATGGCATTAAAATTTAACGTTTCGCACAGATTTGTAAAGGTTTCTTCTACAAGTATGCATGTTCTACGGTTTGTTTCAATAAATTTTTTTTAATGACGAATTTTTATGTGATATAATTATGTTGAACCATTGTTAAAAACATTATACAAAAAAGTAGAGACTGCTAATTGCACTAATGGTAAAAGTACTAACCGACCAAGGCCTTTGATACCATTAGCTCCGCGAGCTAAACATTGCAATCGCAGTCGTTCTAATGGATCCTTTGCTCCTTTAAGCTGTGCTTCTGCCTTTTTTTTCAATTCACGATTTCCTCTTTGAGTGCAAGCCATTTCTCTACAAAAGTAAAAAAATCACAAAACTCGCAACAATGATGTGGGATGACTATGCTTTACATTATTATACATCCAGTATAATAATACTGTTGACCTTTGATAAACTTAATCCAATTTTTTAAACTTTTCAAAAAACTCTCAATTTCTAAAAATCATGCAAGCACCACTGCATTACTCAAAAGTTAAGTGGCCGACTGATATATATCGATCAGCTTTATGTCGTTTGAACTAGGGAGTGAACCTCAACCAATGGCTAAAAAATTACTATTTGTACTAGGGATCACAATGAGCAGAATTTGTAAAGAGTTACTAATTTAAATTTACTATGTGATTTATACTAACAAGACCAATATTAGTAGTTGCTAAATGCTGTACGTTTCATTTTATATGGATCTGAACTATGCAAACAAGGACAGATTGTTTCAACACTACACAAGCTCGCTACGTTTTTAGGTTTGTTTTTGTTAAAATTACTGAACTCAACAGATAGTACTGTAAAACAATAATTACCAAGTAGATAAAATAGTACAACTAACTGACCACTGTCAAAAGATGCAAAAATTTACCCGGTTCACTGAACAAATAGGTAAAATTGCGAAGATGAGAAACCTGACAGGGTTACTGCGACAACGATGTAAATATCAAGCTACGCTTGCGCAACGGCATTTTTTGCGCTCAATTGAAATACAATTAATTTAACTATGTCTTCTAAATATTGATGTCTATGTCACAACAATAAAGTTTTGCGCAGTTTACTTATCGTTGGCCTGTTTCCTTTATGCTTTAGCAGATAACTCCAACTAGAAAGCATCGAGGCTCTGTACACTACTTTTAGAGAGCTAAGAGCCGTGTAGTTATACGAACGCATTGCTTGCCTCAACTGACCAATATCACGCATAACAAAAGCGTACTAAAGTAACTTTAATCAACACCATTTGTACACAATAATTACATGTAAGTGTTGACTAGTCTGTAAAATTAAGTGAAAGTCAAAGCACCCAAGGGGTTCTACTCTCTTCTATTCATCCCTAAGGGCTAGTCTGAGATGTTATAAATGCACCCTTTCCAATGCCTTACACATGAATAAGAAAATATCTCTCACCACCACATATCAATTGCCTTCTCTTTGCTTATGAATACCTCTTTCCACTGTGTAGCACTCAATGAGACAGGTTTGGTCCTTATACACTGCACCGAGCTAAAAAACGTACCCTTTTTTATGAAAACACTCTAGGGTGTCTGCCCACAAAAAAACACCCCTAAAACGTACTTTTTCGTCGATCCCTTAAGGATAAGAGTTGAGAGTTAAACCCCTGGGCAAAGCACGTACAATGGTCAATGCGTGAGCTTCACGCAATCAAGCAAGCATCGAATACATTCATGTAACATGATACTGCAACTTCTATCAGATTGCACTATCTTATACTTTGAAAAAAATATGTTGCAAGTGATTGTCTACAAGAGTTTGAAAAGTCTTTTATACAAATGTGTTGGTCTGATTTGGCCGATATATATATAATATGTATTTGAGTTTTAATTTTATTACAAAAATACCAGGAATACATCGCTGCGCTTAATAGCCTAATGAGCATTACGCAATAATTTATGAAGTCCATTATCTAATAATTGTAAAGCAGTAAAAATCTGATCAACAATCATTTATTATTAATATTTTCAAGCAAATGCTCAATTGGGATTGAACCCAAGCCAACTACAGTTTATGCACACAGAATAGATGGCGAGTGAGAACCAGCCTTGAATATTTACAAAAGCCATATTGCATATGAGTGATGAAAAAAGCTTTCAATAACCCAAATTCACTTATAAGACACCGCAGGTCTCTACTACATATGAATTCCATTCTCAGCTATGCCAATGATGCCGTACAGGTCACTCCTCCACGTTCCATAAAGAGGTGCTCATACGGCCGAGCCCTCTGACGGTGCTGCAGCTAACTCGAAGTCAGCATCTAAAGAGACCTGGTCTGATGCTGGAGAGTTAATAGAGAGATTCTTACGAGCAGCATCAAGTAGAACATTGTTGAGCCACTTGCTGGTGTTGACAGGGTCTTCTATGACAGCAGGGTAGGCATTGCCTAAAAGGGTAGGCAGCACCTGAGGACACGCCTAATGTCAGTGTGTGAAATTAATATTTTCTCAACAATCATAAAATTGAGAAAATGATCTTTTAAAAATATTCTTGAGCATTCAAAATAACGATTTCGTTATTTAAAATCAATTAAATTTTATTAATTATTTATCAATTAGATGTCAGAGTACAGAGATAATAATATAAAGATAGTCCATGTACAGAGATAATAATATGAAGATAGTCCATGTACAGAGATAATAATATAAAGATAGTCCATGTACAGAGATAATAATATAAAGATAGTCCATGTACAGAGATAATAATATAAAGATAGTCCGTGTACAGAGATAATAATATAAAGATAGTCCATGTACAGAGATAATAATATAAAGATAGTCCATGTACAGAGATAATAATATAAAGATAGTTCATGTACAGAGATAATAATATAAAGATAGTTCATGTACAGAGATAATAATATGAAGATAGTCCATGTACAGAGATAATAATATAAAGATAGTCCATGTACAGAGATAATAATATAAAGATAGTCCATGTACAGAGATAATAATATAAAGATAGTCCGTGTACAGAGATAATAATATAAAGATAGTCCATGTACAGAGATAATAATATAACGATAGTCCGTGTACAGAGATAATAATATAAAGATAGTCCATGTACAGAGATAATAATATAAAGATAGTCCATGTACAGAGATAATAATATAAAGATAGTCCATGTACAGAGATAATAATATAAAGATAGTCCATGTACAGAGATAATAATATAAAGATAGTCCATGTACAGAGATAATAATATAAAGATAGTCCATGTACAGAGATAATAATATAAAGATAGTCCGTGTACAGAGATAATAATATAAAGATAGTCCATGTACAGAGATAATAATATAACGATAGTCCGTGTACAGAGATAATAATATAAAGATAGTCCATGTACAGAGATAATAATATAAAGATAGTCCATGTACAGAGATAATAATATAAAGATAGTACATGTACAGAGATAATAATATAAAGATAGTCCATGTACAGAGATAATAATATAAAGATAGTCCATGTACAGAGATAATAATATAAAGATAGTCCGTGTACAGAGATAATAATATAAAGATAGTCCATGTACAGAGATAATAATATAAAGATAGTCCGTGTACAGAGATAATAATATAAAGATAGTCCGTGTACAGAGATAATAATATAACGATAGTCCATGAACAGAGATAATAATATAAAGATAGTTCATGTACAGAGATAATAATATAAAGATAGTCCGTGTACAGAGATAATAATATAAAGATAGTCCATGTACAGAGATAATAATATAAAGATAGTCCGTGTACAGAGATAATAATATAAAGATAGTCCATGTACAGAGATAATAATATAAAGATAGTCCGTGTACAGAGATAATAATATAAAGATAGTCCATGTACAGAGATAATAATATAAAGATAGTCCATGTACAGAGATAATAATATAAAGATAGTCCGTGTACAGAGATAATAATATAAAGATAGTCCATGTACAGAGATAATAATATAAAGATAGTCCATGTACAGAGATAATAATATAAAGATAGTCCATGTACAGAGATAATAATATAAAGATAGTCCATGTACAGAGATAATAATATAAAGATAGTTCATGTACAGAGATAATAATATAAAGATAGTCCGTGTACAGAGATAATAATATGAAGATAGTCCGTGTACAGAGATAATAATATAAAGATAGTCCATGTACAGAGATAATAATATAAAGATAGTCCATGTACAGAGATAATAATATAAAGATAGTCCGTGTACAGAGATAATAATATAAAGATAGTACATGTACAGAGATAATAATATAAAGATAGTTCATGTACAGAGATAATAATATAAAGATAGTCCGTGTACAGAGATAATAATATAAAGATAGTCCGTGTACAGATATAATAATATAAAGATAGTCCATGTACAGAGATAATAATATAAAGATAGTCCATGTACAGAGATAATAATATAAAGATAGTCCATGTACAGAGATAATAATATAAAGATAGTCCATGTACAGAGATAATAATATAAAGATAGTCCGTGTACAGAGATAATAATATAAAGATAGTCCGTGTACAGAGATAATAATATAAAGATAGTCCGTGTACAGAGATAATAATATAAAGATAGTCCATGTACAGAGATAATAATATAAAGATAGTCCGTGTACAGAGGTAATAATATAAAGATAGTCCATGTACAGAGATAATAATATAAAGATAGTCCATGTACAGAGATAATAATATAAAGATAGTCCGTGTACAGAGATAATAATATAAAGATAGTCCATGTACAGAGATAATAATATAAAGATAGTCCATGTACAGAGATAATAATATAAAGATAGTCCATGTACAGAGATAATAATATAAAGATAGTCCATGTACAGAGATAATAATATAAAGATAGTTCATGTACAGAGATAATAATATAAAGATAGTCCGTGTACAGAGATAATAATATGAAGATAGTCCATGTACAGAGATAATAATATAAAGATAGTCCGTGTACAGAGATAATAATATAAAGATAGTCCATGTACAGAGATAATAATATAAAGATAGTCCGTGTACAGAGATAATAATATAAAGATAGTCCGTGTACAGAGATAATAATATAAAGATAGTCCATGTACAGAGATAATAATATAAAGATAGTCCGTGTACAGAGATAATAATATAAAGATAGTCCGTGTACAGAGATAATAATATAAAGATAGTCCGTGTACAGAGATAATAATATAAAGATAGTCCGTGTACAGAGATAATAATATAAAGATAGTCCATGTACAGAGATAATAATATAAAGATAGTCCATGTACAGAGATAATAATATAAAGATAGTCCGTGTACAGAGATAATAATATAAAGATAGTACATGTACAGAGATAATAATATAAAGATAGTACATGTACAGAGATAATAATATAAAGATAGTACATGTACAGAGATAATAATATAAAGATAGTCCATGTACAGAGATAATAATATAAAGATAGTCCATGTACAGAGATAATAATCCCATGACCAAACACGAGCAAAGCGATTGTTTGGGAGATTTATAATAAATGCATATGTGCACACAACTCACGAAAATTACTCATAAACGGCCGTCGCAAACCCTTGTACTGAAATCTCATCAACAAATTTAACCATTTTTCAATGAAGTCATGTAAATATAATAACGACATAAAACACATATAAACCTATTTAAATATGTTACCAAGTCTTTATTATTTGTAGAAAATTTCCTAAACCTTACCCATCTGATCGGATTATAGATAAATAGACAGTTTAATTTGGCCTAAAATCATTATTAAAACTTGCCAAGCCTTATTTTTATCAAAATTAAGACCGGCAAATGAAACGGCGAGCGACAGAGAAGAGAACCCTAAGTCATGCGCATTTCACGAAAAAAAACCGTGCACATTTCACCAGTCTATAGCATTGTCGAAATGCCGAAGGTTTCTGTAATTTACAGAGAAGTACTAAAATATAATCGTTTCTTTTTTGCCGATTTCAAAGTAACTGACATTTTGGACATTTATGAGTACTTTGGTATTCCAACTGATGTCCAAAGCAGTGAAAGTAAAGGAAATGACGATGACATTTTTTAACGATTCTTATGAGATTATTACAATATTTAATTATAAGAATAATTATTCGATTTTATAAGATTTAATTATAAGAATGATTATTCACTTTTATAGGATTTAATTATAAGAATAAGCATTCGAATTTACAAGATCGAAGTATATAGTGATCGATGTTGGGCAATATGTAACCGTTATTATTTTTTCTAAATAGTTTTGTTAAATAGATTTTCTAAAAATCTATATACCTATCACAACAGCTTGATATTGTTAGCTATGACGTTTTGAAATGTAAACAAAATTGTGCATTGTTTTTCTATTATTACTGTATTAATAATATTGGTTATTCTAATAATATCAGTGCATTTTACTTCTAATATTGCATTTCTCCTATTGCGGGGGAGAGATATAAACATATAATCTTTTCCTTTCATTATTGCTGTTTGGTGTACATAATAACACTCACACCCAGTACATTACAGCTACCATTGCAGTTATCCTATTGCACTGCAGTGCCATTTGACTGGTAATATTGCATTTCTCAACCATCAGTACACTTTCTCTTTTACAATATCACTTTGGTCGTGGGCTGTATGACAGGGGAATTTCTAGTATAAAGATAGTACATGTACAGAGATAATAATATAAAAATAGTCGATGTACAGAGATAATAATATAAAGATAGTCCGTGTACAGAGATAATAATATAAAGATAGTCCATGTACAGAGATAATAATATAAAGATAGTCCATGTACAGAGATAATAATATAACGATAGTCCGTGTACAGATATAATAATATAAAGATAGTCCGTGTACAGAGATAATAATATAAAGATAGTCCATGTACAGAGATAATAATATAAAAATAGTTTGTGTACAGAGATAATAATATAAAGATAGTCCGTGTACAGAGATAATAATATAAAGATAGTCCGTGTACAGAGATAATAATATAAAGATAGTCCATGTACAGAGATAATAATATAAAGATAGTCCATGTACAGAGATAATAATATAAAGATAGTCCGTGTACAGAGATAATAATATAAAAATAGTCCGTGTACAGAGATAATAATATAAAGATAGTCCGTGTACAGAGATAATAATATAAAGATAGTCCATGTACAGAGATAATAATATAAAGATAGTCCGTGTACAGAGATAATAATATAAAGATAGTCCGTGTACAGAGATAATAATATAAAGATAGTCCATGTACAGAGATAATAATATAAAGATAGTCCATGTACAGAGATAATAATATAAAGATAGTTCATGTACAGAGATAATAATATAAAGATAGTCCATGTACAGAGATAATAATATAAAGATAGTCCATGTACAGAGATAATAATATAAAGATAGTTCATGTACAGAGATAATAATATAAAGATAGTCCATGTACAGAGATAATAATATAAAGATAGTCCATGTACAGAGATAATAATATAAAGATAGTCCATGTACAGAGATAATAATATAAAGATAGTCCATGTACAGAGATAATAATATAAAGATAGTCCGTGTACAGAGATAATAATATAAAGATAGTCCATGTACAGAGATAATAATATAAAGATAGTCCGTGTACAGAGATAATAATATAAAGATAGTCCATGTACAGAGATAATAATATAAAGATAGTCCATGTACAGAGATAATAATATGAAGATAGTCCATGTACAGAGATAATAATATAAAGATAGTCCATGTACAGAGATAATAATATAAAGATAGTCCGTGTACAGAGATAATAATATAAAGATAGTCCATGTACAGAGATAATAATATAAAGATAGTCCATGTACAGAGATAATAATATGAAGATAGTCCATGTACAGAGATAATAATATAAAGATAGTCCATGTACAGAGATAATAATATAAAGATAGTCCATGTACAGAAATAATAACATAAGTAAACCAATTCCTAATATATTTAGATTACCTTTCAATTCAAGGACAATCCGCCGTCGGTTCTCTGGATATTGAACGGGCAACATGTATTGACTAGTGTAGCTCTCTGTGTAGTCGGTATATCTTGGAACAAGAACTTTAAAAAGTTTTTGTACCAAATCTTTTTCCTACAAAGCGATATTTATAGCTATGCTAATTTTATGGGGTATGACTAATCCTTTCTACAAACAAACCTAAAGTCGTATATTCAAAGACTAGCTATGAAAATATAAGATAAAGACCCAAAAGAGTAAACATTTCCTTAGAATGTCAGGTTTCAAACACAGTCAAACCTTGAATTACTGCTTGAGCATAAAAACTTAAATAATGACATAAAAATGAGAAATATTTAACTCACTTTTAAAAACATTGCAGTTTTCTAAATCAGTACATCAATGTATATATACATTTCTTCTTCGCATAGCTTGACTTTTTCGCAATTTAATAATATTAAACAGTCCTACATACCTTCCTTTTCTAGTTTCTAAGATACCAACAAAACTAACGCGCGATTAATATATTGGGGCAAAAACACGGCAAAGCTTTCCTTAGGACTAAAGCAATAGACAAACACAAGCAAATATCCCCAGAGAATTTTTTGAAAACACCCAAAGCTCTTTAGTAGCTATCTTGGATCTCTAGTAGCTATCATGGAGCTCTCTAGCAGCTACCATGGAGCTCTAGTAGCTATTATGGAGCTCTCTAGTAGCTATCATGGAGCTCTGTAGTAGCTATCATGGAGCTCTCTAGTAGCTATCATGGAGCTCTCTAGTAGCTATCATGGAGCTCTCTAGTAGCTATCATGGAGCTCTCTAGTAGCTATCATGGAGCTCTCTAGTAGCTATCATGGAGCTCTCTAGTAGCTATCATGGAGCTCTCTAGTAGCTATCTTGGATTTCTAGTAGCTATCATGGAGCTCTCTAGCAGCTATCATGGAGCTCTAGTAGCTATCATGGAGCTCTCTAGTAGCTATTATGGAGCTCTCTAGTAGCTATCATGAAGCTCTCTAGTAGCTATCATGGAGCTCTCTAGTAGCTATCATGGAGCTCTCTAGTAGCTATCATGGAGCTCTCTAGTAGCTATCATGGAGCTCTCTAGTAGCTATCATGAAGCTCTCTAGTAGCTATCATGGAGCTCTCTAGTAGCTATCACGGAGCTCTCTCGTAGCTATCACGGATCTCTAGTAGCTATCATAGAAAAGTAAGTGAAATAAATGCAAAGAAAACAAAGGCTAAAATGAGAGAAAATGTAACAAATCTCAAGTTGAAAAATGAAAAATAAGTTACATTACTTTAAAGTTCATGTAGTATAAAGTAACCTAAGCCAGTATCTTTATCAATACCTCTACCTACACCCTATGTGATTCCTGTATCACCGAGGCTACACCTCCGTTCGGCTGTTTTTCACATTGAGGCAAAGAGGCGATAAAAACTCTACATTAATTATTACCTTGTTATTTTCCTACATATAATTTGGTCTTCAGCATAGTTTTATATAATGTGTTTGTTTAATGTTAAATATAACCACCTGAAGTAGTTACTGTAAAGTTTTAGAGCTATGGAACAATTTATAAATGAAACACATTTCCAACAAGTGATGGCTTGGATAGAAAAAAATCCTTGAGCATTAATTTAAGATTTGACTGTTGGGATTCGACTGCTACGATACATGGAAAAATACAAATGCACATGCGGTACAATACATGAAATTAATAAGATGGTCTTTTCTTCAACTAAACAAACAACTTCAGTACTTTAAAGCAATATTATAACAATATCTTGCAAGCTGCACCTGTAGCCAATGGTTCGCTATCGCCATAGTTTCCTCATGCTCAGGCCCATGTTTGCATGCCTGCTGTATTAACTGCAAGAGAAAACATCAATGCTCAGTTGACTTTAGCAACTTACATAATAAATACCGCTAATCTGATGAAAGGGTGTTGACTATAAAGAACTTTACATTTTATGTAAGGCTAAGTCAAACATAATCAATCTCTTCTCTATATAACACTTCTGGCAAGAACAAACAATTTAGACAAGCAGATAAAAAAGCACTGGTAAATAATCTGATTGCTCTTTAGTTTGTTGAAAGCCCTAAAGGTTTAGAAAAGCAAAAGCGCCATACAAAAGAAAGACTAATAATCAGTTCATTATTTATTATCATGGCTCAAAAGCGAGTCACATAGATAACGGTTCATATCGATAACGGCAAGCAGCATGAAACAGCAATAATCACGAGTGTTCAACCCCTAATTAAGGTGAACATGACTATGATTTATTTAAAAAAAAGAACTACACACCAGTTCCACATAGCCACGAGACTCATCAAGCACTCTGTAAGATCCTTCAAGTCTTTCATGTCGAATCAGTTTAGTAACAGTGCTACGAAGCTTCAACATGCGCCCCTCTGGGCCACTCCCCATACCTAATACACCCGACAGCTTCCGTGCCCTGTCAGCGACTGGGATACGCAGTCTGTTCATGTTGACTTGAGCTATAACAAATCGGCAGATACATTTTCCTAAAAGTCAGTTTGTCAATCAGGCTAATAAACAGGCAGTCTAACTTGATTATTGGTACCTAAGTGTTGTTAATTTTATTGCCCACATCTGTTGGCAAATAAATCTTATGCTGCTCATCGACACTACATGCCAATAACTCCATAAATGACCAATAATTTTTTTAAACCCATGATTGCTTTGTATATCGTACTTTTAGTTTGTTTGCCAGCGAGATATCTTTGAGGTAGCTGACATGCGCACCTCTAAATCAGTATCAAGCTTGTTGTTGTGGGCTACAAATGCTCCAAAATAGTTGAACTGTTCACTATAGAAGGTTGTCTCCTGTTTATCTTTATTTCATAGCCTGTTTTCAGTGACCCTGCTTGGAGTTCGTATAGCAGTCCAATTTTTATGATGTTTACGTTTAGTCTTAATTGTCCAAATGATGATGTTCCGCTGCCAAGCATAAGAATGCCATTAACAGCTTCATTTAACTCTAAATAATTTACCATTTAATTGGAAAAAGGTTACTCTATGCTGTATGCTATTTTTGAAAGAACATAATTTTTTTCATTTAGAAAAAATTTTAAATGTCAGGCGGTTGAATAATGTATTCTTTTCCTTATCAACAATGTTAGGTTATTCAGTGAAGCTTAGCTGATCAGGTTAGTTTACGTTTGGCTCCAAAAAGCTTTCAGACTTCTGATGGAAACCTTTCGTGCTATTCATATCTAAAAGTTCTTGAGTCTACCTGCCTTCTTCTGCCGCCACTGTTTTTTAGTGACAAAATTATTTTAAAGTCGTAAATGGTGCCTCAAACTTGATTTGATAGACCTGGTGTTACGGTTCAATATTTCAGCTTTAAGCCAGATTTCCTGTCTTAATTACTTGGCTGAGTTCAGCAGCACTTTAACCAAACAAGCCTGCATACTTTCTTTTAGCAAAGACTAAGTTATCTCTAGATGCTTTATACAAGGTTGACTTAAACGCTAACCATTTTCTCTCTACTAAAGCTGAATGAGTATGCATCTTTTCATGTATAGTTTTCTAGTGTGTTCCAGATTGAATCACACACTATGTTAGGAATGTTCAGCTTCTTCGTACCCTATCAGTTTTACACATGAGTGTTCTAATTTTGAGCCTAGTCTTGGTAAGATTATGATATGGCGAGTACAGTAGTTGGCGCCGCTAATGGCGCTTTTGTCACATCACATATACATGTATTATGCTGGTGATGATGAAGTCAACTAGATGCCACTGTTTTGACCTCAGGTAAGTGCATAAATGTGTGATATTGAAAGTTTTATAAGCAACCAGCCAACTCATTTAACATACTAAGTCTAACATGACCTGCATGATCCATCTTATAGCCTTGTACAGTTTTTCATTAATTACTGCCTGTTAGCAGCCTGAGTACAACGGTGTTTTAGGCTGCCAGTAAAATTATCAATTATAATTTGCAAGCAAAATTGTACCATTTTATCAGTTAACACGATTTTGGGCGAATACATGAAACTGATGCTTACTCTTGTTGCTGTTCTGATGTGTTAAGTTGTATTAACAATTAACACAAGCTAGGTTCAACGCTACGCTAGGTATTTAACAGTCAGTGAAGGCAAAAGCGATAGCCATGACTGCATACAACACATTGGATAACTTGCAACCGATTATTTCGTGCCGTTTTGCGTGCTTACGGTACAAAACACGCTACAAAATTCAATCTGAAGGTCACAAATTACAAACTCATGTGGTATTTTAGCTACACATTCGTAGAACTGTGGTACATCTATTACGTTGAAATACTTACTGTATCGCAACTTCCGAAGTTGTAATCACGACTTGTTTTGGAGTCTAACAGTTGCTAGAGAGACGAATAAATATATCCGTTTCCGCTTTAACGCCTATGCTCTGGAAATTCGTTATATGATTATCATCGATAACACCTCTTCAAATTAAAATTATTCTCCGCAACGAAATACACAATCTATCAGTTTGATAATAGAGCACTAAACAATGCCACCTAAAGGAAAGAAAAAAGGAAAAAAGAAAGGCAAAAAATCTGGAGGTGCTAAGCCTGAAAATGGCGTTCCAACAGATCGAGAAGAGTTGCTCCAGAAAGAGTATGCCTTCATTCGTTAAATTATTATAAATGTTGCAACATAACTTTGTGTCACAAAATACTTTAACCAAATCAATGTAAATGTTACGTATGTATGTTACGTAGACACCTCGTTTTAACATTATAAAGAAAATCAGCTCTGATACCTCAGTTGCTTGTAACATTTGAAATAAATTGTAATTCGACATTTATGTTCTGCTATCGCCTAGCAAACTTCGATTATTTTTTCTGTCAGTGCAATGATTATTGTATTGACAATGAATGCTAAATAATTTTATTTATCGTAAATTACAAATGTGTCCCCATTATTCAACTATGATTATTGCATTGTTATTTACTTTCAAAAACATATTATACGTTTTAGATTAGACGCTCTCAACACTGAACTTGCAGGATTGAAAGAAAGATGTGCCGACTTGTATCCTAACAAATATCACAATGTTTAGTAATATTTTAATTTTAAGCATTCTGATTTATGAATATCTATACTGCATAATGGTTAATTGCTCATAAACTTGAAGGACTGCATCGTTGAAACCAGTAAAGTAACCATTTGTAGTTGGCAGCATTTATATGGATGATAACAAACATTTATGCAGGCGCATAAACTAATTTCCAAATATTAACAATAGAATTGACTAAAGCATTGAATTCAGTGTATGAACTTTAATGATAGAAATACTCAGAAAAGCTGTGATTTAGTGGCAATGCAAATTGTTTGTTATCATCTTAACGAATCATAACAGACGTAACCAAAACGAATTTCTCCAACAGGAAGCAGGAAAGATAAGAACCGAAAGCGTAAGTTAATTTAACTCGCAACTAAAATATTTTCTTGTTTCTGATAAATTCCCATATTTAGGCATAGACAGGCTGAAAATATCTTGTCTAACAAGCATGCACTCAACTTTGCAGTTTTACTAATTTTGCAGCATGAATACATGAGCTACATGGAAAAGAAGACACACAAACGACAAACATCAATAGTGACGCTCAGTGATCAGAATGCAAAAGAAATACAAGATATTCGAGACCAAAAAGAGAAGATGCTTGCAGCATATGAGGAGAAGAAAGCCAAACTTAGAGACATAATGTTGGAAAAGGAAGCAGCTTTGGCAAAGTTGAAACAAGAGCTGGATGATTTGGCAGAATATAAGGTTTTAATAAACATAAGAAATTACTTGTTTCATTTCCGACTATTTCCGCATATTGTAAGCCTTAGTATGACCTCGATATAGCAACCTATAAAAAACTGACTACTCTCCCCCATTATTCTATCAATCAGCTCATATCTGACCAATGTTCCCTGTCTTGATGTAGAACCTGCAGAGCCAACAGCTTACCAGAATAACAGAACTGGAAACTGAGGTCACACAAATGAGGTCAACACATACACACGCTATCCAAGATTTGAAAGCTAAATTTCTAGCAGAGAAAAGAACATTCCAGAATGATTCTGATAGCAAGATTAATACAATGACAAGATTGGCTAATACGGTAGGGTATAATTAACTTTAACTGACTCAAGAGTTACAATGCTAGTCGTCATAGTCATTATAGTTGAGGTCTTGTTTCAATTCATCCAGCTAGTTAATGTAATACAGTTGGTAAAATTCATTGTGAATGTGCTAAATGAAAGAAGAATAAGCTTTGTTTAGGTGCTCAAGTAAATTCTAGCTGTCGAATTTATCATTAAAAAAAGATGATTACTTACTAAAATCAAATGTGTAGTAATCCTTTTTTACATCATTTTTAAAACTACGTATATCTGTATATCACCACTGGCTTAATCGATGAATATGTTTCAACAGGAGGCGATGAGGTGTCTAAATGACCACACAACCAAGATTAAATTGGAAAATCGTCGACTTCGACATGTTCTGCTCAATCTTATTCGTAAATCTCGTGCATTAAATGAGCAGAAGATGGAGTTAGAAGAGCAGAAAAAGACACTAGACCGAGAAAAACAGTATGCAGAAGACCTAAAGATCATTCGAAGTACTCGACAACACAAGGTGTACAACGCGTTAGGAATCGAGACAGCTCGTCAGCATGAGGCCATCAGTGAACATTCTTTTAATGATGAGGATGAGCAGTGACAAGCCTGAGTTTTTATGTGAATTTGCCTTATTTTACTAATTGTGCCTTTTTCAGTTTTATCACTTATTACTGTGATGCTACACTATGTAAAAATAAACAATATAAAGGTTGTAGCAATATATTTTCAAATGTGAATCTTGGGAGTTGACCCAAAAAGGTAGCACAATTTTAAAACGCTACAGTAGTTTAAAACAAACCAGCTTTTTTGCATGTATTGATAACGTCCATGTGTTGAAACTCGTCTGGTTTTTCATTCATGAGCCTAACAAGAGCGAGGTTTTCATCACTGCCATACATTAACTGAGTTTGATGAACCAGGATTGTGGCGTGTTCTGGTTTCAAATCCTGTGATGCAATTTCTCCGACCATTAATACGATACCTTTGGACTCTGCCAGCTCGGTGTAATACTGAATAGTAAGACTAAATGGAGCGTATTCGCCATGAGTTTGGTAAGCGATTAGTGGGGTGTAATACCAATCGTCTTCAGAACATTGTCCAAGCATAAACTCATAACCAGACTCTCTTGGAAGGGGATAGATGAATAAAGGAAACTCTTGGCCTTTACTCTTCAACCTTTTGTACTTTTCAACAGGTATTGTGGCAAAGACCGTTCCCTCCTTCTTTGAATAATATTCATTCCAAATTTCCTGTATTTCAGAGGCACTTTTGCCATGTAAAAGCTCAAGTTTGATTATAGAGTCCAAACATCTATTTTGTGGTGATCTCTTGCTAGAACTCTGAACTGGATCATTAACTTTTGAACTAGCTTGCATCCTTGACAAAATTGATGATTGTGTGACATCACTAGATAACTCCTTAGTCTCCACAGACTTATCCCCCTTCGCAGTCTTGTCTCCGTATATTTTCTTTATAGCAGCCTCGTACTCTCTTGGCTTTGTGTGCTTGATCTTTTCGAGCTTATCTTTGTACTTTAGAAAGTATTCATTCTCCTCTAAAGACACAGCCGCAGGTCGATCAAAGGTAGACAGATTTACGATTTGTGCAGCAGTCAATGAATAGCGGGGTGCCGGTGAGATTCCAGATGTGCTTGTAGAACGTAACGCAGATTTTATCAGTTTTCTAGCAAGCATGTCGGAGAGATTAACATTGGCCATGCAATGAACCTAAAAAAATGAAGAAACATTTAATGAATATCAATATACAAATGAAATGTATTATAGAATGAGCATACTAATGATGCAAATGTCATTAATTTGGTGGCTGTAGTATTTGTGTTTTTTATGCAATACATAAATTTTGTTCTTGTTGAAAATGTCCATGCAACCACTATTAATGGCAGCAAACATTGAGCCAAAATTTGTTTTGCTTGAAGCATTGATGAAACGAGCCATATCAATTATTTATAACAATAATATGCCGATGACATAATAATTAGCAGCAGTAAACTAAACATGCTTTTTACAATATTTATCCTGTTATTTATTTCAAATTCCGAGCCATAGCTCAGTTAGTTCTTTACAATAATAGCAAATGAACATTTAGATCGGCAGTCCAAAAAAGCTACAAAAATAAAATGATGCAGATCTCAAATTAAATACTCAAAGCTATTGTGCAACTTTTATGCCCAAGTCAAGCTGTTTTTTCATCGCTTATTTACTCCGAATGTCGATTGTTCGCGGATGACGCTTTACTGTACAATACTAAAGCAAATTCGTTAGTTTTACAAAATGACCTCAATAAACTGCAATCTTGGGCCTGTGATTGGCAGTTGTCTTTCAATTCCTCAAAATGTTCAGTGCTTTCTATGGGAGAAACAAATTCTCAACAGGAATTTTACTTACATAATGTAAGGCTTTAAAATGTAAATTCACATCTTTATCTAGGCATTGAACTTAGTTGTAACCTTAAATGGGATAGACACATAAACAACATAGGGGCCAAAGCCGCTAGACTATTAGGTATGTTGCGCAGAGTGTTAAAAACTGCAGACACAAAAACTATGAGACTTTGATAAGACCTGGACTAGAATATGGATGCCAAGTTTGGGATCTATACCTAAAGGGAGACATAAATAAATTGGAAAAAATGCAAAACAAGGCACTGCGCTTTATATTTAGATTGAGAGGTCAAGTTAGTTTTTCAAAGCTACAGGAAGACACAGACATTGTTTCACTAGCAGGGAGAAGAAGGGAAAAAAGAGTGTCTTTGTTTTGTAGAGTAAAATCTAGTGAGGTTATACGAGATACGTACAATAACGCACCAAAACACTCATATGATACACGCCAACCTTCGGGTCTTTTTGTACCAACAATTAAAACAAACGCACTTTCTAACTATTTTTGGTCTCGTACTATAAAGATATCCGAGGGGAGGTCGTAGGTTGCACTGAATACATATACTTGTGGCTTTAGCATTTTTGTTATATATTAATAGGTAAATATACATGATTATGTATAAAAAATAGCATGAGAAACAAAAGAAACAAAAAAGTTATGACGTATTAATAAATGAGTTCTCACACTTTTTGCCTCATATTGAGAATCTTAGTGAGAAAACTCCATTCTGATTCTGATACTACTACACATCTAAATACGTATATAAGCTGTTTGTAATGTGATCACCACGGCATTTCCATGTCAAAAACATGAAACAATAACAACAGAAAATACGCTGCTTAATCTTTATACGCTATGTTGTTTTATATTTGTTATGTATTACATGTATTTTATTCTGGCCAATTCTAACATAATTATTCTTTTTTGTTTTAGATGTAATACCTGTAGAATGTACAGCCTATTGCAATGCTTACATTATGTCATGCTTGATGCAATGACTTTGTGTTAGACTATGTACATGGACTATTCAAATGTGTTTTGAATTTGAATAAAAGTACCAGTGATCTGTTGCTTACTGAGTGTTTGATAAACATACTACAAGCTATTTCGGCAAACCTGTGACAATAATGGCAGTAAAACTTTCAGACTTGATTAAAACCTATGAAGACGTAGAGAAGAGTGGTGACTTTTCTGAGTGGTGTGACAAGTTAGAGCTTGTAGCTGAACTGCAGAATATTACGGAGTTGAAATCTTTTGTGCCCCTCTTTCTGTCTGGATTGGCATTCACCATTTATAAACAACTGTCAACCGACACTAAAAAGGATTATGCACTGATTAAACAGGAGCTAATGACTGCTTTTGGAGTAAATAACTTTTGCGCATATGGACAACTACAAAGAAGGATATACAAAGAATGAGAAACTGTTGATGTCTACCTGGCAGATTTGCGTAGGCTAGTAGCTCTGATTGAACAAACAGTACCAGAACCCTTGTTGAAGTGTGCTTTTGTAGCTGGGTTACCAATTGATGTAGCTACTAAGATAAAATCCATTTCAGCAGTTGAAAACTTTTCGTTGTCGGAGTTGGCCACAAGAGCAAGAATGATTAGGTCTAGCAATGTTGGAGCACAAGGAGTCTGTGCAATGGGGGTATGTAGGCTCAAAACCTGCTAGACAGATTTGTTCAATTTGTAATGGCAGAGGTCATGGAGCCCACCAGTGTCCATCCAAGGTTGTAAAGAGTGAAAAAAGGCTAATAAAGTGTTACAACTGTCAAGAGCTTGGCAATCACATAGCTAGGAATTGCCCTAAGGCTAAGGGAAACAAGAATGAGGGAGTGTCTGCACCGGATACTCTCCCCGCTACAAGTCACTGAACAAAGAGGTGCTACCATTTATTGATATATATGTAAACAAAGTATCGGCAAGAGCTCTTGTAGATACTGGTTGCGAACAGACTGTGGTTTTAGATGATTTTTGGGTTAAATTGGGTAAAAGGCCTAGCGGTCCTGTTCGAATTGTCAGCATGTTAAACGGTAAAACTACTGAGTGTAAGGGTGAAACTGTTTTAGAAGTCAATGTCACAGGAAATGAAGAGCTTCCTCTGCAGTGCTTGATTGTGCCAGCACTAGTAGGTGGAGCACAAGTGATATTGGGAATAGATGCTATTGCTAAACTCGGTGGAGTTAATGTTGATGTTCACAATGGTGTTAAGTTTGGTGGTGAGGTGCCAGTGATAAGTGTTGGCACAAAACACCAGAGTAGTTTAGAGATCGATGATAAAGATTTCATAGCATGGTTTGATGGTAGTGCATGGTTTTTCAAATGGAAATGGAAAGATGATGAACCGATTCTACAAAATCATTGCTCTGAATACAAGATAAATGATGATGACAGAAAAGTGTTTGATGAAGAAGTGCAATGCTGGATAGATGATGAATGGCTGGAGTTATATGATAACTAGAGATGCCCCGATTCTAATTTCACCAGCCGATTCAGATACCGATTCGATATACCGATTCTTATTGAAAAATAATCCGATTCAGATACCGATTCAGATCTTTTGGGTTGCATAGATAATTGTTAATTTTATAATGCAAATATAAATATAATGCAAAGAAAATATAAATATTCATGTATTATTTGTTTGTATTTATGGAAAAGAGACCTACATGTATATACATTCATATACTGCCATACCGTGCATCTCGTAACGTTCGTGCATCTCGTCCATGGTTCTTTAAATCTGTTATTAATAATGGTAATTACTGTTAGTGGTGCAGCTTTATCTGTGATAATTAAGTCTTTCTTCTACTGCTGAACGAACTGCTGCGCCTGTACTGTTTAGAGCAAATAAATGTTTCGTTTAATTACCGTTAGTGATTCAATTATCTCAGTGAGAGATCTTTATCTTCTATCACTAGCGATGTAGCCAGTAGTACTGAAGGCTCATTTGCCACAGATGACGAGGACAGGCTAAACACCGATAAGCCACTGAGGTTAATTTATGCGATACAAACGATACATCATATAGTCAGGATCAAGAGACAGATGGATAACTTTATGGGTTTATGCATCGGCTGCTCAAATTACTTTCGTAATGCTAGTAAATGGAAACGTTACACCGCATTCATGTTTCTCATGATTGGTCTTTTGTTTGTGATTGGCTGCAATAAATCATATGGCTGTAATTGGGAAATACCGCACTTTGTAATTACGTCCTGACTAAAGCCAAAATATTCCTCAGCTGTGTGGATGTTTATTAGGCTATAGACATGAAATAGATTGTGTGACAGCCTCGGAATTCATTAGGTAAAAAGAAGGAACTTGCAGCTTATGATTTGTTATTAATGTAGCAGGCTAAAATACAGTTTTCTGCTAAATAGTTGGCATGTAAAAAGTATCTGAAGTATTCAATTTTTAAGAAAAGATCGGCCGATACCGATTCAGATACTTAACACCCATATCGGCACCGATACCGATTCCGATATTAGAATCGGGCAACTCTAATGATAACACAGTCCATGGTCATGTAGACGGGATAATTCCATTGATAGCTGCAAAACAACCAAACAAGCCCAATAAGATTCGCCTAGTTATGGATTACCGTGAACTCAACTATATTCACAATAATCCAGGTGTTGAGACTGCAATCTGCCAAGAAAAACTTCGAAATTGGAGGTTAGGGGGAAGCTAAGCATGTCTATTAGATTTTAAGAAGGCTTATCTACAAGTTCATATAGAGCCCAGCCTGAAAAGATTCCAGGCAGTGAGATACAGAGGTAAAACGTATGTAATGACACGCATGAGATTTGGTTTGAATGTTGCTCTCAAGATAATGTCCAAGATCATAGATAAAGTGCTGTCATTGGACGAACAGATTTGCAATGGAACTGATCACTACATTGATGACATTTGGGTTAACGAGGAGGTGGTTCAAGCTGATGTGGGTAGAGCTCACTTACTAAGGTTTGGACTTGTGGCAAAAGACCCATTGACACTATCGGATACTTGTGTGTTGGGTCTTAGAGTAAACAATGCAGAAGATGATCAGTACAACTGGAAGCGAGATGGTGATTTGCCTGTAGTTTCAGAAAACGTTACGAAAAGAGACCTTTTTTCCATTTGTGGCAAACTAGTTGGACATTACCCAGTTGCTGGATGGTTAAGAGTTGCTTGTAGCTATGTAAAGAGATTGACCAATGACATAGACTGGTCTGAAACAGTTCCTAGTTCTGTGAAATCTTTGTTGGATGAAGTATTTCAAAGAGTACAAGAGCAAGACCCAGTGAGAGACAAGTGGGATGTCAAGAAGACCTCTCAGTGTACTGTGTGGTGTGACGCCAGCAACTTGGCTCTCGGAGTGTCCCTGGAGGTAGATGGTTATACTGTTGAGGATGCAGCATGGCTACGTAGAGAGGATGATGGTGCTCATATAAATGTTGCTGAGCTAGAAGCTGCATTGAAAGGAATCAACCTAGCGCTAGCGTGGAAAATGACAAATGTGCAAGTGATCACAGGTTCAGCTACCGTTTATGGGTGGAAAAATTCAGTGATAGAAGATACCAAAAGGCCTAAGGTTACTGGCCTCAGTGAGTTGATCATTCGACGTAGACTTGGAATTATTGGTCAGCTGATTGATGAATACGGGTTAACACTAATGATCACACTTGTTCCATCAGGTGAGAACAAGTCGGATGTCCTAACAAGAGTACCAAAGAAATGGCTACAAGTTGTTGCATGTTCAGGGGTTGTACTTTCTAACACAGATGAGATAGAAGACGTAAAGAAAGTTCATCAAGACACCCACTTTGATGTCAGAAAAACCCTGTACTTGGCATAGAAAATGCTTGGACGAACAATCAAGAAAGACATAGTTGAGCAAGTAGTGAAAACTTGTCTTATGTGTAACAGTGTAGACCCTCATCAAAACAAATGGGATCATGGTCAGCTAAACCTAGCAAATGTATGGGAGCGCCTTGCATCAGATATTACTCATGTGAACGGTCGACCTTATCTGACTATTATTGATAGTGGGCCTAGCAGGCTTTCTCTTTGGTTCAAACTGGCTAGTGAAACATCAGACGTAGTAATCAAACAGTTGAACAATGTGTTTTGAGAACGTGGACCTCTTAAGGAGTTTCTGAGTGACAATGGCCCATGTTTCACAAGCGCTAGAATGAAAGAGTTTCTGCAAAAATGGAGTGTAGAGCAGATCCTCAGCTGTGCCTATAAACCTACTGGAAATGGAATAATTGATAGACATCACCGTACTATAAAAAGAGCAGTCATGAGAACTGGTAAAGGACCTGAAGAAATGGCATATTGGTATAACAATTCACCAAACTCCAATGGTATAGCGCGTGTGGAAGAACTATACAGCTATCGCAGTGACTTAGCAGGGGCGACCAAATTGACACAAATACCACAAAAGCTTAGTGACAATAAAGACTGCAGCCTTAACCCATACAAAGTTGGAGACACTGTTTATGTCAAGCCAGTTAATGCTAGTTGCTTCGATAAATGGAAATGCCGAAAAGTGACCAAGATAAATTCTAGCACTTCAGTTGAAGTCGATGGCACAAATAGGCATGTGTCTGACCTTAGATTGGCTCATCAAGACGAAATTGCCGATGGTATACATGTATCAACTAGGCCAACTAGAGAGTCTAATCAGGTCGAAGTTGAGTTTAGTACTTCAGACATGCTTGATAACAATGCTCAGTTGAATCGAGAGCCTGTTGACTCTGACCTCGACCAAAATAGTGACTTTGAAAACAGACCTGTTCGAGATAGACGTCTTCCTAAGTGGTTATCAAATTTTGTGCTGTAATGGTTGTACAAGTCAATTAATCCTGAGATCTATTAGATTTCATGCTGTATGGTCTTACAACAGTTGGTCTTGAGCAGACCTGCCAACCCAAGAGTGGGGCAATGCGTGAGATTTGGTTTTGGGGCAATTGATGTATCAATGATAGTATATATAAAATTGTGGAAATTGAGGCAAAAATCTCACGCATTTTCATTTTTTCTTTGGGGTGATTGCGTGAGTCTCACGCCCAATGCGTGAGAGTTGGCAGGTATGGTCTTGAGATCAAGAGGGGATGTAGAATGTATTGCCTATTGCCTATGTAGAATGTACAGCCTATTGCAATGCTTACATTACGTCATGCTTGATGCAATGACTTTGTGTTAGACTATGTACATGGACGATTCAGTTGCGTTTTGAATTTGAATAAAAGTACCAGTGATCTGTTGCTTACTGAGTGTTTGATAAACCAATGATATACAGCCCCATTGGGCTGTATATCATTGGATAAACATACCACAATACCAACGCAATCTAACCTACTAACAGAATATTCACGTATCAAACAAACTAGACGAAATAACATAACATTACAAATGACCTTCTACCGGACGATTTAGATTGTACTATTATTAGGATGTTGCGAGTATATAAATTGTTTTCCCGGTCTAGTATTCTATCACGGCAATTACCGTATAGCATTAGAAATGTTTTTGAAAACTCGCTACTAAAGTATTTCCGGCAATTTTCTGGCTGTTTGTTGAGCAAACAACTCCGCAAATTTCGTGAAAGCACCTTAGATGATTACAGTTGGTTCTCCACGCGGTTGTCAATGCTTGTCAAGCCTGAGATCTTTAATACAATTGTATAGTAAAGGGTCGGTGTACGCACAGCAATTCGAGATAACTGGTGCTGTCCTGCGGTTTTGTTTTCATTTTGTTCGCACATGTTTGTGTATTCTGCCTGCTCGTACCTGCTAAATACAAGTAGTTAGCTCTGGCTTTGTAGTAGCACTTCACTTGTATGCGACTAGTTTGTTATTTTTATGTAGCACAAACAGTAACGGAAGACTATCTTAGATTAGATCATCAGCATTGATCAATGGAGGACAAGAAACAACTAGGTTTGATCTTATCACGTTAATATGTCAAATCGATTATGTAGAAAGAACGCATAGCTAGCAAGCTTGGTTAAAATAAAAAAGTCAAATTACGGAGCTATGGAGCAGAAAAGACCTGTTAAATATATAGAAAACACAAATTAGTCAACCATTCAAGTTTTAAGTCTGCACCTATGCCATTAGGTAAACAGGAAAGCAAGTTTTTAATCTATGTCATATTCTTCCATATGGCCGGTTATGTTGGAGAACATGTAATATTTTATTACACGGCATGTAAACAAAAATTCGTCAAGCTTCAATTGAATGGCTTGTGTCAGTAATGTTGACCTACTTCAACTAAGCCTGGAATCAGTCAGACTCGGCTTAAACCAGTTTAAGCTAGATTGAATCCATTTAAAGTTAATTCAAGTGTGATTTGATTATGTTCATCACGGATCTAGTTGGAGGCTAGAAAGGCTTGTTAGCTAGGGATTGCTTTAAATGAGAATAACCCCTTCATCGTTAGCTGTTAACCAATGTGATAGTGGTCAAACAGCAGTGAAAGTAGGGAAGAGACAACATCTCTTCTCTTACTGCTCGTTACTAACATGGTAAAACCTCTACAGCTTTAAAGCTACTATTCAAATAAACTTTGAACAGCACAATACATCATGAAATTGGATAACTTGCTGGCCTGGCGGGGTAGGATTGGTAACAGGTTGGTAAAATTGACTGATAAATGAGCTAGTGAAGTGGTAATACAATAGAAATAGTTCAACAACAAGCTTGATAAACATGAGTTGTTTGTTGGTTTAATTTTGAAAAATAATACAGAAATTTCTGTTTTTGATCATGATTGTTTTTGTATTATGATTATTTTTTTATTTGTTCTGGCTGAATCTGCTTTTGGCTAAAAAAATAACTTAACAAACTTTTTAAAGTGTGAGGTCTGTGAGAGACTGCGGGGAAGGTAGTACATTTGAGCGTAGTCTGCACTTGCTAGTTGCGGGAGACATGGCCACATCAATTATTGGCTTGAAGTCAGTACATTGTAGCCAAGGTTGGCAAGTATCGGATAGCTGTTTTATTAGAGCATTGTGTTATGTCAAGCAACTTCTCATGGTTGCTGCAGAGGTGACCATATCTATGACAATAGCAGCATTGGCTGTTCCTATCTGCCGGCATGGCAGGGAAATATCTTTATATTTGAGATGGAGAAGAAGGAAGTGCATAAACCCGCTGCTAAATGGCAAAGCAAGAGAGACGTATTATGACGCCATGGTACACAAAGTATGAAAGGCTATCTTGAAATGAGCATAAGAATATCAATGAGCAGATGCAATTCATTTGAAACAACATTAAAATATTCCATGTTGTTCTGGTTAGAAACAACAAGAATGTGTGTTTCCAGTTACCCAATGCATAGGTTTGGTTCATTCTATACTAGAATGAGTAACCTATTTGGCTTTTTAGTATGTCTGCATGATAACAGTAGTACAACTGGAGAAACTACCGGTTGTAATAGTTGATTTATAGGTTGCAGAGGAGGGTTATATCTAAAAACGCATGTATGTGGGACACTAGTGTAAATTTTTTTAGAGAGTTGACTTTTTCTGAAAGTTAGTGCAGTCTGTTAAATTTTATGTACTAAGAGATGTGCTTTGTTTTCAGCGATTCTAAGTGTATCTGATAAGACTGGCATTGTGGACCTTGCTAGGTGTCTGGCAAAGATTGGGCTAGAATTGATAGCATCAGGTGGAACTGCCAAAGCATTACGGGATGCAGAGGTTCCTGTCAGGTAGTAATCTTACATTGTCTTATGTTTCTTCTAGTTGATTGCCTTGCTGTTTGAAAGCATTAAATTCTTCATTGTTGTGAAATAATATGTGTTTTGTTGATATCCGTATATATGCTATACAATGCCATATTATCGCTTCGCAATCATGCCTTCCAAGGTAGCTTCTCACATTTATTTGCTGAATTTATAATTTTTTTGAAATAGTACTTATGAAAGTCTTTAATAAGATTCAAGAAACTGCTACCATCGCACTGCGATCAATTACGAAATAGTTTTGGCCTTATATTTGCAAGCAGACGATAGGAAGTTGTGGTTCTACATACAGTAAATGGATTGTTCTTTGATTGAGGTCATCTTTGCTCTGATTATATTTGCCCTTTGGTCATTTTTTATGAATGTTAAGATTTATATAATATCTCATACAAGAGGTGCCTTCTTTCTATTCTGACTCTCCGACATATATCATATGCAATAATAATAATTTATCTTACTGAAATATAATACAATTGTAGCATTTATTGTATGTTCTCAGAATTTTTACAGATTTTAACTTTATATATTATAAAACTGCTCGATGTAAAGTGCTTTGATAAGAATATTCCATTTCTAACTACATGTATTTATTATTTTCAAATTTGAAAAACTACCTCTGGCCTCAAAAGAGGTAAACAATAACGGGCTGGTGATATTGTTGCTATGACATAACAGCAGTTATTAGTCATGTGATTCCCAGTATTGGCGCACTTGTAAGTACAGACATCATCTAATACAGTAAAGTTCTACTTGGATGAAGGTTTTTAAGTTCTATTTATTCTGTTCATTTTGATCGCTGAACTGCTGTTTTTAACGATGAAAGATGCTAAATGGTGGATTGATAAAACATGTTTACTAATTTAAAAAAATTAAAATATCAATTTTTAATTTATATATTAGAACAATTATAATACACCTATGTTTTTTGCATTATGGTGCGTACTGATTGAATAATATAATTTTGTTCATAGCTACATAAATTTATGAATTAAAATAAACTATAATTTTAATTTGAATAGAGGGGTTGAAGCACAGCAAGTCATAGGTAGTTGGGCAAATAATATGGCAAAAATTACTACAATTATGTATCATCACTGCATATTTATCAGTTATGCATATTACTCCAGGAATTCACATCCAAATTTACGTCGATTTAGAATCACTTTAATATAAATTTTTTATAACTGCGATTTGAAATTTAGGAAAATACTTGGCCCACTCTTGAAGTGATTTGTCGCGTGCACCATTCAAAGTTTTGCAAATCATTACAGTTTTGTGGACGGATATGAAAAGAGTGGTAAAATTAAAACATACTTGAAAAACTATAAAGTAATAAAACATATAAAAGCTAACGTAGTTTAGACTTGACCTAGTCTAGGTTGGCGTATTTTAATCACCTCCTTGACTTCACAACTTTTGCATTGGGGACCTTGCACTTCAGTTACTGTGTCCCGACAGCAAATTAGCAATAAAAACCTTTTTTTGTTGAATATTATCTTTTTATTAATTTAGTTTTTTGTGTATAACTCAAGTATTTACATTTAGTTTTTACATAGTTTTATATGCCTTTTTAGTGTTTCATATAATTCCCTGAAATATTTATAAATAAGCTTTTGAGTTTTGGAAAAAATCAAATTAAGTAAATGTCTAATTATAGAGATATTTTCTTCTACACACGATGGATTTAACATATGAAGAAAATGTGCTAACAGATTAAACTTGGATGTCAAGGTTTGGTTATTTGCTTTTCGGCATCTCATAATTCATATACACGGTGCCATGTATATATATGATACATAAATATATGATGATTTGAGAATGACATCCACCTTCAAGCATATTCTGTAAAATTATGTTGTTTCATCTAGGGATGTCGCGGATGTTACAAAGGCTCCTGAAATGCTTGGAGGCCGGGTAAAGACACTGCATCCAGCTGTGCATGGAGGAATACTGGCTCGAGACATCCCAACTGACCATGCTGACATGGATGCTCGTAATTTCCAATATGTAAAGTACGGCATTTTATCTACTTTCTTTCATTTCTTTTATTTAGACTGTACTGGTTGAAGTAATAATGCATTTTCTCACTTCTATAGGGTTGTGGTATGTAATTTATACCCATTCACAAAGACTGTGGCTGCTGAAGATGTTACAATAGCAAAGGCGGTAGAGAATGTGGACATAGGTGGCGTCACCCTTCTTCGCGCTGCTGCTAAGAATCATGCTAGGGTAACAGTTCTCTGTGATCCTGCTGATTATTGCAAGTAAGGTATACATTATTTAGAGTATTATTTTGTAGTTAGCAGGTATATAAATTCTTCAGTCAGGTATATGAAGGCTTTAGTCAGGTATGTGAATGCTTTAGTCAGGTATATGAATGCTTTAGTCAGGTGTATGAATGTTTCAGTCAGATGTATGCAGGATTTAGTCAGGTATATGAATGCTTTAGTCAGGTATATGAAGGCTTTAGTCAGGTATGTGAATGCTTCAGTCAGGTGTATGAATGCTTTATTCAGGTATGTGAATGCTTTATTCAGGTATGTGAATGCTTTAGTCAGGTATGTGAATGCTTCAGCCAGGTGTATGAATGCTTTATTCAGGTATATGAATGCTTTAGTCAGGTATGTGAATGCTTTAGTCAGGTATGTGAATGCTTTAGTCAGGTATATGAATGCTTTAGTCAGGTATGTGAATGCTTTAGTCAGGTATGTGAATGCTTTAGTCAGGTATATGAATGCTTTAGTCAGGTATGTGAATGCTTTAGTCAGGTATGTGAATGCTTTAGTCAGGTATGCGAATGCTTTAGTCAGGTATATGAATGCTTTAGTCAGGTATATGAATGCTTTAGTCAGGTATGTGAATGCTTTAGTCAGGTATATGAATGCTTTAGTCAGGTATGTGAATGCTTTAGTCAGGTATATGAATGCTTCAGTCAGGTATATGAATGCTTGCCATCAAGGATTGCCTATATTCATCAAATACAGGTAGTATACATACATGTATTTAAGTTTTTGTAGTGTTTATGGTGGAGTTTGCTCTGTTATTAGCTATTAGAATGACTTCTATGGCATTGGATGTTGATTAAATATAACCGTATTAGCAGTTTAATTCATTCGCGACGGCGTTCAAACTACCATGGTTGCCTTTTATCCTAAACACACTGAGTCAAAAAACTGCCAGCATGCAATGCCAGTGTCACTAATGTTGGCTGTGCGTTGGACTTGTAGAGTAACAAATGAGCTTCAAGTCTCCAACAACCTTGATACTTCACTGGAAACCCGTGAGAAGTTGGCACTTAAAGCATTCACTCACACTGCTGAGTACGACGCTGCCATAGCTCAATATCTGCGCTTGCAGTATGCTGCCGATGAAGCTGTTTTGTCATTGAGATATGGCATGAATCCTCACCAAAAACCTGCTCAGTTGTACACTATTGGGGAGAAGCTGCCATTGACAGGTGATCCTATTAGTGATATTTAGACATTTGGACAGCTGACCCGATATGCTAATAGAGGTATCCACTTTTAGTTGTTAGCTCTTACCCTAATAAAACTACCGTAAAACTTTTATTTGAACACCTTCTATTTTCAACACTTCTTCTATTGTGGGGTTGCATTAGAGGGGATGTTCAAAAAGACTAATTCATCAGAATTTTGGGAAGATTATTTGACCCTTTTACAGACGGGGCGATGCTAATGGCGCTTATATTTTGCCTCCTTGGGTCGGAGCCACATTAATCCCGTCATCCTCATCATTTTTGTCGAACTGTTCTAAACTGTTTTTCATATGCGTCACAGTATTACACCGGGTTAAACAAGGAACTACATTGAATAAAACTGATGCAATTATTTATTTCGTTGATGTCATAGTAAAAGTTTTAAAGAAAAACCGTAAAGCTTTGGTGTTAGAAATTGGACTTTGACGCGCCATAATAATGGCTCCTATTATGTTGTTCCTGAAGAGTATTTTCATCGTTCATCAAAACGCTTCAACTCTTTGCTTCACGTTATAAACCACATTATAGACAAATCTGAAGACAATGGATCGGATTTACATGTAGACCTCTGTGACTTCAAATCCATGTGTAGCTCTGTTGATTGTGACGATCGATCCTCTCAAGTACACTGTCACTAAAATCATGGTAGCACTATGGCAATAACGAAAGAATTAATTGTTATTGATGTAACCGAGTCATTATTAGTACTTTTTTGTGGCCACTTTTCTACTGATCACTTTTTGTTATGGGTTCATAAAGATATAAAATAATGAATGTCAATGTGGTTGTTTAATAGAAATGGCGTTCAATTACAAGGTTGCGCTGTATTTTTCAATCCTTTTCCTATAGTGGCATTCTATTAGAGGTGGTGTTTAAACAGAGGTGGCGTTCAAATAGAGGTTTTATGATATATCAGTTGCAGTAGGGCCTAGGTTCAATTACCAATATATCTTATTCTTTTTACATGAGCAAGCATTATAGCCATATATCATATAAGATATTGATATGTATATGTGTATTACAATTACACAGTAGATACAATCTGGATTTATGGCATTTTCTTTCTGATTCTCTAGTTCTCTGTGGATCTCCTGGTTACATTAACTTATGTGATGCTCTCAATGCTTGGCAGCTGGTAAAGGAGTTGAAGGCAGCTCTAGGAACTGCGGCCGCGGCATCTTTCAAACATGTCAGCCCTGCAGGTCAGTTTTTTTACAGCTGTGTTTAGCCTTGGTGCAACGAGTAGAAATCATAAGTTTATGAATAAGTCTATTGTATACATATGACAAGAATATAGCTTTTCTGTAACCTCTTCCATCAGAACTATCATTACCGTGGTATATGACACTCAGAGAGAGGTGCTTGTAGCTAGCACCTTGCTAACTACAAGGTCTCCCTGGCCGTAATATGATTACGCACCAATTGCATTTGAAATAATATTTTTGATTTTGATATTTAAGAAATTAAAATACCGTCTTTTTTGCAGTTAAAGGCAAACATGAAAATCTAAAATTTTAAAAATGGACTGTGCACCCTTTTATATGGTGCGCTGTGCGTGTCGATTAAGTTCTAAAATCTGCTGTGCGCCTTTGGTAAGATAGAGCATGAAATTGACACTGCGCCGTGAGGTTGGTGAAAACACCGTAATGTTACATTGTTTGATATCAGTCAACTTTGGACAAGTTCAACGTCTGCAGTCCATCAATAAAGATCACTTTCATTCTACCGCAGGTGCTGCTGTTGGCACACCTATGACATCTGGAGAGATGTCACTTTGTATGGTGGCGGACATGGCCGAGGAACTCACCCCTTTGGCAATCGCTTATGCCCGAGCTAGAGGAGCTGATAGGATGAGCTCCTTCGGAGACTTTATAGCGCTTTCTGATACCTGTGACATAGCCACAGCCAAAATAATATCACGGGAGGTATGCGCCATGATGTGCTTCAAATCTTCATTTTCTCTCTTTGTTTTTGTTTTACTGATAGATTCCTTGTGCTGAATTAAAAGGTAGGCCATGCAAGGTTGTCATGCAGACTATTTTGAATACACAGAGTGACAGACCTCATGTTGCTGATTCTAAAGTATTTCCTATATTTTATTTTTGTTATAATTTTTATTTTTACTGTCAAAATTTAATTAGTGAAGTTAAATGCCAATTATGCAATCTTTATTCGATATTTAGAAGCATTTCAATTTTTGTCTGGTTTTCTTTCCGAGTTGTTGCTGCCTTGCTTTATATAGTTGATATGGTTGTTAATGTTTACCAATCACCTGTAAACTTTTATTATGGAGGAACAGATGAGACAAGTTTTCGAGTGTGCTTGTAAGTTGGTAGTGAAAGAACATGGGTCTTCAGCTGTTTTATACCTTAGTTTTACTCTAAGTGAGCATTTCTGTTTGCTATGTTTTTGTGATGATTTGAACCTTACTTTGTATTCTAAACCTTATTTGGTATTGTCAACCTTACTCGGTATTCTGGACCTTATTTGGTACTGCTGACCTTACTTAGTATTGTCGATCTTACTTGGTATTGTCGACCTTACTTGGTATTGTTGACCTTACTTGGTATTGTCGACCTTATTTGGTATTGTCGACCTTACTTGGTATTGTCGACCTTATTTTGTATTGTCGACCTTACATGGTATTGTTGACCTTATTTTGTATTGTTGACCTTACTTAGTATTGTCGACCTTACTTGGTATTGTCGACCTTACTTGGTATTGTCGACCTTACTTGGTATTGTCGACCTTACTTGGTATTGTCGACCTTACTTGGTATAATCGACCTTACTTGGTATTGTCGACCTTACTTGGTATTGTTGACCTTACTTGGTATTGTCGACCTTACTTGGTATTGTTGACCTTACTTGGTATTCTAGACCTTATTTGGTATTTTTGACCTTGGTATTGTCGATCTTACTCGGTAATGTCGACCTTACTTGGTATTCTGGACCTTATTTGGTATTGTTGACCTTACTTGGTATTGTCGACCTTACTTGGTATTGTCGACCTTACTTGGTATTGTCGACCTTACTTGGTATTGTCGACCATACTTGGTATTGTCGACCTTACTTGGTATTGTCGACCTTATTTGGTATTGTTGACCTTACTTGGTATTCTGGACCTTGTTTAGTATTGTCGACCTTACTTGGTATTGTTGGCCTTACTTGGTATTCTGGACCTTATTTAGTATTGTCGGCCTTACTTGGTATTGTCGATCTTACATGGTATTGACAGACCGCAGCTTGAAACCAAATTCAGTGAGAAATCTGTTGATAATCCTTGAACAATCGCGTGTGATTAGCTATGTCAGTGTATTTTCTCTTTAATTAATTCTTGGTAGGCAGCCTTCACCAGTGCTGATTGAGTTCATGTTTAGGTGTCTGATGGAATTATTGCTCCCGGATATGAGCCTGAAGCTTTCGCCATGCTTGAGAAAAAGAAAGGTGGAAAATACTGCATACTGCAGATGGATCCAGATTACAGCCCTCCTCTGACCGAGACACGTACGATCTATGGCCTACAACTCATGCAGAGACGAAATGACTGCATCATAGATGCTGACTTGTTTAGCAATATTGTTAGCAATGATAAGTCGGTGAGTTGAGGTTGTTGCACCGACAGCACTCCATCACATGACTGATGATGTTTTTGTTCATATAATTTGTAGTTTTCATGTCTGTTGACATGTTAGGTAGCCCCAGTTTCGATCTTATAAATTTAGTGTTAAGTGATTAATGAGAAGATATTTTTGTACAAGAACCACAGGTTATTTATTTCTACAGTTACCATAGTTACGTTGTATGGTTGTGTTGTTACAGCTACCAGAGGAAGCGGTCCGAGATCTAATTGTGGCTACGATATCTCTCAAATACACCCAGTCTAACTCCGTATGCTATGCCAAGAATGGCCAAGTAGTGGGCATAGGAGCCGGGCAGCAGTCAAGGATACACTGCACAAGACTGGCCGGTGACAAGGTCGACAACTGGTTAGCCTTCTCAACAGCTTATACTAATATTATGATAGCAAAACTTTACTTCACACCCTCTTCCTTAAGGCTGGTTAACACTATTACCGTATGTCGGTGTTAATCCTACAGTACTTTGGTGATCGTCTGTGATAAAAATGTTCACACTATCACAAACCCATCCACTTTACATCCGCCAAACATTTGCGGCATAGAGTTCTCATTATACAATGCTATTGTGGAAATGATGAAATATTAGTTAAACTGTCATGGAAGAGAATATAGATCAAGCAATCAGCAACAGCCAATCAACATCACTGAAGTGGTGCACATTACACTGATTATCGTGCATGATTGGCGAACTATCAAAATAGTTTGACAGCTACTATCGTTCCCCGATGTATCCGCATTGCCTCGTCGATGTGGTCGGTTTACAGTGCACATAGTCGATAAATAATCGCCAAGAGGACAACACTGACATACGGTGATACAGTGTGAACCAGCCTTTAAAGGTCGACTTGCAACAAATTTCACATTACAGTTATTTGGTATCAAAAGATTCACCATGTCTTACTCTGTTGTGTTGTAGGTGCAAAATATGTGAATTGTGATTACAAGCTCTTAAAAGCTCAAAAACGAAAAGCCGCCGTAGATTGGAATCTCTTTATTTTTCTGACTTAGTCATTACAGTTTGGTTATTGTCTTGTCATGTGATGTTCTCACGTGAATTGAAAGGCCAATAAAAAGCTCAATATAAAACTTATCGTAGCACTAGTTTATGACAAACACTTCGGGTTTTACCGAAGACCCTGTATCAAATATAGATGCTCGCTACTTTACAGTTTTGTTTCGGCTTGATCTAATCGTCAAGTCGTAATCTGATCATGTGACCCAATACTTTGCAAATAATTTTTGCAGCACTTTTCGATTATCACAGGTGACCAACAGGCTCGTCTTGATTATCAGACAATGATATGTACTCCTTCGAGGTAAGGTTAAAAAATTAAATGAATTTTTACGGGAAGTTATAAGATATCAGTGCTAAAAGTGACAGCGTTACAATGATGATAGAACAGACGTGTAAGAACAATAGACATGGTTTTATTGAATGCGTAAAGTATATTTGTGCAAATATTTCGACGAATAAGGTTGCATGAAAATGTAAACAGAAACCATCTCCCACAACTACGTCACACTTGAGCCGTTTTGGAAAGAGAATCCAAACTACGGCGGTCTTTGTGGCGATTAACTGTTCGTTTTTGAGCTTTTAAGAGCTTGAAATCACATTTCCACATATTTTTCACCTACAACACAGCAGAGTAAGACAGGGTGAATCTTTTCATATCAAATAACTGTAATGTGAATTTTGTTGCAAGTCAACCTTTAAGGATTAGCACTATCTGCTGACATTTGAATTAAAAGCATCATCGCTGCCAATGGTTTAATATACACGCAGGTGGTTGAGACAACATCCCAAGGTGCTAGGCATGGAGTTTAAGGCTGGGGTGAAGAGATCGGAAAGGTCTAATGCTATTGATGCGTATGTGACTGGTGCTGTAGGCAAGGACATGGCCATTGAACAGTGGAAAAATTACTTCCATAAGGTTTGTCTGACACCCGTTTAAGTTTACTCGGGGTTCATGACACTGTCACAGCTTACTTATTTATTGCAAGTTCTAGTGTTGATAGTTATGTGATGGGAAAACATCAAAAGAGGTAAAATGTACACATGAGCTGAGTAGTTTTAGGTTTTTGTATAATATTTGTATCTGCATTCATGACACCATATGGTAATATAAAAATTTTTTCTATGAAAACGATTGTTTTGCCCAATAAAAGTATAAAAATATATATAATTTTTATTTTATTGCGCGCTCTGTTTACCCATTCACTACTATTTCCAAATTACTTTCGGGACCCGGTCATTATTGTGTTAACCAATCAAATCGGTTTAAAATGGTTAAAGTGAATTATCATTCGACGTGACAGTTTTTTTTATTAAAAATACATTATCAACTTTCCAAAGTGTTTACTAATCACAATTCTCATGGTATGGCATAAATAAATTGGAAAATTGTAATTGTTAAAGGACAAACGCTCTATGCTATTAGTCAATTCGTTGCTAAAGATCACTTCAAATCAGTTTTGAAGGGTTGTTGGCAATTATCCCAATCGCTGGTAATTATCGCAGAAAATTTGAAGCTGCAAAGCCACCAACCAAACTGCTCAGCGTAACTGTATTTTCACAGTATTTCAGGGTTTTAAATTGCCAACATTGCAGGTTCCTGAACTTTTGAAAAGTGAGGAGAAAAAGTCATGGATCGCTCAACTTACTGATGTCTCCCTCAGCTCAGATGCGTTCTTTCCTTTTAGGGACAATATTGACAGAGCCAAAGAGGTGCGAGTGGTTGTTGATTTCAATCTTTTAGTCCTGTTTGTTACGGTTTGCGTCTTTACTAACAATCTATATCAGCATTGCGGTGAGTGTAAATGAGCGAGTTGGTATTAGTAAGGCTATGACTATATCTACATCATTTATTAGGAATTGTCTATTGGACTATTGATTTTTGGACTATTGACCTTTGGACTATTGTCTATTGGACTATTGACCTTTGGATTCTTGTCTATTGGACTATTGACCTTTGTATTATTGTCTATTGGATTGTTGTCTATTGGACTATTGTCTATTGGACTATTGTCTATTGGACTATTGACCTTTGGACTATTGTCTATTGGACTATTGACCTTTGGACTATTGTCTATTGGACCATTGTGTATTGGACTATTGACCTTTGGACTATTGTCGATTGGACTATTGACCTTTGGATTATTGTCTATTGGACTATTGACCTTTGGACTATTGTCTATTGGACTATTGACCTTTGGACTATTGTCTATTGGGCCATTGTCTATTGGACTATTGTCTATTGGACTATTGTCTATTGGACTATTGTATATTGGACTATTGTATATTGGACTATTGTATATTGTACTATTGTCTATTGGACTATTGTCTATTGGACTATTGACCTTTGGACTATTGTCTATTGGGCCATTGTCTATTGGACTATTGTCTATTGGACTATTGTCTATTGGACTATTGTATATTGGACTATTGTATATTGTACTATTGTCTATTGGATTATTGTCTATTGGATTATTGTCTATTGGATTATTGTCTATTGGATTATTGTCTATTGGACTATTGTGTATTGGACTATTGTGTATTGGACTATTGACCCTTGGACTATTGTCTATTGGACCATTGTATATTGGACTATTGTGTATTGGACTATTGACCTTTGGACTATTGTCTATTGGACTATTGACCTTTAGGCTATTGTCTATTGGACTATTGACCTTTGGACTATTGTCTATTGGACTATTGTTTATTGGACTATTGTCTATTGGACTATTGTCTATTGGACTATTGTCTATTAGACTATTGTCTATTAGACTATTGCTTAAAATGAGCTTTGCAAAGAAAAAAACAAATGTGTGATACTTGGTTAGAGCTCATTCAATGCTACGAGTTATACACTGATCTCTGAGGGCTAAATTCATACCCTCAGTTTAGACTTACCAATATGGTCATTAGCAACGTTCGAGCTCATAGTAGTTTGGAAGTTTTAAGCAGCGGCCATCACCCATTAACGATCAAAACTGTAAAATAAACCTGATACAGAAACAGTTTAAATTATCATCTCATGATATATATAATAAATATAATGTTATGATCGTATTAATAAGTGCTATAGCCTCAATATACATGCTTTTAAAGATTTTCATGTACTTGGTGAAAGCAAGCATACGGGTTGATGAAAATAGCCTTGCTGCTGCCTTGAGTGTGCGTATGTTATTCAGTAATTTTATTCAATAATTTATTTTATCTTTGGTAAGATGTCAAGTAGCAAAGTTTACCAAGGTAGGTGCCTTCCACTAGTGAATGCGTTAAGTAGATTTCAGCTTCATTATTTTATTTGTAGGAATTATTTGTTAGTTTTGATTATTTTGGACATGGTGTTATAATTGTATGTACCTATGGCCTTATAAACCTTGAGCAAGTCTATTATGCCTTGAAGGGTTGACTACATGACCACTGGCCCAAAGCTTCCTAGATGTACTTATTTCAGCTAAAGCAATTGATGTCTGCAAGGAGTTGCTACTTCAGTCAGCATTGAGTAAAGCATTGACATGGTTCAAGCCATTTCTTGTCTTACGCGCTTTTATTTGTTGCTTTCAGAATGACCATTCGATAGATCGTTTGCAATGAAATGTAGTAAGCATCGTATGTTTATTATATGTTGTGAAATCATGTGCGAGCTTCGTCTGTACTTGGTCAACTCAAATAGACCCAAACAGCTGTTTGGTGCCAAGCCTTTAGGCTTTAGTTCACTTCTTCCTCCCAGTTCACACGCTTTGTTTTGATGGTCATGTGACCACCCCTTGAGCTGCTTGTGTCAGTCGCTCTCAAAAACCTTTAGCGACACCTTTGAATCGCTGGCAGCGACATGTCATCAATCGTTAGTAATCTGACATTGACTGTTTGCAGAGTGGGGTAAAGTATGTGGCCTCTCCGAGTGGCTCAACCAATGACCAACTTGTGATCGATGCGAGTGATGGATATGGTATGACTCTAGTACATACGCCAATACGCCTCTTTCATCACTAGTTTAACTCAACTTACACCTTGCAGTATTCTAGAGTTTCTACTCATGGTTTTTATTGTCGTAACTTGAGATTTATTATATATCAAGCAAAATAATAAAATAGTAAGAAAGCATCATAAACAGCGAATCATTTGTAATATTAAGTTACAGATAAAGAAGGGACGAAAGTTTGGCTGCACTCAAAATATTTTGGATGGCGTCGAATGTGAAACCCTTTTGTAGCTTGAGCTCTAGTTGTTATACTACCTACTTTTCGCATAATTTGATTTTTTGATCAGAAAGTTTGTTTTCATGTCAATCAGTCTATCACAGATTGTCTTCAACACAAAGCTTCCTCTATTATTACAGTAGAATTTTTAACTCATTAATTTTATCACAGCAAAAACAAACACTTTGAGCGAGTCTAGCCACCGTTTACAACTATTTGGCATTTTTAACAAAATGTACTAAAGTATTTGGATTGTACCGAATTGAAGTTTGTGGTTGTTTAGTGAGAAATCGAGTAATTTTATCTCCAAATGAATGTAAAATGTCAAAATATCTGATAGATAGCAAAAGATGGGCAAAGGCATAAAATAGGTAAAGTTGGATGTGTTCTTGTCTGCACAATAATACTGAGGTAAATATAAATTTATCAAGCCTGTAGTGACACTGCAAGATTTTCAAATTACCGGCTTAATACAGAGCCTAATGCACACTATTAGATATAGTCGATGTCTTGCGAATCTGGTCCCAGCACGTTACGTGCGACGGAATGAGAAATATTGATCTAAAATATAACTGATAAGATGCATAATCAGATTAATCGTATAAAAAATTGCCTAGCCGCTTGGCATGATAGTCAATAAATTAATGAATTCATATAAAGACATCACGTCAAACACATTACAACACGGTATACAACAAAGTTGAGTGCAATTGGGAGTTGTGTGCAATTGGGACTTGAGCGCATCCTCTTCCATACTCACTCACAAAAATCAATAATAAAACGATTGAGTAAGTTCGCAGACCGAAAAAATGATGCAAAACATAGACAGTAGCTAAGGATTCCTTGGATGCCGTTGAACTCCGCTTCTTCTTTCGGACCGTGTACGCCTAACAGGATGTTGAGCAATAGCAACGGCTCGGTCAGTTTCAAGATTGTCACTTCCCCGTCGCTCTGATTCTGATCGTCTCAGCGTATCGGGTTCTCTCATAGGCTCACCATCCAAAAGCTCAGCAATGGCATTGTCTAATTCAGCTAGCCGTGCCTTATATAATTCATCAGCTGTAGCGCTGTTTGTTGCTACACTGGCACCTGGATGAATAGAATGCAATAGAAAGATGCTATTGTGGTGAAAGATTCTCTAGGTGAAGTGATAATGTGTGCAATGATCAAGCAGCAGATTACTACAGCAGATGAGTATATGGCCGCAGATAATTATACCATCTAAATACCGTTTACCTAGTTGCCACCTACCTACCATTTACCTCAGTTTCTGTAAAAATCGTTGTCTAACCTCCAAAATTATGTTAGATGTTTGTAATTCAAAGAATTGAAAGAGCCATTAGGATAGTCGTTGTACCTTGTGGCGCCTGTGAAATGCCAGTAGCACCAGCTGCAGATGTTGCTCCGAGTCCGGGCGTATCGTTAGCCATGTCATCTGTGTAGCTGTGAGCTTTATGTCTTCGACTTTCTGTTCGATCCTGCATCATCTGTCGTTGCACATCATCCGATTGGAGGGACATCTGTATAGCTAAAGTCAGGTCTTCATCTTGTTCTTCTGGAATACACAGAATTCGTCACTCGTATACGATTAGTTTGTACTCGGCTCAATATTAAGAAGATCATGACCGAACAAATATCCTAGGCAATTGACGAGTTGATGAACATTGACAATCTAATGACACTGACCAGTGAAAGAGGAGATAACAACTCGGGTTGTCAACCTAACCCAGTACAACACAAAAGCAGGAGACATAGATCTTGTACAATCATAAAGGGACAATTTGAAAGATTCCTTATAAAAATGTCTGATTAAATGATCCACAGCTAAGAAATAGTAAGACTCACCCACATACGCTGATTGCGATAGCCTTAGGACATGTTCAAGGATTGGATCTGCAGGAAGATCTGTTGTGCCAATTCCAAGGCGTCTTCTCAATATGGCTTCATCATCTCCACTTCAATGAGCAAATACAGATAGGTTTGCCATAAATGATCGATTATGCTATCATATAATCTACATCATCAGCATACTGTATGTACTGTAAGTGTGTAACACAAGCATGTCTGATAGTTGTGTATCTATCCATACTGTAAGTGTGTAACACAAGCATTTCTGATAGTTGTGTATATATACATGCTGTGAGTAACACAAGCATGTCTGATAGTTGTGTATATATACATACTGTGAATGTGTAACACAAGCATGTCTGATAGTCGTGTATATATACATATTGTGAGTGTGTAACTGTGTAACACAAGCATGTCTGATAATCGTGTATATATACATATTGTGAGTGTGTAACTGTGTAACACAAGCATGTCTGATAGTTGTGTATATATACATACTGTGAATGTGTAACACAAGCATGTCTGATAATCGTGTATATATACATATTGTGAGTGTGTAACTGTGTAACACAAGCATGTCTGATAATTGTGTATATATACATACTGTGAATGTGTAACACAAGCATGTCTGATAGTCGTGTATATATACATATTGTGAGTGTGTAACTGTGTAACACAAGCATGCACATATCTATTTATACGAGAAGGATACAACTAAAGTTACTAAACTATCTCAAGGCCAATTGCTGTAACACAAATGTGATGCTTTGAACTTATGATTCATGCCTGAGACTCCACCTCACTATTTGGAGCACTCCGCCCTGGCCAATCCTCATAGTGCAACAAAAGTGGGTACACTCAGCGATTAATAAATTGTTGAGGTTGGCATTATCTGTGCTGTGGTTTTGAAGACAACGATGCAGTCTGCCTATGCCCTGTAGCCTTATTTCACCGGGTGTAACCACCATCATTTACTTCCAATATTTATATAGAGTATTGTTAAGACAGCTACCTAGCATCACTGCCGCTGCCAGTGTTGAGAGAGTCCATATCTTGGAGAAGTTGGAGACGAGACATCTCAAGAGCTTGCAAAAGGTCCATATGCCGCTCCTGGCTTCGGTGTTTCGCTATAAAAAAGATGTTCATTGGTTGGAATTTCGTATTTTATTTCTGGTTCGGCCGTAACGCATCAACATTGCTGATAGCTTTTGCACCAAGAGCAAGGTGTGTCCATGGCCTTGCTTCCTATGCATGAGAATGGGGAGGCAGCAATAATCATTGACGAGGGATGCAGCAAATAAGTTCATGAGGCAACAATAATAGTGAAACAAATTCATAACCTAGATCATCAAACAAATTGTAGACTTGCCAAATCTAACAATTAATGCATGTGTCAATATTCTCCACAGAGCGGTTGACAATCATTTTAGACAATGTACCTTTTCGCTTGGATTGTGAAGCATAGTCAGCTTTGAGGCAGCTAAGGCTACAGTAATCATGCTGTAAGTCTCTCACCCCGGAGTGTTTCATCTTGAGCTTATTACAGTTGGCCGCAGCGCAAACTCCTACAGAGACAAAGCGAGACTAGACAACTCCTCATCAGCACAGCCTGTCAGACAAGCCTGCGCCAGCCCAACATTTGCTAAGCGATATAAAAATACATGTAATTGTCTTGGGTAAAGCGTGTGAAGTGGGTGAAGTTTGTACTCACCTTGCTGTCTTGGCTGTTCATCCCCAGAATCATCACTGTCAGACAGCCAGGCAACACCAGCTCTGCTAGAGGGTTGCAGCCATGACGAATATGAATCACGAGGAGATGAATCCTCCTGTTGAGAAGTTGGATAAATAGTCACTTACATTATGTTATTTACTGTATATTGCACAGGCGATTACTCATGGACCTAATAAGTATGCTTTGGTATCACATTTGTAAATAGACTTATGAATATAGTACAACTTTATGAAGTGGCTAAGCTACATGTATTCAGACAATTACACGAATAGCAGCCGTGCATCATCACACTGTGTGCGTGAGAATGCAGAGGTATTAGAGTCATGTAGGTTGCACATAGATAATGCCTTAATACTATACGATGCAGAGCCACTGACTTTGATACAGGGATACTGACTCCGATACAAAGATACCGACTCCGATACAAGGATACTGACTCTGATACAGAGCTACTGACTCTGATACAGGGATACCGACTCTGATACAGGGCTACAGACTCCGATACAGGGCTACTGACTCCGATACAGGGCTACAGACTCCGATACAGAGATACTAACTTTGATACAGGGATACTAACTCCGATACAGGGATAATGACTCTGATACAGGGCTACTGCCACCCGATACAGGGCTACTGACTCCGATACAGGGCTACAGACTCCGTTACAGGGCTACTGACTCCGATACAGAGATACTAACTCCAATACAGGGATACTGACTCAAATACAGGGCTACAGACTCCGATAAAGAGATACTAACTCTGATACAGGGATACTAACTTCGATACAGGGATACTGACTCTGATACAGGGCTAGTGACTTTAATACAGGGCTACTGACTCCGATACAGGGCTACAGACTCCGTTACAGGGCTACTGACTCCACTACCGGGCTACTGACTCCGATACAGAGATACTAACTCCGATACAGGGCAGGGCTACTGACTCCGATACAGGGCTACTGACTCCGATACAGAGACACTGACTCCGATACAGAGATACTGACTCCGATACAGGGATACTGACTCCGATACAGGGCTACAGACTCCGTTACAGGGCTACTGACTCTGATACAGAGATACTAACTCCGATACAGGGATACTGACTCCGATACAGGGCTACTGACTCCGATACAGGGCTACTGACTCCGATACAGGGCTACTGACTCCGATACAGAGATACTGACTCCGATACAGGGATACTGACTCCGATACAGAGATACTGACCCTGATACAGGGCTACTGACTCCGATACAGAGATACTAACTCCGATACAGGGATACTGACCCTGATACAGGGCTACTGACTCCGATACAGGGCTACTGACTTCGATACAGAGATACTGACTCCGATACAGGGATACTGACTCCGATACAGGGATACTGACTCCGATACAGGGATACTGACCCTGATACAGGGCTACTGACTCCGATACAGAGATACTAACTCCGATACAGGGCTACTGACTCCGATACAGGGCTACTGACTTTGATACAGAGATACTGACTCCGATACAGGGATACTGACCCTGATACAGGGCTACTGACTATTGCTTTACGCTTTTTAGGATTTTCAGCAACCTCACTGGCAGCAACTTTTTAAAGTTGCAACAATGAGTTAGACTCTCACACAAAAATGCACGCCAGGTGTCGTGAACAACTTACATGTACATATGAATAGCTGAATGTATTTACGCACAGTCAATTTATAGAACAAGCCTGATGCATTGTACAAAAATCAGACAATAATAAATAGACACAAAATTAAATTGACATTAATTTGTGCGTCATGTTGCTTAGTTCCATAAAAATGTCAATACCCAAAACAATCTGCAGCGTGAAGCAGCGCTATACCTTATATCACCAAATATTATATCATCATATTATCTTATATTATATCTTTACATTGAAGACCGTAATAAAGAAAAAAGCGGCAGAATAAGCACTAAGCTATTACCATCGAACCTTGACACATGAGTGACCCCAACACATGAGTGACCCCAACACATGAGTGACCCCAACACATGAGTGACCCCAACACATGAGTGACCCCAACACATGAGTGACCCCAACACATGAGTGACCCCAACACATGAGTGACCCCAACACATGAGTGACCCCAACACATGAGTGACCCCAACACATGAGTGACCCCAACACATGAGTGACCCCAACACATGAGTGACCCCAACACATGAGTGACCCCAACACATGAGTGACCCCAACACATGAGTGACCCCAACATTTGAGAATTTTAAGACACGAGCAAAATTTTAAGCAAGTTTTTTCCTTTGAAATACGTGAAAAATTTGAGATAAGAGCATCTGAGATGGTTCACGATGCGGTTGTTAAGCGACCGAGTATGCGAGAAGCCATTTATGAGAACAGCACCGCTGAGTCTTTCTTATCGGCTTGAAAAAGTTTCAGAAAAGCCAGCTAACAGTGAAAGTGAAGCAAAAAGAGCCAAACCGGAAAAAGATAATAAAAGTGAACAAAAAAATTAAAATTAAGTTTAGTGCGAAATCCAAAATCATTTTTTTGGGTGTTAAGTAAGCAAAATTCATTTAAGTTAAATGTAAAGCGCATGTCATGCAACGTAGCATCACAAAAGTGTAGCGTACCGAATGTGTTGCTGTCAAGTCACTCTCGTGCTGCCATTAGCTTACTATTTTTGTCTTGAAGGTAAGAACTCCATAAAGTATATAATAACGTTACATATTATTGCAGATCATAACCAATATATAGGTATTTGTTACTTTGTGAGCATAGGTAGTGAATTGGAACAATGAAAGCAAATTTTCCATTGTAATATCCCTTTTCAGGTGCTTGTTCAGAGAGTGGGAACGGATCAATTTGTATTTAGTTATTTCATGTACAAAATATTGCTTTGAGATATGAAAGAATTGACATACAAGCTCAGTCTCAGAACGCATTACACTCGTATGTCGAGGTATGACTGTATTATTACTAGTATTATTATTAAATTAGCATAAAACTTTAAATAGTAGAGAAAAATTATAAAGATTATTTAAAACTATTTCACAACTTTCATTTACGCTGCGCCTATACTTATTTTAGTATTACATAAATTCTTGTGTATAAGCCGTCACCAAGTATAAGCCACATCCCAAACATTTAAGCACAATTTCAGGTTCACAGATGTCGCTTAAACACGAGGTTTTACGGTAATATTTTTAACCTGTGCGTTAGTATTATATGTAGGAAAAGCTGGTGAGAAAAAGAAGAGACAGAAATGAGGCTTACCGCAGGTACATCTTGTGGCAGGAGACCATTAGCTATTGATTTATAAAATTCTTCTGTCTTTTCAGCGACCTCTTTGGTTATCTTTATGATTTGTGCTTTCGTAGTTCTGAGATATGGCCTTGCTACTACTTCTGATAGATATTCTGTTTTCTCTTCTAACTCCGTCTAAAGCATATTACGTTATGTAAAGTCTGCTGACCAGTGCTGACAAGTACTGACCAGTGCTGACCAGTGCTGACAAGTACTGGCCAGTGCTGACAAGTACTGACCAGTGCTGACCTGTGCTGACAAGTACTGACCTGTGCTGACAAGTACTGAGCTGTGCTAGTGTGCGGTAACAACTAGATCATTCTACTATGCTTCAGCTTCAACATTTGCGTAAGTAGCCTCGTGATTCGTGTTGTTAAGTCAACACAGTGTTTCAACTCAGAAACTTGAAAAGTACAAAAATTCCTGACATAATTTTTTCCTTTAATCGCATGATTGAGATTAGCAAATTTAAAATTAGTTGTATTTTAAGCCAGAACTCAATTGCAGGTAAAGTTACAGTTAGGCGCAAGCAATCTATAAGTTGGACAGGAAAGATTGCCAGCGAGTTTTAAACCAGAAGCATGAAATAGGTACATGAAACAAGCTGTAAACAAAATTTAGGACTAAAATTTACCAAATGCTTTAAATCTTTTGGCTTAGGAAATAAAGCTAAACTTATAAAGCAAAGGCTATAAAGCTAAAGATAAAGCTGAAAGGTGTTTGCAGATGAATTTCATACCTGAAGAAACTCGAAAACCATCTGCTTCACATTGTTGCCGTGCAGGTAGTACCCATAGACATAGCAAAATTGTAGCATCCGTCTGGCATTAATGAGCACTGTGATAGCTTCATCTATGAATCTAGCAGCAGCCAACCTAGTTAGCGTGTCTGTGGCAGCACTTGCTAACGACTTCTTATTTGATTGGGAAGAATGAGCATTGACTAGTTGAGACATCTTGTCTTTGGCTTTCTGTAGCAGTGGTTCCTCCAACTAGCCAACATAAAATACATGTTACCAAGCAAGGCACCCATTCCTAATAGCTAAAAGTTATCTTTAGCATACAGATGCTTCTCTTGATAGATGAATGCATCACCTGGCTGATGACAGATGCAAAAAGGACTATAAGTCGAAGGAACGATCTGAAGTAAACATAATTTATACTCGGTATACATTCCGTTAAAAGCCAGGTCAAACATCTCAAAATGTCTATTACAGCATCCTCAGAAAGCAACTCGCTCCTTAAGCCCATCGAGAGAACAACTCCCAGACTTATCATGGTTATATAAGGCACTAGTCATCAGAAGAGTTTGAGATGTGTCACAACAGTGAGCTATCAACCGGCAATAGTCTCAATCTTTACTCAAAAATTGTTTTTTCGCAAAATATTATCATTTTAAGAATCTAACCCACCCATTCACAATAGCCATAATAAGCTAACACAGAATTGTGAGAAACCAACTATTGGCTGCTCAGACAATGGATTTTCATCAACCATCAAATGCTATCGTTTTCGTTATGAACAAACAATCAAAGAGTAAAGCAATGAACGGACCTAATATGATTTAATAATAATATGATATAATAATATGACTAATATAATATACAATAATAATAATTAGTAAATTAATATACCAGAGATATAACACGGGTGGGACAGTCTGTGTGACAGCAAGTGCCCACCTATAATTGATAAAAGCTTTAGTTATCGCAGTGTTTTATTTCTATGATGTAGGTATAAATCTATGAATTCGAGACTATATCTACTTAGCCTCATGCTCCAATTATAAATATGGCATATTTTTAAACCTTAACGCATTTACTTCACAGGTAAGTACTTTTGCGTATGTTCCATAACATGTTAGGGCTGTTGTTTACATCAAGGTAGCGCTTCATTAAGCTTCTTACGACATTATAAATATGCACATGTATATGCATGTATAATATTGAAATTATAATACAGCGAGATTCCTTAGGGAGAGTTGTTATACTGACTGAACCTATTGATAACGCAATGCCGATTATATGACTCCCTGACTATATGAATTGCATGATATATGGTTGTCTCCCCATTCCTACTGTTTATCCACTCAACGCGCGTAAGCAGGATTTAGTGGACATTTGAAGCCTGTTCTGACTAGCTACTAAACTAGTCAGAACTGACATTTTATCCAATGTTATAGTATTGAGACTAGTGGTGGCTTCCTCGAAAGCTGTTATAGCATGGCGTCAAAGAGTAGCTACAGTTATTTAAAAAAATTAGAGGGGTCAAGCGCGTCTGCCAAGTATCTGAAGGTTTTTACTAGCTAACTATGAAAAGCCTGAACAGTGATTAATTATTTCCACGTAAATACATATACAGCGCATGTACATCACAACATTAGGTTCTAAGGCTATGTTATAAATCAAGCCATGAAAATAACAGATAGCCATACAAATTTCATCTGGATTCAGATTAGAGATAAAAGTAACAAACCTGTTTTGCAATAAAACACTGACCTCTAAGCTTCGCTTGTGATTTTCATATCTTGTATAATAATGCCCAAATCTTTTGAGCTCTTGAAGAGCTTCGTGTCTGCCAGAAGCATCAGTCACATCACTCTGGTGCTTCTCATCCACTTTCTCCACTATTTCATACCGAGTGCACCGAAAAAATCCGCCTGTGCTAGAATTATGGTGCTTCCATGGCTCCAGGCAGACCCAGCAAAAGTCATGTTTGCACTACAGGATATGAATGAGAGAGAAATGCTACCACATGATTGCAAGGTAGTCATGGCAGCGATCAAAAAAGACTTGATATTGTTTACGAACATTGGAACTAAAAACACGCAGCTTTTGTAAGGACATGGATTCAATTACTGCACCCTGCGACGTCTTTCAACTGAACATTTCTAAAATGGATACATATAGGAATACCCAAGTCTTCAATTATACATTTCTCTTTATGTAATGCTGACACGGAAAGATCTCTGAAAGTAGTAACGAAAAGAGCTGCCCTAACTACATACATGTAATAGCTCTGACCTACAATACATACCTTTGAGCACCGCATGTGGTTGCAGCCTTCATTTTTTTCAATAGGTGACTTGCAGTTGGGACACTTCTTTGAGTTACTCAGCATCCAGTATGTGTTCGCGGCAGCTTCGGACTTCTTTGTGATATCCTTCCACTCATCTCTCCTAACCTGTGGTAGAGTTCGAGCTATAAGAATGCCGTTTGCGTCAACTGCCTACACTCGGCTATGTCTAACTCCATAAATTTGAATTGTAACGAATAACTAAAATGACACATAACTACAGCCATTTTAGCCAAGGACCAACGTAAAAGTCCACTTTCATAAATATTAAAAAAATTATTACGTGTGGTACAGTTCCTCCTAAAATAGCCTGAAGGCTTATAAATGAGCATGTCTAAGAGGCGAAGAGGCCTTTGCCAGTATAAGAGAAGATGTGGTAAACAAAGTTAACTTTGTGGTAAACACCACCAAGTTACATGTAACTTTGTGATGTTTACCAAATTTCTAAAACATTTAGTTCAAAAGCTAACAAAATACAGCTTGTCAGATCTGGAAAGATATCTAACATAAGTGAACCAAATTCTGAGACATGATTTTTATAGCTTCTGACGCATATTCACATACTCATTTCATCAAAGCTTAACAAACTCCATGATCGCAAGTAGATGACCAACTGATTCTAAACTGTGTGGTCTCACAATTGTTTATTTCATTGCCAATATAAAATCTAAACACAACTTCTAGCTCTTTTATCCATAGAGTGAGTACGTATATCATTTGCTAGAACATCGCTGCACTTTACACTTCTGTTTATGGTTGTTTCTTATTAATCTGAAAATATCCAATAGCCAGCAAATTAAAATCCCTTACAGCCAATAGTATTCTTCAACAAATTGTATTGCTTTGCTCTTCAACTTGTTTTTATTAGGGAAGCATTGTTTAAACACTTTTGCTATCTAAAAGTCTAAAGCGCCAAAATTGGACATTTTTTATAGTATAATTTATTCCCACACTAACATATTATCAGTTAAAAAGAGAAAATTTAAGCTAGCTAAGGCATTTAATCGAAAGTAAAAATGAAATTGAAACACTTTCAAAGGCTGTCGACAAAGTTATCTTTTCAATTTTTAATTTCTATAGCTCATATGAATTTTATATACTTATCCGTATATACTGATTTTATTATAAAAATAATAAATATGCATGTTATAATAGTATGTGCACCCTGACTTAGCAACAGTAAATCTTAACAGGAGAAAAAATGCACCATCTAGAATGTTCTTAGTTTGTCTAAATAACTGGGTTTCAATAATTCACTCAGCAATTGTGGATATTATACGGGTTTTCAGCTTAAGAAGTGCAGCACTAAACAACAGCCTTAAGGGTACACTGATAACTCTTAGCCTAAGAACCGCAGCACTGAACAACAGCCTTAAGGGTACACTGATAACTCTTAGCCTAAGAACCGCAGCACTAAACAACAGCCTTAAGGGTACACTGATAACTCTTAGCCTAAGAACTGCAGCACTAAACAACAGCCTTCAGGGTACACTGATAATTCTTAGCCTAAGAACTGCAGCACTAAACAACAGCCTTAAGGGTACACCGATAACTCATAGCCTGAGAACTGCAGCACTGAACAACAGCCTTAAGGGTACACCGATAACTCATAGCCTGAGAACTGCAGCACTGAACAACAGCCTTAAAGGTACACTGGTAACTCTTAGCCTAAAAACTGCAGCACTAAACAACAGTCTTAAGGGTACACTGATAACTCTTAGCCTAAGAACTGAAGCACTAAACAACAGCCTTAAGGGTACACTGATAACTCTTAGCCTAAGAACTGAGGCACTAAACAACAACAGGGGTACACTGGTAAATCAACATAAAAAGAAATGCAGGTTTAACAAGAGAGCATAGTTCTAGCGTGAACTAACACAAAACATTTTAGTCTACATCTAGGTCTAGCAGTTTCAAATGCTTGTCCAATTTTATGTGAGAGCTGAGAAAACCTCTCAATAGCCTCTTGGCAGTCCATAAAATAACCTCCTATTTTTTACTAATCAAAATGGCATTTTCAGGAATGTTATTTTTCAGTACTGATTTCATATGAGCAGCAGATTGGTCTTACTTTCAGAAATCAGATCAGAAATACCTTATCAGTGTCTGATAGCTGCAGCACCAGGTAAGTGATATATATAGCCTATCATATAAACATCTATATATATAGCTGCAGCACCAGGTAAGTGATATATATAGCCTATCATATAAACACCAGGTAAGTGATATATATAGCCTATCATATAAACACCAGGTAAGTGATATATATAGCCTATCATATAAACACCAGGTAAGTGATATATATAGCCTATCATATAAACACCAGGTAAGTGATATATATAGCCTATCATATAAACATCAGGTAAGTGATATATATAGCCTATCATATAAACACCAGGTAAGTGATATATATAGCCTATCATATAAACACCAGGTAAGTGATATATATAGCCTATCATATAAACACCAGGTAAGTGATATATATAGCCTATCATATAAACATCTATATATATAGCTGCAGCACCAGGTAAGTGATATATATAGCCTATCATATAAACACCAGGTAAGTGATATATATAGCCTATCATATAAACACCAGGTAAGTGATATATATAGCCTATCATATAAACACCAGGTAAGTGATATATATAGCCTATCATATAAACACCAGGTAAGTGATATATATAGCCTATCATATAAACACCAGGTAAGTGATATATATAGCCTATCATATAAACATCAGGTAAGTGATATATATAGCCTATCATATAAACACCAGGTAAGTGATATATATAGCCTATCATATAAACATCTATATATATATAGCTGCAGCACCAGGTAAGTGATATATATATAGCCTATCATATAAACATCTATATATATAGCTGCAGCACCAGGTAAGTGATATATATAGCCTATCATATAAACATCTATATATATAGCTGCAGCACCAGGTAAGTGATATATATAGCCTATCATATAAACACCAGGTAAGTGATATATATAGCCTATCATATAAACACCAGGTAAGTGATATATATAGCCTATCATATAAACACCAGGTAAGTGATATATATAGCCTATCATATAAACACCAGGTAAGTGATATATATAGCCTATCATATAAACACCAGGTAAGTGATATATATAGCCTATCATATAAACACCAGGTAAGTGATATATATAGCCTATCATATAAACACCAGGTAAGTGATATATATAGCCTATCATATAAACATCCATATATATAAATCTCAACGTCTGTCTTTTGTTTATCTGTCGTCGTCATGTCCAGTTATAGCAATTGTTTTAAGAATGAAAAATGGGCTTTGTACTGGATTTGGACTCTGCAACTCCAGGTCTGGATGCAGCGAGCTTATCCCTTAGATTATGTGTCCAACAGAATTAATAATAGTGAAGATATTCATTACATCGGTAACAATAGGTATAATGGCCTTGCGTCACACGTAACGATTACCAGCTGGCCTCACAACCTCAATAGGTGAATGCTGGGGTTGCTTGGGTAATAAAACAGCTTATAAGCTTATAAACAGTTGCACGTAATGTAGTATAAAGGTAATGTAGTGTGTAAGGTAATTTAGGTAATGCAAAGTTTATAAAATGTTTTTTATTACCCATGTGCGCAGGGCAATTAGCTAGTATTAGCCTAAAAGTCAAACTTTGACACGATTTTAAATACTTCATAGCTCTGGTTTTCAAAGTAACACTTTGGAAACAGCTCCATATTCCTTCCTGTCCAACTCACCTCAACTATTTTTTCAAGCCAGCGCTTGTAGTCTTGACAGGAGGCAGGGTCATGGGGCTCTAGCTGGCAGTGCCAGCAGAAACGGTGTCCATTATGACAATGAGCAGTCAAGGACTGGTATTCAGTGTTACTGGAATGCAGGGAAGATCTTGATGTGACTGAAGCGGATCGGTTTCTCTCTGGATTTTGCACAGCCAATCCACAGCCTGGGTGTGGGCACCAGACGATACGAGGGTTGCTCGCTACAAATGCCTACAAACAGAATAACTTAATTATACGCAGGACAGTTTCACGTTACTCGCTAATATACCAGAAAAGAGCGATTGTATTGACATTCATTTAGCTGGACAGTACAAAGCTTGTACACTCGATTGAAAGAAGGAAGTACGGAAACCACAACATGATACACAATGAATATCATTGCAGTAGAGCATAACTAATTGTTCTTCTCGAATTCACTATAGCAGCGAATAACCAATCCGAAAAGGAAACTGTCAGCCATGTCTGATATTTCCTCGATGGTAGCTTAATGGTATAATGTTCACACGAGTGCTCTTGTTACATGATCGCTCTGTTACTCGAGTGCTCTGTTTTAATTTTGGTTAGATGAATAAATGGAGTTTGGATGACTAATTCTTGCGGTGTGTCAACAAGCATTAAAAACCGATTCTGAATACCACATTGCATTATTCTAAATCGCTGAAGGAGTTTAAGCTATGCAGGTTGGTCTTTGTTCAGCTCAAAGTAATCAATGGAATTACTCATCGATAGTTTCTGAGCGAGGAACCTAATCACCTCTCATCTCCAATGTTCCAACGACATTCCAACAGTTCACGCACAATTCATACTAACTTCAAAGGAGCTAGAAATGAATTCTCCAAATATGCTAAGTTTAACTGAAAAACAGAACAGCCGATGCAGAAGTAGCTTGAGTAGAGAATTTCAACAACCGTATCTACAATAACTTGAAGCAAATGAGGGTTTTAGAGAGATGAGCTAGATACCGTGTTCAAAATGGTAGCTGTCATACAGATCAAATAGCCATTGCAGTTCCTGAAATAACAGCCCCACTCATGAGAATTGACTGCCTGCTTGCACCCTAGGTTAGATCTATAGCATCTCTGGGTAATTAAAATAGCTGTCACTAGTCGGGCAAGTGGCAGACTTATTTGTTTGTTCACCGAGTATAAGATTGGGGAGCCACAAATCTTCAATGAATGATATCAAAGAGCATTCTCTGTCTGGTTATGGCAATGTGCCAACCAGTCCACTGCAGTGGAATTCCAACTGGTAGAGCGATACCCAAGTCACAGCATGGTAGCCGACGAGGCGCTTATAGAGGTAGCTCAAGCGGTAAATAAAGATTCCACTGTGACAAATACAAAGGCGAATCATATTTTCAAAGTACACTAATTTGCCTTATCATTCTTAAACTTTGTAAGCTTGGCATCACGGCAGAATTCTTGAGTAAGAAGCAATACACATGCATTTTGCGAATGGGCATACCTTAATGTCAAACTGAAGATATCTCTTAGCCATAGTACTTGATACTGTTGTCTCAATAAACTCAACAGGAACAAGAATGTTGCAGTCGACTGCTGGACAGACTATATTATGTGCATCACCTTCCTTTATCTTGATATCCAGATAACTGTCAAAAATGCGCTAAATATAACACCCATTAAATGGCTGGGCTGTTGTGATGTGAATGAACATTTTTAGATTGATTTATGTACAATCGATATAATGTTGGCTCGTGGCACAGTATACATGTATTTAGGCTATTCTCGTGGTCATACCATCGCACCTACACCTGTAGGGTACAGATAACAGATTTATTAAACTTCAATTAGTTAGCATGACTGTCCAAGCATGTTGGCAGTTAACATTAGTACATATTATTTTGCCAGAAAGGTCAACTCTCCGATAAAATCTGTCAAGGTAATGATAAATTGAACAAGAATCTTGCAAGCAGAAGTGTCATAGGAGAGCAAAAAAGCTGTCTTCAGTAAGGCTTTTATTCAGGTGTCCAGGTCAAGGAGAAACTTGAGAAATAAAGGATACAGCTGTGAGAGCAAATTAAGCATCTGTAGAAACAAGACTGTAGGTTTCGTGCTAAACACGACACACTGGTGTCTAGTTCTCGTCATTACTGCCCATAAGTGGATTAGTAGGTCATAGACCAGAACAGAAGTTAAAGCTATTTTCTTTTACTGTTATACTCACTCTTTCCAACAGGAGTGACAGAACCAGTGCTCGCACACCATCGACACGCTTTCTATCGCCTCCACTATATTGTCAAAGCATATTTCACACTAGAACAGAGAAAACGTCCATTGCAGAGAAACAGTGACAAATACACAGAAACAGCAACTAATCACACATCCTCTATGATATACATTTTAAACTTTGATGTTATACCAAATTAGAGGTTAAAAGTGAAACTCCGAAAAACAAATCAATATTTTCAATGTTTCCATGGATCAACTGAACAGAGGTATTCCTGTGCAGTAGATGGGAGTGAGAAAGGGGTGGGGGTTTGGGGAAGGGGCGGGGTTTGGGGAAGAGGTTTGGAGAAAGGGGTGGGGTTTGGAGAAGGGGGTGTGTTGCGCAAAGGTGATGGAAAAGGGGGTAGAAAAGGGAGAAGAGGGGTAGGAAAGTGGGAGGGCGGAAAAGGGGAAAAGATGGAAAGATGAGGGGGAAAGAGGCTGGTAGACCGGGTCTTTTCGGAGGGGATGGGAAAAAAAGATGTTTGCAATGCACTTACAGTACTAGGAGTAAACGGCTTTTGAGAGCTCGATGTTTTGAGTATATTGAGTTCATGATCAGCGTTGGTGTCGGAGATGTTTTCAAGATTAGAAGGAGGAACAACTCCAGAAATTTCACAGCAATGTACAGAATCAGATATCCAGGCTTCTAATAAAACTTCCTTGTCCCATTCTACATGAAAATAAATGTTAAAAAACTTGTATACTTGTCACTAAGTCACTAGGAAAGCTCTAGAATCCTAATTAGATTGCGGTGAAGGTCAACCATAAGTGCAATAATATTGCAGCAATTAGTACGGCCTACAATGTCCCTAGCAGAGCCAGACAAACGAGTGCAAATAACAATAACCAGAATTTATAGAATTTATATAAGTGATTATGTTATTGTTCAGTGAGTCAAACTTCAATATTTTCTAGACTGCTGACTCCGGCAGCTAACCATGTAAAGACATGACCAGACGATTTCACTAGCTAATAGCAAGCATGAACTCTAATTTTATTAGCAAGTTTAGATTGTTGTGGATCAAGTTACAATAATAAGTATACAATAAAGAGGGCAGACTAACAGGCTAATCATAGCCCTTTGTAATTCATGACTGAGACACTTCAATTAAATGACCTCAAGGTTAGCAGATGGTATAACTGTAAAACAAGCATGAAAAACAAATGAAAGCAAACAAGAGTTTAACAAGATGATTGAATGCTGTTGCAGAACATGAATCTTGTGAAGATAGGACAGTGAACCTATACAAAATAATTATAAACCAATTAGATCATCTTCTGACCTCAAACTAGGGATCAGCAAACATGATTTATGACAAATCTGGACACACACCTCACCCAGTTCTCATTGCAAGTCTCAGGTTACTAAAAAAATTTGTTACAACTAAAGAGTATTCGATACACTGCGTGCTGATGTCGTGAGTGAGGAATGAGAAGAGTGATGAGTAAGGGCGAGACCGATTTCTACAAGAGTTAAGTGCAGACAACCCTTCACACCAAATCAAAAGTGTATGTAATCGTAAGTAATGTCATCATATGTAAATCAAAAGTATAAAGCGTCGAAAAACAAGCATCATATATGCAAAAACCGGTTTTATGCATTAGATAACTGCAACACGGGCGGCATCAGCAAAGCAAAAGCTTAGATCAAGGTTGATGCATGCCAAGTGAACCCCGTAAGCTGAGGCACAGTTGCAAATGATACACATCAAACAATGAATGCAGTGCACAATGCTATGGTAGTGTTAAAAACAATCAAATAGTTACTGGTAATCATGTTTTAGTTGAGCAAAGTATGAAACAAATAAAAGTCATGTTTATGAATAATATTATATTAGAATAAAGAAACAATGAACATGGCTGCGGTATGAAGCACGAGAGAATCAGGACTCACTGTGGTGGCGAAGGAGGACCTCTGCTGTAAAAAGGGGCACCCGAAGCATATCGGAAGTCTCTACTATGAGTGTATCTTTTGCATCTTGCAGCTCCTGGGGTCGCAGTCCTTGATAGTGGTCTTCCTGTATGGTGACAGGAGTCTCTGGGACAGGCTCACTAGAATCTCCATTCTCCTAGCAGAGAAGTCACATTCACATAGATTAAACATAGATTTTACATCAGTACAGCTCGAAAATGGTAAATATACTTCATGTATAATTTACATCTATTATTCATTTCGAATTGAAGCAACTCCATGAATATTGAAAAAAAATTGTGAATAGTACAATATTTGTAAATAGGTAAACAAACAAACTTTGAAGGTCACACATAAAACTTATTCAAGCAGAAATAACTGCATAACAGGAAGTGACATACAAAGAAGACCATCTTTGACTCCAAGTATTGCGCAATACTAGCCATTGAAGCTTTTTCAGCCAATTCACACGGTGTCTGGCGGGTTGAATTTTCCAAGAAGAGTGGAGCTCCAAGCTCGACTAATTGCTAAAAATGGATACAAATAATCAAGAATACAAAACTATAAAACTTACTGTGCTTGACATTGTATCCTTTTAAAAGAAACATTTTTAAATTTAGCTAATTTTTTTGTTGACAGTGTTTACACATTTCCTCTCAGCCACCATTGCTGCAGATTATACAGTAATCCAACAGAAAACTAAGTAATTATACAGTAATGATTTTGAATGCAAAGCAAACAGTTTGACTGCCATTAGCGTAAAGCTAGACAGTGACTAGAGAGACATAGATGGTTGAACTTTGACATACAGAAGTTTTATATATTTAGCATAAAGCTATACAATGAAAAGAAATACACACGTGGCTTGATTTTAAAAAATGTGAATGCTTCATAAATCTCAATGTCTATTTTACGCTAGATCTATGGCACTATGTCTTACTAACCTTGACGCAACTCATGAATCCTGACTGCGCTGCATAGTGCAGAGCAGTATTACCAAACTGTAAAACAAATGACAAAAGTTAATAAAACAACTAACAAATTCGATTCATCTGCTGTTTCTATCTATATGCTACAAGATATACTATTGGCACCTTCTTAAACACGCGATAGTTTTATAACAAAAGGCCTGCTATGAGTTGCGAGTCTCGTAATATCATTAACAAACTACAAACAAACATAATAACTAATAATAGAATAATAATAACTTTACTACAATAAGAGTCATGTTTGTCCGGTTGTCCGTACCCACTCCGAAAGCGTTAGAAAAAAAGATTGCACCGCACAGGAATCAAACCCACATATTCGGACACGCAGTCATGCATACTACCACTACGCCACTCAGCCACCTCGTCACATCTAAGAATTACTGCTCACATACTTATTACACAAGACTGGCAGAGTAACATGTAATAGTAATATAATAAAACTATACACTGAGAGTACAATATTTTCCAAAGAAAAATGTGGACCGAGCATCAACACCGCTTACAGGCAAACTATAGACACAAAAACAGCCCCTAAAAGTGAATGATAGAAAAACTAAAATCCAATCTTAGCAACAAAGCAAAATTTCCCAAGACTATACCAAAACCAAGAGCATTGTGGCCATTAGCAATAGTATTATAAGGCTAACTAGTTGTTTGGTTTATTTGAATGTGGTCGAATGGAAATGAGCATCAAGCAGAACCTTATCTTGAGCCGAGATGTTTAGCTGTTCAGGCTCTCCGTCTGCGAGGCCCTCCCCTCTCCACTTTACCAGGATGTTAACGCATTGTTCCTGAGCTGAATGTGTCTTGGAATCGCAATCACGCTTAAGCCGAGAGGCGCAGTGTAGTGATGACTCATTGTTTCCATTTTTCTTATTAGGATTCCCGGCATACCGATCAAGGAATATCCTAAAATGAGGAATTCTTAAAATATCTCCAGAAAACAAATTAGACAAGCCAATGGATGGCAGCAGCTGATTTGTTCGTAACAAAATAGATGGTTATTCGGGATAGGTTTGCTTGTGAGAGGACAACAGCTGCTCTGTATATTTGCAAAAGCTGCCTCGGATGACGATAAACCAGAGCTTTAAATCATACTCAAAACAGCTCTTCATTTTCTTATCTTTAACAGGTTGCAGATAGCGTTCACAGATTATAAGCTGGTGTATTTGCTTTGTCATGCATAACTCCTAGTCAAAAGATTATTGTTGTGTATCTTTTTGTTTGGCACCCAGTCTTCAGTTTCAGTTAAAAAAAATTCAAACTGAAAAATTAAAACCTGTTGTGAATTAAAAAACAAGATATGAATCTAAAATAAAAAGTCAGAGACAAATTATTCTCCATTATTGAATAAAAAATCACAAAGCAGTAAAAGCCCTCTAGAATGGAGTCACTCAAGTCAGAGGAATGTATTGGCTGCCATTTAAATGGCAGGTCAAAACCGCCTGCAACACTGAATCATCTGCGAATAACTACACGCTAGTTTTTCAATCTACAACTACAGGTCAATGTTCAGCATAAATTGCACATGCATTTACACCCTAAAGTATGTAAGTTTTCAACAAACAACTGTGTCTACCAACTGTAATTATACAGCCTGATTCCAGTAATGTTTAACTTAGTTCCGTTTGTGTAGATTGACAACCATCTTGTGAGAATTCCTTAATGCTGACTCAGGCTAGTGGACAACCCTTTTGATTACATATACATGTAACCTTTATCCCAATTTGTAATAAACAGTGCTTGATATAAATGATAGGAAAGATTCCATTATCTAAACAAAGCCCGATCCAAACAATAGTACTCCTTCATATTAATTCGCTATACATGAAAAAAGGTTGATCCAAAACCTTGTATATACAGAGTGTCAAAGCAGACCAACATACCGCAGTGCTTCGGGCATTGCGTGACGAGCTGCCACATGAAGTGGTGTGTCGTGATTGTAACTGTCACCATATGAAGCATTTGGATTGAACTTCCTTTGTAAGTCCTTGTTAGTGTCAAATAAAGCAAGGGCTGCCTGCTCGTCTCCCTTAGCTAACTTCTTCCTCAATTTAGAGGAAGAGCTACCCATGTTACGATTTAGTAGAGTTTGTCAAATGAGAGCAGGTACATCAGACCTTCATTTTCCTAACCAACACACATACACACGCTGATGAAAAGTAGCAAGGTTTTACAAGTGAACAGTTTTGAAGTGTCAGCGACAACCTATCATTGTGAATGAACTGACTACATGGTAAATGTGTGTGTGTGGTTGAAAGTGATGAGGCGATAGTTGGATCGCAAGCTATGTAGCTATTAATCCCTTATGGACCAATCGCAAGTTCACTGATAGACAGACCGGCATTGAGAAGATCTCATATAATAAGTCATTAGTTACAACATCAATTAAAGGCTAAATACTTTTGAACAGTAAAAGATGCATGTGGTAGTTATATCATCAAGCATAAAAAGGCAAAAATTAAACTCAACATATGGTAAGACAATTTCATAACAAAACTTCCAATTCCAATACTTAATACTCAAAATTCTAAAATGTACACTCTACAGCCAGCTATTAGCCTCAATATATTTCTATATAACATACAACAGCCTGTATTCAGCTAAAACTTACAGAGTCACAATAGCTTGTTTCTCAAGCTATTATGAGCTTAAAAAAAGTCGTTAAGAATTATATTCTATGATTTTGAAACATAATAGACAAGCATTTATCATGGAAGAAAATGAGGGCTTTTCAAGCAGCATACAGTGTCTGATCATACCAATTTGCATGAGATTTCCAGAGATTTCTAAAACGTATGATTATTTGACTAATAAACAAGTTGGCTTGTGCACAAAATGTGTAGAGTTCATTTGGCAAAAAACCACCTTGACTACTGAGTATTGACTATTGGCAACAGTTGAACGATCCTTACATGAAAAAGATAGCCATACACTATTTTCTGTCGAAAATGTAGAAAGCAAAAACGCTTTTAACAATAAGAGGTTACTGCAGTACAACCGAAATGCTATCTTACCAGTTGTTGTCATAAACTTCATCGAGAAGAGCGATAAAATATTGCTTCTTTATGTCATGACAGCATCATGGCAAATACCTGTAGCAACAAGGAAAACGTGCATGTTAAAAATCACTCATTTGAACAAGAATTGTCTGCATCAATTACAAATAATGACTATTTTAATAATGACTGTTAAATTTTGTCAAATTTCTGGCAAGCAAAGTATATGAGGTTGTGACGGCGGTATAGCCTACACTATACAGTGAATACTTGTAACATGAAATAGGTAGAACAATATTGAGTTGAACAAACAAACGTGTGGTTTCTGAAGCTTTCTTGATAACAATATTTTTTCATATACTGTAGGTTCTTCGAATTTTGTTAGACCACAAAAAATCATTGGCATATTTCATTACGATCTTTAAAAAGCAGCTGAAAAACGATTTTTCAAAAGTAAATGAAGAAAATATTTTAGCAAATACATTTTAATGCAAACCAGCAATAAGTAACAACAATATTAATCGCTATGTGATTATTCAGACCATGATATTATAACGTAGTGATTTAGCCAAGTTATTTGGCAGTTTTATATGCTTAGAATTGAGAAAGAAATTGAATACACAGTAAAAACTCAAATCATTAACTAGGATACACTACGTTATCAATCTTTCAACTGTGTCAATTAATTTCGTAAGCTGTTAATTTACCCGCTATTCGATAATTCACTCCTATGTACCTTTGGTCTGTATCAACCTTAGAACATAGATAACTATTTACTGTTAGACCACGAAAAGATTAAAAACAAACTAACAATTTGGCACATTTCAGTATTTAAAGTAAATTTCAATGGACAGTTTGACACTGTTAAATGTATGTTTTAGCAAACAACGACTTCGTCGCAAAGATCCTGATTTAGAACACAAAAGATAAACAATAAAGTGTGTAAGGACATATCAAGTTCACGCGAAGACATCCGTTTATATGCCATTGACATAGCTAAGCACCAATAATCTGTATTGCGTGAGTCCTCGTCTAGTGACCCGCCTCATATGCTCAATGTTGCAATGTGGTCCTGGTTTAATTTGTTTGGTAATCACAAAGAGCTTGTGTTGTACGCATGGTAATTTTAACTAAAGCTATTGAATTGAAAAAATAGTCGATACATATTTAGATTTTAACGAAATGCTTGACCAGAATTAATGCTTTACTAGAGTTCACTGTTTGTGAACTCTGAAACGACGGTGTGACATTTTACCTTTGAACTTATTCCTTAGCATTCAACTTTTTCAAACGAGCTGCATGCTCATGTACTCATTTCTTACTCATAAAAAATTGTACCGGAGGTACTAATGCAGATAAAAGATTGCATGCGCGTGTATTTCCGTTTGCTAGCCAAATATCTGGACTTTAACGTCGCCGATAAACAACATAACACTAATTTTCAGTGTTTTATGTTTAAAAAAGAAATATCCGGAATATAATCGACTCTGTCGTAACTGTAACCCTGACACCTAACTCTGACACTTGACCTCAGGGGGCACGAAAAAAGCAAGACCAAAAAAGCCTGATCTTTAACTGTGTCAAGGGAAAAATTTAAATTTGAATAAATAATTAATATATATGAATAGTGTTGTTATTGTTATAATAATTGTTGGAATAATTATTTGATACTTAAATAATAATATAAAATGGATTGGTTTTTTGTGTGTCTCCTTTGAGTAAATACTATAATGGTTCGATGGTTCTATGTGTAATGGTTAGCCTCTGGACCTTGAGTTCAATTTCTCCCAAGACAAATTTTGACCGCAGACAAAGTGGCACTTCTGCCCCACAATATCAGCCAGTTGCTATAAGCAAAATTCAGCCAATAAATCAATGGAGATGGGCACTACTATAACTTTCCTTGAAATTGTTTTGACAGTATCGCACTGTAGCCAATGATGAGCCCAAATATCAATGCTCACAACAAGTAGTGTTAGGGTTGTGAGGTCTGCAACTGTCTGCAGGTAGTTATCTTTCAATCGACAATAATACGCCAGCGGTTTGTTTCCAAGTGTCTGTGAACTCTACTTTCTTCAAAAGGTCAAAATAACAATTATTCTGTCAAGACTCACTAGCTCAAGCAAAGACAACAATATGCTTGTATACTTAGCCCTATTTGTTTAGCCTTAGCGTCACTAGGTTCAATGAGTATGTATCTATTAGGTGTACAGCTGTAGCTCTTGTTGCTGTCAGGGGGGTGCTGGATAAACTCTCTTCTCAGGGCTTTATGGCTTCCTGGCTTGCGAACTCTTTGGGTGAATCGTATCTGCTGTGTATTTCCTCGGCAAGCTGTTTGCTACCGGACTCCTTGGCTATCTTAGGCTTCTGTTAGTCTTCTCCTGTCTTGGTTCCTTTCTTGTGCTTCCCCTCTGCTGACTGGCTCACTGCCATCTTCTCGTTGCTTTCTCGTCAACTTTGCTCCTCTTTTATACTTGTCCTTGAATCGTTGCCAAAGGTTATTGGTTGGTTGTGTTTTGCTTGTGGTTCTTGCATAAATTCTTGCATAATTTCTATTTCAGATTCTTTGCGGTGAGCTAAAATTTCTTACTGATCTTGGAATCCCATGACGACAAGCGAAAAATATTTTAAGTTCGGCAACAAATTGTACAAAACTGGCCATAACTCAAAAACTAATGGTAGTATCATTGTGAAATTAATTTTGCAGTGATCCTCATTCTAAAACGTTACTAGCTAGCTAATTTATATGAAGCTAGAAAAATATTATCATTTTATGCCATTCTTTTCATAGCCATTTCATTAATCCTTTTGCATAGAGTACAATATCGTAGTTAATGAAAAATTATGCTATATTTTTTTACTGCTATACAATGCAACATTTTCTAGACTAAAATGGTGTTATAAGCGATATCTAAATATACTAAATAAAGTGTTGTAAATAATTGTTTCGCTGATGACTAGTTGCTGATCTGGTGTATGCTGACTGCTACTAAGCTCCAACATGTCATAAATCTAGCTGGCTCCTGTAATATTGGTCAAATACTTCTCATTGTGCTTGACACTCTGTAGAGTTGCTTGCCTCACTGAATATCCATTAGTAATTGTAGCCAGTTAGACTCTTTCATATTAAGTGGTGCTAGTCAATAATAATAATGATTTAGTAGCAATTTTGCGCTGTTTTTCATTCATAAGTTTTCCGTTGTATTGATCAGACAACTCCTAATCCAGCTGATGACACATATTCACATATTCATCAGTTGTGATGGTTGGACAACTCCCATGCTTGATATTTCTAGCAGCATAGCAGTTGCCCTAGATTTTCATGTTTGCTTGTTGATGTATCGCAGTGCTTAGTGCAATGTTTTTGCAGCAGTTGTGGTGTTCTGTGATCCCACAGTTTATTATTTATTTTGACTTATTGGTCATCTATCGTTTCAAACCCTGACAACTCACTCTCTTACACCTTCTAGTTAGGTGAATACGGAAGTGTATATTTTGTCTCCTGATAGTAACGGCTTGTAAAAAACCCACTGAACTAAAAGCACTTCAATTCACAATACCAAAATCACGATAAGAACCCACGTTCTGATTTTCGAGCTACACATTGCTCACTTTTACAAAAGACAGGCAAAAAGCACCAAAAACACTTAAAAAAGTTGACCTACAACAAAATTTACATTACAGTTATTTGGTATCAAATAAATTTGGTACCACTTAAATAAAGCAAAATATGTGGAAATGGGATTACAAGCTCTTGAAAGCTCAAAAACGAAAAGCCGCTGTAGATTGGAATCTGTTTATTTCTCTGATGTAGTCATTACAGTTTGGAAAGTTTGGAAAGCGAATCGTCTTGTCATGTGATGTTCTCTTGTAAATTGAAAGGCCAATAAAAAGCTCAATATAAAACTTATCGTAGCATTAGTTTATGACAAATACTTCGGGTTTTACCGAAGACCCCGTATCAAATATAGATGCTCGCTACTTTACAGTTTTGTTTCAGCATTGTCTAATCGTCAAGTCGTAATCTGATCATGTGACCCAATACCTCGCAAATAATTTTTGCAGCAATTTTCGATTATTACAGGTGACCAACAGGCTCGTCATGATTATCAGACAATGATATGTACTCCTTCGAGGTAAGATTAAAAAATTAAATGAGTTTTTACGGTAAGTTATAAGAAATCAGTGCTAAAAGTGGCAGCATTACAATGACGATAAAATAGACGCGTAAGAACAATAGACATGGTTTTATTGAATGCGTGAAGTATATTTGTGAAAATATTTCGACGAATGAGGTTGCATGAAAGTGTAAACAGAAACCATCCTGTAATAACTATGTCCCATTTGAGCCGTTTTAAAAAGCGAATCCAAACTACGGCGGTCTCGTGTTAACTGTTCGTTTTTTAGCTTTTAAAAGCTTGTAATCACATTCCCATATATTTTGCACCTACAACACAACAGAGTAAGACATGGTGAATCTTATGATACCAAATAACTGTAGTGTGAATTTTGTTGCAAATCAACCTTTAATTAAGCAAAAACACAAATAAGGATAGTAGGAATTACATAGCGTGTTTTCTCTTTGCAAAACGCTATTTAATGTTCATTTGGATTGCTCAACCTACTCAAGTAGCTCAGTCTGTCTCTCATTTTCAAGCTCTAGCAACAAATGCACCTTCAAATATGTGACAATTCAACTTTTTAACAAGCCTATTATAAAACCTCTAATTGAGGTTTTACAGAAAAATAGAGCCACGGGGCTCTACTTTTCAACCCTTCCTATATAGTGCTCGTCAATTTGAGGTGGCGTTCAAATAGAGGGTGACGCTCTATTTTTCAACCCTTCTCTCGTAGTGGCGGTCAAATTAAGGTGGCGTTCTGTGTATATGATCTGGTCAGTAATAGAGGGTAACTGAACAAAAATATGGGTAAATACATGGTTGTTAACAAGGATGTAGCACAGAATGCTAGTTTTTTTGTGTGTGAATGTATGGTGGCCAACTTTTACTTAAAATTAGAGTATAAAATATGTGCTTCCATTGTTTTTAATGTTTTACCATTGCATGGGTGACTAAGAAATTTATTGTATCTTTCTTTATGTATATGATCACATTTTTAATGGCTTAGAACCGTACCAAACAAGAATAGCTTTGCTGTACTTACTTACCTTTTAATATCCTTTGTACCTTTACAAAATAAGCAAAGACAATGAAAGCAAAAATATCCATGAATAATTTTGTTTGATATTTTTTCAACAATTTTGTTGTCACACTCATATTTATTTGTGTTTTGAAGTCACATGTGAATGACATCAGCATAGCAAAAGACATTTACTAGTTTTACTACCTATTGATTTTGTTTAACATATAACACTATGTTAAGACTTTGACTCAGATGATGAGTGTGTTAAACAACTTGCTCGCCATAAATTGACCAACACTATATGTTCAGCAGCTTCATCAAGTGTTGTATTCTCCTATTGTGAATAAATGTATATTCATGCATTGCTATGAATTGAGTATGTCATATGTTTCTTTGTTTTGTCTATGTAACTCGCAAAAAAGCTTGTTGTGGATTTCCTACATTGACGGGTTAAATTGGATAGTCAATTTTACAAGTAGTTAGTTTTCTTGCTAAGAAATTTTTACACGTGCCAGCTTTAGTTAGCGCCACTATCTTCTATTGCTTTAAATATGGGTAAAGGTCCAAACACACTAGGCGATTTCATTGCATGCATCATGAGGAGCGCGGAGATATCGCTGGCATGTGCCCAAACACACTTGAGCGATTCACCAACAAACCATAAGGTGGGCACGCTCACAAACTGACAATAAAATTCTGTATCATTAGTTTCTTCAGTTGTTAATAAGTTTAATTCAATATGGCGCCTTTTAGGCAATGATGCATACAACTTCCGCTTTTGTTATTAGGCCTATCTCACTTTCATGGATTGTTCACCACAAGAAGACATAAGAAAAAAACGATTCTTGTATTTTTAACAGCAATATTTTATGATTTTCATATATAGTTTACTTTATAGTAGTTTTTTATCTTTAATATAGTAAATATTTACTATTTTCAAGATGGTCAACCTGCGCAAGGATTGACTACGAAATGTTGGTTTTTACCGAGTTTTTTTTGTAATTTTTGTGCGTCGTGTTGTACAAGACTGGGTGTGTTTTTATTAAGTCTATGAACAGTTCAGTGTTCGTTTTGATGATGTTTCAATCATAACAAAATGGCAAAATGTTGTTGCTGTACGTTGGTAAACATCAATACGAAGAAATTCCCAGCCATAGAATTGCATTTTGGGAAAAACCAACCAATCAAAATACATCTCGCGCGCGATAAAGTTGTGATAGAGAATGTCCAGCGTTATCGCTCTGCATAAGCGAGTTCTAGAGCCTTGCAGCGCTATATCGCACTAAATATCGCCTAGTGTGTATGCACCTTAACAGAGACATTTTTTTTATTCCCATACATGCTCTCACAATTTGTAATTTTTACTACAGACTTCAGAATGGTAAGTAGGGTAGACAACTCCAGGCCGCTTGGTAAATCACTTTTTGTAGTAAAGTTATTTTTGAGGCTGTCTACTTGAGATAAACTAGTTTTCCTATCTTACAAAGGTGGCAAATAGGAGATCCACAAAACTCCAGTTTTGTTGTCACAGTTAGGTCAGCCTATTTTAGAAGGTCTTTTACTCATGGCACAGACATACACCTTAGCAGCAAACCCAGTCAGAAGTAGAAGATGGGAGGTGAAGCACATACAATCTTTACTATAATAATCTTTATGATGCTAAGAGCTGTGTCCATTTGTAGCCATGCTAAGAGCATTAGAAAAAAAGTTACAAGATATATGGATCAAACCTGGATATTCCAGTCACCAGCCAAGAGCACCACCACTCGAACAATTTTATACATAAAAGAATAATTGTGAACATAAACTATACACATGATAATCTCTCATGATGCACAAGACTGCCAGCGTGCTAGTTACTCATAACACTAAGCCTGATAGTTTCAACCTTCCTGAGACAACACGTAATAAATGCTAAATCCATCTCCAAATTTTTGCCTAAACCATAGATGATGTATATTACAACAATATATAGCTTGGAACATGCGTTGTGTACAGCCTAAGTACACAATACGTTTGTGCAACATGTTAGTACACTGTGGGCCTATACATCACGCACAGGTAACTGTTGGTCCAGTAACTAATGCTATTGCTTGGTACTTCTGTTCATGGAGGTTCATTTAAGAGTCTACTATGTGGGCTTCTTTGATAACATAGTTTTAACTTGAGTTAGTTACCTAACATGATTGCCTTGTGTTTTTTCAAATTTAAAGGTGAAATAGTTGTTTAGCAACCTTTTTTAAAGTGTTCACTTCCTCAACCAAAATCAGCTTACAATAAATTCGTTGCTGAATACGCTAGACCTTTTTTAATATTACAAAAGTGTAACACTAAAAACCCACTGGTATTCGAGTGGAGGATTCAGTGTAAAAACTGCGTTTATCAGGGACTCTGGTTGGTGATAAGTCCAGTTGATGCAGAAATGTGACTATTCAGTCACTTTACCCATTGTGGTTATGTGCAACCTTTTCCTTCATGATTAAAAATTTCACATCAACCTTTTTACGTAATACAAAATTAGGCCTTGGCATACTACTGTCAGCGTAACTTTCATAACGCTTGCATCAAACAGGTGAGCTGAAATTGTCCTCTCCACAACTTTTTGTGCCTCACAACGCTAGAGCCCATTATAGGAATTAAACCTGATGGCAGATTAATTTATCAACAAGCTACATGTAAGTGAGACACTTGCGCAGTATTTACATAAGCTAGTAGGATAAAATACTAGCATGGTAATGCAGGCTCTCTCTCAGCCGGTATGGTTTACGCTTGTCAATAGATAGCAGATCCTCATTCAGCTTTGTAACTAGCTAGCAGTCGTCTGCCTCCATTTAATATTTATTTTTTAGAATGAAACTATTGATGTGATTTTTAGCTTTCGCTAGACCGGATGTCCTCTGGCTGACAGATAGGTTTGTTTATCCAGCGCCCTCTAGATACTACCATGGCGTATCACTGATATAGCCCAGTATGTTTACAGATGTCGGTTTTGGGTCTATGAAGGTTTTCAGTTGACCGTCCCCATTTGTATGGGGTTGACAGATCAGCCACCGTCGGCCTGACCCATACACAGATAGTATCAGATTGTACGAGTTACCAATCGCAGGTTGATACAGGGTACCTTAGCATCACCAGCAAGAGTGGCTTTCATAGATATTATTTGTTGAAAGCTAGTCTCTATAAAACCTTGCACTAATTGTTAAAAAGATAAGACCATGGTGAAGTGATCCGTTTGAAGGATTTCTGTGATGATTAATATTTGCACTCCTTAGACCTGAATAAATAGCTAGAACGTGTAGTAAATCTCAAAGGAAATAAAGATGGACCGATGACACAACCATACATATCGGTGAAGAAAAACATGAGTCACTTTATTTAAATATGCCATGCAAGTCCAAATTGGCTATTATTTTAATGTTCACCTAATGAATATGATGCCAGTTCATTCTCTATTCAACACAAGACATGACAAACAAAGTAGGTATGAACAAAAGCGGTATTTCAAATATTCATGAAAGGCATAGAAATGTTACTACTATGCTGATACCCAAAATCGTCTTCGCTCAGTTGGCTGTTTTCGGACTACAACCTTCCACCATGGAAGTGTAGGGTCATACCTGTCCTCAGGCCAACGAAAACCGTCAGAATCCTAAAATATAGCATGATGAGATGATTAGGGATAAAAATAGCCTACACAAATGTTGTCTGATTATTATAGGTTACACTCTCCTATGCTGCTAAAAACACTTTTACAGTATTCAAGGACATGCCCAGAGCCTGAAAATATTATCATCAGTTATTCATGCTAATAGGAGCTCCGTGAAAAGAAAATTGTAGATTAGAAATTACATTCGTACTGTTAGCAGTTAAAAAATATGACTAGATAGTTTTGCAATTTTCAAAAAACAGCAACTTTGAATCGGATTTTCCTACCTTAGTACACTCAAATATAGTCAACTATACACAAAAAGAGATACATACTATAGTTTATTCAAGCGAAATATTTTTAGAATAGCTAGGAGTGGTAAACTCTACCTTTTTGTCTGTTATACTCAAACTGGTCACATCAAAAATAAATAAAAATTATTAATAAGCACGATAACATGATTTACCAGAAATGTTCTGCAACCAAAGGGTATTGTGTACATTTTGGCAACGGGTACAAAACTTATTCTAAGTTTTGCTTTAGTAAACTAAGATGAATTTACTTTTTTTGGCAAGCACATAATACTGGATATCAAAAATGATATCGATAGTTGGCTATGCTGGTGCAAGGAAACAAAATAGGGTACGGTACAGTCATACCTCGACATAGGGTAGGAGTGCTCAACATATCAAAAAAATCAGGATACGAGCACAATTTCGAGCAAGTTTCTGCATGAGAAATGAGAACTTTGATATATGAGCTGGTTCTCAATGCGACCATTAAGTATGCAAAAGGCCGCTTCCGATAACAACATCGCTCGGCCATTTTCGTCGAATCAGTTTTAAGAAGTTCCACAAAAAGTTCTAGTGAAAGCGAGGCAAAAAGAGCCAAGCCATAAAAAGATATTAAAACAAAGACAAAATTAGAGAGTTAAGTTTAGTAAAAGATTAAAACTTAGCTTGGAGTGCATGTTTAGTAAGCTACATTCATTTAAGTTAAATTCAAAGTATATGTTACGTAGCGTCACTAATATCTAGTGAACTGAACGCGGTGCTGTCAAGTCTATCGCACACTGCCATTAGGCACTATGTCTGTCTCAAAGGTAAAAACTCCATACAGTATTGTACATAACAGAGATGTTTATAAGGCTTTACGAAACGACTCCATTCAGTCCTCATCCAAAAATTAATAATCCAATTTACAATTCTTTTGCATCATAAGCCGTGTAAAAATCGATACATTTCACTGCAAAACACCACAACTCAATTCTCAATTTTTTAGCTATCCTAACTTTAATGAACCGATTCAATTCTCCCAAATAGACCAAATCAACTCTATCAATTCTTACCTAAAATTGGCTCATGGCAATATATTAAAATAACAATAATCCACAATCGCTCAATTATTTACATTGCATTAGCTTAGTCCCTTGACTATTTGTATAGCACATATCAACCCTTTCTTTCACTACAGGTTTCGTTGTTTGTCCCGATAGAATTGCATCATGCCGAAAATCTTTTGCTGGCGTACACTCAGTTTTTTTGTGATATAAAAACTAGAGATTCTGTAACAGAACTTTACAGTTTTTTAGAGTCAGCAAAAAATTCTGCACAAGAATCAATACATTTGACAAACAAAAAGAATGTTTAATACTTTTTGTAGTTTAATGAAACCAGCTGCAAAAGAAAACGCTATCGTCTTTGAATTTTGACCAAAATACAGACACCCACCCTCTAATATACAGATGTAGTGGTCAAAAATATCTTGAGTCCAGTGTTGAAGAATTTCACTAGCACAAATACGTTTAGGTCACTTTACAATTTTTCTTTTCATCCACCCTAAACCAGAAATGAAAAAAATTGGAGAGCGCTATTTATGCAGTGATTTCCGAGTAAAAGAAAAGCTACAGCAAGACCTCTATTTGAATGCCATGGCACTCTATTTTCCAACCCTTCTATGCAGTGGTGTTTTATTAGAGGTGGCGTTCAAATAGAGGGCCGTGTTGTATTTTTCAAATAGCTCATCAGAATTTTGGGATGCTAAATTTTACCTTTTTACAGGCAAGACGAATGTCGCCTATACTTAGCGTTCTCCTTTGGGCGGAGTAACCATTTTGCATGCAATAAACTTACTATAACTTACCTCCAACTTGTCGTATAGGTATCTCTAAATAAATATGCATTGGGGAAGCTGAGAAATATCTCTACCAGTTCAAATCTATTGCTTGCAATTTACCTACGATGATCTTCTAGCCTGCGTTGCAATTTGTTGGAGCTTTCAATTTTCTGTTTCGTTATAAATTTGAAGGCGTATTTGTAGTTTATGACTATATTTAACAATGTTGCATAAAAAACTCATTGCACATTGCTCATATGTTTGCCACAGTTTGCAACCAAAACTAGCTTTTATGTGCAATAGAAGAGGAATTATGAGCATGGATCCATTGTAAGCCGAGTTTAAATAATCTTTTGATGCTATAAAATAATATGCAATAAACCTGCAAATTTATAAGTTATATAATATATCCAACTAGCTGTGTTACCCGGCGTTGACCGGATAATAAAGTCTTTGGTCAGAAAATTGATTTGTATTTAACATATAACAACATTTGCCATTCTAACTTTCAAACTACATATCATAAGAAAAGTGTTTTGTGTAATTGAAATAAATTATGAGAGAAAATAAAAACAACTGTAAAGGTTTTCAAACTTTATCAAACAACTTTTAAACTTCATATCATGAGAAAAATGTTTCGTGCTAGTCAAATAAATTTTAAAAAAACAAAACGACTATAAAAAGGTTTAGATGTAAATGGGAAATAATTAGCAAGTAATAGCTAAATTAAGTCAGTTTTGCTATGATTACAATAAAATATGATTCGGTGATGATACAATAAATACAATCTGAGAAAACAAAATAAAAATCCTGAATGTGTAGAATTAATAATAACAATTCTTGCATAGAAGTGTGTGTGTGTGTATAAAAAAGGTTACTGTTCCACCAGAAGCTATCAATCAAAACTTTGAATACGACGATACTGGTACCTTTCGACATTGGTACAAATGTAAAAATGAGATATCGGAATGTCTTTGTCTGATTGAACAGTGGGAAAATGTAGAGGCTCGTTCCACAAAAACGATATAATTGTCCGCGTGAGAAAAATTGGCCTTGACCCCAGATATAGTAATTGAATCTTACGAGATATATTTCTTAACAGGGGCATCAAAACGTGTGGCCGCATCGGTAAAATAATCAGGGTGCGCTATTATAGCCGGAGTGACAGACATTCTTTGAAAAATACACATATACATGTTACAAATATATATTCACGAACAAGTGACATAAACAAGCCATAATTATAATACATGCAAAAACAAAAATTAACATTTTTGAAACAAATATTTGCATTGTTTGTTTAGACAGTTGCGTTCTGATTGTTGCTTTCATATGAAACCATTTAATCCTCTGGCTGTTTAATACCTTCAACAATGTCTGCTGATCTCAAATTTTTTCCCTGCGCTACTTAACTAGTTAATATTAGCGCCCAAACAATTTTTAGCGAAGCAAAGCTGTTATGTGCTGCTATTTGAAAAACCTTTCATGAAAATGAAGATAAACTTTTAGCCATTTGCGAGCTAGGCAGAAGTTATAGTTTGGAATTAGTACAAACATCGTCGCAATTTTCAACCATTTTTACATGCATCGAGGTATCAAGACCGCAATACACAAAAAACTACCGTTAGTTTGACATAGCTAGTATTTCTATGGCATTGCAATCAAAGTTTTAAAGAAAAAACTGAAAGCTTTAGAGTTAAAAATGGACTTCGGTACGAACAGCAAACACGAACGAATTAGTTATGTAACCGAGTCATTATTAGCACCACTTTGTGGGCACTTTTTACTGATCACTTACTATTATGGGTTCATAAAGATAGAAAATGTCAAACAGAAGTGGTGCTCAAATAGAAGCGGCGTTCTATTAAAGGGTGGTGTTCAATTTTCAACCCTTTTGCTAAATGTAGTTGCGATCAAATAGGGGTGGTATTACAATAAAGGCGGTGTTTAAATCAAGGTTTTACTGCAACTGGTTCATTTTTGTTTGGCAAAATGATAACCCAACATTCTGAATTTATTGGAAAGTTTTGGGTAGATCTGTAAACTCTGTGTGTCATGATCAATGTTTTTGTATACATGTAGGTGCAACGGCCCAGCTGTTATAAAGACTTCGGTAAAGAAAGAGTTGAGACAAGTACTCAATATCCATAAAGAGAAAGCAATAACTATAAGCATGACAATATAAGTGTAAAATAAACCTACCTTTCTCAATGACTAGTATCTATACATACATTACAAAATTGCCGCATAGCAATAAAAACATCATAAGCTTATTGTCAGTGCGCAGACAAACGATAGAGCTATATAGTTTGGATAGAACCATATTCATTTTGGAATCGAATGGAATATATTAGTAGCGCAGAATATTATCGATCAATAAAATATACACAGTGATATCGAGGTCTTGTGAAAACATGTGCTGCTGGCAACATTGGACTGCACAGACGTCTTCGCTTTGGTGCACATCAAATAACAGATTGGGTTACTTAGGATATAACTGTACGTGATGGATTTTCCATCAATAAAATAATAATCATAGAGCTAGTAATAATAAAGAGAAGCATTAATAAAGGGAAGCATTGGTGCATTTAGGCTCGAGTCATCTCACTTATTGAAAATAGAGAATAGAGTCAATTCGTCTATACTGACAGTAAATGGCAGATTCACGTCAATTTATCCTGGTAGGATGTGCAGAGTCAATTTGATTTTGTAGTAAGTAAAAGATACCAGAGAATCAATTCAATTCATAGATGAGGTGAGCCTTGAAGGCTGGATCACACTATATCGCCGTGTCTCGGTGTTGATGCCAAAACATTCTGATGATCTTCAGTGATAACAATGTTCACACTATCATACAGTAAATAAACACACGCTATAGCAGTTTGGGTCTGCTAGACACCCTGCAAGCTTAATTAGAGAGCTTGGCGCTTTACTGATGCTATCTAATATATAACAATAAGAGGCAGCTTGATTTGTTTGTTGACATTGTTTTTATATTGTATTTTCCTATTAGAGTCAGCAACGTGAAGTCTATAGGAAAATGGTTAACATGAATAAAACACAAATCACAATGCAAGAATATAAATTGAGACATAAATGATAATTGATGTTAATTTTGTTCTCCTTCGCTTGCACTAAGTAAATAGTTGTTGGTGAGTAGACTAATGTATTTAAACGTGAACACTCAATATAGATGAGAGTGAAATAAATTGCTGGTGATCAGCTGAAGATATTGATGCCTACTGACCAGGAGAGCTTATCATCTACCAGAGCTTCAGGGGAGAATTCAGTAAACAAAAACGAAACAAAAAAACAAGGGTTTTGTCTCATTGGTTATCGAACCTGGGCCACCAACCCCTGCCAATCCCCAAGCAGAAGGTCCAGATAATTTCCTGCAGAATCATCGTCAAACGATTTTTTTCTATTTTGCAAATGCTGACAAAACACTGCCTGAATCATATTCTGTGGCCAACTGCGCCCTGTGCTTAGAATTGTTTAAGATGATGTGATTATAGCGATATTTGTACTTTGCACCTTGCTGCCAATAACGTGTCGTAATGAAAATAGGTTGATAGTGTGATGCGTATGATAGGTATTAGGTGGAAACGTGATTGCATGATTGTAAAATGAACAGATATGATTGTACACAGCCCAACAGTTTCAGCTGTTGCAAAATCCCAGTAGAATCCGCTACACACGCTGTTGTTTGCATCCGTTTTCATTTTTCTTGTTTAATTTGTCCTGACACAACCTCGTTCTCGCCGCGTGCTCAAAACAAATACTAGTCCCACAGCAATATTACAAACGGATATACAGTATGGGCTCCTAAAACGTAAATAATCCATCTCCATGAACATTTACGTTATAAGGATTTTACGTTTTAAGAACAATAAAATGCATGTAAATTGCTTAATCCGTTCCAAGATATTTTCAAACACACCCCTTTGGGCATACAAAATGAAAAAACTTGAGCAATGTGTACTCTTGAAAGTAAAATTAGTAACAAATATTTTATCTGTCTACAAACACAACAAAATAGTTTGCAAAAAAACGGTACTACCTGCTCGTCATCTATCTGTATCCAGGTGTCAAGGTTAGAATAAAAGAAAACTTTCGACGATACACCAAATCTTGACATTCGGATTGGTGGACTGACGCCGCTACACCTGTACCAATCGATCGGCTTTCTATTCAGAAACAATTACGCAGCTACCCTATTCTGTGTTTTGTCGACATATCTGACGATGTATCACAGCGAACTAGATTGTTGCAAAAGTTGTATACGTATATAACATGTAGGTATATTGCTATATGCACGTCGTTTTTTCTTTGGCAAGTGCGGCGAGATAGATTAACTTTCAAATCGAATTTGAGAACTTACCTGATTTGGCTCTTTACATTGAATGGAATTTTTACGTAGGAGAAAGCTATTATTATTAAAGTTATTTGGAATTTATGATATAGGAGGTATACATTATAGAAGCTTCTACTGTATAGATAACGCAATTCACGAATCACCATCATCGAAATCACGCACATTATACAGGCTGTTGTCTATACTCCGGCAAACTATCGGAAAAGATTGACAGCTGCAAACTTTTTCGACAGTGTTTATCCGTCGATGCCATCTTTTCACGGTACACATAGTTAAGGATGTGCATAGTCGACGATGAAAGCTGAAAGGACAACAGTGATATAGTGTGAACCAGCCTTTAAGCTTACTCGAGCAAGCATGATAACTCAAATACCCATCTTTGGCACATAGTAATGTTACATTTTATTGCAGATCATAACTACTAAAGAGGTATGTGTTAATTTGTGAGTGTAGATAGTAATTACAATTAAAACACATTTTTTTATCGTAATACCTAGTGTTTTTCTATAGGTTTATCTCCGTAGTATGGGAACGAATCGAGTTGTATTTGTTTTTACAGAAAATATCGCTTTGAGATATGAAAACATTGACATACAAACTCAGTGCTGAAACGTATTAAGCTCGATGTTGAGGTATGATGTACTTGAAAAAAGGAGTCATACCAAGAATAATAACCATATACATGGTGATATAATGATGAATGCAACAAATTAAGTTTAGATGTTATAACGAGCAAATAAAAATCAGAGCCTTACCAATGTATTAGCGATGTCAAGGTAATCCTCACATTGCCAGTCTTCTTCGATAAGCAGTTCGGGTAGGCCAGACACTAGACAGTGGGCTTCTACATACTCAGGTATTTGCAAGTCTTCATAGCTACAAGTCGCATGTTTATAGACATATTAACTGCAATTGCTGCATTGAATATCTCATACAGCAGCTTGTAAGACAGTTTGTTCCTTGATCTATATATATATATATATATAAATCTCAGTATTTGTTTTTTGTACACCGTATGTCCAGTTGATAGCGATTGGTTAAAATAAGCATGCTTGCAGTTCAGTGCGCTGTGATAGATCACGATGTGTAATGATTATACACAAAGCTAGTAGAGAGCCTGGCATTGCACGGGTAATAAAATAGTTACCAAATGAATTTGAGTAACTTAAGCTAGTCTAAATCTTTACTATAATAAGCATGGTACACATAATGATCTATAACATAGAAGTAACCAAGTCTCCAAGTCTAACGAAAGCAAGTCTTTAGTACTAACCAATAGTCTTTTCTCAAGCGCTTCGAGCGTGAATATTTTAACCGGCGTGATAACTATGTGCACAATTATTCCATTGAATCGCAAGTAGGCCACGATGCTTGGTAAGTTAGCTCGCCTGTCTAACAAACTGAAGTTCCGAATTCAAATTTGGTCCCTTTTCGTTTTTAAAACTTGGTCGTTTTAACTAAATATTCAGACGACAAACACTGGGATTTACATATATATATTATATATATATGTATTATTTCGAAGAGTGGCAAAGTGGCTGCATGGTTCTATAGTAGTGCGCTTGGTTTCACTTCTGCGCATCTGCAAATACTGCCTCAGTTTCTGTGCAGTGTAATCTTTTTCCTAACGCTCTTAGCTGGCTGCCGACTGACATGGCCGTTTGTATAGCAAAGATTAAAATATCAAGTGAAGTTACTAATTTAAGTTACTCAATAACAACGAGTAAAAAAGTTTAACCAATGGCAACTACATTACCTGCTACTGTTTGTAAGCAATTTAAAATTTTGCGTAAAGGTGTAACATACAAAATGTCTTTCAATGATCTGTTTTAGCTGTGTTCGAGCTTTCAAATATTTGAATTATGCATTGGTTGGACACACAAAAATAAACAAGTACTTTCATATAAAAGTTACAATGGTAAATATTACATATGCTAATTAAAAATGAACTTTATATGCAAAACTTCTTTATTACGGGTGCCATGCCAGGCAATCAGCCCGTATGGAACAAATTATGAAATAATAACAAAAATGTAGTATATTATGTTATCTTATCTTGCAAATATCTTTACAACATAATATGATTAATATATGCATTATTATTATCATCATTATTCATAGCATTATTAGTTATTATTCGTCTGATGAACTGACAAGGTTGGCATTTACAGACAATTTAAGGTCATCGATAGTTTCGGCTTTTGCATGACCTTAAAATTGGTAGCAAAACTTAAACTTTAAAATGAGCAGCATTACTTAAGGTTTAAATGTGAAGTTTGGCTGATTGAACACATTTTTCCGCCATTTTTGTATAAGGACTATTTATGGATGGAAAACTTCACAAGACTGATGCATTTGTTTCCTACAGCGACAGGTTTTAAAGCTCATCAATATATCAAAAAGAAAATTCTATCCCATAAATAATACCTACAGACGGCGCTTATGGGCCAACTCCTCGTCCCGCAAATACTTCCAGTCTTCAAGAAAATGATCATCAGAAATACCACTGTGTTCTAATGGACCAAGAGCCTCAATGTCGTCAACCACCTAAAATATGGTGCATTTGCAGGTTTCAACTAGTTTATCTTTCCCTAGCAACAAACATCATTACAGAGTTGCTGTTGTATTTGTAAACATCATTACAGAGTTGCTGTTGTATTTGTAAACGGTTATAAAGAAAAACAAAACATTTGATGTAAGTTGAACTGTGCAGGTTGACATTCCTCCACTTCTAAAATATCAGCGTTCCTTGAATGGGGTTAACATACCAAGGAAATTTCATGATCTGTAATGTCTTGGATTGATGGATAAATCAGCAGCTCATTGTGGTGTCTAAAAGTATTCAAAATATGTAAGCAAAGAAAGAAATAATGCGTCATTTAAACCGAACTACGCGACCCTAAGTTTAAAGTAGCAGTTTTGCAGAAATGAAAAACGTAACTTTGATACACCGATCAATAAATCTTGTCAATTTTTCATCCCGAAGGCTTTATACAAAACCCCAATTGTTTAAATATTTCTATTGGTTGTATATTGGCCAAGCAGTTGTACACTTGAGATCTTTTAGCAACCTTTTCTCATTGTCATTAGACATGAATTATCAAAATGACAGACTTAGTTTTGTTGCCTGTGTATATATACATAGGCAACAAAACATCTATATATACAGCAATATACAAACAATATATACATCAGCTATATACATGTATATAGCAGATGAAACAGCAATAATGTAAAGCCTGTTTTAAAAAAACACTACCTAAATTGTTGACCTCATGCCACAGGCATCAAAAATATGCTTTGGTGTGCAAAGCATCACATTGTGTAACCAGACCATTATGCAAACAATTCATATGCACAAAGTTGAATAATAATTAGGCAACATACTCATAGATAGGAAGAACCACACTTTTATAACTTTCCTCTATGGATGTCAGGAAAGTATCACTAAATATCAAGCTGTTGTTCTCCCATTCCTGCAACAGCAAATAGTATTACATAATAGACTGTCCCCAAATACATTCAGCAGTTAAAGATTGAAGGCTAGTTATGGACATCCGTACATCATTCCTTCTCTTTATGTTTTCTTTTGTGTCTTCAACATTGGCATCAAGATAGATAGCGATGTGTGGTCGTGGATATTCAATGGTATGGTTCGGGTAGAGTTCGTCCTCGAAGTAATTGAAGCCTATGGAATTAAAAATGCATTTAGAAGTAGTTGAGCTAACAATTAGTAATGGCTTGTGTGAACTAAGGTCAAACATAAAAAATGATTTAATATTTACTGTTGTCAATATTGTTAAAACATACAAATCTTCACTTACAAGCTCTTGATATGTAGCCAGTATCTGCCAATGCATTTGCAAAAACTCTGTCGCTCCATGGAGACCGCACACACACAATTCCTTGTCCTATAAAAAGCAACTTTGATATATCCTAACAATAAACTGGTTATAACAAGTTAATGATAGTTTAAACATGATTGAACTAATAGTGTACTATGTTTTATTGTAAGAAATTTTAGCAAAGAAGAAAATACATTACAGACCATGAAGGAGATGCTCTCTTGACAATTTACCCATAAATTCGGATTTAAAGTTTTATACAAAAATAAAGCGAGTGTAATAGTCACAAACGTATGACTATAACTTACCTGTACTTAGCAGATGCAGAAGAGCATCGTTATACGTGCAAAGGCGAGCCGTGAAGAAATGTTGCTGCAGCCCGGCAGCACGACTACATGCGCGAGTGCGATCAGGTTTCACAGAATCTTTTAATAACGTCTCCAAATCATAATTTTTAACAACGGGACCAAGAAAAAACTGGTTAGAATCATCAGAAGTGAAATGACGTTTTCCAAAAGCGCTTACATTCTGAGGATTCGATTGCCCCACAAACTTGAAGTCGAGTTCTTTTGCCAATTTTTTGGCAAACTCTGTTTTTCCTGATGCTATAGGACCGTCTACAATTATTACTTTTGAGTTTTCGTCCATTCGAGTGAGAGTACGATCAAAGATTTGTTGAAACATAGACAACTTTTTACTTCTGTAGTTGAAGGGCTTATTTTCTCTTTTCCAAGTTTGGCCACCAGGCGAGGTTATCCCAGCTGATTGAAAAAAGGTAACACCTAAAGTTCTGCATGGTCCAGCAAATTTTGATCCAAATATTTTAGTGCTGCAACGCACAGCTAGCGTAGACATTTTGAAGCCTGTTGGCTATCTACATTCTGCCAGCCGCTAACTTAATAATTTGTGCATCTACGGCTAACGCTAAAACTCGCCCGGACCAACAATAGACTCGTCATATTTATATTGATCTTTTTAACTGTACCGTTTTGTTTGTCATTTAATTAAATGTTTAATGTGACATCTTTAAAGCATCAAAACATTTGTCAATTTTAGTAATAATTTTACAAAAACACACCTGAATAAAATAGAGCAATAAAGACTTATTTTTTCTAATTAGTTGTGGCGAATTATCGTAACATTTGCCGAACAATTCATATGTTTATGACCGGCAAAGACATAGAAAATAGGCGTTAGATAAGGCGTTGACATTGCAGAGCGTTTAGACTTTTTTTACTGGTAGAACGGGAGACCGACGAACAACGGACGTTCAGACTGTGTTCTTTTTGTCAAGGATGTAGGGAACCTAACGCGCTCGGGAGCCTGCTGCTAAACAGAAACCCTCGAAATTACCTATACTAATCCATAGTATTTTTGTGGTGAACACGGTAGCCTACTTTGTTTACGAAAAGTTCACGTTTTGCAAAGCTTAAACACTCGTTTCAATTTGGGTTGACTGTTCTAGTAGTTTAAATATTGTTATCTTGGCATTACCAAGATAACAATGTTATGAATAAGAATACTACCGATATAACAAGGTAATACCAACATAACAATAAGAATGGTATATTGGTATTACCCCGTAGAATTCTTTACGTTAAACTATCCATGGGTGTAAGGAACGGGCTTTAGATAATTGCTAGCATTAGCAATTTGTAATGGATTTAATAAGCTGAGCTTTCTTAATTATCATATGCGTTCAGCTAGTTTCGGATTGGCCATGTATTGCAGAAACTAGCTTGTGTCAAGAGTTCATGGATTAACACCCAGCACTTTCTAAGGCTGCCACGCTTTGATATGCGTGGATATGTATACTTGTTTATAAAATCTGCGTAGTAAGCTAATGGGATGAGAGAGTCTACTAATACAGCTAAGATCCTGCTTAGAATGAATGTTCAGCCAAAGACTGTGGAAGAGCTGACACGTTTGATGAAGTAAATGATAAGCTCTTATTTATGTTTGGACTGAAGCAAAAGAACAGCTGCATTATTTACACCGATTAGCAGGGAAAGATTATGAATCATTGGGTCACAAAGTCGAGAGGCTGTCCAAGTTGGCCTATGATGGTCTTGGGTGTGATGTCGAAAACAAGCAGAACATTTTTAATGTGCGGTGAATTATCCTGCACTTCAGTGGCACCTGTTGCTGGTCAGTGGGTCGAATCTGAAAGAAGCCATCACTGCAGCAAAACATTACGAAATAGCTCTTCGTCAACTAGTGTGACTACCAAGGGCTATAGATCTTTTTAAAGAAGGGCTGGGCAAACTAAAGTCCGCTAGTGCCTAATCTGCAGCCCCTAAATACATGTTTCTATCATAAAAAATGTCCACTTAGAATTTCGCCAAGCTTCTACACATTTATCGTAACCAAAGTATGTGAATCAAAAACGCATTTCCGCTCAATCGGAAGCAGCAATGTTTTATTTTGTATAATGCTTAGCACACCTATTTATAAAACGTTTAATATTTCAGCTTAGCTTTAATTGTTGAACTAACTCACCTATAATGAGTGCTTCCAAGAAACGAAAGATTGAAGAGGAATGCCGTATTTTTAACACAGGGTGGACGGAAAAGTATTTTTTTGCTGACGTTGAAGGTAAAGTCATATTTTTATTTGGCACGCCCCAGTTGCTACGATCAAGAAATATAAATTAAACCAACTATTCAAACTTTGGAAAAAGTTTATCGAATCAAGAACTGAAAAAGAAAGCATCTGACCTGGTAAAGAGTTTTAATCGATAACACACTGTGTTTGACAAAAGAATGCTACGAGGGTAAGTTTTTTATTGGTTTATATTATTGCAAAAGAAAACAAGCCGTTTGCACACACAAAATCTATTAAAGACTGCGTGATGGAACCTGCCAGTGTTGTTTCCTGAAGCCAAATCTAAAGTCGAAGCTATTTTACTGTCAAGAAGAACTATTTTTCAACGCATTGGCACAATTGCAGACAATATTCAAAAGCAATTGTTGACATTGAGCGGGCATTTTGAGTGATTTTCCATTGCGGTAAATTAAAATACCGATCTTCAAGATTAAAATACCGATCTTCAAGATAAGATAAGATCTTCAAGGTACTGCCCAATTAGTGATATACACCAGAAGAATTGATGACAGCTTTAAGATTACTGAGGAATTATTATCCATGCAATTTCTGAAGGACAAACGAAGGACTACTAGAAAGAATGTGTTTGAAGATGCCATAAATACTATTAACCAGGTCAGGCTCAAGCCTGAGTAAACTTGCAAGTATTACAACAGATGGTGTTCTTTCTCTCACTGGTAAACATTCTACCTTAGCTAAGTTAATGAATGATAAAATCAACAAAGAGTGTCCACTGCACAACACTCTCACTTTTTACTGCATCATATGTCAAGAAAGCAAGTAGTAAGTCTTCTTTAAAATTCAAACATGGATTCAGTGGTGAGTGCAGTAGATTTAATAAGAGCACGGGATTGAATCACAGGCAGTTCATAAGTTTTTTGGAATATAGTGAGACAGATTTTACTGATGGTTAACCATGGGAAGAGTGTTTAAGAGAGTATGGGACCTCAAAGCAGAGGCTCACCTTTTTTTGGTGATAAAAAGCATTTCTTGTGACAGTGAAGACTGGGTTTGTAATTTTGCATTTGTTTTGGACTTAACCCTTTCGTAAGTGATGCGACATTAATGTCCCCCGGAGTTTTGAGCAAAGAGACATTTATGTCGTTTGGGAAATCCCAAAAGCCGTTATTCTTCAGCCGTTTTTTTATTGGCTGTTTAGTTCTTCAAATATTCTTTCAGTTTTGTATAACTAAACATAATAGTATTGTGTTTGCTATAATAGTCAGTCAAACCTAACAAAAGAACCAAGTTCTTATGGTCACTATGGCAATCAACTACCACCGAAACATCTTCTATCGCGAACTACTACTACGCCTAAAATTACTATCGAAACGAAACAATGGCAAGTCAAATGAAACGACCGCGTCGAAAAATTGCTACTAGAACCAACTACGGGGAATATATTGCTGATTATGTGGTTGAAACTGATGAATCTTGTTCCAGTGGAAGCAATATTGATGCCAATGATTTCGATGTTGAGTCAGAAACCGATAGCGATGAATCTGAACGTGCCGACGGTCATGATCCACGACGACGGTAGGGTTATGCAAAGGTGGCTGCTTCAAGAAATATTAAATGTAGTGACTTCTATGTGTGTGAGTTACATGTATTTTAAATTTTATGTAGTTATTCTTGTAAATAAAAAATTTATGACGTTTTATGTATCCTTATGTACAAATTGCTAGTCGTTTTGCAAATATATCCACTCTGTACACAAAGGTTCAATTAATTATTATACTTGCGAAAGGGTTAATACAAAAGCTGAGTGAGCTCAACACAAAACTACAAGATAAAGATGTATTTGCTCATGAACTGCACAGGGAGGTGAAATACTTTTAACTGAAGCTCAAACCTTTTGTCAAACAGCAAAGTGAGCAAAACTGTTCATTTTTTGTATTTGGAAACCCAAAATATCACATCAGCATTGTCAGACAAATACAGTTGTCTGTTGATGGATTTACTACAGGAATTTATCAGAAGATTTGTTGATTTCAAGGCAGTAGATGGACAATTTGATTTGCTCTGACCACCTTTTGTCTGTAATATTCAACAGCTGAAAAATTTTATAAGAAAGATGTCTGTGCTGTTTGCGCAAACATAAATTTGTGAACAGACTTTCTCTGTAATGAAAATTAAAAAGTCAAAGAACAGATCATTTCTACTGACTCAAATCTTCAGTCAGCCTTACAAGTTAGCAGAAGCAACTTGACACTTGATTTTAATAAGCTGGTGAATGACAGTGGTCAGCTACATCATTCTCACGGATATTATTATTTCTATTACCTAACAATTACTCAGCTACTTTGTTTTCTATATTATTAAACTCTATGTTTTCTATATTATATATTCCAAATACAATTTTTGTGAAATAAATGTGAAAGAATTTTACACATTTAAAGACAATTGACAAAAAATTAATTGCTTTTTAAATGAAGTTCTATATATTGCTGTTTGACTTTGAATATTTTTGAAGTGTTTTTGCAAAATTTGCTTTTTTAGATGCGGCTTTTTAAAAAGTAAGATTTTCTGGATGTGGCCCTCACATTGAAAAGTTTGCCATCCCTGTCCGAGATTTACCAAAATAGATAATCAGAATAGTATTAGCTGCGTCGTTGCAGACTACAACACTGACTGCATTGAGAAAAGGCTAGCTGAGTTGCTACTCTCCGTGTCATTAGAAATGGCAAAACAGACAAAGCTGGTAAAAGATCAGTCTGATCAAATCGCTGCTTTAGAGCAAAGGTGTGATAACCCAGCCAATGTGAAGTCCCATGGAGTCAGGCGCTGCTTCAGATGTGGAGACTCCTCCCACCTGATGAAAAGTTGTACAGTATGAAAAAATGGCCCCACCATCCACAAACCCTAATCAGGAAAACTAGCAAAGTTCACTCCTAAGATTACGGGTAAAGTGGGTAGACCGGTGTCATATACCTGTTACAGAAAACCAAATAAGCAGTGCAGGAGAGAAATGAAGTTGAGCCAAACAGACAGTCCTCATGAGTTGCCTCAATTACAGCCAATCATCAAGACCTCTAATTCGCTACCCTTGCCTCTGCATTGTTCTAGCGATGCTACGAGGTCTCCGGTAGGTCAATCTAATTGCAGTTTTAGGGTTGGTGCGGAGCATCCTTGCATAAATGTTGCAGCCACTGCTTCTGTACTCTATATTCCAGGAAAAATAGAGCGCTCTACAGTATACTATTTAGTAGACGGTGGATTTACTTTCAACTTGCCAGCAAGGAGAGTGTATGATAGGCTGCTACAGAGGTATCTTAGTGGATTGTTGCCATTCGAACATGCTACAGGCACTTTGGCAGATGGATTTGGTTTGAAATTTTATGAATAGATAAAATTGGCTGGCAAATTAAGGTCAAAACCAATCGCATTAGATTTTGTTGTTCCTGATATTGAGCCAAATGCTATAATTGGAATGGTCTTGTCAGTAAGCTACATTGCTTAATAAGTTAAGATTGCCTAGTGAGTTGTTTTGATTCTACTACAGTAATGAGTAGTACATCTTAGGTGTACCAATCAGTGTGGTATAGATTTTATTAGTAGAGTCCAGATAATTGCTAATGAATCTATTCCTACTAGATCTGAACAAATGATCGAACGTCGGTTGTCGAATAACATTTGTAGCCCTTTTGGCATATGAGAGGACAGAGTGGTTGCGGCTAAGCATGGCATAGCTATCATTGCTAGTATGAGTAAATGGAACAAAGATAAAAGATTTTCGTTAGATGCATTAATCCTGCGATGTAAGTATGTCACATCAATATGTTATATCAATGCTGGCTTTATAATAGGGCAGTGTATCAGCTTGGAGAAAAGACAGGTTCTTATTTCATCTGTCTATATGATGGATGGGAACCACAGGAAGCTGTGTCAGATGAAAATATTCCTGCCATCCCATCTCACTTGGAGAGCCTGTATGAGGAGGCAACTGAAGCATGTTCTTCTCAGCCTTTGTACCACAAAGCGATTGCCAAGTTGTTGCATAGCTTCAGTGATGCCTTTTCGGAAGGTGACTCTGATCAACGACTTACTTTAATGAAATATTCTATTCCTGTAAAGGCGATGTAAAAACCAATTAAACAGGCTCAAGACATTTGGGGTGGAGAAAGAAGCCAAGGTCAGCAAGCAAGGTCAAAAATTGGCATTAGCAAGGTCTTATTGAGCCTGCATATGGAGCTCTCCTGTTGTACTCGTGAAAAAGAAAGATGTCAGCCGGAGGTTTTGTATTGACTCTCACAGATAAAATGCTATTACAGTCCATGATTTTCATGATGGATGAAAGCTTGGAGGCCTTGGCGGCCAACAAACTTTGCTCGACACTGAATCACATGAACGGTTATTGCCAAATTCAATTAGATTAAGATGCTAAGGATAAGTTGGTGTTCTGCACAACAGAAGGTCAGTGGATATGGAAAGTCTTTCAAAGAATGATGGAGCAAGTGTTACACGGATTCCATTGGAAGACTTTGCTGCTGTATTTAAACGATGGTTTAGTCATGGACAACAGCTTTGAAGAACACTACTTCAACTTTGAGGAGGTCCTATCTTGGCTTTGACCGGTCAAACTCAAGCTTGCGCCATCAAAATGCTCTCTCTTCCAAAAAGAAGTAGCATATTTGAGACGTATAGATAGTAGTAATGGTGTCGCTACTTGGCCATCTCCAAAAAATTTGACCGAACTACAATCTTTTCTTGGGACTGTTGGTTACTATCATCAGTGGGTCCAGAACTTTGCTAACAAAACCCGACCACTGGCAAAGCTAACCAGTGAAACTGCCAAGTTTTAATTGACTGAGGAGTGCCATGCAGTTTTCAGCACACTGAAGCAGTATGCTACTGAGGACATCAGTTCTGGGTTATTCGAATCTAGCTCTTGATTATATTCTGGGCACAGATGTTTCTCTTAATGGGATTGGTGCAGTCTTGTCTCAAATTCAAGATGGCCAAGAACGGGTAATATCTTATTATAGTCGTGCTTTGTCGCCTACTGAGCAAAACTTCTGTGTAACTAGGAGAGAACGGCTAGCTGTTGTCAAAGCTGTAGCTCATTTTTGTCCATGTTTGTATGGTAAAGAGTTTAAAATTCGTACTGACCAACTTCACTTTTATGGTTATGCAGGAAGACTATTTTAAACGCTGATGGATTATCAAGAAGGCCATGTCATGGCTGCATCAAATCTGACCGGGCCACCAAGCAGTGAGGAGAATCAAGCCTGGGCCAAGTCTTAAATGAACTATCAGAGAGGGCACAAAATGAGAACTCTGTGCGTGCTAGAATTGCTGGAGAGAAGTTGATTGCACAAGAATGTACCAATATATTATTGGATGACAAGCACATCTATGGAGTTGTTGGCACAGACTGAAGTATTAGCTAAGAGCGGACCAGAATTCTCATTGGCTGCCAGCCTAATCATAACTAGTGGTGATGGTTGTTGCATGGTAAAAAAGTCCAGCACCAGTGATGGCTGCCAGAATGATCACGAGCAGACAACTTTAAATTACTCTGCTAATCAACATATGGATACAACCAACGCCACTTTGCAGTACAAAATTACAACAACTTAACACCATGCTCTCTTTAATGCGATTAAGAAAGGATTAAGTCCAATTAATTCATATGCTGGTTGGGAAATGATCTTGGGAGGTGAAAGTAGTGTGGAACACATACCTTTTTTCATGCCAGGATGATGAGGACTTTCCAGAGACTTGGCATGGTACTGGCCAGGAATGATTTCTGGAACAACGTCTGGTGAACAGCTGCGAGATATGCTAGCGAGCGATGTCTGGAGGTTTGCATCATTCTTGAAGTCATGGACCTCTCTTGGTTGGCCGTTTTTTGGCAAAAGGTTGCTATTGACCTATTGGGACCTTTGACCACTTGAAACAAATAGATTCTAGTGATGACAGGCCATTTTACTCGTTAGCTGGACGCTATGCCTCTACCTGATGCTACAGCTCCTATAGTTGCTTAAGCTTTATATAATCGAGCTCTTTGTCACTTTGGATTACCCAAAAAGCTTTACAGTGACCGAGAAACACAGTTCGAAGATGATTTCATGACAGAACTCTGTGTTATTTGCAGGATCAAAATGGCATATCATCCTCAATCTAATGGAAATAGGGCTTGGAAATAAGACATTGGTGATTCCCTTTACTGTCTTTCACTCAGTCTGATGGAAGCTAAAAACTGGAGCATTATGTCACCACAGATCATGAGGGCCTTAAGAGCAGCCCCACATACAGCAACAGAGGAAACAGCAAACTGTTCGATGCTACGGTGGAAATGTAGGCTACCTGACCATTTAATAGGTGGTACACATGATGTCGATGAGACTACACGAAGTGATTATGCCTCACAAATGCGAAATCAGTTAGATACTGCTTACCAGTTGATTCGCGCTCAATAAATGCGACCTCCTAGACTACTAGATCAGGAGGATGAAATCTTCAAAGAGGGTGATTTTGTGTTAGTGCAAAACAAGCAATTCACCCAAAAATCCAACGTTGATGGTCAAGGAACCATCATTGAATGTCATCTCAAGCTATTCACACTGGTATCTGATTGAGCCGGACAGCTGAAAAACCCAAGGACCAGCTTGGGTGTTGGCCAGCCAAATGATGATTCTTTCAGTAGTATGGTAGGGCAAATCAGGGCTGAGGAGGATCTAGCATCAGTAGATGCTGCCCTCATTCAGCATTTTGATAATCTCGATGTGAAAAGAACAAGTTCTGCTTCCTGAATGACCAAGGTGCCGTATCAGGAAACTTCCTAGGTTGAAGGATCATGTGTTGTATTGAGTTTTAATTAAAGACAAGTTATGATATGGACCCGCGCAGCTTCTAGGCCTCAAAAGAAGATATTGATATTTCTGATGACACCAAGTTAGGAGACTTAGTTAAGAAGTTTCGAATGTTTTTATCTACAGTTTCGAAGTCTGCTTTAGCGTCAACCCCTACTTAGGACATTCGACTTACTCTAACAAGCTGCAGTATCAAGACAACTACGTGTTGTTACATAAGGTTACAGCAGGGTTGTCAACGTTAGAGGTGGATCTATAATCCATCATTTATCAACTCTGATAAGCCAATATTCGAATACTGGCACTGCATCTAGGGGTGGAGAATGTGATGGATTTACTAAGTTGAGCTCTCCTAATTACTATATGCATTAAGCTATTCTCAGATTAGCTGTGTAATGCCGAAACCAGCTTGTGTGAAAAGTCCATGGACTAACACCCAGCACTTGCTATATAAGCAACTGTGCTGTAGTGTTAGGAACACAAAGAGCACAGAGCAAGGAACTGCGACCGTGACTGTGAATGTTCCTTATCTAGATAAAGTTCAGCATGGTAACGTTAATTTACCTCTGTGCAGCCTTTTGATATACCATATATCTTTGACATTCTTTGCATTTCCAAGTGTAATGCTTGATTGCATTGAATTGTATTTAGATGTTTACCTTTTCATGCTTATAGGGCTTGAGCAATAAAGAGCCATACTTACAGTATTTACCTGTCACCTCGCTTACAACAATTACAGTTGTGCATAAGAGCTATTACTTATTCAGTATAAGACAACTTGTACGCAGAACCCATTCGCAAGAGGCTAGTCAGCGCTGACTTCCGTAACAAATTTTTGCTCAAGTTTCTGAAAGCTAAATTTGTATTAAATATTTGCTTAGACCAGTACAGGTAACTTGGAAAAAACATGTTATATGCCATTATTTTGCATCTAAACATGGATCAGTGTTGAATTGGCTATTTTATTTATGACTATGTTGAGTTTGTGTGTTTTGCTCATATTGCGTGTGTGGGCTAATTAGATTAACCCTCCAATCCTATGATGAATGCATCAACTATCATGCTGTGATAGTTAATTTTTCATGCAATTTCAAAGCATTAAAACTGTGATTACTTAGTCTAAAATTGTCAGATTTTGTTCTAGATTTCTGCATTAGATATCTGACATATTTTCCTGTTAGAATATGGTATATATTTAGCTATTATTTTTTCTGAACACTATAAAATCGCAGACATGAGATGAGACTTCAAACAGACCTTCATGTATTTCAAATTTAGTAAGAAAGATATGCTTCCGAAAACGTGGCATCTCAATGAAAAATTGTCAGATTTTGTTCTAGATTTCTGCATTAGATATCTGACATATTTTCCTTTTAGAATATGGTATATATTTAGCTATTATTTTTTCTGAACACTATAAAATCGCAGACATGAGATGAGACTTCAAACAGACCTTCGTGTATTTCAAATTTAGTAAGAAAGATATGCTTCCGAAAACGTGGCATTTCAATGAAAAATTGTCAGATACTGCTTACAGATATGTTTAAAGTAAGCTCATAAAATTTTTAGCAAATTATTTATTAGATCAAGAGATACAGCAAAATTAGTACACATATGTCGAGCGCACAATTAGCAGAGTTATCACATCTTGCCAGACATGATTGACAGCACAATGAGTGATTAAAATATAATAATTTTGCTTATTCACCTATTTTCAGAGACTAGCAAGGAAATCCTAATCTACCATTATCTGAATCAGCTTCATCACCAGAGCTAATAGTAATGCTAGATGCGTTGACAAATCTACTTGCCAAAATTTACAATAGCGAACAAAATGGCTAAAAGCTGAAAACTACTAGTAGCGTATTGCTTTTTCTAATGTCATAGCATAATGACCAACAAGCACTAGAAACACAAGATATTATATTTCTAAAATGTCCAAACATCAAACAAAACAAGTATTTTTCCTATGACATCACTAAACATTCAGTAATGTTCGGTAATGTCATAACTGGACATTACTGAGTTTGGAGGTTAGGTGTGTCCAAACTCCACCTTCTTGAAATCCTGGCTATTTCGAGATCAAGGTGAAGAGAGGCTCCATCCTGGTATATCCAGGGACAGACTGGGAAAGGTTATATTAGTTCATATACTAGTGAAGGGGCTAATCCCAGGACTTCCTGTTTTTTAAACTCTATCGCTTTTCTCACTTCTGTGAAGACCTCCCTCATCTTCAATATTTTTAATCTCATTGGTATATTTGTCTTGTCTGTGAACATATCCTTCAAGAAATCTATTACTATCTCAATTTGTTTCTGAGGGTCTACAGCCACAAAGAACGGCTGTATTTTCTTTCTCACTTGCTTATATACTACAATATATATACTTATATATGTAACACTACATAATGTCTGTACATCATCAGCTTTTCATAACTGCCATTACTACTCGCAACTGCTGGGACCTTAGACATCAGTAGAGTCTGGGCACCACAAATCTTATTATACAAGCTCTTTTCTTCTTTGGGCCACACTTGAACTACCAATAAGGACATTTGATAACTCATATTGTGCTGCGCATTACCTGACTCCGTAAGGGTTGGTTCCACAGACTGTGCCTCCAACTCGTTCAATCCTGTGCCACCTCCGAAACTGCTCTTCTCAGTGCCATTGCCAGGACTTTTCTCTCTATCACTGTGACCACTGTTACCACCAACACTGTCACAGTGACCATCATCACTACCAATCTTGCCATCATCACTACCAATACTGTCATTTCTATTGACTAGCCCAAAACCTGTTGTTTGGGTCAATAATAACCTCTCAGCATCAGCTACCACTCCTTCCACCTTAGCCTTGCTCTCACTATTGGAAGCAGGCATGACAGGCTTCCCGTAGGAATGCGTCTCCTGGGTCGTACCCGACTGCAGAGACCTGGGTGTTGGTACATGCCCAAACCTACTTTCCTCAGGGTGCAGGCCTACCTTCAGCAATATTGCTCTGAACCTTGGTCAGCTGCTTTATTGCTACTCTGAATGCCTTGGCATTTTTCAGCTTTGTAGCAGCTGCTTTTCGCTCAGTCTGGCCGTATCCACCTCAAACCTCTTTTGCACTTATTCTCTTCAAATCTTGGCAATCTGTATTTAATAACCATCTCAGTCCATAATTCCATCATCGGAACCTCGACTAAAAAAGAGTATATCTTTCCCATTACGGGTACTAATCCAGCTTTTTTACTAGCATCACCATTTACTTCAACTTAACTCCTTTTTCTAGAAATACCGGTGAATCGGACTTTGTATAGCTTGGATTGCACTTCCTCGCTCAACACTCCGTGCACAAATTTGTCTTGGTTCTTGTAAGGAGCACCATCAACGGCATGGTGGGATATTCTGAAAGATACTTTGAAGTCCTTTTGTAAGTGACAGATATTGGTGCCTCTCCTTGCTTTATCAAAACCAAGACAAATCATGGACTACACCCTATTTTCCTTATAATCATCCCTTGTCATTCCTTGAATGCTATTTTTTCCACCACTGTCTTTTTGCTGGTTTTCCCAGAAGTATTAGGATTAGGTCTCACAGAAAAACTTAACTAGCGTAATACATTTAAATTCCTCAACAGACTCAAGCTTGCCGTTGTATAACACACTTACAGCAGTCAATATTTATAGCTGCTTCACCTCAGTTATGCCTAAAAAAATTGTTCTCAATCCTTTTACCACATGCACTTTGGCTTCCAAAGTCCTCTGTTTACTGCCCGATTGGATTACCGCCATTCTAACTATGATTAATTCAATACCATAAGCATTTTCTAAAGCCGTTAATGACTCTTCAACTTCAACCTACGGGCTGTTTTCTCAGTTCCTATTGAAACTTCAGCCATGATATTAATTGTCAACTCAACCTTCTCTCCATGATTTTCAAACACCGAACATTACTCTGACCTAGTTATTGGTCCTCGCCATACATATCCCTAGAGCCAGAACATCTAATGCTTATGCCTTTTTTTCTGTCTTCACTATCATTACTCCTTGGAAATAACTTTCTATCACTTCTACAGTCATAATACCTCTCCTCATGGTTTGGAAAAGGTCATGATTTCTTGAAAAATCTGTTTCAATTTTTGGAGATTTTTGATAAATTTGATTTTTTTGCTCAGGCAAATCATCTGTGAATTACATTGTGCATCAGAATGCTAATGAACCCACTTTTCAATATTAGTAACTTATATGCTTTAGTTTCACCACTTTTTATATTCTTGTATTTTTTGCATTCAGCAGTCATATAAAGTTAAGTGCAGACTACATGCAAGTTAGTCTAGTACAGCTACTAGCAGTTTCACACAGTGTATGGATGAAAGCCAAAGACATAAAACGACACTATGAAAAACAGTAGACGCTTTTGCAACGTAAATAATCTGTTCTAGTAACATTTACGTTATAGTGATTTTACGTTAGAAGAACAGTAACTACTTGTAATTTGCGTAATTCCTTTCAAGATTTTTCCAAACTTATCCCTTTAACCATAAAAAAGAAAAAACTAAACTTAGCTTTTTAATTTCTAGGCTGTATCGTAACTGTAGTACTATTAATTTGCATTTACATTTTGTCTCCTTTTTTCTGCTCAGTTTTGCTGGTTTTATAGATAATGATTGAGGTAATTTTACAACAAGTTGATAGGGAACTCGCATAATTGACGTTCATTTACAACAATTTGTTCATTTTTTCTAGACAGCAAAGTCTATTCTGCAAATTAAAACTAATGATGAATATTTTATATTTTTACATTAAAGCAAATTTTCCCCATTTTTCCCTTGCTTTCCCACTACCTTTTCGACTACCATACCTCTCATAACTGCTATTACAGCTACCACCTTGTCTACTGCTGCGACTACCACAACTCGTATCATAACATGTATCTATACCTCTATCCCTGTCATTTTGGGATATGCGATCACTTAGCCAAAAGAGAAATGTCTAATAGCGGGCAGCTCCCCATCTCATGATTCTACGCCTCAATTGTGGTAAACCTTTTCCTAAGTTGTTCTTGCTCTAGAGACATACCTCTTTCCTATCATTCTATTGACCTCCTACTGTCCCTATTGTTACTATGCTCTTGACTCATTGCTTTATACCTAGAAACATTTCTCTCATCACTATTATCTCCATAATTTTCTGTACCCCTTGGTGAATATCTACATGTACCTCAAGAAATCATGCCCTCTATCATTACCTCTAGGGCACTATGCACGACCACTTTCTTTTGACACCTTAGCTACCTCCTATTTCTAATACCTTTTGTTCTAAAGAATCTGTCAGAATTATTTGCCGTCTCATGAGCCCTCAATGCCTCACTCAACATCTTCTATATTAAATCAGCATTCTTCGTCGAGGCCTTACTCACTTCTTTATTTTCAAACCATTAACTGCTACTATTAAAGAAAATCTTAGTCCATCATCATCATCATTAGTCACTTTGGCTTATCTACTCAAATTTCAACTCTAACAATTTTCACCTTCACCAATTGCCTGTTTAGCTGTAAGAAATTTATGTTGCTTAACAAATATGCTCCTTGTCTACTATGATACTTTTGCAAAATCTCTATAGTATCTTTGTAAGTAGAATTTGTCCCATCTAGATCAAACACTAAACCTCGCGACACTTTCCTACCGCTGTGTCTAATATCTCTAACTAATGGAACTAATTATAATAGGTTAGTGCCTCGTAATAGGTGATCTACTAACACCTTCGCTTGTGTAACCTCTTCTCTCAACTGCGCTCTCGATACTATACAACTCTTCTCTCGATATTATGCACTCACTATACTCTTCATCTCCTCAACAAGTCTCTGTGACAAAACCATCGCCATGCTTGTCAAACACAAGCTTTGGATAACCGAACTCCATCGTCACTAATTGCACTTTATTTGCTTCGCAACACATTTTATTTTACACCTCCAATATAATTCATTTTACAATCCTGACACAATTTATCCTACATCTCTCCTTTTCCTCCTTTTAGTTCTCACCTTCTTCCATTTTACGAAAAATAAGCTGATTTAAATCCATTGACACTGCTGCTGCTTGACACTTCACAGCCCCGACACTTCACCTTTTCTGACACCCTACCTATTCCTCACCTACACAACTGTTAGGAGGTACCTCAAAAACAAAAAAAATCTATTCGTAATTTACCACTGGTAGCTATACTCGTTAATGACTGATCGCAAAACAAAAATTGATGATTCGGCCAGCGTTGCCATGTTGTGTAAATAGAGATACTCACATGTCTAGTCATAAAAAGGGCTGTATCGTCTTTTCTATTCACCTACATGTATATACTGTGTGAGACTATGTAATGTTAGTGCATCAGCTTGTAATTGAAGTGGATTTAAAACAATAAATAATGAAGACAATTTAATTTTTCTTACTGTCCAAATTATTGTCCAATGAATAAATTTTGAGGTAATACAAAAATGTGTTGTATAAAAGTTAATATAAAACTTTTCGACACAAACATTATTAAGCTATTTTTTTTAGTTAAACTTAATATCCATGCCTGATAATGGTGGTGAAGTTTTTTTTCACTTTTTATGGATTTTGTTCTACCTTCAATTTGCTTTTGTTTAGGTTTAAATTTTTGCAAGATTTAAAAATTTGTTCCATGGAATTTTAGCTTTGATTGATCAAACTTGCAATAGCAGGCTCTTTGAAGTTTCTATATTGATATATATTTAGCCTGAGTGTTTGACACTGTAGCCTGTTGACCTTAATGCAACCAAACTTTTGTATTCTTAGTTTTTAGCTCTTGGTAGTACAGTAAAGTAAATTTTCAATGAATATTCACCTGTATGAATTTCTCTGGATTTGGATAGCTTCATTACTATTTCTCAATAAAACAAAAATCTAATTTGGGTTTACAATTGAACATTAAAATAACTTGTTCTCAAATTAATTATGAGGAAAAGTATATAATTATGAATAATTTTTGTCTATATAAACTATCAAGTCCACAAGATCTTAGAATCTTGATCCGCATTCTGTAGAAATCATACTTGCTGGATGGTCTTATATTTTTCTCACTTGAAACTATACCCAAGGATAGTTTAAGCATATTTCTAGTTCTCTCTTTGTTGCTGTCTAGTCTTGAAAAAAACTTCTGATTGACCTTTGGTAGTTGTTCATAGTTATACATTTTATTGCATACAGAAAACTCTACGACTGAGTTAGAAATTCATTTTCAATTAAAGTTTCCTACAGCTATCTTAGAAAGAACCAGTTTTTACAGCTATCATAGAAAGAACCAGTTTTTACAGCTATCATAGAAAGAACCAGTTCTTACAGCTATCTTAGAAAGAACCAGCTCTTACAGCTATCTTAGAAAGAACCAGTTTTTATAGCTATCATAGAAAGAACCAGTTCTTACAGCTATCGTAGAAAGAACCAGTTTTTACAGCTATCATAGAAAGAACCAGTTCTTACAGCTATCATAGAAAGCACCAGTTTTTACAGCTATCGTAGAAAGAACCAATTTTTACAGCTATCATAGAAAGAACCAGTTCTTACAGCTATCATAGAAAGCACCAGTTCTTACAGCTATCGTAGAAAGAACCAGTTTTTACAGCTATCATAGAAAAAACCAGTTCTTACAGCTATCATAGAAAGAACCAGTTCCTACAGCTATCTTAGAAAGAACCAGTTCCTACAGCTATCTTAGAAAGAACCAGTTTTTACAGCTATCATAGAAAGAACCAGTTTTTACAGCTATCATAGAAAGAACCAGTTCCTACAGCTATCATAGAAAGAACCAGTTCTTACAGCTATCTTAGAAAGAACCAGTTCCTACAGCTATCTTAAAAAGAACCAATTCTTACAGCTATCATAGAAAGAACCAGTTTTTACAGCTATCGTAGAAAGCATAGGTAATAGTTGATGAGTTTATAAATTGGACTGTAAGAAAGCTTCTTACAGTGTTGAACATGCTTATTGGTTTTAGTGTAGTTATGTCTATCTCCGTCGAAGCTATCAATTTTTTTACTTTTTCACTTACAACATTCAGCTCTGCACACATCTTTAAAATGATCGAATATAAATTGTCTCTATCAGACCTCAGACCTCTATCTACATTTAGTGTCTCTCAGCTTTACAAACAAATAACAGAATGATGTTGAGTACCTTTACATATTGTGGCTTCATATCAACCAAGTGTTGTTCAAGTGATCATATCTCGGTACCATAAGAATCAGAATTACAAAATCTCGTTGCTCATTTTTGAATTTTCAAATGTCGTAATTTAGTCGATGTAGTTAATGATGTGGTTGTTGGTTGATGTATCTTGTGAGTTTGTAGAATCTATCTTCCTTCCATAATCTAAATCAATCTGTGTTATGTTGCCAAATCCGAATTCATCCTTAGATAAACTTATACATTTTGTGGTCAGCATTTACAAGAAGCCTTATTAATTTTTTAGAGGAGTTTATAAAATCCAGTTACATCATCAGTTGTAGTGCCTGACTTTTCTTAACGGTGGAGCTTGTAGGAGATCAAGAAATTTTAAGGTGATATTTAGTTCACACAGTACTCTTTCAACGACGGTCAACTTCCAACAGAATTTTTTTTAAATGTGTTTTCTCTTAGAACCTTAAGGAACACAGGGAGCTTTACTTTGCAGTTGTAGTATGGGATCGTTTTAAGGTCATTAAAAAGTCTTACTATTTAGATCAATTCATACTCATAGAGTTTAGTAAATAGAAGATGACACATGCTTTCCAGAGTCTGTGATACATTTCGAGGTCATTGAATAGATATTCTCCATTACTCTTTGAGATCGCTGTGTCAACTGTGCTAAATACAAACCAAGCAGATGTCAACTCTATTAGCAAATATATATATATATCTCATTGCTAAGCATTTGCACTGCACAAATCTGTCTTTGAAAATGTTAGCTATGGATAACTGCCTCTGACTGTCTTATCGAGATAAGGAATTGAGCATGTAAAAGCATGACTGAATAAAAGTAGCAAGTTGGACTGTTGGTAAAATCTCAAGTTGAGAAATAAAAAAGGAGCGTCTTTTCAACGTATTCAGTATGTCATATGAACCACCAAGGCATCACTCAAAAACATCAAGAGAGTTGCGAACTTTTTCCAGTTTTTACTGCCAACATTTGTTCAAAAACAAGCTCTATCCTGTTATACACTGTACAATCAGTACCTAGAGACACATTCTCAGACACTTTAAGATTAAGGTGCATGAAAAAATGGTTTTCATGTTGTCTACAATAGTTTGACATTTTCTTGTAAGAGTTTATATTGTGTTTATTTAGTATAATAGTATCGTATAATAGTACAATGGGCAAGCAGCAAACATTAAAAGACAATTTTGAAAAAAACTTTGTTTGAAAAAAAATTTGAAAATGTTTTTCAAACAAACTTACTCTCGGCTTAACAATGTGCAAAATTGCAATGAGTATTCTCATAGTTGTTTCTGAATCCATGCCTACATAAATATACGTATGGGCAAATATCTCTACGGTCTCACAATTTAGTTCAATACAACATGAGTTTGGCTGGAGGCAAAGTTGTATTTCTTTTGGTTTTATTATGGTCGAGGTGTACAGATTTTATGCCTAGTTGCCTTCATAATTACCAAGAGTATATAGTCATGGTCATATAGTAATTCAACACATTAACATCGATCATCAGTATTGGTACGGTTTTGTACCGGTTTGCTTTTTATATGTGAAGGCTCGGCTCTCATTGGTCATCCTTCATTAGGTCTCATTGGTCATCCCATTGTGAGATTCTTAGTTTATGTTGCGGTTTTATGTGCGTAAAATAATTGTCTACACAAACTTTCAGTCGATTTTACTTTATTTATTCAGCTGAAGTTACTTCTTATGAAATGTCGAGCCGTCTTCCTTACTCCGCTAGATTGCTAACCCTTGCACTAGCATCAGGAATCGGTATAGCTAGTATCTATCTAATGTATCGTTATTGGCGAAGAAAAAAGACTGTTGCCGAAGATATTGTAGATGAGGCCACAGAAGGCGTTACAAATGATGGGGATCGAGTAGCGAACCTGAAGCGCAAGTTGAAGAAATTGGTGAGTGGATGCATATTTAATGGGTATTAGCTCAGTGGAAGATTGTTTCTTGTCCAGAAACATGGAGAGTGGCAGAGTCGGGTATTGATGAGCCCCTCTCAGTGGCTGCTTCTCATCAAATGTAAGCAATATTTCTTACTGGATGGAGCTGCTTTAATAATGTTTGGTGTCTGCGTTTGTGATGCTCCGGCTGTAAATGTTGTCAAAGTGTACAAGTGGTAATTGTAAACCAATTGGATTAATTTAAATGTAGAGTTTCTTGTACACGTGTTGATGGTGGGGTGTCATATCATTGGTTTCTCCGTGGTAGATGTCTACCATCATCGGATGTTTTTCCTTCGGCAATCCTAAAATTCCCATTATTGTTTGCAAGATTTTTATGCGTTTTTGATCTAAATTGGTATAAATTTTATAGCTGTACCGGCAGAACGTCCATTGCACAGATATTGATGATGTGGAGGAATTAATAGATGAGCTTATAATAGATGGCCCTTCTAAACTTCAGGTATGTCCCCTGAACCTTACTGATCGATTTATGCACAAGTAACCGATTGAGCAATTATTGACCAATTGAATTAACACATTACCCTAGCTTTGTGTGACATAAACCAGTGTGAGCTGGAAGGTTGATCTTGTGTGATTTACTTTGCCATTGTTCCTGGGCAGTTTGTCAACGCAGCATGTAAATGTAGTCCGATATTCTTGGAGAAACAATCACTCATCATCTTATCTAAATAAGGTATCAGTTAGTATGTAAATTTTTGTTTTATAATCGCATCTGCTGAATAGAATTGATCATGTAGACCAATGATTTCGCTAGTCAAGCTGTTCCAATTATTCAATTTGCAATCACCTGACATAGCACAATATTATCCCATCTGTTTCTTGTTGCAACCTTGACAATTTGTATAGCCTAAATAATGTGATATATCCTCTCTAAGGCCTCATTGCTTTGTCATTTGAATGAAACCAACAAAACTTTTTGCTTTATCGAATCTTCACATGAAGGTCAAGGTCAAGCTATCACCAAGGGCAGTCCTTGTCAGCTGGATGAGTAACTGTACAGTTGTTTTCACTCTTGTTCTTCTTCGTGTTACCTCACGGCTAACAACTCTAACCATGTATTGGTAATGTATTTACAGGTGATAGCCGATTTCGATCGAACCATGACACCTATTAGTTACCGAGGCAAACCTGTGCCTTCAACTCATGGTAAAGATACTGAGCTACCCTTTGGTTAATCGCTTACAAAATATAGACTCAGCTTCTTACGTACATTAGTAGGAGTTGTGTCATTTGCTTGGCAGAAGAATGCTATTCTTTATAACTTCAAAGCTGAGGCTAGGGATAGCTTCAAGCAACTTGCTATTTGTGGCTTTGGTGCTAAGAACTTTTCCTGTACAGAACAAAAATGGTCCGTCAAAGATGAACTTGCGCACAATTTTAGTAGATTTTATCAGAAAGTATCGGTATTTTTCTATCATTTGCAATCGTTTTTTATGTTTGAGGTGATCTGATTGTCAGGATGTTTCTAGACATAAATCGATGAAGCTTGATCACGATTAAAACGCTCAGAAGAAAAATACTTGCGGAATGACGTCACTAGTTGCTATAGTTGATATTGGTTATTGCGTTTTTATTATGACGGTTTCTTAGCAACTATAAACCTCATAATCGCATTTTTGATTATTTTGAGCATTTTAATCTCGATCAAGTTTCATCGGTGTTAATCTTAAAACATCCTGGCAGTCAGATCATCTCAAACATCAAAAACAATCACAAATTATAGAAAAATACTGATACTTTCTGATAAAATCTACTAAAAATATGCGTAAGTTCTTATTTAGGAAATGAGGCTATAAATAGTTTTAGCCAACTCACTGTTTCTGGCCTCACCACTAAGAGTTGTCCAAACAGAATAAAATTCACATTTTATGCAAGCGATAGAATGCATAATAACTGCCCACTCAAAAATTGAATTTCTTTAAAAGTTTATCGCTGATATATTTATAGAAGCTAAAAACTTTGACTTAGTTTTTCGAATATAAATAGCCGATATATTGTAACAAATTGCTTTTTTATGTTAGAATAATAAATTTATACGAGTTTTTAGAAATGGTTTATCCGCAATAAAATTTTGCAGTTGGACATATCTTCTGTATTAGCTGTGGTTTGAAAAACTCACTATATCTTAATTTCATCTCTAGATATTCACTACTGTATTTGCTATTTCACTAGATGTTTCCGATCTCCGACTTAGATTCTAGATTGCTTCATGCAGTTTTGTTTGCGTACGGAAGGTCAATATTAGATTATACATCATGTTATTATAGTTCTACTAAATGTGAAGTAAGTAGTAATAATCTGAAAATTAATGAGAATAGATCCTTATTTTAATTCTTTGTGCAAGACACTGCTTAGAGAATGCTAAATACAGTTTTAAATCATCTGAAAATACTTTTACAGTGGAAAGTGGTAGAAGCACATTGTCTAATTATTATTACCTACCTGTAGTAGCAGACTTATTTCCTTCCAGGTAACTAGTGATGTAACAGAGATTAACAGTTTAATCATATTTAGTTTCAAATGCCCCGGTTCTCTGGTTAGTACCCTGGTTCCTAATTGATTTCACTGTTTTTCGGAAAAGCATTTGCCTGTTTGCATACATCTCTCAAGTCATTGGCCAGCTCACAGGAGCATTGCAAACTCAACTATGCAATGGTAGTTAATACATTGTGTTTATAGGATAACAAATTTGAGTTTCAACAATTTCATTTCATGCGTTCCAACATTTGCATGAGGTCAGGGATAGGTGATTCGATTGAACATAATAATTGACAACAGCTGCGCTTACATTTTTGTTCATTTTTGTAAATCTGATGCTTTTTGCGTGACAACACACTTGAATGTGATTGCGTAGATGTACAAAATTAGGCGATAAGACACTGAATTTTAAAATATCAGCTTGAATGCCTAGCTAAGTTGTCACACAGAATGTCTAAAGTTGCTTGCAATGCACTCATGTATTTAATGAGCTCTAGTCTAGATATAAGGGCATAGGCATGGAGCTAACACAGTATACAGCTAAGACAGTAACTAACATACTTGGGATAGATTCAAATGGTACCCCAGATAAATGTTGTGTCATGTATACAGTAACTAACATACTTGGGATAGATTCAAAGAAAGAATATGCATACTGTACACCTGCAGTGAATGACTTTTAATCAATCATTCATTTCAGGGGTGATCGAATCATGTCCCCACTTGCCCGACTGGTTCAAAGAAGAAGTTGACAAAACAAGAATCTACTACCAAAAGATAGAGTTCAGTCCAGTCATGTCACGGGAGGAGAAGATACCATTCATGGAAGAGTGGTGGCATAAAGCTCAGGAGCGGCTGACTCGCTGCTCACTGTCTAGAGAGGACCTCAAGGAAGGTGTAAGAAGCTCCAATTTGTACCTCAGGTGCCGTATTGTTCTTATACAACCTTACATCTACCTTTACTCTATTTTAGTACTTGCTTTCTAAGTTAAATCTGTTGTACGTTGAAGTGAGTACAGTAGACGCTCCAACAACATAAATAACCAGGTCTGAGAACGTTTACATTATACAGTTTTTAGACAACACAAAGTGTAAAATATTATAGTGAAAGAGTACTGGCACTTGGTTTATATCTGTATTGAAGACGGAACTGCTTGACTTCTATTCAACTGTGTTCTTGCACAAGTTCATATATTAAATAAAACACTCTGGGGTATACCTAATTATAATAATCTGATCTTTATCTCTGACAGCCTCTAGTACAGAACTGTCCTGCTCTAAAATTGGGGTTTCCTGATATATGATAAAGCTGGCAGATGCTGGTCGATATGGTTAATAAGACTGACTCGGTCAATTCTGCAGATTTGACTGATTCGGCAGATATTAGGATTCCAAAATACATGTATGAGTCATAGCACTAACTGAACAAATAGGAATTAATTAACAAATGGGAAGACCAATCAAAACACTAAAAGATATGACTAACTAAAATCCTGGACAGTGCCTATAAAGATTTGCCAAACAAAAACAAATGTTAAATACATAAATATATAAAATAAATAGTCGAGCACTATAATCCATGTAAATAGCCTAATCCATTCCAAGATTAGCCTAATCCATTCCAAGATCTTACCGAACTCATTCTTTGGTCCTTTCACTATGCGATAATCTAACCAGCTAAGCTACGCGAGATGCGATTGAGTCGTTAGTCAGTATTAGTTGCTATCTCGGTTAAAATACGCATAGCACTCTGCGTTACGCAATATCACCAAAGCTTGCTCTCACGGCTCTTATTAGTAAGTTGAGCAATATGTATAGCAGCATACTCAAATCAGTCAGTGGCAATGTGCCAGCCTAATGGCAAGTGGCAGGCAACTACATTACCTACTACTGTTTATAAGCTTATTTAAATGCCCGTGCAATGCTGGGCATTCAGCTAGTATATGTATGTTTACATGCCTTAGATACTCGTATACCTTGTTTTCTCTCAAGTGTGGTGAAAGAGAAAAAGATACTTCTATGGCTATAAATGAGACGCTCGTTATTTAACTCCACTCGGAGAACCTGCACTAACTTGACGCTTTACGTTATGTGGACTTTCTTACATAATACAATGCAAAAACTTTGCACAAATTCTTTACGTTTTTATTTTATGTAAAAGGAGGTTTGCGTTATGTGAGATACTACTGTATTCCTATAAGAGTACTCTGTATTTCATTAAACTTGTTCTCTAGCTCAAAAGCCTAATGATAATTCACGTAATTACACACAACATTGAAATAACTTAATAATATAAAACTATGTAGAAGAATCTAAATTAAACTTAAAACAATTAAATCAGTAATATTTAATAGAAGGTTGTCAAGGTTCTAACTGTTATTTTATCTTTTAAAAAGATGAGAATGCAGATTTAGTAAAAAGTGAGTTGGAGGTAGAGCGGATGATGGAATTACACTGCGTAACTTACACTGTAATGTTTTCTTTTTTCAGCTTAAAAACCAGGATAAGTCCTCAATAAATATTACAGATGATTACGGACAGCATTAAAATATGTGCGCTGTTCAAGCCTTATGTAAAAACTTATACATGTACTAATAAAGTGCAATTCAATAAAAACAGGTTTCCATAATCATTTTACCTTAGAACAAGCCATTTCACAAAACAAATGGTGCATAGGTAGAAGTGGTGGTAGAGATAGACAGCATTTCTTATGTATTTGCTCTAATTAATAACACGTCAAGGTGAAAATGAAGGGCGAAACCTCCATGTTACAAAGTACTTCTAGTGTTTAGCCATACATTTCCTCAAATTTTACATTGCGTGCTCGGAAGTTTGTATGTTCAGGTGGCCATTTTTGTGGGTTTTTCAAAGGTGTTTGCTTGTGATGTCATAATGTTGAGTGTAATGTTACTTTTTGTCATAGTATCATGCGGTGGTTTGTCAAGTGTTAGGCGTGTAGGTGTTAGGTGTGACTAGGGTAACAACCTAGATCACAGGTGTATAATGTTTTGGAGAGCGCTTATCGTGTTATTTGTTTACAGCTGATTTCCCAGTGAAAGATTTAGCAGTTTTTTTCATCAACTGAGTATGCATTGTGTATAGCAGTAGAGTTGTTTATAGCAGTAGCTTTGTGTATAGCAGTAGAGTTGTGTATAGCAGTAGCGTTGTGTATAGCAGTAGAGTTGTGTATAGCAGTAGAGTTGTGTATAGCAGTAGAGTTGTGTATAGCGGAAAAGTTGTGTATAGCAGTAGAGTTGTGTATAGCAGTAGAGTTGTGTATAGCAGTAGAGTTGTGTATAGCGGTAGAGTTGTGTATAGCGGTAGAGTTGTGTATAGCGGAAAAGTTGTGTATAGCAGTAGAGTTGTGTATAGCAGTAGAGTTGTGTATAGCAGTAGAGTTGTGTATAGCAGTAGAGTTGTGTATAGCAGTAGAGTTGTGTATAGCAGTAGAGTTGTGTATAGCAGTAGAGTTGTGTATAGCAGTAGAGTTGTGTATAGCAGTAGAGTTGTGTATAGCAGTAGAGTTGTGTATAGCAGTAGAGTTGTGTATAGCAGTAGAGTTGTGTATAGCAGTAGAGTTGTGTATAGCAGTAGAGTTGTGTCTAGCAGTAGAGTTGTGTATAGCATTAGAGTTGTGTATAGCGGTAGAGTTGTGTATAGCAGTAGAGTTGTGTCTAGCAGTAGAGTTGTGTATAGCATTAGAGTTGTGTATAGCGGTAGAGTTGTGTATAGCGGTAGCGTTGTGTATAGCAGTAGTGTTGTGTATAGCAGTAGTGTTGTGTATAGCGGTAGAGTTGTGTATAGCGGTAGCATTGTGTATAGCAGTAGTGTTGTGTATAGCAGTAGTGTTGTGGACAGCAGTAGTGTTGTGTATAGCAGTAGAGTTGTGGACAGCAGTAGATGCTGGAGTATTAAGTGATTATTTATATTTTGTATGCTGTTGCTCTGAAGTAAAAGTAAAGTAATACAGTTCTTCCAACCATCCAGAAAGCTTTAATTAGGCTAATTTGGCCATAAGTGTGAAAGCCTTTTTGGAAATGAAAAGAAATATCCCATAATTCACTTTTTATTATGTTTTCTTACTTTAGTATCTTTTTCAACTCTTTGAGTCGAATGATGTCACGAACGCACTCACCATTGCTGAAGGCTTTACATTCACATATCTGCGCTATTTGATCAGTCTTTTGTCAGTCAGTCTTAGATTTGCCATTATGTTTTAAGCATATACAGGTTTTCTTTAAATGTATGGATTGGTTTTAGAGAGAAGCTCAGTGCGGTGCTAGATAAACTGCATGTTAATGATATTCCGATGTTAGTCTTTTCTGCTGGAGTTGGAAATGTTATTGAGCAGATGTTTCTTCAGCGTTACTCATTGTACGATAACATCCACATCATCGCTAACTGGATGGATTTCAACCACGAGGTCAGTCACACCATTCTCTAGCCTCTGTAAAGAGGTTGAGGTAAAGTGATTATATGCAGGCTTTAGTTCTTTCATGAGTGTAGTTTTACTATTAATAATTTTGTAGACTGCAGTCTCAGCTTTTTTCAGATTTATAGAGTTGTCTGCTCAATGGTTGTCAATTTCTGATTTGCAATTCACAAATGCTAATAGCTTCATTTTTATATACCTCAATTAGTTGAATTATCTGTGCTTTACTCTAGTTTTCCATTTCTCTCTAAATAGTTTTTAAAGTACAAAATAAAATTATATATATACATGTATATACATTGATATATATTGTATATATATTGTTTATATGTATATACATCATATATATATATATATATATATATATATATATATATATATATATATATATATATATATATATATATATTAGGGAAAAGTTCACCCAAGTGACCTCAACCAACGAGGAGTGCATATCAACACACACTGTCATGGATACACGATCATGTGTTGACTCACGGGCTGAAGAGGACATGCACTTGGACCTTGACCCAAGGGTGAAGGAGCTTGCGGAAAATATCATCAACAAGATGTCAGCTGCTAATGATTATGGAAGCAGGGTACCACTACGAAGAGTTAGCAAGGCCATACCTAAGAAGCTGTTAGAAGACATTAACATGGCACTGGAGTCGATCTCAACTGAATCAATCAATGAGACTAATGCCTTAATCTACAGTACAGCAACCGTCATCTTGGAGGAGATGGATATTAAGCCAATGCCAACAAGGCTTCAAGCCATTCCATCCTGGCAGCTGAGGCTACAAAATAAGATCAAGGACTTGCACAAGAAAGTTAGTAGGCTCAGTGAGAGATCTAACCACAGTTTGGAGCGTCCAAAAAGGGAAGCCACAATAGAAGTTCTAGAATCTGCCAAACAGCGGCTAGTAGCACTCTCGGCACGACTGAAGCGGTACACCAAAGAGCGAGATAACAAGAGAATGAACAAACTGTTCATCAATAATCCATCTAGAGTGTATTCCCAGTTCAAAGGTGAACTGCACAGGCCAATGTCTGAGCCTCCCCGATCTAGCACTTCAAAGTTCTGGAAGGACATCTGGGAGAAAGAGACCACTCATAACACCACTGCAAATTGGCTGAAGAGGCTTAAAGAGAACCATCAACACACTGTGGCTCAGCAAGGACTCACCATCAGCAAAGAAGACATCAAGTGCAGAGTGCAGCGTATGAAGAACTGGGCAGCACCTGGCCATGACATGATTCAAGCCTTCTGGTTAAAGAAATTGACATCACTTCACACTAGAATGGCTAAGCAGATGGAATACCTAATAGAACAAGGTGACCATCCAGAATGGCTGACCAAAGGACGAACTGTGCTTCTGATAAAAGATCCAAAGCAGGGGCCGATTCCCAAAAACTATCGACCAATAACGTGCTTGCCCACCACTTGGAAACTGCTCTCAGGAATAGTTGCAGACAAACTGGAAGAGCACATGAGTCACTATATGACCAGTGCTCAGAAAGGAATTGGGCGCAACACCCGAGGAGCTAAACATCAGTTACTGGTGGATCGGACGGTCTGTCAAGACAGCAGGAGAAGGCAAACCAATCTTGCCATGGCTTGGATTGACTACAGAAAGGCCTATGACTCAATTCCCCATAGTTGGATACTTGAGTGCCTCAGTATGTACAATGTTCACCCTGCTCTTGTGGCATTCATCAAGATGTCAATGACCAAATGGAAGACGGAACTGGAGGCTAATGGCAAAAAGCTGGCGAGTGTACAAATTAAGCGAGGCATCTATCAAGGTGACTCCTTATCACCGCTGCTCTTCTGCATATGCCTAAACCCTCTAAGCAATATGCTGGAGGAGACTCAATATGGGTACCAGTTTAAGAGTGGCACCAAGATAAACCACCTCTTCTACATGGATGACATCAAGCTGTACGCTAACAAAGAAAGGGACATTGATTCGCTAATACACCTCACTCAGGTATACAGCAAGGACATCGGAATGACCTTCGGTATTGAGAAATGTGGAAGGCTAATTCTTAAGAAAGGCCATTCTATGCTCACAGATGGCCTAAGAATGCCAAATGGTACCATCAAAGATATAGAAGAAGGGTACAAGTACTTGGGGATTATGCAAAGCAACATCAACCACGAAGCCGAGGTACGTCACAAAGCCATTACCGAATACAAGAAACGCCTTCGGCAGGTCTTACGGAGCCAGCTCAATGCCAAGAACCAAATCATGGCAATAAATACTTACGCACTGCCAGTAATAAGATATCCAGCAGGCATAATACTGTGGACTGAGGAAGCCATCAAAGAAACAGATATAGCAACTCGTAAACTGCTGACCATGCATGGAGCACTCCACCCAAAATCTGATACTATTAGATTGTATCTTGATAGGAAAGATGGCGGTAGGGGACTCAAAAGTGTACAGCAGACAGTGAAAGAGGAGGAGCGAAGCATCAAAGCATATGCAGCCTCCATGGCCATCTCAGATAATTTGCTAGCTGAATTTCAATCGGCTGCTCTCACAATGGACCTACGCCCTGATGATGAGGAAATTGACTGGCATACGAAACCTCTTCATGGTGCTTACCACCAACAAATATCTAAGATTGGCGATCTTCACCAGACATATATGTGGCTGAACAAAGGAAACCTAACGGCCAATACAGAGTCGCTAATCATGGCAGCCCAGGAGCAAGTGCTCCCAACAAGGCAACTCCAAACGAAAATCTATCACACTAGAGACGATCCTAGATGCAGACTGTGCAAAGATGCACCTGAGACCATCCAACACATCATCAGTGGATGCAGACAGCTAGCAGGGAACGCATACACTGAGCGGCATAATCATGTCGCGGGTATTGTGTATAGAAGTCTATGTGATGAGTATGGCCTTAATAAACCACAACACTGGTGGGAAGCTCCTGATAAGGTCAATGAAAATGACCGCGCTAAGATCCTCTGGGACTTCTACATCCAAACTGACAAGCATGTCCTAGCAAACCAACCAGATAGAGTGGTGGTAGACAAGGAGAACAAGAGGGCTACTATAATAGATATAGCAGTGCCCAATGACTACAATATAGCCAGCAAAGAAAAAGAAAAGGTAGAAAAATATCTCCCTCTTGGAGAAGAAATTGAAAAATGCTGGAAGGTAAGAACAACCGTAATCCCAGTAGTCATTGGGGCACTGGGCGCAATAACACCGGCGCATAAAATGTGGCTTGCCCAAATACCAACAACAATCAACTCAGGTGAGTTGCAGAAGAGTGCGCTATTGGGAACAGCTAAGATCTTGAGACGAGTGCTCAAACTCCCAGGTCTCTGGTAGGAGACCCGAGTTAGAGCAGAATTTACCACCCATACGGGGTATCCGGGGTGAGGAAACAATTTTTTTTTTTTTATATATATATATATATACATATATATATGTGTGTGTATATGTATCTGTACTTATCCATTCTAGACATATAAATAATAAAAAAACTGTCACCAAAGCTAGACGGCCTTAAAAACCAAGAACTTTTAACAACCTGCATGTTGTTCATGCAAAGTAAGGTATATATTGTCACTGAATTACTGAATGTGATCAATTTAATCTATGTACATCACCCATTTTACCTGAAACCTGTTAATCCATACTAATAATAAGGTAACTGTGTTCTCTATGCTGGTAGCCTGGCACAAAAGTTGCACAGAATCAATTGAATGGATGTTTTTTCCCATATTGCCCATGACCTTTGGTTTGACCAATATCCTTATTTTAATTTCAGTTTTATTGAATGGCAGAAACCAGTATCGCTCTTTCATTTTTAGGGTGTCCTTGTGGGTTTCAAAGGGGAGACAATACACACATTCAATAAAAATACCCACGCTGTACACAATGCCTCCTATTTCAAGAGCTTGCGCCATCGACACAACGTCATTCTTCTTGGAGACTCACTGGGTGATCTAGACATTGCGCATGGCTTAAGCAAAACGGACAGACTTCTGACGATAGGTTATCTGAATGAACAGGTAAGCTTTAGACCAGCTCTCCTCTGTAATCTAGTAGTTTCTAGGTTTTCTCGTTACACAATTCAGCATTTTTCAGCTCCAGAATTAGTTACGCTAATCAAACTTTGTATCAGTATATCAATTCTAGCATCCAACATATTTGCTCAGGAACAGCGCTGACTTTTAGTTTTGTGGTTATTAGCTGCTGTTTGCCCAGCATGCATATCTATGGCTAGCAATGTTTCACGTTATCAAGACGTCCGCAGACAACCCATTGCAGGTATAATATCGCTAATGTTCTCACATCATGCAGAGGTATAATGCATCTTGCTGATGGTTAGGTTGAGCTGTGAATACTCTGAATCTTCACTATAATCTTTGCTATAATAAGAGTCTGTCTGTTCAGAGTCACACTAAGAGTATTAGGAACTTGCACCATGATATTCGGTTTAGCAACTGGTCATAGTAGCAGCTGCACCACTCAGCCACCTTGCTACATTGCGGAATAGTTATGTACATACTTACTACACACGGTCATATCTCATGGCTCGCGGGACGACTAGAATTCAAGCATTTTTAGAAAATGCATGAAGGAAAAACTAATATATTGCATTTTTTATACCATTGAAAGTTTTCGTGATCTGTTACTCGGTTTCGTACTGTCTGTTTCGATCTGAGCCAATCATTGGCAATGCCCGCTTCTAGCTTGTGTTTCAACAATTACGGTTTTGCAGGTTGATGCGAGCCTTGAAGAATATAAAAGAAGATTTGATATTGTGCTGGTACATGAGGAAGGGGCGGAGCTACTGCAAGCTTTAATAGAGAACATTGCAGACACAGATCAATAGCCGATCAATGGTCTATCTTTTCTTAGGTGATAGCAGAGCTGAACTATTGTTTATGTTGGTGTTAGGATACATTTGGCACAGCAAGTAGAATAAATATGAACTGAATAAACATCTTGTACTGTGTAACAAGATGTTTATTTAGTTCTTTTAGAGACTAGCTGGAGCTTCGGATAAAACATGTTGCCACCTTATTTTATATAACGGTGTATAGAAATCATGCAGTCTTTAGATAGTGCAATCCTCTTTTCATTGGCAGAAATGTTGTATTTCCTTCACATTAATTATGGTTTTCTTGTCATTTTTTTTATACATTTTTTGTTGATATTTATCATACATTCAATGCTTCTCGCTCTGCTCTTCTGTAACCACTTATGTTGGTATCCGTGTTTAGTCATAGGAAACTACCTAATATCTCAGCATCAGATTAAACATGTGTGTTGGCAAAGCTGAGTTTCCAGTAACGAGTAGCTTCCTCAAATTGCAAAATATTCTTTTAACATGCTGCTTTGCTCAAACGTAGCTTGCGTATTTGAAATCTTTTGCTTCATAAAATTCTTTTAAATTTTCTCCTCTTTTTGGCCACACCTGTTGAGACTAGATAAGCTATAACGCATTAAACCAATATTTCGATATATTTTACTGTTTCTATCATCTGATAGTAGTAAGTATAGAATATTCATAAGAGATGTTAACTATCGAGGTATCTCAGTATTTTATCATTTAGGAGAGAGCTCAGAATAAAATTGCTGATTGGAAACAATTGGTTATGATTCAAACTGAGCTTGTTCATCGGGCGGAAGATTCTAGAAAGAAAGTGTGTCAATAAGTCTTGTAGCATGTAGCATCTTCCGGCGCCATCTGCAACAGGTCACTGCATGTCAGGCATTAGTTTTGCATGTCCCACTGAACCTGTGTAGCTTGAGTTCCTACAGCATGATAAAGTTGTGTGTTAACTCCACTGGCTCAGACTACCACGTCGTGTTTTGTTGTGCTAAAGCTATCTTAATTAGATTTACCATGCTTTCTTATGAATGACAAACTTATCTCAAACAAACTCACCAGTTGCACCAAATACAGTACCTTATGCTGTCGTGAAAGGTTAAACTGATCGACTTTAAATGCAGTGGTACGTGAGACGACACCAGATGTTAATAATGCTTACTCAAAGAGAAGCTAAACGTTTCCCTAAAAGAAACATTTTAAAAATTCTCTCATTGACTACATTGTAGGTTAGATAGGTCTGTGGTGGCCTCTTGCTTTATAATCAACATAAGCTTCCAATAGCATCAGCTCTGGTGAAACACCGCGTTTGGTATATTACTACATGTACATGTATATCATCAGACCTGTTAACATTCTATAAATGTTTAGCCAAGCATTTGTTTCTATATTGAAGGGTCATAATTTATTTATACAAAAAGAACAAAATAAGCCACAATGATATGCTAGAATTATTAAACGGCTTGAGGGAAACTGGATATTGAAACATTTAAAATAACTTCATTATATAAAACCGTGTAAAATAATCTAAAGAAAATTTAAAGCAATTTAATCAATAATAAGTAATAATTGGTTTTAGAGGTATTAATTGTTGTTCTATCTAATAAAAACAGAAAAGAAAATGTCTATTCAGTAAGGAGCAATCTGGAGGTAGAGCAGGGGATGGACCTACACTATGTAACTTAGGCTATAATTTCTATAGGCTGTAAATACTTTAGGTGATAGTATATAAGGCGATATTTTAAAAGGAGTCAAAGTGGGATTTTTAAAGAGAAATGTAAAGAGACTTAAAGCTACCATGAAGCCCTGATATGAAAATGCATGTATCTATTTTGGATCTTGAAAAGTGGTAGTAAGCAATATCACACAAATTTAAAATATTTATAGTACGTGCATATTTTTTATCATTTCATCATCCCTTGAATTTTGATGACTGACTAGCAAACAAATTTTGAATAAAATTTTATTTTTTGTCAACTTTTATTAGCAAATAAAGGTTTTATTGCATACATCAATCCAGAAAGTAATAAAAATAGATTGGCTCATGTAGTAGCAAATATGACAGGGTGCGTTTGATATATATGTGTAGGCCATATATTATGTAACGTTATTTTTGGTTTACATGAAAAGCGAGAACAAGAAATATTAGGGCAGTTGCTCCAAAATAAGCCATCAATAGAGATCAATAATAATGTTTATCGGTGCTTTAGTTTTTAGAAGGCCACTTTAGCTCTAACAATAAGTCTATCTTTCAGCTGCAGATAGCTAAAATGACAGCAGCGTGTCAGTTTATAGGCAGTGACAATAACTAGCAGACTATTATTGGCAAAACATGTGAGAAGTGAAAGCATGTACAATATTAACACCAAAACTTCATGTCAATAGTCCAAAAAGATGGCAGTAGGTTAAAACTAAATCAGATAGAATGATTTCATTTTATCTAGGTAGCAACATTCTGGCGGATGAAAATGAACAATTGAACAAAAGATAAATCAAGTTTGGAAATTAATGCGGTGATCTTGATACGGAGAAAAAGAAATCAGAGACAACTATTAGAGTACCCGACAAATTGAAATGAATTTTCAAAATCTCTGCTAAAACAATATGGCGTACATGCATTATTTGCATGTAAATAAAGCTTAGTCTTCAACAAGTCTTAGCTTTAAAGAGAACAGATTTGTGTTTCCTTTTACTGACTTACAGCTATGCGTACTTATATGATTTTAATAGAGCACCTCTAGCAATTCTCACACTGGAGTTTAATAACGGTATGCCATTAGTCTAAAAATAGTACATCTTTAAAAAGTAAAAAACTTGAATGGCTCTGTCCAGCCTAGTTTTGTGGTTATGTACCATTACCTCTATACCTTTCTGACAACTGCTAATTAAAGGTTCCCTCTGATTAATAGTATAGCAAGCCTACAGTTATGTGATTAATGCTGTATTATCGCTATTATTTTAAAAACTCAAATATACCATGATTAAGGATGCATCTTCAACCTACGCAATTATATTCTCCTTGTAAATTACTGGGGAGACGAATCCATAAATTTGTGATAAAACGTGATTTTGACCGACGGAGCTGGTCATAAAATCAAATACATGTAGCTATTTAGCCACCATATCAGTTACACAGAATGCTTTTAAATTTTACTTTTTCAACTTATCACAATAATGAGACTTCAAAACTGTCGCTATTCGACAGAATAATTCTACATTATACAAATCTTAAAGAACAAATCTGCAATCAAGAACAAAATTGCTTTACGTAAACACCACTAATTACCAGTTAGAATCCCACACAAGACAAAAATTGATAATTGTGGTCATTTCAGTCGTAAAGCGTACAACGACTCGCAGGGCTAATGTTGCCATGTAGTCTTGACAGCTCAGTTTAGCGTATTTGAATGGGATTTGAGATGTTGGCAGTGCTGGCATGTAATAAGCGCATCACGATTAATAGTCTAGTAAAAGATATACAAACAGTAACTTGTCTACAGAGAAGCATTACATTTCAGCAAGAGCCCTTGAGCCAATGACAGTTGTGAGACTAGCTCACCCAACAAGCCATCACATGTAAATTTGTTTTGTGAATATTTGAAGTAGAAATTCAAATAAACTGCTAATTAAAGCTCTAGAAAGCGTGTTCTCTCTGTTCATTCAGTCACTAGTAAGGAATTGCATTCGAGCCGTTTGTCACTTTAAGGCTACAAGCTACAACGAGCTCCAGTTACCAATCCTAGAAATGTATACATAATTGATTGTCAGGGCAGTTGTCGGGTTTCTTGTACTTCTTTTATTTCTACTAGAATTTAACTGTTGTAGCTATTGATTAAAAATATAAATGCGATTGAATGAAATATGTGTAGAATAAATAGTTATTATAAGAATCAATATGCACAGTAAATCTGTCTATATCGATGACATAAAATATATGAAAGGAGTTTAAGTATTCCTATAAGATAATAACATTGTAATACAAAATATCTATAGTGGACATAGATATGCGAATATTTCGATATATACAGCTCCTAGAGAAAATGCTTTGGTCAGTAGTATCCTATTGCTTTCTAAAATGTAGATATTCATAGAAAAGTGAGCTATTGCATTCCTAGACACGGTTTTTTAACCCTCTGAGATACATGATGAGACTGATTGTCATACGGAGGACTGTGTCAAATAAATAGACTTGTAATCTTATTTTAATCGACGGATTGCTAGTCGATTCCGATTGTCATACTTGCGATTATGTACAAGTTGATTATTACATGCATAGGGAGTTTCCTTCTCCTTCTCTTACTGTTTATCATTTAGTCATTCAAAATACAAGAATAAATAGCACACAAAAAGCTATATCCAACTTGCATAAAAAGGTTTCACGCAAAGGACGAAATGAATCGAGATTCTGGCACATTGATAGAGAGTGTGCCTGATGAGCTCGGGACTGGGCAACTACTGGAGTCTAGCCTCGGCAGGTACCGGTTGGTAGTGCATACCAATGGGTGTGGTCGGAGGGATGGAGTAGAAGCAACCGGGTGGAGCGAGACCAAAGGCTGCAGTTGCAGCTGGATTCTGTGAGAACTCTAAACCGGCTAGACCCGGATAAGCGTACTGGGCAAAATCAGCCATGGGAGGGTATTGAGCAGTAGCGGTTGGGCTAATCTGGGCTGGTTGTAGCAAAGGCATCTGTGAAACTGGAATACTACCTCCGGCTGACATCATACCTGGCAGGAAGAACTGGGGTAACCTGGGTAAACAACAAATCCAGTTGTTAACAAAATGACAAGCAAAATTAGATATGGACACAGAGTTTGGACAAGAAGTTCACATCAGCAAAATCTGAAGCAAAAGAACGATGTTAAGAGAGTAAATCATTCCGTACTAGCTAGTATTTCACACAGTTCACCAACAAACAAGAATGTGTAACTAAGGGAAGCATGCAAATAAAATGAACACTTAGTGGAGAGCCGAGAAGGCCAGTTTGTATAAACGTTTGTTAGCACGAGTCGACTAAAGACACTACTAGTCACACCAGCCATATTTGATCGTTATTGTTCAAACAAATAATCTATCCGTCTACCAATATCTTTTGTCTTTCCTTGAAAAGATTTTCTACTTTTGGTCAAACGCATGTACAATGGATAATTGTACACTATGTTTGTTAGAAATTGCCAAATAATCGATGGTTGTCTTATATTCCACGAGATGGACGCACATTATTTACGGAGTTTGCCTACCCATCCTGTAGTTGACTATAGCTTCGTGCATCATGCGGTTACACCTATGACCAAAGTGGCATTGTGTCTTATCGCTATCCGTCACTCGGACAAACAAATCACTTGGTGGGAGCGGTAAATCTGCCTTTACTGTTTACATTATGTTCAAATAAAACGGTGAGACTATAAAAGGTGCCCTCAAAGAAGAAAGTATCAAAGTACCTAGTTCAGTTTAGTTAACTGTTCGTTGAAGCTGAAAACAGAAATAATCTGGCAAATCGAAAGCAACCCACTCCACACGTCAAACTAACATAACACCCAGTTCTAGTAATGTAAATACACCTGTTTGCATTCGGTGGACACAGGGCTAATGCTCACACAACTGCGTACCATGTGACCGCCTGTTTCCTGTGCGTTAGGTGTGGTGGATCACGTTAAGATACTTCTGACAAATACAGACAAGACACCAAATTACCAACAATTCATTTTATGAAAACTAATCTTGGTTCATTTATTATTTGTTACTGTTCTTCATCTACTTCTATAGCTTACATCTTACCAACAACTGAGACTGCAGCGGCTGCCTTGGTTGATACAAAGAAAAACTCGTTGACAGACTTTAAAATATTGGGAAAGAGAGAAAGCAATAAAACTTAGAAGATATGAAGATATTTACGTACCCGATTTGAGGAGCGATCAAACCAGGTTTCATATAGGCTGCAGCGGCTTGGTTGACAGGAGCTGCAAGTAGAAAAGACGCTTGTGAGCTGCACTGGCCATTTCACGATGACTCTATTCATTAGCCGTGTTACCACAAAGCGTTTAAACTTGCGAGGCAGTTATCATAAACACATCACCATAGCTTTTACTCTGCGGTCACTATTTGTGGCTCGCAATGAAGTGTGTGCTGGGCATAAAGAGGCAATAGCTAGTCATTATAAAAGGACTAATGGGATTTATTCGTGACAAGACAGTAGCACGTGTGTATTTATCATCGAGTATACTAGAAGCTCTTTCTTTCTTTCATTCCATTCAGTATTGTAAGAAGCTCGCAAAGCGGCAAAAGCAAGGGAATTGAGTGGCTCACCCGCAGCCGTAGTCGCACGTGGCTTGGCTCCGATATAAGCGAGGTTTACATTTGCTTTTCTGCCATCAATAACTGGATTCGGGTCCTGTATTGCAGATTTAGCACTTTCAGCATCAACCATGGTTACCTGTAAACAGTGGCATTAACAATACAGAATCTAAAAGCGCAGTTATTCAATTGCTTGGCTTTAGTCTTTGCGCTACTCAATGACGTTTACAACCGATGATACTGACCACTATTTGCTATCACAATTACCATACAAAGGGACCGTCTGATCGAAGCATTTAAATTAAATCAGTGTCAATCACACCTACCGCACTGACCATGCTCAGCACAGCCTAGTGCACTAACCAGTATTTGTCTGTGAGATTACGTTCCCTCATCGTCAACAGCACTTCGAATATAAATGATTTGAACACATAATGTGACTGAATTCTTGGTTAGAATGTCTGGCAGATGAAGGACTAGTCACCAGCCCCGAATAAAACAACAAAATCTGTGCGTGATCAGCAATCATCCCTCATTGTCCTCTAGATGAAAAATTGTGGTGACAAACTTGCGATATGTTGACAAAACAGTTAGAAAACTTCTGATATGCTTCAGAAAGCATTGGAAATATTACAGAGTTTGACTATACAAATCATGTTGTGTCGGACTTCTCCAACACAATACAAATTCTTGAACCTGCACAACATGTTTTACACATATAGTTGCTACTTACGAAACCGTAACCTTTGCTTTTGTTTGTAACTCTGTCGGTGATAACGACTGCTTCTTCGATCTCTCCATATTGGTCGAAATGAGCTTTGAGCGTTTCATCGGAAGTGTGATAAGGCAAGCCTCCGACGAAGAGCTTTGTGTACGTTGTGTCGCGGTTAGAAACTCCTGGTCCAGCCATATCTGCTAAGGTCTCGTTACAATAAATTAAACACACTAATAAATTATAAAAAGACACACAAAGCACTCAAACACGCAAAAATTTATACGGAATCGCTTGCGAGTTTGCACTAAAAATGAGATAGCACCGGCCTGCTGTACTTATATATACTAGTTTGAGGCTAATTCCAACAGTATTCTACCTAACAGCTACTAGTCTATTTCAGCCAACCACTTGCTCAAGAAAGGCTCAATTATTTGCCATGCTTTGTGTTGCAGCTTAAGCTCCGCCCACTTCAATTATGGAAAGGGCGTCTACAGTGACCTTACTAATGCCAATGGTGGCAATGCACAGAATCAAAGATCATTTCTCCACTCCTTCAAATTTTTGGTATATGCCTCTCAACTGAACTGATGAATAGGAGGGCGAGAGAAGAGAGAATCTGGTTTCACAACAATTACATTTGTACTAGCAACCATGACAATGACATACTAGATCCTTTGCATAAATTAATAAAACCAACTATCAAAATCATAAAAATCTTCATTGCTTGACAATGAATTGAAAGTCACAAAATGGCTCGTTTATCCAGTTTTCAACATGGAATGCTGCAGCATTCTGTTACCTGTTACAACCAAAGGCCCTATATAGTTCAAATATGTCCTCAATATTTGCGGCGGGAATTAGACAGCATATATGAGAATCAACTCTACTATAATGATCTATATACATATCTCGCAGGTGACTTCCTTCCGACAGCACATCACTGTTTAATTACCTCACGTAGCTGACGTACTCCCTTAACTGCCAAATTACCAAAGGCTTTTCATTAGGGATGAGCTAATTATCTCACTAGAATATGGAGTCTGACATTATAGCAGGATTTCTAACAAAGACATCAACTAGACAGACCCGGTGAGTCGGCAGCATTACAACGCTGTCCAATTGCTGCACTTAATTCGCTGCCATCGAAGGCCAGTATTTGACAAGCCGAAGAGCCTGAAAGTCATTGTAGTTTAGGCAGCCGTTGTTTGCAAAGTTATTAATTAAACACCGATATGAGCCATAGCACTGATAATCACTGACACGCTACATGAACCGATCCTGTCCGCCGTTGTAAAACCCTTTAACATATAGCTCTGTTAGTGGTCATTGTCAGCTCGCTGATTAGCCTGTGGTCAACCTTATCTAACCCCACTTGAGAAAGGAAACCAATGCTGATCACTAACAAGTTACTATGAACAGCTATTTCGCTTACTTAAATCCGTATCATTAAACTTGGATTTAAACTACCTTATAGATGGCAGCTTCTAACATTACGCAACAGTTAAAAGCTTAGTGTTCATTAGCCAGCAGGCAAATTATATAGACGTGATTGGATAAACTGGTATACCGTTCCATGATTGATAATAACAGAGTTTGCTTAGTCTAATATTTCTTGTTAGCTTCTGCTTAGTTGACTTTATTTCAAGCAAACAAAAAGAATAGCGACTTATTCAGCGAGAGAGAGAAAGTGTTTGAAGACCTGACATCTATTACTCGAGCTCAGTGAACAGCGCAGGCTAACTAACGTAACGCATGGTACCAGGACCCAAGTTTAGGTGTAATAACTATCCACAACTGTCCTTAGTTGATGTCAAGTTGTCAACAACAGATTTGCTTTTGTCTTTAAGCCATTTCATCTAGCGCTGGCAATTGTTTGTTGCCAGAGTCTTAAGTGTGTAAGGATAAGAACGGACCATTCGTCCCATCTGTAGTCGTACCGAGGGAATCGCTAGAGCAGAATCGAGTGCAGTAATGAGCAACAGGGCTCATTCAGCTTGTTATAACCGAATTGACATACAGTCGTGTTGGGCTCAAAGTAGTACAAATGAAAAAAAAACAAGTTGTGTCTGTTTAATCTATAAGAGATATTACAAGTTTCATAAAAAGTGGTGAGGTCAGCAATAATCACGTTTCTTTGTATTACTGTCTATCATTTAGTCATTCAAAATACAAGAAGAAATTGCACACAACAATTATATCCAACTGGCATAAACAAGTTTCTTTCAAAGGACATACGCGTAATGTTACTTTGAGTGAACTACAAACATTCAAATGACACTACAACTCCCAAAGGATCTCTTCATAAGCAAAACTACCTGCTGACTATTTGTTAGTTTAGAATCCACAACTGAACTCCATTTAATAAAATGTGAGTAATCGTCAACGGTGGAAAGTGCTAACAATGCATGATCAAACCCTAAAGCAGTGGTGAGACGATTACCAGCTGCCAGTGACAATCCTCAAGATGAGCGAGTTATGCAAGCCTACGATTTGCATATATTCAGAGAAATGATTATCTTTTGCATTTGAACGTTGAATTAGCACTTTGCTTTAATAATATTCTGTGTTTGCCAATTAAATTGCCTGCTTGCACAGCGTACTTGAGCCACTATGGTTTATTGTGACGCGGAGACAAAGCCCCGCGTTTTCTCACTGGACATGTACAGCTTTGATTTGTTATTGCATTACCTTCAATGTTGATTCACTAAATCAGGTTTTGTCTAATCTTTTTAAAATCACAAAATGAGAACAAAATAATACAAATACTTGCATGCAGGGCAATTAAATTTTTGTTAAAGGCTCAAAGGCTCTGTTTACAATTCGCACATTCCATGACAGATAGCCGCAGTCATCCATTTCCAATACCGCTTGCCCGCATTAACAGAAACAATATTTTGCCCCAATGATCACTTAGAATGCAAAACATGGAAGCGACGCTGCCATTGCCGTAATTAGCATTCCTTCAAATTCCCTTCAAACACAGATTACATAACAGTCATGCTGGTGTTTCAACATAGCCAAGCGCATTAACCACTATTACTAACGGTTCTTATGGATGAGCGCCTCATTAAAATTTCTCTTTCTAAACAAACCAAGATGGAATAAAAAAATTTTAAAGAGTTTTGTGCTTCTTATTTCATAGAGAGTGACATTTATTTCATGCAGTAATTGGAGAAAGAAAGCGACGCGTCCAGCATAACAACGCAATATTGAAGCTAAATTGATAACCTGGTTTAAACATACATTTCTGAGAGATAATATTTTTGTTACACAGAAAGGACTTGCCGATTTTTACGTCACAAAGAGCTCCTACTTATGTAGATTGCCTACCCAAACACTTTGCCTTCACAAAGTATTGTTTGTTTACAAGGAGGCTGTGATAAACCCCGTTGCTAGATATTACCATTTATTGATAACAAGAGAAATTTTAAATTTTGGCTCTCTCAGAGTCATCAACATACAGTACATCTAGTAGCATTCGAGTGGTTTCTCTACATGAAGACTACAACTGCAATCATTTTACAATTTCATACCATGTTTGGCATTGGCTCAATCTTAATCTTTATTCATATCTGAGGCGCGATGTCAATGGTACTTGCTGTCATAAATAAAGCTAAAAGATTTTAAAATGCTAGAGGCAATGCAAAAGCGGACATGAGTAGATAACATCTTATTGGATTAACTTATTACAACATGAACAATAGAAGTATGGAGGTTAGCTCTGGAGAGGTAAATTATGGCCAAATGAGAGAAGGCCCTGCCAGCGGACAGGCCGAAATGTGAATCAATAGACAACAAAGCAAAGCTCAGCATTGCACATCGATCTGAGAGCTTCACAAAAACTAGTTGGAGTCACACGAACTGAGCGGCGTGTGTAATCAATTAAACATACCCAGTTCAGTCCATCTACTTCAAAGGCACACAAATACAAACAGGAGATTTGTCCTAGCACACTCGTGTTTTCTCCGCGCATGTCTATGGTTTGCAAGGAAATAACATCGCCGCTTACGATTCATGGGATTCATGGATGTATAGTGGAAGCCCGGCGTATATGAAAGCCAAATATTTGCCCATTTTAAGAACTACCATAAAGCCAGTTGTCTGAACGCCTCATTACAAATAATAACAATAATGGTGCGTGTAATAACAAGTTAAGCAGATTAATGCAGGTGTTGGCATAACAAGCGAACAGTCTTTTGTATTATGATAATAGAGAATACAAAACATGCTGCAATTTAAATGATACGCTTTGTTTCATTGAAGTGAATACTTTTCCTCAGGCGTTTTTATGAGAAGCCATGATTACAAGGAAAAAATAATATTGTTTCACTAATATTTCAGATCATCTATGTTCTTCTCTGGCTAAAGCTAGCTACAGCGTGAGATTTTATCTATCTGTATCTTTCTGGTAGATTAAAGTACAACTATAAAATGAACTGGTCAGTAAAGTGGCTTCAGTGGGCATAGAATGAAGGAAATTTGTTGTCGCTTGTCAGCCGATTAGTTGACTCTGACATTGCAACAACATTACTAACTATCTGTGTTCAGCAATGTTACTAGCTATTTGTGTGCAGCAATGTTACTAGCTATCTGTGTGCAGCAATGTTACTAACTATCTGTGTTCAGCAATGTTACTAGCTATTTGTGTGCAGCAATGTTACTAGCTATCTGTGTGCAGCAATGTATCTAGATATCTGTGTGCAGCAATGTTACTAACTATCTGTGTTCAGCAATGTTACTAACTATCTGTGTTCAGCAATGTTACTATCTATTTGTGTGCAGCAATGTTACTAGCTATTTGTGTGCAGCAGTGTTACTAGCTATATGTGTGCAGCAATGTTACTAGCTATCTGTGTGCAGCAATGTTACTAGCTATCTGTGTGCAGCAATGTTACTAGCTCTCTGTGTGCAGCAATGTTGCTAGCTATCTGCATGCAGCAATATTACTAGCTATCTGTGTGCAGCAATGTTACTAGCTATCTGTGTGCAGCAATGTTACTAGCTATCTGTGTGCAGCAATATTACTAGCTATCTGTGTGCAGCAACATTACCAGCTATCCATAAAACTAAAAGTCATCGCCTCACTAGAATTTCTCAGATCTCACCTCAGTCGTTAATGGTAAGTCATTTCTCAGAGCCACCAGAAAGGTTGGTCCATCCAACATAGGCCAGCTAAATAGTATGTAGACAAACTGTCTTTCTTAGAATAAACAGTAAGTACTATTTTTTGTGTTATTACTGAAATATCTTATAAAACTACCTTTTTATTGATTACCTAACAGAATGAAGGTTTGATGTGCCTACAATGTTAGTATCATACTCCTAATATCTGAATTTGATGAAGCAAAGACTTACATTGTTACCCTAATTGAGGCTAAGCATGAGACAGCAGTGGATTCATTTTGTTAACCTACTCGGCCACATAAGTTACAGTCTTTCGATTGAAACTGTTGGATAGTTCGTAGGAACATCATTTCTTCACCCCCTATTATTTTCTTATTACTACAAAGAGGCTCACTGTGCAATGGAAACAGAGGTTATTATTAGTTGACTATTTTTTTGATAAAAAAATGCCAATGTTTGCTCAACCTGCAGTGCTTTTACTAGGGCATGAATTATGTTGGTGCTGTCGGGGACTATGTTGGTGCTGTCCAGGACTATGCTGGTGCTGTCAGAGACTATGCTGGTGCTGTCAGAGACTATGGTGGTGTTTGAGGGACTATGGTGGTGTTTGAGGGATTATGCTGGTGCTGTCAGGAACTATGGTGGTGTTTGAGGGATTATGTTGGTTCTTTCAGGGAATATGTTGGTTCTTTCAGGGACTATGTTAATAGTTTCAGGGACTATGTTAATGCTGTTAGGGACAATGTTAATGCTGTCAGAGACTATGCTGGTGCAGTCAGGGACTATGTTGGTGCTGTCAGGGAATACGTTAGTATTACCAGGGACTATCTTGGTGTTGTCAGAATTAGCTAGAGTCAGTTTCTTGCTATTAGAGGATTGATGAGGACACCACCAGCTATTAGAAATCAACTCCCAATTGTTGCTTACATCCTGAACTGTCTGTCCAACATTTGTCGTAGCTATCATTAATGTTTTAGCCCCAAGGTCACACGAAGCCTAACCATGTATTATATAGCATCGCAAGAGTACGGTTTATGCTATTGCGTAGGCATTATATTTGAAAAGGATTAAATGTTCAAAGCAAAAACAAACAGTTCTGTCCGTTATAATCAGCGTCAGTAGAATAGCGGTCAAGCTGTGATGTGTAAATACGAATTATACAGCGCTGCTGTAACTCTTTTGATACAAAATACTCTATGCTCACATCGACTAGGTTATTCTCAACCATGAGGTGGGATTTAGATTACGTTTTGACAGAATAAAGCAAAGCGTCTTTAGTAAACATTTGATTAACGTCAATCCTTTTGATTCCTATAGTAACTGGAAAAAAGATTTCTTTATTCTTAACGGCAGTCAACTAAAAATCTAGTTAAATTTGTGTAAACATCCCCTTTGTTCAATTTGTGGATTTTAAATATTGAGTGCAGAGTTGAAAGAACTGGTTGGAGCATTTTAATTAACTATAACTCTAGGCCTAAACGCTAGCTTGTGAGAATGACAGTCACTAGATGAATACAGTTAGTCGATTGAGTAGAGACAATACATCGACTACAAGAGTGTAGCCTGTGAATCATCAAGACCACAACCCCTAGGATATGCTCAAGCAACAAAGAAATACAAGAGTCTTTGGAAACACTTAAAAATACCAAAGTTGGTCATGAAAGTAGACAAAAAAAACTACAATCCTGCAATTCTCTCAATGTTGTAAGATTATCTGCTCAAAACATCAGGCACCCATTTCCCTGAAAATGAATGTTATACCTTTAATAAATTCTTGGTTAAAACTTTCAATAGATACAATTGCCATAGCTACATAAAACTAACAGTTGAAATTAAGCATGGTGCAGTCTATTCATACTGGTGGTGCAACGAAGAACAAGGTTTGTGTATGAGACCTCAATTGCAGCAGGGTACTACTTGCCACAGTATTTTTGTATATCTGCATGAACTGGGTATTGAGTGTCATCTTTCTCAACAATCCATGCCCATAATATCGGCTCTAATATTTCAAGGAATGTCTTAATTGGTTATTCTGATCAGCCCAGAACATTGTTGATAGAGACCAAATTAGTCGAACAGAAAAACCAACATTATTGTTCTGTACCAAGCAGCTATGAAATTGCGCACTCACTTATTGCAATGATAGACAGATTAATTAAATCTCATTACAGATGTGACATTGGCTTAGTCTAGTGCAATTAGCAACATTTCTTATAATTCGAAGTTGTCTGTTCCATAATTTTTTCGGCATGACAACTCTTACAACAAATAATAATAATATTGTTTGTTATAATCTTCGAGGCTGGTGAAAACTTTAGTTTTGGTATGACAACTCTTACAACAACTGCTGATATGATTTGGTATACGGTATATAACCTTTGAATGTTTGAGCCCAGTGAAAATGTACAATAGTGCCTAACCAATATTCTACACACTAAGGTGTACCATTAAACTGACCAACCTTTCACTAGCATTCCAGCTTGCCTGCAGCAAGGAGTCGTTTATGGCACAACTAGGTATAAAACAAAATATATTTAATTGTGAAAGGATCTTTTCCTAATTGAATTTTCAGAAAATTAAGCATTTGACTGTAATTTTTAAGTATTTCATAGCTGGTGCAGTTGCATAGAAAATGAATTGGTTTAATATGTGAGCTATAAGGACAGCCAGCATGTTAGGTAAATCGAGACAATATACTCTTAATAAATCTTCAGATATTATGATACATATTTATAAAGATACACCAAGGAGAAAGAAGGAATTAAACAGTGGTTCAAGGTAGCTTGACCTAATTAAACTTGTGTTATACCGCTAGCCTGTCTGGATAACAAAAGGCAGTTAATGTAAGTGATTAAAAACACTCAGAAAAAGCGGGCAAAGCATCACGTCTATTTACTATACAACGTACGGTATGTTTGACATTGCATATCTGGGAATAAAGAGTTGAATTAGAGCTTCATTATGCTAAAGCCCTGCTAGGTGATTACAAATAGGTCATACATGTAGCTTGTACAGATAGGTTGCACATGTAGCTTGTACATATAGGTTGCACATGTAGCTTGTACAGATAGGTCGCACATGTAGCTTGTACAGATAGGTTGCACAAGTATGGAATAAATTATCACATAAACTGTATACACGAACCATCAACAAAAATAGCTTTCTGGTATGTAGAGGGTAACGGAAAAAACAGTAAGTACCAAAATGATGAAACAGCAGCAATTACCCACAATGCTAAGTTCTCTCCAGCATAAATACGACTTTACACTCGGTAGAGATTAGTAGATTCGCCCAAAACAGCAATTTTAACTCAGTCCATCTTCACGTTAGCATAAATATATCTGACAAATTTTAAGGCGGAGAAGAAACCGACAGTGCCGAGTGAGAGAAAGAAGACATAGCAGGTGAGAATCGTGTAGCCAAAGAACTGGACAGTCTGAAGCGCTCCGGACATCGATGAACGGTTATAGAAGAAAAACATGGAATAGCCAAAGACGAACAGCGATGCAGATCTACAAATACAGAAGAAAATAAACCCTGAACACGGCCATACAGTGCAACTCCGTACGAAGCTACAATTGTGTATCAAAGGTCTGCCCAATATTTAACATTGTGCAGACCTGTCTGAGACAGGCAACTATTTGCATATGAGTGATGCTTGTTGCTATATCATTACAAAAGGCCGAACATGCTTAAAATATTTAAGAATAATGAGTATTTATAGGAATGGGATCGGAACAATAGACATGGACCTCGTTACATGTTGTGAGTTCTGGCTAATCATACTTGTGAATGAATCGAAACTACACTTGACAATAATTTATTAACAAGTTTCAAATTGACAAGAAGATGTAATACAATATACTGTATGTACATCAAACTTCATTAAATACAATAAATTAACGACATGAAAAAGTATATAAAGAAATTAGAATGCTTTCAAAATTATACTTTAGAATAATGCTACCTGATGCGGACAGTTATGACCAGCGTCTAAATGCCATTAACGCTGAGGAGCTAAATATATTTCTAGATATTTTCTGTTTAAAACACTCAAATCATATCCAATCTGCCTGACCATCCATTACATTCCTACTTTCCCAAAAAACCACTGCACCTTATACCAAAGCCAACACTTAGCCAATTTACATTATAGAAGAGCGTTATGCAAAAAGAGCTTCTATTTTCAATACACATAATTTACTTTACTATTTTTTGCTTTTTGTCACGGTCTAATTGCTTTAAATGACCTTGACATGTGTAAACAAAGTTAATATCCAGACCTTATCATAAGAGATGAGCAGACACCTTTTACAACTATAGTTAGCTCTATAGGGAAGTCAACTGGATGATGGCTTAATCACAATGGTCAGAAGTTTCAACTTTTAGAAGTGTATGTATGTGGACGTGTACATATGTAAAGGAGGGCCATTGTAAAGACGTACATATGTAAAAATGTGAGTATGTACATATAAAAATGTGTACATATGTAAAGGTAAACATGTATGAAGATGTGCCTATGCAGAAGTAAATGTATAAGGGTAGACAGAGATGTAGGCATATACGGAGAGAGGTACGCGCATGCATGTGTCTAGAGACGCGTGTATGTAGTGATGTGTGTAGAAGTGTACATATGAAGAAGTGTACAGATATGAAAGGTGTACACGTAGAATGTGTTATGCTTGATTTCTCATTATGAAACCAGGCATAACAAACCGCTTGTTAAAACAAGGAGTTTAATGTGAAGAAATGAGCAGCTACCGGAATCTTTAACCCTTTCAACCTTGACAGCTGGTATATCGGCATCTATATGGCTCTGTTTACAAATGCTGTTTTTAAATAACAGCGCGAACCAATCAAACTAATTCTTGCATAGGGCGCTACACCGCAATTTTTACTCTTATTTCTTACCAATTTCAAATATCTTTATCAACTTCCTTTGAAATTATAGCAATTTTACTAGGATGATACCGCGAAAAAATTTCATACTAACTATAATTTTGCTGATTATTTTGAGTCAGAAAACGATGATGAATGTTATGATACTGTAAACATTTTCAGAATTGGTTGAAGTCGTATGAATTTTATGGTTTCAGTCCAAAGAATTGTGAAACAATTTTTTTATATTTGCTGACACTTGCTGTGTTGTTGGATTTGTTATCCAGTGTTTCACCAAATATCATTAGATTATGAGCATATTTAAGCATACTTAATAAGTTTCCCAACATCTTATAGTTTGACAAATTGCCCAGGGATTCTGACAGACACGGACAACAACGGCCAAAGTTCAAGGGTTTCAAGGGTTTAAAGGGTTAAGGTTTGAACAGACTGGTGATTAATGAGTGTTTTGGAAGGCAATAACATCCAAGTAGGCCTGAGTGAGTATCGTTCACCCGACTGCTTGACCCGGCGTGAAACTCACTAAGCACCTACCTAGCTGATTGGTTAATCTAAGAAAAAAGGTAGCCAATTGTGACATGACGATAAAGTTGACTGAAATGATGAGAGAGCGACAGGTTTTTAGACAAGTTAGCCAATTCTAAAATACTCCTGTACAATTTTTAAATACACTTTGGAAACACTCAAGTACCCCCAATACTGCCTTTTTTGTCATGTTGAAAGTTTCCAACCTTACTATGTTTTTACATTAGCCCTATGTATATCACACGCATGCACACATACATTAGCCCTATGTATATCACACGCACGCACACATACATTAGCCCTATGTATATCACACGCATGCACACATACATTAGCCCTATGTATATCACACGCATGCACACATACATTAGCCCTATGTATGTCACACGCATGCACACATACATTAGCCCTATGTATATCACACGCACGCACACATACATTAGCCCTATGTATATCGCACGCATGCACACATACATTAGCCCTATGTCTATCACACGCACGCACACATACATTAGCCCTATGTATATCACACGCATGCACACATACATTAGCCCTATGTATATCACATGCACGCACACATACATAAGGGGTAGATATAAATCATACATGCCACAACAGTTTCCATGCCTACATAATTACAAGCTTTGTTGTAAAAACATTAAACAATGTAAGAGAATCTATTACAATATAAATGCTAAAAGAAAAGAAGACGAGACATACCCTGCAGTGAATATGGACCGCCACCACCACCGATAGTCTTCAGCATTAAGTTGGAAGTAAACAAGGGCGACAGTGATGCAGGCCGTGACCAGGAGTACCATAACATAAACAATGCCGAGGATACCCCAAAGGGTGTATTGATCACGGCCCCAGAGCGTAGAGAATATATAGTAAAGCTCCACGGAGATAGCGCTGTGGAAGAATAGTACATTGTAAAGCAAAATAGCATTACAACAAAAAAACAACAAAGGCTTGAATGAAACAAGTACAGTAGACATCACCAAACATTGATAATTTTAGGTAACAGAACTCGTTTTACCTGTTCATTACATTTAAATTTTGCATACTTCTATGTATGCTGTTCAATGACTATTCCTATACTTTTAGTAAATCTATTAACTCTATGGACGAAGTAGATTTTAGAATGTTTCCTTATCTTTCATACATCTCAAGGTCCTTCTAATTCTTGTGCCTATTTAAACTTTACGCATCCACGAGTCATAGGTGATAAGAGTTTCTCTTCCAACCATTCATATGTTTTAGAATGAGTCAGGAGTGATTATAATTCTCTCCGGAGACTAACCAATTCTTTATTCTGAATTCTATTCAATGAGATACATCTAGAGCCTTTTACATTTTGAGTCTTAGATTCACAATACAGCCAAACCTAAACATACCATTGTCTTAATATACAAAATTTTTGATACTTTGTTGTAAAAATTGAGAGCAAATACTTGTATATGAAAGAACTTCTAACATAAGAGCTAAAAAATCTTTCAAAACATTAAATGTCGTGGCAAACAGTAAAAAAACGAGTAAAAATTAAAAGTAAAAGCAAAAAATATAAGTAAAGATAATTCAAAATACAGTATATAAATTGCAAGTCAGAGTAAATTACACTGCATATTATTATCACTCACTCTACCACCGTACCTATGCATTGCGTACCTATGCATTGCCGAGCCTGCACGCCTGTTCAAGGGTCTCTAAGGTACCAATAAAAATCTCTTTTACAAATTATCATTAAACTCTAGATAGGGGTGAACGCCTGTCAGGGTGCATTGTTGATTTGGCAGATACCCCTCCAGTGAGCACAAGTTGCCTATCTAGATATCGAACTACTACCCAATGCTAACAGATCATTGGCTCTGAACCACAACCGCTCCCTTTCTTATTGATTACCACTTTATTGATTTCATTTCTACAAACAATTTAGCTTTTTATCTCTAGTTTCGTACACAAATTTATATAATGTGCTGTTTTAATGCTATACATAAATACTTGAAGTATTCATAATTAAGTTTTTAAGCAATAGAACAACTCAAACAAAATAAAATATATCCTTATGAAAATTACTTGCTCCAAAATGAGCCGATTTTAATTTTAATATACGAGAGAAATATTGCATTAGCATCAACTGTTGAGGTTTGGCTGTAAAAACATAGGCAAGGCAGCAGAACTTATGATTCCTAGAGCAATAGGTAAGTACCTGAATGGTAGGAATCCCCCTACAATCAACTGAATGGGGGCAGACCTGTACCAGTTGAGGAGGGGTAACTCCCGCGCTATGTTCTTAGTACGACACGGTGAGTCAAACGAACTAGCTGAGTTCTTTCCGATGATTCCCCCAAGCACGGTCAGTGGATACCCAACTACATAACAATTAAAGAGTAACAGCAAGAGGAACAGCGACAACTAATACGTTATAGTACAAAGGTACACTTTTATTTGCTTCCATTTAAGCAAAAAATACAGAGGTATTCAAATGAACACCGCAGTAATGACTAAAGACTTACTGAGGAACCAAAAGCACATGAGAAATAGAATGGTTGTCCATGGTAATGCTTGTGTAGATCCGTAAGCCCAGGCAACAGAGTTTATAATACTCCATACAACAAAGAGAGGCACTGCAAAATACAAGGATAAATTACCAATAGAAAGCCAATGAAATGGCATCCTTCTGTCCAAACATTACACGAACAATGAAAAACTCTGCCTACCTGCAAAGAGACAGGAAGTAAGGTTGATGTTCCACACCCATCTCTCACCTTCCATTTTCTTGTACATACCAGCAGCGACATAACCAGAAACACCTAAAGGATACAAAACGATGATCACATAAAGCACCCATTGGCCAATCACAGATGAGAAGACATTATAGTAACGACTCATGGCTGAGGTGACAGGTAATGCATAAGGACTGTCCATAAAATACTCACATGACGTGAAAGCGTAGAGGACAATAGCAGCTGTATTTAGTTGTCCATGTTTGTGTACATTGAAAGTTCCTAACAGAGCGAGCATTAGGCAACCTGTAGCTACTGTCAAAAACTGGCAACCAACACCTGCAAATGCATGCCAAGACTGTTTGAAACAAGTCCAAACTTGAATCAATACAAAAGCTTATCCCTAGTGCCAACAAAGAATCTTTAGAAAAACGGTTTTAAAATAATAAGAGATGAAACTATTTTTGCTAAACGTTGCGCTGAAATTTCAACAGAAAAATGAATCGCAATAACATCACCAGGATGGCATCACAGCAACATCACCAGGAGGACATGGATAACTAAAACTCATCTCAATGGTGTTGGTGAGAAAACTGATCTTAGTCGAGTTGAACCAAAATAATAACTCAACTTCAATTGTGTTTAATCAAGTCGGCAAAGTCAAACTTGATGGGACTACAATCCAATTTCGGAGAATCATAGCAACACTTTTTGTTTTCATATCTTTAATACAATTATTTTCAATATTTAATTTTTGTTTTTTATTTTTTTAAAATAAGCCAAATCCCTTTGCAAGTTATTACAGTCAGATATCGCCAACTACACACTCATTATCCTTGTATTACAGAAGTGTTGCCTTGCTAACACTGGCCTGGGATTACCTTACTCCTGTTCTACAATATCTTAACATGTAAAAACACAGACACAAAATATTGTTATTGATTCTAGCCCCACAGTGAATAAAACACAAAACAAACCATGAATGACTTGTTCACTTTTCTTTATAATCATTATCACAACACAGGCATAGGAATCAATTTAAACATTTTTACCTGCAGTTATATTATAAATAATCAGACTACCAACTATAAAAACTTGCAACATCTTCAAAAATGTGAAAAAAATTGTAAACAGAACCAACCATGATTAGAAGTTGCCGGAACGCTTTTTGTATTTCAACCAATCAGAATTCGCAACAATATATTGTTTAAATTATAGTAAATCGTTCTTGAATGAATTATATAGATTAGTACACATTCCCGTGCGCTGCGAGAGCTCATGTGTGATCATAACGTGCACAATTATTCCATGATGCTGAGAGGTGGCTGAGTAGTGCAGTGGTTAAGGCATTAACATGCCAAGGCAAGTATTCGAGTTAGATTCCTGAATGAGGCAATTTTTTTTGTAATGCTGTTATCGTGGCTTCGAACAGACTAGCTTTAATTATAGTAAAGATTTTGTGAGAATTTAATCAGTTAAGTTAACAATCTTTGGTGATTGTTTGCACTCTTTTTATACCAACAATTTTATTTACTCGAAGGTAATAATATTTATTATACGCACATCAAGAAGCGAACTGCGCTGATCTAGTTGAAATAAACATGTTAACATGAAAGAAAATGGCTTTTAAACCGCATAGCAGCAGTAATTCAACTATTATTCTCTTGAAAGAAAGTATACATCGGCTAATTGAGTATGCTGATACAAAACAGTAAAGAAACCAAGTACAGTGCACCCTCAGGATACCGATTACCCTGATATACAATTTTTCCACCTTAAGAAGTGGAACATGATGATTTTTTTCACTTCACCATAAGAATTTTATTTCACTTTATGAAGTCAAAAAGATTTTCACCGAAGTCCAAATGTGGCAGTCAGTGTGCTTATTACATACGTAGAAATAACAAAGACACTAAAATGCTGTTCGCCAAAAATATCTTTACAAAGCCTGAAACAGAAATGATGACCGATTTCTCTCAGTTCAACAATTTTTGTGTGTAAAATGGTAATATTTTCTCTTAGAAACCAGTAAAAAGGTTGGAGTTGTGCTCCCTTCAAACAGAAAGTCTAGTGATCAGACAACTTTTCTTAATCTGCTTACAAATATCCTCTTCATTACGAAAGCAGCATCAAACAGCATCGTTTGGGTTTTCTTGTTGAATTAGGATGAAAAATGTTTTAAACAGGTCCGCTAAAAGTTATAGTAAAAGCGAAGACAGAAACTGATAAGCGTTAAAATTTTAGTGATAAAAAGTTGAAATTCAGTAAAATAGTTACAAATTCAAACTAAAACTTAGCTTGAAGTGTATGTTTTTAGTAAACTAAATTTTTATGAACTTATTCAAAGTTTTTGTTATATGTATGTCTGTCTTAGAGGTAAGAACTTTCTATGGTATGTAGTACTGCTCGCAGCACATTGTAACGTTACATTCTAATCCAAAACCTAACCAATAACATCACTAAATATAATGAAGTTACTGTAGGTAATTAATTAATTATACATGTAGTTACTAACGTTAACATATTATTTTTGTTACTAATTTTTAATATATACAGCACTTATATGAAATTTTGACGATTTTTACCAGGGGATGCTTGCATTATATAATTACTATGGTTTCTATATCCCTACATAGGATTTTTTCACCATACGATGCAAACCCTGGAATGGATCAAAATCGTATCCTGAGGGTGCACTGTACACCAATGTAAGGTGACATCATAGTTAATATAATAAATAGAAACCTATTCTCTTTTATTAAAGCACACATAGCCCTTGTGTAGGATGGTTCTTATTGATTTATGAAAATCAGCTGAATGCGCCAGGCACTTGACAATTCCACATTTTTTATGAACACAACTGCCTTAGTTTTGAAGAAAAAGCCTCGACCAAGAAGAGGCTTAGTAAAAACTAACCGAGTACAGCGCAGAATAAACTCTTCTGCTTGGGAAACCTGAAAACATCAGTGTGAATAATCTTCCAGCCGTTGTCTTCCTGGTCCGCCTCATCCATGTCCAGATCATCGTTGTAGCGCGCAAAGTCATTTTTTAGTACCCTTGACTAGAAAAGGTGTAACAAGTCATAAAATGTAAAAGCTATGACATTTTACAAACTAAACCTAGTATCTGGATAAGTACAGCAGTGCTCTTATATGTCGGAGGTAAAAACAAAGCACTTACAAGAATGATGATGACAAATCCAACAAGGAGAACTACAAGAACCATGGAGTTGATGACGGACAGCCAGTGGATCTACATAAAATAAAAGAAATAGTGTAAGTCAGTAGCATAGTAAGTTTGTACATAGGTGAACAAATGACAGCGAGTTTTTCATGGGCATTTCTAGCTGAAGATTCAGTGTAATGTTATAAATTGTGGAAAAAAAGACAAACAACATTTATAGCCACATAAATCACAAAGCTTATGGCAAGTGTGCTCATTAGAAACCCTAAACATTTTAAAAACTTCAGTTGAAAACATCTATATATGAATAGATAAATGTATGAACATTTACATCTATATTACATCTATATATTTAATGTAATGTGTATTATACATCCAGTATATACTATACCTATGCACTATACCATATGCTATATATCTACACCTTATATCTATTTACTACTGTATATATATATATACACACACATATAATTTGTTTGTTGGCAGTAACATTGTTTCAAACAGAATTGTTTTCCAAATTATGCCATATTAGCATCATAAAACAATAAATAAAGAAAAGATGCAACAGTTAACCACTGAAATCAAATAAATAGTTTTATATATAGCATTTAAAATAACTTTCTCTGTTAAGCGAAAGGATATTAGGTAGAAGACTGTTGAAGCAGCTGACAATGATATTTTTAACATCAATTCTTATTTTTGATTTTACACCACGATTAGTCCAAGTAGCAATTTGAAAGACTAAAACTGCTTACAGAAAGCTGCATAATACACAAGCTTACTCTGTAATAGGGATGTTTGCGTTAGATAGTTACTATGGATGTTTATACTACTTTATACAACATTTTTGTCTTACGATGCCAACACCAGAATGAACTAAAATTGTATGGCGAAGGTCTACCTACTATTGTATCATAGTAGTTACAAGACCAGCCAACAACTATGTAGCATAGCGACTGAACGATACTAAATAACTTCTACTGTATTGATAAGCTAACAAGAGCTGACAATCCTTATATCTATGGTTTCCTCATGACTGAAACGTGATATAAATTACTAGAAATCACCAAATTCATGCTTTTTTAGATAGTAAACTAAGTTATGAAGAGAAAGAACTGACAACTTCTATTTGGTTAACCATATATGTATATTCATCGCTTAACAAATGTTTAACAATAAGAACAGCGCTTTATTAAATCGATGAATATAAATAACAACATAAATGCAAGGCACATAAAAACTAATTGTTCAGTAATTAATTAATTTTTCATTTAAAATAGCCCTTCAATGATGTAGCATACAGTAATCGACGTTTGAAAAACCAATGACAACACGGAGACCATCCTACACATTCAAACATACCTCAAGAGTCTTTGGGAAAAAAGATGATTTCTTTACAATTGAGCCTCTCTCCTTAATCGTATCACTAAATAAGGAGAAAAAAGATGCTGGAAAAGCAGTGGCCAACCTACTAATTCGCTGGAGAGATTACATAATCGGTAAACAATCATAAACAGCTTGATGAGGTATTACTATCAAAATTACTAATATATGAGATTGATCGTTGTGCGCTTTTTGAAAATAATATCGAGTATTGACTTATAGCATTAAATCAATGTAACAATGATATCTAAACAAATAACAATGAATTGAGAGGATCTGAAACAAATGATTACTTTTTATTGCAAAAACTTACAGCTTTTTTGTGCCTTGACCTTTAAACTTTGCATTTTATAAAATAATTTGTAAGATGAGAAAACGTGTTTCCTTATTTTAGATACCATACGCAGCTTCATACCTACCAACCAGTACAGTAAATGTATCCTTAGGTTTTTTGTAAAAGATTAGATGCAATAATAAGCTATGAAAGTTATGCAAAACTAGACTAGTCAGCGAGACTTTGTTTATAAAGCAGCAAACAGCAGTTTAATATAGAATATTGATGATTGACTGTGAATATCTATGTTCATTTTATTACGATCTTTCATTTTATCTCTGTTGGACCAATTCACTGAATGTTTCAAAACGCAGCTACTTGTTGAAACTGCTGTTACTGAAACGACTAGAGCTGTGTTCGTGAGCAAATAGCAACATTTACCGTAATATTTTTAGTTGAAAGTTATACCGAGATTAAAATAGATCAAAACAAGTTTAAATTTTGAAAAGGCAAATACAGTATCCGATTGGACGAGGTTGTCTACTCATCAGCAAAAAGCATTCTGTAACCGAAGTACAATGTCGCTGCGATACAACTTATCGAATGTTATGAGAAAACTCACGTTGTCGATTTCCATGTAACTGAATAGGTGAATGTAACAAGCACGTTGGGAGTCTCTTCTGTTATGTCTAGCATGTGCAAATCTGAAGTGCTCACGTTGGCTGAGATGATCTAAAACAAAACATATCAAACCGAAATATGACTAAACACATCAATCATACAGTTCAACAAATAGGATACCAAAAGATATAAATAATAAGGGTTGAACAAAGTAAAAAGAATTTCAAACTCCTGTGTTACGCATTGAACATTTCTGATTGGTTAATCCCAATTATGTATTGATTTATGTTAATTCCTTTTGAATGGGATGAATATTGTAAAATGCTTGAGTGGCATATGTTAGCATCAGCCTAAAACTAGCGTTACAACAGACTAAACAACAGAAGGCTGACATACATTCTTGCCGTTGTAAGTTAACGTGAATTGGAGACTCGTATACAGATACATCTTGTGGCGATGTGGTAGAATTCCCTCTTCGTTGAGACGACCTATAAAACCTCGGACTGGAAGATCATCTGTAAAACACATCATAAAAAATCATAGAAAGGAAATTCAGTGAACTAGATACAAAATGTACTCACAACTCAACTAAAGAGCTCACAGCGAGCACATATAAACACTACACCTGTTTTTATATAACAAATCTCTAAAGTCAACCTTAATTAACTGAACAATGTTTAGAGTTTCTAGTAGACTTTCCCAAAATAAACACACAACAAAGTACATAACAATCTAAAATAGTCTATAACAACCTATGGGTGAATAACAATTTATAGCAGTCTATAACAATCGATAACTGTCTATAACATATCTATAACAGCCTCTAACAATCTAAAACAGAATATAATAATCTATAACATATCTATAACAGCGTATAGCAATCTATAACGGAGCATAACAATCTATAACATATCTATAACAGTCTAAAATGATCTAACAGCCTATAACAAGAGTTTGTAACATCAGGGAAGCGTTAGGCAACAATTGAGTATGAGAAGCCATCAGTCATGGCTTGTGGGTTTATAGCTTGTACTAAATAGCCTGAGAGAAGAAAATACATAAAATTGCAAGACAGCTCAACCCTACATACTAATGAATAAGAATTAGCAAAGTTTTCGTGTTAAAAGAACTAAATTTTCATGCTTAAAATTAGATTAGTTCTGTATTGCTGCCTTTACCTCTGTCTCCAGTAGCACTAAGATTATTGCTCAATTTGCCTGTTTTCAATATAAAAGCGCAGAGACGATAAAACCATTTTTTATTGCTTTGCACTTTACTTGTTTTTTTGCGCACATACCCGGTAATCTATCTCAAAGCCTTTAGTTTTTGCGTGGTTTTATATAATGCAGCTGTTTTAGTGCTAAATGTAAATTACCTGAAGTACCTTTTTTAATTTTTTAGGTTATGAAATCAATTAAACAAAATATAATGTATACTTATAGGGATATTTACACCAACATAAAATGGTCTCAACAGGCGAAGCAAACATTGAAATGAAATCATTTTGTATGCCGAGGTTTGACTGTATGTAGGTGGACCTGGTGAAATTTCTCAATAAATAAGTAAAAAATGGAACTGTGCTTAGAGTTAGCCGTGTTTTGCATAAGTGCATTTCTACCTACTCAACAAGATTATAGAAACATTCAAAAGGGGAAAACTGAAATGAGAAACTTTTGCTATGCTATAAAAGGAGCTAAAATGTTTATGATGAAGAGTTTGTCAGCTTGACGAACCAATGACAAACTCAAAGTAGTACAGATCTTCAATGGCCTCTTTCATCTGAGCCAAATCGTCTGCAGTGTATTTTTTCTCACACAGCTTCTCACTAACCACATCCTCTGTAAGTGATAAAAAAATGAATTTCAACCAAGCCATATGTGCAAACCGATACACTCAGAGTGCACTTGAAAATCTACTTAAAAACAATGACTAACACCGCACACGGCGATGATGAGTTATGGCAAATGGCTAACAAGACCAGCGTAAGCAACAGCTGAGAATTCCTGTATTTGAACATATCGAAGAGTAATACTTGAGATTACTGTAAAACAGGAATGCTGTCATGAATGCAATCCTAAAACGCATTCTACACTACTAACAATTGTCTGTTACAAGACACTGTTGGTAAAGGCGCTTTGACGTTTACCAAACATGAAAAGAAAAGGCTGTGTCACTGTCACAAGTCTCACGAGTGCAAACAGAGTAATTCAGATCTCAGTTATTACATCGAGTTTGACGCGTCTGTAACAGGCTGTGCAGACATTACAGAAAGGATCTCAAACAGAAAAATTTAACGGAATAAGACATAATCGAACATTTATTCATGCACTTCAACACTCCGTTTCTGAAAAAATCCTTTGGAGCAAGAAGATTAGAACATGATACTAACGTTTAAACTGTATATTGTACAATGACTTGGCCATTCGGTCTCCATCAAGTACTTCTCCCAATGACAGTGCCTTGTGTTCAATCTACAAGCATGCACACCTTGCCGTCATCACTTTGTAAATCAAACAAAAACCGATAAAAAAGTTGCATTTAGAAATTCATTATATATTACTGAGAAAAGAATATAAATGCGACATATTTGGTTGGTGGAATGAGCTTTTTTGTTTAGAAAGTCTCAATTAACTCATTCACAAATCAACTTGGACAAGAGAATAGAATTAATTATTCAATAGCCAAGTGGCTTCAAGCTTCAATGACTCAAACAATCAGTGAGCTGGTCTTACAGTGCCCTTTGATGCCTCACATCATTCAAGCTAGCCCAGACTGATTTGTGTTAACCGGTGTATTGAAATGACAACTTAAACGAGTTGACTGACATACATTCTAGAGCCAAATAAGACACACAAGTACCAACAAACTAATTTGAATGAGCTTGTGAGTAATTACAACAGATACATTGATAATTTCTGACAGAGAAAACATTGCGCTAAAAATAACATATTTCACAAATCAATATTTATCTTCAATGAGTTAGTGTATATAATTATATATACATCCCTGTAGACTAAAATGGTTCATAGCATTACAATAGAGTATCAGTGCTTTATATAGATCCATACAGCAGCGTATACAAAGGATGTGAGATAGTGTTGAATGATACATATTTTTCGCATGGGCTCACAGTTTTAGGCAATCAAATGTGACCTTCAACCTTACCATGTATATATATGGCAAACGCAACATCTGTGATAACATTTTAAAACTCTTAAATAGTCAGCTCAAATGTTAGCTTCTCCCAAAATAAACCAGATGATATTCTAGCATTTTCTACAATGATAGATTGAGGAACAACCACCTATTACTAGGCACACCTCAAGAATTTTAGTTAAATTAATGACTTACCTTCTCCGGACTACAGACGGGGATCTCATAGTAGTGATATGTCTCATGTACATTAAAATATGGCCCCACCTTATTTACATAAACCTCCACCTACAAAATGATATAAATTGATACACCAGTGAAAGTTTCTCATAGCAATTTACATAATGGTGCTTCTCAGCTAACTTGATGCTCATAAATGTCATTTTTTAGTAGATAAATTTTAACCACACTATGCTAAAATGAATATAAAATATATATCAGATACAATCCTCGTGAATTAATTTAAATATTGTGGCTGTGACATTAAATGATACTACGTTTCCAACGATGACATTGAAAGAGATTATCGACCTCTGAATGTGTTAACTTGACAACTTCTGATCTTTTGTAATGGCGAATAATAAACTGGAGTGTTACCTCAGGCTTTTTACATGTATAAATATTACTGACAGGTCATAAAAGGTAACATATGGAAGCAAATACAAACTCTCTGACAAAAGGAGTAACTAACTAGCCAATGATTAACAAAATGATTGCCAAACTCAAAAATATTGCTGCTACTTTTCTAACCACTGCATATCTAACCCAATACACCAAACCCAACCTGGCAATTCATACTTAGAGAAAGCTACAAACGGAGGATTGGTACATTTAACGGTATTGGGGAGCAACACGCCAAGCAAAACGTGTTTGGTTGAAAAACTGCAATTTGAAAATGGGTATCAGGAAAGCCTGCAATATGTCACTAGAAACACTCATCCTATTGGTTGGTAATATTGTTCGACTTTCGATATGTATGTTTATTTTTTTTGATAAACCAATATCGTGATGTTTATCCCAGTACTTGATCTGTAACCCCAAATACAAGGCCAATCAACCAAAAAGCACCTCCTTACATTAATTTTATAGGCTGACGAAAGGTAATGTCTAAGAGCCTTTACGCATCAGCATAGAGATCATTTTCTAGACTTTGCTATAACAGCTTGTATTTTTTAAACAGTGCGAAGTGAATGGCGATTAACCGCAACAACAGACTTGCAATTTTGAAGCTATGATGACAGTCAAGGTCTAATTGACAAATAAAAATTGACTAAAAAAATTGGTATTCTCTTTAATGCCGCCCAGTTCATGTGTTCTTAGAAACTTTATTAACAACTAATCAGGTTGAGATGAATTAACAAAAGAGGCAGGATGGAAGGTCATGACAACACAGATTGGAACCATTTGACACAGAATGCTACAAATAATAAGCTTCGCTGTCAGAAGGCTCTGGTTATGGTAGACTTTTTTTAAACACCCCAAGTCAATTTTAGATTGTTTTATGATGTGACTTGGAACATGTAAGACTGGCAAATAAATTTGGGCTACTCTTTGTCCAAAATGAGTTCAAACAGCTTTTCCTTTGAAATGACTACTTTAGGCAGGAAATGTCATCACGTTCTAAAAATCTGTTATCGAACAATGAAAAGACAATTGCGTCAACTAAGCAGTAGTTTTTCAGCACCTTGCGTAAATTTGTAAAAGTGTTAATTAAACATGACAAAATAATACACAAAAGTTCTATGTGAAACGTGCCATGTACAAAACTGAGTGCTACAAGTCCTTTTATAGTGTTTAGTCCAAGATTGTGTGTACTGTCATTTTCTTATAGGGCATACTATAAGGGCACAGTATAGGGCTTCTTAAAAGATCCTTTCTAGGGTAATAAGGCTAGAAAATATTGATTAATCTACTGATGGGTAATTTTAGCTACTGACAATAAAGAAACTTGTGTCGTTACTGGTTCAGCTCATTAGAAAAAATTCACAGTATTTTCATATGAGTAACTTTGAAGATTGAACAAGCACTCTTGTCTGAACTAAACTCAGTGAAGTCGGCTAGACATATAACCTAACATAACTTTATTTCAAATAGCTGCTAAAATAGCATTAGTTCAAAAATCAACATCCCTAACACAGCTTTGCGATGCCATCAGTAGTAAATACTTGCTCTTGACAACAAAGATAACATGATTGTATATTTGCTACTCTACTCATGCCATCATGAATGTGTTTAATATCCCTCCTATTTCAGATAATCACTGATTTTGGTTGCTTTCCTTGCATTATAAATATTTCAGATTACAACTCAGAAACAGAATTAAAATCCAACTAAACTTATTTGCTCTCGGGTAACTTTATGTACTGACTGGCTCCATTAGCTACCTTGCTAATTCAAGTTTCGCTTAAAAACTCAACTTGATTGCTAAAGTAGTTAACATAAACTAAAAAATGAATCAATTCGATATGGTGACTTTAGATGGGAACTACTGTCATACATTTACTACTGAATAACTTAAAAGTTTTCCAAGGATACACAGAAGTGTGGACTACTTTTGCATCGTCTGGTGTCTGTGACTGCTGCTAACAACAATGGATCATTATTATCTGAGTGAATGAGCTGTCAAACAAGTGTAGATACAGCAAGTGTAGTTAGCCTGTTAACAAAAAAAGTCTGCACTTATATACTGTCCTGGCTTCTCTATAGCTTACCTCTTTATCTGGCACTGATGAACTAGACTGTGAAAAACGGTCTGGAATATTATGACTTGCTCAACTCTAGTGATTGAAAAAATGCAAATTTTGATAACTCCAATCTATCAATGCAAATCACACGGACTGATAAACATGCAATAAAGTCAACTCTGTTGTTGAGGTAAAACAGAATAAACTAGTGTGAGTGAAATCGGATCAGGCTATGCCGGTAATTGCGTCAACATTGCCTCAAATGAACAGCATAATGAGCAATGTCGAGATTGTTATAAAAATCTATCTACATACTTCTGCGCGCTTTATTGAAGACCTATAATGCAAACCTCTAGGGGTACACACAGAAACCCTTTAGTTTTGACTGTGTTAAACCTTATATAAATGAACTGAATGTAAACTAAGTAAAAGTAACAAAATGACAACACATGTACACTGCATTACGCTATACACAAGATACTCGTTAGCAATTTTGGATCGTAGAGCCTAATATGGAAAAACTTTATTTTACAAAATTTATTACTCTACATCTGTAAATACTTTGTTCCTCAGTTCTCCCCTGAAACTGGATAACTATTTTAAAATAGATTCCAAACAATAAAAATTATAACATACAGAAATACTATATTTTGAAGTAGATTGCACCCAAGACAATTAAAACATTTTTGACCGCTATTATTTGCGGGCATAATCGAATACAGAGTCGATCAATTGTTCAATAGGTCGCTAGCAAAGTTTAAACCATAAAAGATTTGAACATCATACTCAAATGTTCAACGTACATCAAAAAGATTTGACTGGTTTACCACACTTGGATTATAAACATCTCCAAACATACTCCAGCACACCAACTGAAAGAATTAATGAAACAACAACGGAAAGCGTCTATTTTTGCGGACCCCACTTGGTTAAATTATAACATACTTCCTCTAAAGTTTTACCTTTTCTTTGTCTTCATAGGACTTAACAGACGTCACTAACACTACACGAGAAAGAAGTATAACACTGCAAATAGCTCTAAAATATATAGAGTTTTTGCTCAACGTAGCCATTTTGTTACCAGGCAGTAACATAGCGAGCTACGAATAGCATTTGGTGATCAACCAATCAAAATATATTTAGCATTTTCAATTGAAAGTACGTATGGGCTAAGTTTATACTCCCGGCTTGCGGCCCAACGAGTTCTGATTCGAGAATACAAAATTAACGCGAGTTGAGCTATTGCATACGCACCACTTTTTGTTATATCTGAACGTGCAGAAGCTTATTAGTAAAACCGAGACACGAGCAATTAGCCTGCAAGATATTACAATAGCATGTTAGGACGCCTTCAATAAATAAATACATGAAACGAAATAAGTGCATTGACAGCAGCATTGTACATATTTATCCAATTTCTGTGGCCTGAATCGGTTAAGGCGATTATCTCTGGCGATTACATTGAAAGATATTCCCAAATTATGTGATAGTAGTAAATACTTTTCATTGTACTGTACATGTATGAAAATGCAGACCCCAATTTTAAGGAAACATACCAGAATCTGCCAGTATGTGTTTAAAAATATCTCTAAATGATAAACATTTTAAAGTAAGAACAGTTTGTAACTTTATGCTAGGATGTGTCGTTTGGAAGAAATTAGGTTATATATAATTATTCCGTACTCACGCATACATCAGTGTTGAATTTACTTTGTCATTTTTTGATTATGATTAGTTTTTGCACTTTTTCTTAGGTTGTACGAACTAATATGATTATTACTGTGATGTGGACTGGTACAAACAATAAACTATATAGGTATATTCTTAATTATTTTTTGTGTGTGTGCGTAAGCATTGTATGTGTATATTAGGAGTAGCCCTCATATAATTATATGTTGAGATTGGGGCCTGTTTTGATTGTGATTTATATAACTAGCCAACCTCTTCACCTTATTGAACTTGTTAAAGCCAGCCCTCTGGGATATCAATACCTCTACATGTACTGTATAGTTATAGTCATTCCTGTACACAATACAAGACATACTACAACCTTTGCTGGATCTTTTTACAAACATAAATTAGCTAGCAACAGTCCTCATTGCACCAGCATTCACAGAGCATCAATAAGCACCATCATCAATAAGTGACTAGGTTGGCCATCTCCTAAATTGCACCAGCGTCCTGGTGCACTAGCAAGACAGTTGTACTTTTCTTGCCATTTTCACTTGTCCCGAGCCAGAGGGAGTGATAATTTTCCTTCAAAAAGCAGTAGTAAGTTTGGAGTTGCAATCTTTGTAAATGGAGGGTCATGGATCAGACAACCTCCTTTAGCCTGGTAACCAAAATTAGTTTCAACTGGTATTGACACTTGTGACTGTGCTAAAACGTATGTAAGCAATACCAATATTTATTAATAAAAGATACTTCTTTATTTTTATAAGTCAAACAATTAAAATACACACCTAACAAAATTATGAAACAATAATACTAATGACAAAAGGTTATAAATAGCCAATGAAAGTTACACCCTAACACGAACAGTTGTCCATGTTCTTTTGCTCAGTTCAGTATGTTTACAAGTTTTAACAATCAAAAAAGAGCCATGACCGTCCAAAGATGGAGAGGCTCAACAGTTGAAAGAGAAAGAGCCTCAGTTGACGAAAAAGGAGGAGTCAGATTTATTAGACTGTTCTCTTTTTATAGGTGCTCAGGTTCTTTTCTTTATGCTCTACCGGATTGGTATTTGAGTGAACTTGTCCTTATGGAGAGTGTATTTTTGTCTACTTTGGTTTTGGTGGAGGTTGGAAGAGCTGTATACGTGCCATCGAATCTAATTTCTTTTGATGGTTTTTGCCCTGCTCATTGACGCGTCTTCTCTGATTGATTTCTTCTACTTGGGAGTTTTTAATCTACTTGTTGATGCACCTTTTTTAATTGGTTTTTGTTATCATCCTTGATGTACCAAGCATTTTGCTGATTGCATGTATTGCGTACATTTCTTGTGGTTTAAACTTCACACCGTTTAGGTACCTCGTTTAACAGATATTTCCATACAACAGTGCAAGACAAAATAATTGTTGATATAAGACTAGGGACGTGATAACAGTGTGAGACTTCCAATATTTTTTATTAAACTTATTTAATGGATCTGCAACGAACAGTATGTGTTTGAGTAAATGTACACAGATCTCCACAAGAAAATACAAAATCGCAAAATTGTTTGTACGATAAAAGTGAAGCTGAGAATGATGCAGTACTGCATTGACTGTCATATAGTGGAAGCTCATATAATTTTAGTACGATGTCAAACTGATTATTTAATAAAAACATTGAAAAACTGAGAATTTCCAACTGTAACAACAGGTTTTGTGCTGGGAAGCTACTGCTTGGCTATTTTTACACCTGACTACAGAGTGGTTTGCTGATTGTTCATCTGCAACACCGGTGCCTATTGGGCTAGCAAATGCACCTGTAAAAGTTTTTGCAGTGCGATTGACAAGGAAACTGAATGTTTGTGTAGTAAGTACTGTATATTGTAATAATAATAATAATAATACCGTAATAGTGTGATGTGATAGTGACCTCAACAAACCATGATAACACCATCGTTAAATTCAGAAGCCTAGCTGTGAGTATATCGTTGATATCTTTGGTTTGCTAAGGTGTTGTGTATCAATCTCTTAAAGTTTGCGGTCCTTGAGGAGCCAGGTTTTTGAACATTGTCTATGTTTTTTGGGGCGAAAGCACTTTTGTAGTTGACTGAGAGAAGATGGGTAAGGCCAATCATAATGAGAGCTCTGCACAGTTAGAGTCTTGTTAAAGACAGCATGTGGTACATAGTGAAGGGTCACATGCTGTCTTTAGACGGAGATGGGGTGGAGTAGACAAGATACTGACTATCTAATGTGGAGAATGGCTGATTTGTGCTCTGAGGAGCATTTTTAATCATAAGTATATAGAAATATTTTTTCCATTGTGAACAAGAAAAAACACTTGACAGAATATTATATTATTGACTTTCAGTAATTTAAACGATGTTTTAGGGAAACACATCGAGCACATGACCAATCATTTGGTGTCTAGATGAGCAGTACATACCACTATGTTTGCTATGATTGGTTAGCATTGCTGGTATTGCCTAGTCTTAAAATGTATTTTTTGTTGTTGCATATCCCCTTTACAGGCTTTGACATTTTCTGAAACCTAAGTCAACTTTTTGTTTCCGAATGAGAGACCATGTCAGAGACAGTTTTGTATTGTTGGATAGTCTTTCAACATTTAATTGTATGATCTATATCTCTTTGAACCTACTTCATTGATTGTAGTTGGTTTAGTAAACTTTACACTGGTTAGCCTTATGACATCCAAGGCAATTCCCACGTGTTGACTTTTTGTAAAGGTCATGTTAGCATTTGAGCTGAAAGTTTTGTCGCAGTATTAGCAAGTCTCACTGGGACAATTGGGATTTTTTGATCAATTCTTCAATACTTTTTTTCATTTCTTTTAGCCATTTAAATGTTGCACTATTGTATTATGATATCAAATCTATAAGAAAATGGTTGGCTTTTTGTTTGACTTCATGTTTTCCCATATTGCCAAACATAAGCACCAGTATTGTTGTCGTTTATTTATGGCCGCTTTCTGGTGCAGTTTTTTTACTTCAAGGGAAATATTGTATAGTAACCTAAACACGATTTTCTTCTTGATAGCTGTTTTTATCTCAATGAGCATCCGTAGTTGTTTTTCGCAGCTGTTTTGGTTCTGTTTGCTTATAAACAACATAAATCTTAATTGGGCATAAAAATCTCTTTTGAAATCTGAAGTCCATCAGTAAAGAAACTACTTTTACTGCAGCTACACAAGAAAAAAGCTTCATGGTACATATAGCTTTAGATCTTCGGAATATATTGTTATGCCTGTTATCATCAGTATTTTGAAAATGTTTTTGTATGGGAAGTCGAACAGTGAATTTGCCTTTTGATAAATTTTTACTGTTAAATGCACAATGATTAATAGATAAATATGAACTTTATATTTACCTGTCAATTCTGTTCAAAGCAAATTAGACCGCAAAATAAAAACTAAAAAATAGTATAGTAAAATTATGAGTATCGGAAAAAAACGCTCTTTATGCCTAACTCTATTTTATAATGTGGATTGGCAAGATGTTGGTGGATGGTATAAAGTGTAGGAATTTTTTGGGGGAAGTAGGAATGTAATGGATGTCCAGGCAGATTGGGGATACGATCTGAGTATTTCAGAAAGCAAATATTCAAGAACACGGTTAGTTCATCAGCATTAAGAGCGTTTAGAGGCTGATCGTAACTGTCCATATCAAGTAGCATAATCCTAAAACATAAATTTTGTTTATAATTCTTCGATACTAAGGGATACCAGCTTGGAGCAGCATAAGACAGAATGGACAATATATGGTTCTGGTTAAAGAACAATAGGCCTTTTGGTTTTACACCTATCTTGCTGAGCTGAACTCGAGCAGGAGTTGTTGTTCTAGTTTTTGAAATAATAAAGAAGACATGGCTTGAGAACTATAAATGCTTGTGTATTTGTATGTCCACAAGCCTGTTACTGTCAGTATTTTTCATGTTCATGTTGTTTATGGGGATAAAGAGTTTTTATATGGTTTTATTGAGTGTAAAATTGATAGTCTGTGACTGGGCAGTATTCAGAGACATAGAGTTCTGTTTACATCAAAGTGATGCATAATGTGCCACATGCTGAAGTGGGTTTCAACAAAAAAATGATATTGTTGATTCAGTGGCCAACACTCCATATTGTTTTGCAGTGTCATACAAAGTAGTGTCATCAGCATACTTTATATGTTTGAGACTTGGCTTGAGGTCATGTACAAAGGTGTTTTATAACAAAGCACCCAAAATGGCTCTTTTTGGCACTCTGATCTTGCAGTGTTCATACAATCTTTTACTCATTGCATACATGGTCTGTGAAGAAACTCCACATTGAAATCAATTTTGTTGATCTAAAGCATTTAAAAACGCCCATTCGTATTTTGTTAAGGTTCAGCTAAGAAACCTCTTTCTCTGGTAGATTATAAATAATAAATGATCCTTTTGGTTCAAACAAGATTTTATTTCATACATTTTTACTACACCCATGGACTCTTTGTAATTTGTGGTTTAGAGATTACCATTTTTTGGCATAGAAGATTTTGGTGTTAGGTTTACAATCTTCTCAGCATAAGTTTGCTTTTGACCGATAATCAGGTCAGTAGATTTATCAGTGAATGGCACCGTGGTCTTCTTGCATTCCTCTCACTCTACTGACACATTTCTTTAAACTATTTGGATATTGTTAGTTATTTCTGTATAAACACTTAATTTTAGGATCTAACAATGCTCTCCAGCATGCCAATGTGTTTAGTTAATCCATTCAAATAATCTAAGACTTTATTTTTATCAGTATTTATAATCTGATCAATATTTTTCATGGTATATTCAGTTCATATGAGAAATCAGCATTCACCCTTGCGTGAGAAAAAATACTTCTTCCTTTTCTTCTGGCTGATTTCAAAGTCTTTTTGGTACATGGAATATACTCAATTGTTGTTCCACTTTTCTTCATTCTTCAGATATTGTTTAGCTTATGTAAATCATTGAAGCTTTTATGAACGGCTCCCTTGAATCCAGTTACAGAATCCCTACATAAAGCTGATTCTAGTACAAATCAGTTACATTGCCACAGCATAAATTTCGAAGGCTTTCCTAGTTTTCAGACTTTTTTTTCTACTTTTTTGCTTAGGTGACAATGATATCTATTCACACAGTTTTTTGTAAAATCAGAGAACATTTTGAAAAGCAACTTATTTTGGCTGCCTAAAGTGACAACATACTATGTACTTCAAGGCTGATTCTCAAGGTACAAGAAATATTTGATCAAGAAATCATGCTGTCCACAAACAGTTTCAAGACAACTATAAAGATAGCTTATACTGCACTTATAATTTTAACTCTGTAATTATTTTGTACCCATTGTGTGCAATCATGGATAACGAATGTGTATTAATAGTTTTGGTGAAAGAAAACAACTCCCAGAAGTAAGGCTAATGTGATAATTATTTTCAATTTACTTAGTGAGAGTTTAAAAATATTTCACATTCTATTATGAAATTGCAAAATACTCTCAGGGTCGTATATGATTATTAAATACAAACATTGTTGATACAGTCTCATACACCAAAACGCTATAAGTTAATAGAAACGCTAGAATTACCGCTCTAAATCCTTTGCTTACTGATTAATTGGTGGTTTTATTGTGATAGAAAGTAGAAACATGCGCACCAAATATTATTCTCAGTGTAGTGCAGTATATTGCAATGTAATATTATGTAATTGGATATAATATGACATCTAGTAGCCTACACCATCATGGCAGTGTGTTTACTTAGACATGTAGTCAGATGATATGATAATCATGCTATATCTAATACTTTTTTATTGATGCTAAGTATCTGAATAACCATGACAGAAAGATGTAAGTCTACTTCATCATCATCATCGTAATGCTGTCACTTTGAGCACTGATATCTCAAAACCCACTGTAAATATTCGTTAAATTTTTTAACCTTAGCTCGAAGGATTGCATATCATCCTCTGATAAAAATGGCGAGTCTGTTGGTCACCTGTGATAGTCAAAAAATGCTGCAGAAATTATTCGCACTGTTTGGCAAGAAGTATAGGTCACTTGATCAGATTACGACTAGACGATTAGACCACACCGAAAAAAAACTGTATAGTAGCAAGCATTTATATTTGATACGAGCTTTTTGGTAAAACCTGAAGTGTGTCATATACTAGTGCTATGAGAAGTTTTATATTGAGCTTTTCTTTGGCCTTTCAATTCACATGATAACATCTCGTGTCAAAACAATAACCAAATTGCTTGTGTACATCAGAGAAATAAACTGATTCCAACCTACGGCATTTTCCTGATGGCGGCGATTATTTGTTCGTTTTTGAGCTTTTAACCTTTCGCTGCCAACCATGTACAAATTCGGGTATCTGCCAAGTGCCAGCCATTTTACCGAAAATTGCCGATAATGCTTCGTGATATGTAAACAGTATTTTTTCCAATATCAATCTCTATCCAGAACATTTTTGTTACATATATTAATTTGCCAACATTTTAACCAACATTTCTACGCAAAAATTCAAGGGATCTATAATTAGTGCGATGATAAAGCTATGTGAAGCTACGATCGATGCGAAGCTAAAACGATCTTCCATGATGTTCCTTACTCTTACAAAATTATTACTTTCATCACTATCAGAGACAGTGTTGCTGCTTTAATTATCTGTATAATTACAAAAATGTGAATCTGAATTGACTATAACGTCATCTACATAACTAATTACCTGTTTTCTGACATGCGCTCGATAATTAATGAACTCACACGAAAAACATGTTCATTTTTAAATTAGAAATTCTCAAACAAAAGTTTAAAGTTGCTTCGTTAGCTTAGGCTAATTTTATAGACAAACTTCGGACAACATTGTCAAGTTCATAAAAGTCTTAAAGACCATGGGTTATGTTGTCAACGAATAATAAAATTAGGTAACTACGCAATTGCTGGGAAAGTTGCAATAATGCGTCTATGGCAGTGGTCCCACGAAAACGCATTTACGCGTCTACGGCAGTAAAAGGGTTAAGAGCTTGTAATCACATTTCTACATATTTTGCACTTACAACACAGCAGAGTAAGACATGGTAAATCTTTTGATACCAAATAACTGTAATGTGAATTTTGTTGCAAGTCAGCCTTTAAGTAAACAATCTTAAAAACGTTACTGATTTAACCAACATGAAGACTTTATGATTTTCTAATGGAATAGCTACATTTTTACTATATTATCGTGTAGATTATTTGCAGCCAGGCTTGCAACTTGCTATCTACTATGATGGTGGATTGTCATATTCGGGCGGATCAATGTTTCCCTCAACTTAGGTATGAGATAAGTTGGCAAATCTAATGTGAGATTGCATGATAGAATTTTTGCTAAATGTCTTCATTTTTAGCAAGACAGGAAGAATCAGCTCTCTTTATTACTATGAAATGTAACTTAAAGCATATCGTTTTGATTGGCTAACATAATATGTCACTATTTGCGTTCAAATTTTCTGAAAAACCTTACCTTATTTTATACATGAGATAATTGTTCGCATCAACATCATACCCTGATATGTTTCATGGTAGCTATAAGTGGCACAAAAATCCAACTGTAGCCCTAGTGACCTCAGTACAAGAGTCTTTCTGTTCTTCTACATGCAGTAATTGTTTCATAACTAGAAATTCCCCTGTCATAAAGCCCACGACCAAAGTGATAATGGAAAAAAGAAAGGGTACTGCTAAAGACAAACTGTAAAGAGATTGGCTGGCAAGGCAGGTTGGTCAACGCATCGACGAAGGACAATGATGTCAATTTGTTGTAGTTGGCGAAGTAAACTTATACCAAAGTCATTTATGTCCTGAGGGCACTTGATGACATGACCTCTGAACCCAAATTGGCCACCACTCGGAAGACGGAATATTGACATTGTAGGATTAACCTTAGCAATAAGTAACTGTTCTTTAAGTGTAAGAGAAGATAACAATTCAACAGATGGACCTTGGTCCATATTGTTGGCTGCACTGAATTTATTAACAGTGTCAGGTCTAACTTGTTGGCACGTATGACATAGTTGTATTTGAGCATTGTATGCAATGAAATCTTTCTCATTACATCCAGTACATGTGAGCTGTGATATGTTGTTGTCAAATCTGCCTAGAAAGTTGTTACGCAGTTGTTGAAAATCAGGACAATCTAAAGATTGAAAATGAGGAATGTGGTGAAAGGGGCAGCATTGGGAGGAGCAATATTGTTTTGTGCAATATTTCCATGGTCAATGATATCCATACAATCATGATCAACATCTGGAAACAAAGGGCTGCCAAGTCCATGTCATTTACATCGCCTACAACATCTACTAAAGAATTCTCTGAATCAGATGAGTTGTTATTAATTTGAGTAGCGTGTTGTTGAACATTAGCATTGGATGTTGATGGTTGCTGTGAGGACCTTCTATTTATCCTTCTATTGAGCTGTAATAATAGAGACACGTAGACGACATTGTGTCGGCGACGGCCACGAGGTGGTGTTCTGGGAAGTTGTATGTCCATGGTAGTTGTCCAGTTGTTTTGAAATTGAACTAAAAAAGTCAATTATGCAAAACAAAAGGTTGTATAAAAATTACACCTAATCTACTACTATCTCAAACCTATGTTTTACAACAATAAAATAAATATTAATTAAAGCTGTAGGCCTAACTTACTATACTGTATGTAATTTAACAACAGCAATAATGAAATATGTTTATTATATCTCTGAAATGCAATATTAGAAGTAAAATGGCAAGCTGCTGTGGAATATACACTGTTTGAAAGTTGGTTGTGTTGAATGTAGAATGGTTTTGATAGTGATCTGTAACAGAAAGCGAGCATCAGCATTCACGTGTCTGGAAGTTTTCTGCAAACTGGAGCAAAATAAAAAATGCTCTCATCATAAAAGGGCATTGTAGTTCGGCCCTAGCTTGTACATAAGATGTAAAGAATTTTGGCTAACGTTCTAGATAATTTAATGAAACCTGCGGTAATTGGACAAAAAAAACAGGCTGATAAACTGTGTACTACAATTTCGTACCTGTAAATCCATCTACGCCTCAAATGGTTTACGTTTATTACAGAAATCTTCGGATAAATAAATTCGAATGATTATTCTTATAATTAAATCTTATAATAATTTTATAAAATTGAATAATTATTCTTATAATTAAATACTTTTGCAAGATATTAAAAACAGAAAAATATTAGAAACCTTTGGCAATTGGACAGCGCCATAGACTGGTGAAATGTGCACGTTTTTCTCGTGAAATGCGCACAACTTAATGGTTCTACTCTGTCAGAAGGCCTTATCGGCGTTTTGTTGGCCGGTCTTAATTTTGATTAAAAAAAGCTTGTCATTGTTTTAATGGCGATTTTAGGCCAAATTAATCTGTCTATTTATGTATAATCCGATCAGATGGGTTAGTTTTAGGATATTGTCTACAAATTTCAAAGACTTGGTAACATATTTAAATAGGTTTATATGTGTTTTGTATCGTTATTATACTTAAACGACTCCATAGAAAAATGGTTAAATTCGTTGATGAGATTTCGGTACAAGGGTTTGCGACGGCCGTTCATGAATAATTTTCGTGAGTTGTGTGCACATAGGCATTTATCATAAATCTCTCAAACAATTGCTTCACTCATGTTTGGTCATGGGATAACATTCTACAGTACAAGAAGTCATATGCATCTAAATTTTTTACAACAAGCTAAAAATGAAGAGATACTGTGTTATTTATATTTAGTCAAGGTTGAAATATTTTGCATGCTGTCAGAAAGTGGACATGCGAGATATTCATATCACATTGTTGAAGGTATCAGTAAACGAGAGCATAATGCTTTAAGGAGAACAGTGCATCAAAATTAAAAAAAAATTCTTTAAAAAAATATTTTTCATGACTAATTTCCTTGAAAATGGAGCTAGTTCAAACTAAAATAGGAGTTATGCTATCACCAAAAAAATTTACTAGTTTTGAAACAGGATGGCATAACTCTAGTTTCCATGTTGCTTAATGTCGTAGTACATGTAGTTTGTGTTTTGGTTTTGTAATCAGTTCTGACAATAAATTCTGCGATGCTGTGACATCACATAACTTTATACTAACTTTAATGACTATTTCGTTGCTTGTGCATCAAAACATTACAACTTTAGTTTTAATTCACTGTCTCACTCATTTCAGTCTAGTAGCTATGATTTAAAAATGGATGTGTATCTTTTATATTCCTACGGGTTTATGTAAAAACTCTACAGTCATATCATCTTTAAAAGCCTGATTTGTATTATCAAACTTCTGTTTTATCAAAAGTCTAGTATGACTTCAATTAAGTTTTTGTGTATAGGCATCTTAAGATAAACAACACTATATCTGCAATACTATCATATATTGCAGATATCTCTTCAATATTGTTAGTCAGATTAAACCAGATGAGATGCTAATATTAAGGTCTATGAATTTTAAAATATGCATAGCTACGACTTGCTGTTAAATTATAAACTTTTTGAAGAAAGTTAAAATTTAAAGAATCAGCTCGTTTTTCAATTGAATTCAGTTTGTATAACTTTTAATTAAGTAGGCCTATATAGTTTGTGAAGAACTGTATATTATCTAGTCGTTAATTATTACACATATTTCTATGACTCTGAACATGTATACCAGCGATACTCCTTATTTTAAGGATGACTGTAGCCAACAATTGGTTGCAGTCTTCTGCAAAGAATCATATCTTTCAAGTTTTTGGTCCAAACAAATTAAAATAGGTGTTAATTCAGCTTCTAAACTACGATATTATTTCTATAAAAGTTAGTGGACATCCGACAGGTCAACTTCCATATTCATAAAAAATATTTTAGTCTCACAAAGTTGTATAATATTTCCTTTTGTTGCCCTTAATGACTTAACAATGTTATATGCGCTTGTAGCACTATATGTATGTATAACATTATTGGCATCGTTATCATCAACAAAATCAAAATCAACACGATTTTTTGTTACATGCCAAAAGAAAGAAAAAAATTGAAAGACAGAAATCAGGAATTATTTGAAATTCAGTTAAACAGACATATTTTATAAGTTTGTAATCTAAGAATGTTGTGGGGGAGATATAATAACATATATCCACAGGTTACTGTGGTTTACAGATTATATTTATAAATTTATACGCAATTATCTTTTTATTATTCAAACGATTTTGTTTAACACCTTTTCCACAAATCTTACAGTAGCTATAATATGGAATCCTGCAGGGTTTTCTTTAGATATGCATTTTCTATAGCAATTGCTGCTGAATAGATGACTGGGCATTGCCAGTTGTTGGAACCAATACTAATGAGCCATGCCATCTCAGCAATGCACCTTTCGCTAAACTTGACAAAAGAAGGCATGTTGCCAAACAAACATAGCAAATAAATCCGATAGAGATCTGGTGTAACAGTTATAGGCTTGCAGGTGACGCAGTGCATAGCGCATCTCCCTTTCACCATGAACTTACCTCTGAGATCATTCATCTGTGCCAGATTATCCGTTGTCAATTGTGTGCAAAAATTTGTTCAATGAGTTTTTGCGTACACATTCAATCTATTGTTTGGCATCGAGGATTAATGCTATTCGATTCAGCTAATGAAGCTAAATCGCATGCAGAGCCCCAATTGTAATTGACTACTTGAAGCTGCTGTGGTATTGCTAATAGCAGAGGCTTCCGTACACTTGCAATTGCATTCCATTCGTTTATTATCTTTCTTAATTTGTGATAATAAATAATTATACACCAATTAAAACACCGATATTTGGGGTAAATCTCAACTCTTGGATCATAAATAATTGGCTCAGTGAACCCTTCGCACACGCTGGTAGTTGAGTGATAATGAAGCCAAGGAACGTGTAGTTTTTGGATGCGTCCTCCACTGCGTACAATAATGCGATGAGCTTGTGACCTGACCTCCGACTATGCTGAGAAAATATTTCATGTTTGCTTGATTTAGCAGATTAGCTCTTGAGTGTCACCCAGCTAGTCATCTTATTGATACGCAGTTGTGTAATGTAATCAAATGCCGTGGAGGATTCCTTGTGATCTTGCTCCAACTGTCCGCTTCACATCTCTTACCGAAAGATTAGCCGTTAGCACTTAGGAAATCAACCTAATTTTGCTCATTGAGTGAAGGCGCTCTTGATTATTGTGTTGAGGGACTTGGGCAATAGCGTGCGTTTCATGTCCATAGCCCCCAGCTTCTCCTAGCCAAGATATGAATAGTACCCTTTTGATGTTTGATAACTTTTTCCTTATCTCTTCTCGAGTACAATTCAATTTTTTGACTTCTTGTCAAGTGTTAACTTTATAAAATCTAGGTGCCATCTTGAATGAATCTTTAGCCATTGTGTTGAATTACAGCCAATATTTTCATTAAATTACGTATTATTGTGTCAAGCGCGATATCAGCATTAGTATAATCCACTACGACTTCATTACGCATATAGGAACTGAACAAAGCATTGCATCAAAACTTTCGTTATGCTTCGCCTACTCAAATTATCTGCATGCTAGCCAGGTGTGCCCGCTGGCACGCTGGTGCTTTGCTTTACTCCATTTAAAACACATTCTGCATTGACAGTTTTCATGGGGATCTGTTGGACTGTCTTCACAACTTGTTGTTTTCGACCTTTCAAGAGGGTCTTATGGATCTCTTCTAGCAATATTTATTATTGTACATCAATAATATAACAGGCATAAACAACCTTCTGGAAATGTAAAACTGCTATCTGAGACTTGCTCAAAAGCGTTCCAGTTTTCTGGCTTCAAGTTGTTAATACATTTCGCCACAAACCGAAAAACCAATTTAAAAATGATTGAGCAATTATGTAATTCAAACTCATTTGCAAAATTTTTATGCAGTAATAGAAGTTACATAGATTGTTATGCTCTTTTGCCAACAACGCTGTTTATGATTCTCAAGAAACTTTTAGCATTAGGATTGGCAGAGGCTATACTTTTTTATACCAATTAGAAGTCGTTAGAACAGAGGCTATGAACGCTAATTTATTAGCTTTTGTTGTTTTGGCTGCTGCTCAAATTGTAAGCTCGTTTTTTCAAGCAAGTTGCCTATGAGGATGAGCTGAAAAAGATTGCTATACTGGGTGATTGCCAGTGGCTATCAGACTAGCTGGATTCGATGGTGCTATGTGCACCGGTTGTCTAATTATATTGGGTGTGGACAGATCATTTGTACAGGATATTAGGAATATATAATTCAATCCTCGTGTTACCGTGGTGCAATAGATTAATCTATATTCTCAGTTCTAGTCTTTACCATCTCAATATAGAGTGGCAAAAACCCAAAGCCAATTAAATTAAGTGATTCCGTTAATCCACCCTTTGTGTCATCCTCTATTTTCCAGTGCTAAATTCTTATTCAAATTAATTCTCTTTTGTTTTAATTTATTCTGGAGCCTTTATAAGTTCAGCCCAAACAAGTAAGTCGGCTTACCAAATATTCATTACTTACAATAAATGATTTTGGCAAACGATGCAAATCTTGCAGCAGTTGAACTGTACCTATTTACACAGGCAAAAAATGTTTTATTTAATTCATTTGACCTAGATAAAGTGATGGCAGATTTAGTCGCTTGAGTTTACACAAGAAAGGTTGCCGCAGAATCGCGGTTATATTTCAACGAGCAGGGTGGTCTCCGTTCTTACTGGGAAGGAGGGTGGGTGCACGTAAAATAAAGGTTTAACTTCTAGACATGATTAACTTTGACATATTCAATGCTAGTGTCAAAATTCTAAATCTCACCATTACTTAACATGACTATAACCGACCACCAGTAATTAACCGTCGTTCTGCTTTAATCCTTTCCTTTGCAACATCTCCGGTTGGGTACTGAGAGTCAGGATGGAAGAATACCACTGGCATATCACTTTACCTCTGTTGTACTTCCACATTCTTTAACTGCCGATCTGCTCTAGCTAATCAGTTGTCTTTATCATTCATTTTCTAACCCTGCAGTAAAGCTAAGAAGCCCTAGCGAGGCAGGCATGTGCAGAACGAACTTGTGTGACCGGTGTATTTCTGTTCATAAGCATCAGATGGATTTGATAGGATTCTGCCGGTGTGTTTCCTGATTATGTGCTAAGTAGAGATCTATCCAAAATATTTACTGTTAACTGTTGCTAATCCCAGCAGCCTTTAAACTAACCGTATTGCACTAATTTGGCGAATGTAAATTGACCGCCTCTACTTACATAATGCATTCCAAATGTTAGCTCAGTAGATTACAAGCCTTACTGGAGCCTTTTGGATCAAACCTCGCTGGTAATAGTTTACTTGCTGCCTGTCAGAATGGAGTTATTGGTATAAGCAGATACCTGTAGTTAAGAATCGCATTAGGGCGGCAAGCTTAGATATACTGCTGCTCTACATTCAAGATTTTTCATTCGCTTCAGTTTTTAGATGGTATTTGAGAATCTGTCTTTATTGTTCATAAAAATATTTTTATCACATCATACACTACCATGTGCCACTTTTTGCGCTCGTAGCAAAAATTTTGACTCAATAGTTTTAACTTAAGCATGCATTAGGATCTGTAACTCTTGCAGTAGGCTAAAATAATTGTTGACGTAGTACTAGAACAAAAATGCTACACATATGATGGGACTCAGACAAACTGTGCTTGGGACAGAGCAAAAATGATAAGTATTGTTGAAAACTATTTCACATCCTGTAACTCTTGCAATATATTAGTAGAATATTGTGACAGCTTTATTATGAAACAACGGAGCTTTATATGGAGAAAATTTGTTTGGTTGTTTCCTTTTGACATGATATAAAGGCAAGGTATTCTGGCAACATGGTTGATGATCATGGCATAAACAAATCAGCTATTTGCGTTATTTTATTTTTCTATACATACATTGTATTGTTGGAAAATGAAACTTAAAGGTTGACTTGCAACAAAATTCGCATTACCGTTATTTGGTATTAAAAGATTCACCATGTCTTACTCTGTTGTGTTGTAGGTGCAAAATATGCGGGGATGATTACAAGCTCTTAAAAGCTAAAAAACGAACAGGTAATCGCAGCCACACGAGACTGCCGTAGTTTGGATTCTCTTTCCAAAACGACTCAAATGTGACATAGTTGTGGGAGATGGTTTCTGTTTACACTTTCATGCAACCCTATTCGTCGAAATATTTTCACAAATATACTTCACGCATTCAATAAAACCATGTCTATTGTTCTTACGCGTCTGTTTTATCATCATTGTAATGCTGTCACTTTTAGCACTGATATCTTATAACTTACCATAAAAATTCATTTAATTTTTTAACCTTACCTTGAAGGAGTACATATCATTGTCTGATAATCACGACAAGCCTGTTGGTCACCTGCGATAATCGAAAAGTGCTGCAAAAATTGTTTGCGAAGTATTGGGTCACATGATCAGATTACGACTTGACGATTAGATCAAGCCGAAACAAAACTGTAAAGTAGTGAGCATCTATATTTGATACGGGGTCTTCGGTAAAACCCGAAGTGTTTGTCATAAACTAGTGCTACGATAAGTTTTATATTGAGCTTTTTATTGGCCTTTCAATTCATGTGAGAACATCACGTGACAAGACAATAACCTAACTGTAATGACTATGTCACAGAAATAAACGGATTCCAATCTACGGCGGCTTTTCGTTTTTGAGCTTTTAAGAGCTTGTAATCACATTTTCACATATTTGGCACCTACAACACAACAGTGTAAGACATGGTGAATCTTTTGATACCAAATGACTGTAATGTGAATTTTGTTGCAAGTCAACCTTTAAAGCCAAAGGGCTTAAGTTTGATTTTCAACAAGTTGTTTCGACAAATTATTATTTAATGTGCCACTATAAATGTAAAGAAATTGGTAAAAGCCATTAGTATGCGCATGACCCAAATTGGCATTTTTCAGTTGTAGGGCCTATCTACTGTTTTCTCTCTATGAAAGATAACCAAACAGTTATGGAACTTCGAAAGATTCACAAGCTTGCTTCACATCTTGTCTTTAACATTTAGAGCTAGTCAAGACCTTGACACATATGTACCCTTTGGTTCCTATGCTAGTTTATTCCAAGTGCATGAAAATCAAGAGCTTGTTTTTTTTTGAAAAGCTATTCTACATGTATGTAATTTGTGTACAAACTAGAAGAATAATGTTTGCAATGTTTTGTATTAAAAGCACGGGTTAGTTTAGTATGCAATAAATTCCATGTACATGTATGACGAGTAGCAATACTAGTGTGACAGATTGATAGGAATTCTTCCTTGTTCTAACTTGTCAGGAGCTGCCAAAAAATCGGTATGTGAATTTCACAAAGTATGCCAATGGTTTTTATCAAGATTTCAGTTGTTGGCTCGTTTTCTTTGCCATACTAATTTTTATGGCAGTTTGATGTAATATTTTGTTTAACAGCCTAAATTTTATGTTGATTCGTCAAGCCTCGTGCACGGAATTATTCTCAAATGTCCAGTTATTAGCATTTATCTATAGATAGTCATCAAACTATATTATTATTGATACTCGCCATAGCCACTCTACACTTGCATAAACATTTCACTGTTATTAGTCTTCAACTACATGTTTTCAATCAGTCTCGGGCATTTGCTCATCTTAATGAATAGTTGTCTGACTGTATACTAGAGCTGATTCATGTGCTAGTTCTCTTTTTTCCATACAGTGCGCCCTCGGGTCACGGTGACCCTGTTATACGATTCTTTCGACCTGCAACGTAAAACACGCTGATTTTTTGCCCTCCATTCGAATTTAAATTTGGCAGTCGGTGTGCTGATAACGTCGGAATAACAAATATGCCGATATGCTATTTGCCGAAATACCTCTAACAACGAATGAAAAAGATACGATGCTCGATCCGGCTCAGTTCGGCGTTATTCATTATTAGTTATTGTGGAAATGAAACCGGAAACAGATCAGTGATTAAATTTTAGTGATGTAAAAGTTGAAATTGAGTAAAATAGTTCAAAATACATAATAAAACTTAGCTTTAAGTATATGTATAAGTATAAGTATATAAAATCTTAGTTACAAGTTTGAAGTTTACTAAAATAAATATTAAAACTTGCTTTAAGTATGTGTTTAGTAAGCTAAATTCATTTAAGTTAGATTCAACGTTTATGTTATACATCTGTCTCGAAGGTGAGAACTCTCTATGGTACGTACTGCACCTATTACATTGTAATGTTACATTTTATTTCAGATCATAACCTTTAAATACACTAAAGTTATTGTAGATAATTATAGATACTAAGGTTAACATATTATTTTGTTACTAATTTTAAATATGTACAGTGCATAGGTATAACAAATTTTGGTGATTTTTACTAGGGGGTATTTGCATTAGATATTTACTATAGGTTTTTATACCACTCTACAAAATTTTTGCCTTACGATGCCAATGTAATGCTGTACTTAACATTTAGATTGAGCGTCAGTCTCATTGATAGCATGGAGTCCCGAAATCCCTTTCAAGGCTTTTTCTCATGAAATCATGAAATCACCCAATTAACTTAGGTTTCGTGCTCTAGCATAACAAGATAATGATTCATCGTTATTATTATTGTTTTTATTTGTGCTGCTATTAATACAAACATAATTTTTTACTAATAAATATATTTTATTAACAATAAGTTTACAAAATTTGTCAAGATGTTTATCAAGCATCTATTGGCCATTAGAGATTGGACAAAATGTAGTTGTGTATACTATTCGTTCTTGTATCAAAGATGTACTTTATACAAAGTGGTTGAGAATGTGAATTACAAGCTCAATGTCATTTGCAAAAACAATTTATGATTGCTCATTTGATTAGCAGAGGTATATTGTATAATAATTATTTTTCCTTTTTTGTTGCACTTGGTCTCATTTGTCCTTGCAGGCATTGATCAGTGAAAGTAAAGTTAATTTCTATCTATATTAGAGTACGCCTAAATAATGTTTATGCATAATAAGAGACAGCTTTAAGATACCCTATTGCATTTTTAAAACCAATTAATAATTTGGCTCCATGCATTATAGTGGAATTACGAGGCATATGATTTTTGCGCTTTTGATCTCTTAATTAAAATATCCGATCATCAAACTGTCGAAGTAATTCGGAAATGCAATTTTTCCCGTTTTAGGCTTTTACAAGCTTCGCTATGTGAGAACTATAATGAACAAGAAATGGAAATTAAATGTTAGACAGACAATAGACTTCTAGCTTCAGTATCGTATTCATTTTGCCATGAGCTAGACTGATGATTCTAAAATTGTTTATATATTTCCATAGTGAGACTAAATCTATTGTCTTGGACAGCACTTGATAAGTTATTAAGCGTCAATATATCTCATTTAAATATTGCTCATCAACAAGCTCGTTGGTCCTACAATTATACTCGAGTGTTTGAGTTGACTTGTTTTTATATCTGATGCTTTATCAAATCACTAGCCTTAAATCAGGTAAATATTTTATTTTATATTCGATATCTTGTAGGATGTATAGCCCAGACAGGTTGACATCAAAGCTTATTGGATGGGAAAGTTTCATTTTTGTAAATACTATATTATCAAATATTATTATTTGATAATAATATTAATAATATAATATTTTATAGAAAACGTATTTTTAATGTATTTTCTTATTGTGAATATCTATTATTGTTGGCAGTCAGATGTCAAAAGTGTGAGAGTATTGATACATAGTGTTGCTATCGCAAGTCAAGGGAAGTTAGGAAAGATGAGATTCTTGGTATTATGAATGTAGAAGTCAAGTGAAAAATTACTTCATGTTGAAGTGCTAGTTTTGAGAAGTACTGTACCTGCTTCAATATAGAGTGTCGACTTTAATTTTTCTTTTTACCAGTTTTTAGGAAATTGAGCTATGAGAGGATCAGAGCTGTTTCTGCATGACCAAGCAAAAGTATTCAATCCATCGTTTTTTTTTGACGTCATCACCCTGTTTGCACATGCGCTCGCCCACAAAAAAGCCGCCACCTTTGTAGAAAAAGATCGTCATTCTTTTGATTAATAGTATTTTTCGGTGTTGTTTTGATACTAAAATAAAACATTTGCAAACGAAAGCATTGTTTGCAATAATTAATTGCAGAAGCTTCGTGCTTTTAACGATAAAAGTTGTCCATAGAGATGACAGACAACGATAGAATGATGTCACAAAAAACGAAGGGTGAACTCTGCATGGGATCTAAAATACTAATACGGTTCAGGGTGAATAAATACGTTATTAGCGTAACGACGCAATCGCTATTTCTCTGATTGTGTACACAAACTATAAACATGCAGAATACCTTTTTAAAATAAAACAACCCCTTGATTTTCTTGTACCTGGCATAAACCATCATAAAAACCTAAGGGTAGGCCTACATATGTGTCAAGGTCTTGACTAGCCCTTACTGTTAAAAACAAGATGTGAAGCTAGCTTGTGAATGTTTTGGAGTTACATAACCTTTTGATAATCTTTCATAGAGAAAAATTTGATGGACAACTGAAAAAAAGCCAATTTGGTCTATGTGCATACAAAGGTTTTTACTGTTATGGCTCTTATGCATATTTTACTATAGTATCCAATGTCTTTAGGGCCAGTAGGGATGTGCTGGAAGTGTCACTTAACTTTAGCTTCCTAAAGGATAGTTAAACACCCGTGGGGTCATTGGGATTATCTGTTTATGTCACATCCTAGTGAATTATTGGAATTTTATTTACGCATATTTAGGTGTACAGTAGATCTATAAGCGGACCTGGAAGGAGGTGCAACCAATAGTTGGTGACTAATTATTTATACATTGCTACACAAACTTAGCATATATTATCAGCAAAAACAATAATGTGATAAATTGAGGCTATAACTGAGCTCTCTCTTGAGCATCATGTCTCTAGTTTGACTAGATCCTTCTGTACAGTCAACATTCAAATCATCACAAGACACATTAGACTAATACCATGTGTTCCATCCATAGCTTGTCTTCTCAAACATAACACGATCTATCTTAAGTCTTGTACTCAAATTATTTGTATAGCTTTCAGTCAATGCCGCAATGTAAGTGTCTAGTGAAACTGTATTATTGAGTATTAACTTTGATCCACCATATGTCCTATAAGGGAGTAAATATTGTTAAAGTATTATGCCACGACTGTGGTTGATGGTTACATCCTTCTGTCATGAGAGATTTTCTCTTGTCACTGACCCCTTCTCACAGCCGCTGCCACAGTCATAAAGAGCCAACGGATCAACTAATCAATCATCCCAGGCAGACTCTAACCTGAGCTAATAATAGTCCCATAATCCTGTACATGAGTCAAGATATGTGATGAGATTGTTCATTCGTATCCTCGCAGGATGCAATTACTGTTTAGGGTCAGCTCCTTTTTCCTGCCATCCAGTCAGCAGCCAAATTGGTGCAGTTCAGTGCTTTACTGCCGTATCACTGGATGCTGCAGTTGCCAAAGCAAATACTCCAGTGAGGATTTAAAACACTCATTCCCCATTATTACAGTTTATTGCTTCAATCAAGTCACATTAAATCTATATGTCTGGTCTGCCATTAAATCTTGCCCTGTCTATAGAAGTAGTATGGTTGCTCAGGAGAAGCGTGCCACATACCATCAGCTTGTAGGAAAACTGCTCAACTTAGCTGTAATTGAGTTAATCCCAGATTAATGAAGCTTTTCAATCCATTAATGCCTCGAGATGCTATTTTTATAGTGTGGTTCTTGAGGAATTTTTATGTGTTTCCTACAGCTATGCACTTATAGATAGTAGAAACACATGGAGCGGAGCGTGAGCCATAACTACAGTTGTCATTAACATTTTCCAATATTCATCAAAGACTGCTCTGTGTCCAGCGATAGATAATAACATAGGTACGCACATGGTAACATTCTTCTGAAGTATAAAACTGAAGGAGATTCTTTTGGTGAACTAGTTATTCATACTTCATCTCTCTTAGCTACCTTTAATTTGCAATGTAACATTCCTGTTTCCCTCAAAGAGCCCCTTGTGACCTTCTCATATCAGCCATGGTAATGCCTGCCATCCTTATCGTGACAGTATAACACCTTGGGCCAGATGCCAACCTTGTGACAGTTGTCTGCTTGTCATAAGTGGTTGTGCTCATCTGTCTTTTTTGTGCCAGTCTGAGTGCGTATTTGCGAAAAAAAAACTTTGGAAACCTATTGTACATCGGCTCATCTTCAGCTGATTGGTGTTTGAGTAAAAAGTACTTTTATTTTATGGTGCAAAACAAATGGTACACAAAAAAATTATGGTAGTTGATTCTGTCGTCATGTCTTACGATGATGCTCTGTTGTTCTCTAGCCAGTTAGTGGTAGTCATGCCAATGCTGCTAGGTGCTGGTATAAAAACAGAGAGGTCACGTCTACGCGTATCTAAATTAGGCTTTTGCTATATTGCCATTTATTTTATTCCCTGCGGATTAACATTGGCGAAACCGCTTAGATTCTGGAAGCTGCAGCCATGCTAACATTTAGCCGGACAAAAGGCGTTGACTCGCAAATGAGTGACTCCAATTTAGAATAGATGTAGAATGGAAGCCTTTATCTCTGCAATATACCTCAAATAATAATCAATAGTGATTAAGGTTTTATACCCAGCTGGATTATTAGTGAAGAGGTCTTACAAGTGAATGCAAAATGATTAGATTTTGTGTAATACCCTACATGTATATATGCCAAGAAAAAAAACTGCAAAAAATGGCTATGAGCTGTTATGCAAATATAAAGCTAGTGCCATGACTTGGGTTTTTTATACTGTATGATGTACAACCATAGAATGTACACATTAGCTGCGTACGTATATGCATGGTCACGCTCATTGTTTTTAAATGCATAGCAAATGTTGATTAATCTGTAGGAAACAATCTATTGGGTGTATGTGATTATCAGACAGGCATGCCTTGCCTTCGACACATAAGTGATATGCGGAAAATCTTTCTGTGATTTATGGCTTTTCACTGCCGATATGCCAACACCTTTTGACTCCAAGCGTAACCTTAGTGACAAATTGCAACGGTTTGATAGATGCCATACCCCAGTGGATTATGTCTCAAAAACGATATCGGATAGAGTGTGTAGCCACTCTCTACTAAGGCATATTTACACTTGATAGTGGCGCATCTCATGCTGGTTGCAAAAATTGGCTGGAGCTATCCATTTGTCATTATGTTGTTGCCACTCGCCTTCTATAGCTCTCCACGTCAATAATTTGGATTATCCTGTTTTTAACAGAAAGCTGTCAAGCAGGCTGTGATTAATCTGTTGGTTTCAATTTGACACTCTATCATTGTCTGACCGAATCATGGAGATAAGCCTGCTGGACTTGGAACAGTTGATATAACCTGATTATACGGAAGGAGCCGGCCAGGCTGCTTTCATTTAGTCAGCAGAATGGCTGTGGTGAAAGTGGCTAGTGATTCTACTATACTCTTACCACCATTAGGCCATTTTCATTAGTCCTACAGCTCCCTCCGTTGTTGGCTTGACTCGGACTAGCTAGTTATTAGTGGAAGATTATCATCATTACAAACTGATGCTGCGAAAACAATTACTATAATCAATATAGCACTGATTAGTTATAAACCTGTGTTAGGTATTAGCATGCCAGCTTGCAACACTAGTAGCAGCGAATGACTTGAGGCTTTTTTATTGTGTTTAGCCAATTCGCTAGCCAAATTGCTGCCCAAATGTTTTATGTATGCCTTCATTACTCATGAAGAAAAAGCCTGTATAGAATAGGGGTCACGGACATCATCAGGTTTGAAGGCACTGGCCTAGCTAGCCAGTCCCGCAGACAATTGGCTTGAATCTAACAGAACTTGGATTCTGTTGTTTTAAGAGCTGCATTTCAATGAATGGTTGCCAATAGTTGCCAAGGTGCATCCAAAATTAGCAAAGCAAACTCTTGGCCTTTGCCAACGTTTTATCACCTTGGCTACATTATCACATTCATCATTCAGCCCTGTAATCCAATAGGACAAATGTTTGTTGCTACAGCATTGTAAAAAGTGGTAAAAGGCCTGCATTAACAACTATCATTTTAATATAAGAGTAATATTTAAGATATTATTTATTTTCCTGCATGCTGTCCAACTACAAGTGTTTTGCAAGACATGTAGGCACGAATTCAACTACATGCAGATGACATTTGGAAGAACCCAAAGGTCTAGTGGGCAGAAGATTTCTCAACGCGCAGATTGATCTCGTACCAGAATGAAGTACTCCTCTACCTTCACTTCTGTCTGACACTGTTTATTTACTGTCACTCGAGGTAACTACTTACATTTCAAACCAATCAGTACTTTACTTTGAACGCTATCGCCACAGATGATATATGTTCACGCACCAATGCCGTAATGGATTACACGTGTATTTATAGATTTAAATGCTTAAATATCAAGAAAACATTTATTTTTTCTTGCGAGGGACGCTAATTACAACCAGAAATGTTAATCCTTCATACGTAAAACTGGCAGCGCGTCGGTTGGCAACTTCTCGCAGAAATGCAAGCGCTTGATCGAAGCATGTGCCCTGGAGCTTTAAACTTTTCTCTTGTAATAAACGTTTTGTATAATAGATTAGTTTAACTTCCTTCGTACGATCTTATTCCCAAAGGATTACTAAATGAATAGCCCGCGCTATCATATCTGCTTCATTTGCCTTTCTATCCATTTTATCTCCTTATAAACTGACTATTCATTATATATGACTGCCGCTGTGTATCAGCCCATGCGCTGCTATTCAAATGCCTTGAAGCTTGTCAGACTCGGTCACAAGCAGCAGACAAATTGTTTAAGCGATTATAATCTAAATCTATTGCCGGTCTTCCCCGTCATATTCCTTCTGGAAACTCTATAGAGATCTATATGGTAATCTCCAGATTAATCATCCCATAAACAGAGACTGATTAACTGAGTGTTGCACTGTTTCCAATTCACACGCAGGATTATGCTTAGCCTCAATACTTGCGCGATTCTCTTAAAACAAGTGTATTGCTTTACTCTCCTATTGCATCTTTATTTGAATGATTAGTCATGGATAACAAAAAATCATATTTTAAAATGTGACATGCGGAATGCAGTATTGTTTGCCTGTGTTTGCATTCATTACCAAACCGACTAACTGGTTTTTATTGCTGGTAGAAAGGAGTGCCTTACATTAACTGCGTGCAGTCGTGTCAAACCTTGTTCGGGCTAATCTAGCATGTATTATCTTTCAATACATGTAGATCATAGCCGTATTTTAAAGTATTGTTTGAATAGTGATAAGGCTGCCTATCAAGCCCGTCTGTGAAGGGCCTTAAAAGCTGTTGTACGAGCGCACCTTAAGATTATACTCGCTGCCTTGACGCGCTCTCGATTATTTTCTTTAAAAGAGAAGATAAAGGGATTAGATGTTGGCTAATCTATTCATATTTTATTCAAAGGCAAACAAGCTTGTGTGGGTTTCAAATGTCTTATCCTTTGTTTAACGAAAGGCTCAATTGGAGCGAGCTCAATGCTAAGTAATAATAAGAGGCGGAATTATCCCTTAGCCACAATGGCTGCGTATGCTATTAATGTATGGGATTAGCATTATGCCTCTCAAGCTTGCTATTATTAAACACGCATTGCTCGCATTTCATTGGTCAGTATGTTTATGGCGATTGAACTGGCAAGTTGTGTTTGTGAGCTAAGCTGACAAAGCGCATAGATTAGTGTTAGTAGGTGGTGAGGCACTCGGCTGGATCATCTGTATCTGCTTTATGCCTAGGTTAATGTACTGATCAATCCACGGCAGTAGGATGACCGCTTCCTTGAACGGTGATGGTGAGTTACGTTGTCATTACTCATACCTGTAGGGTTTAGGGCTGCTTCATTTGATGCTCTCATAGCGAAGTATATCATTGTCTTTTTGTGTATTTTATGTTCGACATTTCTTATATCAGTGATGAAGGAAGCATCTTTCTGCAGTGAGCGCTTCATGAAATTTTGTTGTTGTTTCTACACATATTTTAGTGAATTCAGGTGGATATAATACGTTATGATTGTTTGGCTTCTTACAGTGAAGTCAATACCGATTCGATGCATGATAGAGGTGAGAAGTGGTGGTACATCGTGCGCTGACGGCGGGTTAGACCAACCCGATACAGAGACATTTGCTATCGTTCCAACAAATAGCCTTTTTAAAGATGTTGTCAAGACAGTTTTACAGAAGCTTGGATATTCTCCTCATGAAGCCGCGGCTGCCAAAGGTGACATTAAATGGGATTTGTTGACCTTGAGAAGGAAATAGTGTTAGTGATTGCAGAATTATCCTCTTGGCACATGCATCTGCTAAATACAGCTATTAGTCATAGCCAATGGGGGGGGGGTTTGCAGTACCGCCCGATCCTCATCTTTTGAATTATATAGAAATAGGTTTATGGATGTAGTAGTGGTGAGGAGCAGATGCATGGAGTACGTACATAGATTAGACTTCCTTTGTTAAATCTTTTCTCAAGATTGCTTTTGGTACGCAGTCGGCTGCAATGGAAGCCATGCGTAAGAGGATAATCATGGTTTTGTATTGTAAAGGCAGTACAATAAGCGCAAAGCATTGCGTTCACCAATATAGCCTATAGAACAATGTAAACAAGAGATAAGAACAAGTTAATCTGTAAGGCCCTCTGGCATTCATTGATGCAGAATTTAAGCTTTCATGTAAGCTTCTTACAAGAGTTTCAGAGAGCATTTGTGCACTCGTGGATTTATTCATTGTTTAGTGGAAGAGGAGTGAAAGGGGTAGACTACTGCGTGCTAGAGAGCTGGACAAGATTATCCATTGTTAGCCACTGCGGTTGTATTTGGATTGTTGATCTCAAATTAATACCAGAGTTCAGCATCGGTGGCGTGGTTTTAGGTTAACCTTTCCTTTGACCTTGCTATTGAAAACCTTTAGATATTTATCACGCCTGAAACCGGTGTGCATCTTGGAGATACACCCAATGGACAGTGTGTGCACTGTGGAACTGGAAGTGCGGAGGGCAGGCGATAGGCAACTAGCTAGTGCATTACTATCATTGATATTTGATAATATAACGAGCTCACAGCTAGCTGAGATTACTAAGAAAATTGAATTTCATCAAATGAGCTTGGTTACAGCTGATTATCTTGCGATGATGCGATTGCCTGGCTTAATAAAGAACAAAAATCTATAGCCTTAGCTTAGCTAATCAATTGCAGACTGACCCGCCAACCTTATCCTCCTCTCATGGTCTCTCACCTATTCTCCATTATCACAAATATTTGTCTGGGAAAATCTCGTTTGATGAATATTGGGAAAGTAGCATTATGAAAACCTATTCATCATTTCATAATCTCCGCTCGGATTAACGATGTGGCATTATGATACGTGGGACGACTCGTGCTCTGTGACAAACCTTTTCATTTATATTACATCTAAGACCTTGTCTCATTGATTTAGGTGCAGTTCAAATAAAGAATTGGAGAGCTCTAGACTTGGAACAGATCACTGATGATGAACTTGTCAGCGTTGAGGACATGCTCGGTGACTTGGCTAATGTTGCAACTCTCCGTATTCGGATCACAAAGTAATTTTACTCTTCTTATTAACCTTATGCATCGAGAGCATTGACTTCGGCTTTTGATCCCGCATTTTTTGTTTAACTGTTATGTCATATAGCAAGACAGCTGTTACAGCGAGTTCTACCCTGGTAATGGCCTGTGACATTGATGTCTTGTGCATATGCAACATGACCTGTTTCAAATGTTCGGTGGCCGAACCCTGCCAGCCGCGTCTGTATAAATCCATTGTGTGATGAGCCTACTAATTACCGAGTGTCTATTTATAGGAGGTCTAGGTCAGACGATGTGAAAGACAAGCTGCTCTTGTTGCTCGTACAACAATCATATGAGTTTCTGCAAAGCAAAGGCTGTCCTATCCTAAAGGTATTTCATCTCGGCTTGCTGTAAAAATGCATCTCTCTTGGGCGTGCGTTTAATATGAAGGATTTGCCTGAATCTATAAACTGGCCGAGGCTGAAGTAGGATGTATTTGGAACTGGAGTGTCAATCCGATTTGCGGATGACCTTTGTTTGATTAGGCTAGCATTAGTGGTTGTCTTTGTTGCCTTGTTGACTACTGCCTGCTTTTTGTTTTAATCTCTTGTCATTAAACCGTGTGGAGCGACTAAATGGATTTGCTGTAATTACATACTGTTGCTGATCAATAGATGCTCCTTGCCAGAATCACTAGTGTTGGTATAACTTTTTGCAAACAATAGATTTGCTGCTGACCGAATTAAATGTTGTTTTCTGTATTTTAGGATGATTTAGAGAAAGTTGCTGAAGGACGAGGTGAATTTTCCATCACCAACCAGTCGGAATTTGATGTATGGTATAATAGACTTTCTACCAAATCACTCGAGGACAAGATTTTCCATTCACCTGACCGCCATACAGTTAGCAGTGCTCTTCCACAGCCACCTTCACTAGCTAATAAAACAAAACTTCGCATCTCATTCTCACCACAGGAAGTTGCAAGATTACAGCAGTGGTTCGAAATAGACCCTCACCCACCGAAACTCGCGATGTCTAGGTACCTTGCTGAGCTAAATGAGCTGCAGACAAGAAATGGTGTGAAGCCGCTTGACCTTACAAACATTATGTATTGGTTTAAAAATGCAAGGGCCGCCGCTCGAAAGAGTGGTCGTTCCGTAACAGCGGATGACCTTTCGGAAGATGAGGGACATAATGAGAAAGAAGGCAGCTACATTTCGGTACCATCTTTACCAAACAGCAATGCCGTTTATTCTATAAAAGACCCAATTCTTTCCGCAAAGTGTGAAGTGAAGAGCAACAACGGTGAAACTGAGCAAGATATGGAGCATGCGGCGGAAGAGAGTGACTTGGATGAAGACTTGAGTATAACAGATAATGAAAGTGATAGCAATGATGTGGACATGACCCATTCTCTCGACAAAAATGTTTTTAGTGATACTATGAAAGAGGATAGTGAATGCACAAAACCAGATAGGCAAATTGGACTCACTACCACCTGTTCCAGCCCAAAAGCGAACACCAATGTTGCCAACAATATAACGCATCGTCTTCCAGGATACCCTTTTCCATATGGAGCTTTTCCAATGGCCTATTTGCAGTCACAAATTAATCCATTTTACAAGGAGTGGAGTGAGAAAGTACACTCAGCGGTGGTACAAGCGAACACAACAAATACTGCGCAACAGAATATGGCTCTCTTGAAGACTGAATCAATAAAATCGGAGTGTGAACTCAGCAAAGCTGAACGACAGAAACGACATCGGGCATTCATTGATCCTGTGAGTGAAATTCCCAAGTTGGAGCAGTGGTTCACAAAGGACACGCATCCATCGCACTATATCATTGAACAAATATGTGATGATCTGAACAGGGGTGAGTTCAGATCAAGATATCCTAAACTCAGCCCTAAAAATATACAATTGTGGTTCAAAAATCATAGAGCAAAGGTAAAACGAATGCGAGTTGGTGGTGGGAGCCTCAACTTCAACGGTGTGGAGTCGCCGCAGATGAAGTCATCTTCTAGTCCACGTAGTGGCCTCTCAATGGCCATGCTTGAAGGGGTGTGATAGATGGTGGTCGTCGGGTTAAATAGCACAATCATCTTTCTAGAAAGAGAAATTAGAATTTACAAATACTAATAAATTGTTAAATTTTGGACAAAATCGCTGAAATAGACAGGTAATCATCAGTCAAATTTGGAACCTGGACATTTCTGCTTCCTTCTCTAGTTTAAGCCCGAAACTCTGAAGAGGTCGAAGGCTGTTATTAGCATCAAATGTCTTTAATGTAAGTTATAGTGATTCATTTGTCACTCCGCTAGATCAGGTTACATATTTCATCTAAAATTTCCTGGTTGTGATTACTTTCAGGATAGCCATTATTGGTTGAGCGACTTCTTTTACAACGCTATGAACTGTAGTTTCAAAAGCTGTTTCTGTCCAAACTTTTTCAATCTATGTTAAACTAAGTATTGTTCAATCAGTCCATTCCCTGTTCAATCAGAATAGTTGTAGATTATATTTTTCTAGCCATGAGACAATTAGTTTTATCTATGATAGTCCGCTACAGATGTTATTTTTGGAGTTCCTATACTACCTGTTGATGTTCACCTTGTAATGATACTATCTGTACATATGTATACGATGCAATAACACTTTGTTGGGTCGTTTGTATTCACTTCTTATTCTGTTTAACACATTCTCACATTTTTTATCCATGTTGTCTTTCAACGGGGAAGCACTAGCCAAAAAGAAGCCATTAGCAAGATATCCCAAAAGTTATTTGTAGAGTTTAACACTTTGAAGCTGAACGGTAGCCGAGTAGTCTTAGTTTAGGAAGTGTTCCATCAATCAAAAGCTGTTGCCATGTCATCCTTGTCTCAATACTTCAACACAATTTTTTTGATAAGCAATGATGGTTTAATTGTTCAGAACCTATTGTGACTCGTTTAACGATATGTATTTTGAGAGAGTGGCTGTGCAGGCACATGCGGTAACGACCAATGTGAAGTAGTTTTCGGATGTGAGACAATTCTGATTGATTAGTAGACATACTCTTCGCATCTGAGCAAATATTTTCAGTGTCAGCAGTTTTATCTCACTTTTGTTCTTAGGCAACACTTTTAATACAGAGGCCTTAGAATGCTGTCCACATTTGCAACTTTAGAAGTCAAAGGTAATCATGATTAATAGCCACCTTTTAACCGGACATGACACAAACATCAGCACAGTAAAAACTACTTAAAGACTACTGAAGCAATCTTTAGAACTTATAATTTCATATTCTAGGCGCACCTTGATGTAAAGATACAGATACAGCGTAACTTAATGGTAAATGAGTAAGCAACACTGAAGAAAATAACATGAATATGAGTTGTCTGTCCAAGTGAAGCAAGACAGCACAACTCTTGTAAATTTTTGTACAATTTCTATTTAGCATTCTGGTGGCAGTTAGTGTCTTCAAGTGCAACTGCATATAGTAAATGCTACTTGTCTGCTGAGGTAGACTGTCCAAACAGATTGCTGAGAATATTAGACCGAGCTTTTGCTTGCTTCTTGCCTCTTTCGGTACCAGCTTTACGCTTATGTATTTCTTCATCTGTTGACTGTTGTATATAGTCATAAGGACGTTTGTTAGACTTCCAGTCGCCATGTTTGCTCGCCATTTTCACCTCCTTTTGTTTCCATTCAATTTGCTCAGCAAAATGGTTAGCCTCTTGTCGTGCCTGACCAATTTCTGTTTTTAGTCTTTGCTTGGCTGAGGCTTGTTCATAAGCTAGCCTCTCCGTTAAGTGACTCCACTGAAACTTAGGCAGGTACCTCATGTGCCAAATATTGTCATACCACTTGCTTTTCTTTTTGCCTGTAATAGAAACAATATTCCTTGAAAGACAAAAAATGAAGGTAGGGAATTTACCACAGACAAAATATTAGCTAAGCAAAATTATAAATGACATATATGATAGGAATGCCTTCAATGAGGTACCTTCATCACGAACAGACTGTTTCAGTCATGCATGAAATAGTCATGGGCAAGTTAATGATCTACATGAATAACACGTATAGCAAAACCACAGTGATTTTATATCATTCTAATATATCTAATACTCTAGCTTCAAATGTTAATAAAATTTCATGAAATATTTCTTTTTTTGCATTATGAATGGCTAACATATTGGAAATGTGACTCACTGCTAATGCGAGATTTTATCTTTATAAAATCCAACACAAACTATATGACTAGAATAGGTGTGTGGGGTGTGTGTGTTCTATGAAACAGTGGAGGTAGCCGCATAAAAATAAAACATTAGTAATAAAGCATTTTTGTTAGAAATTAAGACCCTCATTTCTTGGCAGCGCGTCTGAGAGATATCAAGTTTAAACTGTTGGTCTATATCATCCTTTAAAAAGAGGTGAACGTCAAAAATCACTATTAAATCTATATATAAATCTCAATGTTTGTTGGTCTGTCGTCTCTGTGTCCAGTTGAGGCGATTAAAATCTAGCAATAAAAGATCTGCTTCACACAGTATTAGCTAGTAACTAGCAGAGACTAGCAGCTAGTCTATATATTTATATCTAAATGTTTGTTGGTTTGTTGTTTTGTCATATGTCAAGCTCTGAAGATAAAATATGCATGAAAAAACCATTTCGCACTATAATGTAACTGGGAAACACTGGTTTTGCAGAAAGGCGTGCTAACCGCAATGCCACGCGACCGCCTTGACTTACTATTGTCTGGCTACTACTAGCATGCTAGAATATCATGATCTCGGCATCTCCAGGTCGGAAGACCAGCGATCTAAAACACTGCACTACCATGTCCAACTGGTAACTGTGGGAATATATGATTATGATGACAATAATTAAATCAGTTAAAATATCCATGCTTAAAGCACTTAGGCTTATTAATTAGTACGGTGAGGATTATTAAGCTGGCTTCAAACACAGCTTTTGTTTCAATAAATAGTATAATAGTCTGCAATATAATAGTCTGCTAGCTTATGTGGTAAATTACTCAGTTATTAGGTAATCATTTTGCTACCCGAGCAACGCCAGGTATTCAACGCCAGGTATTCGGTTTGTAGAAAATAAAAAAAGGTATTTCTTGTCAGCTTTTGTTATTAAATAATTAATAATGATAAATAGATGATCAATGCAGACTTGGATGCAAGTAAAGTAAAATCTTGGCATATAAAGTTGATGCATTTTAATGTTTGTTTCATGTCTGAACTGTCTCACGTTGCAGCAAATATTCTCATATGAATACATTGCGCTTTGTTGAATTCGTTTCAGGGAGCAAAAATAATGAAAAAGAACTCATAGCAATGGCACAAACCATTAAAGCAAATGCATGATATAAATTGTGAAAGAAACTTTACGTATAAACAAATTATTTGTACAAACCATTACTGTGCATGCCAAGATACATTTGCTCAAATTTTATATTATACCCTATATCTTAAAAATCTATGCAATCATAAGTTGAGGTTTGACTATAAATATATTAAAAATCCACTTTGGAATTTCCTCACAATTGACAAATTACTAATCAATTGATATAATAAAACAATTTACAGAATCAATAACTTTTTAATATTTTACACAAAATTTTATTAAATATTTGTCGCAACATGAAATTTTTCAACATATGACCTCGGAGTTTCTCAAAATGTTGTAGTTTATAAATCAGCTCAAATGTCTGCAGTTCTACTCCTCATTGAAGTCAAAAGACAACACCATTGCATTGTCACAAATATTTACTGCTGAAACCTGGCTGCCGGACTGCATCAACTACTACCCATATACTTCTGCAACGTTCCTACTTGAGCAGATTTTTTATCAGTCGGTGTTTCACTCTGTATTACAAGTTTGAAAAATAGCATAACAGTTTTAGAGAAAGGCCTACTTAAAATATTTAGAGAAACGATTGCTGTTGTCTGACCATATTTACTTCAATCACTAATTGTAAATGGAGTTATCTGCTCAGATCATAAAGTGTAATAGATGACAAACATACATGCATCTATTTTATGAGAAAAAGTGGTATACAGGTCTAAAGGACGCTAAGGATCCTTTTGCTTATTCTCTAATTTAGAAACTGCAATCTTATATGAGTCTCTTAATGAGGGTAAGAGGAATGATTAGCAGAAAACATAAATACTCCCATGTAACGACCGTATGCCAACCATATCGATATTATTATCACAAACTACTTTACAAGATTGCTCATAGACAACATATGGCCCAATGAGAATATATGAAGGTAAAAGATTCTGTAAGACAAAAATTTCCAGATCACTTATGAGACAAAGACACAGGTTCTTACAAGTAACACGTATTACCACTACAAGCTCAAAGCATTTGGTGTACAAAGGCAATAATGAACCCTAAAATGGATTCACCTTACAATACCTTGTTTGGATAGCTATAAACATAATCCAGTTAAGAATAGATCAGGTTCATACTTAGACAGTTTTCATAGCCGAATTGGACACGAGTTTGCAGATTCTTCTGACTCAAAGTTAGGATTGTATTTTTAAGTCAAGGAATCTAATAGCTTTACCTCCAACGATTTGATTGTTAAGCAGGAGAACACAGCGTTTGGCCTTCCTTTTGTCTAGAAACTCAACCCAGCCTTCACTGTACCTCTTTAGTTTAGGATGATGTGGCTGAGGACCTGCGCAGCGCAACAGTATTGCATGAGAGACTGTTACAGTAGCAACAATTCTTATTGGCCTATGTAAATATTAATAGCGATTGCATGTATGTTGACTATACGTAGGTATTCGTAGTGACTATATGTAAGTATTCAAAGTGACTATATGTAAGCATTCATAGTGACTATATGTAGGTATTTATAGTGACTATATGTAGCTATTCATAGTGACTATATGTAGATAATCCTAGTGACTTTATGTAAGTATTCATAGTGACTATATGTAGGTAGTCATAGTGATTATATGTAGGTATTCATAGTGACTGTATGTAGATATTCGTAGTGACTATATGTAGATATTCATAGTGACTATATATAGGTAGTCATAGTGATTATATGTAGGTGTTCATAGTGATTATGTGTAGGTATTTGTAGTGACTATATGTAGGTATTCATTGTGACTATATGTAAGTATTCATAATGACTATATGTAGGTATTCGTAGTGACTATATGTAGGTATTCGTAGTGACTATATGTAGGTATTCGTAGTGACTATATGTAGGTATTCGTAGTGACTATATGTAGGTATTCGTAGTGACTATATGTAGGTATTCATAGTGACTACAGGTAGGCATTCATAGTGAATCCCATGTAGGTATTCAGAGTGAACATATGTAGTATAAAAACTGTGACTGTATATCTATGAAAACTTAACAATACCTCAAATAATTACATATAGCATTAAAATAAATGTATCATGTTAAACTAAATACAAAACTAAAATGAGAAAACCTAAATTAAACAAACGCACTAAATTAATAAAACAATGATCAATAAAGAGTATTTCATGGTCACATTGTTTTTACATTTAAGTTAAAAGCATGTAAAAATAGGCAACAGAAAGTCTGTACATGTACACAGAGATCACAACATAGATATAGAACCAATCTAGCTTCGGCTATGCCAGCTTTAAAATAACAATTTATCTACCGTAACACCTCTATTTGAACGCCATGACTCTCTATTTTTCAACTCTTCCCTTGTAGTGGCGCTTTGTTAGAAATGATTTTCAAATAGAGGGTGGCATTTTATTTTTTAAATAGTTCATCAAAATTTCGAGAAGCTAAATTTAACCCTTTTACAGGCAAAGCGAATGTCGCCTATATTTTGCACTCTCCTTCGCCCCGAGCCACATTAACTCTTTGGGGTGCGAAAAATCTGTTTCAAATTAGCTCCAACTCGTTGTAGATATCTAAATAAATATGCATTGGGAAGCTGAGAAATATCTTTATGAGTGGATATCTATTGCTTGCAATTAACTTATGATGATTTGCTGGAGCATTCAATTTTTTATTTCATTCTATAGTCGAAGGCATATTTTTATTTTATAACTATATTTAATGTTTTGAATTAAAGCTCATTGCACTCATTGATATTTTTGTTACAGTTTGCAGCCAAAACTGGCTTTTTATGTGCAATAGAAGAGAAGTTATGGGAGCCGATATACTGTAAGCTGAGTTTAGATAACAGCTATGATGCTATCAAATACATGTAATATTCTATAAGCCTGCAAAATTATAAGTTACTAGCTGGATGCCTGGCGTCGCATAGATTATAAAAAAATTTTTTGTACAAAAAATGAACTTTTAATTAACATATTCAACACTAACACTTACCACTCTAACTTTTAAATCAAGGTGTTTGTTTATTTCTGTGATCTGTGCTATCTATGTTTACTGTGTTTATTTCTGTGTAATTTATACTGTACCAGTTGCAGTGCCTGCTACAGTTTTATACTGATTGCAATAGTCTTGCTGGCTATAGGAGTTAAAGCATTTTTCTTCACTTATGGGCATGCATTTTTGTTCTGGTAAAGCTTCATGAATTTTTCTTCTGGAATAGCTTCACACATAAAGCTAACTGATGTGTTCAACGTGAAGCCATGAAAGATAGTTATACTTTCCAAGTATGTGCCCCATTTATTCTATGGTGTACCAAGTTGGACGATGTAGTGTATTGAATAAAGAGATGTCCGCAAACTTGAAGCTGTGAGCTCAAATCCAGCGTTCAAAGTTCACAGCGGATTTTCCATTCTTAAAACTCTATCACTATAGATGAACGGACAGACAAACATTGATATTTCTATGTAATAATAATCTATCAAATGCTACAAACATATATTCAACAAGTGACAGAATTAAAAAATATGTGCATCATTTGCTCGGCAAGTTGCATTCTAATTGTCGCCTTCATTTGGAACCATTTCATCTTCTTCTGGCTGTATCTTCTAGTTTCTTCTGACCTCAACTCTTCTTCTGCACTGCTGAACTGGTTGATATTAGTGTCCAAACATTTTTAGCAAAGGAAAACTTTTACGCGTTGCTAATTGAAATTTTTTTGCGAAAATAGTGATGAACTTTTCGATGCATGCGGGCTTAGCACAAATTATAGTCTGAAAATAGTAATAGAGATTCCATCATAATTGCAAACAATTTTTCACATACTTCGAAGTATCAAGACCGTGTTAAACAAAGCATTACTATTAGCCTGATAAAGTTAATGCTTTGCTTCAAGTGGTAAAGAAAAAAACGTACGCTTTAGAGTTACGAACCGGACTTCGATACGAACAGCCAACAAAAAAGTTTGAATTGGTCTTGATGTAACCAAGTCATTATTGGTATTATTTATGGGTTCATAAAAATAAAAGAATGTCAGAGGCTCAAAACAGCGGTCAGATAGAGTTGACAATATTTAGATCTTATCTGTTATGAGTTCAAACCCCGTATGATGTAATATTTTCTCCAACCGTGGCTTTGAACAGATGGACACGGCCTTTGTTATAATAAGGACTATCACAGCAAGTCTATCCTCATTCACTCATTTCAGGTTTTTGTTTCACTTCACTTTTTTGTCTCCTGATGACTGCTAGATGGCTTCAAAGATTATTCTTCAAGTTTTCATCCAGAGACTTGCTCAAATTTTTATATTATTTGTGGCTTGGATTTTACAAAAAGACACCATCATCTTTTTTTTTACCACCGTTTCCATTGATATATTAGCTTTCAAGGGATCCATTATTTAAAAAAAACTAAAATTAAAGTAAGGAGCATTGTTTAACATTATTCATGCCATGAACAATCAAGCTACGCGAAGGAGAACTGCAGACATGTTGACTGATTTACAAAACTACAAATTTTTGAAAAACTACGAAGGTCATATGATGGAATTGCTTGGCATGTCGAGATAAATATTTGCTCAAATTCTAGGACAAAAGCTAAAAGATTTGCATGTAGAGGTGACCTCATATCAAGGTTTGATTGAATTCACAATAGAAACTTGATAAAATACATATAAAAGGTGTACGGGTAAAAAGTGAGCAATAGGAATTGTCTACTTATTTTCGACAAACTTGCCTAAAGGGCCAGTTTGCCTAAAATACTTTACAGCCATTAACAATGATAATGAAATTACTTCTAAATAGAAAGTATACTGTTGAATTTGTGTTTAATAATACTAACACGCTTAAAACACACCCATGTACACAAGTATGCACCGAACAAAAGGTACAGCTACCCTCTTGCCTAATACATAGGCCTATGTTATACAAATCTATAAATACAATGTTGTAGTTAGAAATATACAAAATGAAGAGAAAAAAACAGCACCTGGATGCTCCAACATTACATTCAACTTGCATCGACTAGAAATTATGCATCAGAATTCATATATACTTACCAGCTCATGCATTCAAATGTAGCAACTACCAAAAACTTACCTCCTACTTGCAAAGATATCCGGCCTATATCTCCGAGTTCACAGAAAACCTTAGACACATCATTGTACTGCATTCCTTCAGGTATGCTACTTAGATATATCACACCAGGCGTTGGCTGCTTCTTACTGGCCTGTGTTGATGGTGTGGGTGAGTCAACATCATTTGACTTCTCCTGAGCTTCTGTTGTTTTGGTTTTAACCTCTGTATCTGAACTCATGTCAAACCCTACAAAAGCGTAATAAAACGCCTTGTATTGAATGTTTACTGCAAACATCATTTGCTTAGCTCTAGCCTTGCTTTATTATGTTGGATAAAACAGGTAACCCTTATAGTCTGAGTTAAAAAGACATCTATTAAAAGATTTGAGAACAAGTAAAATGAACTTGTTCTTTTCCTGACATTACATAATATTGTAATCAGAAAATTGTATTTAGACCAGCATGAAAACCAATGATATACAGCCCCCCATTGGGGGCTGTATATCATTGATGAAAACTAAGCCTGCTACTGATATTTATGTTGCTTTTCAACTTCTACTAATTAATATACATGTATATATAAATTTTGAAAAAGAAATTACATTAAGAGATACTTTCCATGATGGACTTAATAATTATAGCCACAAGGACATTCGATGTCACAGTCTTTTGCGCCTATAAACAGCATATATATATATATATATATATATATATATTCGAATCTGTCCAATACGCCCGAGGGCATTATATGAACATAAAATTTGAGATAAAATGATTGATAAGAACGCTAAAACCTAATTTGTTGCAACACTAAGATCGTATTAAAAACTGAGGGAGTCATCAACGCCCTGACCCACAACATTCGGTGCCATTCTATTATAAAAAGAGTGCCTATATTGGTCTATCCTAAAATGTGGGTGGACTACTCCATGACGGGTTTGGTGGGATGGGTTAAAAGAGATATAGTTATTGAGGTCTAGTTCATATAGACCAAACTCAATTCTTTTTAAAAATTTCAAATCCAAATCTTCTCTTCTATCTTTTAGTTCTTGGATGTTATTTACACGCATGCACTCTGTGACACTATCCATATAAGCATACCGTATATCGAAATTGATATGAGTTTGAAATTAAATGTCAGCCATAATGGGAGCTAGGCTTTTGGTTAAAATACGTTTTGAACAGCAATCTAAGGCAATTTGGCTTAAACAGAGATAGAATATAAAAAAAGTGCTGCGATATCACATTCTAATATGGCCATTGTTTTCTATTTGGACACGTATGACAATCCACTTGTGAATTTTTTAATGTTACTAAAAATAACATTTCTTTTCATAACATCCCATTTAAAATGTCATGAAGAAAAACCATGACTACGTGCCATAAAAGTAACACCAACCAAAATATTATTTGTTAAATACAGAAGATCAGTATAACATCGAGTGTCTTATAACTTATAAATGTACAATGAAGAGCTCAGAGCATGAAAGGCGATTTATAGTCGATTACAATTTAATTATGATGCTACTGATTGAGAGACACGCAATTATATAAGTATTTAGTTTGCTTAAAACACAAATTTGCTTACTTGAAATTTCCCTGGAGAATGTAACCATAGAGAAAAACCTATCCGTTTAAGCAACCAAGTGTGAGAAAGAATTGGGATTGTCGGATATTCATTCTTATGAAGGCATATCCGCTCATAAGCTAATCGAACCTTCGGCAGTTCGTGTAAGCGGCAAGGACACAAAAAAGAAGACAACTTCTTATGAGTACATTTCTCGCAGTTGAAATATTGTACAAGATAGCAGTCTACCTTGCAGCCAGATTTGAATTGAATTTGGCATGCCAGAATTGTCAAGCTTTTGATGAGTAGGCTTTAGACTTTGACATTAAGTTGTATTTTTTAAATGACTTGTGACTGAGCAGAATGGTTAAATATAATTGGATACAAGAAATAAACATATAAAACATACATCATTCATAAAAATATGTTACAAAAAGACACTTTTTTACATATAATAGACACTGCATGCATTCAATTTGAAAATGAGTAAAAATATGATCACCGCATAACTCGTCTTGCTGGTCTCCTAATGGATGGATTGGCAGATTTGGTAGCTTCTTTGTCTTCAGGAATGTATTCAGTATTGAGGAAAGAGCTGACAGCCTCAGCAGCTCTAACATTAGACAAAACCGTTCCTAGAGCCTCCTTATCCATTGCTGCTAAATTCTTTATATCTCTGACTTTGTCAGCCAATAAAGAAACATTCTTCACAGATATTGATGGCAATTTCAAAAGTGAATCATGAGCCACTACATTGTATTTCAGGTCCTTGTTCATTGCATCTTTAGACGTGATCGTAAGGGCCTTGTCGACATCTGGCTGAGTGGCGCCTCTCTTGAGCTCTCTAAACAGTTTCGCTGTAGAATTAGAACTCTGACACCAAAGAAGCCTCAGCTTAGGAAAGTGCAGAGTGAGAAGCGCTAATCTTGACTGGATGTCGTTGATTGAAATTTCCTGCTGAATGCTAAAGTTTTTCTACAATAAACAGCAAGACGTTAAAGTAATTGAACGAAAGTGCCTAGAATATCGAAGATGCGAAGCTCAGAGTAAGGTTTATTAACTGTCAGATTAGCTTTTCCAAGACGCAGGCAATTAGAATATGTTACATATATGTAAAACTTGAGTTTCAAACGACACAATAAGTAATATTAGCTGAATTTCTTGCCTCAAAGAAAGATAAACGCGAGAGAAAGTCAGACAAAGATTTTAGCAGCTGAAGAATAACTTAATTAAGATTCAAGGTCGATGCATTCTTGATGCATTTTTTTAAAAGGTTACATACACATGTAAAAATTTAACAAATGAAAAAGTCTGCAGTTCTCATCTACGTTGGAGTCAGAAGGCAGTGCCTTTGTATTGTCATAAATATTTAACGCTGAAATCTGGCTGTCAGACTGAATCAACCACTATGCAGATATTTCGGAAACATTCCTATTTGAACAGTTTTTTATCAGTTGCTGTTTCAAAAGCCAGCTTAAAAATACAGTTATCCATTTCTATTTGTCCATTTCATCAAGCGACCTTCATTCTCTGATTGGCACAATTATTGTGAGGCTTCGTAAAGTTGCCAATCGGCTCAGTTAGTTGCGACGGTCAGCCTAATAAGCTGAATGCTTACAGGTTTGAGCCCCATATTGGTCAACATTTTAGTCGTCTCATTAATTGCGTGTAGAAAGTTTTTTGATTGTGTGGAACTCGGTGTACATGCACTCAAAACATTTTTTATACACTATCATTCGGCTTGTTAATCTGTGAATATTGATTAGTGTATCTAGCAGTACATTTATATGACAGATACAAGTCGCACCGTATTGTAAAACCTGATGAAAAGTCGGATGTGAACTGCAGACAGACTTGAGAAGAGTACACAAATAGGAACGGTAATTTGAGTCCCAGCAGATGAGCTGATCTTTCAACCTCTCCTCATTTGCCTACCTAAACCTCTTCACCGGTAATGGCTTCACCTGTAACGGCTTCACCGGTAACAGCTTCATCATGCGCATTGTAATGTAAAAGTCATAACACTAGATACTGCACATCAATTTATAAATTACAACAATCATGTGCCACATTTGACACCTTTTACAGGTACTCTAGATAATTGATTGTCACAATTTTACCAAAAGACAATATTAAAGGTTGACTTGCAACAAAATTCACATTACAGTTATTTGGTATCAAAAGATTCACCATGTCTTACTCTGCTGTGTTGTAGGTGTAAAGTATGTGGAAATGTGATTAAAAGCTCAAAAATGAACAGTTAATCGCAGCCATCACAAAAACGCCGTAGATTGGAACGGCATAAATGGGACGTAGCTGAACACGATGGCTTCTGTTTACACTTTCATGCAACCTCATTCGTCAAAATATTTTCACAAATACAGTGAAACATGGATAACTCGCCCTCGGATATATCGAACACATGGTTAACTCGAATGGATTTACTTGGTCTGTTCCCACGCAATGATAAATGGCTTTATATAACTCGACCTCGGCACCGTTAACTCGAAGTTTTTTGCAGAATTCACAAAAGTGGTTTCCGTTCAATTTATTTCGAAGGAGTTTCCACTAGTCGCGGAGCTGAGACTACTCTGCTTTCTTAACGAAAGCGCTTTTTATACGCGTATAGTGTACATATAATTTCCCCCGTACCGTATAATGGAACCGAAAAAGAAATCGTATAAAAATGATTAATAGGGTCGCTAAGACGTTCGCTTAGTTACGGCCAAGCTATAAACGTTAGGAGGTATTAGCGATAAAAATTTAATTAAGATAGACACAGCATGCAAAATACATATTGTAACAGTGATTATATGCGGATACATAAAGATAAAATGTCACAAATAGGCTCGTGGCTTGGCGTCCGCTACAACAGACATCCGCTTTACGATGGCATCACGCAAGCAAAGAAAAGCGTGGAAACCTTCTGACAAACTTAAAGTACTCGAGGAAATCGAAGCAAGACAAAAGCTATCAGCATTATCAAAAAGAGAAAATCTTCCAAAAAGTACAGTGTCAACATGGATTAAACAAAAAGAAAGAATAAGATCGTTATGTGGCCAAAATTCATCAAGGCTAAGAGATCGTTCAATGTCGCACGATGATTTGGATGGTGTATTATTGACTTGGTTTAGACAAGTGCGTAGTGAAGGCGTACCTATCGATGGGCCAATTTTGTTAGAAAAGGCTAACAAGTTTTTAAGGACTATAATAACTGTTTAAAATCTATTTCTACAATAAGTCACACTGTTGATCTTTGTCAAAAAAATACCTTGTCACAGACTACACTCGATAAGTTTTTTTAAATGAAACAACTGATCAGATGTAAAGCATGCTTTTTTGCATTGGTCATAAATGTTTACTTATGTCCAGTTTTAAAAATTATCAGTAAGAATAGATATTTTTCTATTGGGCTGAGATTTGTTTGCAGTTTTAGGTGATGTGACTGACAAGACGTTTTAAGATTAAAATTGGCAAAATTGATCTCAAGCGTTTTAACCGCGATTAGGTTTTGCCAATTTTAATCTGAAAAAGTTCTGGCAGTCACATCACCTAAAACAGCACACAAATCTCAAGTGTATAAAATATCTATACTTTCTGATAAATACTTTAAAACTCTACATCAGATGCCCTTTAACTTACAACAAACAACCTATACTTTAGTTTTATATATACATGTAGTTTGTATATGTATCTACTGATAAATACATTCACTTGTGACTGTGCTCTGATAACTCGAACGCTCTGATAACTCAAACACTTTCGCTCGGTCCCGTGAAGTTTGAGTTATCCATGTTTCACTGTACACTTCATGCATTCAATAAAACCATGTCTATTGTCCTTTGGCGTCTATTTCATTATCATTGTAATGCTGTCACTTTGAGCACTAATATCTCAAAACCTACCATATAATTCGTTTAATAGACTTCTTAATAGACTTTAATAGACTTGCAGCAGACTTCTCATCCTTAAAACTCTATCCCTGTCTATATTCTTTTCAAAGAGGTGGCTTGCTTATTTCAATTATTTAGTATTCGGTAAGAATACTAGTAAGAAACTAGTACGTAGGCAATAGGTAATAGGCGACATAATGTGGGCGGGGCTTATGGGAGGCTGTATATCGTTTATATGGGTAGCTGCAGAACTGTGCTGATACAAAGACCGCGTTCTACATAAAGTGACTTGACAGAATTACCGTAGACCGGTAGAATTGGTAGTCGGTACCCAAATGTTTACACAACATTTGGAGAAAGTGAGTAAAACAAATTTTCAATTTTCGTTATTTGAGGCCTTTTAAACATTCCTAATAATGCATCTGTAGCAGGATTTAAAATTTTATTCTAGCCAACATGAGCAAATACAAAATAAGATATATGCCAATAGAGCCGCGTAAGACTAGACTTTTATCGCAAATAGCCGATGTGAATACGAGAGATAGAGACAGGTTGCCAAACGTATGACATCATTTTTGGCGAGGCTGGGCACGTTTTTGTGGCCTGAGCGTTTTTAAGGCGATCAGATTTTTTCGGTTTTAATCTTCAAATATCTTGGCAATGCGATCGCGTAACACAACAAACAACATATCAACTGATAGGGAAAACAAAATGCTTTCTTTTAAGATCAACTTAAATTTTGACGCAACTACATCTTTAACCTTAGCTCGAAGGAATGCATATCATCATCTGATAAACATGAGGCACTTGTTGGACACCTTTGATAGTCGAAAAATGCTGCAGCAATTAATCACGAAGTATGGGTCACATGAAAAGATTACGACTAGATGATTAGACCAGGCTGAAACGAAACTGTAAAGTAGCGAGCATCTATATTTGATACAGACTTTCCGGTAGAACCCGAAGTGTTTGTCATAAACTAGTGCTACGAGATGTTTTATATTGAGCCTTTTATTGGTCTTTAATTTCAGGTGATAACATCACTTGTCAAAACCATAACCAAACTGTTGGAGTACGTCAACCAAATAAAGAGATTCCAAACTACGGCGTTTTTGTGATGGCTGCGATTAACTGTTCGTTTTTGAGCTTTTAAGAGCTTGTAATCACATTTCCAGATATTTTGCACCTACAAGACATAAGAGTAAAGCATGGTGAATCTTATCATATCAAATAACTGTAATACGAATTTGTTGCAAGTAAACCTTTAAAAGTTTCTCTTTTTTAAGAATCAGCAATAAAATAACACAAGCTTTCCATATAAACATATTTCCATTTCCATATAAACATATTTCTATCTCCATATAAACATATTTCTATCTCCATATATACATATAAAATGATCACAACAAACAGACGAACACTTTTATTCATAATACTTTGAGCGAGTACTTCAGCATAAGGAACCATATGCAATACATTAGATATCGCAACGAGAATACATCTGCAGCAGGTTTACAAACACCTTATAATCTTCACATTCTCTCACCTGTAAAGTAAAAGGTCGTGTTGGGTCAAACTCTATGAGCAGGACAGGACGTTTATAATAACGACTCATGGATACACACTGTGAATAAAGCCTGCCATTGTTAAGGGAGCCAATCAAATCAGGCACTGACTTCCTCTCCACACAGATGTCTTCAGTGAGTATGTAATCACCGACTTCTAATGTTGCTGGCTCCAGGATAACACCGAGCTTGTGTATGAGGTAAGGAAGATCACTGCGGAATTCTCGCATGTCCACAATCACCTAGAACATAGCAGCACAACCTACATCATTCCATATATAAAGAAACCATCTGCTATTGCATAATATTTACATGCAATACACAGGCCTCGAGCCTCAAGGAGCTTCTTAATTTTTTCACTGCTCAGGAGACACATAGTGACAAATGTAATTACCTGATCTACTTTTCATACGCTTCACCTATAACGGTTACTGGGATCGATAAAAATGTTAGCAATAAGTGATAGCCAGTTGTACAGCTACACATCTATCCAAAACACTTACAAAGTTATTCAACTATAAAAACGGAATTATCCAAAACAATTGAAAAGTTATTCAACTATATAAATGGAATGCAAAAAACCAGTATCACAGTATCATCCATAGCTCAAGTGGCCATACTGCAGCAATAATCCATTGGTATAGATTTTAGACCAGCTACTGGTTTGATTTTGTAAGCGCACATCTTTCCTGTAAAGTCGGCCCTTACCGCCACTATTATGTTTCAAATTCACAAGATCTGTATTGTTTGTCAAGATGGCATGCAGCGACAACTAATAATAACAACAGCAATGTACCATACCAACCCATAACTTCAAATTTAAAAGGGGGTCCATATTTAAAATAAGACTGATACCTTGGACTCCTGAGGAGTTGGAAGGTGATGACCGCCCTTTCTGGTGCTCACAGTTTGATTCGCCGGCAAATCTCTTTCTGGTTTTGTATCCGCTAGCTTACCATCTCTATTCTCTGGTATAACCATTGTCTAAATGTAGCATCACATAATTTATGACAAACTAAGAACAAGTAAAATAAGATAACACAAAAGCTGAGACAGACCTGTGAGCTAATAGGAAGGTACATACAGCTTTCTGTTTGATAAGCTCTTCAAAGGCTGACTTCTCTTTTCTGATGGCTGTGAGATACTTTTGTTCTTCTGATGAGCCGCTAAACATCATTATATACACTCGAAACTGGGTGCCAGGTCGACAAGCCTTGTATATCTACGATAGAGAAAATACCCATGCAGGCCTCATATACTTATAATACAATGTAGCATTCTAGGTTTATAGAATGCATGATCTACTTTATCCAAATACTTTCTTTTGACTTCAAGTCTACAAGCACTGATGGAATCATCTACAGATTACGCTTTCAATGATGAGCTCCAACTATGTCAGTAGCCTTGGGCTTTTGGAAGTGACGAAAAGTGATTTTGATTCAATGGCAGCTCAGGTTGATGTTTAGACTGATGCCAAAAAGCCAACATAAATTGTATTTACAAACAAAAGAATAAAATTCAAAACATTCAGCAATCTCAAGCCACCATTGTATTGGCTGAATTACAACAAAAACCAAAAGGAAATGGAGACTGACTAAGCTAGCTAACGCATAACAGCATTAAACTATAATGAAACCAGCCCAAGCAATAATTGATCAATAGACACAGTCAGATACACTTGCTTGATGAAACCATAAAGGCTGGGTAACGCTGCATCACCGTATGTTGGAGTTGTCCTCTCAGCAATTATGTCGACTACGAGAACCATAAACCAATGACATCGCCGAGGCAACATGGTTATGTCTGGAAACATTGCAGCTGTCAAACTTTTGCCGAGCATCCACGACAGTCTGTGCAATGTGCACGACTTCAAAAAATGGTGATTGGCTGTCAGAGATTGCTTTATCTATATTTCCCTTCACGGTAGTTACTGCGGGTCTAGTGTTTTATCCTTGTGAACTATTTGCAAGGATTAACGCCTACATACTGTGATATAATGTGAACCAGCTTATAGGTTCATTGACTTGCTCAGAGAATTATACGCTGACAATTTGATATAGATATTGGTTATTGCCTATTACAAGTTGAAAAGAATGAGCTGGCTTTGCAAGGTCTAAATTTACAGCCTGTTCACACGATGAAAACATGATAATCAGCGGTATGGTTTACCATCACGTTACATCTGAGTATTTTATACGCAATCTGAATAATTAAGCAAAACAACTTTTTTCCAAGAAACAAGAGAAACCAGAGAAAGAGCAGATTATTGCCTTAAAATGAATTGTGGAAAAAGAAAATACAGAATTGACGAGAGAAGGCAAACTCAAATCCTACATATATACTTAGTAACTTCCAACACACCTTTAAGTTATTAGATGTAGAAAAATTAATAAAGCCATCAACTTATCTAAAAACTATAAAACAAATAAAACATATTTTTTGTCTCTAACAGATTCGGAAACATGATCTAAAGTTATTGAGCGACAATTTTGTATGTTAGTTTTATAAATTTTTAGCCTTTAAGTTAAGAATGCAAAAAAAACACAAAAATGCAGAATTTGTGACGTAAACATATCATTTGGCACCAATAATTAACATTGAGACAAAAACAATCAAAGTCATTTCAAGTAGTGTAAACACTCCTTTGCCTCTGTATCATTAGACAGAGCCATAGAGATGATAGCACAAATATCTGTACCCGAGTTCACATTCCAAGGGGCCTTAAAACCGACCACCTTAAAAATGTTATCTTCACATTGAGATCTCGCTCTAAATGCTTTCAATATTTTTTGAATGACTTTGGTACAAATATATATTGAGAAAAAGAACTCTTGGATCAGCTTTCATTACATAGACTGACTGTTTAGACATATAAGTCTAAACAATATAATAACCTCAAGTTGTCTGATGTAGGGGATGTCCAAGTCGAACATGATCACATATTTGGGATGGAGGACGTCAAGAGTCCTAATGAGACAGTTAGGGTCGGGAGTTGTCCTTAGCGCCACCAGCGCAGTCTTACAGTTGCTTGGCAACGAGTTAATAATCTTTGCATCAATCTCTACGAGTTCTACTTGACCTTCCTTGGAATTATCCTCAGCTTTCTAAACACCAATAAGTTTGTTATAGCTACATCCAAGCATAAAGTTATAAACCTCAAGCTATAAACAGAAGCGTCTACAATGGTTCTCAATACATACAGCCGAAGCCTTAGCACCAGCAGCAGGGTCTCCCCGAGCGAGTTGTGTGAGTGTAACTTGGTCTGTATCCACTGAAACCTTCTGTTTCTTGGCAGTTGATGGTTTGATTGGATCTTTTGATGCGGATTTCTTATCAGAAACAGCTTGCTAAAATAGAAGCTCATTTCAGAGTGATAATCGAACCCTACTCGTAGCAAACTATGACAAAGAATGAGGTCACCAGCCAATCACATTCCACAAGGCTTTGTTCAGGATTCATAAACACAACCAAAGTCATTAGATATTTCGACCCAACTAATTGGATTATTTAAAATGTCATAATGTTAGGCTTTAGTTATATTAAGAGTGTCATTAGCTAAAAAAAACAAATAGTTAAAAGGTAAAAACAAGTGCAGACAGGGACAAATGACAGAGAATAAATGCTGAATTAATTTGAATGGAGTGCCAATACTTCCTGATATGAACATTGTCATGGCTGCAACATGGACCTACTAACTTGCCAATTCAACATCTATCCTTGGCCGTTTTCAATGACATGAAAACACAACTTGAAAACTGTAGACGTGTGCTTCAGCATTCACTAAGTTATTCAATAGTGACAACCTAGTACCAAGAATAGAGTTGTTCATCTTTTAAGAGTTACCTTCTCTTTAACAAAATGATTATACATTTCTATTATGATACATAACGCATGGATTTTGTCATGGCAACTTGGGCAGAGCCTAGTGCAGAAAAAAGTTGTAAAAAATGTGAAACTGTCTCCAAAAGCAACAAGCTGGTACTACTGGCATTTGATAGAGAACAAAAACACGTTTTTCAACAAGTGAATGTTATATTTATCCATGCAATTTAAGATGACGTAGGATGTTTACGAGATTTGTAATCTTTTCACAGCTGTTTTTATGGTAAGATGCCATGCCATGTAATGACAACCTGTGAGAGTTGTCTCCTATTGCTGATAAAAATGTTACAAATACAAAAAGTGTTGTAATATGATTGATTTTAGACAACGATTGCCTATGCAGAAAAGATATTTGGGCCAATGAGCCACTTGTTCCAAATACTTTACAATATACAATGTACATAGAATAGACAGGGTGCAATAGAGGATAACTCTCAGGAAATGAATACCTTCACTCATGGTACTGCTTCCAATAGCGCACAAGCAAAGAACAGTGTGATAGGTTACAGATTTTATATCGCATCCGTTCACTTCTTTGAACATTACGCATTCATTTCCGTTCTTCATTTATTCTCATCGCAATCCATTCCAATACTCAACTCATTCAAACAGAGAGCTCAACAGAGTTTTAACTCACTACTTTCGCAGGCGGTTCTTCCAACTTCATTAATAGCTGTTTTAAAACACTTTCAGCACCATTCAGCAGATAGTCTTTAATCTGGCTACAAGTTTGTGGAGAGTCTACGGCTATTAGAACAGGAGACGGAGCGGGTTCCAAGTCACCCGTCGTAAGAGCTTCTTCCGCAACACAAATTTCATCCATGATTTCTGATAAAGCAGACCACTTGGGATTCTTCTCTGCTAGCAACACTAACCAAATAATAAAATTAGACCATGAATTTAAAAGCCAAAATTATTTAAAGATAAGGATGGAAACATATTACATTTTATCACAAATAAGAGTTATCCTCTCTATGAACTGCTGCCCACAACTCCAAAGTTCGTGGGCAGCAGCAAAAACAACTAAACTAAGCTCACTGAGTGACAACATGGAATCACCAAGTAAAGTCTTTAGATGATTTTGCATAGCTATTGAAGAAATGTGAGCTAACTTTACATCTAATAATAAATGGCATGTAATATAAACAACACACAAAAATAAATGCTATTTTGCATTCTGCATGTGAAAATGAGTCAATTTTTATGACCAATAATGTCAATAGGACCAAATTAGTTAACAACAACTGAGAGGTTTACTTTAAGAAATAAATGGCAGCAGTCCAGATTTATTCATAAAATTTAGTTCATAGCGGGACATGCAAAGCAAGGCTTATATATAAAAAATGAGTAAATACCTTTCTCCGAAGATCCAGAGTTCTTGGCCTGCTCCTCGATACTCCCATAGAGACGCTGCCTAGCAAACTACAAGCCAGTGTATACAGATTGACCTTGACATCTATGTGAGCAAAACGCAGTGACAGACAAAACTAGTTAAAGACCAACCAACCATATACAGTTTGTCAGCTGATTCCGTATACAGCCATCCGGCATTGTCCTTGAACTGCTTTTCCGATGCCCTACAAAGCAGAATGTAATCCAATACAGCCAACTGCCAGAGCATGTACTCGCAACTCCTAATTGACTCACAAAGGGAAGATAACTTAAAAACCAGACTATATGTTGCTGCTATAATCAGAAGGCAGGTGCTAAATAGCTATATGTTTTGATATAAAAGATATGACAAGAAAAGACTAGAAGATGTTATGAAAATTACATGGTTGTTTGACAGAAGAATTTGGAATGGTTGACAGAGACTTGAAAAAAACCACTTTCACTCTGAGTTATTTTATGCTTGTGTTGATTATATTAATATCAAAATATTAGAATAATTTGGAAAAAAGTAACAACAAAGAAATAGATTAGATGCCACTTTGTGAGCTGAGAATGAAGAGATTGTAATTGCTAAAGACAATAGAAATAACTGATATGCTGACATAGTGATCGTAACTCAACCAAGTGTTTTTAACGTTTGAGCATTCAGCTGATGAACAGCTTAGGAAATGGATGTTTTTAGATTTAATTTTTTCTTTTGCCATATTTTCAAAATATTAAATTTTCAGTAAAATAACTACATCTAATTTTTGGTAACTGTAGAAAATCGTAGACAAAAAATGAAACTATTTTGATGAGGCCGTGACAACTCAATTTGATCAGTTATTACATAAAATTGTGCGTCACTGAAAGGATGATGATTAACGTTTTAGACACAAAAAGAATGAGCAAACTAGTAGGTTTAGTTTTATCATTATGAAGAGTGTGAGTTGATAATTCTTATGGCCAGAATCAACCTCAATAAATCATCAAAAAGGATTTGTTGGCAATCAAAAACTTTTAAAAACTTCCATGAAATCTCGAATAACTACTATTAAAAGCAATATTGAAAGTCTTAAAAGCCTCAGTAGACTAAAAATAACAAAGCATTATTCTATTTTATTGAGAGCCTTCTACTAATCAAGATAGCTTTGTGATTGGTCAAATCTTTAGCAAATTACTAGCAAGCTTGGCTACGATTGTTCGAAAGCCCATGAGTTGAAAGTAGTGATGTTCGAGTTAACTAATAGAAAAGCATATATGCGGTACAATTTTGTTGTAACAGAAGCATATAATGAAATACTTCAGTACAATTATCACAGCACTTGAGACAACAGAAGTTATCTACCCCTATGAAGCAAAAGACTGCATGACACTTACTTGATTGAGCGAACCATGCTGTAAAATGTGACACAGTCAAAGTGGGTGAGGGACCTACAGCATAAAGAGACCCCATGAGACTATCCTAAACACGACCATACGCGTGAGTTCCTCAGGCAATAAATCAGTATTATCATACGAGTAGTTCCCAGTTATTCAGTTACAATACGGTCCCTACTACAGTATGAATAGCTTAATCTTATACTAGACTTTAACGTAACTGTTGAGGGATATCTTATGCTAGCAATAGCTAAAATCTACAATATCAAACATCCAGTATTGGGACTCACCTAAGGAGCTCTCGTAACAGCTTCAAGTCTGAAACAAGTTGTTTGGTTTTGGACGTAAGTTGGTGCCATATCGGTTCGAGCTGGACACGAATGACTGCATCAAATGCAGTGCTGATCAGATTCTCGTAATTAATACCTTCCAAGTCGAGCTAGAGAATTACAGCTAAAGAATTACAACTCTAAAACAAGATTGACTCCCACAATGCTAAATAAAATTATTAAATATTTGTCTCACAATTCCTAATAACAATAGACTCTTGATATGCTGACTCTTGATATGCTGACTCTTGATATGCTGACACAGTGATTGTAATTCAACCAAGTGTCTTTTACGTTTGAGCAATTATTAGTAAATCAATTATCAGTAAATCAATTATCAGTAAATTAATTATCAGAAAATCAATTATCAGTAAATCGATTATCAGTAAATCGATTATCAGTAAATCGATTATCAGTAAATCAATTATCATTAAATCAATTACCAGTAAATCAATTATCAGTAAATCAATTATCAGTGAATCAATTATCAGTAAATCAATTATCAGAAAATCAATTATCAGAAAATCAATTATCAGTAAATCAATTATCAGTAAATCAATTATCAGTAAATCAATTAGCAGTAAATCAGCTGATGAACGGCTTAGGAAATGGACGTCTTTTAAGTTTTATTTTTTCTTTTGTTATAGTTTCAAAATATTAAAATTTCAGTAAAACAACTACATCTAATCTTAGGTAGCTGTAGGAAATCGTAGACAGAAGCATTACCAACAAAGCATTTATCAATAGCAATGAAATGTTCCCATATACAGTGACCCCCAATACCCAATCATGAAGAAACCTGAAGTTAATTGTAAACACAGGCTACTAATCAAAATGCGTGATCCAAATGTATTGCAAGCACAAATATCTAACCTTCATAATGAAGCATTGAAATATAACGAAAAAAAAAACGCTAGCCACCAATCAAAATGAAGCACTAAGGAATCTTTCAGTTGACATGTTTCTGACAGTATCTGATAAACAGATAAGGTCAACAGAGATAGGACAAAATATACAGACTCCCTATCAGTGACTGTTGTGTCCAACACTGCTCAGAAAGTCATACCCTTTTTCGTTTCTGCCAGGATTCTTATAAACTAGACAGCAAATATTATAACTGTCAATCAGTGGATGTCTCGGAAAATCTTCTCGACAAAAACTCGCAGATACTGAATTCACTTTACTTGCATGCCATGAGAAAAAAATGTACAGTTGCGTCATGCCTACGTTAATTGAGCAGGGGTATTGAGGGAGACGGGTGGAGAATACAAAGATACAATAAGGACAATGACTACAAATAAGCACTCACTAATATTCACAGAGCTTACATGTATATGCAACAACAAAGACTCACGGATGAGTTGCACATCCTAAGTTCCTTAATGCAAAGATTGATAAGTTCGAGGAGGGCCATTTGACAGCCTTTCATGGCAGCAGATGTAGGTACACCCAGCTCTATCACCTCAGGCTGTAAAATCAAGAAACAAAAAACATCATGTGATACAATCAAGTGATTGAGATAATGAAACTAAGGGGAACCATGCAAAAAAACTATTAGACCTACCTTCTGAGACATGACCTTGGAATATTTATGCGTATAGATATCTATATCTTTCTATGTATAAATCTCCAAGTTTACCGTCGTTTGGTTTGTCCAGCTATAGCTATTAAAATCTAGGAATGAAAGATCTGCTACGTGCTGGATTTGATCTCGGAACCTCCTGTTCACCAAAAGGTAATCTAACCAATTAAGCTACACTGGAACCGACGGAAACTTCAGGCGATATGAGTCGTTATATTGGTTAAAATACGCATAGCTTGCTCTTACGGCTCTTATTATCAAATTTAGCAATATGGATAGTAGTAGCTTACTCAAATTAGTCATCGGAAATGTGCCAGGCTAACGGCAAGTTACAGGCAACTACATTACCTGCCACTGTTTATAAGCTGTTTTTCAATACATGTGCAATGTCAAGCATTCAGCAAATATCTATATAGGTATGTGTTTAGGCATTTGTACATGTATATATATATTTAGGCACATGTGTAGATCTTCTGTACACAGGAGATCTACAGCTTGATATAGCGTAAGCAAGAAACCGACAGTAGCTGACCAAGATAAGTACACTATCTCATTCTCTACTAATTTATACTGCTCCATGCTATGTTGAGCACTGTGATTTTTAGTTCTACTAATGATAAATTTCTATAAATATATATAAATGTATAAATAAATGTAAAATATAAAAATGTGAAAATATAAAAAACATACATGTAGATACATTTGTATAACTAAGAAGAAAGGTGAGTAACTAAAACCAAACTCCTTTTTAAAACAAAATGAAGTTGTGGAGCTTTAGTCAGGGGCTAACATGATCTTTGCTTCATCAACAGACACAAATATTTGGCTAGAATATGGACAAGCTGACACTACCGGCAGCATGAAAATAACTCTAGATGGCCAATAGTTGAAATTTTGAAACTTGAAGCATTCCCATGCTATGTATTATAGCATGGGAATAGCAAGATATAAATATATAGATATAAACAAATTAGTTTATAATCATAAACAAGGACATCAGCAGATAGGAGAGGAAGGCTACTGTGTAAAACAATCATGGTATACTTTAGTGCATCTCGAGGGGTGTTAACAAATAGACAGCACTTGTAACCTACTCCTTTTAAAATAGGCTGTTGAACTGACCTCACTCTTTTCTAGTGAGTCCTTGACAGACACATGAAACCTGGGATAAAGGAAGAGTTTTCTTAGGTAGAGATTCCTCATAATGGTTTCTATTTTACAAAATCCATCAGTGAATGCGACTGGATTGTCGGAGAATGCTTTGATGAATCCTTCCTGATTGAAAATAAAAGTAAATACCAAGTGTGACATCATGAAACCATAGCATCCATTGGTTTTGAATTCTTGAGACGAAGTCAAGCAAAAGTGTGAAGGAAGTACCTTGTTCTTCTGTCGGTATAGTCTCATGATAAAGGCTTCCAGGCCCGTCTCCTTCACTCTGAAAAAGCATTAGTGTTAATGCTTTTTAAAAAACATGTCAATGTCTCAAAAACTACAAGCCGTTTGTTAAGGGCTGAGTCTAAGACGAGTGGTACAGGCACAAAACTGAAACAGAGCATTTAGAAATACCATGCTGCATTGGTTACTCTCTAAGTGTATATGCAGTATACATAAGTTGTCATTATTTACCCAAATGAATAGACTATGTGTAGCTAACTATAGCAACATGACACCATAAACATCTATATTTAGTTGCTATGGAAACAGCCTATTTGGTTGCTATGGACACACAGCAACCAAATATGCTAGGTGTCTATAGCACCCAATTATCAGCATAAACTTAATGTTCAGATATTATAATTAGACAAGAAAAAATTACAGATAAGCATGACATCAAGATATATCCGGCAGACAGTCACGATGACAGACAAACAGAACAGGCTGATATGACAGGAAAACTAAAACAAATGGCTACTAACAAGAAATGAAAATGACAGAATTAAAAAAGAGATTTTAATAAGACGGTACTCACAAAACTGTTCGAGCAGCAACGCTGCATTATATATTATTGCAGTGGGTTAAAAAAAGCTAATCTTCACCTTTTTGGCAACAATAACAAACCTACCTGTGCGCATTATAAACGAGAATCCCAGATATGAGGTGTGCTGGCAATTTGTCTGTCAGTAAATCCATGACAAGTATTCTGCTAGAAACAAAAGCCACACCCCCTCCCATATACACCTTCAGCCTAAAATAATATTATTTATACAAAATAATACCATCTGCAGTCATTAATGTTTGATAAAAATTTAAATAGCAAACAATAATCTGACTGGTAAGACAAGAGTAACAATAAAAAGATAAGAAATTGTACACACTAGGAGATGTGTCTAGAGATCATGATAGAAAAGTTAACATAGTACTTTAAAAATAATAAAATGCTCGCCATTCACTAAGGATTGCGGCAATTCGAGAGGTTAACCGAACCAAAAGATGCTAAATTGCAAAAATGACAAAATTGGATTAAACGGCCTACACCATTTAGAAATGAAAGCAAGTAGATTTAATTAATAAGTGAATGTGAAGCATTTGGCCAATGAGTTAGCACTTGGCTTTTAGAGTAGCCAGCGAAAAAGTTTTAGTTTTGTCATTGCAAAGTGCAGTTACAGGTAAATGAGTAAACCGACATAACATCAAGATAAAATCAACTACCCTTAGCATACAAACCTCTCTTCACGAGTAATATCAGAAGTGATTATCTTAGGTATTTGTTCAACTCCGGCATTAGCGAGTCTTTCTATGAGGAAGTCTTCCTCATAAGTGGAAGCATTGATGACAAGCAATAGGCTAGCTGGATGACAGAAGGCTTTCATAAAAGCTTCAATGATCCTATAGATACCCAGTCCTCTAAAATATTATGATGATATCAATCTAAACGGTCAAAAAATTTGAAAAGGCTATGATCAAAATGCAGCATTAAACATTGCTATTTAATCAAAAACTTACCGTGCCATTACCAGTAGACCATCATTTTCCAAAAGATCAGCAAATATTTGTTTTTCATATTCCAGTAACATCGCTCTGGCAACTATAAATTTTGAGTAAATTTTAGTGAACATATAAAATACGCCTAAAATGTGCAATATTTAAATTACTGTACACTTTGTTTGCAACAACTACTGCAGTCGTCCAGGAGAGCTAATTACTAAGTCAGGATAAGTCAACTTGGATTCAGAACCCACTAGCAAGTGACTAGTCAGATCAGATTTCGTTTTAATACAAAACTACATTAAAACACGATTCGAGAATTTACATTCAATAAAAAAACTGAAGCAATGCACGGCAATACGTAAAACAATGTAAAGTTGCTGAAAAATTGTGGTAAATTATTGACCAGTTTAATATTTTTTTAGCGCAGTTTAGGATTAATTTATTGAATGAGACACTGAAATAAAATTTTTTATCTAAATGATTTATACTCAAAAACTTGAATCGTTTGTATAGTTCATTTTGTACATCAGCGAAACAGTACTGGAGAAAATGAAGAAAAACAAAAACAACACACGGAAATACTCAAAGTGTATAATTTTTCCGGGCGTAAAAGATTACGAGATAGCGCTTTGCGTTTATGGTAGACACATCGAGAAGCTACACGGGTATAGCATTTCCGCTGTCCTCTACCACCCGCAAGTGGCGATGAAAAGTAAACAGTAACACTCCAATTTTCAAAGGCCGTAAAATGGGTGATATAAGGATATAAATTTAACAGTTGTTTCATAATCTGATTGTCTTTGTTCTGTCGAAATTCCAAAACACTTTGAATATTTGCAAAGCATACTGTGATGTTATGCAACAATTAACCTAGGTTTATATTTTGGTTATAAGCAAACTCAACAATATATTTCGGTCTTGTTAGTTTCCATGCTTTTTCAGAACAACCCAAAACGAGACTCATAGCGAGTCAACCAAAACTATAATAAACAACATCCAGTTTATACAAATACATAACATCTCCCTTTCTGGAAGGATTGTCAAAACAAAGAGTATCTATTTAGTTAGAGTTCAGATAGTTGATATTAGCTTTGTCTTTTATCGCTAGTATCATAGTCCTCCAAGTATAAAGGCTTCCTCTTCGACCTCTGCGGTCTACCATACCCATGGTCCAAATCAGTATGCCTGGCTACAGGGCCCTCTGCAACATCTGAATTGGAAGCCCGGCACACACTAGGACTGGCGTGTAGACTGTACCAAGTTGTCCTGCCCTCTGCGTCACCAGTGGTGTCAGGAGAGCGAGGAACTCGACTAGCCTTTGGAGTGGTCTGACATTGACCATGGCTTTCTGCGAAGAGTTCCTCACCCCAGTTCTGTTGTGGAGTCTTGGCTTCTGGTATTGAGAAAGCTACACCAAGACGATATAAGCCTACGAGATATTATGTATTTGTATGTAGGCCAGCCCTCCTGGCAACATCGAACAACCTCTCTACATATCTCATATTTCTCCTGAGCTAACCTCAGCACCTCTACTGCCTGGTTGGTTGGTCAGCTGTCCCTTGTGGCAATCTCCATTTCCTCAACCAATAGAATGTCCACTTTTGTAAGTGACTACAGGTGCTCTTGAAAGAGCATCCGCTAGACAATGGCTTGTCCCTGGTACATATGCAACTTTGAGAGCATAACGCATCAGCCGAAGCCTCATAAGGAGAATTCTAGGTGGTACCTGATCGAGGTCTTTAGTTGTCATGATAGAAACCAGTAGTTTATGATCAGTTTCCAAGGTGAGTGTCATCCCTCGAACAAAATGGTCAAACTTGTTGCATGCCCATACTGCTCCTAATGCCTCTTTCTCAATGGTAGTGTACCATTACTCTGTGTCTGATAGTGAGCGAGAAGCATAAATAACTGGGTGTCTTGTACCATCAGCCTGAATCTGATACAACGTAGCTTCCAGTCCCACATTGCTAGCGTCTGAACTTATAATACCTAGTAGGCCGCTTAGGACTGTAATGAGCCATCATCTTAAACGAAGCGAGTGTTTCCTTAACCTCGGTGAAAGCCCTCTCCTGGTCAGGACCCCATAACCATTCTCGATTCTCCTTTAACAACTCTTTCATAAGTGCATTGAGAGTTGCTAGTTGAGGTACAAACTAAGCCATTTGGTTCAACATGCCATTCAATCAGCGCAACTCTGTCTTGTTGGTTGGTGCAGGATAATCTGTAATAGCAGTAACTTTAGTTGGGTCTATATTAACGCCATGGCTGTCAATACTGTGTCCCAGAAAATTCAACGAATCTTTTCTGAATTCACATTTCTTGATATTCAGTGTAAGTCCTGATGCAAGTAGTCTTTCTAGAACTTCATATAGCACCTTGTCATGAGTTTTAAGGTCAACCCCGTGTATCAGGACGTCATCCATCTGGCAAATCACTCCTGGTATTCCCTCTAAGACTCTTGACATCGCTCTCTGTAATATCTCAGGAGCACTGGCCACTCCAAATGGTAGTCTATTAAATCTGTATCTACCAAAGGGTGACAAGAATGTTGTGAGTTTCCGTGATTCCTCATCTAACTTAACTTGCCAAAACCCGCTATTGGCATCTAGTTTGCTAAATATCTTGCTGTCCCCAAGCTAACTCAAGCTCTCATCTACGGTAGCCATTGGATGGATCTCTCTTCGTACTGCTTCGTTTAACCCAGTAAGATCTACAGAAATTTTCACCCCTCCAGACAGTTTAACGACAGTGACCAACCCACTACACCATTCCGTAGCCTCAGTTACTGGTGATATCACACTTTGGTTGACCATCGCCTGTAACTGTGTTTTAGCTTTCTCTCGCAAAGGATGTGGAATATTTCTAGGTATGTATATACAAGTGGGTTTGCTACCATCTTTAAGAGAAATTTTATATGTATAACCTTTCAGTAAACCCAGTCCAGAAAACAATTTAGGAAACTCGTTAACAATTGGGCTAGCCTCTCTCAAATTTGAAAGCTTGGCAGCTTCATTCACGTGACAAGTCCTAGTTTTGAGCATGCATTTCTACTGAGTAGTGAGGCTGCCCGATTCTTCAGTACATAAGCAGTCTCCACATGTATCTTACTCTGGTAAGACATCTTTGCTTTAAAGATTCCTAATATTTCTAACCGGTTACCTCCAGGTCCATGTAGAACAACATCAGTTTCACATAGCTCGATATGCTTGATCCATGGCTCTGTGTCACTTACTATAGTGCCATCAGCACCTGTGTCTAACTTGAACAATGTTTCATGTCCATTTATCCCAACCCGTGCATTCCAACAACCCACTTCTCCTATAGTTAGTTCACCAGTAAACAGGAAGTCGTCCTCACTCTCGGCGACCTCTCTCTCTGATATCACTTCCTGTACTTGCCTAGACCTGCATTGTCTAGCATAGTGACCAGTCTTTTTGCAATTTCTGCACTCTACAGCTCTAGCTGGACATTGTGACAGTGAGTGCAGTTCTCTGCCACATCTACTGCATACTCTATCAATTGGAGAGCTCTATGTAGCCTTTTTAAAGGTGGTGGAAGCAGTCTTATTAGGCTCATATCGGCTGGCTTACTCAATACTAGCTCGGCAGGTGGATCTACCCTGGAGATAGGTCTAGCATTATTTACAGTATTTTGTACTACAACTAGTTGCTGAGGCCCTTCTGCTGGCTCTACTGGATCAACCATTGTTACATTTATCTGTAAACCACTGCTGCCACCATGTGATGTTATGCAACAATTAACATCGGTTTATATTTTGTTTAAAAGCAAACTCAACAATATTTCGGTCTTGTTAGTTTCCATGCTTTTTCAGAACAACCCAAAACGAGACTCATAGCGAGTCAACCAAAAAATTTAATAAACAACATCCGGTGTATACAAATACATAACACATATACCCTACATCAAGTTTTTTTGAAATTGTTGTTTCTTTTATGTACAACACTGTGGATGTTAATTGTTATTTGTTAGATCCACTAGTATTCACTCAATAAATTATATTGTTTTAGGTTTTGCATTTTATTACTAACAGGAAGAGCATTCTACACAGGTATTATGAGCACATGGGTGTATCACTAAACAGGAAACAAAGCATAGAATGTAAACACAACATCTCTCCAGGACCAGTTCTAAAAAAACATTAACAAACACCACAGTATGAAGAATAAAGTGTGAAGCTGAATAAAATTATAGTAAGCAATACAAACACAGAGTATGCAAAACTTGAGTACTAAGTGAGCCTTCTATACAAGCCTGCCAGCTCTGGAGTGGCGAAAAGAGTGAGAGGCTATTTTGGGGGCAATGAAAACGCGAGGACTTGATAAGTGGAGTAAATTTTCATAGCGTATAAAAAACCACAGCGAAAGATAATATAACACTATATGGAAACCACATGCCGTTGAGGGGGGGTTATTGATAGGTGAGAATGCTACAAATATGTTTACACATAGTTGTTTATTAGTAGTAAGTATATGATTACTCGTAACTCACTGAACCTGTATACATTTATAATGAGATGAAATAGTATTATAGAGTATGAGTATAGTAGTATAGTATGATAGATTATTTCAACAAACTAAGGCGAGTAGCTGCTTTTGCCTTTCTGAGTAATGTTTCCGATGGACTGAAATCCACTGAAAGGTTGGCACACTTAACAATCATAATGTTGTTGAACGTGGTGTCTTTTTTCATGGATTTCCTTTGGTCTGTAAGTGCTTGCCTTATTAAACTAAAGACCCTTTCTGCAACCTCATTAGAATGAGGTCTAAGGCACATTGACAAGGCAAGCGGGCTGAGAAGCTGGAACTTACCTTGTTCAATGTGCCTACCTTTTTCTAATAAGCAACAGGATCACATTGATCAGCAATAATGTTTTTTTTTGATGGGATATAGGGATATTTTTTGAGCAGCACATAGGGATAACGGAGGCACTTTGGGCCGTTTTTGACAGGTATTGCTGCCGAGTCAGCCGTAGATCTCGGATAGCAACCATATTTTACACTGGGAAATTAATGTGTTTGCTACATTCTATCAATGTTTGGTTGGTTTAGTTGCTCAATTTTTAGCAAAAAAGTATATCAAAAAGCTGTATGTAAGCGGCCCGAAGTGCTCCGGGGCTGGGACAGTTTGGACCGCGGGTCGGGGCACTTTGGCCACATTGTAACCTTTGATGCTTTTCACATGATTTCATTTAGACTGAAATGAAAACCAAAACTTGAAATTCAGCACAAATAGATTTTATGTTATGTAAGATGCAATGCATATTAATTAGGGCTATTAGATGCTATTGACCCCTATATAGTATACAAAAATAATGTTTAAAAATACTCCGATAGATCAATCGGAAAACTCGGTTTTTCAGCAGTTCTTTTCGTTTCACCAGTGATGGCAAGAGAAGGCAATAGTAATAGAATGTTTTGGATGTCTACAATAGATTGATCTTTAGTGTCAGGCTTTATAAACTGACTGCCCCACACATGAACAAAAAAATCTACTTCTACATCATTTGTCGATTTAGCTGTGACCATTGCAACATAGTTTTTCTTTGATCTGGCTCCGTGCACAGCCACCAGTACATAATCAAAGATATTTATGGCGCTACTGGCACTGGAATCTGGCATTACTTCATCAAAAATATCCGGCTTTTCAGTGTCACTTTCTAATTGCTTAGCCTGTTCAGCTTCTGCATGGTCATCTTCACTTGAGCTGTCCTCTTCAGGGATTGCCCTCTTCGCAATCTGAAGCGAAACATTGTGCAGCTATATAATAATAGAAAATAGTAACAGTAGAGCTATTATGTATGTTATTTTATTTTTAACCACTTATTTGAATTAAAATTCTCACCTTTCTGCCTTTCGTTTTCTTTTCAGCTCGTTCTTCAGCTTCAAGAGTTAGGCGCTGCTTCACTGGAGTATTGGTTAGAATAGATGTTGACTTTCTTTTGCATCGTCCAGGATTTTTTCGCGGAGCAGCTTTAGGATGGGTCGGATATCCTCTGGAGTGATGATTTCAGGCACCACTTTCTTCAAATTATTAGGTGTAGATGGAATTGCAGATGAACCTTTTGATGCAGAAGTTGAGGGAACATGTTGATATGTTGACGGCGGCACGAGAGCAGGGGCAGGTCGGTCCGTCACATAAGAGCCAAGGAATTCATCATCAAAAAAGGCATTTCTGTCAAAGGAAGAGATTCCTGGTCTTCTGAATCCAGACGTAATACTCCCTGTTATGAATGCTTTGGGAAATGCCACACTCAACAGCTGAGCCATATAGTAAATGTTCAAAGTATTTCCAGGATGTTCTAGATGCCAACCATTGCATGTATCATTATAGTATCGCTTCAGCGGCCCATAAACGGTAATATCTAAAGGTTGTAGCTTATGCGAGCAGTGAGGTAGAAAAGTGAGTAATACTACACCATTTTTTTGCCAGATCCAAAGCAGGTATGGACATATGACTCTCATAGTTGTCCATGAGTAGGGCGGGTTTTTCGATTATGGCACACAAATTTTCAATAAAGTGCTTCAGCCACAGAACAAATAATTCAGCACTTGTCCAACCGGAAAGATTTGTTGTACCGAGTGTACCAGGAGGTGCGCCAGCCATCATATATGGTTTGTATTTAACCCTAGGGAAAATCATCATTGGTGGGATAAAGCCGCCTCCTGCATTGACTGTTGCAATCATCGTTGTCAACATGCCACGCTCTGCAGACGTAATTTGCCCTACTTGTCTGGATTTTTTTTCAGCGATTACTTTAGGTGGTTTATGAACTGTTGTCAGCGCCGTTTCGTCCATGTTCCAGATGTCTTTTGCTTGAAATCCATATCTTCTTTGAACTTCTCCCAAATTGTCAAAGAAATTGTTGACATTCTTTTTGTTGAAACTTGTGCTACGACTTAGGCTAGTCGCTTCCGGCTTACGAATTGTAAGTTCAGAATGTCGTTTCATAAATCCGATTATCCAGTTTTCTCCTGCACATTGGTTTTCATTCCAAACAGCCGGATATTTGCAGCCCAGTTCTTTGGCATACTGCCATGCCAATTCTCGGCATTGTTTTTTGGTCAAACCATTGTGGTGTTTACCAGCTGTAATAAGGTAGTGTGTTCTTGAGTGTCATTGAATACCTTCCATGCTGAAGTTGTTTTGTGATAGTTCACTACCTCTGTTTCACCACAGAACTGGCTTTCTTTCACATATCTGGCTAAAGAGGTGCATGTTATGGAGAGAGCTATAGCCACTTGTCGAACAGACTGTCTTTCATCTATTACCATTTGTACAGCTGTATGCATTACATCAGTGTATCAGGCAATTTTTTTTGGTAATTTCAAACCATCTTTGTAATATACTAAAACAACATTATCAACATTAGGTCCATTATCAACAGATAGTGATGATACACAGTGAAATAAACTAAAACAAAAGTACATTTCCTAATATAATTGACCTGGGGCACTTTGGGCCATGGCTCAAAATGCCCCAAATCATGCAGCCCAAAGTACCCCATAAAAGTTATACATTAGATAAAGCAAAGAAACAAGCAAAAGATACATCAAAATAATAACATAGGTCAACTCTATTGGTATCCACATTAGATGGGGGTATTTGATTCAAATAGTTCAGATGCAATATTTTAGTTTTTCATACAAAAATCAGTTAAAACTACCCTGTGTTAGCCCACCTTGCTTTAGCTAATAGAAACCAATATGGCTGATCTATGACATCACTTTCTCTCATATTATCAAAATATGATAACTCCAACAATTACACAAATGCTCAAAATATGGGTGGCCCAAAGTGTCCCTATGACCAAAATGCCCCCGTTACCCCTAATCTTAGAAAGCATCAAATTGCTCATCAGTATAATTAAAGATCTTTCTATACCTAAAATTTACAAGAAACTCGCTATCAGGATTTGAACGATGACCAATTTACTGAAGTGATTATAGGTGGTGACATCAATCAAATCAATTGCAATATAAATTACCTTATTGCGCATTCCATTACAGCATCCACTGAGTGTATTTCCTACAGGTCTACCCATTTGAGGCATCTTAAAGTCATCATCGAGTGGCAGGTGTGTGAGCAGGTAATTAATGACGACGTCTATCTAAACTCTGATGCTTCCATAAAACTTAGCTGCAGCCCTCTCGCTGACCTCACCAGAGGATATGAGTTGCCTCAAGAGTTGCTTGGTGGCCATTCCAATACCAAGAGTAGAATCTAAGTATAAAAGTGAAGTCATGACATGCTTGGAGAAGGCTATTTGAATGCAGAGCTCCAATAAATTTGTGCCGTAATGCAAGACAAACACTTTACTTCAAAGGAAAATGTATACTACATATTTAAACATATACTATATGTATATACTACATATACTACAATTTAAAGTCAAGCTATCTATCTGACATAAGTTACCTGGTAGGGGAGTTAGATTGTCCAAATCCAAACCAACTAGCTCTGATGCTTCTAAATTCGTGATATCATAAGCCCTTCCTAAACAAGTAAGCACCAAATCTCCACAGTCTCTAAGTAGGCGGTGGATCCTGAGTTTGTTGGCTTGAAGTTCTCTGTTGGTTTTGCATAATATAGATGTCAGAGAGTGTAAGACCATTAACCTAACTTCCGTCATAGGGTCTTGAAAGGCTTTAATTCTCTTAGTAGTAGCATCTTGCAGATCTGTAAACCAGATTAGAAAAAATAACTTTGATAAATTGCATGAATTAGGTGGATAGAAGGTATTCATGGTTATTGTGTAAATCCATGTCAACATGTATCATACTGACAAACTTCACAATTTTTTAATCTTTAAAGCCGGAGAATCCTTGTGTCTAAATTATACATAATACAATTAATGTGGATTAAAAGGCCTGCTGTATTGATCGCTTAGTTATAACATCGTTGAGTTTGGTTCTTGTAATGTTGCTTTTTGCATACCAGTTGAGGCAAAGTAGCCAAGTGCCTTGTATTGTCTCAGCGTCCTCTCTATGACTGTGTTTAGTGATAGCCATCTGGTCTTTACATGTAGAATCAGGGCATGATACTCGAACAAACTCACAGAAATTAGCTAAAGCCTGCTTTCTTATTGTGGAGTTATTAAAGTGTGAATAGATGTCGGACAGCAAAGACTCTACATCGAAATTCATCCCCTGTATAAAACAGATCATTTGCATAGCTTTACCAAGTCAAGGAAAGCATTTATTTCTATTTTTTGAAAACAGCTAAAGCTGCAATAATACTAAATAAATAACTTCTCTGCAACCATAATAATAATCAGCTCCAGCTTGTGGTCCAAATGCTCAAAAATCTTGATATATGGGCAGCAAAAGGGCAGTTGCTGTTGATGGTGAATTGTAGGAACAGTTATATAAAAACAACAACCTGTAATTTTATGGCTCCCTTAGAGGCAGAGTTGTGTATCATGTGGCACACACATCTGCTTGTATAGATCAAAGGATTATCAGCAGTTAGCTTTGACTTGAGGCTGTTCTTGTCTCCAACATTAGCATTGGTGTTGTCAACCGCAATAGCTACACAGTTCTTTAGCAGAATCTCGTAGCTATCAAGAACTTCATTGATACTGTCATACATGCCTGTGAGGAAAAAAAGGAATGTCATGCAAGCAATCTGATATGTGCATGAAAAACATCTCACCCAGATATTTATCAATCAAAAGAAGGTGTTGTAAGTCTATTGACTCCTTTGACAGCTAGTAATAAAAGTAAGCTAGAATTTAGATACCTTGTGCAGTAGAGCTTTCCGTCATGCATATGTCTAAGAATTGGTTAGAAACCTGGTAGGAATCATCAAACACAGATATAGTCAGAGGTAGCATCTTTCTCTGGTTGGAATCCTCAAACACAGATATAGTCAGAGGTAGCATCTTTCTCTGGTTGGAATCATCAAACACAGATATAGTCAGAGGTAGCATCTTTCTCTGGTTGGAATCATCAAACACAGATATAGTCAGAGGTAGCATTTTTCTGAGGCTGTTATCATTGGACCCATCAGTGAAAATGGCAAACGCATTCGTTCTCATCCTCTCAATCAGCTTATCCCTGAGCAATAAAAGAGTAAGTAATAAAGTTATAGACATCAATGTAATACCGTTTTGTGATCAAATGAAGTATGGGATGTAGCAACTTATTAACACAAAATGATCGAAGTGGGTATTTTCTATACCTATGGTGGTTAGTCTCTATTGCATGCCATGGGAGCTGGAGCGTTGGATAATTACCTGCAGTCAGTTGCCAATACACCAATCAAAGCTCTCACCTTCGTTCTATCACAAGTAAAGTTCTTATCAAATGCAACCCTCACATAGTCACTGAGTTTGTCAGAAAAAGCCAAGGAGCTATTGCTTTGGACATTTGGATTTGCCGCCTGTAGCTCAGCAACAATAGACTGTAAAAATAAGAATGATTATATCAGATGTATAAAATTATGTTGGTCAATGATTAATGCTGGAAACTGAACAAAAAAGACTACTTTATGCTTGTAATTACCTTCTGGCTTCTCTCTGTGGTCAGTTTGGTCTGGGTGTGTTGCTTCTTTGTGGACATAATAGCCTTTTGATGGGTCGCAGATTTAATGTGCCACTCTACATCTTTGACTCCCATGTGAGAGCAGCTTAGAGTCCTTTGACATACAATACACCTGAACATGTGGGGATCATGAGGCACACCACCTGTAGAATATTAAAACAATGTTCCTTAGGAAACAATGCAGACTTAGGATTACTTTATCACAGAAGGGAAAATACCAGTTTGGTCACACCTAACTTGAAGAATCAATTATAACTAATACGAGTAGTCATTTTAATAGTGACAAGATAATCATTACTGGCACTGGGGTTTGAGTTCTCTAATTTAAAATGTCATTTTCTTAATGATTAGTGCAAAGCAAAGGCACCATTTAGTTATATATATATATATACTATACATACATATGGATTAACCAGAAGCTGGACATGGCTAACTAATGTAATGCTTACTGATATGTTCAAATCTGTTAATCCATTCTGGTTGAAACTTGGATAGGTAAATAGCGGCTCCTTCAGTTTTAGGAGTGGTCAATTTGACTTTCTTCTTTGGGGGTGTATGTAGTAAATCTGCAGATGTGTCTTCATCTGAGCCTGAGTCACTCAAGGTTATGAGACTATCCTCATTACCACCAGTAATGACAGCACCCATTACATCAGTTTCTGATTGACTGAATGAGACTGAGTCGACTTCCTTATCATTTAATTCTACTGCATCTGTAACCGTCTCTGGCACACTAATACTAGTTGCAGATGTTGAAGTAGTAGCAGCAGCAGGTAAAGAATCAGTGAAAGATGTAGATGATGTAGCGGTTGTTTTTGACTTTGTTGTTATTATTCTTGAAGTTGTATCTGCATCTGTTGTAGTAGCTGTAGCAGTAGCATCTGCACTTCTTGAAGTCGCAGTATAAGATGTTATTTTTTTATTATTAGAAGCCTTAAATTTGATATATTTCCTCACCATTTTTTTGCATTGATTTAAATAAAATTGTCAATAAAACTTGCCAGCATAGAAGGAACTTGTGAATTGTGATGTGAGGAGATTCAATTCACTGTCACTCTCACTCGCGAGGAGGGAAAAATTAATGTGCACTTCCACTTCCCTTCAAGACTCAAGTGGCGAATCAGAGATATTTTACTCAGTGGCCAATGCAAACACTTGATACAAACATATTTAAGTGAGAAATGTTAAATCGTTGACTAGCTACGAAGACTCAAGCAAAAACAAAACAACAACAAAGAAGTTATTAAACCCTTCACAAAAGCCACACTACTTAAAGATTGGGGCAAAAAAACAGGCTTGCTTGGGTAAAAGGGGCAATTGCATGACACGGGCATGAGATGCGTGAGGCTTGGGGCAATTGCGTGTTTCTCACAACCAATGCGTGAGAGTTGGCAGGCCTGCTTCTATATTATGCAATAAATGGAGCTGAGTAAAAGCAAATATGCACAATAAGTCAACTAGACTACTGTACAAATACCAAAACCGAAATACCCAGAATGAATGTATTAAATTCTTCAATTCATCACAAAGTTTTTAAATCGAACTGGTAATTTACGTGGACTAGGACTACCACTAGCACTACAACTAGGGCTAGAACTGCAATCAGACTGAAACTCTTCAGACTTCTCAAAACCAGAGTTCAACTTTTTAGCTACTGACACATGACGTCTCAACACCTTACCAGAAGGACTAGCACATACATGTAATTTGTCTGATCCTTGAACATCGACTACCTGGAATGGCTCTGGACTATAAGCAGTGTCCAGCTTGCCTCTATTCTCCTGCCTCACAAGTACCGTATGACCCTGGGAAATGGAGTGATGTCTCTCACCTCTATCTGCAGACTCTTTCATGTTGTACTTGTACAGAGTATCGGAGTCAGATACCTCTTCATCAGTGCTCTTTACGCAATCGGACACCATAGGAAGTTTGGTCTTCATTTCTTGGCCAAATATCAGAGATTAGGTGGTTCTACCTGTCGCCACATGTGGTGTAGCCTTATAAGCCATAGAAAACTCCATCGTAGCTCTTTCCAAGTCTTTTCCTTCTGACTTTGCAATCCTAAGAACCTTCAGAATAGTGCGGTTCACCCTCTCCACCTCACCATTTGCTTGAGGCCATGTGGGTATAGTAGAAATCCACTTAATACCGCACTGATCAAGGAAAAAGTCAATTTCTTGAGAAATAAATCGTGGTCCATTATCAGACCTTAACAACTCTGGGTAGCCTTATATAGCAAACATTCTCTCAAGAAAGGATATACGTGTAACTTCTTTTGACTTGGTACTTTTCAGAAAACAAACTTCAAATAGCCTACTATAATAATCAATGATCACCAGTACAGATCTACCATCAGGCAAAGGACTCAAAATATCTATGCTGCGGAACTTCCAAAAACCTTGGGGCAATTTGGTTAGGGTAATAGGAGTAGGAGGAGCGCTATTACTAACTATCTGACATGAAAAACACTTGTGACACAAAACCTCAGCCTCCTTCAGACGTAATCTCTTTTTGGTTTTGACTATGCCCTGATGTCCCTCATGGGCTAAACCCAAAAACCCCTCTCTAAGGTTAGCAGGAACAAAAATACGATCTCCTTGTAGTACGACACCATCACAGCTACTAAGCTCATTCCTCAGAGACTTAACCACAGCAGAGTACAGGCTCCAATTTCCAGACTTTAGAGCCTGATGTATCATCTGCATCTCCTGGCAACAGTTTGCCGCTTCTTGAATGTCAGACCAATTCCTAGCATATGGAATAGCAGTCTCAGCCACAAAGCAGATATATGAATCATCACACAGAGACTCAACTATGTCATCCTTAGACACTTAGAAAGGGAATCCGCAGTAGTATTGCAGCTTGGTCTATGTTCAAGTACAAAGTAAAAAGCTTGCAATCCCAAACTCCAATGCTCTAATCTGGGAGTTGGTTTTGAGTTAGGATTACCAAAAATACTAACTAGAGATTTGTGATCTGTGACTAAATGAAACTTAATACCAAGCAGATACATCTTAAAGTGCTCACAAGCCCGCATGAGGCCCAGAGCCTCACGCTCTATTTGAGAGTATCTCGACTCTACGTCTAATAGGCGTCTGTGTTCATAGGCAGCAACTCTAGACACTCAATTTTGAATCTGATACAGCACACAACCTAGCCCAACAGGACTAGCATCTGCTACAACTACCGTTGGGGCATCTTTTTTATAATATGCAAGAGTGTGAGAAGCACCCATAAGCTTTCTGATTTTATCAAATGCGTCCTGGTTACTTTCAACCACCTAAACATGACAGATTTCTTAGTCAGCTCTCAGATAAGAGCGACAACTGTGGCAAGGTCACAAACGTATCGACCTACAAATTGAACCAAACCTAAGAAACCTCTCAGCTCGGTCACCGTTTCTGGCCTTCTAGCAGCCTGAATCGACTCTATCTTAGACGGGTCCGGGAAACACCGTCCTTAGACAAGATGTGACCTATAAAAGTTATAGAACTCCAACAGCTACATTTAGGACCATTCAATGTTAGACCACATTTCGATAAACGTGTCATGACTTGCAACAAACGCTCTCTATGCTGATCATAGTCCTTACCCAAAACAACTATATCGTCTGCCATGTTCAAAACACCACTAAACCTAATGAGAATGTTTTGAATTGTGTATTGAAAGACCTTTGGTGCAGCTGAGACACCCATCCCGTCTTTTCATGCGGAACAAACCTGTATGACTTACAAATGTTGTGAAGTTCCGTGATCCTGGCTGAAGCTCACACTGAAAGAAAACTTGCCTCAAGTCAAGTTTGGAGAACACCTGAGCACCATTCAGTTCAGCCAACATCTCTTGTATTGTTGGGACAGGATAACGCTCCCTTACTATAGCTGTATTAGCCCTACGCATGTCAATGCTTAGGCAAACTTCACCATCCTCTTTGGGAACAACCACCAACAGACTAACTCAAGTCGATGCTACACCTTGAACTGGCTCTATGATATTCTCATCAATTAACTTAGACAAAGCCTTCTCTACTTTCTCCCTGTAACTAAAGGGCAAATGACGGACTGGTTGGGCTACATGCTCAAAATTAGGATCTATATGAAGCTTTACCTGAACGTTTTTCAACTTACCAATACCAATAAAGCATTCTAGGTACGTAGCCTTTACAAAAGTCTCTAAATTAGCATTGTCAGTCTTCATCAAGCTACAAACATTATGACCTACATTCGAAACATGAAGTTTGCAAGTCGTATCAGCGCTTTGTAAGTTGCAAGCTTTACCATCAAAAACAAAAAACGTAGTAGTAGTGTTACCATTAACAGTAATCAAGGTATCGAATTGACCTAATAAAGCTAATAGAATAGATTGACCAAATGCATATAATCTCTTAGTAGCAGGTTTCAATTGAGTGTCCCTGTCTAGCTCATGGTAAGTACCTATATCAATGACATTGTCCATTGCTCCTGAATCAATTAGAAACAATACGGTCTTACCTTTGTCAATACCATTATACTTAGGAGTCTTAGTATTACACAGTTTGTTATTAACTGTGAATTGATGTCCCAAATAGTTGGCAACAACAGAAGTAGAATCTTGAGTAATAGCATCAATGTCAACAGGTTCCTCATTTATAGCATTAGTCTTTGATGCTGGCTTCTTCTTCCGACAATACTTGGCTCCAGCAAAATGCCCTTCCTGCTGGCACGTCCTGCATGTTTTTTCACGTGCAGGGCAGCTTTCATCATTGGCCTTGTGCCCAGTCCTAAAACATCTAAAGCACACCATCCTTCTATCTCTACTGTTACCATGATCGGCATTCAGTGATGAATAGGTAGGTTTAGGGTGACTCACTTTAGCAATCCCACCAGTAGCTACAGCAGCAGTAGCACCAGGCATAGTGTACAAAGCTCCTCCATCAAGTAGCTCAACAGTACCAGCCACTTTTACACCTGCAGCCAATGTCTGGATGATCACTCAATGTTCACTGGATGAATTATATTGTTCTAGATTTCACATTTTATTACTAACAGAAAGAGCACTCCACACAGGTAACATGAGCGCATGTGCGCATCACTAGACATGAGACGAAGCATAGAATGTAAACCCAACAGTTTCCCTACACCCTCAAAAATGCTGTTGCTCATCTTTGTCTCATCTGCCATTACAATGCGGTCTCATTTACCTCTGGAGCTGGGGAAAAATAAGACGTCCAGCGAAGTCGTGGTTAGCAATTAGTATATTCAACACAGTGAACATTGCCATATTAATTCATAACCAAGTGCAACTATTGTGAATTCTTCAAAATTTATTCCAAGTGCAGGTTTTGTTTAACATATTACTGTTTAAGGTGGCGGTCCTCCAAAATGAAAGAATGTCAAAATCAAACATAGCCGTTCTTCTGGCCAAACCACCTCTAATCAGAGGGTCGGAGGACACTTTTAGCATTTGCCCAATGTTTGTTGTACCCTCATCAGCCTGTTCTGACTTATGGAGAAGTTCCTTTTTGAACTATTTTATAGAAAGAAATAACGATGTCATTTTTCTCTTTTTAGGTTGCGATTAAGTTTGCTATGAAGTTGCGAGGTTGTGTTGTCTCAGTTTTTAACTGAGCAACAACAAACCTACCAACGCTAATGTTTAGTCTAAGATCACTAGTTTCAGTTGCATTCGTAGCTCCACTGTTGATACTGCCATTTTCAGAATTATCATGCACTGAGAAATCAAATTCGGTGTAGGAGCTGAAGCTGTTTTTTTCCATCTGACTTCTCGTGAAAATAGTAGACCATTGCTGCTGCTTTCTCCGTGTAGTTAGCTGGCTCCTTTTTGCCCCAGGAAGTCATGGAAGCGCTGCTGCTTAGGGAAAATTTTCAGGTTATGTGCTATTTGATGGTCCTAGCTCTTTCACTTCACTTTGAAACAATGCCAGAAAAGAACAAGGTGTCTGGGAAATGTCTTTGTTAAAAGGAGTTAAAACATCTCTGAGTACCATGGAGATTGTATTTTACAATCTCTGTGGTACTGCTGGTGTTTGCTGGTGTCATAACCAGCATGTAAGCAGTGCTGCTCAATTCAGCCACTTCATAAATGGTAACTGGGCAGCCTAGTATTTTTTAAATGGGCCGTAAACGCTCATGTCCAAGGCTGTATTTTGTGGCTGCAGGGCCGGGGGAGAGAAGTGTAACAATGCAGACCAGTGATGGACACAAGTACTTTTTGGCCAACGAGTTTAGACCCCTCCTAGTTGAGTTTTTTGAGTATTGGGTAGCTGGTGGCGCTGAGCACGAGTATTTCTTGGCCAACCAGTTTTTTGAGTGCCAAGTAGATGGTTTGTTGATATGGGGCTTCATGTCTTTTGCCTATCCATGTAAGGGACAGCTTCATGTAAATAACACATCATTTCAAGTATAAATACAAACCAGGAGCAGAAACTTGTGGAACATTCACTTAACTAGACTGCTGTTTTATGGTTTATGATATGCTGTGCATTTTAATCTTTGACTAGTCTTATTCTTTATAGTCAATTTTTAAAGTGAAAAGTCAATTTTCCGACTTCATAAGTACAAAAGTACTCATGGTATACGCTAGAAGCTTTAAACAGAAGAACGGTGACAAAAAATGTAATGAATAATACACTGCTCTATACCATATTCAGTTAAACAATTGACATTGACTAAACTAATACTTGCATATGCACGATCGCAATGTATTTCAGTTAAATAAACTCTAACTACACTGTATGTATGTAAAATTAATGAACAATCACTTTATATACAATTAAAGCACGCGTTTTAATTTTACTAACATTTTAAAAAACACTAACCCCGTAAAAACCTCAGTTATGAGATTTGTTTTACAGACAGGACAGGTTTGTAGATAAAAAAACATAGTTCATTAACTTTATCAGGTTTTATTTTAGGCTATTTCACCTTGCTGTACAGCTGGTTGTGGCAGACTCTAGTGTGATGATTTCTCGTATATCTGGGGCCACCTGTTTGCGCTCAAGTATAATTTTTGCTACGCTCTCATTGTGGATAGATTCGAATCTGAAACTTCCGAAAGAAACCTTAGCAAGATGTTAAAATATAACGCTGTATTTTTTACTAGTTGTTTTGTTTTGATTTATATTCATCAACAATAGTAATTAAATATAAAAAACTGGAAGAGTGATGAAGCCCATAATACGCATCAGCAAAGCTAGTCGTGGCGTCGGGCTTGTCGTCATCGTGTAATCAAGATCAATTTTTATGAGTAATTAGGTTTTATTTACTTGTTAAAAGATGTAATTTCAGTTTTTTCTTGAAACTGGCCACCTCCTCTATGCTTTTATAGTATTAGGGAGTTGGTGCCAAAAATGGCCTGTTGGTAATCCATCCTGCGATGGCCTGCACGGGAAGAAGACTGGGAGATTTAGACAGAATTTAAATGATGATTAGTAATGATTAAAATATTAGTGGAAAAATCTTGTTTTTATTCTATAGGGTATTATACTGCACTGTTTTAAAAGCTTCATACCTGCAGTTTAGTCTATGCTATGTATCTTGTAGCTATGCCACATTAATATGCCAGTACAATTTGTTCACCTCGAATCTAAAAAGCTACATTTTGAGATCAGTTGCCAATAATCAGCATTGTGCTGATGGTGCTTATTCATATATTCCAAGATGGAGAACTTGATCTGTCAGGTCAAGGCAACTCCACTCTCTTCCGGCACCAGAAGTTTGTTAAATAGCTGGTTAATAGCTGGTTGAATGAGTGATATGAATGACTGCGTTTTCAACAATAAGTATGGCACTTAGCAGATGACTATCACAGTATGGCATTAATATTGCTAACCTAAAGGACTAACTGCTAATATATACCCAAAAGTAACCATAGCAATCATAGAAAATCAAGACTAATTGCAAACAACATGGCTTTCACTGGGGCGAGCTAGTAATGATGAACGTAAGACCAAAATACATTTTTTGATTTCTATATTGATCCTAAAACTACGTAACTGCAAAGTTACATTGGCAGAAAAAAACAATAAGAAAAATTCGATTTGTTTTTCATACCAAAAGTTACATTATTGCTGCAAATATTTACATATCTAGTAGTATTTATATTATTATAATATGCTACATTTCATGTAAATGATCACACACCAAAACAGTTTTATCAATCTATGAATATCACATGTATAGTTACCAAACACTGATATTCACAGAATTGGCATGTGCTGGAATTGCATGGAGACCTAACATATTTTTCTTTACTTTCATACCTTCTATCAAACTCAGCAATCATTGATTTAAAACCTTTTTCAACAGCATTTTTTAATGTTCTCAACGCTTTTCAATGCTTTTTCAATGCTATTTGAATGAAATTGTTCAACATAAATTTTGTATGCTATCTTGAATGTCGTAGTCGTTGTCATATCAACAATATATTGACCTATCTCCAGCTTTGGTATAGTGTATATTTAACAATAATAATACAAAGCTTTACTTCTACATGACATGAATAAAGAAAAATTGTTCAAACAATTCGTAGTATATAATATATCTTGTCAAAATGATAGCAATCAAAGTTGTTCTCAAAAATGTACTAGTGTAGTAGTAGTACTCAACCAAATGGCCTATCTGGCCTACTCTCGCTTTCTCTGATTTAATCACGTTCGGAAGCTCCTTTTATACAAGCTGTTTTGGGATAATAGGTTTTACTTGGCTTCTTGTCAGCATTTTTCAAGCTTTTTGAAAATGCTGACTACGCATGGCGCAATACATCTGCTCTGGTTGAGCACATTACCTCACTTTTTGGGGGAGCCCATGTCTGAAAAACTTAGTCATTTTACTGAGTGTAGAATTTATGAAAGTTCTTTCTCTTTTGTTGTTAGCTTTCAAAATCTAGAAAAATTCTGGAGTACATATTTAGGTCCATTCTTTCTTTTTTTTTCTAAATGTCATATTTAAAGAAAAATTTTTTTTGGTGAGAAAATGTTTTTTAAACTGACATTCTTTTAATGACTGGCAGATATGAAACACAGCTTCTTGATGGCATACTCATTTCAATCTAATGGAATCATTGAATGAGCAATCCAAGCACTACAGAGATGTTTGGAAGCATGTGGTGTAGCATTGTAACACTACAATACTACACAACGAATGCTCAGAACACATGAGATTTTTATGCATCGTTTGCAGTTTTAGTTTCGAACACCACTCACTGCAGAGTAAACAACGGGATTAATGACACACCATGTTTCTTGACATTTGGCCCGAGCGCTGCATTCCACTTATCAATCGCCTAGGCGAAGCATCACTTATGGATGTAAACATGCCAGCAACAACTATGGACAACTCAAAGGAAGAGTTAATCGTGAGAATTGATGAAGTGCTCGCCAGAGCCTATACACGCATAACAAGATGAATACACAGTGTAAGCAATATTATGATAGACAAGTCACAGACGTATTTTTCAGAATTGTATCCCACGTCACTTTTTTGTTTAGACCGAAACTTGCGAAGGACAGTAGCAGAGCTCTGACAAGCTAATACATAAGTTCTTATAGAATTTTAACGTTGAACAACATAATGGCAGCCATAGTTTCGTGTACAGACCCTTACGCGAAGCCAAAACGAGTATCCATTTACAGATTAAAGCTAGTCTGAGAGGACTTTACACCTTCATATAAGGATAATCCTTGCAACAAGTTCAACTGTCTGAAATGATCTCTACAAACAATGGTTCTGATTTTGACGAAGAAAAACAATGAAAGACTTGGAATGAACAATGCTCACCACCACCAAATAATTATCCGATGTACCACAATAATCCATGGCTATATCCCAAAGGTTCAACTGGCGTTATGGGAACAAATGCTAGATGTGACATTGAACAGGAAAGTTATGCCTCATCCCAGATATCAGAACCAAATCTATCAAACAAGGGAATGATACAGGCAGCCATGGAAGACAAAAATGCAGTTACAAAAAGAGAAAAATAATCATGATATCATGAATCATAATTTCATGATATTTTTTTAAGGATTATTATAGTGGTTTTGTTTTGCTGCTAGGCGCTGGATTTATGGTGAGCTTGTATTGTATGTTGAAATCTCCATTGCTCATGGAGAGAGAGCCTGCTGTGTATGTCCTGTATATTTCATTGCTTTACATGCTCAAAATGATTGTTTCATTGATAGTAGCCGACAGAACTTGGCATTGAAAGATATCAGTGAAGTAATCTATGATTACTATGCAGTTCTAGCTTTTTGTGTAGCAAATCTTTCCCCATTTCGCTCAACATTTGATTAGCAAACTGTGATTTTGTAACGATTCCTCCTGCTGGCCAAGGGCATATAAACAACAAACAAGTTACATGGCGCTTTACCTAAATTGTAATATTCTCAAATAATTGTAGCCTGTCAACAAACCTGGTTAATTTTATGGTATTATTTGCATAATCTTAGCTTGCGTGCAATTCCTTCAAATGTTCAGACCGGTATAATTTTAGTACTGCTATTCTGTATTACGCCATCTTGGACGGCTAATTCATGGTCAACGCTATGTTAAATCACTAATTAAAATCTTTAGCTTATGTTGTTTTTCAAGTCTGCCTTTTTTGCGAGTCTACGAATATTTAGTATTTTTGGTTCATCGTTTCTTTCACAAAGTTGTATGCATCAAACAACACTATTTTTTTCGTTCCATCTGCTACGTCAAGCCTACACTGAAATGTTTGCAGCTGGCTGGTGAGATAAAATTTCAGGAGTGTTGTGCAGCGAGCCTGGTCTGACTCTATTGTCATAGGTATCTTTGTAGAGCCAATCTCAATAGCCCTAAGTGCTTCTCACCCAATTAGTGGTTTGTTAAAAGGTGTTTGCAGTAGTTTTTGGTCGTAAGGATACATTTTACTGATTCATCTAATAAGCCTAGTTCAATAAAAGACTCCTAAAAGCGTAGCATACTACCACTAAAACGGGATTACCTGCATCTGGTTGAGCAATGATAGTCTTATTTATGTTGAAATGTACTGTCAACTTCTGGAAACAGTCTGTATGATTTTCGGCCAACACCAAGTCATTTATAGAAATATTTATCAGTCTTTGGATCCAAAAACATGTACAGATTGTAGATAGTTTTACTATTTTGGTGGCACTCAATTCTTATTTTATCAAGTTCACTTTTCTAATTGCTGGTTGTCTATCTGATATAAGATACTAGGTATCAACATTTTGTGTTTTTAGGTTTTGGATTTGATAGTTGTGCTTTTATAAGTAGTCGTGTGAGAGTAAAATTATTAAAATATTTTTTTCTTTGTTTTACCTTTTCAAAAAAGGGCCATTCACTCTTTCTTCAACGGCAATCTGACTGCAGATTTTCTGCAAAAAATCTTGTTTTATTTTTTGTTTAGAAAGTGCCTCTTTGTCTGAGACTTGTACAGGTGTCATATCAGCAATGCTAGAAAAAAACTTGGAAAAACTACGGATTAATACAGCCGATATTCCAGGAGGCTGCACTAAGTTCATCCAGGCCCCTGACGTCTACTGGAACACCCCGTTTAAAAGTAACATCAGACAGTTTTACGAGAATTGGATGGTGCACAGCAAAAAGACTTACACAGCCTCAAAAAAAAAGCGGGCCCCAACAATATAAGTCTATTTGAAATGGATTGTTGATGCTTGGCGTCAATTACCAGATGATCTAATCGTCAAGTCATTTAAGGGTTATAGGTTAACCAATGCTCTCGATGGCTCTGAAGATAAAAAGATCCGTTGCTATAGATCAGACGGCTCTTTTAGCACCGGACCGGTTCTTCTCCAACAAGCGCGGCTAATGCTGGCAGTAGCAATGCACATGGCATTATTCAACAACTTGACGCTGATACAGAAGCTCTTGAGAATGAGGAAGATGATTGTAATAGTGATGTGTCACTTGATTTTAAATAGTGAATCTTTGATTATGTATCAGTAATCTTTATGCTATTTTGTATTGTATTTTTAGTAATGCAATTATATGCTAGATGCTATCATTAATTAAGTTTAATTTACGGTATACATTAATGATTGCGGTTGATTCAATTAAAAACATAATTAACCAACTGCAGATAGACCATAAAGGTGAACATCGATGATACTCACACAGACAGATGATACAGACCGTATTATACTCCATCCAATAATTAATTAACCATCGATCTTGCCACATTCAAAACTCATAGAGAATCTCGTTTTTAGACAAACATTTGTATATAGTATCAATCAATTTATGTTGGTCTAAGTTATCCTGCATAAGTTATTTGAAGTCATCCTCTCTTATGTAAATTTTCTTTCAACTCGTTACACAAATGATCTTAAACTAAATATGTCTATCATTGTAACACTACTATCTTGTAATCAGGATGTTTTTACAGTTTCAATTTTATTTGATAGTATGCCTGCAAATAGAGGCTTTATGTTATTTTTTTGTCAACAAAATATATATTTCAAAACAAACAAACAAAATATTTTCCCGAATTCTGACGCGTTTGTTGAAAAATTGACCGCCACTCTCCAATTGAATGCACCTCCATTTGACCGCCACTATAGAGAGCGGGTTGAAAAATAGAGCACCATGGCATTCAATTAGGGGTTTTATGTCTTGTGGAATTGGGAAAAGGCTATATACAGTATATAGTAAAGCTATGAATTGTAAGAGCCTTCGTAGACTTGTTGTTAGACCATTGGATTACAAACCTGTGGTTGCGATATTGTTGAGTTCAAATCCAGCAGAGTGCGAGCTTTTAATTCCTAAATTTTAATAGCGGTAGCTGGACATACCGAAGTGCATACTGAGGTACACACATACAGACCAACTTTAAGATTTATTTACAGTCAAACATGGATAACTCGAACTTCACGGGACCGAGCAAAAGTGTTCGAATTATCAGAGCGTTCAAGTTATCAGAGCACTGTCACAAGTCCATGTACTTACTTATTTATTAGTAGATACATGTACATATGCAAACTATAATATAAATCAAAAGCACAAATGGCTTGTTTCAAATTAAATGCTTCTAATGTAAAGTTTAAAACGTTTTTATCAAAAAGTATAGAGATTTTTCTATCACTTGAGATTGGTTTGTTGTTTGAGGTGATGTTATTGCCAGGACGTTTTTTTTAGATTGACATTGGCAAAACTTGATCGTTGTTGAAATGCTCAAAAGAAAAGACATCTTTTTCTTTTGAGCGTTTTACCCACGGTCAATTTTGCCGATTTTTCTTGAAGTTTATGCAACTTCAAGAAAAAGTTACCAAAGAAAAATCCCTTACTTTACCTGGGATTCGTTAAGAGCAACACTCCGAGGCAGTTCAATTAAAAGTTTTACGAGGTTAAACGGTACATTGTATATCACTCACGCTTTTTGAATGGATACTTATTGAATGTACACACGTATTCTGTGTTTAGGTCAAACGATGAATAGTTTTTTTAGCTAAGACAACGTATACGTTTAATAAAAACAATTTTAAGACGTTTTAAACATTCAACATTCCGGCGTTGATTCAACACGGAATCAACGTCGGAAAACTATTCGTCACAGGCTAGCCGGGTCACGCACTCAAGGATTTTCGCCACGCACATACAAAACAACATGCTGTTTTTGTTTTGTATGTGCGTGGCGAAAATCCTTGCGCGCGTGACCCGGCAAGCCCGTGCTATTAATCGTATAGCAGTATAAATCAAATTTGACCAAACCTTTAGAAAAGTCGTTGACAAAATTATTTTGCCGATGGTGGTAATAACACCGCTTATGAATTACAAAAAGATGAGGTTTACCTTTGATCAGCCTATTCTTTTTAATAACACTTTTATTAAAGCAATTGATGAAGTCAAATTTCTTGGAGTGTCAATTGATAAAAATTTGAACTGGTCTTCCCACGCTCGTAAGCTTTTATTAGATTTACGGCCTATATCAGGCATCTTTTACCGCATAAGTGCTTTCATTCCAAAAAAATTGCTGATTATGCTTTATTACACACTTATTCACTCCAAATTATGCTATTCAATAGAAACTTATGGCAATGCATCCAAAATTCATCTTAGCAAAATAATACAGTTTCAAAAGAAAATTGTCAGAATCATTAACCGTAAGCCATTTGGATTTCCAACAAACGATTTATTTAAAACCTCTGATATTTTAACTATTGATAAATTGCATAAATATAAGTTGCTTATTCAAGCCCATAAATTATTTTACTCAAAATGTGATCCAGCACTACCATTTTATAATACTCGTCATCAATTACTTTCTCTTCCCGTACCTAATCATCTAACTGTAGCCGGTCAACGATCCTCAAACTTTGCAACACCTGCGCTGTGGAATCGACTACCTAATTCAATAAGATCAATAAAATGTCTCGGTAAATATAAGGTGGAACTGAGGCACCATCTCCAGTCTGGAGAGTGAGTGTTACGGTCTGGTTTTTGTGCTGCTGACTCGGGCTCGCGTACCACTGGCTTTGCCATTTCGCAATGGGCCCCATCATCATTTCTTACTTATTGTTATTTTTTCACGCATTGGTTAATTATATTTTGTCTCGAGTATTAATTCAATTGTGTAATCTTTAAAGGTGAAATAAAACACACACACACACACACACCTCTATGGCTTTGAATAAAGTGATTTTCTAAAGCGATAACAACCGTTTCGGTAGCCGTTGGGCAAAAAAACAGTTCGAATTAACAGTGTTGAGTTCGAGTTATCTATAGCAATTTATCATTACCTGGGAACGGACCAAAGAAACCGTTCGAATTAACCATGTGTTCGAGCTATCCGTGGACAAGTTATCCATGTTTGACTGTATATAGATTTGATAGCATCATTGCGATAATCTGATCTTATAACTGATTGACACTCGTGACTCCTCTTTTATTGCCCCTGAAAAGCTAGTTTTGGCTGAAAACTGTAGCAAACTTATCAATGAGTGCAGTGAGCTTTTATGCTTGGTAATAGATTCAAAATAAAAATGTCTTCAAATTTAGAATGAAACAAGAATTGAAAGCTTTAACAAATTGCAAAGCAGGATACAGGCTATAATATCATCGCAGGTTAATTGCAAGCAAGAGGTATCAACTGGTAGAGGTATTTCACGGTTTCTCAATACAAATTTATTATTTAGAGATCTTTGACAAGTTGGAGGTGAGTTAGCAGATTTACTGCATCCAAAAGGTTTAATATCGCTCCACCTAAAAAAAACGCAATATATAGGCGACATTCGCTTCGCCCGTAAAAGGGCTAAATTTATTTTCTCAAATTTCTGACAAGCCATTTAAAAATATACATTGCCAGCCTCTATTTGAACACCACCTCCAATTGACCGCCACTATAGAGAAAGGGTTGAAAAATAGAGTGCCATGGTGTTCAATTAGAGGTTTTACACTATATGCAATGGTTGAAATCTGCAACAAACACATGTTAGATTTACATTCATACATAATAAATAGAAAAGATTTATATGGAAAAAAGGAAGAACAGAGAAGTAACAAATCAAAGCTTCAAAGGGTATATTTGTTTGTTGTCTGTGTTAGCCATTTGGACGAAGCTAAGCGAAAACCGCAGTGAATGGTAGGGCGGTGGTTAGTGTGGAGTTCACAAAAGTTTTGTAAATTAATGCAATAATGAGTTATACCTTTGTGTTAAATAGTAGCGTCTTCCTCACTCTCCAAGCTCCCAACATAGAATGATCTCGTTTCAATCTTCCCGCTTCCCTCTTCCTGTTGTCTCTGTGTCTCCTATCCTATTTTCATTTGTTCGAATTCCAACTAAAGGTTGTTATTTCCTGTGAACGTATCGTTCGCAATAATTTGTATTTTGTCACTTCCGTGGTTTATTTTATTACTTCACAATGTTTTTTTCTTTTTTCAGTTAGGTTGTGAAGCTCTTTATAATCAGCAGTTAGGTTGTAAGATCAATAACAGTTAATAACAAGAATGTTTTTCCAATTTTCTTTTTTTTGTTATCCTGTCCTCCCACTCTCCTTAGTTATTTATGTAACGGTAATCTCTACATCTGATCTGAGGAGATCTAGATCATTCCCTTCTTTTTTCAGGCGAGCCTGCATTATTGGGGTTACTAGCAACAAGCTTCCTATTTTCCATGGTTGGTGCTAGATTCAACAAGTTTCTACACATGTTATGTTCTGGTATTCTTGCAGGTAATCGAATCCCTGCATAATTTTTCTCTTTTCTTTCTCTTATTGCCTCTAATTCCATGTTTTCTTCCCTCTCTAACTCCAGCCTTCTAAATTCGTCTCTTACATGGACCTGTCGTCTGTCAAGTTCTTTTTCTATATCCATTCCTCTCCTGACGTTACCTTGTATGATAAGTCTAAGATCTGTTGGTGGAGGTCTTTTATCCCTACTACGGCCCAGTCTATTTCCTTTCTCCTGTTCTTGGTATGGTCTATTTGTCCGTTCTGTTCTGTTAATTAATACAGGTTGATCTGCAGCTTGGGGTCGAGGTTCATTCGCATTTCTTGACTTCTCATTTATATAAGAGGATAATACTTCTCCTGCCTTTCTAACTTCTTCATCATTTTAGTGGCACTCATCCCTCAGTCTGATGGTATTTAAGGTAAAGAAATTGGTGCCCTCCCTTCTGAAAAATATATCAGAAAGAATTCCAGGAGACTTTTCTCCATGAGTGCTCTTCATAATCTTATGAGGTTTTTACCGGTGTGTATGAAGGAGTAATCAGTTGGTGACAGAGTAGTCGGAGGATATATTAGACATATCACTATGTTTTCTATATCCCCTGCTGTGGATAATACTCTCTCAATCTCTCCTTCTAGCAGTAATATGTGTGTATTCTCTATTCCCGAAATCGGTAATTCCTGCTATAATTATTTCCAGAGCAGATTCCTCTTGTGATCTGGCAACATTCAAGAGGTCATTGAGTTATGTTCCTGGCCTGGAAATAGCGCTTGCCTCCTCTACGTTCAATCTTCCTCCTAGACTGTTTGAAATAATAACAGTTTCCATTTAAAAAACCAAAACTGGTTAGCTTATCCTACCTTTGGTAGTAAAATAGCACATAATTATTAGTAATCAATATAATTGGTGCATCCTACACTTGGTAATAAAAAGTTTGTATAACCTACTAATCCTAATTATAATAAATACAATCTTTGTGCAAATGTCCTTTCTTGACAGTTCTACCATCTTGTGTTCCTTTAGATCTTCTCGGACTATTATTTCCATGGCTCTCTAGGTCTGTATCCTCCTAAAATACTTTTTCCTGGGCTTCATGTTGCTGTTCCGGAAGCTCTTCTTCAGTTTCCATATTACTGTCGCCCTCAGCTTTGGAGTTGTTGTCATATTTTTGAGATTCCAGTCCCTCTTGATAACTGGTTTCAGGTGTTCGATAAAAAAAAATTCTCCCATCTACCAGAGTCATTGTCTGTGTCAATTTCCTTTTCTGTCTCTTTCGACTTTACGCGCTCTGGTCACTTCTTGAAATGTTTCCTGTTTCTTCTAATAATTCTGTCACCTCTTTGTACTAAGAGTCTGATTCATTTGTTTTTTTAATAACTACTGCACTTTGTGGCTCTTCTGTGTTAGATGTTCGAATCCATACTCTGTCACCTGGCTTTAATTCCGTTAGTAACTTGGTCTTTTTCCTAACATCAAACCATTCTTTTTGTACCTTTTTCAGCAGCTTGTAGTTTTGTTGAAATTCCTGCATGTTCCCTGTATCTATGACATTTTTTCTTGTTTAGTGGGAGAAATCTAACCTTTTTTGAGCTTTAACAAGAGCATCAAAGTCAGGTTGAATGTTTGAGGTGGAGATGTGAGGTACATCTGAATGATGATCCTCAGTAAGAGAAAATGTGTACCTGGATTTGGTAAACTTCCTTACTGAGAATGCTTGCTCACTTGTATAGGTAGATTCAAAAAACCAACATCTTTTGAGCATGTTTCTTCATGTTTGGAAAATTCTCCTTCCTGAGAGATGAATAGAACTCCAGCAGTGATGCTGACTTGAAGTGCTCTGTCAATACTGTATCTGACTGCAAGTCTATGAGTTCCAGTTGAACATCGGTGGGCGCATTATCTACATTGCAGGCAAAGGGAAAGGAAATCAGATACATTTCATCCTCATTGTTTTTAAAATCTTCAAATCATCTTGAAAACTCACTGTACAGGTTTCCTAACATTGATGAGTACCTACAAAGGTGACTGGCTGATGGTTTGACTCCTTTAAGGGTTTCCATGTGAGTGAGAATTTTTTTCTCTAGTCGATTTGACGGAAACTGCAACTTTCTCATAAAAGCCTTGACTTGAATATGCATTTCATGGACAAGAAGGCCCTTGTCTTGCAGTTTAGTGTTCAGTTTGTTCAACAGTGCAGTCACATCAACATCAAATGCTAAATCTGTAATCCGGTCTACATCTAAGAGCTCAGGGATGTTTTTGCCTGTAATCTCACAAAACTTTTGAATCTCTGCTTTTAAGTTCCAAAACCTTTTTAACACTTTGCCCAGGTTGAGCCATCTGACATGTCATCATGCTCTTTTAAAAGTGCAACAAATTGCCTGTGATTTAATACTTTTGCCCTGATAAAGTTAACGCTTTTAGTTGCAACATCAATAACATTGTTAAGTTTCAACAATGACTGACACAGCGCATGCTGATGAATAATACAATTAATGAACACCCATTTGTGCTCTGTGTTAAGTTCAGTAACTTTATTTTGCATCCGTTTCAAGTCCTATATTTTTCCTGGTCAGATTCGGGCAACATCAGTAGTGACTCCTACCAGTTTGTCCCATTTCAGTTAAGCTTGTCCATGCATGCGTTTACCTAATTGAACAAAACGCTTCCCATAGTTGTTATTTTCATTGATCTCGCTGCTGCCAGTTCCTCCGTAATCTTAAAATTCTGTGTTATTCTTCAGAGAAACACGTAACTGTATCGTGTTGCGGATGTGACAGTTCATCTAAAGCCAAAGAAAAAAAGTCAAATTTTCCTACTCCATCTTTTAGCTGAAATCGGCAATTCTCTGCAATGTCCTCTACCTTTCTGGTCACCATTTGCCTGGACAGCAGTGCTTTCTCAAATGCTTCTTTTTTCTCAGGACTTATTAGTGGTGCAAAGTCTACCAAACATTCTTCCACAAACTCTCCCTTCGAAAAGGCTTACAGTTTTTAGCGATTTTATGAGATATCACAAAGCGGATCTTGGTTGCTGCATCTTTGGTGTTATATAGCTTGGTGAAATAGCCTTGCTGTTTTTCTAGCTTTGCTAGAAAATCTTCAGACAACCGCGTTCTTGCAGCCTCAGTCAGATGTCCGCGTTTTTTCGGCATGTTTTGTCTCGTAATGCCGACTCCTTGTTGTACTCCTTGAACACGGCAACCTGCTCACCACAGAGTGAACAAACCGACTTACCACCGACTTACACACCTTAGGTTTACCACCAACTTCTGTAAATAAATATTTAGTTGTCCATATTTTTTGAAAACCATGACCTTCAGCATCCACCTTTCTTTTTTTGATGTGTACAGTCATTTTACAGTCACCATTACAATGAGGTGCTGCTAATCACATGTACTCGCCCTTGTTTCAGTACCTGAACATAAACAACGTACGTACGCTGGAAACAGGTTTCAAAGTAGAAGCACTGCTGTTTTACTGTACGCATTATGTACAATTTTGAAAGTAGGTTCTATTTTGCCAAGTCCAAGAAACCTTCGTGAGCCTTAAAATGTCCGGGTCTACAAAATGTGCCCTATGTACTCTACTTCCTATTTAAAGATTTCACCTTTTTTTCTAGCTGTAATACTATAATCCTGTAGTTTTATAAGCAAGTTTTCCAGATGTTTTCATTGGCTCTCTGTATCTACAGATGTAATAATTACATCATCCATGCAAGCAACAACACCAGGTAGGTCGGCAACCAAGCTCTCCATGTATCTTTAGAACTGTGCTGGGCTTGAGGCAACTCGAAAACACATTCTCTGGTACTAGTAGACCGAATAGAGTGTTGACTACACAAAGTTTTTTTTGTCGTTTTCATCCAACTCGAGCTGTAAATGTGCATCGGCAAGATCTATTTTGGAGGAGTGTTTTTCTCCTCGGAAGTTTTTCCATGGGCTCGTCAATTTTAGGAATTGGATGTTGGTCAATGTGTAATTGCTGGTTGAATGCTTTAAAGTCTCTATAAATTCGTACTTTATTGTTGTTTTATTCTTCTGTTTTTGTTCCTGATTACCTTCTCGGCCTCTAGTTTTCCTAGCTCAGCCTTAACATCATCACACTTACTGAATGCTATTTCTCTTGCTCTGCTAAAATGAGGTTTAGAGTCCTCACAAAGATATAAAGGGATTTTGACTTTGTTACGATGATCTAAGTCTGGTTTGAAAACATCACTGTACTTAGCTGTGAGTAGTTGAACTTTGGCATTGAGGTTAGGTGTGTTACATTACTTAATAACTTTGTGAAATTGTTATCTGCGATAACACTTATATATGTTCGATTAGCCCAATTGTACTTGACCAATCTGCTCCAAATAAGTTGGTTGAGTTGGACAGGTTAATGATGATAAAACGCATTTTGTTTATTGTTTTGTCGACTAGTGTAACATCAACTGTACATTTACCGATAGTCTCTATTTTGCAGTTTCCATAGACATGCAAGTCATTTTATGATGTGATAGCTGGTGAACCTAAAGCTTTATATGTTTCTAAATTGTCCATAGAACATGTTGCTCCAATGTTTCATTGCATTCATATGCTTTTGTTGTTGATGTGTGTGTTTAACCACATTTGCCGATCTGTAGAATTGTAATGTATGTTGTTGACGCTGTACACACTACGAACAGTTTCCTTATTATGGCTGCATGTAGGTGTATCCTTTACCGTCCCATCACGTTTGCCTCTAGATTCACATTCTGCTTTCAGATGTCCTAATTTTTGACAAAAGGTGCAAGTGCAATATTTGTAAGAAGAGCTTCACCTAGCATGTTCTGTAAAGCATGTGGGACGACCCTTGAGCCTAGATCGTCGTCTGTTGAAAAATTTCTGTCCTTTGCATGGTTGATTTGATACTTTGTTAATGTCTTCCTCAGTTGTACCCTTCAGTATAGCATCCGTGTTTTTGGTTCGTATATAGTTGTTGGTTTTGGCAAGTACTTCTTGTAGGGTAGGATTGTTATTAAGCAGATATTGGCATCTAACATCAGGATGCGGTGTCTTTTTATAATTATATCGCGTATCTGTTTATCTTTGTAACTCTCTCTGCACCCTGTTCTATGGCATGTGAACAAGCAGTCTTTTTCAAGGCCTCTCTGTGGTGTTGTCCAATCTTCGTAAGACCTTCCAAGCTGCATCTCTGTATTGTAGAATTTGTATCTTGCAGCTTGTATATGAACGTCTTTATTGAAGTGATCTGTTAGGGGTTTAGTTATGTCAACAAGAGTCTTTTGTTCCGTTTCTTCAAACCCACCACAAAGGTTGATGATCAGTTTGTAGGTTTTTGCTCTTTCCCATGGCAATAAACATGCCTCTGTTTGATCTTCGGATAATCTGTACACAAGCAGGTGCTGTTTGAAATGTAAATATAATTTCCAAGTCTTAAGCGTCCGATCAAAGTTTTCAACTTTGGAAATATCAGTGTTTGTATTTCCTGTTGCTTGATGAGCTGTACTTGTTGGTTGATCTGCAGTGTTTTAGTACTTGTTTTATGTTTGTATGTAGATGTTGGTTCTATTAATTGTTTCAGAGCAGGTTTTATTATTTACGTGTGTATTCTACTACTCTAGCTAGCTCTGCCTTACAAGCTTGGCCCTTCATGCTGAGAGCCAAAAAATGCGTATATAATGAGTATGTGATAATATTGCAAAATACTAATTAAACAGCAGTAATAACATTGGCCTGGTCTTGACTGCAGCAGCAGTGAATAACATCCCTGTCATATCTAGCAATACTGTGACATCTCCTTTCTTTCATAAATAAGGCAATAATTTTCTCTGGGAAGTAAATATAACACAGGTATGTAATAGTCCTCGGGAAAGTCCTTAAGTCGAACATCAGATAATACAACCAGATATTACATGTTCAAAAAAAAACTTGATAGTGGTGGTAATAGTAATGCTTGCTAATGTGCATAAAAGTATAAAGTATAATGAAAAGCAAAACTACATAGTAGTGCTCACATGCCATAAAAGATAACATAGACATTTCCATAGCCATAGCAGGTACTTATAAAAACATAGGTAAGGTCAAATTGGCTACACAAACATATTGAATGGAGATCAATAGTCCTTGCTGCCAAAATTATAGCTACATTTATCTAACAGTATACATCACTGGATTTCCATATTTTTCTGAAAGGTTAGTTACCCGTTGTGAACGACGACGAACTGGGACACTGACAGATCTTTCAACAGAACTTGCTGGTTCACACATTGGCTGTGTGGCTAGTGTGCTAGTGTGCTAATTATTTGATCACTTACCTGCTGATATTGAATGTAACCTTTTGCTTCTCTAGAGCTGCGTACATGACTAGGTCATATATGAATGCGATTGCATCTATATGTTAGACCAGTGATTTTCAACCACTGTGCCGCGGCGCACTAGTGTGCCGTAAGAGATCCTCAGGTGTGCCGTGAGAAATTATCCAATGTCCCTTTTTAAGTACAGGTTTGTCAGGCTCTGAGGCAACTTATGCGGTAGGAGTGTTGTATTTGAATGCCAAGGCCTCGATGTAGTAGGCTAAATCTCCAGGCACCATGATCCAGGTGAATCTATTCACGTGTTTAATGCATGGTCAATGCATTTAATATTGGCCCACAAAACTCAAAGTCCATCGAAAGCGGAATGGTCGTTTAGTACAATATGCCTAGTTAGGCGCCTTTTATTACTAACTAGTGTGAATGTCAAAGTGTCGCGCAAATATAGGTGGCCTTCAAATAAAGGTGGCCTTCAAATAAAGGATGGCGCTCCATTTTTTAACCCTTCTGCTATAGCGATGTTTGAATAGAGACGGCCTTCAAATAAAAGTGGCCTTCAAGTACAGGTTTTATAGTAATATTCATCGTGTGGCACACGTAGCTGACTGACTGATGTACCTGAGAGGTCGTGGTGACAGCCATGGAGAAGTTTTTGAAAAGGACAACTGCATACTCCGAATTGGTCTCTGTACAAGATTCTGACCTGGATGAAGGCCCTAGTATGATTGGTGGGGAAAAAAAGCAAAGACGGTGAGCTCAAGGCAATATAGTGAAAGCTATCTTTTGTATGGATTTACTTTCACCGGAGATGAGACGACATCTACTCCATTATGCCTGGTGTGTATCGAAAAGCTATCGAACAGCGCCATGGTGCCTAGCAAGCTTAAACGCCATCTCCAACCGAAACACCCGTCGCTTCAAAACAAGCCCACAGACTATTTTGTTTGCTTGCGTGTAAATATAGAGAAACAGGCAACCTTTATGAGAAAAACCACAAAGGTAAATGAAAAAGCACTAAAAGCTAGTTACCTAGTAGCCGAACTTGTAGCTAAATCAAAAAAGCCACACACTGTGGCAGAGACATTAATACTACCTGCCTGTATAGCCATTGTCAACGAGATGCTCAGCCCCGACGCAGTTAAAGACATAGCTAAAGTACCGCTTTCTGATAACAAATTGTCAGACGTATTGATGACATGTCTACAGACATCGAAAGCCATGTTTTAGAAAAGATGCACATCAGTTGGAAATTTGCGTTGCAAGTTGATGAGTCTACAGATATTAGCGGACATTCTCAGCTCCTGGCTAATGCGCGTTTTGTGGATGAAAATGCCATTAAAGAAAACTTCCTATTTTGCAAGACACTGCCAGAAAAAACAACTAGAGAAGAATTTTTTTGGGTCACATCGCAATATATGAACCATGAAGGACTTACATCGGAAAACTGCATAAGCGTTTGCACAGATGGAGCTGCGGCCATGGTCAGGTGCACCAAAGGCTTTGTGAGCAGAGCAAAAGAGAAAAACCCAGACCTGATTGTTACGCACTGTTTTTGCATCGTGAGGCCCTCGTTGCTAAAACTTCACCAGCGGAACTTGTTCCTGTGTTGGATGATGTGGTGCGCATAGTGAACTTTGTAAAGACACGACCTTTGAAAAACCGTATATTTGCATCTCTGTGTGAGGAAATGGGAGCGGAGCATTATTGCTCCATACAGAGGTCCGATGGTTGTCGCGCGGGAAGGTGCTGGCCTGTGTGTATGAGCTGTGAGAAGAACTTAAAATGTTTCTGACAACTGAAAGGTTGGATTACTCAAATTTGTTTTTTAGTGATGAGTTGTGCTCAAAGCTGGCATACCTGGCTGATATATTTCATTATCTGAATGAACTGAACACAAGGATGCAGGGCCGAAATGAAAACTTGCTTACAAGCACAGATAAAGTAAATGGATTCCGTTTAAAGGTAGACCTCTGGCAACAACATGTGTTACGCGCCAACCTGGCAATGTGTACACTCACAGAGAAACGTCAAAGTCCCACTGCTGCACTATGTGAGGTAATATGTAAACATTTGAAAAGTCTTGAGCGGAAGTTGTCATTTTATTTCTCTTCAGCCACCACTGAATGCGTTGACTGGGTTAGGGACCCATACAGCTCAGCGTCAGTTGTTGGAAAGGACATGACTTTACAAGAGCAAGAGGAACTAACTGAACTGAAACAGGATCGGGGTTTAAAACTAAGACTTGCTGATCTTCCTTTGGACAGTTTTTGGTTGACTGCTGTCACGGAGTTCCCCATTCTGGCCAACAAAGCTGTTCTCACATTGCTCTCATTTTTCACCACATATCTGTGTGAGCTTTTCAAGTTTAACTTCTATAAAAATTAAAAACAGAGAGAGAGACTGGGAGCTGTCGAAGAAGAGCTTTGCGTGTGTCTTTCTTCTATTTCTGCCAGGATATCAGCTTTGTGTTTATCTAAACAGGCCCAGGTTTCACACTGACTGAGTATAAATAAATTGATGAATTATATTGTGATGAAATATACTGTTGATACTCACGGCTCACGGTACTCATTAAAATCATATGACTTAACAGCATAAGCAGTCTCACACAGGCATACCATCGCGCAACACTTTACCCTGAAGTAGTTGTGCAAGAGACAACAACCCATAGGCTACTGGAGTATTGCGTATCGCTAACACACCTCTTCGCCAGCTTCGGCCCTGCTGTCTACACTGGTTCATCATGCTTGTAACTGTGCCTTTTGTAAGCTCCACCTGCCCATTGCCTGATGAAATAAGTGCAGCGGAAAACTGGTAACATGATTTATTTTATAGCTATTACAAAACTGCTTGAACAGAGTGCTACATAGCTGAGGACCATTGTCACTCACTACATTCTCAGGAACACTAAAATCAGCAAACACACCTAAACTTTGCACAATTGTGTTGCTGGAGATACTCTTCAACGACTTTACAAAAGGTAATTTAGTCAGGTAATCAACTAACATTAGATAATGATTGTCATCAATGCTAAATAGGCTGATTCCAACAGTTTGAAATGGATACTCTGGCACAGGATATGAAATAAGCAGCTGTTTTCTTCTCGCTCTCTACACTCATGCAAGCTTCACAAGACATACACTTGTCTCCACACACTTTTGGATACCAGGCCAAAACACATGAGATTGAGCACGCTCTAGGATTTTTGTAACCCCCAATGTGCTGCATGTAAGAGATCAATAACATCAGCTCTCAAAGCAACAGGAACAACCACGCGGGACCCATACATAATAATACCATCCACCTCAGACCACATGTTTCTCAAGTTATAATATGGTAATGCTCTGCTAGCACACATCTTTCTGGCAATTGGCCAGCCTGACCTAATGTAACTCAAAACAACTGACAGTTCATCATCAACTGCTGTAGCAAGTTTATATTTATTCATTACAGGATTTGACTGGATAGTCATTTGACAAACTTGCAGCTGAGGATCTGTACCCAAATCTTTAAATTCATCAGTTCCTGCCGGGCAAGAGCGAGGCAAAACATCTGCCAGAATCATCTCTTCACTTGGTTTATAATGTAGTTTCATCTGAATAGGGTATGTCAAATTTCCCAAGCGCATCTAAGCTAGACGAGGAGACAACTCTAAAACAGGCTGTTGCATTAACCCAAGCAATGGTTGATGATCAATTTCAACCGTCACATCACTCCTGCCCCACACAAAATACTTGAACCTAGTCAAAGCAAAAACAACTGCCAACAACTTTTTTTTTCAACCTAAGAATACCGCTGTTGCGTATCTGTGAGTGACTTGGCAGCAAACTCAATTGGACTGTCATTCTGTAAAATCACTGCCCGGAGGCTGTGAGCACTAGATTCAGCTGACAGAGTAACTGGCTCTTTTGGGTCAAAAAATGCCAAGGTTGGTGAATTTGAAATCGCTTGTTTGATTTTCTCAAAGGCCTCTTGTTGTGGGCCTTCCCAACAAAACTGAACGTTTTTCTTGCACACCTGTCGCAATGGAGCAGTCAATTCAGACAAATTTGGTACAAATTTTGCTAGATACCCAACAAACCCCAAATATAATTCCAAAGCCTTTTTATCTCGTGGCACAGTCATGGCCTGCACTGTCTCAACTTTTACTGGATGAGGCCTGATGTCATTCCCTGATATTTCATGACCCAAAAAATCACCTTAGACTTACAAAACACACTTTTCTCAAGGTTCAACGTGATCCCAGCATTCATCATACGCTCCAACACACATTCTAGCCTAGCATCATGCTCCTCCTTACTCACTGCATGCACAAGTAAACCATCCACATAACATTCTACCCCCTGTACCCGTTCCAAGATATCTACCATCAGTTTGTGGAGCAGCTCAGGGGCATTAGTTACCCCCGTAGGCAACCGTTTCCAACGAAATTTTTCAAATGGTGTCAAAAAACAAGTCAAACGAGATGAGGCAAAATCTAACTCAAGTTGGTGAAAACCTTGCTTTCCATCCAAGCATGTAAAGTAGTGTGAGGCACCAATCCTTGAAAAAATTTCAGTAGAATTGGATAGCTTACATTGTGTCCTAACCAACTGTGAATTCAAATACTGTGGATCCAAACACAATCTGATTGCGCCATTTGGTTTGTTTACAATGACAGTTGGACTAAGCCATTCGGATGGCTCCGTGTCTTCAGCTATTATCTATTCTCATTCCAAACACTCAAGTTCCACCTTTAGACTATTTCTAACCTTTTCTGGCACTAATCTAGTTGCAGCTGTCCTAACTTTAACTCTTCCTTTCAGTTTAAGTCTCGACCTGCGTATGGTATTTGCCCAGGCCCTCAAATACCTTCCCATACTTACCGAGTGTTTTCATAGTTTTACTTGACTCTGCTTGAGTATCTCTTACCTGTTCTATACTAGGTATTAGCTCAAGAGCCCTTATAGCAGGCATACCTAAAAGGGTATCAGCATCATTTTCTACTACATAAAACAATTCCTTACATTGCCTATACGAGCCAGCGTGTGAAACAGCAATGTTCAAGAGAATTTTACCGAGACCAGGAATAGCTTCTCTAGCATAGCCTGCCAGCGCAGAGTTTGTTCTCAACAGATGAGTAACACTTACACTTTTAGCTACTGATTTTGACATAACAGATACCTCAGCACCTGTATAAATTTTAGCACCAAAACTGTAGTAACCCATTTTTACATCTACAAGCTATTTAGCTTTTGACAGGCTTTTTTTAGCTCAAATACCTCTACCACATCAAGTTCAAATGAATCGCCCACATGCTTTTCATTGATATCAGAGTCATGCTTTACTACATTTATAGTTCGAGACCTACACATTTTAGAAAAATGATTGATTCTAAACCATTTATTGCATCTCTTACTATACGCTGGGCATCTTCCATGTACATGGTTAGCTCCACAATAGCTACAGTCTTTAATAAAGTCTCTTGATTTTTCCCTGCCATCATCTCCTTTATTCGCCTGCCTCACCTTTGCAGAACCCCTGCCCTGGGACTTTAGGGCAGTTGGGTTGCTTCTGAAGTCATTGTGAATTGCTGTTACAGCGTGCTTTCCATCCATTTCAGTTTTCTGGGTTTTTAGAATTATTTTATGGGCTCTCATCTTTTTCTTCATGTCTTCCAAAGCAATATTTGCATCAAGCTGCAGTTCTCTCGACAAAGCTTTGTCACTCATGCCTGCCAATAATCTCACCTTGAGCATCTGTTTATGCGGTTCTTCAAAATCGCACTTAGCAGCCAGTTTATACAGGCTCTTAATATATTCTTCATTAGATTTTTCTGGCTTCTGATCTCGACTGCTCAACAATATAGTGTAGTGTAGAGTGTTGCTCTGTGTGTTGAAGTAGTTTGTAAATGCTGTAACTGTTCTTTCATATGGCAGCTGTGGGTTATTTTGCTATATCATTAGTTGGAGTTGCTATGACCAATTGTGCATGTACTTTTTCTACCTCTTCACCCATGATGTATATTGGGGTGTCCACCTGCCTAGTTGCAGACTTCTGATTCAAACCGCTTGCTCAGCGGTATCACTGAAATCGAGCCAACCATTCAGTCCATGTCTCCTGTGATTTACTAAAATCTAGCTCATCAGGTGTTTTTATCCCAGAGCTAGCCATAATATTTTTCACATTTTTCAGCTGTAAGTACATGTATATATCTCTATGCAATCGCTATGACTCAACAACAATCTTGCCTATGACGCCATGTTTTATGTTTGTATGTGGATGTTGGTTCTAGTAAGTGTTTCAGAGCAGGTTTTATTATTCACATGTGTATTCTACCACTCTCTAGCTAGCTCGCCTTACAAGCCTGGTCTTTCATTCTGAGAGCCACGCAATGCGTATATAATGAGTATGTGATAATATTGCAAAATACTAGATAAACAGCAGTAATAACATTGGCCTTGTCTTGACTGCAGCAGCAGTGAATAACAACCCTGTCATATCTAGCAATACTGTGACAGTACTGATTTCATGTTGTCTAGTGACAACCTTCTGTCACCTAGTGTCACCTTCTGAGATGCAGTTGAGATGTGTGATACCATCAATAAGCTCCTTGCTCACACCCCACCATAACTCTGTTTCTTTCACATGTAAAACCAGGCGTTCGAATTTGTTGCATTAGTTTTTGAGTGAATTGAACTTATTGTGTTACTGTATCCAATACTTATGTGAACTCTTTACATAGTTGAAAATAATAAGGTTAACTACATCTACAATCTAAATACTAGTCCAACATGGGTACACTATATCCTGACAATACATTACTGGGCAACGAGGTAGATGGCCTTTCAGGATTGGTTGCAGTGTGGGTGTACCGGGGAAAAGATTGTGGTGGTATGGTGGTATAATGGGAGCAAACACATCATTTGATGATTGGGTGGTGTGATAAAATGTATTGCTGAGAGTGTAGGGTGGGCTGGTGAAAGTATCATTAGGGCGTTGCGGAAAAGGGACAGAGCCCTTGAAGTGATTTAGCATGGCATAAGGTGTAGAGTGTTGTTGCATGATAGTAGAAATTCCGCTCCACATTGTCATTGACCTCTTTTCAATTATGGCAGCAACAGCCTTGAGGTCATCTTGCCTTTGCTTTATGAGTATCTTTTTCAACTCATGCATGTCCTTATCATCTCTTGACCTTTTTCTTCTGTTTGTTGAAGAAGATGAACATGATGATACGGCAGACCTGGGCCTCTCCTGGTCAAGGTCAACATCTGATAAAGTTTAATAGTAAGCTACCTTTTCTGTATTGTATTATATTATGTCTTGTATTGTCAACCCAGATACCATAGGTTCTGACCACTTCACTCAAATGCAACACCTTTCTTACACGATTCAACAGCGGCTAGCAGGTCTGGTTGTAGATGCAATCAAGTTCTGTTCAATGATTTTTAAGATAAATCACCCAGTAGAGTATGTGAATGGCATGTTTTATGTACCTTGTATATTCTCTGCCTGCTCCTCCGTGTCAATCTCATTAGCTATGGGTCTATGACACATAACTTTCTGGAGCTTCTGATTAAAGCGTCATGAGGGTGTTTGTTCTCCTGTATAACGGGAATAACAAATGTATCAGTATGAGCAGTTGTGTATGGTTTGTTTAACTGCTGAACCTGGCCTGTGTTTCCTTGAATTAATAGACTTGGTGAACGCATCTGTACTTCCTGAGATTTCATTGGCATATTTTGAGAAAGAGAATAGCCTCTTCATATCATATCATTTCAACTTATTTTATAATAGAAAAAACATAAAATAAATTAATGTTTTCATCTTTTTTAATACTTTATGATGATTAATTATTATCATATCACAAAGAAGATAAAATATGATATTGATAAAAATGTTAATATTGTACATTACATGTTTTACTGTTATTAAAAAACAATTATTTTTAACAGTAATAATGATAATACATCATGTAATACATAATGGTTAAGCCAATCACTGACTATCACCAAAAATGTAATTAATTGTAATTATTTTATGTGATAGGAAAGAAAGTATCTGTATCTGGTGTTTTGTGTGACCAAACTTTTACTTACCCGACTTTGATGCTTCAGCTTTGTAATCTAGATATTTTGACTTCAATGTTTTCCATTTGATCCACCACTGAGCCCCTGTCTTTGGACTCTATGATTTTCCTCCACTTTCCTCAGCCCACTCAGACACCTTTGCAGCCAGCATATTGAATATTTTAATGTTGCTTTGAGACTTGCCATCTATTTTTCAAAAAGTGTTGGTATCTATAACAAAGTCCAGGAAAGTAATCACCTCATCATCCTCGTAGGTGCAGGCCATTATTGAATTTAAGTGAAAGAAGAGTGGAAGAATAGAAAAAAACAAGATGTGCGGGAAAATTTTTCCTTTGTTTATGGCGCTCGATGAATCTGCCTCTACAGCAAGAGAGCCATGCGCAGCCACTTCACAGTTACTGTTTCCTTGCTGCAAATTTGCACTGGCTGCGCACTGATCAGTGCGCAGTGATTTCAGTGCGAAGATGCCGTTTCTATGTTTTGGAGAAAGCGCAACTCCGAATTACTGCGAACCATGGAAACATAGTGTTTGTTAGGTGTAGAGTGTTCTCTGTTTACGTTTGTGAGAGCTGATTGGCCAGTGACTAATTCCCTGGTGTTTCCTTCAGCTGAGTCTCAATCAGGGCTTTATTGGCTCGAAACTCGAATAGCCGAAGGAAATTTTTAACTCGTTTACAAAGATTTTCCTCCAGTACTCGTAGCTGCACTTTGTTGTAGTTTGCAGATTTGACACTCTTTGACAACCCTTTCAATTATACCTTTTGAGGCCCTGTCACCAAACCTCTGATTAGCTAAGTAATCCATCTTGTCAACTCCTAAATAGTGAACTTGATGCATGTTATATATTTCTTCATCAATACTTGAAACTTCCTCTGCTGCTACACCCACACATGATTTGAGTGGTTTTGGCTCATCTTTGGTTCACCCTAGTTAAAACATCAACACGGTTTTCAGCTGATTTGACCAAGGACATTCGTAGCCTGATGCCATATTCTTCTACTAATTGCGCAATAACCCCAAGCCGTCTTTTGACTATCATTTCTGAAAATCCACTGACTTTGAGGTGATGGCTTTTTGTGATACTGAAATTACCCAGTTATACACTGTTAATGAGTCTGTAACAATTGTAGCTTGCTTCGCTCCCTACTTTATTGCTAGGTTTAAAGTGCTGCTTCAAGTTCAGCCACATTGATATGCATACTGTCATCAATTCTCCTTAGCAATGATGCATCTTCTACAATGCTTTCTTTCATTTCTATGCTCGCATCAATAGCTATAGAGTTCGCATCACACCAGACCTTGCAACACTTAACTCCATCCATAGACCATTTGCCCTGCACTGGGCCATGCCTTGATACCCTATTCAGGGTTTCATCTAACATCTGCAGCACTTTTTTGCTATTGCATCATCTCACTTGCCATCAGCAGCGCACCTCTTCGTGTAGCTGCATGCAACTCGTAACCAGCCAGCTACTGGGTAGTGACCTATCAATTTATCACATGCAGAAAACAAATATTTTTTTGTACTTATGCTTTATAGTGGTGGCACAGCTGAGTTGCGTGGTCATGTACATTTTCCTTTTTCACTGATCGTCACACAAAGCCCTAGAACTCGAATTTCACGTAAATCAAGCGGCTCTTTTGTGACTAGACCAAAATTTAACAAATGGCTGCACACAATTTCGACTGGCACTACTGACTTATTTACCAAAATGTGGCATTCATATATATATCGTGTATATTCGTACATATACAATGCGGAATTATCATTATATGCATGCATGGATATCGGCAATAAAACACTTATCTCTTCGCTTCCTACACGCGGCAGTTGTACAATTTATCTTCTATGTTCGCAATCTTAAACAATCAATCATGTGAAGCTAAGTAACACTACATGGTGGCAGCGATTGTCATCCTCACACATTTATAGTGATGTGGGATGAAGATGAACCAGCCCAACGTCCACGTTTTCACGCTCCGAGATTAAACCCACCGGATAAATTCGACTTTACAGATCCGGGCAATTGGTCTCGTTGGAGAGCTAGATGGATGCGTTATAGAGATGCCAGCCATTTAGCCGAACAACCTGAGATAGAACAAATAAACACTCTCGTATATACCCTTGGCGAACAAGCTGAAGACATTATTTTAGCTCGAGGTATTAACGAAGACACTCACCAGAATGTTATCGCGGCATTCAACGACTACTTTGGCGTTCGAACTAACACAATTGTGGAACGCGCGAAATTTAACAAGTTAGTGCAAGGCCAAGATGACATGGATACTTATATACATAAGCTATACCGCCAGGCAGAATACTGCGAATACGGAACTTTGAGAGAGCAACTAATACGGGATAGACTAGTTGTGGGAGTAAACGACGATCGCTTGAGCGAAAAGTTGCAATCGGAAGCAGACTTGACATTGGCAAACGCCGTTGCAATGTGCAGACGCTTTGACGCAGCCAAGCAAGCGCAACCAGTAGTGAGGTCAGGCACAAACGGTACAGGAAGTACAGTAGACATGGTGAAGTCTAGTAGTAGAAGCCAATACACTAAAGACAAACACCGTAGTGACACTGCGTACAAGCCTAAAGCCACAGCGTATAAACCTCAAACGCACGCTTTATCCAAACAGCATCAGTCTAAACCCACCACCATCTCCAAATGTCACAGGTGCGGTAGATTCCCTCAGCACAGTAAGCAGTCTTGCCCAGCTATCAAATCTGAGTGTGACTTTTGCAAGAGTGTTGGCCACTGGAAAGTAGCATGCCGTAAAGCTAACCCAAACGTGACAGAGGTAACCACAATTGACAATTCAACCGACTTCCTGGGAGAGGTGAAGAACCTTAGTCAATCAAGTAAACCATGGACTTCAACACTCGACATTACACTAGACAATGGTCAGGTATTAAAACGAACTTTTAAACTTGATACTGGCGCTGATGTTTCAGTTTGCAGTGAAATTGGGTGGCATGATAATCAAATAACCCAGTCAGACCGCCGTCTCATAGGCCCTGGGAACTTCGCATTACCTGTTGTTGGAAAGGTAGACGCAAAGTTGAGCGTTGGTAATAGACACGCTAACGAGGTCATTTATATAGTTGAGAATCAAACTACTAATCTTTTAAGTAGATCCGCATGCATTTCCTTAGGTTTAGTGCATTATGACGCTGATTATGTAATGAATGTTTCATGTGATAGATCAATTTCTGATTCTAATTGCAGATTTTTTGATGAATATCCTGAAGTTTTTACAGGCCTAGGTAAGCTAACTGAGCCTTATACGATAGAGGTCAGAGGCGACGCCAAACCGGTCGCATTACACGTCCCATATGAGGTTTCACAACCGAGGTTACCCATAGTTAAGAGACAACTAGAAGATCTAGAGTCAAAAGGCGTAATTTCTAGGGTTACGACACCGACTGACTGGTGCGCAGGGATGGTCCTGGTGCCAAAGGGTGACCCGAATCAAATCTGCATATGCGCCGATCTAACTAACCTGAACCGTGCTGTAAGACGGGATACACACCCGAGTAGCTCAGTTGACAGTACGTTAGCTAAAGTATCCGGCGCAAAGTTTTTAACCAAACTAGACACAAACTCGGGTTACCATCAAATACCATTGGCTAAGAATTCACGACTACTCACAACATTTATCACCCCCTTCGGAAGATACTGCTATAACAGAGTGCCCTTCGGTCTAGTCAGTGCGGGTGACATATTTCAGCGTTGTATGAGAGACATATTCGAGGGAATGAATGGTGTCGTTTGCCATATGGACGATTTGTTAGTGTACAGCACCGTTAGCAGAACCGAGCACGATGCTGGTGTACGTCGCGTATTAGAACGACTAAGATCTGTAAGTATGACTTTAAACCACAAAAAGTGCAAATTCCGGCAAGCTTCGTTAAAGTTCTTAGGTCATTATGTAGGTGCCGAAGGCGTTAGCGCTGATCCCGACCGTATACAGGACATACTCGCAATACCCGACCTGACTAACAAAACACAATTACAGTCATTTCTGGGATCTGTCAATCAACTCGGAAAGTTCTCACCCAGAATAACCGAATTGACCCTTCCCTTAAGAGCATTGCTTAGAAAGGATTCGCCGTGGACCTGGGACATTACACAAAAACAAGCCGTGATAAACATTAACACAGAGCTCAATGCTACACCATGCTTAGCTTGGTACAGCCCAACAAGGCGCACAGTCATCATGTGTGACGCGTCCAACAAAGTTTTAGGAGCTGTGCTGTTCCAAATACAAGACAATAGCACTGGATGCTTGGTAGCAGCTAAATCCAGGTCTTGACCGACACAGAAAAGACATGGTCGCCTATCGAAAAAGAAGCTCTCGGCATTGCATGGGTGTGCATGAAATTCGAGATGTACATCTTTGGTCATCCAAAGGTGACAATTGAGACCGACCACAAGCCATTGGTACCGATATTTAATTCAAAAGCCGTCAATGACCTGACACTGCGAATTCAGAGACAAAGACTCAGAACTATGAAGTATGCGTTTACAGTAGAGCATATTCCAGGCAAAACCAACTATATAGCTGATTTATTGTCGCGACAACCTTCCGGAAGACCGAGCCAAGACGATGTTGAGCTAACAAGAGATGTTGACGTGAGCGCAATTACTGACATAGCGAATCTACCAGCAACTAAACAACGACTAGTTGAGCTTAGGAACAAGCAACAAGAGGACACAACTCTCCGATCTGTGATTGAGTACACCCAACGAGGTTGGCCAGCATATTTATCCGACGTTGGCACACATCTCAAACCGTACTGGCATGCTCAGTCTCAACTCACACTCGTCGATGGTTTATTGCTGTATGCTAAACGTATTGTAACACCTCCGTCGGAACGCCTGAGTATTCTTCGACGATTACATGGTGGACATTTAGGCATACAGAAGTGTAGGAAGCGGGCTCGCCAATCTGTTTGGTGGCCTGGTATATCCGCCGAAATGGCAGAGATGGTCAAATCATGTCGCACATGTCAAGTAAACCAAGATGAACATCGAGAACCCTTGAAACCTAGCAGTCTGCCAGACAGACCGTGGCAACGAGTTGGAACCGACTTGTTCTATTGGAATCAATCGAATTATGTCATTGTAACAGACTATTTTTCAAGGTATGTTGAAATCAGCAAACTGTCGAACCTGGACAGCAAATCGACTATAACATCACTCAAATCGATCTTCGCCCGTCATGGCATTCCAGAAATCGTTGTTTCCGATAATGGACCACAGTACGCAAGTCAAGAATTCCGTCAATTTGCCAAAGATTACTCGTTTCAGAGTGTCACAAGCTCACCACATTATCCTCAAGGAAATTGAGCTGTTAGAACAGTCAAAAATCTTCTCAAGAAATCTACAGATCCATACAAAGCTTTACTTGCATACCGAAATACACCAATTCGAAATGGATACTCCCCGGCTGAACTACTCATGTGTAGACGACTCCGTTGTGATTTACCCGTAGATCCATCTTCATTAAACCCGATGATACCAAGCTATGACTTAGTTAAAGACCGTGAACATACTTACAAACAACAAATGAAATACAACTACGATCGCCGACACAATACACGACCACTACCACCCATAGAACCTGACGACAATGTTTACATCCGAGACTTAGGTAGGACAGGTACCGTAAGACAGAGACTTCCCAACAATTCGTTTGCGATTCAGACTAGTTCACACGAGGTACGACGTAACCGACATTCACTCACCCCGTTACCTGACAACCATACTTGTGACAACCACCAAGCTAGACCTACAACTCCCACGCTTAGCAGTCCACAGCCGATCAATCAAACTGCTCAGAGACCCCAGATTGCTCCTTCTCCACGCCGTAGCAACCGGGCGCGTAGACCTCCAAACCGCCTCAACCTCTAGGCTTGGTTAGTTTGCGTAGGTCTGCATTATATTGTATTTTATGCTTATACTTGCTTACAGTTATCCCTTTATTATACTCATACATATTGTCCGCTTACTCAGTTGGCCTTTTGGATAAAATGGGAGATGTGGCATTTATATATATATCGTATATATTCGTACATATACAATGCGGAATTATCATTGTATGCATGCATGGATATCGGCAATAAAACACATATCTCTTCGTTTCCTACACGCAGCAGGTGTACAATTTATCTTCTACATTCGCAATCTTAAACAATCAATCATGTGAAGCTAAGTAACACTACACAAAATATCTTCAATATAGTGATCAGTAGCATCAGCGACCCTAGGATCAAGTGACAAAACCATTGACAATACTTTGGACATTAAGGTATAAACACACTAGGCGATATTTAGAGCGATATCGCGATGCATGGCGCTAATCTGCGCTAGAATTTACTCAGCGTGCTCATGCAGAGCGATAACGTTAGACTTTCTCTACACAACTTTATCGCTAGCGAGATGCATTTCGATTGGTTGGCTTTTACCAGAATGCAATTTTATGGCGGGTAATTATTTCTTATCGCTGTTCACCAACGTACAGCAGCGACAATTTGCTATTTTGTTACAATTGAAACATCTTCAGAACAAACACTAGATTATTCATGAATTTAATAATAGCACTCCCAGTCCTGTACACCATAACAAAAAAATTACAAAAATCCGATTTGAAAACCAACATTTGGAGTCAATCGTTGCGCAGGTTGACCATCTTGAGAACGGTAAATATTTTAAAAAACCACTACTAAATAAAATATGTATAAAAATAGTGAAAAATATTACAGTTAAAAATACAATAATCGTTTTTTCTTATGTCTTCTTGTAGTGTAGGCAGTGTACAATCCGTGAAAGTGAGATAGGTTAAATAACAAATGCATAAGTTGTTTACGTTGTCGCCTAGACGGCGCCATATTGACTAACCTAGATTTATTAACAACTCCGTAGAAACTAATGATACGAAATTTTATTGGCAGTTTGTGGGCGTGCCAATTATATCGCTTGCTAGTGAATCGCTCAAGTGTGTTTATGCACATGCCAGCTATATCTCCGCCTTCCTCATGACGCTCGCGATAAAATCGCCTAGTGTGTTTATACCTTAATCTTAAGCGCTACATTGAGACCAAAACCTAGTCTAGTCATGAGATACAGTGTTCCATTGAACCTAATAGCTTGAAATCTTTGCAAACTACCATCAACATGCAGTTGCAAATATTCTTTCTATATGCCTAACATGCAAGCCTCACTGCCTAACTTATGCCACTTGGGGAGCTTATCTTGACATGCTGCAGTGTCCAAACCAGGATGACTACTGACATACTCATTTAGTTCTCTGCTATAATATATTACAGGTTGTATCTTTGTCTCTTGTTAGGTTGTGTAGCCACCAACAATGGAATAATGCCAGTTACAGGTCCATGAAGTGCTTCTCCGTGTGGCTGCAGCCATTCATTGCCTATTCATTGCATAACCTGTTTTATATTCTTCTCTGACGATATCATTTATAGCGTATTCTTCACATGTATTGGACAATGAAGGCTCTCTACTTAACCATTTCCAAGTAACTGTCCTTTTGTGACCATCAAATTGCACTTTAAAGTTTCAATCATCTATAACTATTTGTGGTTGCTGGTCTTTGTTATGACTGGCAGGACTAGCTTTGTTACGTAGCATCACACCAACTTTTCTTAGCTGTCATAGTCCAAAAAAAAGTACACCTCTATTTTTATCTATATATACTCCACCTAGCTTTGTAATGCCATCCATTTCTAGTATCATCTGGCAACCACTTACTAACTTCGAAGCAGTCTGGGTTTTTCTCTTTGAACATGTTGAAAAGCTTCGTCTGGTTCAGTTCTGCTGGAAAAATAGTCATTTTTTTCTGTGCTATAATGAGACCTTTGAACATGAATCAACTCGATGTGTGTGCGGATGAGCTGTCTCTTCTGGGAGCTTGTCCGCAACATTACCATGCTTTCCCGTTTACTAACTGGCGATTTGCCTACAAATATGAACTTCAAGCTCAAAGAAGTTTTACCACCGAGTTACTCTGTAGCAACAATCTATGTACTGCATGCAGGTAAATGCTATTCAATGCACTCATGTATACACGCATGACACGGATATTGCTACCAGTACTGAAAGGCCATAGCAATATTCTTAAAACCCTAAGTTTGTAACTGTAAGTTTGGTAGTGCTAAAATGTTGTTTTCTAACCTGTTGTTGTGAGAGCATTCTTGATAGTTTGAAATCACCGATTGGTAATTCCAAACAGAGAAAGGAAAGCTTTGTGGCGAATTTGGACCTCTTCCACGCGGCCATCCCTAGAAACTTTCAGGCTGTATGTGTACGAGCTGTTGTAAACTAGGCCTCTGCATCATCGTTTTCCCGACATTGCCGCCGTTTGACTTCAGTGATAGAAATAAAGTGTCCTGCTCATCCTGTGATTTGTAGTCATTCACAAAGCCTAAAATACAAGAAAAATAGTTCGTGGCAACTGTTCCAAGCCAAAGAGCTTTAATCTTCAATACAATAGTTAACTATCTTAACATCCACTAGAAATGTAATGTATTCTTGTTTATTATTTCCTTCATTAAAGACTCCAAAATTAAACCAAAAAGTCAGGTACTAACAGCTACAGACTATGAGAAGACCACAGCTTTTTTCAAACGTCTATTTGACTTCACAATCATTTCACTGAGCGTTTTACATGTGAACCAAATTTATTACAAGTTTATGCTCATAAAATCTAGATTAAGAGACAAAATGATGATACTCACCATGCAACATTTCAGACTATTTGGTAATTATATATAACTTACAGTATAAGTAATCTCCAGGCATTCAGGGATCTATCAGAAAAACTAAAAAATAATCATATAACTTAAGTAATAAGACTATAACGAAAAATCAGTACAAATTTAACTTAGTTATGAAAACAAATCGAGTCACCGTAAATCTTCGTGTATAAGCTGCAATCCAAACTTTGAAGGTTGTATTTTGAGTTACAGATAAACCGCGTGTATAAAAGCCGAATGCACCATTTTTTCATTAATTTAACACATTTAATGAACCGATGAGTGGGGATGCTTTATGCATTTTCAGGGGATCCATTATGACTTCAGCAAATTACTCTACAGTAAGCAGGCACCACATCAGCGAGCACATTTTGTAACACAAGTCATTGAGAAGGGCAAAACACGATGTTCCATTTAAATTTAAGGATGTGAACATAGCTTTAGTAACTATCAACCAAAATTCTGTCGCAGTTTTTGAATTAGCAAAAAGCAACCCAACAAATGGAATTAGTGTTGGAGATGTTGCGTGAAAGTCCCCGCGACTAATGACCTCTTCACACTAGTACAAGTAGGCTACTGGGTATTTCCTAGCATCTTATTGTTGAATAAATTATTTTTAGCATTTGTGTATTTTTACAGTGAATTCAAATGGTGTTGATGATTGTCTTATTATAAAACATCTTTAAATTCATAAATATTTTATATAATCTATATATATATATATCTGTGCTTGTTTATTGTCCGTATGTCCAGTTATAGCGATAAAGTTTTAACGAGAAATCCGTTTCACACTGGATTTGTAATCGGAACCTCCAGGTTCAAAGACATGCATTCTATTCTCTAGGCAAATCGGCTACATTGCTATGCCATGGAATAATTGTGCCCATACTCATTACACTGGTTAAAATAGGCATGCTTGAAACGTGTGCGAAATTACTATTGGTTACTACTAGCACGTTTGAAGACCATGAATGATAGTGTTAGAAATCATGACAAGTAGCAATCACAAGTTGGCTTCACAGCTCTTGTTATAATAAAGAGTTGGACAAGCTTAAAGGTTGAATTGCAATAAAATTCACATTACAGTTATTTGGTATCAACAGATTCGCCATGTCTTACTCTGTTGTGTTGAAGGTGCCAAATATGTGAGAATGTGATTAAAAGCTCTTAAAAGCTCAAAAACGAACAGAAAATCGCAGTCACACGAGACCGCCCTAGTTTGGATTCGTTTTCCAAAACGACTAAAATGTGACGTATGTGTGCGAGATAGTTTATGTTTACACTTTCATGCATCCTTATTCGTCGAAATATTTTCACAAATATAGTTCACGCTTGCGATAAAAACCATGTCTATTGTTCTTACGCATCTATTTTATCGGCATCGTAATGCTGCAACTTTGAGCAGTGATATCTCAAAACCTAGCATAAAAATATGTTTAATTTTTTTAACTTAGCTTGAACGATTGCATATCATACTCTGACAAACATCATGAGCCTTTTGGTCCGCTATGATGGTCGAAAAATGCTGTAGAAATTGTTCGCGCCATTTGGCGGGAATTGTAAGTCACATGGTCAGATAATGTAAGTTTCAGTTCAAGTTTGATTTATCGCAAATAACAGACACGCTTTCTCGTATTAAACTTGTTAATTTCAATTCGTCATAATGTCTAACGCGCCACATCGTGTTTGTGCAGCTGGCAAGCTGAGAAGCACCTTTTTTCTTGGCCAAGAGCAGAGAAAAGACCAGACCATCACCGGCCATGGAGCAAATGGGTGAAGCTGGATGTGACAAACTTTATTTATTCGTCTGCTTACTCTTACCTTTGTTTTCGCCATTTCAAAGACGACATGTTTTCTAACCTGTTTGCATACTCCATGTCACCAAAGCACGTGAGTAATTTATTTTATGAACTACTTGTATTAGTAGTAGTAACTCGGGTTATTTTCTAGTATTCTCCTAATACTACTGTATTAATCTATATTTAATATTACAATATTAATGTCATTTAATTGCAATACGATATTATTAGTATTTTATCTTTTTAATTACGTGTATTATTCTTATTATAATAACAAAACTAATTCATACTGCATATCTATCTATAAAACGTAATATATTAATCTATAATTGATAAAATAATGTTACCGGTATAAGTTTCACGATTAATTTCGCCAAATTTCTTAACCCCACTCACTTATAGATATGTTATATAAAATAGTTATTGTCATTTTCTGATATCATCGTTAATAGCATATTAGTATTATTAGATGATTAGTATTAGATGATGAAGAGTTTGTGCCAACCACTGAAGACTGGGAAGAGTTTGAGCGCTATGTTGGCCAGCGTCAAACACTCTCCAATTACATGTAAGATAGAGCTGAACTTAACCAAACTTGACAAAATATAAAGAATATCCATAGAGTTATTACTCACATTTTTATGTTTACAATATCATGGATTCTGATAAGGTTTTGTAAAATCTGTGTCATGATTGCATGGCTATATATTTATTCTTTGTCTGATCAAGCAAATATGATATAATAACAGGAAATGATGTTGTACAAATCTTATTGCAAGTCAACTATTGTGCTGTGATTTCAGACCCGAATCCTCCTTCAAAGAGGAGAAAATAATAGTAAGTGTGACAGCACTCCAGTGACTATTTCACTGTCACGCCTGCACCCTCCCCTGCTCATTGATGATGGTGCGAGAAGGCGGATGGGTAGAGTTCAAGGTTACATGTGCCTCTTGTCACCAATCGTACACTTGGGAAACAACTGACAGGGTGAACAGAGCTCACGTCATCAACTCCCTGCTGGCAGCTGCACCACTCTTTTCTGGCGGATGCCTTACGCAGAACCTCCGTTTTCTGTCGCTCATGAACATTGCGATACCAAGCCACAGCGTTTGCCTCTACCAACAAAGAGAATACTTACATGGTGTGAGTGTTAATATTTACCCATAAACTTGGAAAATGTGAGTAAAAGCTAGGCACACTAATTGAATAACGACATTTAGAAACAATTTTTTTCTTGAAATGAAAATATGTCATCCTTCAAGCGAAATATATTATAATTTAACATTCTGATTCTTCATCATAATATAACACAAAAAGGGGGAAGAGGATTCTACATTCTTAGACTAATGATAATGATACAAATTAATCTTGTATAATGAAGTTTTACAATATTTTACAGTGTATTGCTGAGCAGCACATCCTGCATAACGAGGGATTGATGGCAGCAATCGATTGGGAGCTTGATTTGGCAGGTGACGGTAGATGCGATAGTCCGGGGCATTGCGCACTACAGGGGGCCTACACTATGATGGATCAAAGCTGTGGTTTAATAGTCAGCAGCCATCTTGTCAAGATAAAACTTTGACAGTTTTTACTTCACAGCCTGACAAAAACCCAAATTTTTTAGTAGCTATCAATACATAAACATGAAGTTGCTGATCTAGCTAAATAATTCATTCAAATAATGCGAAAGTGATTGTTGGTCGTAACTTTTTTTACTTTGCAGTCAACGGAGACCACCAGCTCTAACGCCATGGAGCTGGAAGGCTTCAAGCGATGCCAGTCCGATTTAATTTCCCATGGCCTGAGAGTGAGGTCCATTACAACGGATGTTGTTACAAAGGTTGTGTGCATACCGCAAGCTTGTGTTTTGGCTTATGCCGCAAATTCGTCACGGTGAGCGACGGCCTCTACCTGCCTGCTTGGTGTCTAAGATTCGGGCTCTTTTCCCACCAACGGATGATGAAGAAGAGTTTGCATACTTGCAAACAAGATTTGTGGCATAAACCAAAACACAAGATTGCGGTATGCACACAACCTTTTCCGAGCATTTGGCGATGGCTCTCCAAATGGGAATAGATTATCTACCAAAACAATTATTGAAAAACAATAATTGCTGATCATCAAAATAATCTCAATCTTTATATAATAAAATCATAAAACTAATACACTCTCTACTGTAGTAAGTGTACAAGCCAAATATAACAATTCTCCTTGTGTTCCACGAGTTCAGAATATGTGTGTTCAACCGATGCATTAAATGTGTAACACAAGAATTGTAAATAATGCTTGACACATTAGCATAGCTTTGGTGTTGTTGGCATTAAATTAAAATCTAACTCACTATGATATCGCAGGTAATTATTCCACCCCAACTCAAGGAGTTCAGGCGCCACAAGTTCGTCCACACCAGGATGCATACACAGGCATTCATGCTCCCCGCGGTCATGGAGACGATGCGCAAACTCCGCATCGTGGCAGCACAAACATTCAGGAAGAGATGGCATGTCTTGACAGCGCTTGCAGACACACCACTCTGTAGCCGGTGGTATTAGCTCCTAAAGAAATGAACAAATATGTCTATGCAACCATAGCTAATACATCAGGTCGATGTTATCCAACAGTATATCTGTGCAGCACTAGATTTAAATATTAAAATTGTTAATGTTGTCATTCGAGAAAAATCTGTAATTATTTTTTCGCATTATGAAGCAATAATTATCATCATTAAAATCATAAATGTATATATATAATAATATTCGTTCTATCACTCTCTAGCTAAAACTATTACTACTAGCTAGCTTGGCACATAAGAGCTGGCTAGTGGCGGTGCTTACTTGCTGGGAGGTTTAACTCTGTTGAGGATCTTCTTCAGATAGAGCGTCAGGCTCAAAACGCCAAGGTCTTAACTCTTCAGAATTTGACAATTTTTATGATCGCAACTCGGATATGTACATGTATGTTGAATTGTCGGATGGAATGGCCAAGCTGAAACTGTAAAGTACCGAGCATCTATATTTGATACGGGGTCTTAGGCAAAACCCGAAGTGTTTGTCATAAACTATTGCTACGATAAGTTTTATATTGAGCTTTGTTTTGGCCTTGCAATTCACACGAGAACATCACGTGACAAGACAATAACCAAACTACTCAGATACGTCATCGAAATCAAGAGATTCCAATCTACGGCGGCTTTTCGTTTTTGAGCTTTTAAGAGCTTGTAATCACATTTCCACATATTTGGCACCTACAACACAACAGAGTAAGACATGGCGAATCTTTTGATACCAAATAACTGTAATGTGAATTTTGTTGCAAGTCAACCTTTAAGTTACTAAAATTAAGCTTACTCAAATTACTAGCTCAAGTTACTCCATATAGAGAATCTAATTTTGCCATTGGCTAATTACTCAACGGAGACAATGGCAACTACAACACCTGCCACTGTTTATAAGCTGTTTTTTTAATTGTGCGTGCAACCCGGGAATTCAATAGTTCTTTTATATACATTAGATGCTCCTATAACGTATACCTCTTATAGCATAGAATCCACTTAATATAAAGAATTTATATGAAATTTTGGTAACGGTGCATCTTAGGTCAGTACAACACGCATACAACGCATGCGCAACGGACATACAAGGCACTTGCAACGCACAAACATTGTGGATACAACGCCGACACAAGTAATTAACAACGCATGCGCTACAACGTGACACTGTTAATACAAACGCCCAAGCAACGCCATCACACGGCACTAGCAACAGTCTACTGCCGCACATGCAATTTAGGCACAATGCAGAATCATCAGGCAAACACGGCTCCAATGATGTATCCTTATTTGATGCCAGGTGTGCAACATTTTCGATTCACCCTGAGGTCAACGCATATGCCTTGCAGGGGCCTTGCATTGTGCTACTAGTTTTTAAATATTAGTCAAGTCCTGAATGTAAGCAACATTGCACCCCATAAAACATTTGTGCAGAGAGGGAGTAACTCCTACCCCCGAACAGGTACATCCCACTTCATAACGATATCAAACTCAACCACAAAAAACTGCAATCATGCAAGAATAGTTGTAGCTATCCAACATTACATCAAGCAAAAATGAACACTACGGTTTCCTGCTTGAAGATTCCCTCAAGGACATGCCAGGACAAAGATGATTTTTCATGAAGACTTGTACTCCAATCATTTTTCAGACTTGGCCAAACTCGGCTAGCAGTGGCAGTAAACAAATTTATTCTACCTCTGGATCATAAAAAAATAATAATGCTAGCAAAATACTAATACAAAAATACTACGATACAAAAATAAATGGGCAGTCCTTGCACAAAAATATTCTATTTATATCTATAGTCTGTTAATAAAACAGGTCTAAAACATTACAACTCCTTTGTTTATTGCAACCCTGAGCTTTTTAGTGCTGAGTTGTTTAGCACACTGGTCGTCGAGCCTCTGCAACGTGCAATAATCTGTTTTAAGTAGCTGTAAAAGAAGACAATTGATTCTTTTTAACATGCAATAGACATGCATGCAAAACACAAGTCATGAATTAGAGCAAAAATTACACTTTCAGCATTTTCACCCATATACGATATCGTCTGGAAACAAACACATTCATAACTTTAACAAACATGTAACAGCATACTGACTTACTTTTACAAAGGGTTCGTCTGGTTTTAGCACACTAAGATATTTGACGGTCATGTCACATGTCGCCAAATAAACTTGGGTATTGATAACTACAAGCATACACCAGATACCATTAGAACTCAGAGAATGTGAGCTGCCCACAGGCTTTGCTACGAAGCTGTGGGCAAGACGAAGGGCTGACTGAAGTGAGAATCGTTTTGGTTGATAATGTATCAACACTGAATGCCAAAGTCATCCATTTTTTTCACTCAGAGCGGAACTATGATATGAGAAGGAAGATGGTTTTCAAATCAAGATCTGGCCATCAATACTGGATTATCAATGTGGGTTAGTCTAAGCTCTCATACTTCAGGCACCCACTATTTAACACCTGGATAGTGGGCACCTGCAACTCGCTGGCCCAGCAACATAATTATGCGCATTACTTATTCGTGAGTATTTTTGAAATTTGTATGTATCACATTTTTTATGTACCCTAGGACACATGTATTTGCCTCATCTAACTTTCATGTTTTCATGGAGTCATCCTCTCACGAAAATTTCATGTGCGAAACTAAACTATCATAACGAACGAGCGAAAACGCGAAATTAAATAGCTTTGTTCATTGATAGTCCAAGAAACAAATGGCAGCAAGCGATCAAATTGCATTATTGATCTCGCCCACACCATTCTACCTGCAGTTCACAATTACAAACTAGTCCCAAATTGAAATTTTTTTTTATTGGTTAACTGAACCAATAAAACCTTTAAAATAAACCAATAAAATAGAACCTTTCTAGGTAGGTATGTACAAAATAACAGTGAGATATGATAGTAGGTATGTAGAACATAACAATGAGATATAGGATAGTAGGTATGTATAACATAACAGTGAGAGATATGATGGTAGGTGTGTAGAACGTAACAATGAGAGAAATGATGGTAGGTGTGTATAACATAACAGTGAGAGATATGATAGTAGGTATGTATAACATAACAGTGAGAGATATGATGGTAGGTATGTATAACATAACAGTGAAAGATATGATAGTAGGTATGTATAGCATAACAGTGAGAGATATGATGGTAGGTATGTATAACATAACAGTGAGAGATATGATGGTAGGTGTGTATAACATAACAGTGAGAGATATGATGGTAGGTATGTACAACATAACAGTGAGAGATATGATGGTAGGTGTGTATAACATAACAGTGAGAGATATGATGGTAGGTGTGTATAACATAACAGTGAGAGATATGATGGTAGGTATGTATAGCATAACAGTGAGAGATATGATGGTAGGTGTGTATAGCATAACAGTGAGAGATATGATGGTAGGTGTGTACAACATAACAGTGAGAGATATGATAGTAGGTGTGTATAACATAACAAAGTGAGATATGATGGTAGGTATGTATAACATAACAGTGAGAGATTTGATGGTAGGTGTGTACAACATAACAGTGAGAGATATAATAGTAGGTATGTATAGCATAACAGTGAGAGATATGATAGTAGGTGTGTACATCATAACAGTGAGATATGATGGTAGGTATGTACAACATAACAGTGAGAGATATGATGGTAGGTGTGTATAACATAACAGTGAGAGATATGATGGTAGGTATGTATAGCATAACAGTAAGAGATATGATGGTAGGTATGTATAGCATAACAGTGAGAGATATGATAGTAGGTGTGTACATCATAACAGTGAGAGATATGATGGTAGGTATGTACAACATAACAGTGAGAGATATGATGGTAGGTGTGTATAACATAACAGTGAGAGATATGATGGTAGGTATGTATAGCATAACAGTGAGAGATATGATGGTAGGTATGTATAGCATAACAGTGAGAGATATGATAGTAGGTGTGTACATCATAACAGTGAGAGATATAATAGTAGGTATGTATAACGTAACAGTGAGAGATATGATGGTAGTTATGTATAACATAACAGTGAAAGATATGATAGTAGGTGTGTATAACATAACAGTGAGAGATATGATGGTAGGCGTGTATAGCATAACAGTGAGAGATATGATGGTAGGTGTGTCTAACATAACAGTGAGAGATATGATAGTAGGTATGTATAACATAACAGTGAGAGATATGATGGTAGGTATGTATAACATAACAGTGAAAGATATGATAGTAGGTATGTATAGCATAACAGTGAGAGATATGATGGTAGGTATGTATAGCATAACAATGAGAGATATGATAGTAGGTGTGTCCAACATAACAGTGAGAGATATGATGGTAGGTATGTATAACATAACAATGAGAGATATGATGGTAGGTATGTATAACATAACAGTGAGAGATATAATAGTAGGTATGTATAGCATAACAGTTAGAAATATGATGGTAGGTGTGTATAACATAACAGTGAGACATATGATGGTAGGTATGTATAACATATCAGTGAGAGATATGATGGCAGGTATGTATAGCATAACAGTGAGAGATATAATAGTAGGTATGTATAGCATAACAGTGAGAGATATGATAGTAGGTATGTATAGCATAACAGTGAGAGATATGATAGTAGGTGTGTATAACATAACAGTGAGATATGATGGTAGGTGTGTATAACATAACAGTGAGACATATGATGGTAGGTATGTATAGCATAACGGTGAGAGATATAATAGTAGGTATGTATAACATAACAGTGAGAGATATGATGGTAGGTGTGTACAACATAACAGTGAGATATGATGGTGGGTATGTACAACATAACAGTAAGAGATATGATGGTGGGTATGTACAACATAACAATGAGAGATATGATCATAGGTGTGTACAACATAACAGTGAGAGATATGATGGTAGGTATGTATAACATAACAATGAGAGATATGATGGTAGGTATGTATAGCATAACAGTGAGAGATATGATGGTAGGTATGTATAACATAACAGTGAGAGATATGATGGTAGGTGTGTATAACATAACAGTGAGAGATATGATGGTAGGCATGATTAACATAACAGTGAGAGATATGATGGTAGGTATGTATAACATAACAATGAGAGATATGATGGTAGGTATGTATAGCATAACAGTGAGAGATATGATGGTAGGTATGTATAACATAACAGTGAGAGATATGATGGTAGGTGTGTATAACATAAGAGTGAGAGATATGATGGTAGGCATGATTAACATAACAGTGAGAGATATGATGGTAGGTATGTACAACATAACAGTGAGAGATATGATGGTAGGTATGTATAACATAACGGTGAGAGGTATGATAGTAGGTATGTATAACATAACAGTGAGAGATATGATGGTATGTATGTACAACATAACAGTGAGAGATATGATGGTAGGTGTGTATAACATAACAGTGAGAGATATGATAGTAGGTGTGTATAACATAACAGTGAGAGATATGATGGCAGGTATGTATAGCATAATAGTGAGAGATATGATAGTAGGTATGTATAACATAACAGTGAGACACATGATGGTAGGTATGTATAGCATAACAGTGAGAGATATGATAGTAGGTGTGTACATCATAACAGTGAGAGATATAATAGTAGGTATGTATAACATAACAGTGAGATATGATGGTAGGTATGTATAACATATCAGTGAGAGATATGATGGCAGGTATGTATAGCATAACATTGAGAGATATAATAGTAGGTATGTATAGCATAACAGTGAGAGATATGATAGTAGGTATGTATAGCATAACAGTGAGAGATATGATAGTAGGTGTGTATAACATAACAGTGAGATATGATGGTAGGTGTGTATAACATAACAGTGAGACATATGATGGTAGGTATGTATAGCATAACGGTGAGAGATATAATAGTAGGTATGTATAACATAACAGTGAGAGATATGATGGTAGGTATGTATAACATAACAGTGTGATATGATAGTAGGTGTGTATAACATAACAGTGAGAGATATGATGGTAGGTGTGTATAACATAACAATGAGAGATATGATGGTAGGGGTGTATAACATAACAGTGAGACATATGATGGTAGGTGTGTATAACATAACAGTGAGAGATATGATGGCAGGTATGTATAGCATAATAGTGAGAGATATGATAGTAGGTATGTATAACATAACAGTGAGACACATGATGGTAGGTATGTATAGCATAACAGTGAGAGATATGATAGTAGGTGTGTACATCATAACAGTGAGAGATATAATAGTAGGTATGTATAACATAACAGTGAGATATGATGGTAGGTATGTATAACATAACAGTGAGAGATATGATGGTAGGTGTGTATAACATAACAGTGAGAGATATGATGGTAGGTGTGTATAACATAACAATGAGAGATATGATGGTAGGGGTGTATAACATAACAGTGAGACATATGATGGTAGGTGTGTACAACATAACAGTGAGAGATATGATGGTAGGTGTGTATAACATAACAATGAGAGATATGATGGTAGGTATGTACAACATAACAGTGAGAGATATGATGGTAGGTGTGTACAACATAACAGTGAGAGATATGATGGTAGGCATGATTAACATAACAGTGAGATATATGATGGTAGGTATGTACAACATAACAGTGAGAGATATGATGGTAGGTGTGTATAACATAACAGTGAGAGATATGATGGTAGGTGTGTATAACATAACAGTGAGAGATATGTTGGTCATTGTAAATTGTCGACTGTAATTTTTGGACTGTTTGAAATGTGATTACCGCAATTGCAAGGCCGCAGTCATGCATTCACGACGTCATTGTTTTGCGTCTGTGCGGTGTGTGAGCGAGCTGTTCAGCGGCTCGCATGCGCTGTCAGACCGTTGTATGTGTGTTGTGATGATAGTGTATGCGCGTTGTATCCACAATGTTTATGTGTTGCAAGTGCCTTGTAGATTCGTTGCAAATGCATTGTATGCGCATTGTACCGATCTAAGATGCACCATTACCAAAGTTTTTGTTTCAACACAAATAATTCCATTTAACCTACAAATTCAAGTTAGTGCAAAATGTCGAATTCAATTTGATAATTGAAAGTCTTATAAGTGGCATATCGCCTGAATATATTGCTCTATCTCTTGCTGCACTTGAGGGAGACAAAACATCGGCGAAAGCGCTCTTTTTATTATATATTCAAGTACCCTGGCATTATAGTTTGCCGTTAGAAACTGTCCGGTTTGTTGACAAAGTACAAAAAATAAGTTCAACAATATTTCAACAAACTGATCTATGAAGGCAGGCATTGGAGTGTCGATACACCAAGCTCAATGTCACAGGTTGTAGTGCAGCCAAAAGCTCTCTTTCATCTTAACCTTGACCCCTGGCCACAGATAGACGGACCATCAGAAAGACGTATAGTAAAACTATAGTATTTTCTTGTGTTGCTTTACTTTAGACATATAAAACATTTTGCATTATTTTCTCTTTGCAGAACAAACATGACTGTTTAAAAAAAATGAAAAGAACCCATGTAAATTGACATTGAAAGTGTACGTTCCCTTGACTTATTGTCAGATTACCGAATTTGTGAACCATAAACTGTGAGTGAAATTTATGAGAATTAAAAAAAAACATGTCGATACAAACCATCAATACTGCAGTTGCTGTACAGTCCATAAATTAAAAAGTGAAATTTTGATTTTTCCTTTTAAAAGAGTCAAAGGAGTGAGGTTGGGAAGATCTTAGAATTGATTCTGTCTGCACCGCGTTGAAGCCGCACAGGGCAATGGACCATATGACTGAGGTCCAGAACTTTCAACAAATGTAAATGGCTGCTGGTAAGTTGGTTAAGTCATTTCAAGGTTAAAACATCAATGTTGGTCACTCTATAAAAGTTTTATGGTACCTGCAATCACAATCTTTTTGTACATTTAGCAGCTGACTGAACCTGCTAGCTTTCACTTTGTGATGTTATTAGCTATTGCCTATTCCATTCAGATGTGGCTCTTTTGATGATTGCATCTGGCTCTTTGATAAATAAATGGAAAAATAATCCATCATTTTGCTGCTAATTTAATTTAAATATAGTACTAGTGCTGACTAGTACTATACTTTCTTTGCACCCGTTATAATTGATAATGTATCCCTCAGCTGAAAGCGAGTTACTCCATGGTTCTGGATTCATATGTCAAGATTATGTGTACAAACTATACTTTTCTTATATATAATTATATATGCATGTCAGTGTTTGTCTGTTGTTCGTCTGTCCAGTTATAGCGATTAAGTTTTAGGAACGCACAATTTGCTTTTCACTGGACTCGAACTTGAAACTTCCAGGTCTGCATACACACATTTTAAACCACTAGACCAAAGGTCCAACTGACCATAGCAATAAATTATTGCTATGGCCAGTTGGAACTATATGCAACTATATATAACTATATATAACTATATATAACTATATATAACTATATATAACTATATGCAACTTCATTACATCACATTCATTACATTGATTCAAATATTCACACTTGAAGCACTTATGGGGTTATTAACTAACACAGTTGATTATTATGAATAACATAACATTTATTAGGCTGGCTTCTGACGAGGCTCTTACTAAAGTAAAGATTTTACTAGCTTAGGTTACTAGCTTACGAGGTAAGTCTCCAAATTCACTGGGCAATTATTTTATTACTCGTGCACGCTGGGCATTTATTTAGTATTATCATTAACAATACCTTTCACAACCTCATTTCCATAGCAGAATCCTACTGATATTTATTGATTGTTTGTGTTAAAACTTATGATAAGACCGCAAAGTTGTTGTGATTATCATTTGCTAAAAGGTTTTAGTTACACATGTAGATTCATCGTAATATTCTTCAATTTGTCAGCAACTTTAATATCTTCATATAGTATGTACTTCTTCATCTAACAACATTGACATTAACTACTGCCATGGTTTAGTTTAAACTGTACAAACTTCACATCACACTTCAACATACAATACAAGCATATTTATTAAAATGTACATGTCCAATCGAATCTGTTAAACAAAACATTTCTACATGCCTCTTAACAGAAGGTATCTGTTAAATCAAGTTACTTAAAATGTCATGATTATTTTGATGGTAGGTGTGTCCAACATAACAGTGAGAGATATGATAGTAGGTGTGTATAACATAACATTGAGAGATATGATGGTAGGTGTGTAGAACATAACAGTGAGAGATATGATGGTAGGTGTGTACAACATAACAGTGAGAGATCTGATGGTAAGTATGTATAACATAACATTGTGATATATGATGGTAGGTGTGTATAACATAACAGTGAGAGATATGATCATAGGTGTGTATAACATAACGGTGTGAGATATGATGGTAGGTGTGTATGACATAACAATGTGAGATATGATGGTAGGTATGTACAACATAACAGTGTGAGACATGATAGTAGGTGTGTACAACATAACAGTGTGAGATATGATGGTAGGTGTGTACAACATAACAGTGAGAGATATGGTGCGAGGTATGTACAACATAACAGTGTGATATGATAGTAGGTGTGTATAACATAACAGTGAGAGATCTGATGGAAGGTATGTATAACATAACAGTGAGAGATCTGATGGTAAGTATGTATAACATAACATTGTGATATATGATGGTAGGTGTGTATAACATAACAGTGAGAGATATGATCATAGGTGTGTATAACATAACGGTGTGAGATATGATGGTAGGTGTGTACGACATAACAATGTGAGATATGATGGTAGGTATGTACAACATAACAGTGAGAGATATGGTGCGAGGTATGTACAACATAACAGTGTGAGATATGATGGTAGGTGTGTACGACATAACAGTGTGAGACATGATAGTAGGTGTGTACAACATAACAGTGTGAAACATGATAGTAGGTGTGTATAACATAACAGTGAGATATGATGGTAGCTATGTATAACATAACAGTGTGATATATGATAGTAGGTGTGTACAACATAACAGTGTGATATGATAGTAGGTATGTATAACATAACAATGAGAGATATGATGGTAGGTGTGTTTAACATAACAATGAGAGATATGGTGGTAGGTGTGTATAACGTAACAGTGAGAGATATGATGGTAGGTGTGTACAAAATAACAGTGTGAGACATGATAGTAGGTGTGTACAACATAACAGTGAGATATGATGGTAGTTATGTACAACATAACAGTGTGATATGATAGTAGGTATGTATAACATAACAGTGAGATATGATGGTAGGTGTGTTTAACATAACAATGAGAGATATGGTGGTCACTGTAAATTGTCGACTGTAATTTTTGGACTATTTGAAAAGTGATTACCGTAATTGCAAGGCCGCAGCCATGCATTTGCGATGCCGTTTTTTTGCGTCCGTGCGGTGTGTGAGCGAGCTGTTTGGCGCGCATGAGCTGACAGACCGTTGTATGTGCGTTGTAATGATAGTGTATGCGCGTTGTATCCACATCGTTTGTGCTGTGCAAGTGCCTTGTAGATTCGTTGCGAATGCATTGTATGCGCATTGTACCAATCTAAGATGCACCATTACCAAAGTTTTTGTTTCAATAAAAATAATTCCTTATAACGTACCGATTCAAGTTAGCGCAAAATGTCGAATTCAATTTGATAATTGAAATTCTTGTAAGTAGCATATTGCTTAAATATATCGCTCTATCTATCGCAATAAACATGACTGTTTAGACAAAATGAAAAGAACCCATGTAAATTGACATTGAAAGTGTACGTTTTCCTTGACTTATTGTCAAATTACCGAATTTTTGAACCATAAACTGTGAGTGAAATTTATGAGAAGTAAAAAAAACATGTCGATACAAACCATCAATACTGCAGTTGCTGTGCAGTCCATAAATTAAAAAATGAAGTCTTGATTTTTCCTTTTAAAAGAGTCAAAGGAGTGAGTTTGGGAGGATTTTAAAATGGATTAGGCAATTTACTTGTTTTACTATTTTACTGTTTGTATATTATAAAATCCCTATAACGTAAACGTTCCCAGAACGGATTATTTACATTTGAAGGAGAGTCTGCTGTAGTTATATTTATATCTTTTCATTACATGTAACATCAAGTTTCTTGCATGACGTTACCTTAACCTTAAATGTAGTAAAAAGCTTGCATGTATAATTTTTACACTGTGTGTGTATATGCCGCACAACAACTTTTCAAACAAACTTTTAGGATCACAGGTGCGGCTTATACACAAAAATTTATGGTAAGTGAATTGTAGTACAACATATTTCAGCAAAATGTTGTTATGAACCTTTTTTTGTTAGTTGTTACTATTATATATATTTTATCATTATTTTATCATTTAATCCACATTCCTTATTAATTTAATTCTAAAAGTGTAACAGTTCACACATTTACAAATCCTCCGACACATGATGGATCACCTGGTTCGTGAGAATGGTGGTTGTTGTTGAACACATGAGCACTTACCAGTTGCTAGTTAAAGATAATGGCTTGTGCTGGTGCCTTTAGCACAGCAAAGAAGCTGCCTTCCACTTATTGGATGAGCAAAAGCTGTGAGGAGTTGTCCCTGTTTCCGATTAGTGTAAACTTATCAATTGACAGGTGTCTAACATGTCAGGGAAAAGATCAGGAACCGTGTTGGACGACTGCTTGTTCTGTCCTGTTATATTTGAGAATAGCATTTGAATATATAACATAGAATAACATAACGTTTATTAGGCTGGCTTCTGATGTGGCTCTTACTATAGTAAAGATTTTACTAGCTTAAGTTACAAGCTTACGAGGTAAATTACTCACATTCACGCAGGGCATTTATTTAGTATTATCATTAACAATACCTTTCACAACCTCATTTCCATAGCAGAATCCTACTGATATTTATTGAATGTTTGTGTTAAAACTTATGATAAGACCGCAAAGTTGTTGTGATTATCATTTGCTAAAAGGTTTTAGTTACACATGTAGATTCATCGTAATATTCTTCAATTTGTCAGCAACTTTAATATCTTCATATAGTATGTACCTCTTTATCTAATAACATTGACATTAACTACTGCCATGGTTTAGTTTAAACTGTACAAACTTCACATCACACTTCAACATAGAGTACAAGCATATTTATTAAAATGTACATGTCCAATCGAATCTGTTAAACAAAACATTTCTACACGCCTCTTAACAGAAGGTATCTGTTAAATCAAGTTACTTAAAATGTCATGATAAAATGGTTTCCAAGTCAAGTATAAAAACTATGATAAGCCTCACACTGGGCTAAGTTTTTGGAAGGTCCTGCACACAGAGACTTTTTTTATTTCGAGATGTCCATTTGACAGCCAGTTTCCCTTGCTGCGCTAAGCTGGTCTCATATCCTGACAGTTTGAGTTTTTTATGGTTGTTCCATGCCTGTTTGCATTCCAACAGTAAAATGGGGCATTGGTATCCCTGGATAGCTTTGCTCTGTCTATGAGTGACTCATGCACTCTTTAGGTGCTGCCGTCCCTTGTGGGCTTCTTTTTGTCATAGTAGGAGATCAGTGCTATTTCAAACTCTTGAAATCATTTAAATGTTTTTAAAATAACTGTAAGTCTCACCATAAAGTTAGGTCTTACAGTTTGTGCTTCTCAGAGTTCAAGCTTTTCATTCTCCTTTTCCCTCATCTGTTCGTTGACTCTAAAGGTTGACGAAAATTTCATCGTGAAAATTAGATACCAGTGAGTACGGCTTTTTAAGGTGAGGAATTCACAGCTAACAAGTGTTTGCAGGTAGGCGTTCTCTGGAATGTTCTGGAAGCTTTCCAAGGCCATTCTTTGTTAAAGTCACACAGATTACCTGGGTACTTCCAATATGTTTTTGTAAATTGACCCGACTATCTTTTCCGAGGCCTATTAATATGCTTCTAGGATCTCTCTCTTGTCTTCTATCAAAGACCTCTGCCTGTCCGCAATCGTCAGTATATATATGGTCCATAGACCTATTAACTATAATATATAATTAACTATACTGATATATATAACTATACTATAACTTATACTATATAGTATAGTTAATATAAGTTTATGGTATTGTCTTTCAATCTTCCGCCACATCTAGAAATTGTCTCATCATGCCTAAGAGATTCACAAATTTTCTGAATCATCTCTCCGTTTCTATTCTAAATACTAAGCGCAGATAAAGAGCTAACAGCAAATATAATGTACTTCTGTATATTAAATTATATGACATAATATATGTACAAACTCCATCTGACTAAAGATAATTATTGTTCAGCCTTATGCAATAGATGTACAATAATAATGCAATAAGTGATATCATAATAGGCACTATGACATTTGATAAGCACTAATCTATTGCGCTCGTTTCTTACTTAAATTAGATTTTCTTAAGGAGAGAACAACTCCAAGCGATCGATGCAAACCATGTTGCTGCGCAAAGGCTACATGTATTAATCAACACACTTCTAAAGATAAATATGCATAGTTTATATGTTCCATAATGACACCTTGCCCACCAATTCAAACGTCCAATAAAGCTTTATGTGCAATAATATATAGTGGATTCTATTTGATTCAAAACTGTACATTGGAAATCATTACATGAATTTTTGAATAAGATAATTACACAGGCACACTTGAAACAATGGCTAATGCAATGGTGCAAGCTACACAAGTGTGGCCTTTTCTGTAACAATGTGAGGGAGGTTGTTGTGTACTTTTAAATTTTCAAATGTATTTCTGCACAACAATCAAAAGATAGACCTAGGCAAAGCAACCATTTGGATTCAGAGTCAGCACTTACAAGATGGCGATTAAAGAGAGTTTAGTAGTGTGTGGATTTATTTTAGTTGTTCACATATTTATTATTAACATTGTTTACAACAATGATCAGATATTCAAGCTGGTAGAAGGGACGGGGGGCATCGTCGGAAAAATGTTCATGCTAAGGCTCTTCTATTACCTGCTAACAGGGTAAGTATTAAGATGATAGTAATAGTAAGAGTGATCCTAAAAGATAAAACTAACATAAAACTCTTGCTGAGAACATCGCTACATAAATATATGGATTGAGTTATTTCAAAGGCATAGGGATCATGTAGCACTAGTATATGAGAAGATATCAACTTGAAAGTCCATGAAGGCAGTCAGCGACTTAACACTATAAAATTGTATAGCTTACATATTTATCCTAATACTATAATATACAATCTTACCATAATTTTAGAGAGATACCAAAGATGAAAAGAGGAATGAAGAATGGACACGGTAAGAAGAATGAAAAAAAAGGAATAGTTATGATTATTTCAAGCTAATTGAACTAAAATAAAAAACATTCAGTCTAAACTGAGTTGAAGAAACGCAGACATTAAATGCCTTGACAGTTCCCTTGATCAAAATGAGTCAAGAGCCAACAGTAGTTTTCTTTATAGCAAAGTTATATGAATTTTATTCATGCTTTTATTACGATGGACATACAATTACCACAGAACATTTGATTTGGAAATTTGCGACTAAATTGCTTCTGATTTTAAACAGGGAAGAGAAAAAGGACTGGGATGAGGAAGCATCATGGGAGAAGGAAAATGTTACTTAGAAGGAAACTGCGGATGAGAAATGATGAGATGCAGATGAGGAACGATGATGTAAGAAAAGTTTCAGTGACAAAAGAAAATATGATGGGAAAACTGAAAAGGAAAATAGCGAGAAAGGACGATGGAGAATATGAGGGAAGAACAACACGAGAAGAACTAAACAGAGAAATGTTGTCATGTAGCAGTAGAGAAAGCGCAGAAGGTGCAGCCAGTGAGTATGAAGGGTATATTGACGATACGGAAAGTGTTGAGAAAGAGAGAATTGACATAATGATGAGGAATGATGAGATGCAGATGAGGAACGATGATGTAAGAGAAGTTCCAGTGACAAAAGAAAAGATGATGGGAGAACTGAAAAGGAAAATAGCGAGAAAGGACGATGGAGAATATGAGGGAAGAACAACACGAGAAGAACTAAACAGAGAAATGTTGTCATGTAGCAGTAGAGAAAGCGCAGAAGGTGCAGCCAGTGAGTATGAAGGGTATATTGACGATACGGAAAGTGTTGAGAAAGAGAGAATTGACATCATGATGAGGAATGATGAGATGCAGATGAGGAACGATGATGTAAGAGAAGTTCCAGTGACAAAAGAAAAGATGATGGGAGAACTGAAAAGAAAAATAGCCAGAAAGGACGATGGAGAATATGAGGGAAAAACAACACGAGAAGAACTAAACAGAGAAATGTTGTCATGTAGCAGTAGAGAAAGCGCAGAAGGTGCAGCCAGTGAGTATGAAGGGTATATTGACGATACGAAGAGTGTTGAGAAAGAGAGAATTGACATAATGATGAGGAATGATGAGATGCAGATGAGGAACAATGATGTTAGAGAAGTTTCAGTGACAAAAGAAAAGATGATGGGAGAACTGAAAAGGAAAATAGCGAGAAAGGACGATGGAGAATATGAGGGGAAAACAACACGGGAAGAACTAAACAGAGAAATGTTGTCATGTAGCAGTAGAGAAAGCACAGAAGGTGCAGCCAGTGAGTATGAAGGGTATAGCGACGATGCGAAAAGTGTTGAGAAAGAGAGAATTGACATAATGATAAGGAATGATGAGATGCAGATGAGGAACGATGATGTAAGAGAAGTTCCAGTGACAAAAGAAAAGATGATGGGAGAACTGAAAAGAAAAATAGCCAGAAAGGACGATGGAGAATATGAGGGAAAAACAACACGAGAAGAACTAAACAGAGAAATGTTGTCATGTAGCAGTAGAGAAAGCGCAGAAGGTGCAGCCAGTGAGTATGAAGGGTATATTGACGATACGAAGAGTGTTGAGAAAGAGAGAATTGACATAATGATGAGGAATGATGAGATGCAGATGAGGAACAATGATGTTAGAGAAGTTTCAGTGACAAAAGAAAATATGATGGTAGAACTGAAAAGGAAAATAGCGAGAAAGGACGATGGAGAATATGAGGGGAAAACAACACGGGAAGAACTAAACAGAGAAATGTTGTCATGTAGCAGTAGAGAAAGCACAGAAGGTGCAGCCAGTGAGTATGAAGGGTATAGCGACGATGCGAAAAGTGTTGAGAAAGAGAGAATTGACATAATGATGAGGAATGATGAGATGCGGATGAGGAACGATGATGTAAGAGAAGTTTCAGTGAAAAAAGAAAATATGATGGTAGAACTGAAAAGGAAAATAGCGAGAAAGGACGATGGAGAATATGAGGGGAAAACAACCCGGGAAGAACTAAATGGAGAAACGTTGTCATGTAGCAGTAGAGAAAGCACAGAAGGTCCAGCCAGTGAGTACGAAGAGTATAGTGACGATAAAGTAGAAAATTTTGAGAAAGAGAGAATTGATTGGTGTGGATTTCCTGAGACGTACATGAAAGAACTAACCCTTGCAATCGCAAAAATTAACAAAAACATTGACGCTCCTTACTATTCACAGATTTTGCGAGCTATAAAGCTGCATAAGCAGTATGAATTGTAAATATATTTATTTTATTGTTCTTTGAAATCAAGCCTTGAATTAACTTTTTTAGAAGGATGAAAACATCACGCACACACACAAACACACACCACACGTACACACTTGCTGCTAGCCAAAACAGACTAGGGAGTACCCAGCACTTCAGATAGTAAAGTCCTACACTGAACACCATGTTATGAGTCAAAGTGTACAAAATAATATAAATGACATATGCTGACACCAATGTTCTTACAATGGAAGAGCAGGCACAAAAAGCAAGCAGTGAGAACATAAAGCTCAAAAATTTTTATAAATGCCTTTTACTCTCGTAGCCTTTGAGGAACAAAACACAAAAATATTTGGTTGTTGTATCTAGCTCTCAATCCAAAAGTTATATCGGTCATAGCTTTTCTTTTCATTTATTTGAGCCATCGTCAAAAATACATAACCTTTGCCTTTCCCTTTCGTGACACTCACAATAGAAATGCAAACTATTGAGAAATCTTTGATGCAGTGAGGGTACGAATGAGGAGGCATGAAGTAGTGAGTGATCACGGTATTAAGTCCTCCAGATGCTTTATTTAGTAACATATAAATTACTCTGATTTCCTCAATCAACACTGCGCAACATAAAGTACAAGCAATTCAATTCTTCATAGAATATTCTAAAGTACTCAGAACAAGTGTGTAAAGTTAGAGCTACTCACAGACAACTTAACAAGTTTAGTGCCCTGAATAGATGGAAGAACTCAAGACTTCTTATTCTTGTCTTCTGTTAGACAAGAGACACGTTTAACCTTCTCTAAGTAGGGGTATGCTGAAATTGGAGCCAGTTACTTATCTAACTGATACACATTCAGAATAAGTAATTGGAGTGGGAACTGCAAAAGATGTAAATAAAAAGTTATATGTTGGGTAAAACATATTATGCATAACTTAGAAGCATGTGGTAAGTTTAGTACAGTTTCATCAACATACTTAGGGTCATCCTCTAATAATAAGTCTAATTGGTAGAGCAATGGGCATAAAGAGGATAACTCCGAGTTTATAGATATGTCCAAGTCTGCGTGATTACTTATAATGTATCTCTAATTATAATAGTTACTGTTTTACAAGAACCAAAGTGTTCCAGACGCTTGAAATGTTACTTTGAACTTATCTAGTAAGTTAGACTAACCATAATACCAACTAGGTAAGTACACTCAATAATGATTAGGTAGACAAGATTGGGTAAACCGTGCTATGTTAGTTCACCAATCAGGTGTGAGAAGATCAACTTCTCTGATCTGTTGACAAGTCTGTATATATGTATCAGTTGCTAGTGTCTTATCAATATTACTGTAATATTGAAGGGTGAGTTAGAGAAAGAACAAAGTAACATGTTAACTTTCATTGCTAGTAACCAGTGAGAAGGGAGTGAATATTGATCATTTGAGAGAGTTTAAGTCGACCTACCTACAATATTGAGTACAAGATTAAACACATTGGGAGACAAGGAACTTGAGATTTTCTCTCAAAGCTTAAAGGTTTACTTGCAACGCAACTTACATTACAGGTATTTAGTATCAAAAAGGTTCACCATGCTTTACTCTGCTGTGTTGTAGGTGCAAAATACATGTATGTGGAAATGTGATTACAAGCTTTTGAAAACTAAAAAACGTCACAAAAACACTGTAGTTTGGAATCTCTTTATTTGGCTGACGTACTCCAACAGTTTGGTTATTGCTTTGACACGTGATGTTATCATGTGAAATTAAAGGCCAATAAAAGGCTCGATATGAAACGCCTCGTAGCACTAGTTTAGGACAAATTCTTCGGGTTCTACCAGAAAGCCCGTATCAAATATAAATGCTCGCTGCTTTACAGTACCGTTTCAGCCTGGTCTAATCACCTAGTCGTAATCTGATCAAGTGACTCACACTTTCTGCCAAATCGTACGAACAGTTTCCGCAGCATTTTTCGACTATCGCAGGTGACCAACAGGTTCCTCATGTTCATAAAAGGATGATTTGCACTTCTTTGAGCTAAGATTAAAAAATGAAACAAATTTTCACGTCAGATTTTGAGATATCAGTGCTCAAATGACAGCTTTACAATTATGATATAATAGATGCGTAATGACAATAGACATGGTTTTATTGAATGCATGAAGTATATTTGTGAAAATAATTCAGCGAATGAGTTTGCATGAAAGTGTAAACAGAAGCCATCTTTTTCGATTTATGTCCCATCTGAGCCATTTTGGAAATGGATTCCAATCTACGGCGTTTTCGTAATGGCTGCGATCAACTGTTCGTTTTTTTAGCTTTTAAGAGCTTGTAATCAATGTTCCACATATTTTGCTTGTTCAACACAGCAGCGTAAGAGATGGTGAATCTGTTGATATCAAATAACTGTAATGTGAATTTTGTTGCAAGTCAACCTTTAAGTTTCGTTAGTAAGTAATAACAATGATATATGGTGGTATAGTGAGTACAACATAACAGTGATATATGATGGTAGGCGTGTATAATATAAAAGTCAGAGATCTGATGGTAGGTATGTATAGCATACCAGTGAGAGAGATGATGGTAGGTGTGTACAACATAACAGTGAGAGATATGATAGTAGGTATGTATAACATAACAGTGAGAGATATGATGGTAGGTATGTATAACATAACAGTAAGAGATATGATGGTGGGTATGTACAACATAACAGTAAGAGATATGATGGTGGGTATGTACAACATAACAGTGAGAGATATGATAGTAGGTGTGTACAACATAACAGTGAGATATATGATGGTAGGTGTGTACAACATAACAGTGAGAGATATGATGGTAGGTATGTATAACATAACAGTGAGAGATATGATAGTAGGTATGTATAACATAACAGTGAGAGATATGATGGTAGGTGTGTATAACATAACAGTGAGAGATATGATAGTAGGTATGTATAACATAACAGTGAGAGATATGATAGTAGGTGTGTACAACATAACAGTGAGAGATATGATGGTATGTGTGTATAACATAACAGTGAGAGATATGATGGTAGGGGTGCATAACATAACAGTGAGAGATATGATAGTAGGTATGTATAACATAACAGTGAGAGATATGGTGGTAGGTATGTATAGCATAACAGTGAGAGATATAATAGTAGGTATGTATAACATAACAGTGAGAGATATGATGGTAGGTATGTATAACATAACAGTGAAAGATATAATAGTAGGTATGTATAACATAACAGTGAGAGATATGATGGTAGGTATGTATAACATAACAGTGAAAGATATGATAGTAGGTGTGTACAACATAACAGTGAGAGATATGATGGCAGGTATGTATAGCATAACAGTGAGAGATATGATGGTAGGTGTGTATAACATAACAGTGAGACATATGATGGTAGGTGTGTAGAACATAACAATGAGAGATAGGATAGTAGGTATGTATAACATAACAGTGAGAGATATGATGGTAGGTGTGTATAACATAACAGTGAGACATATGATGGTAGGTGTGTAGAACATAACAATGAGAGATAGGATAGTAGGTATGTATAACATAACAGTGAGAGATATGATGGTAGGTGTGTATAACATAACAGTGAGACATATGATGGTAGGTGTGTATAACATAACAGTGAGAGATATGATGGTAGGTATGTATAACATAACAGTAAGACATATGATGGTAGGTGTGTAGAACATAACAATGAGAGATAGGATAGTAGGTATGTATAACATAACAGTGAGAGATATGATGGTAGGTGTGTAGAACGTAACAATGAGAGAAATGATGGTAGGTGTGTATAACAGAACAGTGAGACATATGATGGTAGGTATGTATAACATAACAGTGAGAGATATGATAGTAGGTGTGTACAACATAACAGTGAGAGATATGATGGCAGGTATGTATAGCATAACAGTGAGAGATATGATAGTAGGTATGTATAACATAACAGTGAGAGATATGATGGTAGGAGTGTATAGCATAACAGTGAGATATATGATGGTAGGTGTGTACAACATAACAGTGAGATATGATGGTAAATATGTACAACATAACAGTGAGAGATATGATAGTAGGTATGTATAACATAACAGTGAGAGATATGATGGTAGGTATGCATAACATAACAATGAGAGATATGATGGTAGGTGTGTATAACATAACAGTGAGAGATATGATAGTAGGTATGTATAACATAACAGTGAGAGATATGATGGTAGGTATGTATAACATAACAGTAAGAGATATGATGGTGGGTATGTACAACATAACAGTAAGAGATATGATGGTGGGTATGTACAACATAACAGTGAGAGATATGATAGTAGGTGTGTACAACATAACAGTGAGAGATATGATGGTAGGTATGTATAACATAACAGTGAGAGATATGATAGTAGGTATGTATAACATAACAGTGAGAGATATGATGGTAGGTGTGTACAACATAACAGTGAGAGATATGATGGTAGGTGTGTATAACATAATAGTGAGAGATATGATGGTAGGTGTGTCCAACATAACAGTGAGAGATATGATGGTAGGTGTGTATAATGTAACAGTGAGAGATATGATGGTAGGTGTGTATAACATAACAGTGAGAGATATGATGGTAGGTATGTATAACATAACAGTGAGAGATATGATGGTAGGTGTGTATAATGTAACAGTGAGAGATATGATGGTAGGTGTGTATAACATAACAGTGAGAGATATGATGGCAGGTATGTATAGCATAACAGTGAGAGATATGATAGTAGGTATGTATAACATAACAGTGAGAGATATGATGGTAGGTATGTATAACATAACAGTGTGATATATGATAGTAGGTGTGTATAACGTAACAATGAGAGATATGATGGTAGGTGTGTACAACATAACAGTGAGAGATATGATGGTAGGTATGTATAACATAACAGTGAGAGATATGATGGTAGGTGTGTATAATGTAACAGTGAGAGATATGATGGTAGGTGTGTATAACATAACAGTGAGAGATATGTTGGTAGGTGTGTATAACATAACAGTGAGATATGATGGTAAATATGTACAACATAACAGTGAGAGATATGATGGTAGGTATGTATAACATAACAATGAGAGACATGTTGGTCATTGTAAATTGTCGACTGAAATTTTTGGACTGTTTGAAAATTGATTACCGTAATTGCAAGGCCACAGCCATGCAATTGCGACGTCATTGTTTTGCGTCTGTGTGGTGTGTGAGCGAGCTGGTCGGCGCGCATGCGCTCTCAGACCGTTGTATGTGCGTTGTAATGATAATGTATGCGCGTTGTATCCACAATGTTTGTGTGTTGCAAGTGCTTTGTATGTCTGTTGCGCATGTGTTGTATGCTCATTGTACTGATCTAAGATGCACTGTTACCGAAATTGTTGACTCAACACAAGTAATTCCATTTAACCTACAAACTCGAGTTAGTGCAAAATGTCGAATTCAATTTGATAATTGAAAGTCTTATAAGTGGCATATCGCCTGAATATATTGCTTTATCTCTTGCTGCACTTGAGGGAGACAAAACATCGGCGAAAGCGCTCTTTTTATTATATATTCAAGTACCCTGGCATTATAGTTTGTCGTTAGAAACTGTCCAGTTTGTCGACAAAGTACAAAAAATAAGTTCAACAATATTTCAACAAACTGATCTATCAAGGCAGGCATTGGAGTGTCGATACACCAAGCTTAATGTCACAGGTTGTAGTGCAGCCAAAAGCTCTCTTTCATCCTTACCTTGAACCCTGGCCACAGATAGACGGACCATCAGAAAGACGTTTAGTAAAACTATAGTATTTTCTTGTGTTGCTTTACTTTAGACATATAAAACATTTTGCATTATTTTCTCTTTGCAGAACAAACAAAGGAGTGAGGTTGGGAAGATCTTAGAATTGATTCTGTCTGCACCGCGTTGAAGCCGCACAGGGCAATGGACCATATGACCGAGGTCTAGAACTTTCAACAAATGGAAATGACTGCTGGTAAGTTGGTCAAGTCATTTCAAGGTTAAAACATCAATGTTGGTCACTCTATAAAAGTTTTATGGTAGCTGCAATCATAATCTTTTTGTACATTTAGCAGCTGACTGAACCTGCTAGCTTTCACTTTGTGATGTTATTAGCTATTGCCTATTCCATTCAGTTGTGGCTCTTTTGATGATTGCATCTGGCTCTTTGATAAACCAATGGAAAAATAATCCATCATTTTGCTGCTAATTTAATTTAAATATAGTACTAGTGCTGACTAGTACTATACTTTCTTTGCACCCGTTATAATTGATAATGTATCCCTCAGCTGCAAGCGAGTTACTCCATGGTTCTGGTTTCAAATGTCAAGTTTATGTGTACAAACTATACTTTTCTTATATATAATTGTATATGCATGTCAGTGTTTGTCTGTTGTTCATCTGTCTAGTTATAGCGATTATGTTTTAGGAACGCACAATTTGCTTTTCACTGGACTCGAACTTAAAACTTCCAGGTCTGCATACACACATTTTATTAGGTGTGTATAACATAACAGTGAGAGATCTGATGGTAAGTATGTATAACATAACATTGTGATATATGATGGTAGGTGTGTATAACATAACAGTGTGAGACATGATAGCAGGTGTGTACAACATAACGGTGTGAGATATGATGGTAGGTGTGTACGACATAACAGTGTGAGACATGATAGTAGGTGTGTACAACATAACAGTGTGAGATATGATAGTAGGTGCGTACAACATAACAGTGTGAGATATGATGGTAGGTATGTACAACATAACAGTGTGAGACATGATAGTAGGTGTGTATAACATAACGGTGTGAGATATGATGGTAGGTGTGTACAACATAACAGTGTGAGACATGATAGTAGGTGTGTACAACATAACAGTGTGAGATATGATAGTAGGTGTGTATAACATAACGGTGTGAGATATGATGGTAGGTGTGTACGACATAACAGTGTGAGACATGATAGTAGGTGTGTACAACATAACAGTGAGAGATATGATAGTAGGTGTGTACAACATAACAGTGTGAGATATGATGGTAGGTATGTACAACATAACAGTGTGAGACATGATGGTAGGTGTGTATAACATAACAGTGAGAGATATGATGGTAGGTGTGTATAGCATAACAGTGTGATATATGATAGTAGGTGTGTATAACGTAACAGTGAGAGATATGATGGTAGGTGTGTATAACATAACAGTGAGAGATATGATGGTAGGTGTGTACAAAATAACAGTGATATATGATGGTAGGTGTGTATAACATAACACTGTGAGATATGATGGTAGGTGTGTACAACATAACAGTGTGAGACATGATAGTAGGTGTGTACAACATAACAGTGAGATATGATGGTAGGTGTGTTTAACATAACAATGAGAGATATGGTGGTCACTGTAAATTGTCGACTGTAATTTTTGGACTGTTTGAAAAGTGATTACCGTAATTGCAAAGCCGCAGCCATGCATTTGCGATGCCGTTTTTTTGCGTCTGTGCGGTGTGTGAGCGAGCTGTTTGGCGCGCATGAGCTGACAGACCGTTGTATGTGCGTTGTAATGATAGTGTATGCGCGTTGTATCCACATTGTTTGTGCTTTGCAAGTGCCTTGTAGATTCGTTGCGAATGCATTGTATGCGCATTGTACCAATCTAAGATGCACCATTACCAAAGTTTTTGTTTCAATACAAATAATTCCTTATAACGTACCGATTCAAGTTAGCGCAAAATATCGAATTCAATTTGATAATTGAAATTCTTGTAAGTAGCATATTGCTTAAATATATCGCTCTATCTATCGCAATAAACATGACTGTTTAGACAAAATGAAAAGAACCCATGTAAATTGACATTGAAAGTGTACGTTTTCCTTGACTTATTGTCAGATTACCCTATTTGTGAACCATCAGCTGTGAGTGAAATTTATGAGAAGTAACAAAAACATGTCGATACAAACCATCAATGCTGCAGTTGCTGTGCAGTCCATAAATTAAAAAATGAAGTCTTGATTTTTCCTTTTAAAAGAGTCAAAGGAGTGAGTTTGGGAGGATCTTAAAATGGATTAGGCAATTTACTTGTTTTTCTATTTTACTGTTTGTATAACATAAAATCCCTATAACGTAAACGTTCCCGGAACGGATTATTTACGTTTGAAGGAGAGTCTGCTGTAGTTATATTTATATCTTTTCATTACATGTAACATCCAGTTTCTTGCATGACGTTACCTTAACCTTAAATGTAGTAAAAAGCTTGCATGTATAATTTTTACACTGTGTGTATATGCCGCACCACAATTTTTCAAACAAACTTTTAGGATCACAGGTGCGGCTTATACACAAAAATTTATGGTAAGTGAATTGTAGTACAACATATTTCAGCAAAATGTTGTTATAAACCTTTTTTTGTTAGTTGTTATTATTATATTTATTTTATCATTATTTTATCATTTAATCCACATTCCTTATTAATTTAATTCTAAAAGTGTAACAGTTCACACATTTACAAATCTTCTGACACATGATGGATCACCTGGTTCGTGAGAATGGTGGTTGTTGTTGAACACATGAGCACTTACCAGTTGCTAGTTAAAGATAATGGCTTGTGCTGGTGCCTTTAGCACAGCAAAGAAGCTGCCTTCCACTTATTGGATGAGCAAAGGCTGTGAGGAGTTGTCCCTGTTTCCGATTAGTGTAAACTTATCAATTGACAGGTGTCTAACATGTCAGGGAAAAGATCAGGAACCGTGTTGGACAACTGCTTGTACTGTCCTGTTATATTTGAGAATAGCATGTGAGTATATAGAATAGAATAACATAACGTTTATTAGGCTGGCTTCTGACGTGGCTCTTACTATAGTAAAGATTTTACTAGCTTAAGTTACAAGCTTACGAGGTAAATTACTCAAATTCACTGGGTAATTATTTTATTACTCGTGTACGCTGGGCATTTATTTAGTATTATCATTAACAATACCTTTCACAACCTCATTTTCATAGCAGAATCCTACTGATATTTATTGAATGTTTGTGTTAAAACTTATGATAAGACCGCAAAGTTGTTGTGAATATCATTTGCTAAAAGGTTTTAGTTACACATGTAGATTCATCGTAATATTCTTCAATTTGCCAGCAACTTTAATATCTTCATATAGTATGTACCTCTTTATCTAATAAAATTGACATTAACTACTGCCATGGTTTAGTTTAAACTGTACAAACTTCACATCGCACTTCAACATACAGTACAAGCATATTTATTAAAATGTACATGTCCAATCGAATCTGTTAAACAAAACATTTCTACACGCCTCTTAACAGAAGGTATCTGTTAAATCAAGTTACTTAAAATGTCATGATAAAATGGTTTCCAAGTCAAGTATAAAAACTATGATAAGCCTCACACTGGGCTAAGTTTTTGGAAGGTCCTGCACACAGAGACTTTTTTTATTTCGAGATGTCCATTTGACAGCCAAGTTCCCTTGCTGCGCTAGGCTGGTCTCATATCCTGACAGTCCTGGTCCTCATATCTCATATCCTCATAGTTTCCAAGTCAAGTATAAAAACTATGATAAGCCTCACACTGGACTAAGTTTTTGGAAGGTCCTGCACACAGAAACTTTTTTATTTGGAGACGTCCATTTGACAGCCAGTTTCCCTTGCTGCGCTAGGCTGATCTCATATCCTGACAGTTTGAGTTTTTTTATGGTTGTTCCATGCCTGTTTGCATTCCAACAGTAAAATGGGGCATTGGTATCCCTGGATAGCTTTGCTCTGTCTCGGAGTTATTCATGCACTCTTTAGGTTGTGCTACTGTCCCTTGTGGGCTTCCTTTTGTCATAGTAGGAGATGAGTGCTATTTCAAACTCTCGAAATCATTTAAGAGTTTTTAAAATAACTGTAAATCTCACCATAAGATTAGGTCCTACAGTTTGCGCTTCTCAGAGTGCAAGCTCTTCATTCTCCTTTTCCTTTATCTGTACGTTCACTCTAAAGGTTAACAAAAATTTCATCATGAAAATTAGATACCAGTGAGTACGGCTTTTTAAGGTGAGGAATTCACAGCTAACAAGTGTTTGCAGGTAGGCGTTCTCCAGAATGTTCTGGAAGCTTTCCAAGCCTATTATTTGTTAAAGTCACACAGATTACCTGGGTACTTCCAATATGTTTTTGTAAATTGATCCGACTATCTTTTCCGAGGCTTATTATTATGCTTCTAGGATCTTCGTCTCTCTCTTGTCTTCTATCAAAATCCTCTACTTGTCCACAATCGTCAGTATTGTCCATAGACCTATTAACTATACTATATAATTAACTATATTGATATATATAACTATACTATAACTTATACTATATAGTATAGTTAATAGGTCTATGGTATTGTCTTTCAATCTTCCGCCCCATCTAGAAATTGTCTCATCATGCTTAAGAAAGTCAAAAGTTTTCTGAATCATCTCTCCGTTTGAAGTTTCTATTTTAAATACTAAGCGCAGATAAAGAGCTAACAGCAAATATGATGTACTTCAGTATATTAAATTATATGACATAATATATGTACAAACTCCATATGACTAGAGTTATTGTTCAGCCTTATCCAATAGATGTACAATAATAATGCAATAAGTGATATCATAATAGGCACTATGAAATTTGATAAGCACTAATCTATTACGCTCGTTTCTTACTTAAATTAGATTTTGTTAAGGATAGAACAACTCCAAGCAATCGAGGTAAACCATGTTGCTGCGCAAAGGCTACATGTATTAATCAGCACAGTTCTAAAGGTAAATATGCATAGTTTATATGTTCCATAATTACACTATGCCCACCAAATCAAACGTCCAATAAAGCTTTATGTGCAATAATATATAGTGGATTCTATTTATTTCAAAACTGTACATCGGAAATCATTTCATGAATTTTTGAATGGGATAATTAGACAGGCACACTTGAAACCATGGCTAATACAATGGTGCAAGCTACACAGTGTGGCCTTTTGTGTAACAATGTGAGGGAGGTTGTTCTGTACTTTTAAATGTTCAAATGTATTTCTGCACAACAATCAAAAGATAGACCTAGGCAAAGCAACCATACTGATTCACAGTCAGCACTTACAAGATGGCGATTAAAAAGAGTTTAGTAGTGTGTGGATTTATTTTAGTTGTTCACATATTTGTTATTAACATTGTTTACAACAATGATCAGATATTCAAGCTGGTAGAAGGGACGGGGGGCATCGTCGGAAAAATGTTCATGCTAAGGCTCTTCTATTACCTGCTAACAGGGTAAGTATTAAGATGATAGTAATAGTAAAAGTGATCCTAAAAGATAAAACTAACATAAAACTCTTGCTGAGAACACCGCTACATAAATATATGGATAGAGTTATTTCAAAGGCATAGACATCATGTAGCACTAGCATATGAGAAGATATCAACTTGAAGGTCTATGAAGGCAGTCAGCGACTTAACACTATAAAATTGTATAGCTAGCTTACATAGTTATACTAATACTATAATACACAATCTTACCATAATTTTAGAGAGATACCAAAGATGAAAAGAGGAATGAAGAATGGACACGGTAAGAAGAATGAAAAAAAGGAATATTTATGATTATTTTAAGCTAATTGAACTAAAATAAAAAACATTCGGTCTAAATTGAGTTGAAGAAACGCAGACATTAAATGCCTTGAGCAGTTCACTTGATCAAAATGAGTCAAGAGCCAACAGTAGTTTTCTTTATAGCAAAGTTATATGAATTTTATTCATGGTTTTATTACGATGGACATACAACTACCACAGAACATTTGATTTGAAAACTTGCGACTAAAATGCTTCTGATTTTAAACAGGGGAGAGAAAAAGGACTGGGATGAGGAAGCATCATGGGAGAAAGAAAATGTTACTTAGAAGGAAACTGCGGATAAGAAATGATGAGATGCGGATGAGAAACGATGATGTAAGAGAAGTTTCAGTGACAAAAGAAAAGATGATGGGAGAACTGAAAAAGAAAATAGCGAGAAAGGACGATAAAAGGTTTGAAGGAAAAACAACCCGGGAAGAACTAAACGGAGAAATGTTGTCATGTAGGAGTAGAGAAAGCACAGAAAGTGCAGCCAGTGAGTATGAAGGGTATATTGACGATTCGAAAAGTGTTGAAAAAGAGAGAATTGACATAATGATAAGGAATGATGAGATGCGGATGAGGAACGATGATGTAAGAGAAGTTTTAGTGACAAAAGAAAAGATGATGGGAAAACTGAAAAGGAAAATACCGAGAAAGGACGATGGAGAATATGAGGGTAAAACAACCCAGGAAGAACTAAACAGAGAAATTTGGTCAAGTAACAGTACAGAGAGCACAGAAGGTGCAGCCAGTGAGTATGAAGGATATAGCGACGATACGAAAAGTGTTGAGAAAGAGAGAATTGACATAATGATAAGGAATGATGAGATGCAGATGAGGAACGATGATGTAAAAGAAGCTTTAGTGACAAAAGAAAAGATGATGGGAGAACTGAAAAAGAAAATGGCAAGAAAGGACGATAGAGAATATGAGGGAAAAAAAACCCGAAAAGAACTAAATGGAGAAACGTTGTCATGTAGCAGTAGAGAGAGCACAGAAGGTGCAGCCAGTGAGTATGAAGGGTATATTGACGATGTGGAAAGTGTTGAGAATGAGAGAATTGACATAATGATGAGGAATGATGAGATGCAGATGAGGAACGATGATGTAAAACAAGTTTCAGTGACAAAAGAAAAGATGATGCAAGAACTGAAAAGGAAAATAGTGAGAAAGGACGATGGAGAATATGAGGGAAAAACAACCCGGGAAGAACTAAACAGAGAAACGTTGTCATGTAGCAGTACAGAGAGGAAAGAAGGTGCAGCCAGTGAGTATGAACGGTATATTGACGACACGAAAAGTGTTGAGAAAGAGAGAATTGACATAATGATGAGACACGATGAGATGCGGATGAGGAACGATGATGTAAGAGAAGTTTCAGTGACAAAAGAAAAGATGATGCGAGAACTGAAAAGGAAAATAGCGAGAAAGGATGATGGAGAATATGAGGGAAAAACAACCCGAGAAGAACTAAATAGAGAAACGTTGTCATGTAGCAGTAGAGAAAGCACAGAAGGTGCAGCCAGTGAGTATGAAGGGTATATTGACGATACGAAAAGTGTTGAGAAAGAGAGAATTGACATAATGATGAGGAATGATGAGATGCAGATGAGGAACGATGATGTAAAAGAAGTTTCAGTGACAAAAGAAAAGATGATGCGAGAACTGAAAAGGAAAATAGCGAGAAAGGTTTGATGGAGAATATGAGGGAAAAACAACCCGAGAAGAACTAAATGGAGAAACGTTGTCATGTAGCAGTAGAGAAAGCACAGAAGGTGCAGCCAGTGAGTATGAAGAGTATAGTGACGATGCCGAGAGTTTTGAGAAAGAGAGAATTGAGTGGTGCGGATTTCCTGAGACGTACATGAAAGAACTAACCCTTTCAATCGCAAAAATTAACAAAAACAACGACGCTCCTTACTATTCACAGATTTTGCAAGCTATAAAGCTGCATAAGCAGTATGAATTGTAAATATATTTATTTTATTGTTCTTTGAAATCAAGCCTTGTATTAACTTTTTTAGGAGGATGAAAACATCGCTCACACGCACACACACGCACACACAAACACACACCACACGTACACACTTGCTGCTAGCCAAAACAGACTAGGGAGTACCCAGTACTTCAGATAGTAAAGTCCTACACTGAACACCATGTTATGAGTCAAAGTGTACAAAATAATATAAATGACATATGCTGACACCAATGTTCTTACAATGGAAGAGCAGGCACAAAAAGCAAGCAGCGAGAACATAAAGCTCGAAAATTTTTATAAATGCCTTTTACTCTCGTAGCCTTTGAGGAACAAAACACTAAAATGTTTGGTTGCTGTATCTAGCTCTTAATCTAAAAATTATATCGGGTCATAGCTTTTTTTTTCATTTATTTGAGCCATCGTCAAAAATACATAATCTTTGCCTTTGCCTTTCCCTTTCGTGACACTCACAATAGTAATGCAAACTATTGAGAAATCTTTGATGCAGTGAGGGTACGAATGAGGAGGCATGAAGTAGTGAGTGATCACGGTATTAAGTCCTCCATATGCTTTATTTAGTAACATATAAATTACTCTGATTTCCTCAATCAACACTGCGCAACATAAAGTACAAGCAATTCAATTCTTCATAGAATATTCTAAAGTACTCAGAACAAGCGTGTAAAGTTAGAGCTACTCACAGACAACTTAACAAGTTTAGTGCCCTGAATAGATGGAAGAACTCAAGACTTCTTATTCTTGTCTTCTGTTAGGCAAGAGACACGTTTAACCTTCTCTAAGTAGGGGTATGCTGAAATTGGAGCCAGTTACTTACCTAACTGATACACATTCAGAATAAGTAATTGGAGTGGGAACTGCAAAAGATGTAAATAAAAAGTTATATGTTGGGTAATACATATTATGCATAATTTAGAAGCATGTGGTAAGTTTAGTACAGTTTCATCAACATACTTAGAGTCATCCTCTAATAATAAGTCTAATTGGTAGAGCAATGGGCATAAAGAGGATAACTCCGAGTTTATAGATATGTCCAAGTCTGCGTGATTACTTATAATGTATCTCTAATTATAATAGTTACTGTTTTACAAGAACCAAAGTGTCCCAGACGCTTGAAATGTTACTTTGAACTTATCTAGTAAGTTAGACTAATCATAATACCAACTAGGTAAGTACACTCAATGATGATTAGGTAGACAAGATTGGGTAAACCGTGCTATGTTAGTTCACCAATCAAGTGTGAGAAGATCAACTTCTCTGATCTGTTGACAAGTCTGTATATATGTATCAGTTGCTAGTGTCTTATCAATATTACTGTAATATTGAAGGGTGAGTTAGAGAAAGAACAAAGTAACGCTTTAAATTTCATTGCTAGTAACCAGTGCGAAGGGAGTGAATATTGATCATTTGAGAGAGTTTAAGTCGACCTACCTACAATATTGAGTACAAGATTAAACACATTGGGAGACAAGGAACTTGAGATTTTCTCTCAAAGCTTAAAGGTTTACTTGCAACGCAACTTACATTACAGGTATTTAGTATCAAAAAAGTTCATCATGCTTTACTCTGCTGTGTTGTACGTGCAAAATATGTGGAAATGTGATTACAAGCTTTTGAAAACTAAAAAACGTCACAAAAACACTGTAGTTTGGAATCTCTTTATTTGGCTGTCGTACTCCAACAGTTTGGTTATTGTTTTGACACGTGATGTTATCATGTGAAATTAAAGGCCAATAAAAGGCTCGATATGAAACGCCTCGTAGCACTAGTTTAGGTCAAATTCTTCGGGTTCTACCGGAAAGCCCGTATCAAATATAAATGCTCGCTGCTTTACATTACCGTTTCAGCCTGGTCTAATCACCTAGCCGTAATCTGATCAAGTGACTCACACTTTCTGCCAAATCGTACGAACAGTTTCCGCAGCATTTTTCGACTATCGCAGGTGACCAACAGGTTCCTCATGTTCATAAGAGGATAATTTGCACTTCTTTGAGCTAAGATTAAAAAATGAAACGAATTTTCACATCAGATTTTGAGATATCGGTGCTCAAATGACAGCTTTACAATTATGATATAATAGATGCGTAATGACAATAGACATGGTTTTATTGAATGCATGAAGTATAATTGTGAAAATAATTCAGCGAATGAGTTTGCATGAAAGTGTAAACAGAAGCCATCTTTTTCGATTTATGTCCCATTTGAGCCATTTTGGAAATGAATTCCATTCTACGGCGTTTTCGTGATGGCTGCAATCAACTGTTCGTTTTTTTAGCTTTTAAGAGCTTGTAATCAATGTTCCACATATTTTGCTTGTTCAACACAGCAGCGTAAGAGATGGTGAATCTGTTGATATCAAATAACTGTAATGTGAATTTTGTTGCAAGTCAACCTTTAAGTTTCGTTAGTAAGTAATAACAATGATATATGGTGGTATAATGAATACAACATAACAGTGATATATGATGGTAGGCGTGTATAATATAAAAGTCAGAGATCTGATGATAGGTATGTATAGCATACCAGTGAGAGAGATGATGGTAGGTGTGTCCAACATAACAGTGAGACATATGATGGTAGGTGTGTATAGCATAACAGTGAGAGATATGATGGTAGGTATGTACAACATAACAGTGAGAGATATGATGGTAGGTATGTATAGCATAACAGTGAGAGATATGATAGTAGGTGTGTATAACATAACAGTGAGAGATATGATGGTAGGTATGTATAGCATAACAGTGAGAGATATGATGGTAGGTATGTATAGCATAACAGTGAGAGATATGATAGTAGGTGTGTATAGCATAACAATGAGAGATATGATGGTAGGTATGTATAGCATAACAATGAGAGATATGATGGTAGGTATGTATAACATAACAGTGAGAGATATGATAGCTGTAGGTGTGTACATCACAACAGTGAGAGATATAATAGTAGGTATGTATAACATAACAGTGAGAGATATGATGGTAGGTATGTATAACATAACAGTGAAAGATATGATAGTAGGTATGTATAGCATAACAGTGAGAGATATGATGGTAGGTATGTATAGCATAACAGTGAGAGATATGATGGTAGGTATGTATAACATAACAGTGAGAGATATGATGGTAGGCGTGTATAGCATAACAGTGAGAGATATGATGGTAGGTATGTACAACATAACAGTGAGAGATATGATGGTAGGTATGTATAGCATAACAGTGAGAGATATGATAGTAGGTGTGTATAACATAACAGTGTGAGATATGATGGTAGGTATGTATAGCATAACAGTGAGAGATATGATGGTAGGTATGTATAGCATAACAGTGAGAGATATGATAGTAGGTGTGTCCAACATAACAGTGAGAGATATGATGGTAGGTATGTATAACATAACGGTGAGACATATGATGGTAGGTGTGTAGAACATAACAATGAGAGATAGGATAGTAGGTATGTATAACATAACAGTGAGAGATATGATGGTAGGTGTGTACATCATAACAGTGAGAGATATAATAGTAGGTATGTATAACATAACAGTGAGAGATATGATGGTAGGTATGTATAACATAACAATGAAAGATATGATAGTAGGTATGTATAGCATAACAGTGAGAGATATGATGGTAGGTATGTATAGCATAACAGTGAGGGATATGATGGTAGGTATGTATAGCATAACAGTGAGAGATATGATAGTAGGTGTGTACATCATAACAGTGAGAGATATAATAGTAGGTATGTATAGCATAACAGTGAGAGATATGATAGTAGGTATGTATAACATAACAGTGAGAGAAATGATGGTAGGTGTGTACAACATAACAGTGAGAGATATGATGGTAGGTGTGTATAACATAACAGTGAGAGATATGATAGTAGGTGTGTCTAACATAACAGTGAGAGATATGATGGCAGGTATGTATAGCATAACAGTGAGAGATATGATAGTAGGTATGTATAACATAACAGTGAGACATATGATGGTAGGTATGTATAGCATAACAGTGAGAGATATGATAGTACGTGTGTACATCATAACAGTGAGAGATATAATAGTAGGTATGTATAACATAACAGTGAGAGATATGATGGTAGGTATGTATAACATAACAGTGAGAGATATGATGGCAGGTATGTATAGCATAACAGTGAGAGATATGATAGTAGGTGTGTACATCATAACAGTGAGAGATATAATAGTAGGTATGTATAGCATAACAGTGAGAGATATGATAGTAGGTATGTATAACATAACAGTGAGATATATGATGGTAGGTATGTATAACATAACAGTGAGAGATATGATGGTAGGTGTGTTTAACATAACAGTGAGATATGATAGTAGGTATGTAGAACATAACAATGAGAGATAGGATGGTAGGTATGTATAACATAACAGTGAGTGATATGATGGTAGGTGTGTAGAACGTAACAATGAGAGAAATGATGGTAGGTATGTACAACATAACAGTGAGAGATATGATGGTAGGTATGTATAACATAACAGTGAGAGATATGATGGTAGGTGTGTATAACATAACAGTGAGAGATATGATGGTAGGTGTGTAGAACATAACAATGAGAGATAGGATAGTTGGTATGTATAACATAACAGTGAGAGATATGATGGTAGGTGTGTAGAACGTAACAATGAGAGAAATGATGGTAGGTGTGTATAACAGAACAGTGAGAGATATGATGGTAGGTATGTATAACATAACAGCGAGAGATATGATGGTAGGTGTGTACAACATAACAGTGAGAGATATAATAGTAGGTGTGTATAACATAACAGTGAGATATATGATGGTGGGTATGTATAACATAACAGTGAGAGATATGATGGTAGGTATGTACAACATAACAGTGAGATATGATAGTAGGTATGTAGAACATAACAATGAGAGATAGGATGGTAGGTATGTATAACATAACAGTGAGAGATATGATGGTAGGTGTGTAGAACGTAACAATGAGAGAAATGATGGTAGGTGTGTATAACAGAACAGTGAGAGATATGATGGTAGGTGTGTACAACATAACAGTGAGAGATATAATAGTAGGTGTGTATAACATAACAGTGAGATATATGATGGTGGGTATGTATAACATAACAGTGAGAGATATGATGGTAGGTGTGTAGAACGTAACAATGAGAGAAATGATGGTAGGTGTGTACAACATAACAGTGAGAGATATGATGGTAGGTATGTATAACATAACAGTGAGAGATATGATGGTAGGTGTGTATAACATAACAGTGAGAGATATGATGGTAGGTGTGTAGAACATAACAATGAGAGATAGGATAGTAGGTATGTATAACATAACAGTGAGAGATATGATGGTAGGTGTGTAGAACTTAACAATGAGAGAAATGATGGTAGGTGTGTATAACAGAACAGTGAGAGATATGATGGTAGGTATGTATAACATAACAGTGAGAGATATGATGGTAGGTGTGTACAACATAACAGTGAGAGATATAATAGTAGGTGTGTATAACATAACAGTGAGATATATGATGGTGGGTATGTATAACATAACAGTGAGAGATATGATGGTAGGTATGTATAACATAACAGTGAGACATATGATGGTAGGTGTGTAGAACATAACAATGAGAGATAGGATAGTAGGTATGTATAACATAACAGTGAGAGATATGATGGTAGGTGTGTATAACATAACAATGAGAGATATGATGGTAGGTGTGTATAACATAACAGTGAGAGATATGATGGTAAGTATGTATAACATAACAGTGAGAGATATGATGGTAGGTGTGTATAACATAGCAGTGAGAGATATGATGGTAGGTATGTATAACATAACATTGTGATATATGATAGTAGGTGTGTCTAACATAACAGTGAGAGATATGATGGTAGGTGTGTATAACATAACTGTAAGAGATATGATGGTAACTATGTATAACATAACAGTGTGATATATGATAATAGGTGTGTATAACATAACAGTGAGAGATATGATGGTAGATGTGTACAAAATAACAGGGATATATGATGGTAGGTGTGTATAACATAACACTGTGAGATATGATGGTAGGTATGTACAACATAACAGTGTGAGACATGATAGTAGGTGTGTACAACATAACAATGAGATATTATGGTAGGTATGTATAACATAACAGTGAGAGATATGATGGTAGGTGTGTATAACATAACAGTAAGAGATATGATGGTAGCTATGTATAACATAACAGTGTGATATATGATAGTAGGCGTGTATAACGTAACAGTGAGAGATATGATCATAGGTGTGTATAACATAACGGTGTGAGATATGATAGTAGGTGTGTTTAACATAACAATGAGAGATATGGTGGTCACTGTAAATTGTCGACTGTAATTTTTGGACTGTTTGAAAAGTGATTACCGTAATTGCAAGGCTGCAGCCATGCATTTGCGATGCCGTTTTTTTGCGTCCGTGCGGTGTGTGAGCGAGCTGTTTGGCGCGCATGAGCTGACAGACCGTTGTATGTGCGTTGTAATGATAGTGTATGCGCGTTGTATCTACATTGTTTGTGCTTTGCAAGTGCCTTGTAGATTCGTTGCGAATGCATTGTATGCGCATTGTACCAATCTAAGATGCACCATTACCAAAGTTTTTGTTTCAATAAAAATAATTCCTTATAACGTACCGATTCAAGTTAGCGCAAAATGTCGAATTCAATTTGATAATTGAAATTCTTGTAAGTAGCGTATTGCTTAAATATATCGCTCTATCTATCGCAATAAACATGACTGTTTAGACAAAATGAAAAGAACCCATGTAAATTGACATTGAAAGTGTACGTTTCCCTTGACTTATTGTCAAATTACCGAATTTGTGAACCATAAACTGTGAGTGAAATTTATGAGAAGTAAAAAAAACATGTCGATACAAACCATCAATACTGCAGTTGCTGTACAGTCCATAAATTAAAAAGTGAAGTCTTGATTTTTCCTTTTAAAAGAGTCAAAGGAGTGAGTTTGGGAGGATCTTAAAATGAATTAGGCAATTTACTTGTTTTACTATTTTACTGTTTGTATATTATAAAATCCCTATAACGTAAACGTTCCCAGAACGGATTATTTACGTTTGAAGGAGAGTCTGCTGTAGTTATATTTATATCTTTTCATTACATGTAACATCAAGTTTCTTGCATGACGTTACCTTAACCTTAAATGTAGTAAAAAGCTTGCATGTATAATTTTTACACTGTGTGTGTATATGCCGCACAACAACTTTTCAAACAAACTTTTAGGATCACAGGTGCGGCTTATACACAAAAATTTATGGTAAGTGAATTGTAGTACAACATATTTCAGCAAAATGTTGTTATGAACCTTTTTTTGTTAGTTGTTACTATTATATATATTTTATCATTATTTTATCATTTAATCCACATTCCTTATTAATTTAATTCTAAAAGTGTAACAGTTCACACATTTACAAATCCTCCGACACATGATGGATCACCTGGTTCGTGAGAATGGTGGTTGTTGTTGAACACATGAGCGCTTACCAGTTGCTAGTTAAAGATAATGGCTTGCGCTGGTGCCTTTAGCACAGCCAAGTCTGCCTTCCACTTATTGGATGAGCAAAAGCTGTGAGGAGTTGTCCCTGTTTCCGATTAGTGTAAACTTATCAATTGACAGGTGTCTAACATGTCAGGGAAAAGATCAGGAACCGTGTTGGACAACTGCTTGTTCTGTCCTGTTATATTTGAGAATAGCATTTGAATATATAACATAGAATAACATAACGTTTATTAGGCTGGCTTCTTATGTGGCTCTTACTATAGTAAAGATTTTACTAGCTTAAGTTACAAGCTTACGAGGTAAATTACTCACATTCACTAGGTAATTATTTTATTACTCGTGCACGCAGGGCATTTATTTAGTATTATCATTAACAATACCTTTCACAACCTCATTTCCATAGCAGAATCCTACTGATATTTATTGAATGTTTGTGTTAAAACTTATGATAAGACCGCAAAGTTGTTGTGATTATCATTTGCTAAAAGGTTTTAGTTACACATGTAGATTCATCGTAATATTCTTCAATTTGTCAGCAACTTTAATATCTTCATATAGTATGTACCTCTTTATCTAATAAAATTGACATTAACTACTGCCATGGTTTAGTTTAAACTGTACAAACTTCACATCGCACTTCAACATACAGTACAAGCATATTTATTAAAATGTACATGTCCAATCGAATCTGTTAAACAAAACATTTCTACACGCCTCTTAACAGAAGGTATCTGTTAAATCAAGTTACTTAAAATTTCATGATAAAATGGTTTCCAAGTCAAATATAAAAACTATGATAAGCCTCACACTGGGCTAAGTTTTTGGAAGGTCCTGCACACAGAGACTTTTTTTATTTCGAGATGTCCATTTGACAGCCAGTTTCCCTTGCTGCGCTAAGCTGGTCTCATATCCTGACAGTTTGAGTTTTTTATGGTTGTTCCATGCCTGTTTGCATTCCAACAGTAAAATGGGGCATTGGTATCCCTGGATAGCTTTGCTCTGTCTCGGAGTGACTCACGCACTCTTTAGGGGGTGCTGCTGTCCCTTGTGGGCTTCCTTTTGTCATAGTAGGAGATCAGTGCTATTTCAAACTCTTGAAATCATTTAAATGTTTTTAAAATAACTGTAAGTCTCACCATAAAGTTAGGTCTTACAGTTTGTGCTTCTCAGAGTTCAAGCTTTTCATTCTCCTTTTCCCTCATCTGTTCGTTGACTCTAAAGGTTGACGAAAATTTCATCGTGAAAATTAGATACCAGTGAGTACGGCTTTTTAAGGTGAGGAATTCACAGCTAATAAGTGTTTGCAGGTAGGCGTTCTCCAGAATGTTCTGGAAGCTTTCCAAGGCCATTCTTTGTTAAAGTCACACAGATTACCTGGGTACTTCCAATATGTTTTTGTAAATTGACCCGACTATCTTTTCCGAGGCCTATTAGTATGCTTCTAGGATCTCTCTCTTGTCTTCTATCAAAGACCTCTGCCTGTCCGCAATCGTCAGTATATATATGGTCCATAGACCTATTAACTATAATATATAATTAACTATACTGATATATATAACTATACTATAACTTATACTATATAGTATAGTTAATATAAGTTTATGGTATTGTCTTTCAATCTTCCGCCACATCTAGAAATTGTCTCATCATGCCTAAGAGATTCACAAATTTTCTGAATCATCTCTCCGTTTCTATTCTAAATACTAAGCGCAGATGAAGAGCTAACAGCAAATATAATGTACTTCTGTATATTAAATTATATGACATAATATATGTACAAACTCCATCTGACTAAAGATAATTATTGTTCAGCCTTATGCAATAGATGTACAATAATAATGCAATAAGTGATATCATAATAGGCACTATGACATTTGATAAGCACTAATCTATTGCGCTGGCTTCTTACTTAAATTATATTTTCTTAAGGAGAGAACAACTCCAAGCGATCGATGCAAACCATGTTGCTGCGCAAAGGCTACATGTATTAATCAACACACTTCTAAAGATAAATATGCATAGTTTATATGTTCCATAATGACACCTTGCCCACCAATTCAAACGTCCAATAAAGCTTTATGTGCAATAATATATAGTGGATTCTATTTATTTCAAAACTGTACAATGGAAATCATTACATTCATTTTTGAATAAGATAATTACAAAGGCACACTTGAAACCATGGCTAATGCAATGGTACAAGCTACACAAGTGTGGCCTTTTGTGTAACAATGTGAGGGAGGTTGTTGTGTACTTTTAAATTTTCAAATGTATTTCTGCACAACAATCAAAAGATAGACCTAGGCAAAGCAACCATTTGGATTCAGAGTCAGCACTTACAAGATGGCGATTAAAGAGAGTTTAGTAGTGTGTGGATTTATTTTAGTTGTTCACATATTTGTTATTAACATTGTTTACAACAATGATCAGATATTCAAGCTGGTAGAAGGGACGGGGGGCATCGTCGGAAAAATGTTCATGCTAAGGCTCTTCTATTACCTGCTAACAGGGTAAGTATTAAGATGATAGTAATAGTAAGAGTGATCCTAAAAGATAAAACTAACAAAAAACTCTTGCTGAGAACATCGCTACATAAATATATGGATTGAGTTATTTCAAAGGCATAGGGATCATGTAGCACTAGTATATGAGAAGATATCAACTTGAAAGTCCATGAAGGCAGTCAGCGACTTACCACTATAAAATTGTATAGCTTACATATTTATCCTAATACTATAATATACAATCTTACCATAATTTTAGAGAGATACCAAAGATGAAAAGAGGAATGAAGAATGGACACGGTAAGAAGAATGAAAAAAAAGAAATAGTTATGATTATTTCAAGCTAATTGAACTAAAATAAAAAACATTCAGTCTAAACTGAGTTGAAGAAACGCAGACATTAAATGCCTTGAGCAGTTCCCTTGATCAAAATGAGTCAAGAGCCAACAGTAGTTTTCTTTATAGCAAAGTTATATGAATTTTATTCATGCTTTTATTACGATGGACATACAATTACCACAGAACATTTGATTTGGAAATTTGCGACTAAATTGCTTCTGATTTTAAACAGGGAAAAGAAAAAGGACTGGGATGAGGAAGCATCATGGGAGAAGGAAAATGTTACTTAGAAGGAAACTGCGGATGAGAAATGATGAGATGCAGATGAGGAACGATGATGTAAGAAAAGTTTCAGTAACAAAAGAAAATATGATGGGAAAACTGAAAAGGAAAATAGCGAGAAAGGACGATGGAGAATATGAGGGAAAAACAACACGAGAAGAACTAAACAGAGAAATGTTGTCATGTAGCAGTAGAGAAAGCGCAGAAGGTGCAGCCAGTGAGTATGAAGGGTATAGCGACGATACGGAAAGTGTTGAGAAAAAGAGAATTGACATAATGATGAGGAATGATGAGATGCAGATGAGGAACGATGATGTAAGAGAAGTTCCAGTGACAAAAGAAAAGATGATGGGAGAACTGAAAAAAAAAATAGCGAGAAAGGACGATGGAGAATATGAGGGAAGAACAACACGAGAAGAACTAAACAGAGAAATGTTGTCATGTAGCAGTAGAGAAAGCGCAGAAGGTGCAGCCAGTGAGTATGAAGGGTATATTGACGATACGGAAAGTGTTGAGAAAGAGAGAATTGACATCATGATGAGGAATGATGAGATGCAGATGAGGAACGATGATGTAAGAGAAGTTCCAGTGACAAAAGAAAAGATGATGGGAGAACTGAAAAGAAAAATAGCCAGAAAGGACGATGGAGAATATGAGGGAAAAACAACACGAGAAGAACTAAACAGAGAAATGTTGTCATGTAGCAGTAGAGAAAGCACAGAAGGTGCAGCCAGTGAGTACGAAGGGTATATTGACGATACGAAGAGTGTTGAGAAAGAGAGAATTGACATAATGATGAGGAATGATGAGATGCAGATGAGGAACAATGATGTTAGAGAAGTTCCAGTGACAAAAGAAAAGATGATGGGAGAACTGAAAGGAAAAATAGCGAGAAAGGACGATGGAGAATATGAGGGAAAAACAACCCGGGAAGAACTAAACAGAGAAATGTTGTCATGTAGCAGTAGAAAAAGCACAGAAGGTGCAGCCAGTGAGTACGAAGGGTATATTGACGATGTGGAAAGTGTTGAGAAAGAGAGAATTGACATAATGATGAGGAATGATGAGATGCAGATGAGGAACGATGATGTAAGAGAAGTTTCAGTGACAAAAGAAAATATGATGAGAGAACTGAAAAGGAAAATAGTGAGAAAGGACGATGGAGAATATGAGGGGAAAACAACACGGGAAGAACTAAATGGAGAAACATTCTCATGTAGCAGTAGAGAAAGCACAGAAGGTGCAGCCAGTGAGTACAAAGAGTATAGTGACGATGAAGTAGAAAATTTTGAGAAAGAGAGAATTGATTGGTGTGGATTTCCTGAGACGTACATGAAAGAACTAACTCTTGCAATTGCAAAAATTAACAAAAACATTGACGCTCCTTACTATTCACAGATTTTGCGAGCTATAAAGCTGCATAAGCAGTATGAATTGTAAATATATTTATTTTATTGTTCTTTGAAATCAAGCCTTGTATTAACTTTTTTAGAAGGATGAAAACATCGCTCACCCACACAAACACACACCACACGTACACACTTGCTGCTAGCCAAAACAGACTAGAGAGTACCCAGTACTTCAGATAGTAAAGTCCTACACTGAACACCATGTTATGAGTCAAAGTGTATAAAATAATATAAATGACATATGCTGACACAAATGTTCCTACAATGGAAAAGCAAGCACAAAAAGCAAGCAGCGAGAACAAAGAGCTCGAAAATTTTTATAAATCCCTTTCACTCTCGTAGCCTTTGAGGAACAAAACACTAAAATGTTTGGTTGCTGTATCTAGCTCTTAATCTAAAAATTATATCGGGTCATAGCTTCCTTTTTCATTTATGTGAGCCATCGTCCAATATGCATAACCTTTGCCGTTCCATTTCCTGACACTCACAATAGAAATGCAAACTATTGAGAAATCCTTGATGCAGTGAGGGTACGAATGAGGAGGCATGAAGTAGTGAGTGATCACGGTATTAAGTCCTCCATATGCTTTATTTAGTAACATATAAATTACTCTGATTTCCTCAATCAACACTGCGCAACATAAAGTACAAGCAATTCAATTCTTCATAGAATATTCTAAAGTACTCAGAACAAGTGTGTAAAGTTAGAGCTACTCACAGACAACTTAACAAGTTTGATGACCTGAATAGATGGAAGAACTCAAGACTTCTTACTCTTGTCTTCTGTTAGACAAGAGACACGTTTAACCTTCTCTAACCAAAGTAGGGGGACGCTGAAATTGGAGCTGGTTACTTACCTAACTGACACACATTCAGAATAAGTAACTGAAATGAGAACAGCAAAAGTTGTAAATAAAAGGTTATATGTTGTGTACAAAAACATATTTATTAAGATGTTAACAGCAAGCGTAAAAGACCTCAAATTGGTGTAATAAACTATCTCTTTCTCAAACTGTCAAATCTAGGAGCTGTGCCTTTGTCGTAACTCAATCATTAAACTTCCAAGGAGAGATAATTATTTTCATGGTCTTTAGGAGGAGACAATTCCTTGATTTGCTCTACCAAAAACAAAAACATACAATTCGAAGCATCATATTTGGTAATCAAGAATTTATTTTTGTATTGTCTGTAAGTTTGATCCTTGCATATAATTATACATATACTGTTCAATACTGTTCAATAAAATAAATAAGTTGTTTAATACTTGAGACTTGATCTCAAGGCATAAGTTCGTAAGTTCAAGCTTGAAGATTGGAGTAATTTGATCAAATCGACTACAAAAATCATGTAATCATAAGTTTCACACTCACAATATTATAACGACACCTGAAAGTGAATCACAGTTGATGTTTTCTTAAGTAGGCTGAAGTCTTAAAAGTTGTAAATAACAATGAAATTTACAGCTATCGAGCAGAAGATATAGCCAGGTAAGCAATATTTTACATGTTCAACTAACCCATACCAGCTATATCATTAGTTAAGCATCATATGACAGCTGTGCTTTATGCCAAATATAATTTTTGCGTCAGTCTTTTGTGTTCCAGTAAAATTGCTAGAATGTCCTCAAAACACATGAGCATTCGCATCCGACCGTTTCACTGAAAACCGTTTAGATCATGTATTGTTGTTAAATTCAATATATTTTTCTGTTGTCATAATTGTTACTAAAATCTACAGGCGATCTTGTTTTTGCTGGTTCAGCGAAGGCATTCGCCATTCTTCATGGGACACGCATACCGATTGTTAATAATATTTTTGTTTGTATGTCCATTACGATGTCCTAGGTCTCCAAATGTGAATTAGGCCTATGACCTCTATGACCTTTGACCTCTACTTGTCAGACTGACTCTAGTAAATTCATCTCAGAATTTTTTCATAGCTTTTCCTTATCAGAGTTAGTAGGAACATCTTTCTGTAAGCATATTACAATAAAAATTTTAACGAGTGCTTTTGAGTGTAAAATTGAATATAGGTAAGCATGAATCCTTAAATCGGAGAGACAGCCAAAGTTTTAATTATCACATTTAAGTAACGATGACAACATCTGTGTGACACTGTGAACTGTAGCCACCGCTCTTTTGTGTCAATTGCGACATCGAAATCGGAATGTCAGCCTAAATCAAAAAAATGTTTGCCTGTTTAAATTGAAATCACGGTATGGAGGCTTTTGACAAGCATGACTAGTTTGCTAAGTACCGGTATGTGATTTGCAAGCTATTCTAAGTACTGGGGCATTAGAATGGAAGAGCTGCCTGATGTATGAACATGGACATCAGGATGACAGCAGCTTCTCTTTTTCTTTTCCGTCGGTAAAGTAAGATCACTACTGATAAGGAATACGATAGTATTTCTTATGTTGTATTTATTCTTGCTTCTTCGGTTTTTTGCATGTTTTCATATTATATTTTAATTTTTTTTTAATTTAATTTATTGAATATCATAGTTTTTCAGCTTAACAAACATGTAGGACATATAATCTATCATATTTGTCTTATAGCATGAGTTCATGAGTGCATACCTCTTATAACATGAGTTCATGAGTGCATGCCTCTTATAGCATGAGTTCATGAGTGCATACCTCTTATAGCATGAGTTCATGAGTGCATACCTCTTATAGCATGAGTTCATGAGTTCATACCTCTTATAGCATGAGTTCATGAGTGCATGCCTCTTATAGCATGAGTTCATGAGTGCATACCTCTTATAGCATGAGTTCATGAGTGCATACCTCTTATAGCATGAGTTCATGAGTTCATACCTCTTATAGCATGAGTTCATGAGTGCATGAGTGCATATCTCTTATAGCATGAGTTTAAGAGTGGATACTTCTTATAGCATGAGTTCATGAGTGCATACCTCTTATGGCATGAGTTCATGAGTGCATACCTCTTATAGCATGAGTTCATGAGTGCATACCTCTTTTCATACACAGCCATCTGCCCATAAGGTTAAGATGAATCACTCAGACTAGCTGTGTACAATTTTGCTATATTACATGTTGAAAGCTTTGGCTGAGTCACGATTGCTTTATGAATTATTAATTGACTGTTCTACTATAGATGGCTGTAGTTGCATGTTTTATAACAATGCGCTCGGATAGTTGTCTTGATAGTCCCCTGCGTACATACAGGTTGTTGTTTTACCTCAATCTTGAAATCTCTGTTCAATTTTCAGTTGCATGATTTTTGTCACACTTCATTTAACTGAGTTAGAGGTTTTTAGTGTCAGCAGCTTCAATCGAGCGAATAATTAGGGATTTCTGAAAAAAGCTTAGAAATGTTGTTTCTTGCATATCCCTCTTACTTATTTTAATAATAATCGTAAGTACATGTAGTCTTTTAACACATCTGTGGCACATTACTAAACATACTAAATAGTTTTAAATCATACTCAATTTTTTCATTCTTCTTCTTAGTATATCTTACATGGCATTTAAATTAAATAAGTTTATTTTTTAGTTGATTAATGCTCTGTAGAACATTTTAGAACAAAATTTTTTCTATCCAGTAGTGATTGCACTCTATCGACATTGTGCACTGTACAAAATATTTTCACATGAATTGTGTAATTATTATTTATTGTTATTATGCAATAACAATTAATTATGTAATTGTTATTTATGCAATGGCACCTGCTTCTTTATTTATGTATTGAACATTTATTCAAAACATTAACAGTTTTTAACAACATGGTAACGTCTCATTCTGTTATTAAAATAAAAATTCATCATGCAAGTTATTCTAATAGATGTGTTATGAAACCAGGTTTCTCTAGAGGGCAGTTGCAGAGTAAGCCAACCAACTGTTGGTAAATACAACTTCTCCTGCATATGGCAAGTTTGACTGCCTCTATTTACTATCACTTCAGGCATCTGATCTTCATTATGGCTCTGTACTACTTCCTTGAGATTTTACTGTGTTTATGTACACACAGTTCAGTCCTACATAACTTGAACAGTTCCTTCTCGTTTGCATTTCTGTAGCAATTTTATACATTGCTGTGCTCGATATACAGCTGTGAACATTGTACAAGCATTCTTTAAGAAAAAGTTAATTATGCCACCTCTGGCCATAGGAGGTAGTTTTATATAATAAAGTTTACATTAATTTTAAATTAAAACAAACTTTATAAAATATAAACATTAAGTTGTTCACTTAATAAAATATTAAATGAAAAAATAATGCCTAGTTGTGTAGTTTCTGGTTTTGGCCAACAATTATTTGTTATGCTGCTACAACACAAATGCATGCAGAAGCATCTATTTCATCATAGGGAAATTGCTTACTATTCACATCGTCTGTTTCATCAACAAGCTAACATTTGAAGGAGTTGTTATATAGCATTAATATTCTATCAAACATCAAGTACTGGTATATTATTTTTTTTAGTAAAGTCTAAATTTATGCAATGCTTTTGTAAACAAAAACAAGAATAAACTATGAACAATAAGACAACAAACCACAGGTTATTTACTAGCACTAGTTGCATTAATAAATCCTGATAGATGTTACCATATTATCCTGAGCTGACATGGCAGAGGTTTTGCTTGTTCATTATATTGATAGCTTTACTTTTTTGACAACTCAATTACAATTCATTGTTTGCTATAATAAAACTTTGATAGCAGGTGATATGATGTTAGTACAAAGATGGTTTGGTTTAACACATTAACACATTTAACACAATTCTCCCGTAAATCCTTTGATTCACCATCAGTTAAAATGCAGACTCACCACGATATGATTGAAGTTTTTGCGAGTTGCACTTCACACAAATTAAAATTACTTATTTTGTTTTATTTGCTGTCATTATGATTTGTTTGGTTAAAGCTACCAACTATTTTTACCAATTATTTTGTTTTCGTGTGGTGAGTTGTTATCTGTGTATCAACACTTTACTCATAGTCGAACAATATGCTTCTGCCAGTCAATTATCATATTATTTTTTGTTCGGTCGAATGTATGATTTTCTATTAAATGAAATATTTATATTTAAAAGAAAAAGTAGGACTTTAGCTTGCTTTCGTCTCAGCTTGTCTGCCGTGAATTTGATTATCTTATTTGTTGTTTTTTACTTTTTAAACTAGATGTAACTAGATTTAACTAGATTTAACTAGATTTAACTAGATGTAACTAGATGTAAAATTCAAGTATTTGGCTTCATTCTTGAATAGTTTTCAACTTACAGCGATCCAAGTCTCTAGACCCACATCTCTGTAAGTTAAAATGAAGAAACTAGAAGGGTAAATAAAAGTGCACTTTGTACAGCCATTGCTCTGAAAAATTACTTACCCTTTTTACAGAAATTGTCTTCTTTCATAAAGAGGTAAAACAACTCTACGCTGTCCAAGTCTCGGTGGTATATCAAAGTATGCTATTTGTCTATCAGCTTGAACTGTTTTACATGTATAAATCAACATATGCAGATGCTAGTCACTCCCTTTTCCATCATAGCTCTGGTTGGGGTGAATCAATTTAAAAATAATAGATGCTTGTTTTAGCATTTGCCTCCCCCTAACCGTATTTACAGTCAACAAATGAAAGCACGCTTGGCTTTTAGAATAAAGTTTTGCTTTGTCTGCCAGCTAATTTATTAGCTTTATTTATTGCATTTAAAATGAACAGTAAAAACATTTGTGGAGAAATGTTGAGCTCTATCAGGTTGTTGTTATAATGCTGCAGGTAAATATATATTTAAGTGTAAATGATTGTTTGTTCTACAGAGCTTTTTGGACAAACACCAAGATTTGTTGTCTAGCTCTAAAGTTTCTTCCCATAATGCTATTTGAAGTTTTAGTTTCCCCTGATAATTGCTGGTCTCTGGAGAGTGATGATGATAACATAATAATTTTCTCCACAGTCGCACACACTAATTTTGGGTTTATAGCATTAGCATTCGGTACGGTGTTCTTAATGGTTCAGCTGTGCGAATTTTTAGTGCTACTCTATGTCTCAAATGTAAGAGTAATTTATAGTCATGAACTAAGATGAACTTTTGTTTTTGAAATAATAATTCTCTATTATTAAAAACAAATCTTTACGGATACAAAAATATCAGTTGCGAGGCATCGATAGTAGCGTAAATAAGTAATCATATTTTTATCTAAAAGCAAACATGGGGATGTTTTAGAGTACTATGTTTGGAGATAAGATCAACTCATAACAGTCCATAATTACACTGAAATACAAAATAATAGAATAATATTATAATAATACAACACTCAAACAATAATGCCAAGCATTGGGACAATGGCTAGTCGCGCGATGAAGCAATCTGGGCTTTGTAACATGACAAATAAACAAACAACAAAAAACGCAATAATATATTTCCTCGTTTCAATATGTTTACCGCTCAATTGTATTTTCATTATGATTGGCCAGTCATTCCACTTTCAATCAGGCCTGTTCAGTTCGAAATAAAAACAAACTGAAGTCTTATTATTCTTGCACATGAGCTGTGAAACAGGTCTTTCACCCTTCGCTCCACTTGGACAGTTAGTGTGTCACAGAGCATCCTCTCTGTAACAAACTAACTGTCACAGAGAGGATGCTTTGTGATAGCTTAGAATATCTGCAAAACAACTTTCTGTAGGTTCTTTTAAAATTTTCATAATCAGCCAGAATTTCGGAACACTTCCAGGTTGGTGTCAATGCTCTCCAATTGCTGATGATCATGCTCTCGATCGTAGATGGACCACACTGAATTGGCGTCTTGACTTCTCTTCAATTTATTATTTAAGGTAAAACCGAATTTAAATAACAAAAATAAAAGCTAACCGTATGGTACATGCCACCCGTTTGACTGCTCCAATTTGTATGCTTGCTCAAAGTATGTGTACTGCAAATAAGGTTTAAAAATTACATAATTAAATCATTGAATATTTATTTTTTATTTATAGAGCCTTTTTAACAGGAGAAAACTTTTAAAACATTCATTTGTTGTAGTAAAACCATCGAATTTTGCCAATAGTCAGATGAATACAAAAACGATTAGAGCCATTGCAGAATCATCTTATTTACTGTGATTTTACAATCTTGGTGAATCTCGTGGCCGCAGGCGTCAGCAGTGACTAGGTACTGCATACATTTACAGCCCTTTTTATGTACCTTTACAGTTGGGACTATAATTACTAGCAGGTAACTAGCTAATAACTAGCTAGTTACCTGCTGATAATTAGCTAATTACTAGATAGCGACTAGCTAGTTACCATTTAGTGACTAGTTAGTAACTAGCTAATACTGCTTGACACCTGACAGTCATTCTAGTTTTTTTCTTTGTGCTCAAAACTGCAGCAAATAAATTATTACTTAATAAACACAGCTAGATGAATGTTTATTTAGTGTTTTTGTTATATGGTTTAAGAGTACACGAAACAAGTAAGCATTTATATGATTGAGATGTACATGTATATAGTATATGACTGATAAACACCACATCACGAGATCTAATATCACAGCTAGGTATAAAGCGAGTTTCCTTCACTGTGGTTTGTTCTAATGATAATATAATAACACTAATGATCCAAATTTAGATAATTTTAACTCCTGTGAGAATTGTCAAAGCTAACAATGTTAGATGAACACATAATACAGAGTTAACTCCCTTCATCTATTCATACAATAAAGGAAGTGATATGGTTGGCTAGTCAGGGAAGGGGTTTGACCTATCACCTTTGCACAAGGCTGATTCGAGTTTGATGTTTTCTTGCTGACCTTTTAAAGTTATTTAGGCAAGTCTAATCTCACTAGTGCCAGTCTATGAGTTGAACACACTCCTTTGCCGTCACTCAATTTTCGATGCAGGGTCCGAAACTCATGGTGTTCTAGTTGACCCAGTTTCCTTATTGTTTTTTGAATTGCTAACAATCGTTACAGTGAACTACATTAGTAAAAGAGTTCTCCATTGCGTTGAGCCAAAAGTAATATACATTGAGAACATAAAATAGTGTTGTTCAGTGAAAATTCAGAGCAGACTACTTAAATTCTAAGTGCTACCAGCCATATTACACCATAAAAGACCACGATAGGTTTTTAGTATATGTATATATATATATATATATATATATATATATATATATATATATATATATATATATATATTTCTCTAAGTTTGTGTGTTTGTCTGTGTATGTTCAGCCATAGCTATTAACATCTTGGATTAAAAAATTTGTATCGCAGAAAATTTGATGTCGGACCCTCCCACTCACCAGTCCGACAGCTTACCAATTAAGCCACACGAGCTTGATGGATTCCTTAAGCGATATATGTCGTTATACGGGTGCAAATACGCTATCGCTCTCCATGACATCGCACCATAAAGCCATAAAAAGCTGTTGGTTACATACTTAGCTCTTATTAGTAAGTTTACTCATATTAGCCATTGGCAATGTGCTAGGCTAATAGCAAGTGGTAGACAACCATATTACCTCTCATTGTTTAATAGTACATTACCTCTCAATCTTTGATACATAGGCAATGCCAGGTTTACCTCTAGTCAGTTACTAAAGCTCTTTTGCATACGCCTAATACATATCTGTAAAATACTATTCGGTTCAAAACTGAAATACAAAAGGGTACATTTATAGTTTTGCATTTAGTTATCTACTTTTACGGCAGAGCTGACTGATATGCGTTCATATCAACCATGCCCCGCAACAAACTGTTTATAGATAGTTTTAAATAAGAGCTCATTTAAATAATAGAACTCAATATTAAAGGAAATTGCATCATAATTACCTCATGAATGAGGTCTAGAAGTGCAGCCTGCCACAATACTTTTATAGAACACCGTAGTTTAGTTTAGTAGTTTATAGTTATAAACAACAATTAGATCTATAGATATATGTATTTATAATTATTGTTATTGTTGTATTTATTGTCATATGTAAAATAATTCTATGACTAAACATAAATAAGATTTCAAACCACCAAAGAATTCTACACTAATAAACGCAGTAATTATTTGAACTAAATATTGTGTGAAAAGTCAAATTTATCTTCAATACAAATCTGTTTCGCCATGTTACTCATCAGGTGTCAATGCTTTGCTATAAATTTATATACATATATATATATCAACCATTGCTATATATTCTATATATGCCTAAATGTTTACAAAATAAATAATATTTATTATATATATATATGTAAAATAAATATACATGTATATATATTTATTTTACGTACATGTATATATATGTACATATACATGTAGATATATCTAATATATATGCATGTATATATTATATATGTACATGTAGATATATAAATGCATGTCTTACTCAAACTCCCAGGTCTCCTGCCAGAGACCTGGGAGTTTGAGCATTTGCCTCAAGATCGTATCAGTTCCCAAAAGTACGCTTTTCTGCAACTAACTTGTTTCGACTGTGTCGGTATTTAGGCGAGCCACATTTGATGTGTAGGTGTCATTTCACCCGATTCCCCAATGCCTACTGGAGTTACAATTGCTCTGATTATCCAACACTTTTTGATCGCTGCTCTGAGAGGGGAATATTTCGTCACTTTTCCCTTTTGTTGTAATCAATGAGTGCTGCTATATCTATTATACTAGAAGATATATATATATACCATATATATCCAATATATATATAACTAGAGTGTTTGAATAGGGTAACTATACTTCTGTTTTTTCTGCTTGATGTTATTCTCTAGAGTCACTACAATTTTATTTCGGCTTCTACACGGCGACTGGTGGCATATATTTTATATATATATATATTTATATACCTTATATTTATAAATTTATATATATATATTTATATTTTATATAGTATATATACATATATATATCTATTTATATATATTTATTTATATATATGTATATACAGTCAGTATTACTAAATGCTAACTAAATTGAACTCTAAACTAAAAATCGAATTTCTGTTGAGTAAATAATAATATAAGTAAGAGAAAAAATATCTATCTAAAAGTTACTATGATCTGTTTTGCGTAATCGAGCTCTTTATGCAACTGGGGAAACAGATTTGCTAAGCATTCTTTCTTCATATCCATATTATTATATATGTATGTTTATATATACACTCATATAAAATAAGTAAAACTGTTTATTATCATGTTTGTTTCTTTCTTATACAATCATCAGTCTCTCTTTAGCGTCTATAATTATGAATATTGTCACTACGCTATCACAAGCAGATCTGTGTATGTCCTTCGTATTTCAGAGTAATATACCGTAATGCACTGTAGCTGATGACCTTTAAGAACCCTTGATTAACCTTCACTCCGTGTTGCTAATATGCTACAGGTATCTAAATATCTACTTTACCGACCCAGCCATTCACAGCACGAGATGAGAAACATAAAAATGACAGCTATTTTCTATTGATATCTTCCGCGCCGGTTGCATTTGTATCATGCTTGAGGAATAATGAAAGGTTTCTCAGTTACACAGTTGTAGCGCCTGCTAATGCTTGTCAGCGCTCAGCATTGAATCATCACTATAGTCTGTGATATTGATTAACCGTTGTAATGCCTTTAATCCTCTGTGCCAGGGTTCACAATACAAGCCTACGTTACACGAGGATATAGCTGCTCCTTTCCCCCAGCGGTAAGTTGTATCTTTCCTTTATCAAGTTGTATCGTGTTAGTTCCTTATTTAATAACTGCAGTCACTTTTGTATCTATTTGAAATTCTCTCAAGAATGTGGAAAAAATATAATTTCTTTTTTCTAGATCATAAAGTATGTATATGCTTCACTACCTTTGCAGTTTCTGCATGCATGAATTACAGACACTCTAGTTTCCTGCCAAGCACGACACCCTCAGTGTAGTGCTTGTCTCATCAGTGACTTCTTTGCAATGAGTAATCGAAAGATAGAGTTCTCTCACACCGGTTTGGTGTAGCTTGAGTAATTCTATGCATTTTTCTACTCCTGTTGACATACTTTTACTTATTTGAGTACTGTATGAAGTTGTTTGCCTTGTTCTAGTCAAACTCCTGCACTAATACTTTTTATGGTTCAAACGCAGGAGAACTTACTGCTTTTGAGTAATCTTATTACCTTTTCTTTGTCTATCACGCTGCTAGTCACAAACAGATCAAAATGAAAAGTAGCTTTTTGTTTTGGTGAGCTTAACATGTCGAGAGAATGACATACCTTTCAAGGTAGACAGCTGCCCAACTTTGAACAGTTAATAATCTAGCCTACAGGCGTGTTAATTAAGCATGCACTGCTAAGTTTCAACAAATCTTTGCATCATAAGCTTATTGTAGTAGTTGACATCTAGATAAATCTTGCATAATTGGTCTGGTGACAGCCTCAGCGGGTGCTCAAATGTCTACATCTGAGATCAGTCAAATAAAATCCTAGTTGTAAGTTACTTCAACTAGGCCTTCTAAGGGTGCAGTGTTACAATCTTAAAACAGTTACTGGCATGGTGTTACTGTCATGTGAATTTCTGAAGAGTGAGTACATGTGCGACTGTCCAAGGTCACTTCTTTGTCACATAGCGGGCTGTCAAACTCAGTGCAGTAGGAAAGCACTGGCAGGTTGCAAACACAGAGCAGCAGTATCCTGATCATCTGGAATGTCTGACCTACAAACAACAAGGTTTGGGTTCAATCCTCAAAAAAGGCTATCAGTGGTGCTAGGAATGACATCCAACCCTAAATACCTCTCTACTACTGGGCATGTTTCCAATCACGAAGTTCCCTTGCCACTGGACTCAAACAAATCTAGCTAAAATCATAGGGATGTTGTTTGTGCAACAAAGCTCGCAAAAACACACACAGCCTCTGCTAAGCAGACATACTCGACCTTCGAGGGATCGCACACGCATGCCATGACAGATACAGTGCAGTAACAGCTTCATTTCGGGTGCTTTGAAGAACACTAACATCAATGAAAATATTCTCAATTAAATAGTGTTTTGGATCGGTGAAACAGGGTGAGCCGACAGTTGGCCTTTTGCTTTCAGTTTAGCGAGATAACACTGAATTTTGGTATTACTTCTTAGTGCTCAGAAAAAGTGACTCGACTTTTGTTGGAAGTCATCCGATGTAAAGCTTCGACTCGTTTGAAGATTTTAAACAAGCGGGTATTGCTTTCACGTTTGTAAGTTTGCATAAATTCCGCATGTCTATTGTGGTAGATGGAACTATTGTTTCACAAAAAAGAAAGTTTTAGTCAAACGTCGTCACACTTTTACTATTCTGGTGACTGTTCACGTCCAAGCTTTTCTACAATAATAATATTTTAATAATAATAATTGTTACGATAAAAACTGTTGTACTTGTCACATTCATTTACATTGTAATTAGCTAAGCAGAATTCTGTCTTAAAGGTGATTATATGGCTAGACATACATGAAAGCTTCTTTATGAAAGTGCCAATGCAAGATTTAGTCTTGATAAGCAGGTGAAATTTTCAACCGTTTCAAATTTCTATTCTTGTTTCAATGCTTGTAGGTTTTTTTATTCAAAAAAGCACCTTGAAGCTTCTTGCTTTCAGAAATATAATTTTTTATTTGTTCTACAGCTAAGGCGCTGCTTAGATCACTATATGACCAGTAAAATTGTTTCTAACATGCCACATCGATATGCTTTTATTGGGCATAATCATTTTTATAGAAAAAATGTTTTACATATGGTGCCTCAAAAAGTTTAAAAAGAATGAAAAGTATTGCCATGCATCGTCATGAATGCTAAAATTAAAACTTATACAAGAAAGACTATAAACTACTAAGTTTAGGTACATCTTATCTCTTTTGATAAAAGGTTAAAAGACTTGCAGTATTATTGTTGAGTGCATCTTTAGGTGAGTACAAAATACAATCATCACACCATGGATATATAGTACTAGAGAATTGAAACACATCAGTGATGTATGAAGGAGTTAAACTATTTAGTATTTTGAATCCAACAATGTTAGTAAATTAAGTTAAAATGTCTGGCAGTGGGAGAACACCTACTGCTCTAAACATAAATGTAAACGGTAAATACAAAGTGGTATCATTTGTAACTCGCACCTGTTACATAGAAGATTCAACTAACAGTAACGATGCCTAGTATGGTTAAATATTTTGGATTAGAAAGATTACATGTAAACATCACCTCAACTCAAAGATTATAATGGCAGCAGGCATATCGGCAGCAGACAATGTAGTATTTAGGGAGTCAAAATAATTATCAGGAGATTTACAGTTGTTTTCACTTGGGCGGCCTGTAGTTCTAACGAACTGTACATAAACTAATTATTTTACTGCAGTAAGTTATTAAAATAATATTAATGATAAATAAATATATTTAGCAAATTTAATATGTCTAGTATGAAGTACATGTGTATGGAGGATGAAAATCAAAAAATTAGAAGAGCCATAGGAAAAAAACAACTATTCAGCAGTGAATGAAACACTGCTCATACGATTGTCAAAGCTATTTTGCCAATAAGCTTAAAAGTTTCTTTACAGTGACTATCACTTCCAGAACATTCTGTTTTAGCAATGTATTGACTGATATTTGTAGATTTTCAAAGTGGATTTTCATCTTTTCTGTTAGTAGGAATACCTATTGTTATATTCTAACACGCTTGTTGATCGTGCATTGTGGGTGGAAACTATTACCACATAAATGGTTTGCATCCCAAGCTTTACAGAGTCTACATCTAGAACAATCTTCTGTAATTAATCTGGTGACAGCCCTTGCAGGTGTGTAAGTGCCTATACTTAAGATAAGTCAAATTAAATCCATGTTTAAAGTTATCTGAACCAGCCCGCTAGGGTGCATCATTACATTGTTAACTGACAGCTCATAGCTGTGTAAGTAGAGATCTAACGCTATTATGTTTAATGTGACTTATCCTCAACACTATCTCAAGTTTTTACAAATAAATGTTTCACTTATCTTTTGTTTGCCAGTCATATTAACTTTAACTAAGCCATTATGGTTAATTGACTGGCTTCATCGTATGCTATATATATAGACAATACACTGACAAATTCCATATCTTATCCATTACTTGTATATTCAAATTCAGCATTATGTTCTTTTGTAGTTTTTTAATGTCTGGTATGTCTCTCCTTTTGGGTTGTAATTTCTCTTTGTAATTACTTTACGTCATCGGGTCTTTATTTGGAAACACAATTTAGTTTTTTCATCGGTTGAAGATACACTTGCCAAGAATATCGCACCGGTCACAAGGTCACACATTGTGATATCATCTAATCTGATCATTTGATCAGGGAGTCTATCGCGCTAGCAATTGTGGAAAGGATAGGTCTTTAGCTGCAGCTTATGGAAATATTTGGTCAATAAGCAGATATTTCTGGTAATGCCATTATACTTTTGATCAAGGTCCAACAGCCCTCAAGTCATCCACTAAATGTGCCAATTCTGTTAATAAGTCATCTATAGCTGTTGTTGGTATTTTAGAGTAATTAAATTTTTACTTTAGCAAAATTGTTTAATCTATATATATATATATATATAGATCTATATATATATATATATATATATATATATATATATATATATATATATATATATATATATATATATATATATATCTCAGTGTTTGTCCTTTTGTTAACCCTATGTCCAGTTATAGAAGTTAAAATCTAGCAAGGAGAATTTCGCTTGGCACTAGTTTGATCTCTAGCCCTCCGGAGCTAGGGCCGCGAATTAAACCATTAAGCTACTCGGAATAACATTGATACATTGGGCAAATAGTCATTACATTGGTTAAAATACTCTCGCTTAAAGCGCTTCCTTGGGGTTAACAACTAGCATTAATGACTAGCATTTGCATAACAATTGTTAAGCCGGCCCGTAACATGGGTATATATAAATCTCAATGGTTGTGTTCTGTCATTTTGTGAAACCTTGTGTTCAGGTATAGCGATTTACATATAGTGAAAAATCTGCACATCACTAGATTTGATCTCGGGACCTCCAGATCTGGAGGTGACGAACTTAACCATTACACTACATAGACTACAACTGTTTGGTTGGGCAAATAGTCATTACATGGTTAAAATACAATGGTTAACAACTAGCATTGATGACCTTTATATGCATAACGATTGTTAAGCTGGCCCATAACATGGGTATTGTTTTAGTAAAGATTTTAGTAAAGATCTAGCTTTCCAGGTAAGTTACTCAAATTCATTAGGTAATTATTCTATTGCCGGGCATTCGTCTAGTAGAAATATACAGACTAATTTCTAGTAGTCTAGACGGAATATATGTAGGAATATGGATTGGATTTGTTGTCTAGCTAAATGTATATACCTCTCCGCGCTTGTTTCTTTAAGCTGGCATTAGGTAATTATTCTATTACCCGCGCAACGCTGGGCATTTAGCTAGTAGTTATATATGCATTATAACATTATTAGCATGACGCATCTTGCATTTTTAGATAGTATTTATTTTATGGAAATCATATAAAATACGGTAGGCAGATCTATATATGCCTGAAAACTTCATTCATGTTAACTGAAGAATTTAATCAGAATGTTAAATTAAAGTGACACCTTCTGTATTATTTGGAGAATTTAAGATATTTAGTAGTATGAACTTGTTTGAAAGTTTCATATTTTTATTGAATAAGAAACAGATTGCTTTGTTTTAGTTGTGTTCTGAAGTTGTGTGAAAAGCATGGATGAGAAGGATGCTGCGGAGACGGAGACCAGCAGCAAACAGCCAGAACTGAAGAAGGAAAATTGCATTTACAGAACTGCAGCAGTGGTGTCAGAAGGACTGGAAAGGTTTTTTTATAAGTAAGTGACATATGTCTATCCGCATGTGTCATATGACATATGCCTATGCACATAAGTAAGCTATTGCCTGTGCGCATCTACTTAATGCACTATTGAGGGTATTTGCTCGATTTGCATTTCGTTTCATTCGCATTTGTATGTTGTCCGTTATCTATTTGTATATTGCATTTGTTCGTTTAATGCACTTGGACACGATTGTTAAATTAGGTATGGTTCAACTTGAAGTAGGCTAAATTCTATCATTTTTAAAAAATATTTGTTACATCTAGAAAAATAAACAAATTAAACTCCTCCCTAACATCTGTAACTCCAAACTAGTCAGAGATGTTTTGTTTTCGCATTGATATTTTGTTACTTGCCTATTAATGCTATTTCAGCAGTATTTCATCATCCTCGCTATTGTATGTAGGAAACCCAGTAGTTGGGATTACTAGGCCTAGCAAGTCAATTTGGCACAATCCACAATCTGTGTGTTTTCCAATCTCAGCATAATCTTGAACATCGAATCTAATTAGACCTCCATAGGCAGTATCTGTTAGCGGAGAAGGTAAATCGTAGAAATTGTATTATCGCTTGACTAACCATGAATAATGAGCCAGTGCCTAACCCTTCAACTGTTTGTTTTATTGATTTTGGGTTCTACATTTGTGTCTGCCTCCATATGTATCTCAACAGCCTGCCAGACAATCAATGTCAAAGAAATATCTCCTACTCCGCATGATTCAATAATAACATCTAGTGAAAGCAGCTGGCTTATTGTCTGTTCAACCCAAAAGCATCGTTGGCTGTCAGTGGAAGCTCTGCTAAGCGATGTAATGGTCACTACTTCATATGTGATATTAGCATTGTTTGTAAAATACAAATTCTCTGTTTGGTCTTGCAAAGACACAAGTAAATAGATAGTATGCGCTACAAAGACCGCATTATCTTTCGTATGTGTATTATTATTACGCTGTGCATAATTTCAAAAACATCACAAACAATGTATCTGTGATCTTGGCTGAAAATGTCTGAGTGTTTTAATAATTGTAGACAAACCCACTTGCGGAGGGCATATTGGTGTTAGATATCATTTCATTTACCATGCATTTTTAGCGGATAGAACCTCAATCTGTTGCGTCCAGGTCTGGCGCACTAGACCGCTGAGCCACAACCACTCTGCACTATCTATAGCTTAACAAGTATTTAGTTTTAACATCGCATGCTTTTACTACAGAGGCGGTTTTACTACTTTTACTACAATTGTCTGTAGCAGTGAAGGTTCAACTATTTGTTGCAGCTTAGGCTATGCTGTAGCCAGCCGACCTTGGACCGTAATATTGGCCACAATCCTCATTACAACTCTGTTCGGTCTGGGCATGTTTCGGTTTGAGTTGAAGGACAGCTCTGCGCCCATATGGATTCCCAGCAATTCAGAGAATCTCGAACAGCAAAGATGGGTTGAAGAGATGTTTCCTACGAAGTATAGATATAACATGCTTTTAATAACTGCAGAAAACGTCCTTGAACCTGCTGTGCTTAAACAGGTACGTATAGTCAGTTTTAAAACAGCAATTACACTCGTAGTATGGCTGGGATACAACATCAAGGCACCAGAACCCTGCGTGAATCAGTGATTATGATTTGACTATTTGAAACAAATTTTTTTTTTAGTGATTTCAGTTAATTTTCTGACTTAAGTTAGACAGATGAAAGAGTGATTTAAAATTTGAAAAACAAATAAAGTAGTTTAGTATTTCTTATTGACAGTTAATTAAAACTAAGTTGGAAGAAAATTTAGCTCAGATTTTAGCACTAATTTTGTTAAATTACCAACAAGAGCAGTTTTGGTAGTACACTTGTAATAAGACAGTAAGAGCTGGCATTGTGTTAAATACTATGTTCTATCAATGTATGCTTGGAGTAGACATAATATGGCTAAAAAAACACTCAATTGCAAAATAGAAATCAGCAATCATAGTAAAGTTACATATAGTTCACCATCCTTGACCTTTACTTAATTTGATGTTTTTATCTTTGGATAATAATGATTTTTTGTTGATTGTAATTTACAGTAACATAATTTGAATACAGTAGTAGTATAAAAACAATTCTATAATAATGCACCTCAAATGCAAAAACATAATTTTTAAATTGAATAATGATCAAAACAGAGGAATTGATGATGACTACTTACCTTATTTATTTTTAAAGTATGCTCTGTTTTGTAGATGTTTGTAGGTACATGTTTCATGCTTTTTAGAAACATTTGATTGAATGGGTAGACAACTTCTGTCTATCCATCCCCTGCTTGGCTTAGTAGACTCTGCTTTGTATATATTTGACAAATCAATGAGTACAGAAACATATCTGTTTCTGTACTCATTGACTTATCAAATATTATCAAATCATTATTTAGTGACTGAATTTGAATAGTGGTTTTATTTGTGAGATATCATGAGACACAAACCGGTGAATTTTTTTTAGTCCCAATCTGATTTTAACTGATTTGATTTTCAGTTAAGAAAAGTAATTTGGGCACAACTTTAGAAGGCATCAAGTAATAGTTATACTATGAGATTCCTGAATACAAAGCTATTTTGCTCCAAAATTTGTATGTTTAACTGCCATAGGATAAAGACATTATTTTTATATGAATGCACTATAATTCATTTAATTCGTTAGACATCGCCCAAAAACCTAAGATAATTTTTAAATAAATATCGTGGGTATTACTCATAGCATTAAATGAAATAGACTATACAGGACTAAAAAAACTATGTTTTAAAAGTTTGTAAAAATGAAATTAATAACCTAAGAGTCTATAAAAAAAGTCATGAACCGAAGTGTAGGCTGGGTGGTTAGTAGATCCATCCAGGGTGTGATAGAGATCTGCTGTGGAACTTACTCTAACTTAGACTAAGTAAAGTTTAGACCAACTTATTTTCGACAAGTTTTAGTATTTTTGTATGTTTTTCAAACAGCCAGGTAAGCTATGTGTTTGACAAGTCGCCGGCAGCCGCGCCGGGCCAGATATTGCAGATCTCATTTCATCACAATTTTAACGTTTGAGAATGTAAACACTTCATATCATCAGATAAACACTTCATTCTTGACATTGGAGTTGTCTTCACATTCTTTTTAGCATTTTGCACATTTTTAGTTTCATAAAATACTCTAATAAAACAAAAATGGCTAGTGTATCAAGTAGTCCTTGCATATTCACAGCATTACAGCAGGTTTCATTTGGTTTATATAGATATACTTTAAGCAATGACTTGGAAAAGAAGGCCTCAATGAACAGCTATTAATCAGAAGTCAGACTTGACTACTTCTGCTTGGAGTTTCAAGCAATAGTATGGAAGAATCATAAGTCTGTTAGCATATATAACATTTGATATTCTGAATGTTTGGTAGATGCTAGAATATGATATACTGGTGAAGGAACTGACAGAGTTGAACAACAGTGAGAGCGATCTCTATAATTTTAATTGGACTTCCATATGCATAAGGTATGACCTTCAGCTTTAGATAAAATGCCATAAATCTAGGATTAACTTATTAAAAGTGCTCAATCACTCAAACAAATGAAGGTGAATGTTTTTAATATCAGGCTAATATTTAGAACATGCGAGTAAGTACTAAGAGCCATAAATTTTTGCCAGCATTTTCTACAACAGTTTGTTAAGTGTTATAGAACACGAGCTGAGGGCCTTGTTTTATGAGAAACTACCGGAGTAATATATTCTCATTAATTTTGTTATGCTAGCATTATACAAGCTCATACAAACGAGAACTTAAATAAGGCGTTAAGATGATTGGACAGTCCTACTGCACACTGATGAGCTTAAAATCCCATAAAAATGACATTAAAGCTCAAGTGCTCATTTATGTATGTTAAGTGAAAAATCCAATTAAAATATATTTATAATAATAATCAGAAAACAAAATAGTTTCATATTCACTTAACACAATGTGTTTATAACTTGATTAGTGCTTGAAACAAACACTACACTGAATGGGTAGACAACTCTGTCTACCCATTCACTACTGAATGACGGTGTGTGTCAAGGAGGATCCTTTAAAGCCCTACTTTGGATTGATCAACATGTTTGGTAATCAGTTTTGGGAGTGTGGGAGAGAGCTCGTTGTTTCCAATATGGTCAAGTGGACAAAATGGAATCACAGTGTGCTGTGGGAGATTATCAAGTGAGCCATGAAAAGTTATCAATAAATGGTCATTTTTGGAACTTCATCTATATAATTTTTGTTGACTTTTTCTATCATGAAACAGCGAAAATAAGTATTTACACAATTATTTCTCAATACCAGAAGGTTGACTTTTTCTATCATAAAACAGGGAAAATAAGTATTTACACAATTATTTCTCAATACCAGAAGGTTGACTTTTTCTATTATGAAACAGGGAGAATAAGTATTCACACAATTATTCTTCAATGCCAGAAGGTGACTGATTGGTGTAGGTCTTAGTGTGTCAGTTCACGAAGCTTGGAGCCATGAGTTCAAGTCTCTTTTCAAGGCAATCGTTTATCCTAATCTCTGACCTTGGCTTTAGACCTGATGAACATGTCTTATTGTAATAAAGATTAGTGTGATACTAAACGCGTTCATCTTCATCTGTTCTAGTGATTGTCTTCTTTTTACTTTCAGGCTTTCAGGGCAGTGCTTATCAAACAGCATTCTAGAACTCTGGGATTTTGACGCTGAGGCTATTGGTAAATTGGAGCGAGTCGAAGAGGTTATTGAGAAGATTGCCTCAACATCTGTTAGTCCTGTCACTAAAATGAAATTTGTTCCTACCAACTTGTTTGGAGAGATAACTTATGATCAGGATGATCGAATTGTTGGTGCTAAGGCTACTAAGATGATGTACATTATTGAAGCCACCACAACAAATGAGTTGGATACTAAAGTGGTGGTATGTTTTATGTTCAAAATAACGGTTGATATTCTCCGTCTAAGAGTGTCTGATCATATTATCTTTTGATGTTTAATTTATTTTGTGATGTAGAAAGGTGGACCATGTTAGTGAGTCACATTGAGGCTGAGCATACTCTAAAGGCGTGGTCACACGAACACCGAACCGACGTAGGATCGGTTCGGTTCGGAGGCTGGTTCGGTTCAGGGCACATGTCACACGGCCACCGAAGTAACTTCGCTTCTTAGATACCATACGTATAGAGACAAGACACGGTTTCATTCGTAGTTTTTATGTATTTGAGTTAAATATTTCTATTGTAAACAAAAAACTTTGAGGAACAATTATAATTACACAGCAGATTTATCAGAAGATCGTTCAGCTGCTCAAAATAAATCACTCGATACAAAGATTTTGCTAACCCTTCCCATCAACATAATTATATTTTTTTTATTAACATATGAATGTTTTTCTATGCTGAGTACATAACAAACAAAATCAGTCTTTATCATAGTACTGTGGTTTTACATAAATAAATCAGTCAACGATACTTCATCAGGATGAATATGACACATTACTTATATTCCACACGAAAGAAAATCACAACCATTTCCTTACATTTATGCAAAACTTAAGTGCAACAACTTACATTTATGCAACCCAATCACAAGTCCGGGTGAACCTTGTCGTAAATTGCTTCATGTTGTTTATTTAGCGAAATAAAAGTATCATCTCATTTCTTTTTTAACTTTACTCACACGCACGTAAGAAGAAATGTGACGCGTGCTCGCTAGAATTCTAGAATTTTAACCAGCCAATAAGAGCAAGGGTTCGGCACGAAATTTCGAGCAGTACCGAAATAGTTCGTTTCGGTCAGAAATGTCCTCAGCCGAACTTTTTAGAGCTGAAAACGACGTCGTTTTGCGTCATTTAGTTCGGTTCGGTGCCCGTGTGACCACGGCTTAAGGCTACTTGTCTGATGACCTTTGACTTTTGATGAGGCAGAACACTCTTTGTCACTGTTGGTGTAGTGAGAGTGCCTCATATGTTTGACAGTGTGCTATGATATATTTATCTCAGGGTTTCGCAATAACGCTCATTATGTTTAGCTGTCAGCTAGGCAACACTCATTTCATGTTTGGTCCACAGTATAAAGCTCTTTTTCTAGCATCTGGAGTTCGCAGAAATTGATGTTGGCCCGCCACGACCTGCTGATCTTGCGATCATTGTCAACCATCTAAATGCACTTTTGTTTGAACCCAACTCTTTCTTTTCTTCAGCACTAAGTACATTCAGACATCAGTGATGCGCATGTATTGCTTATAGGCAGCTGTCGGTGTTGCACTGTAGTATTGAATAGACAACTCCTAATTACCCCTAATAGCTCTTGATTTTTTGACAGTCTGCCTACAACAGGATCAATGACCAAGTAATCTCAAAGACATGATTATCACTGCACTCCGGTTACAATAGTCATCAAATACAAAATAGAAGCATGTCTGTCTGCGCTTTTGTATTGTAGAATAACAATCCTAGCAGCTCTTTAACAGTGGATTTACTAAGAATTCTCCTAGAATGTTCTACATTTTTTGTTTTATGACAGGCTTTCGGTAATAAAGTAGGCTATAATTCCTTCTTAGTATCTGGGAACCAGAGTAAGCGTGCCTTGTGCAGTGCTGTACCTAATAACTAAAACTAACAGCTTTTCCATTGTATATTTGGACAAGAGCTCAAAAGTTTTGTTTATAGATTCTCTGGTTGGTTAGCCTGTTCAGCAGGTGTTGATGGAACCAATGAGGCTAAGCAATGTTTCACTCCTCCAATAATCTTGCCATAAATTCTAAAGGTTTATTTTCTCTTTGCCAATACTTTTCACTTTCCATACGCATGACTGTCACCGTTTTTTTAGGGGCCAGACTTGTTGTGGGAGAAAAAGTTTATAGATTTGGCAGTGAATCTAGACAAGGAAAAAAAGGACCCAATCAAAGGCATTGACGTAAGCGCCGTAAGAAGGCAAGTGTGTGACTTAGTTAAACGTATATATGATGGGGTTGTTATTTAATACCAGCATCAAGGTCAGCGATGCTCAATATATTTTTCATTCCCCACACCAATTATTTTCACTACAGCCGTGTAGGTTGAGAGCAATCATCCTTAGTGCATGCGCAAGCAGATTCTTTACTCTCTAATAAGATTGATTGTGGTGCATTTATACGGAAAACAAAAGTTCTAAGGTATCTAATTGAACCAGGCATTTCTTCAAGTGAGCTTCTTCCTATTAAATAAGTCTTAGTAAGACTACTCTTATAGTGGTTCCCAAACGCGCCACTACTCTTATTATAGTAAAGATTATCCAACACGTTTGGTAAGTTGTTGGTTAGGCAGTTGGTAGTGTTGGTCTACTAAGCTGAATTTCAGGAGTTTGATTCCCACATAAAGCTATTTTTATGAAATGCTTCAATTTTTGAGGATTTCAAATATTACAATATATTTTATGTATTATTAATTTTTGACGGTTTAGTATGACGATTTTAAACAAAGTTGCAAGATCAGTGTTTTATAATGAAGTATAGAGGTTGGTGGTAAAAAATTAGTTTGATACAAAAGCAAGGAACTAAAAGAGCAAAGAGAAAGAAATGCAAAGTTTTGTTGATCGTTCCTATCACGCAACTTTAACAGTGCCCATAACTGAAGCGTATGGCTGAACTTTTTTGTAGTTTCAGAGACGAGTCGGACAAGAGCTTCCACTCAGATGTGACCTTGCTAATGGTCGGTGTTGGTCTCATCATATCCTACGTCGCTATTATACTCGGAAAATTTAACGAGCTGGAGCACAAGGTAATTTTTCATATTTCCTCTCTTATATGTGGCTGCACAAAAAAGTACCGTAGTATTAGTCACACAGACATTTATAGATTTCCCACATTATTATACCATGCTTGCAAAACATATAATGTTTAAAAAATCATTCAAAATTTATTAGTGGTTTATATCATGAGATCTGTTTAAAGTTTATAAAAACATTATATCATGTTTTAAACTCTTCAAAACACTATTACTAGTTTTAAAATTTGTATCTGTTCAAGATAAGTAAAACGCTTTTAGTAATTTATATATTTGTATCTGTTGAAAGTTTGTAAAGATGTATACAGACAACGTGATGCATATGATTGTGTCTGGTTTTGTTACACATTAAAAAATATTGTGTATTCCAAAAAACTCTAAGCTTATCATAGTGGCCAACTTTATTTATAATTGCTTCATCATAGTTTGAATTTTTATCGCAAGGTTCTATTTCTTGTTGAAGGTGTATCTCGCTTTATTTGGTGTATTTGGGATCGGACTAGCTAGCCTTGCATCCTACGGGTCTGCTTCTGTTATCGGGATGTTCTATGGACCAATCCATCCCATACTACCCTTTCTACTGCTCGGTAAGTGTCACTCGCTGTTAACATCGGAATAATTTTTTTATAAATGTTCGGTGGCAATGTCGAGTACTTCAGGTTTCTGAAAGCAAGGGAAGTAAAAGCAACAAAACAGAAATGACTTTTGATGATTTAAGGAATTCGCTTCTACTCTACAAAGGTTAATTATGTCCTCTGTTTGTATCATCTTAAAAATGCTGGCTGTATATATAGCTAACATAGGTATATATGTATGTGTTAAACACAATGTAGTTATTCTATTGGTTGATATGACTCGTATAGAGCACTCACAGTGAGCAGCAGAGAATCCTAAGGGTCAAGAATGCCTCACCCAAAACCAACAGGTTGAGGTTTAATTCCCAAAAAAGGCCAACACATAGTAGTGACAGGAATAACATCCGACTTTAAATTGCTCACTGCAACTGAGCATGTCTACAGTCATCGAGGTTTTGTCACTGGACTAAGACATGTTCAGCCAAGATCACAGAGCCATCATTTAAGCAACAATCCGCAACAACACAAACAGCTTCGGCTTGCAGTAAACTAAGTAGACATCATAATCGACCTTCGAGGGATTGACTTTGAGGCATTGATAGATCTTTGAGCTCACACGGCGTGACTTCTGTCAGCTTTCTCTGCCACAGTCACAAACTATGAAATCGCATAATGGATGTGTAAGAAATATATCGACTTTCTAATAAAAGTCGATGGTTAAACATAAACTGCAAATCTTCAGTATTTTAATTAATACTATGGTAAATTTATAAAAAAGTACTTAAAATGACAGTGTAAAATCATTTATACTAATATATCGTATTCTCTCTATCTCAGAAAGTCAAATAATAGTGTCATTTATGTGGTCATATTACATACATCAATAGCTGTCAACGCTAACCAATCGTATCCAGAATTGTAACTGAAACATTTGAGACCTTTTAGCTAGATTAATAATTTGTTTTACTACATTATAACTAAAATATAATATGTTCATGATATTTATGGAAAGTCATAAAAGTTTTAGCAATGCTCTTGTACTAATATGAGTAAATATTTTTCAGATTTGTTCTACTTTTGACGATATGCCCCCTGTTGCTGCAGGTCTCGGTGTTGACGATATGTTTGTGATAGTCGAGGCCTGGAACAACCTCAATACTTATCAAAAGACCTGTGAACTGAAGGTGAAAATTGCTTTTACGATGCAGCATGCTGGAGTCTCGATAACCGTCACATCCCTTACAGACTTCGTCGCTTTCGCCATCGGTGCGACGACGGTGAGGCTAGTTTACGACTCATTTAAGACTCATTTACGATCATTTGCGGTTGTTTTTGACGTGTGAGGAAATCTGATTGTCAAGATGTTTCAAGATTAAAATTGATAAAACTTGATCACGATTAAAACGCTCAGAAGAAAATAACGTGCAAAACTATGTCACTAGTAACTATCATTGCTATAGTTGATATCCGCTATTGCGTTTAAGTTGAAGCGATACACGTCTCTATTCTTTTGGCTTCTATGCAACTACAGACGTCATAATCATACTGTCACTTGATCTGAGCACTTTAATGGCAATCAAATTTTATCAATTTTGATCTTAAAACATCCTGACAGTCAGATCACCTCAAACATCAAAAGAATAAACAATAGAAAAATAACGATAAAATTTACTAAATATTTTGTGCAAGTTTATCTTCAAGCACAAGTTATATTGTACTATTACTAGATAGAACTTTCTAGAACTTTCTCCAAATTCTTTGGTCAAAGGTCAAACAGTTTGTACATAGAGATAATTGTATATTGGTGTTTGATGGTATTAAACGGACACCTCTCTTAAAATCTTCTCTAAGTGAGTGTTCAATTTGTGATAAGTTCATGCAAGTCTCAACTTATGGACATGCAAGTCTCAGCTTATGGACATGCAAGTCTCAACTTATGGACATGCAAGTCTCAACTTATGGACATGCAAGTCTCAACTTATGGAATAAACTGATTAGAAAACCTGCAATGTGATCGCTTACGAGTCAATGTGATCACTTACGAGTCAATGTGATCATTTACGAGTCAATGTGATCACTTACGAGTCAATGTGATCACTTACGAGTGAAACGGTGAAATAGCCCACAGTTTATTAACTTCTGCAGTGCAAAATTTTGCAAATTGAAAGTTTCAGCGACATTCACCCTTTGCTCTGATGTATAAAAATGAATTAGTCTTTATCCAAAGCAAATACCTATTCACAGTACTTATGTTGAGCGGCGTGACCTAGCAAGTCCTGAGTGTAGTCCAACAGAAGGACTGAATTTTCAGTCATATTATTCTTTAAATTGGCACTTATTCTTAATCGTTGAGCATGGTTGCAGTGAGAAGTCGAATTACTCTTGATAGATCAGAGCAGGTACAGATTTACTCTTCATTGCAACTGAGGCATTCGCTACCTGCGAGGCATCATGTTGGCTATAGCCTGTTACTAGTTCATACAGCTCATGTACTAACATTCTTTTAGTTGCCATATAGAGGTTTGTTTAGATTACCATCTATTCCCTTGTTGCAGACCCTGCCGGCTTTGAGATCCTTCTGCGTATACGCTGCCTTAGGAATCCTTTGCCTCTTCATTATCCAATCAACGTTTTTTGTCGCGTGTCTCACTATTGATCAGCGACGACAAGACACTTCTAGAGATGCGTGTTGTATCTGGATTAAGTATACAAGCTTTGAGCCTAACCGTTGTAGTCAGAGAGTTTTCCTTCCCTGGTTTCTGCGCAAGTTTGTCGCCCCCTTTCTTATCACACTGCCCATGAAAGTAAGTTCTCTGATAGCTAACTGTCTACTGATATAGCTTTTGTTAGACACAGATCTCACTAATGAAACAAAGGTTAATGTCATGAATGCTTTTTCAGCATTCTTAGTTCAATAAATCATGATACCCAGCTCGATCTGTGGTCCATTTCTATAGTTTACTTGTTGTTATGCGGGACGCTACGTACATTCCGACCTCCATCTATTAAAAAATCTTACACAGTATGAGTCACTTTATCACTATGTTTTCATAGAGCAGGTATGATGCGTGTTTGGAGTTGTGCGCTCCTTGAGTGAGCTCCTTTTAAGCTAAAGAGCAAAGACAGACACCTATTTTTTATCTATCATTTAGTCATATTGATGCAAGCTTAGTGCCAGCATGTGTTAAAAGAGGCTGACAATTCATACCTTTCACTTGATGCACTCTATGCAACTACAACTATTGCTAGCAATAAACAATTGTCAGGTGTAATGGCTATAGGTACAACTAATAATAGGTTAAAGGTATATAGGTATAGGCTATACGTTAAAATCACTGCTTACTAAATATCTAAGAGAAATATAGTTTATCTGCTGTTTACATAATGCCGGTAGTTTGCAAGTTTGGGTGATGATGCAAATTTCCGCAAGATGAAAACTGCAAACACCCGCAAGTCAAGTGAGTTATTTTACTCACAAATGTTTTTTTAATGTTTCATGCTTGCAAAAAATGGAATTGGTGATTGCAAGTGATGCGCAAGAAAATATGGTGCAAGTTATTTTATTTCAAACTTTGTCGAAACTTCAATCTGTTTTCATTCTTAATACTAATTTCAAAACATAGTATCAGGATAATCATAAAAAGAAATGTATTGGAGGATCCGTTATGTCAAGAAATTGTGCACTGCTATGACCTCTGGCATAAACTTCCTTATTGTTTTAACAAATCACCTGCGTTAAACTAGTGCGCAGTAGATTTTTAATTCTTAAAATTTTATCGCTATAACTGGACATGCAGACAGACAAACATACAGACAAACATACAGACAAACATACAGACAAACATTGAGATTTATATATATATAGATTATCATGATTCGCTCTAAATTACAGCTAAAAGTATCCGTAGCCATTAAACACGTCATCATCATTTGTCTGAATTTGTGACTGAAGCACAAACATAACATTACTGTTTAATGACAAGCATAAAACATTTGTTCTTCAAAACTTACATACATTTTCAACATATAAAGAGGCCCATTGATACGCCCCCTCTTACCTAAAGATTAGAAGAGTTCTCACAGCTACAGGTTATACACTAGTATCCACACTTTTCTAAACCCTTATAGTTCCTTATCTGTGTGACTCATCTTTATTGCATATTTGCAGGTTCTAACGTTCAAGTCTATTCTAGTTATAAAGAAACTATTCAAGTTGAGTTAGTCGACCATTCAAAACTACCTGCTACGTTGTGTCATTGTTTCTATTTGTTGGCAGCCATTACTCAAGCCACATACTCAAGCAAACAGCTGACAGCAGATTCTTATCACTAAAATGCTTGCCAACATGTCAGCAGTCTCTGGCAAATTTTTTATTACTACGCCGCTGTTTGGTCGTCGTTTGGTCATTAAACTCCCAAGTGTTTTGCATCGATAACACATGCATGAAGTACGTAGTTCCTACTAATGTGACGGCTATATTGCTCAGTAGTCAATGTTACATCTACGCGGCTTAACTGACCAGGAACTGTTACATAGGCTATACATGTAAATAGACTCCAGTGATCAGCATTACAGGAAATACACTAAAATTTATAAAAAAAAACTGCTGAGGCAGCAGTGGTAATCACTGTCCAAGCTTTGCAAGTCATATGTAATGAAAGTTTGGAGTCGTCCTACAAGTTCTTGATTTAGCAATAGGCCTACTCTGTGTCAAAGAATACTTTTTACTTGTTATTATCTCCAGATGTTACTATCTGTTTTGCAGGAAGTGAAAAAGCGTTACTAGTTTTATCATGCCATGTTGTACTGGTTCATAATGTCTATTGTAGGTGTTTGTATTGAGTTTGACAGTTTGCCTTCTGGCTCTCTCCACCTATGGAACATACTTGCTAAAAACCGACTCGGACCTCTCTTGGTTTCTTCCAATTGATTCCTACCTTAAACGGTTTTTTCACACCCAAGATAAATACTTTGATAAGCTTCTTGCTGCCAACCTTTACATAGGTATGTACACGAGTATGCGCACAAGTATGTGGGTGAAAGATGCTTACGGAATGTTGTTAGTCATTTTCAATTTACTGCCATTTAATGAGGAAAAATGAGTAACTAAACATGATATTTCAGCAAGTAAAGCGTGTGATGCTTCTAACTGATTGTAACAGATTGATGGGTTTTCATTTGCTTTTAATTGGTTCTGGAAGGTAAGTCGATTGATTTTAATAGTTTGTACTATATGCATACGAATATATGTGTACTAGCCAAATGCCCTAAAAATAAGTAAAGTATAAAAATGCCCTAAAAATAAAATAATAAAATAATTACTCAGGGAATTCGGGTAATTTATCTAGTAAGGCAATAATCTAAATTTTTACTAAAACAATAGCCGTGTTTGAAACCAGCTTAATAATCGTTACGCGTAATGATGAAGTTTAATAGTTAATAACACCAGGCCCTTTAAGCGTAAATATTTTAACTGATGTAATGAGTATGAGCATAATTAATCCATTGATTGCATGTAGCTTGTGTGGCTTAATGAACAAGGTTGCAGCTTTCAGACCTGCAGGTACTGGGTTCAAAATCAGTACATATAACATTTTTCATTCCTTAAGTTTATTGCTATAACTAGACAGACAAATGACAAACACTGAAATTTATATATAGACTAATACTATATTATTATTTAGAGCTATTGTTTGCAATGTAGCTACACCAGTAATTCTTTTGTTTGTGGTTTTCGAAAACATTCAATCTTTTTTCACTAACAAACGTGAACCAAATCATAGTTATGAACACTGTTAATCAAGCTTTAGTCCCAGACCAGTGTGATCAGCTTTGTTAATGTCATGCCTACTCACACCCTTTATCACAAGTACTGTCTTACACTCAAGTGCATAGATCAGCTCTACTAATGTTATATCTACTCACACCCTTTATCACAAGTACTGTCTTACACTCAAGTTCATAGATCAGCTCTACTAATGTTATATCTACTCATCTCTTTATCACAAGTACTGTCTTACACTCAAGTTCATAGATCAGCTCTACTAATGTTATATCTACTCATCTCTTTATCACAAGTACTGTCTTACACTCAAGTTCATAGATCAGCTCTACTAATGTTATATCTACTCATCTCTTTATCACAAGTACTGTCTTACACTCAAGTTCATAGATCAGCTCTACTAATGTTATATCTACTCATCTCTTTATCACAAGTATACTGTCTTACACTCAAATTCATAGATCAGCTCTACTAATGTTACATCTACTCATCTTTTTTGTAACAAGTACTGTCCTAAACTTATTCTCTTTCCGAGAAGGTTGTCTGTTTATTAGCATTTCGAAAATTTGTTTGAATCTGTACTTGGCACTGCATTGGGGCAACAGCTTAGACTGGGCATTTTTTTGTTATTTGCAGATATTGTTTTGGCTTGCAAGACTTTTTTCAAGGACACATTCCATTTTTATAGTGGCACTCTTGGCACCTAGAGTGATGCTCCTAAACATTTGTGTTTAAATTTTTGTGTAAACCACTTGCATGAAAAATAAAAGAAATGATTTTTTATCTATGGATCTAAGTTAACCCTGGTGCCTTTCAAGTTGTCATAGACATTTTTCTATAGTGCTCCAACAACTTACCAGAAAGTTGTTATCAGTGGCTATAACCATTGTCAGCGTCTAAAATGGAAAGTTCTCGTAGATATAAAAGTCTACTGAAGATTCTTCATTCTGAACATTTACCTAGACTGTGCACTGTGTGACAGCTACACTTCATCAACAATTTGTGTGATAGCAACTATAAATTACTGTCCAATCAGGTTTGTAATCAGAATGTGATATAGGATTTCTTATGGATATATTTGCCCTTTCAGGTGATATCGACTATTTTAACTCACGATATGAACTAAGCAATATTACTAGAGAACTCGAACAAAGCAGGTACATACGAGGCGAAGTAATAGGCTGGCACAATGGCTTCTCTACTTGGCTTTCTACCCAGGAAGCAGCCAACGCTGCTTACTACTATGGCGAGAGCTTGTCTGGTAGAAACTAACTCTTTACTCTGATGGTCTGCTTGGCTATAGATTACCACATCATTGTTATGTCTTCAATGTTTTAGTAATTACCTTGTTACACAAAATATTTGATTTTTTCACTAAAACACTTTTAACATTGCCAAAAACAAAGTTGATCATGCTTAATTACATTTTATCTGTATCAAATCTATACATAGTAGTTGATCAACGGTAAATTTCTTTAAAACGTGTACTGAGATTAGAAAGATCAGAGAACCATTCAAAAGCACTACTAGAATTTTGTCTGTATCAGTCCAAACAGATTTATTCTGTGATAATGACAAAAATACTATAATTACAATCATGTAGAATGATTAGGTATGTAGGGTGTAATGTAATATTAAATTTGCATAAAGGTAATAAATATTCTGTTGTTGTAGACACTTATCCGGAAACAAAAGAAGGATTTTATAAACTTTTGAACGCGTACGTTGTCCGAAGTGGCCAGCAGTATTACGAGTCACTCCAATGGAATGATTCAAATCCAAGAAACTATAGAATTCTCAAGGTTAGCATTTTCAAAGATAGAGGCAGCACTTGCAGTACACGCTACATAATAACAATTCACTGTATAAGTGGTAGTCAGATATCAACATGGCCAATAGTTCACGTTTTGTAAGCATGTGCCCTTGCAAGGGTGCCACCTAGGAGAAAACTTCTGTTCATACCGATGGTTTGTTACAGGCTAGCAAAGTGAGCCTTCTGGTTAATGACTTTGCGAGCAGTGAGGATGACACAGCCTCTCTTTCATTCTTTGAGGAACTGACAAATCGCTACTTTCCTGATAAAGCCTTTATTTGGTCTATCAATTTCAGAAACCTTGTAACTAATCGTACGATACAAAAGGAGTTGTACCTCAATTTGGGTCTTGCCTTCATCGCTGTTTTCATCGTCACGCTGATTCTCGTAGTGGACATAATTACATGCACTTTAGTGTGTATGTGTGTCATTTTCACCTTGGTGAGTCATCTGCTCCTACATTCTATGGGCACTATGTATTTTGTAAGCAAGTACAATAAAACATCACTGTATTACATTTCTGTATTATACCTACTGCCTGCTGTTAGTAGTAGTCATTTACTGAATTGTAGTTGATGAGACTCTGATCCCAAATTTGCACATTTCTTTCAAACTTAAACATGTAATGGAGTTTGTGCTTAAAAACTATCGCAATAGCATGATTCATTCACCTTTTTGTAGGTGAATGTTTGCGGTTTCATGCATTTTTGGGGACTAACCATAGACACATTGACTTCTATATTACTTATCCTCTCTATTGGATTAGCTATTGATTACTCTGCTCATGTAGGGCATACCTTCCGAACGATAGCTGGAACAAGAGATGGTAAGTTCACGAAATATTATTGTTTAGAACAGCGTACTATTTTTTATGTTATGAGTCGCTGTAAACCGAGTCACTGGAGATATTTGCTTTAAACATACATAATTTTCTGATGAATATACTGTAGTCTAATACAAAATTTTAATTTTGTGAGTTCTAACAACTTTGCCTCAGAAGGTTGTAAGTCGTATATACAGAGTGTCTATTAAGTATGAGAGCAGCTCTTAACACTTTCAGTAACAAAAACATATGTCTGTGTAAGTAACATCTCTCAGTTTTCAAACTTTCCTTAACATTGATTAAGCAATGATAACTTGCTTTTATGCGTCAGAATTCTACAGCCCGAGGCTTTAAACATAAACAAGATGATATACAGTAGACGCCCCTACAATATAAATACATGTAATCCTTTTTTGAGAGCGGTAATAGGGGTTTTAAAGATATACAAAGTTAAAAATACATGTAAATAGATGACTCCGTTCCAAGATCTTTCCACCTTGCCCTTTTGGTCCTGCAAAATGAAAAAAGCTAAACATGATATTTTATAATTTAATGATTGTGCAGTGTCTGTGGTACTATTGGTTTGTATGACAACATTCTTTTTTGTTGTTGCTTCAAGTTGGTTTGGGGTCCATGATTACGGTAATATTCTGTTAAGTGGAGAGCACATCTTCAGTATTAATTTAAATCTGGTCTTTTTCACTGGTTCTCTCAACAGCAAAGTCTCCACTGCAAAGAAAAAAAATGGTGTATGCCTAAAATAAGGTAAAAGATAAATATGTATTTACTGTTAGAAGTGCTGTGTCTGTCTGTCCACACATCTCTCCAAAAACTAGGTTAGGATAAAAAAATTTGTTTCCTCTTTCAACTATGAGAAAAGAGAAAATGATACCTTTAAGGTGAACTTACTCTGACTTTATGTTATATAAAATTTCTTATATAATATGATGCAAAAACCTAAGATAAATTCTTTACATTCAGTGGAATTTATGTAAACGGAAGTTTATATTATAAAGGTTTCCACTGTATCTTGTGTGCTGCTAGTGTTAGAGTTGGTACTGAACATGTTAAACAGGTTTAAGAGTGATGTATTTGTGCTCATTTCTGTAGGCATAGCAAAGCTAAACTTAGCATTCTCTGTATTAATTGCTTAGTAAAGGAGGATTGTGTGTGAATTCAGCTACTCATGGTTGTCAACAGCACTCGACCTCTCACTCAACCTGCCTGAGTAATAACACCTTAAAAATCATCATTCACTATTGACGCCACTGCTCAGTGAGAAAATCCTACCCATATACAAAATGGCTAAAGGAAATCACTGAAATAGTTGCATGCTTAACTTTTAAACTTGTGTATATGTACTCAGATTTACATAACTATGTCTTACCTATCAAGCTAGATATGGTATCTTATTGGTTGAGGCAAATAAGAAAATCATAATATGCAGATGAGAGGTTTTATTAACATCTTCTTAATCCTATTTGGTGGCTGTATGCTGACTGACTTTTCAGAGTCCTATTTAGGAAATTTCTGATTAACTTATGAGTGGAAACATATGAACAGTGGAAACTAGAAACAGATGCATTATCTGTGAGTAGCAACTGACTAGCTAATTATAGAAATTCATATTTTCAGTTCGTGCTCGTCGTACTATTACAACTATAGGACCAGCGGTTGTAAATGGAGGATTCAGCACATTTCTGGCTATCGTTCTGCTCTCTACCTCCAACTCTTATGTATTTATCACTTTCTTCAAGGTATGTACCCATCGTATGAGTGTGTGGTTTTATGTATTCATCACTTTCTCCAAGGTATGTACCCATTGTATGACTGTGTAGTCTTATGTATTCATCACTTTCTTCAAGGTATGTGCCCATTGTATGAGTGTGTAGTCTTATGTATTGATCACTTTTTTCAAGGTATGTGCCCATTGTATGAGTGTGTAGTCTTATGTATTCATCACTTTCTTCAAGGTATGTGCCCATTGTATGAGGGTGTGGTCTCACGTATTCATCACTTTCTTCAAGGTATGTACCCATTGTATGAGTGTGTGGTTTTATGTATTCATCACTTTCTCCAAGGTATGCACCCATTGTATGACTGTGTAGTCTTATGTATTCATCACTTTCTTCAAGGTATGTGCCCATTGTATGAGTGTGTAGTCTTATGTATTCATCACTTTTTTCAAGGTATGTGCCCATTGTATGAGTGTGTAGTCTTATGTATTCATCACTTTCTTCAAGGTATGTGCCCATTGTATGAGGGTGTGGTCTCACGTATTCATCAATTTCTTCAAGGTATGTACCCATTGTATGAGGGTGTGGTCTCACATATTCAGCAATTTCTTCAAGGTATGTGCCCATTGTATGAGGATGTAGTCTTGTATTTTTCACTTCTTCAAGGTATGTAAGCATCCAATGGCATGAGGAAGTGGTGCTGCACACTTACCAACTGACTATGTTAAACCGTGCAAATTTGAAGACTTAATAACAATCATATATCATATATAGTCCTGATCTCTTCTGAAAATGCAAAGGTTGTTTTAGATTTATGGTTCAAGTCAGTTTAAATAGTTGCAAGCGTATTATATCATAAATAGTATATGCATGAATTAGCTACGGTATAATTGCAGCCGCCATTCAACAAAATCTCTTTTCCTAACTATATTCTGAGTCGTTGTCTCTGTGCATGGCAAATCTATCATCGAATTTACCCATGCTGATGATTAGTTTTTGTGTCAATATGAATCAACACAACATAGTGTGAAGGCCATACTTTGTTATTATGGAATTCAGTAAGGATTGATTGACAGTAACAATGTTCTCAACTGGCCAATATGTTGTTCAGTATAATAAGAGACACAAATTAGACTATTGTTACAAATGCCCCCAAAGCCATGATACTTTAGTTGACATTGAAATTTGATTTAAGAATGAATGCATACTTGGTTTCTCCAAATGAATTCTGGCATAGCACAGCCTAATCCGTGTTTAGAGTTTTTCAAGGTACAATCCTAACTCATAGATATCAGTTGTGCCATTCTCTAGTGTTTGAAATCACACATGTTGGAACCTGCAGACTGCCAGATTTTACATTAAACGTTGTATATTTGTTGCAGGTGTTCTTCTTGGTGGTTACATTTGGCCTGTTTCAAGGAATCTGCGTGCTACCTGTAATTCTTAGTTGGTTTGGTCCTCCCGCGTATATTTTCGCTCGAAGTGGAGTAGCCTTAACTTCTGCTGAAGCTACACATGTCAGCCTTGCAGCGCCTCCTCACACCTTAAAAAGAGAACCTGCCCAAATGAAAGGTGCAGAAGATGTTGTATCACTGCATGCTGAAACGGCAGCCTCTAATCGTCACGAAACGACAGTACTTGATCGTAACTATATTGAAATGACGATAGCTAAACCTAGTCAAGTTGAACAGACAACACTAGCAAATTTTAGTTTTCTTGAAGCAGTTAATTCTGTTGAAAAGCTCGGCACTGGTCTCGCTGTCGAACAGCCGCTGACTTGTGATAAAATAATACTCGACTGTGAAGAGTATTTACATATAGAACAATCCAACGAACTATCGTAGCTATTATTTTTATGCATTCCATTTTTATAAAGATTTCTTATCCGTTCAGAAATGCAGAATGAATTGTTTCATGATCCTTTACTGTCGCAAAAGAGATTAGCATAAAATATTGTTTATTAGATAATATAAATTTATCATTTATTTTAAGAAAAAACATGTAGTGCCCTACTTGGAATGTGAAGGATAAGACCAATAGTTACCAAGAATTACCAATCGTGTAAATAACTCAACTTTGTGGGACGTGAATGGAAGAAAATCACAAAATTTACAAAATATGGAATGTTGTGAGTCGGAATAGAAAGATAGAAAATATTGTATGACATGTGTAAATTGCAGGTAATCCAATGCTGATTACACTAAACTGAGCTGGCGTTGACTCCATAGTCCTTGTATTCGCTCGCTGAGACAGATCGCTGTCGGTCAGCGAGTGATTCAAATGAATAAGCAGTGGAAGGTGGCCGGCTGTAGGTAGCAATACTGCCAGCCCTATAGCTCAAACCAAGGTCAAAGTTCCAGACAGCTCGTTTAGTTTTTCGCTGTTTTCCATACTCGTGGTCTTCAAGTTGTTGGTAGAAGGATACAACGCAAATGATGGCCCAAAACTACAAAAACAATATATTTACATACATTGTAATTTTCATATACCTCAAATGTTTAGTTTGTTTATATTATTTTCCACAGGTGTTAAAACCAATAAACGCAATAGATTGCTACTATTTCTAGTGTGTAACCATGAAAATGGATAAAAATTTAATTTCAGGAAAAGCAAAATAAATCTACAAAATGATTAAAATCCTTTGTTCAATTGACTGTGTGTAAGTGTGACGACAGAAAAACAAAAAAAATGCCAGAATTTTTTTTGTCAATATAAGCTATGCAATAATGGAATACATTTCAAATAATGCAAGAAATTGGATCCACGAATCTGACTCTTAGCAGCCTGAAATGAGAAGCAGCTATAAAGTAAAATAAACAGCAAACTAAGAAAGACGAGAAACAGGGATACTTACGATGATGAAAGTGTCTAGAATTGCCCACCATATGCCAATAACCATGCCGCGGTTCATGAAGTACAGGTCCTACAGAAATAGTTGATAGTAAACATTTCTGCCATGCAAGCAGTAACTGCATGATAACAAACACTGGAGAAAACATGCTGATATTTATTTAATAAGTTATTCACTGCCTAGCAAGCAAAAACTGTTATAAGAAATAAATATGCTACTTACGTAGAGTCGATAATACTGCAGAAAACTGCAGATATAAATTGTTAAGGTGATAATGTAGATCTCAAATATGGAATTAGTCACAATCCAGGCTAATATGTAGTTCTTGCTTCTCAAATAACTTCCCTGCAAATAAAACCAAACAGAGATGGGAAATAATTCATATGCAGTTTTGCGCAATACACTTGTAGCAGATCCATCCTTTTCAAAGTTTTGCACAAAACACTTGTAGCAGATCCATCCTTTTCAAAGTTTTGCGCAAAACACTCGCTGCAGATTCATCCTTTTCAGTTTCACACAAAATATTAGCTGCAGATTCATCCTCTTCAAAAAGGAAATACTGCCCACCCTCTTTATTCATAAAAGTAGCAATTCTTAGTGAGTAGCTAGTAACTAAGATCAGGGGTTCCGTCTGTCTATACAAGACCAGGCTAAATAGAGTCAACAAGATACTCCCGCTATAATATTTTTTCACCAGCGTTAGGCGAAGAATAGTAAAATAATAGAGTAAGAACTAACCTGGCTATATCATAATTCAGACTTATCTAATATAATGTGTAAGACCAGAGACTAGATTGACAAAGCACTCACCCTCTGAATTCCGCTCCATAGAAGGATGCTAACAACCAGCTTGGCAACAATAAAGAGAAACGAAATATAGAGAAACACATCACTTCCTAAAATACAAATTATAAATTAACTATTTTCACCGTAACTTACCGAAATCTTCAAGACTCCTCTGTACATGCGCATTGTTTAATGCACTCAAAACGACCAAGAACGTGCAGATTTTGGTTCTATTTGTGGTACTGTGTGTTTAACTCGCAATACATCAATAGTGTTTGTAGTACTTAACACTATTGATGTATTGCGAGTTAAACACACAGTACCACAAATAGAACCAAAATCTGCACGTTTACTACATTCACAATTTTAGTGTTATTTTTACTTTAGACTTAATGTTTGTAGAATGTTTTGGTGCCATGTTGCCTGGAGTGTTGGCCATTCGGTAATTATAACACAAATTCAAACGCTAAGTAATGTTTGTTTTCTGCCATGATGAAATTAATTTTCTTTCCTTACAGAATAAATGCTGTTTATATCCAATATAGCTGTCAGAAGTGTGATAACTTCTCAAACTCTGGTAATGGTCCAGTTCAAATAATTTATGCACAACCATTCAGAATATTACTGCCATCAATAGTACAACGATAGTAAAGGGCATAATAAAATTTACATAAACTCTGGTTCATCCTTTCGATAAATAGGTATATAAATTATGCTTAACAAGCTTTCTGAATTTTATCTTTCAGTATTTCAGATCAAATTCTCAAGCATTCAGATTGGCAAAATAAAAACCATAGTAAGCAGGTTGTATAAATTTTTATAGCAAACCCCTTTCCCTATAAAATATAAATAAAGGCATTAGCTAAAACAACTTCTAATGCTGCGAGATAAGATTGTCAGGCCGACAATATAATGCCGAGAATTGAGTGAACAGAGAATTCGATTACTAATTAGTATCACTACCACCTGATGACAAGATAAATTATTAATTCAATGCTTCAAACATACACAAAATAAGAGACTTGAAACCTCTGTGACTGCATTTGAGTCTACTCTCACATTTTTATGTACAAGTATTATAAAGCGAGTAACCTGGGGGAAACCAATTGACCAACTCGTTCTCTGCCCACCGCTCGTCTGGGTTAGGGGAGTATCTTATCCATATCATCTCATAAACTGCCCAGCCTGCCAGAACTAATTGGAGAACCCCCACAATCTAAAATCACCATATTTTTTAAGTAATTAACAAAAAAATAACACAATTATGTATACAGATGTCATATATATCATTTAAAAATTTATAACGCTGTGTGAAAATTGCTCAATTTATAAATAGTTGTGAGATGCAAACTTACAGTTGTGTAGACACAAGCAGCATAGCTGCCTCTTTTGATTGAGTCAGGATACTGCCACCAGCAACAACAGCTTTTAAGCAAAACCATAGTGCTGCAATAATGATGTAACCAAATTATTGTCATAAATACTCCCATGGAATTAATTGGAAAAAACACATTCTTGTCCTCACTTGAATGTTTAAAGGGAAAGTTAAATCAAACCATTAAAAAAAAAGTTAGTTTTTTGAGGCGAAGAGAATAGCTATTGTACACGTAGATGTCAGTAAGCTCTATATAAATCTATGAACATAAGTATAGACATATAATAATGTTTCGGTAGATTAAAATAAAATAATGGTTATAAAAAGTTTAGAAGTGAGTTCAACAATGGTCAGCATCTATTAAACAAACTCCACTCATTCTTATATAAATGAACCAACAAGGCCCTTCGTAGAATAGAGAACAGAAAATAACGCTCTACTAAAATAAGACCTTCAATCTTGAAAGTATTTCGCGCTTTTTAATTTTTTATGTCGAGCAAATTCATCATAAGTTGTTATTTTGTAACGCAATGGTAGGTAACCTCTTAGACTTAGTTAGATAGTAGCTTAAAACATTTTGACTAATTATTCTGTGCAGATGTGACAGCGAACCCTTTCAACTTTTAGACAATTACTTTGTTATTACATTTGCAAATAGAACTGTTTAGTACATGTACGCATGTAACCCATTATTAGACTGCATTCGGTTGTGATGTGCTTACTGTAGATAGATCTTGAAATTCAAACGATAATAACAACTCCACGTCAATCAACAATTAATAATCGCGGTACAGTTTGATTCTTTAGGGCTGTCTAAAGTCATTTTAGTTTACTACGAGAGTTTTTTGATAACATAATTATGAGCTTCTGAAAAACACAACATCGTAAGTTTCAGTTTACAAAGGTTTAAACCGTAGTAAAAACCAATTATTCTTGCAATATTAATGCAGCCTGTAATTATTACCCGAACAAAATCAAAGTATGTCATGTCGTTCACCTCTTCTGGTAGTCTTCAATAATCGCGTGTCTCAATCGGTATAAAATTAGAAGAGGCCAATGGTCATGTCTAGCGGTGGTTCATATATTTGTAAGTTGACGGGTTATCGTGGACCTTCGCTTTTAATAAAGTTGCTGGTACCAGATTAACGATTCCAATCGTATCGTGTCTGATGTTTTGTCCGCTCGTTCAAAGGCCACCTCCCATTGAAATGACCCGGACGGTGAGGGAAGGCCGTGCCGAGATTGAGTAGCTAGGTTGTTCTTCTAAGTAGAGTTCCGCTATTTTTTCACTTTCACTGGAGGGTCTTTTGCGGAAATTTTTTATTTGATCTGAATAAAAAAACTCATTTTCTACATCAACTCAAAGTGGTACTCAAAGCTATACTAATTACATTTTTGCGAACGCACATCATTTTGCTTCTGCCTAATTTAAAAAAAATGACTGGTTAGAGCCAAAGAAGGTGTTATAGAGTATTTACTTATAATTTTGTTAATTTGATTGTTATTTATGGCTTGGTTACTGCCTATTTAACAATTTGTATTATTTTTTGCCTTGTATTAATGTGACCCTATTTTATTCAGTTGTGTGTTCTTTTGACTCTTTATAAGAGTATAAGCTTGTCCGTATCATAACGATTTAGCAATCATATTCCCATATGGTCTAGTGGTTAAGATTCCTGGTGTTCCCCCAGTCGGTCCGGGTTCAATTCCCGGTGTGGGAACATCATTTTTGGGATACATGTAGGCCTACTTCACTTGGATATTTAAAAAATGACATTGAAACGGTGCAGCAAAACGTAGTAAGATTCATAAGTTAGCTGAAAGGTAGAAAAAGCATCACTGAAGCTCGCAATAACTTGCAACTAGATACACTTGCTGACAGACGTACCAAAATCAGACCCGCACTATTAATAAGAATTTTATCAAGAGAAGAAAATCATTCATCCCTGTTTAGTGCATACGACGAGTTGGTGAATGTCAAACCGGACAGCATGCCAAACACTAGAGCAGCTACAAGAGGAGATCCACCAACAATGTACGCAAAAACATTGGTATATCACAACAGCTTCCTAGCGAGAGCAGTTCGTGAACTAAAAACCAAGCTAACAAATCACAGCTAACACATGTACATAGCACAGCTAACTTACAATTAACCAATAAATAACCTAGAACAGTATACAGTAATACATTATAAATTATGACATTCTATTGTTTTTTCTCCTAGTTGCATAATAAGGCAACAATTTTGATATACAAAGCTGGTTAAGGACTAAAATTATCTGAGGCGCACCACTTGTTTTTACTCTAGTGCTTACTAATGAAGAAGAGGTAAGTATGCATGTAGATAGCATTTTAAATGTTTGTTTTAGTAAAATCTTGGGGCTCTTATTTAAGGTTGCTTTGGTGTCTTTTTTAACTGACAGGTTTGTCGTTGAAAAATTTTGGCATGCAACATTTTCTTGCGTACATTTAATTTGTCAAGTTGGCTGTGGTGGCTCTTTATCTTGAATAGCTGTTAATCTCATATGATGCAGTTCACTTCCATAGTAGTAGTAAACAGGAAAATATCCGGCAGAAAGCATTCACTTTTTAGAACTTTTTATTTCCTGTTGTTGAATTGTAGTGTAATGAAACTGAGCTCAAGCTAATTTGACTCAACAGACAACATCTAGGGTTGTAAAGCGTATACTTGTAGCTCATTTTGTTGCAAATAGGTTTGGTATTATCAGGTACTCAAATCTAGTAAAATAAAAGACAAACTTTATACAAAATCTCTCAAAGGCTTTAAATGTCATAGATGTTAGATAACAAATTTTAGTGCAAAATCGAGTCAAATAACTCAGTTTGTCATCTGGGATTCAATCAAGTTCAATTTATTTGATATTTCGATCTGAAGTCTTTTGCATCACCAACAAAATGCTTTTGTAGCACCTACCTTAACAAAGACTGATTTATCTTACTGCCATTCTTCTTCACTATCGTTAAATAAAAATCTATAAATATGGAACAGAACAAATTTATACAAGTAGTTCACATATTGCACTTTGGTAACACTTTAATTACCAGTAATAGGAAAGATCATTAATTGGTGCAAGTATGATGCTAAACCTGTATAAGGTTGAACACTCACTAGTTTGTAGCTATACATGTAGAAATTATTGTGCTAAATTGTGTAATTCAAAAGCGACATTTGGGTTTCCAATCAACTTGTCTTGAAGACACTGCGCAACATGGCAGCACGTTTGGAGCCATTGGTCAAGCATTGGTAAAAAGCATTGGTAAAAGAGTTAGTCAAGTTGTCTCCATAGAGAACGCACACAACTGTATTATTGCTTTACCGCTACACAAACCTAGATAAAGCAAGTTTGCAAGCAAGGATTCAAGCTGTAACTGTAGATAACACTGTCATGCAAGTGCCAAGTATTACTGGTACTTTGCCAACAAACATTATGCTTTTTAGCTAAAGCTTTATACAAGCTAATATTATATAGTACTGTCTCATTATAGCTATTAATAATGCTTGTAGCTTTTTACAAAGCTTTTCTATGACCAAACATAAATACTTGGGTTTTCTGTTATCAAATCAGTTGTCTCTGGAGTGTGCAATAAACCATTTCTCTAATTTAATACTCTATTTAATTGCTTCTGTGCAGAAACATAACAGAAGCTAATTGGCGACAAGGATTTCTCTTTTGAACAGTTACAAAGAGTTTTGTTCAGATTTTATCATTGATAAAATCGATACAAAGAGTTCTAGTTTATTACAAGAGTAACTGTTCAAAAATTGCACCACTACAATGGCAGAAGTAGCAGACCTGATCAAGCTAATGCAGAAGCAGCAGGAGGACCAGAGACAGCAGCAAGAGGAGCAGAGAAAGCAGCAAGAAGAGCATAGACAACAGCAGCATGAGGAGTTCAAGCAGCAACAAGAGGAATACAGACGTCAGCAAGATGAAAGAATGGAGGAGAATAAGAAACTGATGGAGCTACTACTACAAAACCTACAACGGAAACAAGAAACAGCTGCAACCGCTGTTCCAGCCTTCCCAGGTTTTGACCCAACAGCAGAGCTACTAACAGATTACATAGACAGATTCAACACATTCATTGCAACAAATTCTATTCATCAAGACAAGATTGCTGGCACTTTTCTCACCAACCAACAGCCTACACTCTACAAGCAGCTTAGTAATATGGCAGCTCAGCTTTCAACACCCAAGCAGATCAACGACCTCAACATGGATGAAATACTGGAATTTCTCAAAGACCAGTATGACCCTAAGCGCTTCATTGTTAGAGAGCGTTACAAGTATTGGAGTGACATGCAGAGGAAACCTGGAGAAACTATTCAAGAGTTAGCTGCCAGAATTCGTCAAGATGCAACTACATGTGCCTTCATAGACATTACAGATCCATTAGATGAGGCTCTCAGAACAAGATTTATCTGCTCTGTAAACAATGAAGCAGTTCTCAAATCTCTCTTCAAGGTCAAGGACAATGAACTCAACTTCAACAAAGCTATACAGGTAGCACAGGAAACAGAAGAAGCAGCTAAAGTTGCCAAAGAGACAGTTTATGGAAACTCGTCTAAAGTCAACAAGGTTGCTCAACAGAAATCAAGATACAAACCAATCCAGAAAAACAACTCTACACCTGACAAGCAGAAGGAAGGAAAGCTATGCTACAGATGTGACCGAACTAACCATACAGCGGATGACTGCAGATTCAAAGCAGCCACCTGCAACTTTTGTTCTAAACAAGGTCACATAGAAAGAGCATGCAAGAAAAAGAAATCATCTGCAGCAGAAAAACCAGTAAAGATGATAGAATGCACATCAACCAAGATGGTGAAACTTGCTGAAAACATCAAACTGGAGGGAGACAACTTCACACTTGAACTGGACACTGGAGCATGTGACAACTTCATCTGTAAATCAATATGGGAGAAGCTAGGAAAGCCAAACCTAAAACCTACTACAGTTAACTACAAATCAGCCTCAGGACATCTCATAGAGACGCTTGGCAGATGTGAGCTAACTGCCCAATTGGATGCACAGAAAGAAGTCAGACTACCATTTGTGATTAGTGCTGTACAAGATCTCAACCTACTAGGAAGAACTGCTATACAGCAACTAGGCATCTCTATTGATGACAAGCTACAACAGAACCTTGTATCAACAATCACAGAGAACCAGCCAGATGGGAGGTTACAAATCAAGTGTAAGGAGATGTGCAAAGAATTTCCAGAAATATTCAAAGACGAGCTAGGATGTCTCAAGAACTTTGAACTAGAGATAAACTTCAAACCTTCAACAAAGCCAGTCTTCTGCCGACCCAGACCAGTTCCTATTGCCTTGACAGAAGAGCTCAACCAAGCATACGAAGCAGGTGTAGCTAAAGGCATATGGGAACCAACTCAATTCAACCAGTATGGAACACCAGTTGTACCTGTACGCAAATCTACAACAGGTCAAGCTGCAGGGAAGATCGGAGTATGTGGAGACTACTCCAAGACTATCAATAATCAGCTAGAAACACATAGGAAACCTATCCCACTACCAGAAGATCTAATCAGAAAACTAGGTGGAGGCTATTGCTACACAAAGATTGATTTAGCAGATGCCTACAATCAAATATTGTTGGCACCAGAAAGTCAACGACGACTAGCACTATCAACACACCGAGGAGTACTACTACAGAAGAGGTTGCCCTTTGGCATAAGCTCAGCACCAGGGTATTTTCAAGAAATCATGGAGCAACTGACACAAGACCTCCCAGGAGTAGCAGTATACCTAGATGATATACTAGTGAGTGGAGCCAATGCAGAGAGCCATCTACAAAACTTACGTCGACTTCTTCAAAGATTAGAAGAAAGAGGGCTCAGATGTAGAAAAGACAAGTGCTGTTTTGCTCAACCTACAGTAGAGTATCTGGGACACAAACTCACTTCAAAGGGAATCACTAAAGGAAAGAAGGCAGATGCAGTACAACAGATGCCAGTCCCAACAGACTTAACTCAGCTAAGATCTTTCTTAGGAGCTACACAATTCTACAGCAAGTTCATACCCAATCTGTCACAACTCACAGGACCATTGCACAAACTGACACGCAAAGGAGAGACCTGGAAGTGGGGCACTGAACAAGAAAAGAGCTTCAACAAACTGAAAGATATGCTATCAACTGATAGTGTCTTAGCACACTTCAACCCAGATCTTGACATTGGAATCTCATGTGATGCTTCAGAAGCTGGACTGGGAGCTGTACTATTTCATCGTTATCCTGATGGAAGTGAGAGACCAATAGCCAATGTTTCAAAAACACTGACCAGCACACAGAGGAAATATGGACAAATACAAAAAGAAGCTCTCTCAATCATATTTGCTCTAAAGAAGTATCACCAGTACCTGTATGGTCGACGGTTTATCTTGGTAACTGACCACAGACCTCTTCTCACACTTCTAGGACCTACCAAAGGAGTTCCAGTTCTAGCAGCCAACAGACTAGCAAGATGGGCACTGGTACTAAATCAGTATGACTACACCATAGAATACAGATCTACCCAGCATCATCAAAATGCAGATGTCCTCTCAAGACTGCCAGTTGGACCTGATAAAGAGTTTGATGCAAGAGAAGATGAGGATGATGTTGATACAGTATGCACTATTCACACTATTGGACAACAGCTCAACTCTACAGACTACAATGTTCTAGCAAAGGAGACAAAGAAAGACCCAACACTAGCCACAGTAATGCGCTACACAGCAGAAGGATGGCCTCGTAACAAAGAGATGAAGGAGACTCAGCTGTCACTCTTCCACAAGATCTCAGATTCACTTTCTATCACTGAAGGTTGTCTTCTATATGGCAACAGAGTAGTCATTCCTGTCAAGTTACAACAGGAAGTATTAAAGATCCTTCACCTTGGACACTTTGGAATGGAAAGAATGAAGAAGCTAGCTCGAACTGCTGTCTATTGGCCTCGCATTGACTCTGATATAGAGGAGACAAGCCGACAGTGCACTGCCTGTGCTGAACACCAGAAGCTTCCACAGAAGTATCCTATACATCCCTGGATGCTACCTGAGAAGCCATGGAGTCGTCTTCACTTAGATCATGCAGTGAACTTCATGGGCAGCCAATGGCTAGTGATGATAGATGCCTACTCAAAGTATCCATGCATACACAGGACGTCATCTACTTCTACCAGAGCTACCACAGACATCTTAGAGGAGATATTCGCACACTTTGGATACCCTCACACCATAGTCACTGACAATGCTACCAGCTTCACCTCAGGAGAGTTTCAGCAGTGGTGTCAAGAGAGAAGCATTGTTCACCTCACTGGAGCACCCTACCATCCAGCTACAAATGGCGCAGCTGAAAGACTAGTACAATCCTTCAAACAAGCCATGAAGAAATCGTCACTCTCACCTAAATCTGCACTACAACAGTTCCTGATGCACTATAGAAGGACACCACTTCCTACAGGATACTCTCCCAGTCAGCTGCTGAATGGAAGACAGATGAGATGCAAGATTGACACCCTATTGCCATCACCCGCACACATAGCACAGTTTCATCAATCCAGAGAAGTCAACCGATTGGCAGAAAAGACAGTTAGCAAGATACACAGCTACAATCTTGGAGCACCATGCTATGCCTTGTATCATGGACCTAAACGCAACAGACAACCTAGATGGGTTCCAGCCATTGTTACTAAGATATATGGAACTCGTAGTCTCAATGTCAAAGTGGTACCAAAGGGACCTACTTGGAGAAGACATGTTGAACAACTCAGACCAAGATACTCAACAGAAGAAGATCAAGACCCTGGAGATAAACCTGATATAACAGAGGAGACAAAACTGCAACTACCAGCCCCTACAACTGTAACAGAGCAACCTCCGTATAGAAGAAGACCACGCAACCCTCGTCTACCTGATGGAGATGAGTATAGCAGAGACAAACCCCGAAGGTCTAAGAGAACCAGAAAGAACCTTTAGCTTAGTGAGGAGGTGTCATACAAGTGCCAAGTATTACTGGTACTTTGCCAACAAACATTATGCTTTTTAGCTAAAGCTTTATACAAGCTAATATTATATAGTACTGTCTCATTATAGCTATTAATAATGCTTGTAGCTTTTTACAAAGCTTTTCTATGACCAAACATATAAATACTTGGGTTTTCTGTTATCAAATCAGTTGTCTCTGGAGTGTGCAATAAACCATTTCTCTAATTTAATACTCTATTTAATTGCTTCTGTGCAGAAACATAACAAACACATTGTTGTGTTTACTAATACCTTAAAAAAGCTGACTGTACTAATAAGCTTAACAATATAATAGTTATTGACAGGACAATGAGTGTGCATATATCATTAAATCATAGATTTGTTTGTTTTTGACCGAATTAAAATAATTATATTTTCAAAATGAGTTGAAGGCTTCATCGCTAATGAGTTTTTAGCAGTGGATCATCTCAGTAGACGGTCAAAACAATTTGAAGATGTATCTTTATTCTTTTTTAGAATCTTATCAAATTGTTGCAATTGAAAACTACTTTAAAACTACTTTGTTCAAAAAAGAAAATCAACAAATTCATCTCTGGACTAAACTAGCCAATTAATGATGTCCATCAAAAAGACGGTAACTGGCCAAACGATTCTAGAGACAATTATTAGGTCCAATACTTTTAACGATGGGTCCCTTTCACCTTTATGCTTCTGATTTTTGAAAAAAACTATCATTCTCCTTTTTTTCTTGGTAGTGTCAGCTATGTCCGAAAGCCCACATAGCGAAAAAGTCTTAGGACAAAAAAAATCATGTTAATATCTTGCAACCTTAATCTCACGGCTTAGTACAAATACATGTGACCGATGATATCAACAAAACCGTTGACTCATGTATCATCACTTAAGTACAGGCCTGTGTTCCCTGGTTGCAAGTTGGGGCGGCAACTGCTAGGTGGCTAGTTATGAACGCCTAGGAGTTTGGGGGTGGTGTAAGCCCCCTAACGGAGTTCGGGGCAGCGCCCCGAAGCTCTAGACCTTTTAAGCATCAATAACCCTCAAAGTACAGTCAAACATGGATAACTCGAACTTCAAGGGACCGAGCAAAAGTGTTCGAATTATCAGAGCGTTCTAGTTATCAGAGCACTGTCACAAGTCCATATATTTACTTATTTATTAATAGATACATGTACATATACAAACTATAATATAAATCAAAAGCACAAATGGCTTGTTTCAAATTAAATGCTTCTAATGTAAAGTTTAAAACGTTTTCATGAAAAAGTATAGAGATTTTTCTATCACTTGAGATTGGTTTGTTGTTTGAGATGATGTTATTGCCAGGACGTTTTTCAGATTGACATTGGCAAAACTTGATCGTTGTTGAAATGCTCAAAAGAAAAGACATCTTTTTCTTTTGAGGTTTTACCCACGATCAATTTTGCCGTTTTTTCTTGAAGTTTATGCAGATTACCTTACTTTACCTGGGATTCGTTAAGAGCAACACTCCGAGGCAGTTCAATTAGAAGTTTTACGAGGTTTTGCGATACATTCTATATCACTCACGCTTTTTTAATAGATACTTATTGAATGTACACACGAATTCTGTGTTTAGGTCAAACGATGAATAGTTTTTTGTAGCTCAGACAACGTATACGTTTAATTACAACATTTTTTAAGACGTTTTAAACATTCAACATTCCGACGTTGATTCAACACGGAATCAACATCGGAAAACTATTCATCACGGGCTAGCCGGGTCACGCACTCAAGGATTTTCGCCATGCACATACAAAACAAAAACAACATGCGATTTTTGTTTTGTATGTGCGTGGCGAAAATCCTTGCGCGCGTGACCTGGCTAGCCCGTGCTATTCATCGTATCGCAGTATAAATCAAATTTCACCAAACTTTTAGAAAAGTCGTTGACAAAAATATATTGCCGATGGTGGTAATAACGACGCTTATGAATTACGAAAAGATGAAGTTTACCTCTATGGCTTTGAATAAAGTGATTTTCTAAAGCGATAACAACCGTTTCGGTACCGTTGGGCAAAAAAACAGTTCGAATTAACAGTGTTGAGTTCGAGTTATCTATAGCAATTTATCATTACGTGGGAACGGACCAAAGGAAATGTTCGAATTAACCATGTGTTCGAGCTATCCGTGGACGAGTTATCCATGTTTGACTGTATGCATAAATGCAATAAATTGTTAGCATCAAAATCTACATAAATATATTGTTTATGGTTCATGGAAGGCCAAACTTTTTCTTTTTTCAACGAATGATAATAAATATAGACATAAAACTCATGACACTACAGATTTCTGTAAGGGACATTGACAGAACAAGAGCTATTACTTTTTTATTGCAATGGCTTTTATTCCGTCAATGTGTCCATGGCAGAAATTTTTTACAACTGATTCTGTATCTATTTCAACATCTTTATATATGTGTAATATTGAAAGATTATTTAGACGAGCCTGCCTCATAGTGCTCCTCATCGATGTTTTGATTCAGTTATGTTATGATAAGAAAAATGCAAGTTTGGGGTCTGCTTCACACCCCCACTATAAGCAATAAAGTTCAGTTTCCAGTCTCAACAAAGTCTAACGAGATCACTCATTTGGCGAGACCACCACCGAGACGATATAGAACGATAGTTGCTAGTAAGTTAGTTGTTGGAAGTTCCAAGTGAATGAGCTTAGACTGCAATTCTTAGTACATAGCCGCAGAAAATCATTAAAAAGTTGGAGCGGCTCAGCCGGCCAGCCGCCACAGGGAATACAGGCCTGCTTAAGTATTCCAACTGTTTAGTTGGAATAACTTTAATCAACTGTTTAGCAACGTAGTCTGCTGGCTTGAATGTTGAGCTTTGTCCATGTATTGTCTTTGCCAACAGCTTCCATTATTCAACAAATTATCGGACTTTCCAAAGAGTTTAGTAACTTTCTTTGCAGGAAATTCATCCATTGTTAATAGTAACAAATTTTTGACATGTCTCAAAAAGTTATTTGAAATTTCATTTTGACCTTTAATTTTAAATACAAAAACTAGGAATGCTCTTGTAACTTCACAAATTATGTTGCTCTTTCATATAGTGCGAGAAACAGGTTCATAATGTAAAGATAAACTTACACAAAATTTTAGTTAATTTTATCAGAAAGTATCAGTATGTAGTATCTTTTGTGATTGTTTTTGATGTTTGAGGGTGTCTGACTGCCAGAATGTTTCAAAATTAAAATCGACAACATTTGATCGCAGTTAAAGCATTTGAATCAAGCAAAAGTGCAATTATGACGTCTGTAGTTGCAAAGAGACCACCGACATAGTAGAGGTGCATAACACTGCAACTCGAACACAACCGATATTAATTATTGCAATGATTACTACTAGCGACATCATTTTGAACGTATTTTCCTTCTGAGCATTTTAGCTGTGATCATATTTTGTTGATTGTAACCCTGAAACATCCTGGCAGTCAGATTACCTCAAACATCAAAAACAGTCGCAAATAATAAAGAGATACTTTCTAATAAAATATACTAAAATTTTGTATGAGTTCATCTTTAATTTAATTTCTTATCCATTATCCATTATAACAAATGATTTTACTTTTCGATTACAGTAGGCCCTCCTACCTCAACGTAAATAATCCGTTCCAGGAACATTTACGCTATTGGAATTTTACGTTATACAAACAGTAAAATAAGTGTAAATTGCCTAATTCGTACCAAGATCTTTTCAAAATCATCCCTTTGGTCATACAAAAAAGAACAACTATACATAACTTTTTAATTTCTGGGCTGTGGCGTAACTCCAGTATTATTGGTGTGCATTGACAACTTTTCCTTTTTTTCTATCAACTTCAACGGTTTTATAGATCATGCTTGCGGTAATGTTACAGAAGGTTGATGGGAGAGCGCCCATCTCCGACGTTCATTCACTATAATTTGCTTATTTTTTCTAAACGGCAAAGTCTATTCTGAAATGTAAAACTAATGACAAATAATTTATAATTCTACAATAAAGCAAAGCAAAATTTTTTTTTATTTGAAAAGGAACGGTACTACCTGTTTGTCGTCTATCTGTATCTATGGGTCAAGGTTAGGATAAAAGTTAACTTTTAATGACACTCCAACTCGTGACATTCAGATTCGTACACCGACGCTGTAACAAATGCACCAGTCGATCGCCTTCAAGTATTTATGAGTGATTGCGCAGCTACCCTATTGTGTTTTGTCGACACATCTAGAATGTCACAAAAGTTGTATATGAAATAAATATAATATAGCTCTATACACACATCATTTTTTCTTTTGCAAGTACGACAAAACAAGTTACCATTTAAATCTGATTTGAGAACTCGCCCGACTTCACACTACGTTATATGGAATTTTTTTTACGTAGTATGAAGCAAAAACTTCATTTAAATCTTTACGCTATTTGAAATTTACGTTATAAGAGTGTCTACTGTATAGGGGTGTCTACTGTAATCCTTTTGTAAATACGTATAGCATTAGTAAAGGCTTTTGTCACTTTGAAATGTATTTTTTAAAAACAAAGTTGAAGCTTGAAGTTATCATTTTTACTTATAATGAAAATGCAATATCAACTCAAAATAGCCTTTTTAACTGTTCTCATTATCTAACTTCGTATTCATTTTAATGCGTTTGAAAATTTTAAGAAAATTTAATTTAAATTTAAGAAAATTTTGAAAAGCCTTTATCTAATGGGGTGATGGGACTGCAGCTGTTTGCATACTCTAGGACACTTATGTATTCGCCTCATCTAACTTTCGCGTTTTCGCGGAGTCATCCTCTCGCGAAAGTTTCATGAGCGAAACTAAACTATCATAACGAACGAGCGAAAACACGGAATTAAATAGCTTTGTTCATTGATAGTCCAAGAAACAAATGGCAGCAAGCGATCAAATTGCATTATCAATTTCGGCTACACAATTCTACCTGCGGTTCACAATTACAAACTAGTCCCAAATTGAAAAAATTTTTTACCAATGAACCGAACCTGAGGAATCTAATTATGTTTGTTCCACTGCATTTATTTTCACATCACTATATTTTCGCACTCATCAGAGCTGCGAAATTAAGTTGCATCGAAATTTTACTCTGTATGCTACTCACGAAACTAAATACTAGCGAAATATAAGTGTCCTAGGGTAGACATATTCTCATAGACATCTTAAGGTTGTTGGCCATGACATACGCCATGATAAGTGAAAGTTTGTAGCATATTGCAGTTTTTTCTGATTATAGGTGAAACAAGCTTTGGCAGTTTACCAGTCTTTTGGAATGACAACTGCTTACAAAACGATCAGATCAGCTAGGGAAAAAGCTATCGCCTGCAATTCTCTCATATGCTTGCTGCAAGGCCTAATAGGCGAGACCTCAACAATAGAACTGAGGAATGAAAGTAGTGTTAATGGACGCATACTTGATGTCGATATCTATATGAATGTCACTCTCTCAAACGTCACATTCACTAGTAGAACAGGCTCACAAGCTCTCACCGCATTCTTTATTCGTGGCAGAAACATCAGATTCGTACACATTCCTGACCATGTATGTAAGATTCATTTTCTTACTCCTGCTGAGATATGGATTCAATGTACTTCTCACCTACTTGTAATATAAATATACCGTCAGTGGAATGTTATTAGATAGAAGTCGAGAATGCTTGCAGTTGTATCTTATGTTTGTGCAAATTTCCTTCAGACCAGTTTGGTAAAGTGTTATGACTGTAAGCATCAACTCTTGTCAACATGTAATTATTCTATTTTGAAAGTTTCCTCTGGTTTTAGATAAATATTATAGCTACTATCAAGAAGCAGGTGAATCCCACTCAACGAACTTCTACTCGACATTCGAAGAGAGAAAATCGCTTCAAAATTATTTCCGACGCGCTGACTAAACAGCAGGATTAGTTAATCTGCATCAAGTGAGTGCATCATTACTGCTCTGCTTAGCCAAAGATGCATCTTCATAAACAAATTCAAATACTTATCGGGATGATAAAGGTGGAAAATGGAATAAGTACAATAAAGCAGCAGTGTGGCTAAACTCCCAGACATTTTTAAAGCCTTTGTTAGAGAGCTAGAAAGAAGGGAGTACCCATCTCCTCTACTATACAGTACATATTGTTTCTTTGGTTTTTAGGCCTTGTAGTCCAGAAAAAATGTTTCTGGTTGGGCTGACTGGAGGCATAGCCTCTGGAAAAAGCACTGTTACATCTATTCTCAGAGAGGCTGGATGCGCTGTTATAGATGCTGATGTCATATCAAGACAAGGTACGTGATGCTATCAGTGTTTTTTGACTAACAGATGCACTTGGAGTTTATATTTCTGTGTGCAGGTCATATGTCTATGACCTGTTATTAGTGGTTCAAGTTGGCTCTAAAGGATGGAGACAAGTGAGAGATCAATTTGGAGAGGACATACTATGTCCTGATGGAAGTATTGATAGAACTAAATTGGGAGAGATTATCTTCTCAGACAGTACTAAGAGAAGACAACTTAACGCTATAACGCATCCTCTTATTCGCTGGGAAATGCTTTGGCAGACTATGCGGAATCTTTTTGCAGGTAATCTGATGGAGTTGGTTTAACAAGGCTTTTTAGTGTTAGAGAAACCAATTATTCATTTTTGAAACATAGTGTGACAACTCCCTAAGAGGAGTTGTCAATACCGTGAAAAGTGGTAGCAAGTGTCATGAATAGTGGCAGGTAAAGTTGAGAATAATGGCAGGTGCTCTAAATGATGGTTATCAGTAATAATGTCAGGTAGAAAGTAGTGGTATGTGTAATTAATTTGTATTGAACATCATTGAAATGCATTCCTTAGCACTAGTTGACAACATGTAAAACCTGCAAAGGCATTGAGTGTACTCATTAGGTCACACCAGCTATGCCAAAAGTTCACATTATAATATGCACGTGTCTAGCTCATGTAGTTTCTGTTTAATTCTATTTTATTATTGCTTTCTTCCTATCTTTCAAGAACCTAAAAAGCATTTTTCACTTTTACTGTAGTGGAAACTTAAAGGTTGACTTGCAACAAAATTCACATTACAGTTATTTGGTATCAAAAGATTCGCCATGTCTTACTCTGTTGCGTGGTAGGTGCCAAATATGTGGAAATGTGATTAAAAGCTCTTAAAAGCTCAAAAACAAAAGGCCGCCGTAGATTGGAATATCTTTATTTCGATGACGTATCCGCGCCGTTTGGTTATTGTCTTGTCACGTGATGTTCTCGCGTGAATTGAAAGGCCAATAAAAAGCTCAATATCAAACTTATCGTAGCAATATTTTATGACAAACACTTCGGGTTTTACCTAAGACCCCGTATCAAATATAGATGCTCGCTACTTTACAGTTTCGGCTTGGCCATTCCGTTCGACAATTCATGTCTGAGTTGCGATCATAAAAAATGTCAAATTCTGAAGAGTTAAGACCCTGGCGTTTCGAGTCTGACGCTCTATCTGAAGAAGATCCTCAACAGAATCAAACCTCCCAGCAAGTAAGCACCGCCACCAGCCAGCTCTTATGTGCCAAGCTAGCTAGTAGTAATAGTTTTAGCTTGAGAGTGATAGAACGAATATTATTATGATATACATGCATATGATTTTAATGATGATAATTATCACTTCATATTGCGAAAAAATAATTACAGATTTTTTTCGAATGACAACATTAACAATTTTAATATTTAAATCTAGTGCTGCACCGATATACTGTTGGATAACATCGACCTGATGTATTATGGTATGGTAGCTATGGTTGCATAGACATAGCTGTTCATTTCTTTAGGAGCTAATACCACCGGCTACAGAGTGGTTTGTCTGCAAGCGCTGTCAAGACATGCCATCTCTTTCTGAATGTTTGTGCTGCCATGATGCTGAGTTAGCACATCGTCTCCATGACCGCGGGGAGCATGAATGCCTGTGTATGCATCCTGGTGTGGACGAACTTGTGGCGCCTGCACCCCTTGAGTTGGAGTGGAATAATTACCTGCGATATCATAGTGAGTTGGATTTTCATTTAATGCCAATAACACCAAAGCTATGCTAATGTGTCAGGCATTATCTACAATTCTTGTGTTACACATTTAATGCATCGGTTGAACACACATATTCTGAACTCGTGGAACACAAGGAGAATTGTTATATTTGGCTTGTACACTTACTACAGTAGAGAGTGTATTAGTATTATGATTTTATTATATAAAGATCGAGATTATTTTGATGATCAGCAATTATTGTTTTTCAATAATTGTTTTGGTAGATAATCTATTCCCATTTGGAGAGCCATCGCCAAATGCTCGGAAAAGGTTGTGTGCATACCGCAATCTTGTGTTTTGGTTTATGCCGCAAATCTTGTTTGCAAGTCTGCAAACTCTACTTCATCATCCGTTGGTGGGAAAAGAGCCTGAATCTTAGACACCAAACAGGCAGGTAGAGGCCGTCGCTCACCACGACGAATTTGCGGCATAAGCCAAAACACAAGCTTGCGGTATGCACACAACCTTTGTAACAACATCCGTTGTAATGGACCTCACTCTCAGGCCGTGGGAAATTAGATCGGACTGGCATCGCTTGAAGCCTTCCAGCTCCATGGCGTTAGAGCTGGTGGTCTCCGTTGACTGCAAAGTAAAAAAGTTACGACCAACAATCACTTTCACATTATTTAGCTAGATCAGCAACTTTGTGTTTATGTATTAATAACTACTAAAAAATTTCGGTTTTTGTCAGGCTGTGAAGTGAAAACTGTCAAAGTTTTACCTTGACAAGATACCTTGACAAGAAGACAACTATTAAACCGCAGCTCTGATCCATCATAGTGTAGGCCCGTATAGTGTGCAATGCCCCGGACTATCACATCTACTGTCACCTGCCAAATCAAGCTCCCAATCGATTGCTGCCATCAGTCCCTCGTTATGCAGGTTGTACTGCTCAGCAATACACTGTAAAATATTGTAAAACTTCATTATACAAGATTAATTTGTATCATTATCATTAGTCTAAGAATGTAGAATCCTCTTCCCCCTTTTTGTGTTATATTATGATGAAGAATCAGAATTTCAAATTATAATATATTTCGCTTGAAGAATGACATATTTTCATTTCAAGAAAAAAATTGTTTCTAAATGTCGTTATTCAATTAGTGTGCCTAGCTTTTTTTACTCACATTTTCCAAGTTTATGGGTAAATATTAACACTCATACCATGTAAGTATTCTTTTTGTTGGTAGAGGCAAACGCTGTGGCTTGGTATCGCGATGTTCAGGAGCTACAGAAAACGGAGGTTCTGCGTAAGGCATCCGCCAGAAAAGAGTGGTGCAGCTGCCAGCAGGGGGTTGATGACGTGAGCTCTGTTCACCCTGGCAGTTGTTTCCCAAGTGTACGATTGGTGACAGGAGGCACATGTAACCTTGAACTCTACCCTTCCACCTTCTCGCACCATCGTGAATGAGCAGGGGAGGGCGCAGGCGTGACAGTGAAATAGTCGCTGGAGTGCTGTCACACTTACTATTATTTTCTCCTCTTTGAAGGAGAATTCGGGTCTGAAATCACAACACAATAGTTGACTTGCAATGAGATTTGTACAACATCATTTCCTGTTATTATATCATATTTGCTTGATCAGAAAAAGAATAAATATATAGCCTAGCCATGCAATCATGACACAGATTTTACAAAACCTTATCAGAATCCATGATATTGTAAACATAAAAATGTGAGTAATAACTCCGGATATTCTTTATATTTTGTCAAGTTTGGTTAAGTTCAGCTCTATCTTACATGTAATTGGAGAGCGTTTGACGCTGGCCAACATAGCGCTCAAACTCTTCCTAGTCTTCAGTGGTTGGCACAAACTCTTCATCATCTAATACTAATAATAATCATCTAATAATACTAATATGCTATTAACGATGATGCCAGAAAATGACAATAACTATTTTATATAACATATCTATAAGTGAGTGGGGTTAAGAAATTTGGCGAAATTAATCGTGAAACTTATAACACTATTTTATCAAATATAGATTAATATATTACGTTTTACTGATAGATATGCAGTATGAATTAGTTTTGTTATTATAATAAGAATAATACACGTAATTAAAAAGATAAAATACTAATAATATTATATTACAATTAAATGACATTAATATTGTAATATTAAATATAGATTAATACAGTAGTATTAGAATAATACTAGAAAATAACCCGAGTTACTACTACTAATACAAGTGGTTCATAAAATAAATTACTCACGTGCTTTGGTGGTATGTGGAGTATGCAAACAGGTTAGAAAACATGTCGTCTTTGAAATGGCGAAAACAAAGGTAAGAGTAAGCAGGCGAATAAATAAAGTTTGTCACATCCAGCCTCACCCAGTTGCTCCACGCCCGGTGAAGGTCTGGTCTTTTTTCTGCTCTTGGCTATGAAAAAAGGTGCTTCTCAGCTTGCCGTCTACACAAACACGATGTGGCGCGTTAGAGATTATGATGAATTGAAATTAACAAGTTTAATACGAGAAAGCGTATCTGTTATTTGCGATAGGTCAAACTTGAACTGAAACTAACGTTATCTGATCATGTGACTTACAATTCCCGCCATATAGCGCGAACAACTTCTACAGCATTTTTCGACCATCATAACGGACCAAAAGGCTCATCATTTTTATCAGAGGATGATATGCAATCGTTCAAGCTAAGTTTAAAAAATTAAACATATTTTTATGCTATGTCTTGAGATATCAGTGCTCAAAGTTGCAGCATTACGATGCCGATAAAATAGACGCGTAAGAACAATAGACATGGTTTTTATCGCGAGCGCGAAGTATATTTGTGAAAATAGTTCGACGAATAATGATGCATGAAAGTGTAAACATAAACCATCTGGCACACATACGTCACATTTTAGCCGTTTTGGAAAACGAATCCAAACTAGGGCGGTCTCGTGTCGCTGCGATTTTCTGTTCGTTTTTGAGCTTTTAAGAGCTTTTAATCACATTCCCACATATTTGGCACTTACCACACAACAAAGTAAGACATGGCGAATCTTTTGATACCAAATAACTGTAATGTGAATTTTATTGCAAGTCAACCTTTAAAGGTTGACTTGCAACAAAATTCACATTACAGTTATTTGGTATCAAAAGATTTACCATGTCTTACTCTGTTGTGTTGTATGTGCAAAATATGTGGAAATGTGATTACAAGCTCTCAAAAGCGAAAAGCCACCGTAAATTGGAATCTCTTTATTTCGATGACGTAACCACGAAATTTGGTTATCGTCTTGTCACGTATGTTCTCACGTGAATTGAAAGGCCAATATAAAGCTCAATATAAAACTTATCGTAGTATTGGTTTATGACAAACACTTTGGGTTTCACCGAAGACCCCTTATCAAATATAGATGCTCGCTACTTTACAGTTTTGTTTCGACATTATTCAATCGTCAAGTCGTAATCTGATCATGTGACCCAATACTTTGCAAATAATTTTTGCAGCATTTTTCGATTATTACAGGTGACCAACAGGCTCGTCGTGATTATCAGACAATGATATGTACTCCTTCGAGCTAAGGTTAAAAAGTTTAACGATTTTTTACGGTAAGGTATCAGATATCGGTGCTAAAAGTGACAGCATTACAATGACAATAAAACAGACGCGTAAGAACAATAGACATATTTTTATTGAATGCGTGAAGTATGTTTGTAAAAATATTTCGACGAATAAGGTTGCAAGAAAGTGTAAACAGAAACCATCTCTCACAACTACATCACATTTGAGCCGTTTTGGAAAGGGAATCCAAACTACAGCGGTCTCGTGTGGCTGCGATTTTCTGTTCGTTTTTGAGCTTTTAAGAGCTTGTAATCACCTTTCCACATATTTTGCACCTACAACACAACAGAGTAAGACATGGTGAATCTTTTCATATCAAATAACGGTAATGTGAGATTTGTTGCAAGTCAACCTTTAAGAAAAACCCTCTTTTCTTTCTCAGTTGTCTCAATAACTATTGATAACTTTTGCATAATCTAGATGTATTGCGGAAAAACTGATCTAATCAGCATTCAATAGAGGAATCGCCTACATATATAAAATTAAAAAATACATTTCTTTTAACATTTAATACATTTTCAAAAGAAGTTAATAATTTTTAACGTAAAAACTCTTTCTCTTAGCCAGTTGCATCCATTATTGATTACATGCTATGAATACAGTTAGAGTTGTATACATACATGTATGTGAAATTTGTGTCCAGCTCCTATTGTTCGTTGACACTTACAGAAAAGTTATGAATGTTGTCTATCCAATTAAACCCTTCTTAGAATTATAACAAACTACATAGCTCTGTACACGTAGATAAATCATAGAATTATAGCAAACTGCATAGCTCTGTACACGTAGATAAATCATAGAATTATAGCAAACTACATAGCTCTGTGCACGTAGATAAATCATAGAATTATAGCAAACTTCATAGCTCTGTACACGTAGATAAATCATAGAATTATAGCAAACTACATAGCTCTGTGCACGTAGATAAATCATAGAATTATAGCAAACTGCATAGCTCTGTACACATAGATAAATCATAGAATTATAGCAAACTGCGTAGCTCTGTACACGTAGATAAATCATAGAATTATAGCAAACTGCGTAGCTCTGTACACGTAGATAAATCATAGAATTATAGCAAACTGCATAGCTCTGTACACGTAGATAAATCATAGAATTATAGCAAACTGCATAGCTCTGTACACGTAGATAAATCATAGAATTATAGCAAACTGCATAGCTCTGTACACGTAGATAAATCATAGAATTATAGCAAACTGCATAGCTCTGTACACGTAGATAAATCATAGAATTATAGCAAACTACATAGCTCTGTACACATAGATAAATCATAGAATTATAGCAAACTACATAGCTCTGTGCACGTAGATAAATCATAGAATTATAGCAAACTACATAGCTCTGTACACATACGTAAATACTGTAAAATGCTTTGTGTATTTGTAAATAAAGGTGGTACCTGTAGCTACATGAACATGGTTGTGACCAGAAATTGGTTTTCATGAGCAAAGGATTTTGTGTCTCTCAACTTTAGTGCTGTTGCCAGGGTTTGGCTTCAGATAAAATTGGCTTTTAAAAATTGACTTACTGCTTTGGATATTCTAAGAGCGTGGTAATATTTGCTGTAACTCAGATGAAATCTATTTCTTCCCAATTGTTTTTATTTTTTTGATTCTGTCATGACAGTTATATTGCAATTTATTGCAAAAATGCAATTGATCTGTTGTTAATATGTGCAAAATGTTATATATTAAAACTTTTAGAATAATATATATGAAACTTTGTTTAAAACGCTGCTTACAATAGTATTTTAGTCACAATCCTTTGTGACTAAATTTAAGCAGATCTCAAATCTAACAAGATGGTTAGTTATTGGGGTGTTTGAAAGCGATACCTATTATATTCTTGGTGCTGGATGAAATAAAACCACATCTGCTGTGTATTCTAATAATATTGATTGGTTGACTATGCTCAAATTTAAGTTGAACTTATTGTTTATCAAGCTTATCAGCTGGTAATCAAATTCTCTCCTGAATGAATGTTTACATTTTTATAGAGAAGTCTAACAACCTCTCTATAGGCTATGCATAGCTTTGAAATACATGAGTTGGTCTGCAGTATTATAATGAAATAAGATATGGCTCATTATTTTTTGTAAATCTTCATTCGTACAGCCTAAAGTCATGAACCAGTAGCCTAAGGTCATGAACCAGTAGCCTAAGGTCATGAACCAGTAGCCTAAGGTCATGAACCAGTAGCCTAAGGTCATGAACCAGTAGCCTAAAGTCATGAATCAGTAGCCTGAGCTCAGAGGTCAAAAATGAGACTGAGTTAGTTCGAAAAAAAGATTTCCATGAAATAATCCTAATCTCACCTACTTATGAAGAGATAAATATATAAAAGTAGATAACATTAGCTAGCCTCAGTTCCTAGCCTCAGTTCTCAAAGACATACAACTTTTATGATATGCAGGTTACAGATACACAATCATTGATGCTCCGCTGCTTATAGAGACGCGTGGACCCATTTCTGCTTTACTTGGCGACATCATAATAGTTTATTGGTAAGTCAATCATATATCGTTATGAGAAATGTATCTGGTTGCTATGGCAGCAGCTTCTGAAATGTCGAATTACAACGAAGTATGTAGTCATAGCCTACTGCATACACACACTATATAGCCTTGGTCTGACCTTATGAAGTCTTTACTGAGATCTCGAGCAATTACTCGCTTGTATAAGAGCATTGCCTATGCTTCTCCATATTATAGAGGTCATTGTATTAACAAGCTGAGTACTGTATTATGATTGTAAGCTGTGTGTAGGTGATCGACAGCACAATGTTTGTTTTAACATGCGGTAGTAGAAGTTATAACACTTGGCTCACTAAATTAGAGATTCTACTCCCATTGAATCTGAGCCGTTGCTTTATGTATTATAGTTATGTATTATAATCAATTATAGCACTTCATAAACTGTACTTCAGCAAAATATTTTAAATGTTTCTTAGAGATTTGCACGAAAAATCAAAGTCTGCTTCAGTGAGTGAAAGTTGGAAAGTTGAAAGTTTTTGACTTTAGAGATTGCTAGAACCAAATTTGAAAATTCCTTTAATTTTTTCATTATTACAACGAGTTTGAATCTCGTACAGAGAAATATTTTATCCCAACCTTTAATCATGGCTTGGACAGACAGACAGACACGGCTCTTATTATAGTAACGATTGTACATGTATTTCTAAATATTTAAGCTCTATTTGGCATTTGTAGTACTCCTGAACAACAGCTCGAAAGACTCCAAGTTCGAAACAGTCTCACCATAGAACAAGCTCGTAACAGGATAACCTCACAGATGCCCTTAGAAGAGAAAAAGTCTATGGCTACCAATAACCTATGTTTAATTGATAACTCGGGGAGCTATGATGACACCCGATCTCAAGTCCTTAAACTAAAGGAGTATTTAGACAGCAAGCGGACCACCGAAGTAATCAGAGCCGCTGTGGCAATAATAGTCGGCTCTCTATTCATTTTATTGATTTTCTAGTCTTAGCTTAGCAAATATAAAAGGTATCATGTCTTCTGCTCACTATGCATTTACCTGTCTTTAAAATATAGAAATATATATCGTATGCTACATTAATCTTAAAACATGAAAAAGTCAGCCGTTCTCAATAATCCTGATAGTATTGTAAGCCTCTTATGTTTTCTTGTATGTTTTGTTCAAAGGTGGTTCCTATTGGGTTTATCTCCCTTGTCACTCTTCTACAGTTTCTTCTTTCTTTGCTTCTTCCTGTTCAGTGACAGCTTCTTCTTTCTTCGCTTCCTCTTGTTCTTCTTTTGTTTCATCAGTTTTATCATCTTTTTCTGCTTCTATTTGTTCAAGGCACTCTTTGACAGCCTTCTTCGAGCCGGGAGTGTTCTGGAGGTAGGCGAAGTACGCAGACTTCATGTTCTCTCGATTCATTGGGTGGACATCTCCTAGTCTGTGCAACTCCATTCTGTAAAAGTCGACTTTGGTACGTTCGTAATCGCTGTCTATCTTCGCTTTTCCTTGTGAGCTGTACTTTTCTCTGAGCTCTTTCCTGCTTAAACATCGATGAAATGTAAAAAGGAATAAAGTTTAAAAAAATAGAGAGTAAAATACATATTACCGTACGGGATTATTGTGATTATTTTCAATCTATCGCAAACATGAAACAAACTAGCTTGATATGGTGCAAATCATTCAGGATTTCAAGCAATTATTCTCACCGTAACATTGGTACATCGCTGTAATCAAGCTTTCTGCTAGCGAGGTCTGGTGTATCCATGTCTATGGTAGGGAATGCTGGAATCATTGTGCTTCCTTCACCTACTTTCTTTTCTTTTTTAGGACTGAAACAAAATATACCATTGAGTTTGACTATTGTGAATTCAATAGGGTTTTTGGCACAAACTTTAAAGTTCCATTCTTTTTTGCATGAACGATCTGATGATAGCATTTTTAGCGTGTCACTTTAACATTCAATATAGGAATAAGTTTGAAAATATTGCAAATCTTATTTTGAAATCAAAAAGCAAAATTTAAAAAATTTGACAATTGGTTCAGAGAAAACCCTCATGATCTGACTGCCTCCACCTGGTACTACCCATATGCTTTTACTGCCTTCAGCACTTTAGCATGCATGGACTATCCACTCAGAGTATTTGTTCAGCCGGTTTCACACTTAGTAGATTTGCAGCTTATAGTTAGCCATTCATAATGCAAACAGAGCTACAATATTGTTAGTAAAACAAGTTTAAAGAACAAACAAGGTCTCCTATACTGTATCAGCCTACTGGATCGATAACATTTCACTGGTCAGTAGTATCCCAGCAAACAGTGAGTTACGACAACAGATAATGATATTATGTTTACATACCTTTGACGAAATGGCTGAGGCTTTTTTATTTTAATAGGCTGTCCCGGTGTGGCATCCATCTTGTTGCTCACCCAGGGATCAACCAGACCTATTGCTGTGTTTCTCGTGGCATACTGTTGAGTTGAGTTTTTTAGCTGAAAATTGAAAACATTGCTGGCATTACTCTATGCTTTGCTGTCCTTTTTGGAGTTATGCTATAATCCAGCCAAATTGATTAAAAACACTGCTGCTAAAATACGATGTTTTGTTAAAACAATGAAACTTTATTAATCATTGAAAAATCTGTAATTTGGTTTTTGCTTTAAGCAAATATTTTTATCGGGTTATATTCTTACTTTATCTACTACAGTATACATGAGAAGTTGTGCCATTTAGAATGTAGGCATCAAGTGGTATACCGAGTAATGCTTACTGCTAGTTGATGTTTACCAACATGGTAAGAGGTCATACCTTGCCATTGTCTCCTGTCTTTATTATTACGTGTTCAGCTGTAGTCGTATTGTAATAAGGCGCGAGTGTGTTGAAACAATATGGAACATACTCTTGCCTAAAACAAACAGTAACATTGACAACATTGGCTGCCTCTTAATTCAAGAGTCTTATCAGATTTTACCTCATAACTATCTGAAGTTATGATAAGGTATTGTAGAACAAAGTACTAAGATGGATGTTGGACATCTAGAAGTGATATTAGTTACGTTGAGCAAAGATTTCATATCAACGTTGGTAATATATCTCTGGTGACAAATGTAATTACATGAGTGTCATTGGACAAAAATTACGTTTGTTTGCGTAGTTAACTTATCAGCGGTTTTGCTGCCTGATTGTACTAAATTGAATAGAGCCATAGACTGCTCGCCTTACGGTGTGAGGCAGCCAAGTCTCCCTTTCCATTCCCACTTCAATTTACTTAATCAAATTCAAAGAATAACAATAGCTTGGCCTAACCAAAGAGCAATTCAAGAGGTTTTCAATGACCGCTCAAATAAAACTAAATTTAGTATGTCAGATCAAAGGGTTGCTAATTCCGCTAGGCACAGGTACTAGTATAAACAGCAGGTCAGCAGTGACGAAAGTTATTGTAATACTCACACTGGAGGAGCGTGAATATTTTCTGATTCGGCTTTCAGGCTCTTTTGTAACCTTCGCAGCTCTTCTTCAAAGAATTTTTTCTTAGGGTCACCCTCACCTAGCGATATAATATTACACTACGTCAAGTAGACAGCCAACAAATTGTAAATACAAACTTGATATCCTTGAGCCACATTTCTATTCACGACACACATATTGAGACATAGCATTTAATCAATAATACTGAATTGAGATTGAACCATCAATTTCAATGCAAACCAACATCTCTATGAACACAGCACTCTCCTTACGATGTGCAAACTCTCTCCATCTTACTCGTACTTAACCATAATACATATTGCAGACAGTTATTGGCTTGTGTTCCTATATTTTATGCAACCAATTAGCCACCTATCGGGCTTCTTTTACACTTACGGGTGCGACGAGATTTGTCCTCGTCTAATTCACTCACCTGAGTGAGCGTCTCATCATCATCTACACACAAACATATCAAAATAAAATTAAGATTTTTTCAAGAGTTTCTTGTGAGTCGATGTGATTAACTATACCGCAATACTTGACAAGATTTCACTGCCTGTTTGAGTAATACAATACCATCTGTTTTCTCTTGACTTCCCGACTTGTCTTCCTATAAAGATAAAACAACCTACCAATAAAAACTACCAAAGATGAATAGTGTGTGCCTAATGTCATAGTATGTAAATCTACAAGAAAAATGAAAGCCTACATTGCACAAACCTCCGTAAAAATATATTTACATGTTGGTACTAGCATAAAATACGTTATTTTACATACTTTTAGCAGATCTGCTTTATGTTGAACCATTAAGAATATGTCAAACAAAAACTTACAGTAGAATAACATAATAAAGATTGTAAATATACATGTATATACAATTATGTGTGCTATTACATTAGGATTGCTTGAAAAGATTTGTATTTGAGCTTAAATGAAGGATAGAAATACATCATTTACAGTGAACTCAAGCAAAAAGTCATAATACTAGTTAATAGTATTTAATAGTCTATTTAAAAGGTCACTACAAGAAGATGGGATGTAAGCAAAACTGAACTTTGTGTTCAGTGCTAACAAATGGTGCCCATACTCATCTGGATACCCTTCAGTACGCACATAAGAATGTTGAATTGCTTGTCAATAATGTTGTGATGTAGAATTTTAAATTATGTACCTGTTCTTTTGTAGCTCTTTCTTCTTGGGTTTCTTCATCTGCCATAGCGCTTTTCTGTATCTATGTATGTATAACGAGCTAATTAAACGCAACCTGTCCCTTAATCGAAGAGCTAAGCCTGCTTTGATAAGTGCGTTGTTATAGAAACCAGGACTACGATACGTGATTGGTGTTCCATAGCGAAAGTGCTCTTATAGCATTATGGTTTGTCCTGTCAATTGTTTAGATGATAAAAAACGAAGTAAATTGTACGCCTCTCTTCAAGTTTTTAAGAACCAAGGTTTAGTTTTAAAACGTAGTCTCAACATTTCGCAAAATCACTTTAAATCCATAAAGCGATTCACTAGTCCGCCCAAGCGCTTTTCGCCCATAGAAGCTGAAAATCCTAGGCTTCTAGCCCGTTATGAAACCAGACTCGCGTAAAGGAAAAACGTAAGATAGCAATGTTCTAGACGGAAAATCGAAATCATCTAGGAAGAGTGACATTGCAAAAAGTTCAACTACTATTCGGCATACAGTGTACAGTTTTTTTGTTAATATGTCGTTTTGCAGTTGGGGCAACGCTGAAAAGTTCAAAGATTTTTTCAACACAGGTGAGAACTAGACGTTTGTATCAGTTAGTAGTTTAAAGTAGAAAGTATGAACAACAACGACACCAAACCGTCATTTACTTACAAATGTTATCAGGTCTCTTTTTTGAGCGATTACTCAGTTATTAGCTGAAAATGCTTTACGTTGGTCTTTTAGTTTTATTCAAGTAAACTTGTGAGAAGTGTTGAACACTTGAAGCTTTGTAAAAGTTTGGGCTGTGCTACTGTGTCGCTAAACAGCATTTAAATTGACTGTGTGTGGGGGCTTTATCAATCTGACATGATAATTACAAGCAGTTTATATTGTCTTTGGTAAATATCTTTACCAACGGGGCCTTCTCTCATATGCGTAATTGTCTCCATTCCAAAGCCAAATGTTTTGATTTTTTGTGGATTGAATTTTACTGCTTTTTATGATTTAAAATGCTGGTAAAGCTACTCTCATCAACTTTTTTGTAAAAATTGCAGCGCGAGTTGCTTCATCTATTACATCAGGGTAGCAAAGATTATAAAATAAATGTCAAGTACTCCATGTCAGTTTTTCTACCTTTTACAAAGAAACAAATATTTACACCAAATAAAAGGACATTTTTATAAACATGATTTTTAACACAACAACCTTTTTAGAGAAAGGTCTCAACTGGTTTGTCAATTTGCTATGCATAATCTAGCTCCATTGTGAATGAAATTTAGCCCTACAAATGATAAATGTATACTCAACATTGGTAATACTATGGTTCAATGTCTTTTGGTATAGCAATAAGCAAGGTGACTTGACGGAATCACTGAACCTAAATCAAGTTTTGTAGTGAGTTTGACACTTCTTATCGCAGACCTCGGTGTGTACAAACTGTAAATACTGTAAATATATACTTACAGTCAAACATGGATAACTCGCCCACGGATAGCTCGAACACCTGGTTAACTCGAACGGTTTCTTTGGTCCGTTCCCACGTAATGATAAATTGCTATAAATTGACATCATCGACAAATATCGACATCAACTCTGTTAACTCGAACAGTTTTTTGCCCAACGGCTACCGAAACGGTTGTTATCGCTTTAGAAAATCACTTTATTCCAAGCCATAGAGGTAAACCTCAACTTTTCGCAATTCATAAGTGTCGTTATTACCACCATCGGCAAAATATTTTTGTCAACGACTTTTTTAAAGGTTTGGTGAAATTTGATTTATACCAAACATCCGCTTGGCGATCGCCCTTCGGAAGTAAGGAAAAGTGAGGTAATCTTTGCGTAAACTTCAAGAAAAATTGGCAAAATTGATCGTGGGTAAAACGCTCAAAAGAAAAAGATGTCTTTTCTTTTGAGCATTTCAACAACGATCAAGTTTTGCCAATGTCAATCTAGAAAACGTCCTGGCAATAACATCACCTCAAACAACAAACCAATCTCAAGTGATAGAAAAATCTCTATACTTTTTGATAAAAAACGTTTTAAACTTTACATTAGAAGCATTTAATTTGAAACAAGCCATTTGTGCTTTTGATTTATATTATAGTTTTTATATGTACATGTATCTACTAATAAATAAGTAAATACAAGGACTTGTGACAGTGCTCTGATAACTTGAACGCTCTGATAATTCGAACACTTTCGCTCGGTTCCGTGAAGTTCGAGTTATCCATGTTTGACTGTATATATAAATATATACTTATACAGTATATACTTTTGTATATACTGTAAATAGAATTACAGTATATATAAAATAAATGATTCAATGAATTTATGATTTGCTCAAATAAAGAACTTGATGAGTGCCGTTATTTATAGTCCATCAAAGAGGCAATTACTTCACATTGAATTGCTCATCTCCTAATAAAATTGAAAACATTTTTGCCATGAAGTCAGTAAACTGAACTACAGTATTAACATTTATGTCAGATTCTATAAACACAATTAGATAAACAGCAATAAATACCCAACGCATTACTTAGCAAAACTTTTGCTGCAATTGATTGAAAGCAGTTATAGCTATTTTCATGTTATAGCTCATCCATGTCTAATGTTTTCTGATGGGAAGATAACTTCTCTCAAGTTCTTATGGTAACATTGCTACCCGGCTCATCTATAGCCTTATTTGATGCAGTTGTTGTATTCAATTTCTACATGTCAGCCATGAAATCAATAAATGTGGAGATTTTAATGGCTTTTCTTCACTGCTTCAAAGATATCCTCTGTTGGAATCGTTGTTCTTTCTAAAAAAATTCTTTCAGCTGGGTTTTAGCGCAGTTGAAAATTTTTTATAGATTCTACTTGATTGTTGTGTTGAAACTAACAAAGGTTCTTGAACCTACAAGCTGTTCAGCGTATTTTACATCACTTCAACATGTTCTGGTGACTTAATGCTTTTGATTTGTCTTCAACAGTTTTGAGGTTATGTATACGAAAATAGTTAATAAAAATTGGTTTGTTCATGATGTTGATTTTAAGTGAAAACTATATTAATACCAATTGTTTACAGTGTGTTTACAGTATGTGAATAGCTCCGATAGAAATAAAAATGTGCAATATTTAATACAAGAAAAATATTCCTGGCTGCAGCTGAAATATTGAAAGATTACTGTTTCCTTCATTGATTGATCCTTTTAAGTGTCATTTGTCCAAGGATAAACCTGTTTGAGAAGCATCAGATCAGAATGTAGTTTTATGCATCTTTATGCATTAAAGGACGCTACAAACCAGTCTTGGAATAATGACAAATTAGTGATTATATCATGAAATTCAGCTTCTTGTGTAGTAGATTACTGATGACTATACTTCAAAATGGAGTCATTTTGTGTCCTTTTTGTGAGTGAAACAAACATAATGACATAATGCAGCTGATTTGCGTTCTCTAGAACATTCTATAGCCTGGAATGTGCCACATCATTGTCACGCTTATCCTAAGTTCCTCCATAACAAAGATACAATTGAATTTTCTGAGAATGTACACTCAGTCATTTATCTCTCCAACATGTTGAACACGCAAAAGCATGACTTGTACACAAGTGATAGAGGGAAGATGAGCTAGTGTCAGCAGTAGTGAGCCTATTAGCGATGCTACTGAGTATCACTCCTATCAGATTTCTTTAGCATGATTACTCAGAGTGAAATCATGCAATAATATCTTTACACAACGGTGAATGCGTCAGCAAACAGTTTCATTGGGGATTCTTATTCTCGTTCATCTTTTGATTGTTAACCTTTTAGGTAAATACGTTTGTGTAAGATGCGGCCATGACTTATTCTCAAGCGCTTCTAAGTATAAACACTCGTCACCTTGGCCGGCGTTCCATGAGACTCTTAGAGAAGACAGTCTACATAAAAGGCCTGAGACAGAGACAGCATTCAAAGTACATAAGTATAATAAGCTGCCTCTTTGATAGCGTTCAGTACCAGCAAATGTGGCGCTCTGACTGTTCTATTTAATACTACAGATTGTTGTCGATTTACAAGCAGTTCTACTTACATCTGATCGACTTTACGGGCGTCTTTAATTTTTTTTAAGGTGATTCTTTCTATTGTTGTATCAGTTGAAAGGTTTTCAGTCACAAATCAAATGCAGTAAATCTACAATTATTTTACACAGCCTGAGCTGCATAAAATAATTGTAGATTACAGTCATACTTCGACTTACGAGCTTAATGCGTTCCGAGACTGAGCTCGTATGTCAATTTACTCGCATGTTGGTGCAATTTATTTATATATAGAACAATTAAATATATATTGACTGGTTTCCATACTTTAAAAAATGCAAATAAAACGCTCAAAACAAGTTATTGTAACAGAAAGAACACGTTGGTTATTGTCCTAACTTACCACATGCTTTCAAAAAGCAAAATATAAAAAATAATGCAAGGAAATGTGATAAATTAAAATGTAAAATTATATACATACAATAGCAGCTAACGCTAGCATTTGTCAGGGAGGGAGATATAAGTTATCTTTCATTACAACAGTTGACTTTGATAAATTTGAAGTTTATCAAAGTCTTAAAAGACAAACTTAGAAGCAAATCTAAAAGCAAACTTTCATTTTTAACTTAACGTAATAAAAATTTCTTCAGCGTTCATAGATTGAAGTTTCTCGCTGGTTAGCTATTTTTTCCTTCGTTTCGCTTTCACGACTAGCCGGCCATTTTAAGATGAACCTATCTAAGGACGTTTGCCTTTGTCGCCCTTTCAACATGTTATGATTACGACGAACACAGGTGTCGGTCACAAAGGTTTAATGCACGACCGCTATCCAACTTGTCCGCATGCCTATTTTTATAGTTTTGATAGATTTTCAAATAGCCTTTTCAAATAGCGTCGTTTCAGTTACGCGGTCACCGGCCAATTGTTCATCTTTTATCCAATGCATGAGCGGTCTTTCCATCAGCGGCCGTGAAGATCGCTGCGCCGGTTAGAAACTATGGTTAGTCCTTTTGTGAGCTAAATGTCCTGAATATAATCCTTCTGTTTGATAATTGTGGATGTATTTCTGTCATATTGCTGAGCTAGCTCAATCACGCATACACATTTCGCATATTTTTCAACAATTTTCCGTTTAATATCAATTGTTATCATTTGCTTTTTCTTTGCATTGTTTTTTCATTTTACTGGCAAACTTTCGGTTCGGTCTACGTGCAGTATTTTTAATTCACATAATTCTGCACTGAAAAGCGCGCACAAAAACACGGTACAAAGTATAACTTGAGCAGTTGAAAAATACAGATTGAAGCTGTTGTCATAAAACACCTCCGGACTTCTTGGCAACTGACTCACGTGCTTGTATCTCAAACATGGCTCGTATGTTAGTGCTAAAACTTGCTTAAAAGCTGGCTCATATCTCACGTTTCTCATACGTTGGATCACTCGTAAGTTGAAGTATTACTGTATTTGTACATTAATAATAAAATTTCTTTTTGGTTTACGCGGCAGTCTCTGTCAATAGGAATGTTTGCTTCAGTAAACGATAAGAAGGTTGCCTTGAAAATAAATTCCATTTTGATTTTGTACTGCATTTTGTATGAGTAATTTATATTATTTATTATATTATATATCATTGTACTGTATTATATAATATTGTCTATACCATACATGTAAAGTATGGTATAAATAATATTATATTTAATGGTTCAACTTGACCAGCTTGCAACCTGTCAGTCAGAATGTAACTCAGTCGTAAGTCGAGGATGACCTGTATTTCATATTTACAGGAAAGAAGATTACCTTATATGAATTTCTCTTAATAATTAATGTAAATATTATCAAATGCTTTATTGTAAAAAACATGCTCGACAATTCTTCGTGATTTTGACATATTTGCTTCATGCTTCTTGCAAGACTTTCAACTCAACCCGTATATCAATCAACTTGCATGGTAATCAAATTAATCTCCATACAACATAACTGAAACCGAAGTAATGTGTTCCAGACCTGAAACAACACTCTCATTATCACTGTAAATTATTAAAATAAATGTTTTTGAATAATGAGTATGTTTATATATTTTACCAGTGTATGATAAAAGCGTAGAAGTATGATCGCAAAGGTTTGACTTGAATAATGGCTTGTAAATCGGAGAACTTGTATAGTTGGCTGCTTGTTGTTTGAGGTTTGACTGTATTTCAAAATTTTAAGCATCAGGATAAAATATAATCGTACTACATATTAAAGTATATAAGTTGTAAAAAAGACAACATTGTGTCAGCTTTCTTCAATCTGTTTCCATTTAGATAGATTTAGCTGACCTAGCTGTTTCTTTCATTTCCCTCTGCTGTACTGGTGATGCCTATCAAGCCTTCGATTGATGATACATGTAGCTGTATTTTATATTCATGGCTATTTTTATTATATTATTATATATATTTTATGAATCATTGTTATTATTTTCTGGCTATTAATAATAGCCTATTATTAACGAAGTAGTTTGTATGGCTCTGCTGTCATCACTTGAGAGGCTTGCATCGTACCAGCATCCTTGACAGTTGTAACGGGGGAGTCGTAGATATATGGATACCCTCAAACAGTCATGCGTTATTGCAGTATTTCAATTGACAGGTTTCGTGTGGTAATTGCAAGCACCCTCTTGGACACGAGTTCATAAAAGATGGTCCAAAGGGCAAGTCGCGCTTCTGAATATTCAGTGACTCCATGAAGTTTGTCGCAGGTAGGTTCAGGATAGGATGAACAGTTTGGTGAGAATTAGAAAGAAAAAGTCTACACGACAATTATGCATAATCTGTAGGCTTGGAGGCGTTTTTCACTGCATCGTTTGATGTGACGTTTGCAAGCGGGTGACATCCTTGCAAGTTTAGATCGTGGGAGCTAGTTAATAGTTTTAGCTGGTTATAGACTTGTAATGTGTCCTTGTGAGTCGTCTGATTCATATGATAATCATAATGAGAAATATTTTGCCATATGCAGATGGTCATTAAACAATAATTTAGTGGAACTCGACCTTCACCCCTATGGCAACATATTTAGGCTGTAAGCTAAGCAATACGTTTGTTCATGTCAACATTGGTGAAACTTCACAGTGCGCTGGTGTAAGTTGGAATTTTGTTTCAGTTTTTGTTATGAACTTCCCTAGACTAGAGCGGAAGAGAAAGTTCTCTGCACTCAAAGGATACTTCCTTAGAGTGAGGCCTCTTGCATATGTTGCTAAGTTACTGTACGTTTATTCATGTATACATAGAATTATTCATTCAACATATTACTGGTATATAAGTGTGTCATTCTTGGAAGATAAAACATTGTTTTAAGACAGCACTTTGTCACATCACTTAAATATTGTGAAACCTTTGTTATAAAAGCAGTGCTTTAATTATTTCAATATCTTGAATTATATTATTACATGTACTATCATTACAATAAAACAAGCTATATATTGTTAATTTTGATAAAGAGTGATAGTGGGTCATGTTGTAATATTTTTGTTCATTTATATAGTTTATTGTCCTGCAAGTACTTATCAACAAAGCACTTGTCCTGTTTCTCGCTCTGCAATAGGTTGCCTAATGTCTTTTAATTTTATAACTGGAGTTATGCTTCTCAATTTTATATTTACGTTTCACATGCTATTTGTAATCCAAAAAGATAGAATTATCATCTAACCTCCGTACAGATTGTTTTAACTGCGGTATAATATTCTGCATCTCAGTAACTCAGGCTATCATACACTGGCTCGGTTGGAGTCATTAACTATGGGGCAGTTTGACTTACTGGCTACCAAAGGCTATTGGTGAACCAACTTTGTTGTCAATTCTTTCAACTCGTTTTCTTTGCTCGGTTGGAGTCATTAACTATGGGGCAGTTTGACTTACTGGCTACCAAAGGCTATTGGTGAACCAACTTTGTTGTCAATTCTTTCAACTCGTTTTCTTTGCTTGAGGCACATGAAAAAAAATTTATATACATATTTTTATATACAGTCATACTTCAACTCACGAGCTTAATGCGTTCCGAGACTGAGCTCGTATGTTAATTTGCTCGCATGTTGGTGCAATTTATTTATATATAGAACAATTAAATATATATTGATTGGTTTCCATACTCTAAAAATGCAAATAAAACACTCAAAACAAGATATTGTAACAGAAAGAACATGTTGGTTATTGTCCTAACTTACCACATGCTTTCAAAAAGCAACAAATAAAAAATAATGCAAGGAAATGTGATTAATTAAAATGTAAAATTAAATACATACAATAGCAGCTAACGCTAGCATTTGCCAGGGAGGGAGATATAAGTTATCCTTCATTACGACAGTTGACTTTGATAAATCTGGATTTTATCCATGTCTTAACAGACAAACTTAGAAGCAAACCTAAAAGCAAACTTTCATTTTCAACTTAACGTAATTAAAATTTCTTCGGCGTTCATAGTTTGAAGTTTCTCGCTGGTTAGCTAATTTTTCCTTTGTTTCGCTTTCACGACCAGCCGGCCGTTTTAAGATAAACCTATCTAAGGACGTTTGCCTTTGTCGCCCTTTCAACATGTTGCGATTAGGATGAACACAGGTGTCGTCACAAAGGGTTAATAGACGATCACTAGCCAACTTGTCCGAATGTCTATTTTTATAGTTTTGATAGATAGCACCCGGCCTTTTCACATAGCATCGTTTCAGTACGCTGTCATCGGCCAATTGTTTATCTTTTATCCAATGTCTGAGCAGTCTCTCCATCAGCGGTCGTGAAGATCGCTGTGCCGTTTATAAACTATCGTTAGTCCTTTTGCGAACTAAATGCCCTGACTATATTCCTTCTGTTTGATAATTGTGGATGTATTTCTGTCAAATTGCTGAGCTAGCTCAATCACGCATATATATTTCGCATATTTTTCAATAATTTCCCGTTTAATATCAACTGTTATCATTCGCTTTTTCTTTGCATTATTTTTCATTTTACTGGCAAACTTTCGGTCAACGCACAGTACTTTTAATTCACATAATTCTGCACTGAAAATCGCGCACAAAAAAACATGATACAAAAGTATAACCTGAGCAGTTGAAAAATACAGAGTGATGCTGTTCTCATAAAACACCTCCGGCATACTTGGCAAGTGACTCATGTGCTCGTATCTCAAACATGGCTCGTATGTTAGTGCTAACACTTGCTTTAAAGCTGGCTCGTATCTCAAGTTTCTTGTATGTTGGAGCACTCGTAAGTTGAAGTATTACTGCATATAGCATCTCTAAGAGTTACTGTAAAGTTGATGAGTACTCCAGCTAGTTGATGAGTTTTCTCTCAATTTTGTAGCATAAAGCTTTAGCTGACAATTCATGGAGTGGAACCAACCAGCAAGGATACAATTGACATGTTGCACTCTACACCTTTACTGTCGCTCGCCGCTATCTAGTCTACATCCCTGTCCACCTCTGTCCTACTCCTCTACTATAGACTCTTCACATCACCATATTGTCCCTTTTGTATCGCTACCTCGGTTGCATTCTTGCTGTAACTTATTAGTCTTTCCGAGAAGCTCCCATGTTCATTATCATATTTATGATGCGTTGGAGCTCCCCTCATAGCCTGAGCGCTCTCATGCTGATTCTTTGATGACCTTTTAAACGTGGCGGTTTTTGGAAAGATCTTAAAATATGTAGTGACAATTTAAAGTATAATATGCAAAGCTCTCTCAATACTCATTGCTCTGTCACAGCTTATCCAAACTTTCGCAAGAAATAATATTTTTATAAATACATCGGCATACTATCATATTTGCCATGCGCAATACGTCTACACTCTTTATAATATTACAATTGGTTGCGTGTCAGGCTAAGATTAATCTTGATCTTCAGGCTAAAGCTACTTTGAGCTTTCACTTCATCAACAAATAGGTAAGTGGTATCTGCAGCAGCTATCATTTCAACTATTAGATGCTGCAGTTAACCTCTATCGCCTATTATACGCTTATTAAAGGACAACTCTACTACTAGTTATTTAGTGTAGCAATACTAGAGGTAGTCACTTATGACACTAAACCTGCCTTACATGCACATCTGTTCTATGTAGAATGATAATAATTACCTGTAACCATCAGATCTCTGCTCCATATCTTAAGGCAACGGAAACAGATGATCAAATGAATCCAGTACCAACAAATTTATTTCACCAAAATGCGGACCAGAATAAAATCAACTAAACGTTAGAACAATATTTTTGAGATATTAAACCACGTACAATATGTTATAAAATACATTCATTATTAGAGCTTCCCACAACCCCTGATTTACAATTGAGTTTGGCTGGTGCAAAGTTGTCAATAAACAATGTAATACATGTACCGTGTGGTATTAACTGCATTTGCATAGTTTGACTATTGGCTGATTTTATGAGTTTAAATCTGGTGGTAAAACTTTTTGTATTAATATAAAGTGGATTCTACTCGATTCATCATGTTAGAGCATATATTATCCAATGATTACGAAAGACATGATGTGGTATCTTTTAAATTCTTGATGAAATTTATTCAAGCAAATCAAAACAGGCGTTGTTTAATGGGTACTGATCTACTGATTGACAAAACTTCCAATAAATACAATGCAATTTTACCTTTATGCGCACACAAGCTTAAGCAAAGTACTTTTACATTCCTCAATAGACTTCACAGTCAACATTTTCCATAGCGTTAAGTTATGCAAGTGTAGTTTTTGCTAAAATAAGTGGAGAGAATTCAATTTATCAGAATGCATGTGGCTGCTAATCAATACAAAACTCACAGCTTTAAAGAGTTGCAGTTTAGTTTGGCAATAAAAACAAGCTCTTTTTTATAAAAAAAAATGAATATTGGTCTAGTTTGAATTATTATTGCACAGATGTGCTGTAGCGTTAACCCGTTACAAGGAAGGGTGGTTATGACTGATGGAACTTTATTTCATCTCACACAGTTCTCACCGTAAAAACTGCAACATTTATGGAACAATTTAAACAATAATTCTATGGATAAACAACAGTCTTTTTTGCAGCACTACTAATCCTACTACCACCACTAATGATATAATAAAAGCACACACAGACCAGATGTATAATCCAGAAGGCAATACTAATTCATAATATTTGTTCGAAAGGGTAACATTTCTGTTAATAACATGTTATCTCATTTAACGAAACATACATTGGCTAATACAAAAAATGATATAAAATCCATATACTAGTTTAAACATTCATGTTGTGTAACTCATGAATCGAAGGCTAAAGTCCAACATAGATATTTTAATGACACAAGATATACGTAATGTGAGTGAAAAAAAGCCTTACAAATGATTAAGGCTTTATAAAAATTGACATATGGTCATAAAAGGCTATAATATCATTATGCAAAAAAACATACCTTGTGCTCTCTGTAACAGATCAAGCTGAGCTTCGAACATGGTCTTTTGCTAATGATGACCACAATATAATAAAACTATGTGTCAGTATTTAAATGTTGAAGTAGAAGATTCGTGGTTCTTCTGGCAAAGTTTGTGTTATACTATCTGTTGAATCTTGAAGTGCTGCCTCTCATATACCTTTGGCAATCTTGTAAACAAGCAAAAATAAACAAAAACAGCTCACTAAAAAACTTTTGCAACTGGTACGCAATTGGAAGCGTGATTCAGATTTATTTTTTCCATCAGTACAAAAATGACTCTGTTAACCTATTTTTAATTATTGTTTTCAACTTTGAACGAAGACATCAGGATTAGTATTCTCCTACCTATGGTCATCGGCCATTACATATAGACTATACAAACATGCTGCCAGTGAGCACACAGAGCCCACACGTGTAATAATTGGTGAATCACTAGAGTGGAACATCAAAACAAGATGAGTAAGGAAGCCCTGTAGTTACATGTGCATTGCTTCAACAAATTTTAGAGCACCACACATGTGGTGCTCTAAACTTTGATACTACTGATATTTCTGTAGTTCAAGTCATGTAAATTTAATCAAAGAGTTGTGCACTCAGGGCATAACATTGCTAACTCCTTCAGTTGAGCTGTTACAGTCAGGTCTTTCGATTAAGCCAATGACAGGCATTTATGCTCCTATGTGGCACCGATTTGAAATAAAAATCCATTGAAATAGAGAAGATAACTTCTTAATTATGACGTTTATAGCGAAGGAGTTTTGGTACTTTCAAGATCTAATGCGTATTTCCGGTAAATAAAAAGTTGCCAAAAGAATAAAAAATATTACATTCGCTACATCGACAATTTTGTAATTTGCGTGTATATATGTACCGTATATTCATGCGTTTTGATTAGAAGTACCTGCAAAGTTTGTATATATAGCTTTAATTACTGTTATTTGAGAAATTGTCTTAATACTCGTACATTCAGATGGACGAACAGAATACAGATTCTGATTCCCATTCCGTCGCTTCCAATCTTTCAACATCAAGCAGCAGTAGCAAAACCGTGAGACTTTTTGAAATTATTTTACATGTGTCATATAGCTATGCTGCAAAAATCAATAATTTTGCTACATATTTTTGTTACGCGTGAGTAAAAAACTATAGATGTACTGTTAGCGACGAAGAATTATTAAATTAAGATCTATAATGGGTTTTATTGCTAGAAACAAGGCACCAATAATAGTAAAGATGCCCCAGTCCGATCATTGCAAACGCAAACGAAAAGAAAACAAGAAGAGGAGTCTAAAGTTGGATCTACCCCTAAGCGAAAGAAAACAGATGCTACTGATCCATTAACCACTGGTTCCGTGACACCCGGTTCAAGTGGGACTAGGAAGGTCAGAAACATACAGATAAGCTCATTGAGAAGACAAAGCCTATAGAGCTGATTAAATTATCAGATGAACAAAAATATTTTGTTGTTGTGCCTATACATCACACAGTCTTCGTATATTTTGAGGCTTACACAATTTTAACGTACATGTATCTTATTTGGTTTGCTTATGCTATGACAATGCTTACTATGTATTTTTATACACTGTCCTGTTTGTTACGCAACCATGTTGGTTTTACAATTCATTTGTATGGTATCTTTGCTAAATCTGCCCATAGTTACTACTTTTATTTGAAGTGGTTTACTAGCTTCAAAAGCAATATTGTGATGATGCGTTTTCTTATCAAACTAAATACTACTGGATTGCAATATATGCGAAATGCACTTGCAGGCTGCTCCATTGTCTGAAAGACAGCAAATGGCTTTAGCTCTTGCCATGTCAGCACAGGAATCTGGTGGTACGTCACCTGTGCAAACGCCTCCTCAGTCTAGCATGACCATGGATACCACACCTCGGTCTGCTATGAGCCGTCGTGTGAATAGACGAAATGAAAAAGGAGAGTCTCCTTTGCATTTGGCTACCATCAAAGGAGATGTAGAGCATATGACTCAGTTGGTCGAGGCTGGAGCCGGAGTAAATGTTCCTGACTATGCTGGTAATTGTTAGGTTGGGATTTCTTGAACCCTCTTTTGTTTTAGGCCATCTTTCTGTTTGTCTTACATTTGATGAGGGTGTCACACTTTGCTAAAATGTGAAAGACCGTTAACTTTGATTTCTTAGCTCTCGGTTTACTTGGTGAATCTCTAATTGTTACTGTCGTCACTAATAACAATTTTGAATAAGCATTTTTGTTGTTTGAGTTTGTCTCAGGTTAGCTCTTTCTTGCCGCATTATATGTATTATATATTTTGTTAATAATCAATAATTATATTATATGTATTATATAATTTATTAATAATTATATTATATGTATTATATGATTTATTAATAATTATATTATATGTATTATATAATTTAATAATAATCAATAATTATATTATATGTATTATATAATTTATTAATAATTGTGTTATATGTATTATATAATTTATTAATAATCAATAATTATATGTGTTATATAATTTAATAATAATCAATAATTATATTATATGTATTATATAATTTATTAATAATAAATAATTATATTATATGTATTATATAATTTATTAATAATCAATAATTATATTATATGTATTATATAATTTGTTAATAATTATATTATATATGTTATATGTATTGTTTAGGTTGGACAGCTCTTCATGAAGCTTGTAACCATGGTTTTGTCAATGCTGCCAAATTGCTTCTGGAGAAAGGAGCCAATGTCAACGCTCAAGGTCTTGACAATGACACACCACTACATGATGCCGCCATCAATGGTCACCCGGAGGCACGTGTGTCTTACCTTCTGAGTTTGTTACACAATGAATGTTTTTAATTCTATAATTTGTTTAAATTATGCTAGCACAAATTGGAAGTTTCTCTTCCTAGATCAGTCTCAGCATAAAGAGTAGTCACCTTTATTTTGGTATCTCAGTTTCTATTCTAAACATGGTCTATGCCCATATTATGATTTGTTTAGTGTTACTAGAATTTGTTAAAACTAGGGCTTTTTGAGGATACTGAAAGATTCGTGTCAGTCATAGCTGGCTGATAATTCACTCTCTTTATTTGTTCAAAAAAGATTTTGACCTTTTCACCATTCCAGCTTTATGAATTTTCAACTTCTCATTCTGTCGAGCTGTATGTATCGAAGGATTTACTAGCAGTTATCAGGTTACCATAAAACCTCTAATTAAACACCATGGTGCTCTATTTTTCAATCATTCCTCAATTATGGCGCTCAAATAGAGGTGGCATTCAATTAAAGGTTTTACAATATTTTCTACGAGATTTATACTGCTAACTATGAAGTTGGAGTTGTCTCTCAGGAATAGCTCTGATTAATCAATGACACAATTTCAAGCTGTAATTTGCAATATTGTGGAGTTTCCATTACAATTGTTTGTCCAAGAAAAAACAATGATTTCTTATGAATAGTTATGAATACAGCGGCCCTTTTACTTTGGAAGACTACTTACAAAATCTTCAAGTTTTGGTAGGAATCTCGCTTTGATTTACGAAAAACATATTATTTCTAGATATGAATGGCTAAAAGGCCTTTCGTATTTAGACCTGATTGTTTGTTTTGTGTTATGGCCGTTTGCTTCTCGAGGTTGTGGCGTAGAATGTGTGCCACTCAGTTTTATTTGTCGGTAAACAAGTTTTTCCCGCTTGTTGTGCAATTTGGAGTTATCATATATCACATATAGAGCAGGACAACTTTTGTTTCTAGCAATTCAAGTTCTGTGCTTTCTATATGACATGCGGTAGTTTTTCAGCTCATGCCAATGTAAACGACTCTTTCTGCTTATGCTCTTAAAACATTTATTCGTAACAAAACCAAAACAACAATATAACACCCACCTCTTCTGATCGCTGTCCTCCCACTTTCTGCGGTCTTCCCTTAGCCTCGTTTGTGTGTAAATTTTTAACATGTGTTTATTACAACTTTTACAAACTGCTACATGTATTTATAATTTATGTAAATGTTATATACGATTTTTGTGGGCTTGCAACGGGTTAGGGCATTTATATGCTAAAATCGGTTTCTAATTACGAAATTTTCTACTTGCAAAATGGCATCTGGAACAAATTGATTTCATAAGTAAATGTTCCGCTGTATACACATTTGAGTAGACATTCTTAATATTCTTGTATTGTATATTTATTCAATACTGAGTTTACAATGAATGGCATAAGACAATTAATGTAGGCCTATCCGTATGTGGAGATAACTCTACATATGAGTGTTTAGTGTAAGATAACTCTATATATGAGCTGTATGAGTGTCTAGTGTAAGATAACTCTATATATGAGCTGTATGAGTGTCTAGTGTAAGATAACTCTATGTATGAGCTGTATGAGTGTCTAGTGTAAGATAACTCTATATATGAGCTGTATGAGTGTTTAGTGTAAGATAACTATATGTATGAGCTCTATGAGTGTCTAGTGTAAGATAACTCTATGTATGAGTGTTTAGTGTAAGATAACTCTATGTATGAGCTCTATGAGTGTCTAGTGTAAGATGACTCTATGTATGACCTCTATAAGTGTCTAGTGTAAGATAACTCATAGTTCCGTTAAAAAGATTGATGAGAAGTTAACTTTTCTAGAATCTGTAAAATTTCAAAAGTTGAATGTAAATACGTAGAATTTTTTATGATGGTGTTTTTATTCGTTACTATTATTTATGCCGGCCTCTTTGATGAAATCAATTAAATCTGTAGATATTTCATAAGCTAAAAAGGATATTATTGTGATTGTGTTTGAATGTTCATTTGTGCCACATGGTTTGTTTGAAAGATTTGCGTTAATTTATTTTTGTCCTCTTTCATCTGTCTCCCCCTCTTCTTTCTTCCGCTCTTCTTTGTTTTCTCCCCCTCTCCCCATCTCTTCTTTACCATTTTTATTCAGCTGGAGATGTGTAATGCAGCAGTTCCAGTGCCTACCTGAAAAGCTCTTCCGATAACACAAATATAAAAATGTCTAGTAAAACACTTTCTATTGATTTTTTACATGTCTTGCCAATGATATTCTATCGCTACATGGAAATAGCGAACTTCAATTTTTAACTTGTTGTCCATCTGTGCCATTTTTGGCTTTTAGAACCACTTCACATCAAGTCGTTATAGTGTGTAATTTTATTGATTTTTTCTGACAGTTGGTGTCGCTGTTACTGAGATACGGAGCCAACCCGTATCAGGATAACAGCAAGGGTGAGAGTCCGTTGGATGTCGCTATCAATGAAGATATCAAACAGCTCCTCATGAAGGAATCGAACATAGTAGCTGGTGGGTACGAGCGTGTGCCTCAATTTCCCATACAGATACGGGCAGGAAAAGATAGCAACAGTTCAATGACTCCTTTGGAGCACTCACAGAAGATTGCTAACATGCTCAGACATGAGCCATCAATTGGTCACGTAACTGATAGGTCACAACTACCTGCTATGTCTGTCGCCAGTGTTAGTATGGTGACCAGTGAGAATCGTCCGTTGTCATCTACCACGGCAGACAGCATAGAGTCTGCTTCGTTCAGTCCGTCTTCAACGGGAAGCCGACCAGCTTCAAGACATTCCTCCACGGGATTCCATCAAGGTAACGATAACCACTAGCAGTAACCACTAGCATATTTCTTAACTAAACTGTATACATATACTAGCCACAACAAACTATACGTCATTGTTGTTAGCCAGTGTGTATTTTATCAAATAATCGTCTGTAAATGTGTACTCATTTTAAGTATCATTAAACGTATCAACATGAATTGTTTCCAAAAATATCATTTTGAATACTGCAGCTTAAAGCAATACAAAAATCTCTAGGATAACCTGGAAACATGGCCGCCTAATAAATTTCTTCAAACAGTATAGAATATACACGTTTATTTTTCCATTATATTCTTATTCCGTTTTTTTTGTGTTGTTAGTTTACTTGAGATCCCAAGTTCTTCGATTTGGGACAAATTTTAATCTGCATTACGTGATTATTATAAGCATTGACTCGGTTGGCACTGTTGCTCAGCAGTATTTCAGCTCCAATAAATATGGTAACTGGAGTTTAAACCTTTCCAAACGTCTGTTGTACAGATTGAACTCTGTGGGAACTAAAGTACTATATTATGTCAATATTTGTGGACCCATTTTTTGTCTATTTATACAGAAACTACTGCACATGTGAACAACTCTGCAGACGTGAACTAGTGAAAATAATAAAAAAAAACGTAGCAATAGTTGTAAAACTAGCGTATAATAATTCTTCAACACACGATTCCGTTGGCGCCTGAATTTAGTAGTTGTCCTCTTATGTAATTAGTTGATAACTCCTTTACATTGTATGAGCTACGGGTCTGTCATTGTGGAGGTGAGTCGACTTCGTGTTGATCCTTTTTTTAAAGTCCCACTGCATGCATTTCAGCTTTTTAAAGCTTTTTCTTTATTCTTTAGTTGTTACCTGTCGGCCATGTCACATTTGAATAATTATGCATAGACCAGTAATAGCTGCACAAATCAACTCATCTGTAATGGAGAGAAATTTACTTTCTGATTTGACAATCATGAACGCTATAAACAGATTAAAATATTAGTGAATCCATTTCGATGTTGGTTCTTCACCACAATCTGTTTCAGAACGCTGTTCAACAAGCGAATCTAGTGTTTGTTCGAGTTATCAAATTATTTTTGGTGATTGAAGCAAGTCTCAATTCTTTTGTGCAAACTTTGATTTATTGAAGATCTGAGACATTTGAAGATCGATGTTTTTGCGTATTTGTACCCTTTTAAGGAAGCTATGTTGATAAGTGAGCGTTGCTGTTAACATAGTCGCGAGGTTAATGCTAGAGAGATTTGCTCGCGCAATCGATATTCCTTCCCAGTTACTAGTTTGCTATTGACGAGACGAGCATAACATACGTCTTTTGTTCTTGTTTTTTTCGATTGTTTTTCGTGTTGAAGTAATGTTTTTGTTAGTCAATCTATTAAAGGATATAATGGGTAGTTGCTTGGAGGGTGAACAGTTGTAGGTATTCTGTAGTGTTAGTTGCTTGGAGGGTGAACAGTTGTAGATATGCTGTAGTGTTAGTTGCTTGGAGGGTGTACAGTTGTAGATATGCTGTAGTGTTTGTTGCTTGGAGGGTGAACAGTTGTAGATATGGTGTAGTGTTTGTTGCTTGGAGGGTGAACAGTTGTAGATATGCTGTAGTGTTAGTTGTTTGTAGCTGCCACCACTAACGTTGCTAACGGTTCAAGCAAGTGACTATAAAAGTTTTGTACTACAGCCATTTTGTATTTGAACTTAATATTCAGTGACTGATCAGCTGAGAGGTGCTGTTTTTGTACAATGTACATGCAGAACATGCTAAAATGCTATTGGCTTGTACAGCACAGACTGTGAAAGGTCATACGAGTACACACCACACAGAGTACAGACAGACTATACCTGTGCACACTCTGTACAGTTCAAATCGATAGATTTAATACTTTTCCACACTTTATAACATACCAACTGAGTGACTCTATATATGTATACACTATTAGCCTGTCTTGATAAACTGTTGTTTTTGCGGAGTTGTCCCCCGGCAAGTGCGGCGACCAAAACAACAGCTTGTCACAAGACGCACTGCACCTGATGCATCAGCTGCACTGAAAGGGAGTTGTTCTCTTCCGTCTATGAGGCTTGGCTGCGATGTTATGTCGGACGCTCCATTGGTAATCATAACTGATTTCGCGCAAAAATTTATGTAGAAAACTTAAGATAAGAACGTTTAACCAGAGACCAGTCTCTGCGGTAAACTTTAGTAGAACTTAAGAACTTAGGCAACAACAGCAACTAAACATGTCGTTATTTGTGCGCTCAGTCAGTTTTGTTTCTATTTTTGTATCAGTCAGTTTTATTTGTTCTAATTGATTTTATTTTTAAGTAATTTTATTCTTAAGTTCTACTAAAGTTTACCGCAAAGACTGGTCATTGGTTAAACGTTGTAATCTTTTTTTTTTCTACATAAATTTTTGCACGAAATCCGTTATGATTACCAATGGAGCGACCTACATAACATTGCAGTCAAGCCGCTTAGACGGAAGAGAACAACTCCCTTTCAGTGCAGCTGATGCATCAGGTGCAGTGCGTTTTGTGACAAGCTGTTGTTTTGCTCGCCGCGCTTGCCCAGTGACAACTCCGCAAAAACAACAGTTTGTCAAGACAGGCTAATACACTATATACAGTAGAGGTGGAACGAGACAGGTTTTTTAAGTTCGAGACGAGACTCGAGACACTGTCTTGTGAAAAGTCGAGACTCGAGACACGAGACAGTAAAATAATGAGCATTTGGTGATGATTTCACTACACAAGTACTAGCTACTCGGTATATATAAATTAATAAATCTATTTTTAAATTGAATTTTCAACTGGTGTAAACGATTTAAATACAACATTTTAATTATTATAGTGATATGCATGTAGTTTTTGTAAACAAAAGTGACACAAACAGCTCTAAAATACCGAAGTTATATATTCTAAGAATTTTGAGCTTGATTGATCATAATTATTATAAACATATTGCTTTGTACATGTATATTTTTACCATCTATTGAATAGTTCTTACTTTTTAATGTAATGTGTAATGAAACCGATAGCCGTCGCTCTACAAAGAAATACCGCAACTAAAAGAACACACGATAACACTTTCATTCTTATCGTTTCATTAATGTTAAGCTTTGTTTATGTGTTAACTGTAGTATGTGAATTATATTTAAATTGTACTCATGAAATTATATTAATTACTGTATACATGTATATTCTTATATTGAGTTAACAAAACGTCATTGTTAACCGAACACGGACTATGGTCGACACGGCCTTTCGTTCGTTTCTCCGTGTCCGGGCAAGTTTTACCCGCGATTGGTAGTATATACGTAAAAGAGGCCCGAATTTTATGAAGGTCAGTTGGTGTTTAGACACGATACGATAAAATACAGACATTTTACCCGCAAAAGTTATCCAATTTATTAAATTGGATTATCCGAAGAGCAATTAGATACGACCCGGTATCTGTTTTAAGAACACAGAACCGAACTAAAATATAACAGGGCCGTTGTCCGGACTACATGATTAGACTCAGTGGCCAACATAATCAATAGCAACAGGTAGTAACGGACCGGGTAGAACTTTAAAGGCAGCTGCCCGCAATCCGTTACAATATATGGAGTTGTTGCTACCGCAAGAAGCCATGTTATAACGACCGTGCGCAGGCGCTTTAGTTCTATTTCCTGTCTCGAGTTTGGCAATAGTTAACTCGAGACGAGACCGATACGAGACAGGTCGATACTCGAGACGTCTCGTGTCTCGTTCCACCTCTAATATACAGTGCAGACTGACAGATTTTATATCTGTACACACTATATACAGGGCTCATTGAGATAGTACATACTTGTACACATAACACACAGTATAGACTGGCTGGCTATATATTTGTATACACTGTATATAATACAGAATGAGATGATTTATTGTTGCACACTTTATGTACAATATAAACTGACAGATTCTGTAACTCTACGCACTGTATGCAGTGCACAGTAAAATAATATGTACTTGTTTACTTTACATGTTGTATAAACTTGACAGACTTGATATTTGTACATATTATATGCAGTGCTGACTTAGACAACCTATACTATACACAGCATATGCAATGCAAACTGAAAGGCCATGCTTGTACATACTACGTAGATCTATTGTGGAAACCAAATGAGCATTTGTTCTTGTATTCACCACACCGGGTAAAGATCAAAAGATTATAGTTGCACATTCCACATACTGTACAAACTGAGAATGTGTACTTGGTAAACTGCTGTTGCACTATTAATATGCAGCAAATGATAATTTTGTATCAGTGATTTTCCTCATTAGCAAATTTGATTACTAGCTGAGATAGATAAATATTCAAGGATGACTGGAGTATATCCTCTTTGCGTTGTCTCCTAACCAGTTCATAAACATTTTACTGCCTCTTCCTTCTTTTCATGTAGATGTTGACTGCCAGGTGTATTCTTACCAGGTTTTAATTTATTGCTCGTCAATTCAGATATAAGCTTGCATCAGCCACAAGTTGAAATGGCTCCCGCTAAACGTGAGTTTGATGCTTATCAAGCATGAGTTTTGTACCAGTCAGGTCATGCTAGTTAGTATTTAGCTTGTACCTGTCAGTTACCAGTCTGATACCAGTCAGTTACTAGTCTGATACCAGTCAGTCACTAGCCTGATACCAGTGAGTTACTAGTCTGATTTCAGTGAGTTACTAGTCTGATACCAGCCAGTTACTAGTCTGATACCAGTCAGTTACTAGTCTGGTACCAGTCAGTTACTAGTTTGATACCAGCCAGTGACTAGTTTGGTACCAGTCAGTTACTAGTCTGATTCCAGTCAGTGACTAGTTTGGTACCAGTCAGTGACTAGTTTGATACCAGTCAGTTACTAGTCTGATTCCAGTCAGTTACTAGTCTGATACCAGCCAGTTACTAGTTTGGTACCAGTCAGTGACTAGTTTGGTACCAGTCAGTTAGTAGTCTGATACCAGTCAGTTAGTAGTTTAATACCAGTCAGTTACTAAGTCTGGTACCAGTCAGTTACTAGTCTGATACCAGTCAGTCACTAGTGTGATACCAGTCAGTTATTAGTCTGATTCCAGTTGTTACTAGTCTGATACCAGTCAGTCACTAGTCTGATACCAGTCTGTTACTAGTCTGATTCCAGTCAGTTGCTAGTCTAATACCAGTCAGTCACCAGTTTGATACCAGTCAGTCACTAGTCTGATACCAATCAGTCATTAGTCTGATACCAAACAGTTATTAGTTTGATACCAGCCAGCGACTAGTTCGGTACATGTCACTAGTTCTGTACATGTCACTAGTTTGATACCTGTCATTAGTTTGATACCTGTCACTAGTTTGGTACCTGTCACTAGTTTGGTACCAGTCTATCAGTTACTAGTTCAGTCAAAACTAGTGATTAATCGAGAGCAAATTTTGCAATCTTAGCACTACTCGATTACATGTAGGGTATTAGCGTAGGTCGTTGACTGGATTAGTTCCAGTTAAATGCTAGTTTGTAGCCTATTAGATACTAGCTTGATGCCAGTCAAGCAGCGAGCATGAGTGGGCTTCATGACAAGTGATTCCGTGTGTCCAAAGATCAGCCAAAGTGGTGTTTGCCAGTGTATATGAACATCAGACGTGGTGGTCATTGTAAATTTACCAAGTATGAGTTTAGCTTTAAACGGATTTCTTATTTCTCGGCCTAATTTGAGATGAACTTCCATCGGCCTGTTTCTCGTGCACAGTTGTGCTTCACATATTGTGCAGTTTCGTTTTAAGCTTGGTAGTTAGTTCCCTGATGAGGCAGTTTCATTTCATACCCCATCTGACACATGTGTTGTTAGTTAGCGTAGAAGAGAGATATTTAATGAGAATGCTGTAAGCTAGTACTGAAGCTTCCCATATACAAGTCATTATCTCTACCCGTCTAGGAAAAATATAATAATAAGGAACTTGATTGCATCCGAGACGCAGGCAATGTTTGTGGTGACTGGCTGCAGTGCTGCAGTGCGGAGGAATGTACACAGCAATGCAGTGTCTCTCTAGTGCTACATCTAGTCAACAGCTCGACGTGTCTGTTGCAGAAGCCTGTCCAGAGAGGACTGATGCATTCTCCGTGGCACAGCCAGACACGCACCCGAGTGCCAACCCTGTCATGCACGCTAACTCAGGTGATACTGGCCGGCCTGCGTCAGCTACACAGTCTCTGGTAAGTATCATTAGCCATTCTTTGTCTCTACGGGTGTTTGACACTTTTGGTTCTCTGTCACTGACTGCTGACTGCATTATGAGGAACAATTATCATCGAAGGCGTTTGGCTGAGTTAATAGCGGCCTGAGATCATTGCTAGGTTAGTTTTATGAGTGTATACGGGCTTGCGTTAGCTTCTATGCAGAGTAGACTAAAGTTGATATTCGCTCAATATTTTCACAAAGAATGCCAGCGAATGAGTGGTTTGCTGTCATTTAAATCTTTTCTTAACCATTTAAATCATTTAGTTTGAACACTGGTGACTCTACTGCATTGTATTGAGGTTATATCTGTTTGTTTTTAACTTCAAGTGCAGTGATCTAATGATGTGTTATCATCCATTATGTTCAGGAATGTTGGTAGGATTCGATGCACGTAGTACCTTTTGCTATAGGACCAGGAATGGAGAATCATATTGTTTCTGTTGAATACTTCACCTGATGCCTCTACATATTTGTTAAGAGAAAAACTAGATTGGCTTAATTTGTTCTCTCAACAAAAGGAAGTGATTGTGACGCATCCAATTCAATATCATACCGTCTTTCCAAACATATGATTTCACTTAGGTAGATATTCAGATTTTTAGACGCTAGCGATATGTTGTAGCATTCTTGTCTATGGGAATGCAAACCACCACTTGAACTGCTTGATGGCATAACCTATCAATCAATTGTCAATAAGTCTTACGGCTATCTGAAACTTGTCTGTTATCTCGGTATTTTGGTTAGTCATGCCACAAACCTCCAACTTTTCACATTTAGTGCCAGCCCCCTCTACTCGAAAGCCAAGGTAAGCCGGCGAGGCAATCGTTGAATTTCACACCCATAAAGATTCCATCACAATCGCAAGTGGAGTCGAGTACAAAAGGGAAACCAGTTGCTAGAGAAGACACCGGTTTGATGGCCGTCTCAGATTGTACGACAGAGGGGACGAGTAAGTACGTCTCAGATTGTACGACAGAGGGGACGAGTAAGTACGTCTCAGATTGTACGACAGAGGGGACGAGTAAGTAAAGAGAATGAACTGCTGATATCTACGCTGATGTTAACTGCTGATGTTAACACTGTCTTTATAACAAACCGGATGTTTTCCTTTAGTTGATTGAAGGCTACTAATGATCATTGCCATTGCCTGATTTTAACTGTTAATAGACACCTTTTAGAGTAGGGAATGTTGCTAGGAAAGGAGAAAGATAACTAGCATTATCACGGGGAGGTGTTATAATTAGCTCTTGTGTTCTCGAAAGACTCTACATAGTTTGTTGATCTATGATCATATCTCCAGATTATATACTCTGAAGGTGGCTAGCATAACATAGAGACCATACTAAAACGATGTTACTAAAATATCTAGTATAATAAAAAAACAAGCTACCGCTTTTATAAACATGACAGCTACTGTATAAGTGAATGCGAGAATGTAGATACTCGGTGACTTTATAGAGGCTGAGCCAAGCCTGACCTTAGCAGATGCAAAGGAATCTATGCCAGCTGATAAAATCGCAGCCAAGTCTTGCGCAAGTGGTGAGTACATGTGTGCGCGACATTTATGTCCATGCCTTTGTCTTGAAATATCCTGATCTGTAGGGACTGTGGTCTAAGCTTGCTCGGTCAAAAGGCTAGCCGAAGGTTACCACTTAGCTAAACATGTGATATGGTTGTTGGTTTAACCGATGACAAATCATCAGTGGGCAAAACAAACTACCTTGCTCGTCGCAGACAGCTGTTTACTTCCAATAGTATATTTGATCAGCCTTCAGCAGATGATAAATGTTTCTGGAAGTTGTTGTCTCTAGCCTGAACAAAACCAATTTACTGCTTTGTGCATAGGATTTACCTTCTAGGTGGAAATGCATTGATCATTCAATAAGCTATGATGGCTTTATCTATCCACTCTAATTAATTATATAATAGATTTATTTGGATATTCAAAAGCTAGCTATTTAATAGCGTTCTCACTCTTAGGCAAATGACTGCATAAGCGTGTCTAGTAGTAAGATAGGCTCCTCTCTAGTAGTACTATAATCTCCTGCGATCTCGGCGTAAAGGTTTTCATTGCTCTGTCAGAGTGGAATGCCAATTTGTTTACGCTCTCTTATGAAGCCGGAGCCTGTACTCTGTTGTCCATAACATTTGCTTCGTGTTATAGCAATTATTCTCTGTGTAACGTGCATGTGGTTCAGAGGTCACACTATATTTCATCCATGTTCTAATGCGCAGGAATTTACAAATGAAAACATTTCTTATAGCAGATTTGATGAATACTAGTGAACAGCCTGCAGAAATGGACACGGCAGATGGAAAAGGTGAGGCGGAAGCTAGCAAAACGATGAGTGCTGATACCACTGCTGAGGTGACAGAAAGAAATAAAACTGTGCAGAAGGCTGACCAGGATATCAGAAACCCAGCACCATTATCTGCTGAGAACAAAGTTGTGGAGGAAGTGAAAAGTATATTATTTTGCTAATAAATGCCTTACCTGCAAAATAATGTTTAGTTTTAGATTTTTTTCATATAATTTTATGTCGTTAACAAGACAGTCGGCTGTGTGTGAACGGAAACAAATAGCAGTAGCATATTGTTGATGATCTCCACCAACCAATGTCAAAGAGTAGCAATTTATTGTGAAAACCATCACGCTGTTTCGTAAGCTGCCATGTTTTTATTTCATCTGATCCAAGTATCGAGATCGCTAAAGCTAATAGACCTCTAGACCTAAGGAGGTAATTACTTCTATTTATTATATTGGATTAAAGGTGAGAGCAAAGCTCTGCCAGTATCTCCTACACCGGAGAAAGCTTCAAGAACAAGGACTGGTAGCATGCACAGAAAGAAGCGACAGGCTCATTCAAACATTCAGACAGAGTCACCGGTAAAAGTCCTGGGATAAGAATTTATTTCATGAAATTGCGCTGCCTTTACTAGCGCCTTGTCAGGGGAAGCTCTGTCAGCACTTATTAAACTTATTATTCATTCTGTGTATTCTAAGGATTTAAGTTTCATTGACTGTCATAATCCACTTTCAAGCTCATGTAAGTAGCATTTTCTTCTCTCTATTCAGAGTGTCAGGCCATGAATGAGATACATTGTATCTACCAAATATGCCTGATATTTTAATTTTGGCTTAAATGTATGCATTTAACTGCATTCAGTAATTTCGATGTAGGATTTCATTGTAACTGCCATTTAGCACTGCAATTTACTTTTTCCATTCGATAATGTTTAGGTGCAGCCAGAGGGAGACAATTCCAAAGACTCAACCGATTCTCATTCGTCTACAACTAATGTAACAAGAGCGAGTCGATCTAGAAACAAACAGCTAGCTGCTGCTCACCAAGAAGATGAACCAATTCCTGCTCGCGAAACTAGAAGAAAAGCTATGATGAAAGAGAGGGTTAGTTTATTTTCCATATTGATTCTGCCCTGGTGGGCGAATAGTCAGTTCGAGAAGACAGTGTGTTCGCTTTTTTTAGTTTGCCGTAATTGTACGAAAGATTCGTAAAAGTTGGCTGGTTGGTTGGTAAAGACCTGAAAGTTCAGAGTGGGCAAGACCATAGTATTAGTTTTATTAATGCATTTGCCTCATAAAATATTGCAATTTAAATAGTACCGAATAACTCAAATTTTTAGTAATGGTACAGCTTTTAATGTTAACGCTGTGTGTTTGTGAAGTACTTGCATACTCTGTGGTTAAGACCAAAGGATGATCAGAATGAAATTTTGCAATGGCTGAACAAACATTTCCTGTTTATTTCATTGTTGGAGACTAACTGCAACTATCTGCTGCACGTAGATTAAGCTTAGCTGGTGTTTAATTATAGTAGGCTAAATTTTGTTGGTTTCATAAGAAGGACAATTTGGTCAGAAAAGGTTTTTATAATTTTGGTTGCATGAACTGTGATTGGTAGAGTCGAGCTGTGATGTGTTGTATTGATATCTACATTTTTAGCATATGATCTACTTGAGGTATTAGCGGTAATTGATAAGAGAATGATGCAAGAGAATTGAATCGTCATCAGTAATTCATAGCAGGTCTAGTAGTATGATATTAAGATTGGTCCTGCAGATTATTAGAGATAATGGAGCCAGTTATCACAACATTTCGCTTTGGATCGATTGAAGAAAGTTTTCACAATTCTTAAAGTGTGGCCGTTTGGACCACTACATTATCACTATGTTTCCATGACGATAATCACTATGTTTCCATGACGATAATCACTATGTTTCCATGACGATAATCACTATGTTTCCATGACGATAATCACTATGTTTCCATGACGATAATCACTATGTTTCCATGACGATAATCACTATGTTTCCATGACGATAATCACTATGTTTCCATGACGATAATCACTATGTTTCCATGACAATTATTACTGTGCTTCCATGACTTCTGTTACTCTGCAAGTTTGCATCATCCACAAATGGAAACAGTAAAAATCTGCAAATCGACCGCAAGTTTTGTTATTCAAAAATTTTTACTGAATGTTTCTTCATGCTTGCAAATGATGGAAACAGCTTTTTTGAATAATGCACAAGAGAATATCCATTCTAAACATCCATCTTAAACATTTTCCACACATCGATCGCTGTTATTCTGATCTTGGCAATCCCAAATGCACTCCAATGACCTGTGGCATAGAAATTGTTATCTTTTGTAACAAATCACTCGCGTTAATCCGCAACACGCGAATGTCCATTGAAACTCTTTTATCACATGGTAACTCAACATGTGCACAATTTCAAATCCGCACGATGGAAACATAGTGAATATAAGCTAGTAGTTTATATTATGGTTGTATAACTTCAGAATGAACTCACTTCATTACTCGTACAAATCGTTGACATCGATGAATCTTTGCGGATCCACTTGATGCTTCAAAATGTGTTATTGTGGACGATGTTGTTTGTTGATAAAATTTTGGAATGTAATTGCCTGAGGTGATGACCGCTAGTTTTTGTATTCTTGTAGTCCGCTGCCAGCTCGCCATCTGTTGACAAGTCTTCAAAGGTGGGGTCACAGAAGGTTCCACCTCTCACCATAAAACTGGGTGGTAAGTCACAGACCAGTACTTCTGCTACATCAACTGCCAAGGATACGCATAGCTCTGTGGCCAGCGCAACAGCCGGTGGAGAGCCGTACGTTATGTTGGCAGATAAAGACACAGAGAGGGCCAACAGCTTTCTTGCTAAAGGTCTGCTCCTCTTTTTCTAGCCCGGGGTATTTTTGCTTCCAGGGCAATAGCCGTTTAGGCTATTATTTTACCTGCATAGAAAGTTTGGGTTACCTACTTTTGCTTGAAAGTGATTTTTGCAAACGCTATTTATTAAAAACTTTTACCAAAAGTTCATGCAATGATTTATCTATTTAATGTAAGTCATGCTGTAATTACTTGAACTGTTGCTTGAAGGAGACACAAAAAACATGTCGGCATCGGCAAAAATATGTACAAGACCTGGTAAGGTTTTTTTGAATTTCATTTACATCATCGAGTTTATAGGCTGCTTCTGAGCTGAAGCATTTAAATCTGGAAGCCCAGTTTCCCCAAACGGTAATTCCATTTTGAAGTAAACCTCATTTTATCTCGTTATAAAACATTTTTACACTTAATGTTTCAATGAACATGTTGTTTGTGCAAATAGAGCAAGCAAAACTTCCAGACAGCCTTGACTCTGCAGAAAACAAAGAGAAAAAACAGGATGCCACCAATGTAACCTCTCAGGCTAGCACCCAACCTCCACTATCAACAATTGGAGTGTCAACACGACGAACTGGTCTTCGCTCTCATACAAATAGAATCCAAGCCACCGGTTAGTTTTGCATGTGGTGCATGTGGTTGTGAATATTAGTGTGCAGTATCAGTGTTGCAAGTTCTTAAATACTCATCTCGTTTGTTAAATTCTTCTATGCATTAGTTGGTGAGAAACTTAGAGATCCTGTTCCTCCAAAAAAGAGCAGACGAATGAAAGCAGAACCAGCATCTGTAGCCCCGGTGCCACCTCCAAGTCTTCCTCCTCCACCTGGACCATCGACTATCTTTAACCCATATACCCTATTCAAGGGAGTTCGAGAGCAGGTATCTATTACACATTTGCTGCCATGGTTGTTGGCGTGGATGTAACGTTGAGTGCATGTATCTGTGTATCAGTTGTGAGCATTACCCTAGGACACTTATGTATTCGCGTCATCTAACTTTCGCATTTTCGCGGAGTCATTCATCTCGGCGAAAATTTCATGAGCGAAACTAAACTATCATAATGAACGAGCGAAAACGCGAAATTAAAGAGCTTTGTTTATTGATATCCACAATAAAATCGTCATATTAGAAATGCAGGTAACCTTTGGCAATTTCTGCTAAACTCATTAAAGCTAATACGCCAACTGAGCAGCGTGGCAAAACAAATTGAGATAACAAGTTCTTTTGGAAAAGCAGGCCTGTATTCCCTGGTTGCAAATTGGGGCAGCTAATGTTAGGGGACTAGTTATGAGCATCTGGGGGTTTGGAGGGGTGGTATCAGCCTCCTCAACGGGTTTCTTTCATGTAAGGCCTCAACCGGGCATCTCACGTAAAGTTTTAAAAGATTTTATCGGAAAGTATAAACATTTTTTCTATTACTTGAGATTTGTTTGCTTTAGGTGATGTGACTGCTAGGACGTTTTCAGATTAAAATAGGCTAAACTTGACCGCAGTTGAAAAGCTAAGAAAAAAAGACATCTTTTTTCTTTTGAGCGTTTCAACAAAGATCAATTTCGCCGATTTTATTTTTAGTTTATCCGAAGGTTTTTACTCTTTCGTTGGGCCATTGCCAAATGGATGTTTGGTAAAACTTGACCTTTTGCAAAGCTTTATAAGTCGTTAACAAAAATATTTTGCCAATCATGATAATAATGACGCCCAAGAACTATTAAAAGTTAACGTTTATCTCTATGGCTTGAAATAAAGTGATATTCTACAGTGATAAAAAACCGTTCCCGGGCAAATAACTGTTCGAATTAATGATGTTGAGGTCAAGTTATCTAAAGCAGCTTATCATTACGTGGGAACAGACCAAACAAATCCGTTCGAGTTAACCAAGTGTTCGTGATAAAATTTTACATTTTATCCGAGGGCGAGTTCTCCGAGTTTGACTATACTTGGCCACCAAAAATTCCTAAAAAGTTGGGGCTGGCCAGCCGCCCCAGGGAATACGGGCCTGTGGAAAAGCCAAGACAAGCGAGGAAGATGATGATATTAGTTTAGTCACTGAATTTGTAACTGATGAGGATGAAAGTCTGGTAAGGAAAGTCATAAAATTGAATAATAATTATTGTAGCGATGAATTTTATTACCACCCAAACACAATAACAACATTGAGCCATGGCCACCGCATGCTATAAATACTTGAGATATAATACGTATTGGTGCCACATCAGTCACGGCGGCAAGGGCAAGGACCTAGACGGCATTGATAGTCCAAGAAACAAATAGCAGCAAGCGATCAAGTTGCATTGTCGATCTCGCCCACACATTTCTACCCGCGATTCACAAATACCAACTAGTCCCAAATTGAAAATTTTTTTTACTAGCGAACTGGACCTGAGGAATCCAATTATGTTTGTTCTACTGCATTTATTTTCACATCACTATATTTTCGCACTCATCAGATCCGCGAAATTAAGTTGCAACGAAATTTTACTCTGTGTGCTACTCACGAAACTAAATACTAGCGAAATATAAGTGTCCTAGGGTACATGAGAAAGTACATCCACTACATCTACTGCATCCAGACAACATCACCTTAGATTACAGTGGTTCTTAGTGGTGCATCCCAGTAAAATAGAATATCTATTAGATTATCTATCATAGAAATAGTTGATTATGACAGACTTTATAGCATTATTGAAAGTGATTCATTTTGCGATGGTGGTACAGTCATATCTCGACATACAAGCCTAACACATTCCCAAACCGAGCTCGTATGTCAATTGTCTCGTATCTCAAATCAATTCTTCCTATATAAAATAATCAAATACCAATTAATCGGTTTCTCCCTCTGAAAAAACCACCTAAAACAGCATATTACAGGGGAAAACATGTTTTTAAATGTTCTAATTCACCACCTAGGCTCACAAAGTAACAAATATACCTATCTAGTGCTTATGATCTGCAATATAATGTAATACTATCATGTATAGTACTACATAGAGTTCTCACCTTCAAGACAAACATAGTAAGCTAATGGCAGCACGAGAGAGACTTCACGGCAACACGTTCGGTACGCTACACTTTTGTGACACTATGTAGCATAATATACACACACGCACTGCGCACACACACCGCACACTTGAAAATAAGTTTTACTCTTGCGTTACAATAAACTTAATTCTAACTTGGTTTTCAGTTTTAGATTTTACTTTTCTTCTTTCAGTTAGGCTCTTTTTGACTCGCTTTCATCTGCACCTTTCGTTGGCCTTTTTTAAACTGGCTTGGTGAGAAAGACCGAGTGATACCGTTCTCGTAAGCAGCCTCTCGCATACTCGGCCACAAGAACCAGCTAGCATCTCAAGGCAAAACTTTGCTCGGATTTTTTCTCGCATCTCAAATTTCTCATATGTTGGGAAACTCATATGTCGAGGCAAGACTATATATGGTTTAAAGATGATTTACCTATGTAATACAATCCATAATGTTAATTATACTATCATTGTTTGTTTGGATCAATGGTGCTGCCGATATACCAAATAACATTTGACACAGCGTATGTTCTCAACAGTGTTGTTGGCTGTGCCTCATTAGCTTCATCCATTTCAAGTTGCACATATTTTTAGATGCATAAGAAATGGGAGAAGATTGTACCTGTGAATCCTCGAACACCAGCAGGCTATAGTCGATATATCATCAACACCAAAAAGTATTTAATACATAAGAACGCAGCCACAAATGCAAGTAAACTTTCTATTCCACTGCTTAGTGCTCCTTCACAGCTTGCACAGCCGATGAAGGAACTGTTCAATAAACAGGAGCAGGAACGTTACAAATTAAGTCGTCAGCATCTCATTGAAGGGGTATGTAATGTATTATCAGTATAGCTTATCTAAAATATTATCGTTTGCAAAATAAGGGGGCTGTGCCTAATAGTGAAACATATCTTTGAAAACTATGATCTTTGAAAACTATGATATAGTTTCCATGTTTTAAAAAAATTATCAATGCAATGAAGCAATGTGACGGCTCTTGATTTACTAAATACACTTCTTACAGTGCTAAACTATTGTTCGTACTGACGGGCAATGCATTGATAGGCTGCAGATAGTATTGTAGTGATTAGCTATTATTGAAATTTTTTGAAATTTACGTTTGGTATAAAAACATTTAGTTTATTTGTATTGCAAACAACTAGAACATGTAAGCAGATGTGTTAATTTTGTGGTTAACATTTAAATGCTGTAACTGAATATATTTTAAATCAGTGCAGGTTTTCACCGATACTTAGCCATCTGCTAGTATTACAATTTGACCCTGTTCAAACCTGGCGATTCAAATGCTGTATGTGCAATGATTTTGGCAACAATGGATTTCCTACAGGGCATTAACTAGTCATTGATGACCTCGTAACTGGCTCAGTAGCTCAGGCAACTAAAACACAGTTTAGAGAGCTTACGTGACCTAATTTTAATTTCCAAAATTGGTGAACTACTTCCCAAATCACAATTTAGAAGCTGATAAGTAGGTAATAATGACTCGGGCATTAGCACTTAAGTTCTTTCATTGTATGGCTTGTAAATATTGATTTGTAGGAAAAATTACGTATAGCTTATGAACAAGAAGTTGTACGCGTTCACACACGTGGTGCGCGTGCTGCTGCCAACCAAGAAATTCCTCTTAGTGTTTGCACTGTGCTTAAGGATAAGGAATCTGGCACAGTGTATCATCCATTCAATGCATTAAAGGTATGTTGTCTAATAATAGTCTTGGAGATTTGTTGATTTTGCTGATGATATCAAAACGTTTACGTTTATGTTAAACTGACTAGCTTAGCTTGACTATAGTCCAACCCTGACTTACAATTGCCTCACCATAATATTTTTTTAACATTTGCCTGGACATACAAAATAATTTCTGAAATGCTCTTTGATTTCCAAAATTTCCGTAAACACTGTATATCATTACATAATTATGCATACAGTTTGCATCCATGATGTTCAAATAAAATACCTTTCATTTAGTTTTAAAAGCGTGGATACTACTAAATGTATTGCGAGTGGGAGGTGTGGAAAATAAAAACCAAAAAGCAAGACCTTTCTTACAATTAGAACAACAAATAATAAAAAACTTTAGCAAACAAACATTTGTTGATTAATTTAAAAACTTTGCAAAGGACATTTAGCAATTATTGTGAGAAAGAAGTTAAAAGTGATACAGAAAGAATAAAGCCCAAATCTAGTGGGAAGTAGAGGCTGGCCTGGATAACCAAACGTACTGAAACAAATATTCAGTATGTAAATAAAAAATTAATAGTTCCTGTTAATTTTAAGTCCACATGATTTGTGTTAGACTAGCTCTGTATCTCTATCACCCCACTATTTGCGCACATTCATCTTCTGTATTGCCAAAATTCACCACATCTCCATTTCTTGTCTTTAATATAAAGTGACATTAAAATCTTTTCAATGAATTACTTAATATAAGTTCTTGCATAATTTAGCTTTTTACATTTACTTTTCTACGCTCAGGTTTTCTTTTATCGTTTCACGTGATGTATTAATGTGATACACAATTATCTCAAGAATTTAAATTTAAGTTTTACAGCTGTGGAAAAAGCTAAGCGAAATTCAATTTATTTTTCCAAGTAGATTTTTACTTCAAAATAAGATGGTTTTTGCATGCAAAGCAAACGTTGGAATAGGTTAACCATATGTCACTGTTTCGCAGTATTTTAAAATCACATGCAATTTAGTTGTTGCTATTGAGTTTATCGCTAAAATTTTCAGTAAGACATGATGGGCATCACAGAAAAATCATTTTGCATGATGACCAGCTATTGTTATGTTATTGCCATAACTGCTGGTTTGAATACTAGACAATTTTTCCAAAATGTACATCTTTGTGCCAATACGTGCAGGGATTTGCCAATAGTGTGAACTCAGCCCAGTTAGTCATTTACTCGGTGAAGTGCTGGGTTTACCAATTTTTCGACTTTGACAATTTGCTTGCATAAAATTATACTTAATCATCAACGTTTTGTGTGTGCAAATGTACTTGCAATTTTGACAATATTATTAATGCCATAATGCTGTTTATCAGAAATTTTCTTTTAGTAGTTGAAAAGCCAGCTCAAAAATTTTAAGCAACTTATTGTCACTGCCATAAAGACTTGTTTTTAGGAAAGAATGGTTGAATCGGATTTGTATCCATGGCCTCTGCTTGAGGTAAACCACTTCGTCTCTGTTGTGATGCCTTTGCACAGCTAGCAGCATTAAATATTGCCTGGCTATTCACTGTATATGGCCTTCCTATTGCTGCATTAGTATTGTGTAGACTGGTCATGGCACACATGGTTTCTCGGAGAGACCTCACCTTGCATTAATTGTAATTCTAATGCAGGATGGAAGCTCTGGTCCAAATGCCACAGAGGAAAAGAGCAGTGAGAAAAGTAGCCGTTCGCATTTCAATAATAGACAACTCATATCTTGGCATCAAGATATCAAAGATAAGTTTGAAAACTTGAAGGTGAGTTCTGCCTTGATACCCGTTATTAAATATTCACATTAAGCTCGGCATTGCTCAGAATTTATGTAATTTTCAATTGGATAGCCGGCAGCACGTGTGTAGATTTTCAATGCAAATTACTACATTGCTTTCATGACAATAATCCATGAGTGCGTTCATTGAGGGGAATTGTCCTTAATAATTATCTGTAATGCTTGTGAAGACGCCTTCATGAGTTTTTGATCAGATGGGTGTTTAAGAGGCTGGGTTTTAGGAACTAGACAGTTTTGAAACCAAACATCTTTGGCAACCTGGTGGAAGGCATGGAGCATATTCGGGCGAAGTTTGGACAAAATTCACTGAAAAATGTGTAAACGCATAGGTTTATGCAGACTGACAGACAGACACACAAAGTGATTTTTGTTAAATGCGATATTTCGGCTCTATTTTGATAATGTGAAACACCAGAAAAAAATGTCTTGTATATTGTCAAACTAATTAAAAACTTGCATAAATGTGTTTTTGTTTTACTCTCAGGATCAGATGTTAAATCGACATCATCATGAGGCTGACTCTCTCTATGCTGTTCAAACTATGGATTGGGAGTGGAAGCTCAAGGAAGTTGGACTATGTGATTATAAGGCGCAACCCACTATTGAGATCCTAGATGTGCCTATGGTTCAAGTAAACGATGATGCTGATATTTTAAACTCCTAAAATAATTTGTGCAGATGTTAGAATATCATAAAATTTGTTCATGGTCACATTACGTACATGTATGTACATAGTTGTAAAGTAGCAATAGTAATGATTTGTATAACAATCATAAAACATATGTAAATAACTGTCAATATAGTATCATTAATTATTGTTCTGTAGACAACCTCGGTCGTTTTTTCAACCTAATTAACAGTTCTAGCCCATCAAATGCTGATGGTTCTTCTTCCACCGTCTTTGTTGTACTTTGCTTGGCTTGCTTCTGCTGATTTTGTTCTGCAGGTCTGATCATGGGTCGGACAGTTGCGGTTGGGTTTACTAAAATGCACTTGCAGAATTCAAACAGATACCTGTGTGTGGGAAATTTTAACAATACTACTTGCCAACACTAAAAAGCAAACAATTGATTTGAAATCACTTAATTTTTATGAGCTTTGTAAGGCACCAATGCTGAACTATGCTGATGGCCTTCTATAATGTCACAAGTGGGATCCGTACTCGCAACTTGCTTAATTCAGCAACTATGCTAAATGAATATTGTAAAAATAAAAGCCTCTTTAAATTAGTATATTTCTTATTTATTCTACCATGTATACTTGTGTATTTTGCGAGATATTTTTTTGTCAATTTGTTGCACTATAAACAATTAGCATTTTTGCAGTAGTTGAATTTCATACATTTTCCCTGATCATAACCTACCTGGTAGGTCTACTATACATTCCCGTAATATACATTACTATACATTCTTCATTTACATACAGTATCTGTTGATATTAAATAGTATAAATAAAATATGATGTTTTGCTCTTAATGTAACAACAAACGTAAAGCAGTAAGAGGTAGAAGGCTAATCCAGAGAGTAGTGCGATGGAAAGTAGAATTTCCTATCAACCTTCGTTTGGTATTACCCGTATATGTTACAGGCAATATGTGAAACTAGACATGCAGTAAGATGACTGAAATTCAGGCCATCTGTGAAGTACGTTAGTTAGGCTAAGCTAGGTCAGAATAAGTTTCTTATATACAAGATATATAAAAAAATTGTTTCCTAATCCCGATTAACCCAGGTAAGTAATGATGTTTACTCAAGCTCAGGTCTGCTATCAGAGGCCTGGGAGTTGAAGCACTCGCCTCGAGATTTTTGCCATTTCCAATAGCACGCTTTTCTGCAATTTACTTGAGTTGATTGCTGTATTTGGGCAAGCCAAATTTGATGTGCAGGCGTTATTGCAACCGATGCTCTGATGACTACTGGAATTACAATGGTTCTTACATTTCAGTACATTTTAATGTCTCCGAGTTAGAGATATTTCCCCACTTCGTATATGTATAAAATTAGATGATTTTCAGTCAGATTCAGTTGAAGATTTTAGTCAACAATCATCTAATTTTGGTATAGTAGCTCGCAGACTTTTTTAACTTAATTTCTTTGAAACGACATATGTGTATACTAGCGAAATGCAAGGTGTTGCACAAGATTTAAAAATCAGCCTATAAACAGTAAGAGATAATGCAGTTGCCCGCCACTTGCCATTAACCTGGCACATTACCAATGGCTAATTTGAGTAAGCTTACTAATATGAGAAGTGAGAGCAAGCATAAGATTATGTTGCACTGTAATGGCGAGTGGTAGCATATTTTCACCCACATGGCCACATATATCGCCCAATGAATCTATCAATCTCGCGAAGATTAATTAGTAAGGTATTTCCCTGGCAAACGGGAGGTTCCGAGATCAAATCTTCTGCGATCCGGATTCTTCATTCCTAAATTTTAATAGCTATTGCTGGACAAACCGAACTACACACAGACACACACAAACTTTTAGATTTATATAAATACAGTCAAACATGGATAACTCGAACTTCACGGGACTGAGCGAAAGTGCTCGAATTATCAGAGCGTTCAAGTTATCAGAGCACTGTCACAAGTCCATGTATTTACTTATTTATTAGTAGATACATGTACATATACAATCTATAAAATAAATCAAAAGCACAAATGGCTTGTTTCAAATTAAATGCTTCTAATGTAAAGTTTAAAACGTTTTTATCAAAAAGTATAGAGATTTTTCTATCACTTGAGATTGGTTTGTTGTTTGAGGTGATGTTATTGCCAGGACGTTTTTTAGATTGACATTGGCAAAACTTGATCGTTGTTGAAATGCTCAAAAGAAAAGACATCGGTACATATACAAACTATAATATAAAGCAAAAGCACAAATGGCTTGTTTCAAATTAAATGCTTCTAATGTAAAGTTTAAAACGTTTTTATCCAAAAGTATAGAGATTTTTCTATCACTTGAGATTGGTTCGTTGTTTGAGGTGATGTTATTGCCAGGATGTTTTTTTGATTGACATTGGCAAAACTTGATTGTTGTTGAAATGCTCAAAAGAAAAGACATCTTTTTCTTTTGAGCGTTTTACCCACGATCAATTTTGCCGATTTTTCTTGAAGTTTATGCAAAGATTACCTCACTTTACCTCGCTTCCGAAGGTCTATCACTACGCGGATGTTTGGTATAAATCAAATTTCACCAAACCTTTAGAAAAGTCGTTGACAAAATATTTTGCCGATGGTGGTAATAACGACGCTTATGGATTACGAAAAGTTGAGGTTTACCTCTATGGCTTAGAATAAAGTGATTTTCTAAAGCGATAACAACCGTTTCGGTTGTTATCGCTTTAGAATCGTTGTTATCTAAAGCGACAATAACCTTTCGCGATAACAACCGAATTAACAGTGTTGAGTTCGAGTTATCTATAGCAATTTATCATTACGTGGGAACGGACCAAAGAAACCGTTCGAATTAACCATGTGTTCGAGCTATCCGTGGGCGAGTTATCCATGTTTCACTGTATATAGATATACACACACGAAATCAACTTTCACCTAACCTGATCCACTTCGCAAGGTATCTCGGATGATCTCCAACACTTGCAGCGCAGAAGCATGAGTCACATTACATGTATAAGTAGAGTATATAAAAATATTAAGATTTCTACAAAGAAAATCAGAGGTACGCATACATGTTGTAAGTTCATACACAAGCACATACACGATACTAATATAGCTTGAAGGCGATGGATGTCATAAGTACTAGCTTGGCAAATGCTGTAGTGTTCAACATTTATGTTACTTTGATTGTTGAGCAACGTTTTGCTCTAAGAAAAGGTTGCCTGTGGCACAATTTATTCCGAAACTATAGTATTTTAATTTAATACATAGTGTATTTAAAAAATAGTATAAAATATCTTGTAATTAGTACAATGCTTCTAAACTTGTAGTGATATCAGTATATTTTCATACTATTGGAGAGTTTTCAGCATATTGCGAAAGTAAATAATGGTCAGTTCACCCTGGTATTGCTAGTTGAGTTCATTGATTGTAGCTGCAACTAGGTTGCCAGCTATACAAATTTATGACTAATGGGCATATTTGTCACACAGGCTGTATATGTTAAAACACTGTGTAAAAATCTTGGAGATGCCTGGTTAAGGCTTAATGTAAAATTCTATTTATTCTATAATTCCCTAGAAGGGTAATGGGGAAAGAACTGTAAAAGAAAGGCTTGTGCATATTAATGTACTAACTACAGTAGGTGAATGCCAGGCATTTCACGGGTAATAAAAAACAGTTTATATACAGTAGTAGGTAATGTAGTTGCCATTAGCTAAGTTGGCTAATTAACCAATGACAAAATTAGCAAATTGGCTAATTTAAATAACTTAGCTAGCAACTTGAGCTTACTTATATTGCCAAACATACTACAATAAGTAGTGGTGAAGCCAGCTCATGTGTTGTGACATGTCACACAACATTGTTATGTGTATTTTATCTGAAGTAATGAATAAGTGCACAATTATTGCGTTGATTAGCATGTAGCTTGCGGGTTAGCGCACCTGTCTGCATACCTGAAGGTCCCGAGTTCAAATCTAGTGCGAAGCCGAGTTTTTGTTCATAAAACTTTATCGCTATAACTGGACACATGAATGACAGACCAACGAATAGACCAACAGACAAATATTGAGATTTATATACCGGGATACACAGTGTATATTATATTATACTAGATAATGATGTTTGTAACATAGTTCACATGCACAAATATGAGATAATGGCTGTGTGAAACATCCTGTGTATGAAATAATTTCATTTTAGTAGCTTTGGCTTTCTTACCACATGTTGCAATGTCTCCACATATCAAAAGCACTTCAAATAATATTTTTGTTTGTCATCGGGAATGCCGAATGAAAGCGCATAATAACATGTTTTTTCGTGATAATTAAGACTATTTTTCTCAATTAACAAAAATTTCATAAGGTACAAAATTGTTGTGTGTCAAGTGTTATATATAGTTATAGGATAACATCTGATAAAAAATTAAGATGAAGAATACTAGTATTGTTTATTTACTCTACACCGCACAAAAAACCCACCTTAGTGTACAAAATTACGCATCGCCTTTGTGGCTTAACAACATGGAAAAGGTAACCATGCATGGCTTTATGCAATAAAATTTTTGTTGCTTAATGTAAAATTTTTATTTTGTTGAAATATCGTTTAATTTGAGAGTTTACCGAGTAATGCTAAAAACTGGAAAAATATTGTACAACTTGCAATCGTTGATTCTGAAGCTAATGCAGTCGTAGATGACACTGATTCCACATGCATTAGCAGTGCTAATATACTCCTTTGCTGCTTTTTTGTGATTGATTGGCTAAATGTCAGTAGGCTTATTATAAACTTCTAATTAAACTATAATGGATTGGTTTAAAACAGAAATAGGTCACTCTAGAATAATGTAGAGCAACTCAAAATCGAAATTTGAGAATCACAAAAATATTCAATTTATATTATAAGCTTCATAATGCAATCAGATGAACTTAGATGCTTAAACAATATTTTGCTCATATATTCCGCCAGTGAAAAGCTTATGCAGGTCTTGTTTTGTTTGTAGCATGCTACGGTTTTAAAGCCAATCCAATTTAGGTTTCCAACTAGTTCTTAAAAATTACCAGTTTTATATGTAGCTTTGGATGACATTGAGTGCATTTTCGACATATGTATACACTTCCAACACCATTAAGTGTTTATTCACAAATTAAAAAAAAAGCTGTGAAATTAGCTTACCTCTATAGGTATCACGCTTGAGGGTTTCCGCAAAGATGGATGGTTTACAATTTTTCATTGGATAAGCATCCAAAACATCTGTTTTAAGGTTTGCCTGGCGCATATTGGCATCATTTGAATTCAAACCACTAGCGAAGCTGCTAGTAAGATCAAATGATTGACTCCGAGATTCATCAGTAGAACAGTTTGAACCGTTGGTGGTAGTAAGGCTTTTTGTGGCTGTTTGTGATAAGGTGCAACCCAACTTGTCCAGCAAAATAAACTCTGCAATTATCACGACCATTCGTTAGATTTTTGGCTAAAAGGTAATAATGAAATTATATAATAGCAGCATCTGAGCCTAAACAGGGTAGCTACCTTAAGTTTACAGATAAGCAAATTGATGAAAAATACTGGCTTAGTCAGTCCTCATTGACCAGTAAATCTGAATGTGTTTGTGTCAACACAAAATGACCTTACAAAAAAGTGATGAACCACGAACTGTTGCTAGATTAAACATGAACAGCAAAAATATTCGGGTTTTATTGAAAAATGACATAAGGACTACACAGAGACCAGTAAAACATTCCAGCTAAACCAACTACATGTACTTACTGTGCATGAGGTCTGAACATTGGATTAAACAGATAGTTGAAGATATTACCTTGCTCAGCTGGCAGATTTGATGTTGCGTAACGTGCAGCAACTGGTTCCTGTTTTGCTGACTCGTGCTGGTCTTTGCCAAATTCTGACAGCTTTTCACATATAGGTACATCACTTACATCGAGTAATTTGTGACTAACTAATGCAGTTGTACAATGTGGATTGGTCTCCAGTTGTGCTTGATCCGAGTCATCTTTTCTAGATTGGCTTGGAATGGAGTCTGATGCTATCTGTTGGTGTTCTACAGAGTTAATATTCAAAAGCTGTGTTGTATTTTGAAGTTGTCCATGAGCTGTAGCTGAGGGCAATGGAGGTTTGACAAGTTTATCAGTGGTTGTAAAACTTGAAGCCTTGTTTTCGACTTTGAAATGCTGGTGGTTCTCATTTGCTGAAGCGTTATTGGTATGCAATGATTTCCTTTTAATTGCCTCATTGATTTGAAATGATTTTCTCTGTTTAGCAGCTTTTGGTGGTTGGCATGCGTGTTGAGAAAAGGAAAAAAATGGGTTATCACTTTCACAAAGACTTTTTGCTGATGAGATAGTAACTTCTCGGCCTAAATTCTTGACTTCAGATGGATGGACTGATGGATTCGGTGAGAATCGTTGTGGAGATATTTGGTTTGTGAATGCTGTTGATACAGCTGTTGAGGTTTGTTCACAAGACAATATATTGTTGACATCATTCATGAGAGCTTTCCTATAAAGGCATAAAAATTACAAATAGGCTATGTATGAAGGTTTAGCAACAGTCACACAATGGCAATAAACGGGTGTACAATATAGTTTACCATATCATCAATAATTGTGGAATAAATGCACAAACAAAAATGGTTATACCTGGTTAGGATAGCAACAAGATTTGATGGAGATCGCTGGCTAATGGCCATCTGTGTAGATTTTATATTTCTGGATAAGACAGGAAGCGTGCCCTGATCAGTGTCCTTCTTGAACTCCTCAAAACACTGACAATATTGTAGCGAACAAAAATCAACTATCAAGTACCACAAATCAATAATTTCAGAAATGAGCAGAAAGATGGCTAACAACTACAAATGTTAAGCAAAGATTTTTTGGTAGCAAAACAAGTGCCAACCAATTAAGACTCAATTATCAAGATAATTTTTTATCCATTATTCATAGTTGGTTTCAGTGTAATATACATGTAAAACCACTAAACTTGTTGAATTGAAAATCTACCATATGTTGCCATTGTTATTCATGTCTCAAAAATCTTTCATCTCCCCTTTAAACAGTCTTCAAAAAATAGCTTTGCATTTGAACTGAAAATATACTACCGCAACAAAATCAGTGAATACATAAGAGGCATGTTTAGGTTCTGGTGAAGTCTTCAGTTAGCTGCTGCTCAGAACCAAAATTAGGTTGATCATATGAAAGATAGACCTTGCTAAAACATAAAATTGTGACATCGCCCGTTGGTTCTTGGTTCATTAGAAGGTCAGGAGTCCGGTCAATGAGGTCACATTAGGTGTCAATTAAGTAATTATCATAGCAGGTATGCCAAAGCCAGTAATGTGGATTACAAATTCTGCAAATGTGCCGTGCCATTTTGTAATTTATTTTTGCTTTGTCTTTATTCGTGTTTTAAGACTTTGTCACTTAAAATTTCTAATCATTATATTTGTGCTGTGATTAATTTTTGGTGGTTTTTAGGTTGATATGTTGGAGACAAGTTTCTTCTACAAGCAAAATTTTCTTGACAGCATCGATTTCTAAAATCGTATCACAACTCTCAAGTGCCATAGATTTCTGCTGGTGCAACATCGGTCAGTGGCAATATTTTTACAGAACTTCTATTGTATCAAATGTTGTCAAGCAATTTTGTGTCATGAGCAGTGGCTCGATAGTGAGAGATGATTCATGTAGGTTACCCTTAAATTTTTTTTAAAATAAAGATTCTAAGTTTTCAGTGATCAGCTTTGCCAGAAACCTGTAAAAGCATGCCTGCACACGTTTAGGCTTGACCATGAATCCAAGCTCAATATTTTTTACCAATGCAAAGTCAGTGGCAGGTGTATAAAACATGTGGTAATATTAAATGCTGAATTTTATTTCACTTGCTAACAAAAAAGTTGACGATTTCTAAGAAAGGGTGCTTTTAAATACCCTACCGGTAGGGGTACGCCGTACGCGATGGGGTACAAATGAGGCTTCCAGATTTCAATACACCATTAAAAGGAATAGCTTGAGATCATTATAAAAACATAGTTTAATGTTCATAGGGTATAATAACTAAAGGCTTGCCTTATGACAAATGTATTCGGTGTTTGCTAAGTATGTAAACCTGATTCGTTCATGTGTTATTGATAGAGCAATTGATCACGCGTCACTGAAAGCTGACTGTAGAGGATAATTTCAAGTTCATGTATATGATAAGACTAAACGAATGCTTTTTGCGAAACCCATTCAATGGCAGATATTTATTGATATTTTATCATGTGTATCCTTCTAGGGTAGGGCGTAGGTAAAATAAAATCATCAGCAATTACATGTTAAGCGGAGTAACAAAACTACAAAATATGTTACAGAATGATATTGGCTGTAAGTAAGCAAAAACTTGTCTTTTTATATCTGATTGGACATTTATTACAAAATTGGATATTTGGAAAAATTGAGGAGTTGATAAGTCACTGTACCGAAAAAGTGTAATATCAGCTAGCGAGCTAAGAATCGCAGGTAAATTGTGCTTGCATGGAAACAAAAATATTTCATGTTATAATGTTATTCCAAAGTGGACGTTGTCTATGTCACCAGAATCTGGTGCAGCATTTCAGCACACACAGCCACATTAAAAGCTATACTGCGATAAAACTCACAATAGAAGATGGCAGGATTTAAGGCTGTTTTAAGCCATCGTGTTTCCCATTTTTTCTTTAGCCTCACATCATTATCAACAAAATATCTTTGTTAAAAAGGAGAAATGGACCTGTTTTATATGTTCACAAGTGAACAGGAAAATCATGTGCTTGGTGTGCCTGCAGCCAGTTTTGGTGCTTGAAGATTTCAATATTGGATGCCATATGAAACTCAGCATTAGCACAATAGAAAATACAACAGCTTGCAGAAAGAACTGAGAAAGCAGATGATAAATCAGATGGTGTCTTTGAGGAGACAGCAATTGTTTTCACTTGAAGTGGAGAAGTCAGTGCTGCATTGATGCTGCAGTGACAGAGAGCTACCTACCTGTGAGCCAAATAGCATAAACATCAAAGCCATGCAGTGATGAGGAGTTAGGTAAAAGCTGCATGTCGAGGTCTGCTAAAATGTGCGTCCGTGAAGAGACTTGTTTTTGCCAGAAAAGCAAACAAAATCATAGCAGCAAGCAAGAAAAATTTCAAATCAAAAAAGTTTGAAAGAATTTTAGTTGTAAAGTTGGGTAATATGTGAGTACTTATATGGTAAGATATTATGATTATACTGGTTGTCAATTCACTAGACTACTAAGACTGTCTTTTAGAGAAACGCCTTTATGACACTGAGTTTTTCCCAATTGCTGCAACTCCAGCTTTTAAATATCATGTTTTGTGAAATTTTACATAGACACTTTTGAATTTTGTTAACCAAAAGTTTTTATAATTTTTTGGTGGCGAAAAGAACTTTTGTTTACCTTAAAACACTGACATAAAGGCGATAAGTATATCATTGATAAATGGTATACCTATTACCCTTATGCAATAAGTATGCACTACATTTATGCACTACACTAATGGCTTTCTCCTAAGACTAGTTGTACAAATAGACTTTCGTTGGCCAAGGAGAGCTAGCATGTACTAAATTACTAAAAGCTGAAATAGTCACCTAAAATGCATAGTTGAACTGAAAATAGGAGTCACCAACTGGCCAATGCCTCAATCTTGTGTTAAATCATCACGAGTTAACTTTGAGAACTGGAAGTCAGTTATAGTGAGATACCTACACAGGATAGCTATTTTTCAAATGTTTATATCTCATTAAGAGCTCATTTACCATTAGTCATATGAAGGAATTTTCTACTAAATAATATCTGAAAAGTAGTCTAATATTGCTGCAAGTTGTTAGGCTGTATAGCAGTAAAATATGAAACAGATTGATAGGGAGCAAGTGAAGCTTACCTTTGGGCTAAACTGAGTAGTGTGTAGATCAAAACAAACAGTTTTCCTTGGAGCTGAATCTTTTGGATTGCCAATCAAGTTTTCACATTGAGGCTTTCGTTTGCAATTAAAGCAGCTCTCTTTACCATTATGTAGGTGCTCACTATTGCCACAGGTTTCTGCCTCTAGACATTCACTGACATAACAGCACTGTGAGCGATCATTGTTCTTAAAAGCTTCACAGAGATTCTCACGCTTATGGACATCTTTTGACACAGGAAATAGTGAGCAAGCCAGTTCACTTGTGCTAGGTTTTTTGTCGCCATATAGAACATGATTCCCCATAGAATGTGCCTGTTGTGTGGTAAGAGGGGAATACGAGATGCTATTATCGACAGAGTTGAAAGAGTTGCTCAACATTCTTTCCACCATTGCATCACTGTTATTAGTGGCTCCCTTATTATCCTCAACATTCTGTTGAGCTTCAGAGGTACTGTGGACACTCCCAAACTTAATACTTGTGCCAGCAGAATATTGAGAATTTAGGCTGCTCAAATGCTGCCCATCTATCTTGGCAGTACATTGAGGATCTGAAACAACTGGAAGCTGGCTTAAAGATGTTGTGGATGGATATGGTTGCATCAATGATGGACAGTATTGGCGGGCAGATATCCCACGCATGCTGGTATTTGATGCTGAAGATTGGGGAGATTGCCGCAAATGATCCATGTTCGTTGGTCTTGGCAATGGCATAAGTTGAGGATGTGTTGCTTGGCAGTTTTTCCTAAATTATAAATTTTAATTAGTGTGGAGCTAGTCTGTCATGATCCCCTGCTAAAACAAATAGGGTTTATTTAGTTTTAGCGAAAAGCGTACAGTCTTTATCATCTGATATCACATTATTTTATCAAGATCATGGCAGTCAAAAGTGGATGTTACATAAGAATTGGTGTGTAAGACACAAATATTTTAAATGATTATATTTGAAAAATGTGTTAATTTGGTAGCTTCATTTATATCTGAGTTGAGTGTTTAACCTTGACAAGTTTTTGGATAACAATTAAAACAATGATTTCAACAGAAAATCCTTTGAGCAATTGTATGGTTCTAGTCAGTACATTATAAATAAGAGAGGCTAGAAGAAAGCATATACAGACTTCATTCTTAACCATTGCTTGAGCTATTGCTATGTTGCTAATATGTGGCATGCAATTTACAAAATGTTCTCACCTTGGAAAAGTTGAATATCTCTGGTGTAAATCAGACGTTGTTCCCTTTTTAGAAGGCTTCTGTAATGCAGTCACACGAGGCTGCGTCTGTGAACTGTCAGCAACAACCTATGGAAGATGAATCATAATTTGTGCTAATAATGCCATAGCTAAGAAAGATGACATAGGTATATGTAGTCGGTTACGATTAACGCTGTAAAAATAGAGATAGAGGAAGATACCGTTGTTCTGTGATTGCTCTCATCAGAGAGAATCGAAGCATCCTCAAAAATGTTGAAATCGCCAAATATTCGTTCATCAGCTGGAAATGCCTGATCAGTTTCCTTTTGATCAAGAAGGCAGGTTGTCATCTCCGATTTAGCCTTACCATCAGCAGAATAACTGCAAGGTTTTGTCCTTGCAAACTGAAGTGCAGAAGTTAAAAGATTCATGTTTCAAACAAACTTTTTACTTTATCATAGATCATAAAAGCAGACAACATTCATGAACCGTCCACCAAATGTTGAATAACTACTAGCACTTTAGCAGAGGATAGGTTTATTGGATGTGAAGCCAACAAATGATACCGTTATTATAACATAAAACGCAACTATCTATGTTACTGTTTAACTTTATGACTAACACAAATTGTTACCAGCAGCATTATTTCTGAAGCTAGAGAATGTATGCAGGTACTGACGCAGGCAAAAGAGAGGGAGGCGAAATAGAAAAACCAAATTTGCTGGTGAGTTAATGACACGTCTCATTTGTTTATAGTTTTACTGCTGCTCAAAATCTCTATGTAATGATATGACATGTACATGTAGCGTTGCTCCGTATGAGCTCTTGTAAAGTAACAAAGCAATTTCGTATTACAAAGCGCATCTTGTTATATATCTAATTTGTTGTTTAAACATAGAGCAATCAAATATTTTGTAATGAAAACGTACAACTAATCAAGTGATTAAGCAATACAGAGGTTTGAATACTATTATAAAATTCTGCCAGGTTTGCACATGTGATAGTTGAATGAAACAGTTTTATTGTAGTTGGTCTTATTACATAGACAATAACGAGTGATGAAAACCACATGCGTGGTCATGTAACTTAGTCCCAGTTTACATACTATTTACAATTGTCAACCAGTGGTGAACACAGTACATTGACATGCAAAAATTTAGACCACCTATATTTTTGTGAAAAGCTTGAAAAATTGGATTTGCTCCCACTAGACGTGCTTCCAGATTTGGCAGATTACATTTTGGGGAGTTTTGAATGAGTATTTCAGAGCATCTGTAACCAATAATAAATTTGTTTGACACAAAAGAGTAACCATTTTTACCTAAAACATGCTTATTTATAGGCAGAACACAATTGAGAATCAGTTTATAATATCATTTTTCCAATTATATAGTTGTCGAAGGGTACCTTTAACCATAAGCATAAATTCATACAGCAGTACATATGTTTGAATACAGAAAGGCTATATAACAAACTTTCAAGTAAAGCTATGCTCTTGCTAAAAGAAACGTATTATTTTCTACATACTTTGCTGAGTTTAGAACCAATTATCTGTTGACGACTACTGATTGAAGCAGCAGCCTGAACTTCGAGGCTATAAGGTTTAGGAGATGGGCTTGGCAATGAGTCAATGACATATCGATTAGCATTGTTGTCATTTGACAATGTTTTTGGAGCTTTTTGCGAATGACCTCCACATATTGAGTTTTGGAAAGACATAGACTTGCAGCAAAGATGCCGACATATTTGTTTGTTGTGGCACTTGTGACCGCACTCTAAAATTAAAAAGGAAAGTTGTTGTTACAGAGCAGATTTCCACTGAATATGACTAAGTTTTAGATGAGATTCTCCAAGAGCACTGATTGATATAAATATCAATTTATATAGAGGAAGAGAGAGCGCAAAAGTGCATAATTGTGAAAAGTGTATAAATAGTATACGCATAGGTGTGAATATTATGCAGTAGTGTTGATGTAATATTTCATGTGATTCATTGTGAATATCATTGTTAGCTACTTTAAATTACCTTCCATCTAATATTCATTCTTTTAGCAGGGAACGGTATTTTAAACGCTATATGTCAAACCATTTATTTGATTTTAGTGGCTAACTTTTGTCCTTTTTTGTTTTATTATTGTATGGCATAATTTGAAAAAATTTTTCTAATCGAAACAAAATTATTGCCAAGGAATTATATATATATATATAGGCTATATATATATATAGGCTATATATATAGGCTATATATATATAAGATATATATATATATAGGCTATATATATATAGGCTATATATATATAGGCTATATATATAGGCTATATATATATAGGCTATATATATAGGCTATATATATAGGCTATATATATAGGCTATATATATAGGCTATATATATAGGCTATATATATAGGCTATATATAGGCTATATATATATAGGCTATATATATAGGCTATATATATATATATATATATACACTCATGCTACAGACAGTACTGTTTCGGCTATTGAAGCCTCATCAGTGCAGATGAAGCTTCAATAGCTGATATATATACACGTATCTTTATATATATAAATTAGAGTTGTGTCCTCTTTAAGGGAAGAAAAACCAAGTTCATTTTGTGTGGAGGTAGCAACTACATGTAGTATCGAATTTGCTTTATATTAGCAATAATGTGGTAAATCTACTAAAATCAATATTTTAGCAGTATGCGCAAAAACATACATATTTATCACAAAATATAATGTCATGTTGTGAAAAGACCAATAGTCTCTTGTTTCTTAAGGTTCCTTAGGTTCTTAGGTTTCCTTTTCAAGGAAAAGGCAAAAATAATTGGCGGAATAGTGCCAACATTCTAATATGCTAAAGTTCTTGTACAGATAAGAGAGAGGTGTTCCTGAGAGAGCTAAGATCTGCTAGGGGGTTTAAAAACAAAGAGACCAATAGAACTACCTTAAGTTAATGCACTTTACCAGAGCTACTTTACCACCATTCAAGTTATATGGAACTTTACAAATTGTTGATGATCAATGAATAGAACACAGGTATACGCACTGAGAACCAAGAATTCATATTCAGATGAAAGGATCTGAAGATGGATTTAATGTCATTCACCATTTCAAATCCTGACATTTCAGTTTCGTCAGACTTTTCAAACTTTGAAAACTAACACAACATTGCTTGTTAAGTTTTCTGGCTACCAAGTTTTCTGGCTTTGTATACCTTGAATATCTTTATTTACAAGTATAACATACACTATTACATTAATGTTTTTCCGATAAGCTCAGTTGTGAAAATGTGCCTTCAAAAGATCAATACTAGCAACAATATCTAAGAGAGGTTAACGACCATAATCATAATACAGCCTATACTTATTTACCGTATATATCAAGCAGATACCAAGTTAAAGGAAATGTGACAGTAGCAAATTCTGCATACTTCTAAAAATCATTATTAAAAAGAATACTGTAATAAAAAGTAATTTCTTCATAAAATAATTAATTATTGATCAACATACTTGTGCACTAATAACACTACTCAATAGTATATAGTAATAACACATGAGAAATCTTTTTGAAATATTCTTGGCATTCATAGCCTTTTAACTGTGTATGTTATGTTCTCTAAGAATTTTGAAAGTCGTTTTAATATACCATAAAACTTCAAATTGAATGGCAACTCTATTTAAACACCACCTCTATTTGACCGCCACTGCGAGAAAAGGGTTGAAAAATAGAGCACCACCTTCCATTTGAACGCTACCTATATTTGACCACCAAGTTGACTATTTTTGATCTTTATGAACCCATAATATCAAGTGATCAGTAGAAAAGTGTCCACAAAATCGTATTTTTAATGAATTGTTTACATTAATAACAATCATTTTTCTCGTTGTCCAACTCCAAAGCTTTTTGCTTTTTTTCGTTAAAACTTATGAACTTTGAAAACAACGCCATAGAAATAATTACTAATTGTCTCAGGCTAATAGTAGTTACTTGTTTAACGCGATCTTAATACTTTGAAGAACATGCATATAAAAAATGGTTTGCAAGTTTTGGGACAAAGGTTGCGTTTAGCAAGCAAACTTTTACGCGTTGCATTTGTGCTAAATGCAGCGCGTGAAAGTTTTGCTTTCTCAAAAAATTATTTGTACGCTAATATCGACTAGTTCAGCAGAGCAGAAGACAAGTTGAGGCCAGAAAATATTGTGGAAGGTATTGGACAACTAGAAAATGGTCGTTCTATCGCAAGCAACAATCAGAGCACAGCTATCCGAGCAAACGATGAAAACATTTTTGTTTTAAAAACGTTATTTTTTGTTTTTGTCTGCATTTGTGCAGATAACAAATTTTATCAGTATTATCATTAAGGGTGCATTGCCATTCCTCCCGATTCTTTAGCAATGTATTTCTAAAGATTTTTTGCCTGTCATTTTCCTGTCTATCAATACATACAGTAGTATATTGCTATTGCAATAGCTCAAAAGTCAGCGAATTTTAACATTAGTTGATTTTTAGTTTGTTTTTACTGAACTTATGTAAATATTACAAAAGCTGCACATGCAACATCCCCAATTTCTGGATGTACTAAAATTCGTAATCATATTTTTCTCTATTTGATTGAAGCATTGTGCACACATCAATTAAAATGCGTAGTCCTAATCATTTCAACATCTAAACAAGGGCAAACCAAGAGAGGCTAATCTATAATCGGTTTGGGCATTGATGCAAGCACAACAAAATTATTATTATAATAGCATTGTTAAGATTTTTGTGTAACACATTTGAGAAAGCCCGTTATTTAATTTGCTTCGAGCAATGTCAAGGTATGCAGCTAGTTTAAAAGATATAATACACACTCGCGTACTGTATAATAATGTAGTTTTATTTCCTAACATTGCTTGAGGCATATGTACTAGTAAATACAATACATGCATTTTTTACATGGCTAGCATTGATAGAATTAAGTGTTAGTCTAATAATATAAACTTTGTACATTACAATTATTGAAGAAATAGAAAATGACTAAGCAAACAGCTGTACCTAATCACAAGTCTACTGTTGATCCACCACTGGCAGGTTCATCATTGCTAGTGGTAGATCAATAGCAGAATAGAAAATAAGTACGGTTGTTTTCTTATTTATTTTGTGAATATATACAATATATTAGATTTTAGATAAGAGTATGTTACTTTTAATAGAGTATAGCAGCGACAGTACATTACAACAGGCTTATGGTTGAACAAAAGAGGTTGGTTACCAGAAGTTTTATGGCGAGCTTTGCTTGAGAGAGTTGTATGCGTGTCTGGGGCATCTCTTGGTGTGTTGGCAAAGGGTTTGCCATTTGGAATTATAGGCTTTTTGGCTTGAAGCCCTTGTCGGAAATGAGAAAAAGCTGGTGCTGAATACTTTGGCGCAAACGTGCTACAGATATCCAAACCCACTACAATACAAGAATATTTTGTTTTATCAACACAAACATAAATAAATAGTGATAAATAAGATATGCCACCTTCAATTTTGTTTAGTTACCCCAAGACAGGCTCAGAAGGCAAACCGACAACTCATCTCCATTTGTCCCTCTTGTGATGCTGATAGTTCTTGACCATATTGCATCTCTAAGAAGGCTGGTGTCACTATATCACAAGGAGAGAATATTTGAATAAAGATGTTCAGAGTTGCAACAAAGAAACAACAGTAGACACATTAGCCTTTGCATCAGCAACTTGTCCTCATGTTGTATATTTGAAATACCTTAATTCTTACATGATATACTGGATTTCACCACTGATAGTGGATAAATAGATATCATGAAAATGTAGTCAGGATCCAAAAATGGGTCACAGAAGATAGTGCACACTAGAGCTCCAGTATAGGAGTACTACAAAAATTTCTGATTTTTGTAGGCATTTTTATGAACAAGAAACAATAAATAGTTGGCAATAAGTACAGGAATTATATATCTTTTATACCATGAAAATTTGATGATTAAAATATTGAAGATGAAAACAGACTTTTAACATTGGTTTATATTGTATTAGTTACGACCATAATAGTTCACCTATATTCTGTCGTTGGCACAATCGACTTCGTATATGCTGAGGGGTACATCACGAAATGTACAGTGGCCTTTGCGAACGAGATATCATATACACCTGTATACCACCATGTTGCTTACAAACTTTGTGGATCACAACAATCTATATATATATAAATCTTAAAGTTTGTGTGTGTGTACTTCAGTTTGTCCAGCTATAGCTATTAAAATATTTGAATGAAGAATCTGTATCACAAAAGATTTGATCTCGGAACCCCCCATTCACCAGGCAAATATTTTACCAAGTAAGCTATGTGACATTGATGGATTCAATCGGCGATATATGTTGCTATGTGGGTGAAAATACGCCTACCACTCTGCGTACCGCATAACGTTATTTTATGCTTGCTCTCATGGCCCTTATTAGTAAGTTTAGCTTACTCAAATTAGCCATTGGCAATGTGCCAGGCTAACGGCGAGTGATAAGCAACTACATGACCTCTCACCATTTATAAGCTGATTTTTAATACCTGTGCAATGCCGAGCATTCCGCTAGTAGTGCAAAAAGTTCCTGCAGTGCGTTCATAGCCGATGAAGCAAACATTGTATTTGGTAAAGTAGGCTTGAATTGGTAAAAACTGATGGTCTCTGTGAGAGGTTATAGAAAAAAGTAAATTCGCATGTTGTATGGTGTGAAGAAAGGACTGATATAGACATGCAACAACCATACAAAATCGATGTTTGTAATAAGCCTTGCGACTTACAATATCTTTGTTGCAAGTGACACTTTGTTATCCTTGTCATGTATGAGCAATACTGTACAGTGGTGTTTTTCTACCAACTTAGCTTTCATCTCCTCAGCATTGGCCAGTCGCAGCGCTATGTTAATAGTGGCTTGCTGACTTTTGAGATTCTCTGTCTACAATGTTAAGTACAAAGCACAGATCAACTGATATTATCTGAGAACAAATATATAAACAGATTCAGCATAAACCACTAGATAGACTGTACCTCTTGATCAATTGCCATTTCATACTTGGGTAGGCATTTGATAGAATCAACAATTCCATTGCCAAATGGAGGGTGTCTGTTGCAGATCTGACAAATACATGCATATTGGTCTATTACGTCTAATGTAAATCAACACTGTTGGATGGATTATCTGGTACAAAATAGTCATTATGATGGTAAAGGTATGTGCTTTTTTACGAAAACTTGCTGTTGAAGCTGCAAACATTAGACTGCTATAAAATATATTACAGGAAAGTACCTAGATGTGAATTGTTTAAACAAAACAGGTAAACCTGTGGCAAGGATGTAAAAAGCATTACTCACCAACTCAATATCTCTTGGATGTAGATCAAGTAACTTGCTGAAGGTGTGAATTCCAGCATTGGTGAATGCGGTAGCATTTTTTATACCAATACCTGGTAGCTGCTTTGTGAGGAATGCAGAGTTTTCCCATAGATGACTACCAATACACTTGTTTAGTATGATAGCATTATAAAGGCAATTTGCTTTCTCTCCATTCATATACAACTCTACTAGGCCTGTTAAGTAAAGCCACCTCTGGATTACACAAATTTGAAAAACTGCTTTTAGGAACAACATAAAAAACAAATCAAAAAGCACGAAGGTCACATGTCCACAGTTGGATTAATGACTTCTAGAATATTGTTTACTTATGTTACAGTTATAAAATAATTAAGAATAAACAAGAGTATGAGCTAAGCATTTCATTGTTCGGTACAATATAAATTATTAGTGTTCATTTTTTTAAATAATTTACAAACAAAGTGGCATTACAATAGACAAATAACACAGGCTATTAGCAATTATAAGATACATCGATGCGTAAAATATTGGTTATAATATACATACATTTTGTAATTCTCGCAGCTGTTCGAAAAACTTTAGCTGTTTCTTGAACAAGAGAAAAGTCTGACACAGGTAAACATCCCAGCTCTGCCTGTATCAAACTACAAGCATGAGCATAGAAATAAAATAAAAGATATAAGTTGCTCAGCAAGGATGAGTCGGGGTCAACTAGAATTCTCCCTGCTTAACATAATCTTTGCCCAGAATAACAAAGATAACAATCTTATAGAATTTTTAAATTCTAGGTTGATTGTGCTGTTGAAGAAATAAGTGGTTTTAACTATGTCGATAGAATTCTTTATTCAGTGATGAATATTGAAGACGCAGGACACGGTGAAACCTGCAGTAAAGGTTATATAATCGCTAAAATGTGTACATAAAAATAAGCAGAGTAAAATACATGTATGACAAGACAATAGTGCAAAACAACAATATTTATACCAGCATTACAGGTTCAAGTATTTATGCATTTACAGCATTAAAATTAAAAGATAATTGAGACAAATTAAACCAAATAAGAAAATGCAATTAGAAAACTGTAAAATATTACCTTTGCTTCCTTGACAGCACTTGTGAGATTAAATAGGTGGATGAAAGCGCCTGAACTTTATGTCCATAGTTTTACAAGTTTAGATTTACAAGTATGTATGAATGCTAAGTAAAACTATAAATGACCCAAGCTACCAGAAAGGCAGTGGCAAGACTGGCGCCAAAAAGAGAATAATGAAAAAGGATAAAATATTATTGGTCGACAGCAGTCAGTCCATCTTTCATAAGCAATAAAAAATACATTAGCTCAGGACATCGGAGAGGAAGTGTTTGGGATGGCCAAAAACAAAAACACTAACCCTAAGGTGAATGATGAATCATTGCGGCCATTACACTCCCACCTAAATTTAAAACATTCTTTTTTATTTATTTTTAAATTTACTTGAACGCATGTACGCCGCGGTTATGAATACATAGAAACGGCAAACTTGTTAATTCTGCTTTTTATTTGTTTGTAGTATAATTGGATGCAACAAGTTCTGGATAGCATAACACACTATGAAATACAGACAATAATACAATCTACAACTACTCTAAATACGGCATAAAATATAAAGCAACTATATCAATACTCTATCTGCTTGTTCGTAAGATATTTTTCCAAGCTTTCTCCTATCTGTTGTTTAGAAGCAGTTCTCTGGATTCGTCGACATTGAATGCATTTGTTAACAACATCCTTCGCCGTCTTAACACCAGCTATGATCCAGTAGCCATCTTGCCGTAGGGTGTTCAAAGTGTATGCTCTTCCAAGATGAGCCTTGTCGTGAGCGTTTTGCATCAGAAGTTTAGCCAAATAACTGTTCTTGGGTATCAATATTGGATGTTTTTCATGCATGAGAAGGTGAGTTGCTTTACTAGCTTTCCCACCAACACGGAGTAATCTGGCGTCATCCATGAAAGGGTTAAGTGCTAGTATAGAACTGTTTTTTGGAAGGCTTTCCTCTTTCTGTAGAGCCAGATACTCTGCTCTAAAGGGTTCTTTTTGGGTGATTTTAATCACTAACTTTTGAGCTTCCTCTCTTTGAGAAATTGTGGGTGTCTTGAGTTTAAGTTTGAAGGTTTTATTTGCTTCAATTTGCTGAAGATAAGCAATAGACACTACCAACTTATTGAGGTCACTGTACTTGGCAAATTTACTGTAGAGTGTCTGCTCTTGAATGACTTTTGTGGATTTCGAGTTGACCCTTTTTACCTCTGGATCTTGGTCATCTTCTTCTGCAACTGTATCACCCTTGGCAAGTTCTTTGTGTATGTTTGGTTTCCAGAGAAAGTCTGGACCCCTTAACCAGGTACTTGCCTTTAGTGCATTGACTGTAAGATCCCGTGAAGCCATGTCAGCAGGGTTGTCCTCAGTAGAAACATGCCTCCACTGTTCAGGATGAGTTTTATCTCGAACCTCTTGAACACGGTTGGCAACATAGACGTGAAAGCGTCTGGAGCAATTTTGGATATAGCCCAGAGCTATCTTTAAATCACTCCAGAAATACTCCTGGTCTATTTCCTGTTTTAGTTCCAGTTTGACTGTAGAACTCAACCTAGAGGCTATCACTGCAGCTTGTAGCTCAAGTCTTGGTATTGTGGTGGATTTGCTTGGAGCTACCTTTGACTTCGCTAGGACTAGACTACAACAGACATTACCTACATCACTGATTAGGCGAAGGTAGGAGCATGCTCCTAGTCCATGAGTGCTAGCGTCACAAAAGTGGTGCAGCTCAGTCCTGACCACCATGCCAAAATCCTTGGGCTTGTAGCAGCGCTGAATGCTTATCTCTTGTAGATTATCAAGCTGTTGCAACCATCTTTGCCATTTTTTGTTCATATCTTCAGATACGGGCGCATCCCAGTTTAGCCCCGCCTGATTAACTCTTCGTAGAATGTTTTTTCCTGTTAAGATGAAGGGAGCTAAAAAACCTAGAGGATCGTATATTTGTGACACTACAGAAAGGATGCCTCTGCGGGCAGCAGGTTTTGGTTTCAGATTGTTCACGAACCGGAAACTGTCATTTTTGGCAGACCATTCTAGCCCTAGAACTCTCTGCGTGCTTCCTGAAAGAATATTCAGATGTTGAGAAACAGTTTCTGTGTGAGGAATAGCAGACAGAACTTCATCGCTGTTCGATATGAATTTGTGCAGACGAAGGTTAGCCTTTCCACATATCTCTACTGCTTGCCTAATTAAGGCTTTGGCTACTTCAATACTGCTTACACTTGTAAGCCCATCATCGACGTAGAAGTCATTGCACAGAAACTTGGCTGCGTCTTTTGATATATGTTGATTGCCTTTGGCTACTTTCTTCAAGCCAAAGGCTGCAACACCTGGAGAAGATGAAGCCCCGAACAGATGCACAGTCATGCGACAAGTTTTAGTTGATGTCAAATCTTCATCAATCCAGAGGAATCTCAAAGTCTCTATGCTCTTGATCAACATAAAAATTATGAAACATTTTTTCGATGTCACATGCAAAAGCCACATGTTCTCTTCTAAACCTCATCAAGATACCAGTCAAATTATTCATCTGATCTGGACCTTGTAAGAGGTGATCGTTGATGGACATGCCTTGGTAGTGTGCGCTGGCATCAAACACTACCCGTAGCTTGTTTTTCTTTGGGTGACGAACACCAAAGTGTGGAATATACCAGCACTGTCCTGGATTGTCTTCACTTACTACTTCAGCGTGTCCGAACTGGAACAACTCTGCCATGTACTTGGCGTACTCATCATAGTATGCTGGATCACGTTGGAAAATTTTCACTAGCTGTTGTAATCGCTTTTCAGCTTGCCTTCGGTTATCTGGTAAGATAGGCATTTCTCTAAAAGGTAGAGGAAAGCTGTAATGACCCTTGTGTTGGGTGACTCCATTTTCTAGGATATTGAGAAACTGAATGTCCTCCTGAGAGATCTTACCATCATCATCCATCAGTTCTTCAGTTTGTGACATCTGTGTCTTATGGGTATATGTCTTGGCTGCATTTCTCCAACCGCATAAGGTCCAACCAAATAGAGTTTTCACTGCATATGGTTGTCCCCTTTGTCCGGAGATGACTTCTAATGGTTGGATAGCTTCTGCACAGTTCATACCTATTAATAGGCCAACTGGCAGGTCCATCTGTGGTGGAAGCTCGTCATATAATACCCTGAGGTAGCTGCTTCCTTGGGCATCTTTGCAAGATGGTATTTGGGTTCTGTTGCAGGGAATCAACTTTTGCTCGTAAGCTGTAGTTATTGTCTGATTGCTAGCTGCTGCACCATAGCCTCTTAGAAGGATGTCTTCATATCTGGTCATCACTTGCTGTGTCTCTCCATTCATAGTCGAAATGGTTATCATTTCCTTTGTTGAAGGCAGATTAAGCTGTCTGGATACTTCTTCTGAAATAAAAGTAGCATCAGACTGCGTGTCAAGGAGAGCATACACAAGTACCTCCTTGCTTGTGTCATGTCCAGACACATGGACTGGTACTATCATGCTTAAAAGCCCCTTGTCACACTTAGTGGCGTGCACTGTGGAAGTCTTCTTATCTGAGACCGCATTTTTTGGGTCCGTCTTTTCTTGTTTTGGTTGACCAGTAGCCTTAGCATTGCTTTTCTCTCTGTTCGTATCATGTAATGATGATGGATGTTTTTTGCTGCATTTCTTGCAAACTGCTGGCCGTTTGCAGTCTTGTTTCCAGTGGCCTTTGTTCAAACAAGAGAAACAGAACTTGTTAGAAGCAACAAACTCTAACCTTTCGGGCATAGGCTTTTCCTGTAACCTAAAACACTCAGCTACTCTGTGGTTGCTTAAACCACAGAAATCACATTTTTTAGTGTCAGTGTTAGAATGTACCTGGAGGTTCCGTATGGGCGGTCGATCTTTGCGCTGTTTAAAAGGTTTATTTGCCTCTCTTACGGGTTGCTTTAGAAGAGGTTCTGCCATGACTTCTGCTTCTGTTTTCACAAACTCGCAAAATTTTTGAAAGTTTATGTATTTGAATTCTTTCTTTCTGTGTTCGGAGACTTTCCTACCCCAACTGATCTTCAGCCATTCTGGTAATTTTTCAGCCAACTTTTCATTTTCTTGGCAATCGTTTAGTATTGCAAGTTCTGGAGTAGAATATAATGCACTACTACACTGGTGTAAGAAATCGGAGTAACGCCTTAAACTTGGTCCAACTCTTGGCCCAATCTTTGGCCACTCAGCAAGTTTTTTGCGAAAGGCTCGTGCAATGTCATAAGCATTGCCAAACCTTTCCTTTAATTGTGCCATAGCAAGATGGTAGGCTGTCTCTGAACTCCCTGCTATAAAGTAGCCCTGAAGACATTCCTTTGCTTCACCTTTCACATATTTCTTCAAGTACTGCAGCTTTTCCATGTTGCTGAGATTTTGAGAACCAACAAAAGAGTTAAAACTGGTCTCCCAGTCTACAAACTCTATAGGGTTTCCTGAGAACTCACTTAGTTCTAGAGCAGGCAATCTGTTCACTCTCATAGTTCCTGTAAGACAATTTGCGAGCTCTCTCATAGCTTGGTTTCCATCACTCATGAAGCTTTGACTGTAACTGTCATTTCTCTGAGCAGCAAAGATTTGTTCTGTATTTGTAAGATATGATTCTGGCAAGCTGCGCTGTATGGGTATGGCATCATATTTGATATCAGTTGTTGGAGCTTGATTCTGGTTATGTGAAGGGTGAAGAACATCATTTGCCAGACTCGGACGTCTGCGAGGAACTGGTCTAGGCCTGTATGTTTCCTGTGTGTATTCAGGGACCTCTTGGAAAGCAGACTGCAGATTGGTGGTTGTAAGGTTCACCGAGGTACGTCGTGGTAAAGGTGTAGGTCTGACCGGTGCGGAAAGTCTAGGAGAAATCATTTGAAAAGGTTGTGGTAACTCAGCTTCACTATTGTGGTTTGTGGCTCGAGTTCTTTTTACCCTGTCTTGCTTCCTCCTCAAGAGTTCTTGAAATTCAAGCATCTGCTGTTCCATTTCTATTTCAGATTGTTTGAGTTGTTCTTCAATTTCTTCTTGTTCTCTTCTTTCTTCTAATTCTGATGCATTCAAGGCTTCCTTTCGTTGTTTAATTGTGTCTGTGGCAATCTTAACTTCAGAATTTAACTCTGCATACAGTTGCATGACTACAGGATTTACAGCTTGACCTTGACACAAGGCATTTATTTCATTATACAAAGATGTAATATAATCAAAATTTGCATACATGTCAGTTAAACTTGCTTCAGATTGTTCTAGAGACATAGAGTTAAGCTGTTCGAGAAAATATTCATTGCCCTTTAGCTGCTGATTGATTAGCTTGGCAATAGCTACACGGAGTTGTGATGCTTTGCTTTCACGCCCTTTTAAAGAAAGAGATTTCTCTCTATTTGATTTTCTCAGCTCGGTTGTGCTTATTTCCGGCGCACTAGAAGCGACCACGCTCGCGCCATTTTCGGAAAGTAAGTCGGCACCGCTTTCCAAGCTAGTATTAACAATTTGTTCGCTACAACTAGTTTCTACAGAGCTTTCAACAAACATTTCACTAGTGGTTGCTGCATCTGTGTTATTATTTTCAGAAACAATTTCATGGTCAGTCTCAGTGGGTGTGGGTGGTCTGGATGAATCATCATTCACTGATGACTTTCCACTAGACATATTTAAAAATTCTCAAAAGATAAACTGACTGACGAATAAAAATTATTCTGGTAAAAATCTATATAGCCCTTGCCTTGCCACTCCTTCCTAATTGCTTAGATCTTACAGGAATTTGTAAAACAGTGCAGCAAAATATTTGCACAAAAATAGTAAACCAAAATTAAAACAACTTGAGAAACTAACCTCAAATTAGAAAGGTGACATTTATTGTCAATGTTGGCAATAATTCATTTAGTTGCACTTAGCTGAACCAGGACGTGAGGCTGCGGCTGACTCTGTGGCTGTGCAGTGAGCTGGAACTGCGCTATGGGCTGTATTTGAACACGTTGCTGATGTGTTGATGGACTGATGTAGTTGCTTATAGTATGATATAGTCACTGCGGCTTTTAACACTCTAGATAGGCTGGGTAATGTTTACACACTGTAGCCGTGATTCCAAAGAAGTAGAACTCAGTCTAAGTCGAAACTGTTACTGTTGATGCTCTTAATACGTTTGAGCTTGCAGGTAGACTCTGACACAGACGAGTCTTAAACTGTTACTGTTGATGCTCTTGATACGTTGAGCTTGCAGGTAGACTCTGACACAGACGAGTCTTAAACTGTTACTGTTGATGCTCTTGATACGTTGAGCTTGCAGGTAGACTCTGACACAGACGAGTCTTAAACTGTTACTGTTGATGCTCTTGATACGTTGAGCTTGCAGGTAAACTCTGACACAGACGAGTCTTAAACTGTTACTGTTGATGCTCTTGATACGTTGAGCTTGCAGGTAGACTCTGACACAGACGAGTCTTAAACTGTTACTGTTGATGCTCTTGATACGTTGAGCAGAATACATACAAGATGTAAACTTAGACTTGATAAGTTGACTGACACTGTCGAGCATTAGCCAGATACTAATACTTCTTTTCTCTTTTCCTAGCTTAAGGTTTCTTTCATGTAGGTTAGGTGAAGGTTGACCACTGTCATCAGGATAAAGGCTAAGGTTTCACTATAGAATTTTGAAATTCTAGGTTGATTGTGCTGTTGAAGAAATAAGTGGTTTTAACTATGTCGATAGAATTCTTTATTCAGTGATGAATATTGAAGACGCAGGACACGGTGAAACCAGTAGTAAAGGTTATATAATCACTAAAATGTGTACATAAAAATAAGCAGAGTAAAATACATGTATGACAAGACAATAGTGCAAAACAACAATATTTATACCAGCATTACAGGTTCAAGTATTTATGCATTTACAGCATTAAAATTAAAAGATAATTTAGACAAATTAAACCAAATAAGAAAATGCAATTAGAAAACTGTAAAATATTACCTTTGCTTCCTTGACAGCACTTGTGAGATTAAATAGGTGGATGAAAGCGCCTGAACTTTATGTCCATAGTTTTACAAGTTTAGATTTACAAGTGTGTATGAATGCTAAGTAAAACTATAAATGACCCAAGCTACCAGAAAGGCAGTGGCAAACTTGGCGCCAAAAAGAGAATAATGAAAAAGGATAAAATATTATTGGTCGACAGCAGTCAGTCCATCTTTCATAAGCAATAAAAAATACATTAGCTCAGGACATCGGAGAGGAAGTGTTTGGGATGGCCAAAAACAAAAACACTAACCCTAAGGTGAATGATGAATCATCGCGGCCATTACAAATCTAATGGCAATGGTTGAACACAATCCAAAGTTTAATGATTGACTCCTATCTCAAAGAAAGCAATGAATAAACATCTAACTAAAAAGTGGGCTCAAAATGAAATGCCATTGTATGGACAATACTTATAGTTATCTATTACTATTGTTGTACATCTTACAAATAGTAACTAATTAACAGCGTCAAGAGGTAAGTTGATTGCAAATTGAGATAACCATTGCCTCTTTTATCAGCTCACCAACAAATTTTCATAGCAGATGTTTTAATCTTCCCTTTCATTGGGTACCTCAACTGCCCTCCGGTTTTACGCGCATTCAATCCATTCAGCACTTTCTTCTCCATAACTCTAAGTGTTACATCCGAGAACTCTTCACAGCTTGCAAGAAAGTTTATCTAATGGCATGTAAAATATACAAAAAAGTAAGAGTATATATCTATAATACAACACAACAAATTGCATAATATTGTTGGCATTTAAAATTTTTTAGAACAAAAATGCATAGCTGTAGCAACTTACTGTTCAATAATTTAGGCAATCCCATTGAGTAAATTTGTTGTGTATAGTAAAGACTAGCTCTATATAAATAAGGTGTTTTATCAACGGCACTTTAATCGAGTTCACCCTTAAAGAATTTGTTCGTCTTTTCAAATTCTCATAACTATTACATTAGTGTCAACTCAATTAGGAATGAAAAAAAAAAAAAATTTATGCTGTTTCAAATAGGACATGAAACATTTAACTAGTCGAGATTGGATGCCATAAAATTAATTAGAAATCTATGTATCAAGCCTCGCAGATGACATCAATCACTGCTAATTAGCGTTTATGTACATGGCCATCATCAATTTGTTAATAGATTGACGGACTGTAGGAATGTAATTTATCATTGTATGGACAAACAACACACATGTTATAGTTGATCGAGGCTACCTTATGCCATAACCCTATAACTTAGAAAAAACCATCAATCAGAAACACAATAGTGACCTGATTGATGGTTCATGCGGTAATTACTTACCAATTGCTCTTGCGTTTCCTGGCCGGTGAGATTGCTTATTCCCTTCATAGTATCATATGACACACAGTATCGGGCCATCAACTTGCCAGACTCTACAAGAAACACTGCCATGAGTTAAGGAGAACAATAAAAAACCTGTGTTTAGCCTATTGTAGTATCATTGGTACTGACAAGGGTACCCTTGGCAACCTCCTGCTGCCAAGGGTAAGCAACCAATTTGAATCCACTGCCATGGCATATTCCGCTTAATGAAGCATCATCTTGTTCAAGTAAATAATATACAAATTATTCTTGCTAAAAGCTCAGGGTTTACATTGAAGTATCCTAACATTGAAAAACCATAATAGACCAAGTCTACCATCACAAAATTCAAATACTGCAATAGCAATAGAATTAAAAGGTAGTTGACTATCGTGTGAAACATCATAATGACTTGTTTTACTAGTAACAAACACAACAAACGGTCTCATTATATAGTTTATTAAAAAGTTTTCTTATACAACTGAAGCTATATGCTTGAATTACACATGTATCAATAATTCCTGACTTCCGTCTTTTCATGTTTTTCTTTATTTGACATGTAATCAAATACATCATTTTGTTGATGATTACTTTAGTGAAAAAAAGTGATAGGCCTACACACGAGTACTATTGCATTGCGATTGTAAGTGTTATGGCCACAATCTTAATGCTAAAGAAAAACAACAATTTTTATAATTTAAATTTAACTACTTGAACAAAACATAGCCTAATTTGTTTATAATTTGCTATAAAAATGGATTAATAGGCAGAACAAGATGTTGAGCAAATCTTGATACCGAGATGTAGCATATTAATGGCTTTCTGTCTCCACGAATATACAAAATGTTATATACCTCATTTATAACCAAGACTGAATATAGTTGACGTAGGAATCCATGTTCCATTTCTCTTAATAATATAACTCAAGGTGAACATTATATTGTCTGCCCTAAAATCTGACTTCAAGTACAAATTTTTTTAGCTCTCTTCAACTCATCTTAAGCTTAATAATGACTGCATTGAAATCTGTGAAATTATTGCCAGAAATGATTATATACAATTTCCTGACCAAATAGTGCTCTAAGCAATTCATCAACTGTTTTAGAGCAACCATTGAAACTTTATAATAATTTTTCTCAAACAATCTAGTATGCGTTAAATGAGATAATTGAAGACTTTTTATTACCAAATGAAGCCCCAATGTGTGATGGCAGAGCTAACAGCCTTGTGGCAGCTATAAAGTTCTCAGTTCAATAAACAATAATTGCATCATAACTAATTTCCAAAAGAGCAGAAATAAAAGCAGTTTAAAAAAAATTCAGCTGCAGGTAACAGACGATTGTACGAAACAATCACAAAAAATGAACCGTAGTCATCGATTCTCAAAAAAGTACAGACAATAAATACCACACACTGTTGATGGTTGCAATGACGCAGTATCTGGAACGTGGGATATACTGACATGTTTATTTACCTGTTGACACAATATGCCGATCGCCTTCACTGTCAGATGTTATCATTTGTATTTGCTCCAAGAGAGATAACTGCTTAATGCAGAGCTCTTGTAAATAGGCTTCCACAGAACCTCTTGTTTGATGTCCTTTTAAGCCTATAAAAAAGAGTAGTAGATTACCTATTTATGCTTACAAGTCTAGTCTTAACGGGCTTCGCATACATGTATATTGTTTATGACATTGTAAACAGAGTAGCCAAAATACACTTTTCTGCATCATGGTAATCAGCTTTACACCGATGGATCATTTGTAACGCTTTGTGATAATGGATGTGCTACAATTAATGCCTTTAATCTGCAACTAAACTGAAATAGTACACATAATTTTGCTTCACACAGCTAGTAAATTTTTTGTTCCGGCCCGAATGAAGTAAAAAATCACTAGCATGCTTTAGTTGTTGCAGAAAAAGTTCATACAGCTATAATGGCTTAGACCAGTTGTTCCGCTCATTCCACATTTGTGTGATTGTTAGCACCTTTGTAATTTATCTTACTCGAGTTTTTACAACCTTTGTACCCCAAATGATGAACCAAAATATAATGCTATGCAATGCCAATAGCTGCCCGTGATTTCGGCCCACAGTGTCTGTTTATTTTTAGCACAAGCTATTTAAGTAGTTTTATGAAGCTAAGAACTGCTGATTATGAAGAACCATCGGTTTTAGGATTACTAAAGACAACGGGTTGCTGTTCAACAATTGGATCAGTAACAGACCAGACTGAGCACATGTGCATGAATGAAATTTCACGTCCTACAAATTGACTTAGTAAACCAAAATTTGATTCTATTTGGCAAACGCTTCACTCATATATGTATACATATTCATGAATTCTGTAAGACCAAACCCTCTGAAACTTTTAAAGAGATGTTCAGTTTTTGCATTTTTCATCCAATCATTGCTCTTAACATTCTGTCATTCACTGCAGACCTTGCTGTTTAAACTGTGAGTACTGAGTGACCAAGTACTCAACCCCGATGAGTACTAGGTGGCCAGGTGTGTCTTCACTACATGTTCGATAGCATAGGTGACTATGGATGCAGCAGTGCTTCTAGAGAGCATGTATAGTGGTGAAAAGCTGAGAGGAAATGCCACAAGAGAAAGCCATGATAAAAGTTGACGAAGGCTTCCATTGTGCAGCCAGACTTATTACAAACAGATATACATGTATGACATCACTACCAACACATGAGAGCCTAAAACATATCTGAAGGGTTGTTTTTCCCTTAAGAAAATGATTACCATCAGTAACCCAACCGATTAAAAAATAAAGATACTTCGGAGCAAAGCATAGCAAGGAGACTCTGAGATAATAATAAAATCAAGACTCACAAGTTTATTTGCCTCACAGCCTGTTTTGCAGAATAAAGTGACAAAGTCAAAAGCTAATACAATTGCAAAGGGTACAGGCATTATTTACAAATGAGGATTTCCTTTTGTGCTGTATGTTGTATTTTCTAATACTAACAAAAAGATAGGCTAAGTGCAATTTGTTCAATTTGAGCGCTAGATGCAATAAGCACAGGAGTATAAAAACGGCTGACGAGACCGAGAGTCCTTTTAATGTTTGCTTGCTTCTCGGTAATACACGCTGAACTGATCTGATATACGGTCACTTACACTGAATAGATAATTGTGGACTCTATTTCACACTCAGATATTGTGAAGGCAGATAGTCTTATTTTAGTCTTGGGTACAGTTAGTCTTATTTTCAAGTCAGCCAAATCACCTTCTCCAGATCATTACGTATATTATATCGACTTGCTTTGCTCCCATCTGCCAACTTAACATCTCTTAACGCACGGCGATAGAAGTATGTATACATGGAGAGTTATTGTTTTATTATCCTCTTTGGCTCTAGTTAGTATAAAATTGCAATATCCATTCTGCTTTTTTATTTTGGTTCCATGGTAGCAAGATGATAATTCAAAATACATTACAGACACCTACATGCAATCGTGTGACTGCCAATTTTATGTAAATCTCTAGCTTTTCTGATTCTCTATCATTTTCTCGCAGCAATACCACTGTAAAATAAATCATGGGTATGTGCTCATTGGATCATAACTGCATTTACTGCCTCTGTAAGAATAACACGGTGAGGAGCCACAAAACAGATCTACCACACAGACACGCCACATCCGCTTTGAATAATACGTAAGTAGTAGGTAGCACCAGTAGCACCACTAGACTAATCTCTCTTCTCCTCACTTGAATAACTGATCTGCTATTACCAGTAAGTTTTTAATTCACAAAAAATTGCGCGTCTTCTCATTCCTCTTTGGAACCCAAATGCTAATAAACATGAACTAAAATTATTCCTATCAAATTTAAAACTGGGAAGAGTCAGTTTGGCTAGAAAAACCAAAATTTTGGCTCACCCACTATTAGAATGCAATCGGCAGAATGTAACAGATATGTAACATTGGGCTTTGGTGTCACATATGCTTTTATTTACCAAAAACAAACATAAAGTGTAAAATATACCAAATGTAAATTGTTGCCAAATGTAGGCCTACTGAATGTATAACATCACTTGCCAAAGCTTTGGGCCATTTGAAGACCATTAATTAGTGTGATACTACAGAAAACAGTTCATAGCTCCAGATCATGGCTTCCACGGCTTTTTGAGTGCTTTTTCATCTTTCAGTTTGCAATCACAAAGTCGGTTTGATTGCACTGTACCGGTAGTATATTACATTACGTAATACATTGATTGTTCCTTTAACTTTCTGATTAGAGGAAAATTAATGAATAAGCTGTCAGCATAAATTTTATTCCGACAAATTTTGTTGGAGAGTAGACCTGAACTTTAGGACGACGCCCCCTGTCCCAACTCGGTTTTTGGCTATCACCTCTGGTATACACGTCAAAGTCATAGAGAATGCCGTTCATGTCAGCACGAGCCCAGATTTTGAAGCCCCACGTTTGAGGCTTATTACGTATGTATTGACGTATTGGGCTTGTTTTACCTCGGTAAGACACCATCATCTCGTCAGTGGAATTGCGTTCTTCTGGTGTAATTGTTATAAACTTCTCCCGCACTGCATCTAACCATTGGTCTAAACTTCCACAATTTATCAGTTTTCTGTTCTTCTGTCACAGTGCTATTGTCAACAATACGAAGATCTTGTAGTAGGGCCTGAAATCCATTCCTTGCCAAGATAGAACACACTGGTTCATATATGGTGTCCTGCTTCCACTATTGCCTAATTTCACTCATTTGGACCAGACTCATTCAGAAATAAATGTTGATCAGTTGTTCTATTTATTTTTTACAAGTCTTTAGTGATTTTCCGGACTTTTGTATACTGTACTTATTTGTGTGATCGGTGACGCTTTTCAGCCTGTCGTTAGTAACAAACCTGCAAAAGTACTGGAGAGGTGATTTGATTTACATATCTGCTGGCGGTGAAAGCTCTTCTCCTAGAAAGGCAGTATCTACAGAGGTGAAGTCCTTTTTCCTCCATCGAGATTTAGAATGTCGATTAGGTACCTACTAAATTGGCCAACGGCTCATTATCGCTATCAGGGTATGCAGGTTCATCGGGATCATAGCTGTCACATTCCTCGAGCTGCAAGTAAAAAAAGTATAAAATTGAATAAACCATTCAATACTTCCCATACATGTGTACACAGTCTGATCACGCATAAACAACACACATGGTCTTAAATGTGTTCAATTGCATTTTACCTGTTGATTTGTTGGAGTCAACCAGTCTTCCTCAGCATCGCTATTGTCTTCCATGATAGCATCGCTATCGTCTTCCATGATAGCATCGCTATCATCTTCCATGATATCATCAGCATCGCTTTCATCACAGGTGACCATGTCAATTATATTTTGCACACATACTCGCCTGGCTCGCTGGCTTTTACCACTGCCACTTGCAGAGGCCATTGTCTCTAAAATCACTATAATTGAGAATGTATGGTGGCTGACAGAACAGTTTTATGCATGCAAGTAAATATAATGGTAAGCTCAAGGCTCTATCATAGCTTGACTACATAGCAAATAATACTCATAAATATCAAGAAGTAGTCTTTCAAGCCCATTTGTACACTGGTGCCACTGCAGCCTGTCTTGACAAACTGTTGTTTTCGCGGAGTTGTTTCCCCGTTGAGCGGGCGAGCAACACAACTGTTGTGTTGCTCGTCCGCTCGACGGGGAACAACTCCGCAAAAAACAGCAGTTTGTCGAGACAGGCTAGTGCCACTGGTGTAACAGGTAGTTTTCAAGCTAATATTTTTTACCAAGTTTTATTTTTGATAACGTAAACACGTAACATCATGACCAGAAAGGCATGTAGAAAAAGGTAAGCAAAAAATTAATTACTCACCTGATCTCATATCTCTGTAGGAAGCAGAAATTTTAGTCCTTGTTTTCAATTCATCAGAAAATGATGGAGGTGGCCATTTTAAAAACCACATGATGGTCACATGGTGCTTCAGCAGCAAATCAGATCTTATTATTTATTGTTACACATGTGTAACTTTGGGTTATTAGCATTCCAAATCAAAATGAAATCATTTTATTATGAGTTTAGAAAATAATTATTATCATGTATCAGGGATGTAACATGGGGCTACATGTTAAACTTGGAGCACATGTTACCGTTTGCTTACTTGCAAACTTGCACTAGCATAAAGAACGATGTTTACACTTATCTACGAAGCTGTTGCTATGACACAATGCTTAGCTTACCGTAAATCAACTACATGCTAAAAAGCTATATGGTATAGGAATTGTAATGTTGGCAATTTTTTTTATTTTCTCATTCTTATCTACCCATCATCCTGTTTATCTTTTTTTCAAGTTCTGCTAGCATTCTGACAAGTTACTTAATAAGCTGATGCTAGTGTTTCAATTTTATGAAACTGTGCAATTTGTAATATCAGCACTGCTACTTTATAGGTATACATGATTTTTGTGTTGGTCTGCTTAGCAAACAAACTCCCTGACAACTGCTATTTGATTTTAAAAGTAAATGCTTCATAGAGAACCAGTTCCTGAGACTAGTTGGTCGCTATTAACCCCTTTTTATCTTGCGTTTTTAGCAAAACCGTGCCCAAAAATTCATCCAGTTGCTTGTATCCTGAATATGAAGTGCATTCTTATTGGATATCAGCTAGTACAATTGTTAGTCTTTTACACCGAACTGTATTACTGCGTTGGGAACTGACTTAGCGTTGCCGACATCATTGACCCCACATAGACTTTTGAGGCACTAAAAATATGAATATTTGTTAGTTGGAGACATCATAGTTGTTGGCACTGGTCATACATGTATATGCAACCAGAAACCATATATACCGGAACGCTTGAGGGTGTGTCTATTACTAGATCTTTACCTCACGCGACTAAGTAATAAAAACATTAAGTAGTGTATCACACAATTAAATTTAAACTGAACTGTGTCAATGACCAAGCAATTCTTACTATAAAAATTAAGCGTTGGGGCACAACATGCTTTAGTTTGTTCTCTATCGCAATAGCACATGATTTGCATTATTTCTGTCAGCTCCCTGAAAGCTGGTCTTTCAACCATGATAACAAATGAAAGATGGTTTATAATCAAAAGAGCAATGGCGTCCACAATATTTTTCTAACATGGAAAAGCCCCGTAACAGCGCTCCAGCTTCGCAGTGCACACCAGACAGCTGGAATCCACAATATTTGCTTTTCATGCGGGCAGACTTAATGGTTTAAGCCAATCTCGAACATTGCTAGTGTTTTATGTAAAAACTGCAACAGAGCAGCAAGCGTATACTACAAAAAGAAATATGAAGAAATATGTAGTTATATGTATTTTCATTACTAGTAATGATGATATTTGCTTTGCTTATAAACCTACCATAATGCGAAGGATTCTTCAAGATTCTGACATAAAGAAATGTGGCCTTGAGCCAATCCAAAGCTACAGATATTCGAGGTATGGTTCCAAGAACTATCTCAGCATTCAGGTGTTCCACCAAGTTCTTGTGTAAACTGTATTAATGAAATATGGAGCAAGCACTTTTTATCAGTAATATGTACATAGAAAACATTTTGGACTCCAGTAATGGCAATTAATGCAATGTGATTAACGATGTGATTTTTATTATTGACATAAGCTATTTTATATCCTGTTTATATGTTAATGTATTGTCAAGCGAATGCAAAACCTCAAATTTGTAACTTCCTGTTCCAGCTAATTCAGCTGAAACAGAAACTACAGAGTATGCTAAAAGAGCATGAGACAATTTGACAACCAAAATGATATGAAGTCTAAAGTAGCTCAAACAACAGCAATTCATGGATGAGGATTTAATACATAAACAATGTTTAGCAATTCATAAAACGCCTATGCTGCTGAATCGCAATGCAAGGTTTTGGCAGCAATTTGCAAATTCTCCCAAATTCTATCTTCCGCATATATACATGAAAATTTCCCATAGGTGGCAAGCTTTCTTACATGCAGCTTTGACCACAATAGTTGACAATTTATTTTATAAGCACTTTTCTCATTCTAACACAACAAGAAATGGTTTTCGATGTATGTTTTCTAAGACTTCAATAACACTACTCGCTGATATTTGGTTTGCTATCCATGGCAGTATCTTACAGGTAGAGCTATTTACACTTTTCTTCCCAATTTTTTAAATTATTTTGAGTTGTTCAAGGTGTACAATTGACGTGTTTAACCTCAATTAAATCAGCATTCCATTAATAACCAACCATGGTACAATCAGCCAAGAAGTCCTTCACAAAACATAAGCTGTCTTGCCTGTTTCAAGCTATAAGCAGCTGCATTGGTAAAATTGAAACAACAAACTGGGTTGGAACATGCTATTCATTTCACATTGCTATGCAAAAACTTTATATGCACTATTTATTACATTTTGTTCGCAAAGTTTTGTTCAAAGTTGTCTTAAAGGGGTTGTTTGAAGCAAAACTTTTAGGAACACGACAAGTGATGTTAATGCAAATCACTGACTAATAATATACAAAAAAATATGGTAAGCCAAGTCTTAGAGCATACCTGCTTTCAATAATCTGTTTACCTCCTACTAGCCTCTCATACTTCATCTGATGCTGCTGTTTGGTCATTATAACTGCCGTTGCTGTTGTATCAAACTGTGGTCTGCCAGCCCTACCTATCATCTGTAGTAGTTCAGATTCTGTATATTCCTCCAGTCCATTAGCTGTGTAGTGCTGAGTTGATTTAATGATGACTAGGTGAGCGGGCAAGTTGACACCCATGGCAAGAGTGCTGGTGGACACTGGGAAAACAGGCAACAATTTATAGGAATCAAATACATGTAGATCAATGATAATCAAACGTACAAGCTGATTTCTAACAATAACAACACCATAAAAAAGTTAAAAAAACAGTCAGTTTGAGCTGAATTAGACATGCACATCATCTATATTCATCAAACAGCTAATTCATAAACAATAAATAATATTTATAATGTAAAAATAAATTATTTTTCTAATAAATTGCAAACAGAAAAACGGGAAAGATTACAAATTTCGACAAGCTTGTAAGACTTGATGCAATTGATTCAGGAAAATATAGCATCAAAGTATCCAAGATCACTTTGTTAAAAGCTTTTTGGAATATTACATCTTTTCTAATTTCTTTTGCATTTCAAGAAAAACGACTATAGCCAAAGTTTTGTTCATTTTAATCTTGATATAATGAAAAGACTGAACGATATAATATTGTATTACTGTGAGCTTTTATGAAACCTTAACAAGGCCGCAAATTTTATTCTACCTTTTTATTAAATTGTGGCATAGGCAAAATCAAACGAAACATCAATAGCTGTGTTAGCCATCAAATGAGCTACAAAACAGCTTAAAGTCGATTGCAAGCAGATTTTTTTGTTTGTTTCGTGTCAAAATAAAAAATGAATACATTTCATAAGATTGCAAGGAAACAAGTAGATGCCAACAGCACAATAGCACCTAGTCAAAACACCACGTTAATCCTCCAAAGATTCTGCTTCACTTTTAATACTGAACCAAGCAGTGCGACTAAAACTCGATGAAGAACGCTAGAATTGAAACAAATATGCAGCTTATTCTGCGAAGTACACAGGCAGTAATTGAATCAAATATTTAAAACTTTGTTGGTCAACTGTGGTATATGTATTTGATCTTTTTGTATATATTTATTCTAACATATTAATCATTATAGGAAACATTATTAGGAAACATATTTGTTCAAACCTATAAACAAACAAAACAATTGTGTCTCTGTAGGGTTTATAATTAGTGTTACAGATTTGTTGTGGCTATTGTAAGGTACACTTTTTAGTTTTGCTGTCTTTTTAAAACCCTGTATTTTAAAACTACCATTATTACTTTGATGCTCTTCATAATTAATTAACTTCATGAATAAAAAAACGACTTGGCTGCTATGGTGTTGTTCATCGCCTACAAAGCAATCATGTATAAGTATCACCTGGTTGAGCAGCTGTTCAAACCAATGGCATCACAAAATTTTTTTATTCCAGTATCACAGACACAGGTTTGTTGACAATCTTGTGTTACAATCCACTAATGATGCCTTTGATTTCATAGTAACACAAACACTCATTTATAAATTATTGCTAGATTCAGTGTGCCTATGAAATATAAAAACGTTGCAAATGATTACTATGTGACCAACTTTAATGCTAGCCATTTATAGAATCCAAAAACAGCCTAATACAAAAAAGATCAAAGCCTGAAAAATTGGTATAGCAATTTGCATGTATTTTTATCTGATGTAATGCAAGGGCATACGACAATTAAAGATATTTGACAACGAAATATAAACCAACCCAAGACTGACAAATTCTCCTGCAAGAACAACTCTTCAACTACTTTGCGTTCTGAGTATTCTAATCCAGCGTTGTGAAATCCGACTCCACGTCTGATACAGTCTACAAGCACATACCTGTTAAGGAAACATTTAATTGATGTTTTTGGATAATTACTTTGAACAACATAATGGATTTATGCAAACCTTTAAGCGCAGAGTCTCTGACTGTTTGCAAGGCATTTTCCACAGCCTGCTTAAAGTTCCCACGAGCAGACACTATACCTGATTTAGCGATCATTTCAGCACATTGCTGGGTGCCTTTTCTAGTTGATACAAACTAAAATTATGCATGCACACAGAGATAAATTGAGAATATACCATTTACTCAAAATAATTCTATACACACATTATCTACTCAATATTTTCAAGCGCAATATTTTGACAGTAACCTTGACAGTGTGAATGTCAAAAAAATATACAACTGTATAGTTAATGGTTAGTTTATCATATAGACCAATAAACTATGTGATAGCACACCAAACAAGTATGTAATAGCACAAGAATAGTTAATTTATGTCTTAAAATTTGCATATGATAAATGAATAAATTAAAAAAATTTGTGAGACTCTTTAACTTGAAGACATTTTCAAACCTCATAATATGTTATAGGCTAAAAGGCTTTTAAAACATTTTTATATGAAGGTCATAAATTCTTTGTTATCACACTAACAGTAATATTCTTTGATAGATATAGGAGAAACGTTCCTGGTGTGTATGAGATGAATAGAGTTGAGATATTTCTGCTGTTCTTTCCATTATACTACAGCTGTTAAATGGTTAGGTGAATTCATCATTCACAATTATAACTTGAAACAAGAAATAGTGATCAGTTGTAGTTTATGGTTAATGTACAACATCTTATAACCAATGTCCAGAGCATAGACCTATTAACTATGTAAGTATAGTTAATAGGTTTATGGTCCAGAGTGTTATTGTCTACAACCATGACAAGCATGAAGCCTTATCTCCTTTTGTGATGAATCCCCAATCTCGATTTTCTTGCTGTGTCGGAACTACCTTCACAACATCCACGTCAATAGCATAAAAATTGAAACTACATCAAAGCTAATTGGAATGCTATCAGTTTGCTCTGGTCAATCACAAATTATTGAAAAAATCTCTAAAAAAGTTTAAAATATTATTTTAAGACCTTTCAAAAATACCTTCACGTACATATACTGTAAAACCTCTAATTGAATGCCACCTTTATTTGAACACCACCTCTATTTGACCACCACTATAGGAGAAGGGGTGAAAAATAGAGCGCAACCCTTTAATTGAATGCCACCTACATTTGACCGCCACTTTGACATTCTTTGATGTTTACAAACTCATAATAGCAAGGGATCAGTAGAAAAGTGTCCACAAAATCGTACTAATAATGACTCGGTTATATCAACAATTAATTCCTCCTTTGCTTCTGTTCGTATCGAAGTCCGTTTTCCAACTTAAAAGCTTTTAATTTTTTTGGGTAAAACTTTGAAAGCAACACCATAGAAATAATTACTAACTGTATCAGGCTAATAGTAGTTTCTTGTTCAACACGGTTTTGATACTTCGACATATGTGAAAAACGGTTTACATTTACGACGATGTACTAACAACTAAGTTTAGGCTAAAAGTTGTGCTTAGTGCCCACCCGGCTTCAAGTTAATTATTGTTTGTGCGAAACACAACGCATAAAAGTTTTGCTCTTAAAAAATTGTTTCAACGCTAATATCGACTTGTTCAGCAGTGCAGAAAAAGAGTTGAGGTCAGAAGACATTGTGGAAGGTATTGAACAGCCAGAAGATGTTCATTCAAGCAAAAGATGCAAATATTTTTGTTTCAAAAATGTTAATTTTTGTTTCTGCATGTATTATAAATATGGTTCGCTTATGTCACTTGTTCTCGAATATATTTTTGTAGCATTTAATCGATTATTGTTGTATAACTTACAAATTAGCAGATTTATAGCATATTAGTTGATAGTATCCTTGCATTTATCTTAACTCAGCTTACAATGGATCAACGCTCATAACTCCTCTTCTATTACACATAAAAAGCTAGTTTTGCCTGCAAACCGTAGCAAGCATATCAATGAGTGCTATGAGCTTTTATGCAACATTTTAAATACAGTTACAGAATGAAAACATGCCTTTAAATTTAGAATGAAATAAAAAGATTGAAAGCTCCAACAAATTGCCAAGCAAGGCACAGGCTATAATATCATTGCAGGTTAACTACAAGCAATAGATATCAACTGGTAGAGATATTTCTCAGCTTCCCAATGCGTATCTATTTAGAGATCTACAACAAGTTGGAGTAAGTTACCAGAGTTATTGCATCCAAAAGGAATAATGTCGTTCAACCAGAAGGAAAGTGCAAAATATAGGTGACATTCGCTTCACTTATAAATGGGTTAAATTTATCTTCCCAAAATATTGGCAAGCAATTTGAAAACTGCAATGCCAGCCTCTATTTGAATGCCACCTTTATTTGACCATCACTATAGGGGTCATGGCATTCAGATAGAGGTTTTACGGTACGACTTACGACAAGTGTTGGTCTCCGTTTAGAGTGCTTCATTATAATTTCTGGAAGCTTGTAGTTTAGTGAATAATCAAACTTGAAGTCACTTCCTTCTGCACAGCGATAGCCATACACATGTCTTTGCAGAGGCACCGGTCTATACTTGTCATTCATTCTTAACAAAAATGTTGCCATATGAATAAACTGATCAGTAGAATGTTTTCAGGTGGCATACTTTCTCGTTAAAACAATTAAAACAAATACAGTAAAACATGGATAACTCGAACTTCACGGGACCGCGCGAAAGTGTTCGAATTATCAGAGCGTTCAAGTTATCAGAGCACAGTCACAAGTCCATGTATTTACTTATTTATTAGTGGATACATGTACATATACAAACTATAATATAAATCAAAAGCACAAATGGCTTGTTTCAAATTAAATGCTTCTAATGTAAAGTTTAAAACGTTTTTATCAAAAAGTATAGAGATTTTTCTATCACTTGAGATTGGTTTGTTGTTTGAGGTGATGTTATTGCCAGGACGTTTTTAGATTGACATTGGCAAAACTTGATCGTTGTTGAAATGCTCAAAAGAAAAGACATCTTTTTCTTTTGAGCGTTTTACCCACGATCAATTTTGCCGATTTTTCTTGAAGTTCATGCAAAGATTACCTCACTTTACCTGGGATTCGTTAAGAGCAACACTCCGAGGCAGTTCAATTAGAAGTTTTACGAGGTTTTACGGTACATTGTATATCACTCACGCTTTTTGAATAGATACTTATTGAATGTACACACGTATTCTGTGTTTAGGTCAAACGATGAATAGTTTTTTTTAGCTAAGACAACGTATTATACGTTTAATTACAACAATTTTTAAGACGTTTTAAACATTCAACATTCGACGTCGGAAAACTATCGGAATCAACGTCGGAAAACTATTCATCGTTTGACCTAAACACAGAATACATGTACGTTCAATAAGTATCCATTCAAAAAGCGTGAGTGATAGAGTGATATAATATACCGTAAAACCTCGTAAAACTTCTAATTGAACTGCCTCGGAGTGTTATTCTTAACGAATACCACTTTCCTTGCTTCCGAAGGGCGATCGTTAAGCGGATGTTTGGTATAAATCAAATTTCACCAAACCTTTAGAAAAGTCGTTGACAAAAATATTTTGCCGATGGTGGTAATAACAACGCTTATGAATTACGAAAAGTTGAGGTTAACCTCTATGGCTGGGAATAAAGTGATTTTCTAAAGCGATAACAACCGTTTCGGTAGCCGTTGGGCAAAAAAACAGTTTGAATTAACAGTGTTGAGTTCGAGTTATCTATAGCAATTTATCATTACGTGGGAACAGACCAAAGAAACCGTTCGAATTAACCATGTGTTCGAGCTATCCGTGGGCGAGTTATCCATGTTTGACTATAGTTATACCAGCATAACTATTTACACAGAATATAGGTAAAAAAAGGTTCTGAATATCTTTGCTAATCTAACATAAATAACAGAAAATACCATCATAATTTAATGAGTATGAGGACACCTAAATAGTTGCCATCACATAAAAATGTAAACGATATGTAAATATAGCAACCTACATTGCAACGTGTAATGTGTATCATCACTTTTGGTGATGTATGTGCGCTTAAGTGTAACTATATCATAATCCAGATGCATAGTTTTATAAGCGACACAACTTAAAAATATATTGTAGTCTCTAAAACTGCAACATACTATTTTACATTTACCTATTCCATACAGAGCTTAAGTTTAAAGAAATACAATAGGCAATAGGGAAGAGAGAATGAGCGTAAAAGCATAAATATAAGATTATGGGAGAAATTTTATCACATAGAATGCTTACTTGTAAGCTATTGCTGGCTTGTTCTTTGAGCCTAGCCACTCTGCAATCTATAAAAACGTAAAATAAGCATGAAGTGTTAATATCTAAATCTGCAATATTCTGTGTATAAAATAGTCTCAGTTTAACTATTCATTAGTGTATGTGCAAGTTTTTCTATAAAATGTTAGAGACTATGACTGTGTTCACGATGACCAAAGCCAACTAAGTTGAACTTTGGTTCGCGACTTTGGCTTAGTGAAAATGTCTTTTCACTAAGTCAAAGTCTTAGTGAAAAGACATTTTCAAATAACCGCTAGAGCCAAAGTCCTAAATAACACACCGCAAATCAACACAATGTTCGACACCAGAGAAAATTCTCAACATATCTTAAAGTAAATTCTTAAAACATTTAACAGTTAGCAATGTTGACAATTATTTTTAACTAATTGCGGTAAAATTTAATAAAAATTGTGCGTATAAATCTGCAATTTACAGATAATAGAAGTATAATATTTAAGTGAATTATAGTTACACGTTGAACAAAAACAAAATAGTCAAGTCATTTAACATAACTAAATCAACCTACATCTCCAATGTTTGCCATCGTTGCTGAAACAGCAAGTACACGGAGCATATCTGGAGCATTGTTATGTAGATACGTAAGCACCACCTTCATACGACTCACAACAGCTTCAAGAGTCGCACCACGCGTTCCATCGTTGAGCAAATGAATTTCATCAATCATAAATAAGCGTATCTGTTTGATGAAAGTCCTGTTGTCTTTCCATCTTCGTGTCATGCTATCCCATTTCTCCTACAGTGCAAATATGTTGAGCAATAAAAGAGGTTAAACGTGTGTTTAACGAATCATTATTCACATCAACAGAACTTAAAATGATAACTGCAAAATTTAAGATTTCTAGATAAAACAAATCTTTTATGCAGAAGTTTATAAAATTCTATAAAATTAAAATATACACTGTTATATGCTGGTTTTCACTACAAAGCAACCATCTTGCATCTAAGGTTTTAGTACTTCACCCCTATATGCAATAGCCGTTCAAAGATCTGACAATTGCATGATATGTAATAAAACTGCTTAGAAAGAGTTCTAAGAATGTTCAACAACCAGAAACACATGAGTAACCCTTACTTTCTTTCTAGCCATTTTTTTCAAGTGATTAAATGTTTTAACAATTTCATTAAATATCATCAAAATGTATTTCTTGTACAAAATAATTAATTAAGCATTTACCGGAGTGGTAAATATAAGTGAAGCATCTTTCAGTGAATAGAAATCGTCAACGGGTGAGTCTCCTGTCAACTCCTTACAGACAGCACCGAGTGATTCAAACTTGGACTTCCAATCATTGAATCTTTCATTGCATAAAGCTTTAATAGGAGCCACTATGAAATACTCCATGAATTATATGCCAGTATAAGCATGACCAGTCCAAAGGAACAGATTATGATGGTGAAAAATCAACAAGTGAATCGGCAATTATAAACCAAGACAGTAAATGAATTCTTACTGTAAATTGCAGTAATGTCATTAAGCGGTATGTCATTCTTTTTACAATTCATCAACAATCTAATAATTGCCAATTCAAAGAGCACTGTTTTTCCAGAGCCTGTTGGAGCACACAAAACTATAGGGTCGTCGCTGTACACGGCCTACAACGACAGGAGTATATAAGATGATGATTGATAAGTGCAATTTATTAAGTCACTAAACAGGAAAATCCGTAGCATAATTTTTTAAATCATTTATGGTAGCCAAACAATCCTGACAGATTTGAATGGCAAACGCTAAATATAGTTAACCACATTTTTACAAAACTAAAATGCGCCTATCTTACTATTTTGTAAAATTTTAATTTGCCTCAATCGTTAAATACCGTTATTTCATAAATTAAGACCGCTTACTATTAAACTGTGCGCTGATTTTATTTACCACTGATGTAGATTGTCCGCACATGACTAATATAGTAGCCCCAATATTAACTCTTGTTTGAATTGGTGGCTTTAAAAGGCTTAGTGGAGGTATCGGTTGAAGTTAAATGAGAATCTTAGGAGCTATAGAGAGAATTAAAACCAGAGAATAGCAAAAAGAAGTGAGGTTGCTAGAATATGCTAAATACAATTCTTCTTGGCAAAAGAAAAAAGAGCTTTGAAACCCAACAGGTTATGTGAGAGGAGTGAGACAATGAAAGGGTGACAAACCAGAAGAAAATAAAAGACAGAGTAGTGGATGGGTATAAAGTATGGCGGTATTGGATTAATTCAAATATATGTAGCAAACTGAGTGGAAATCCACTGCATGAATGAATGCTGATATATTTTATATATGACAATAATACGGAGCTCTTAACCTTTCCCTCTTTCCCACTTTTTCTTGTCTCCCATCTCCCCCTACCACTCTCCCCTGTCTTACTCCTCAATGGGTTAGTCTTGCTCTCATTGACTCGTATCATTATATTTAAATTGGTCTCATCTACACTTATGTCTATATGTATTGGGTCTATTTTTGCGATTGTTATTCATCTTTTGGCATTCTTTTAGTTAACAAGCTATATTTTTCATAACAGTTTTGCTTCTCCATGCCTTCGTTATGGCCTTCTTTTGTTACATTTTTAACTAGTCTTTCTGCAGAAATTTTCACCTGTATGGCAAAAATTCTACTAAACGAATGCGAGCTTGCTGATTACCTGCTCAAAAATTTTAAGAAAACTGGTGTACCAACCCGACTGATAGATTGGCTAAATGGTAGGCTCATCTAGGATGCTATATGGAATATGCACTGTGCGGTGAGGTTTGAGTAGTCCTCAATTATACTTGCATATTGCAACAGACAGTGATCAACAAGCTAGGACACTAGCGGCTCAACCAGCTCACACTACCATTGTATGGACACTACCTATTATAATTATCTATTACTATTGTTGAACAGCTTATAAATAGTAATTGATTAATAACATCAAGAGGTAACTGTTTCAGCCACAGATTAAGGTATCATATCAACCAGATTCAACAAACATCAACAATTTCACTGTATATCTAACCCTGCATGAAAATTATACTTACCGAATCAAAAACTTTAGACTGCACAATATTGAAATAAGGAAAGCTAAAGATTTCTGCAAAGCACTGAGCTGAAGAGTACAATAGTTAAGGAAATTAAAATACATTACAAAAATTCAGCACAATAACAAATATGCTACATGTCTGACTGAGATAAGGATACGAAGCTCAGCAGCACGTCTCAGGATAACATCATTCCCTTCAGGATCTAAACAAAAATAGGAAAATAAAAAATCCTAAAATATATTTTAGACTAAATAGCATAATCTTAATGCAAAATTTAGGCAATGAGAAGTTATTTAAGCAAAAGCTTCAAAAATATTGATAAATAATTAAAAGGTATAGGGATAGCTATACTATAAATTTTTATTTGACTGCTAAAGATTTTTGTATGAAACTCACCAGTTATTGTAAGGTGCTGGCTACCATTCTTAGAGACCATCCGATAGTTTTGTGAACAAACATCAGGTCTTTGTTGTTGAATTGGAAGCATATATTGTGTGATCTTGCTTTGGCTGTTTGAAACATGTTCCATATCTTTTCTTATTCTATCAACCTCTGCTGAGGACAGTTGTGACTGGCTGTTCAATATGTAGATAAAGTTGTTACTTAAATGTTCAAAAAACAATGAACTACGATACGTATTTCTTCCTGAACTGTGGTCTGCATAAACTATGATCAGATATAGCAACAACAAAAATGAGAATAAATGAATGGTAAAGCATTATTATATAAAAATGATGTAGCATTGAACAGCACCGAGTTAACTAAACAATCTGTATAATATATTCAAATTTTATAGCAACTAAAATATGCCTTTTGTAGCTAACCTGAATAGGGATTGAGAATGAATATCCATGGTTTTGTTTCAATCTTGTAATCACATATGAAATGTCCAAGTGCAATATTGCAGTTCTTAGAGAAGTTCTTTAATGACCCGTCGAGAATGCATAATGCACTGGTGTACTGAAAAGACACAATTTTCTTCCCTAATTAGCATTTGCAGTGTGTACTCACTTTTGCGGGTACTCTCACAACATGATTTGTTAAGAATCATTATGCATTATCAGAGAAAATTTTACTGTGGCTGTACAATATGCACTTTACCTGCAACAGCCATACTTTTTTTACTTATGAAGTGTGCTGAATGAACATTTTACTGTTGAACCATACATTCAAAATATAAAAAGCATAAAGACATGCACAAAAATTTTGAACTTACATGTCCTAGTTCTTTTAGATATTACAGAAAGAACATGAAATTTCTAGCTTTAGTGGTGACTGCTGCTCAAGTGATTGTAATAGATAGCCACTAGCGTGTTATGCTAAATACTATTGAAACAGGGCTGTAATGGTTTTTAGCTGTTGTAAAAGAAGTGTATTATTCCGATATTTCGCAATTATAGCACATTGGTATCGATTTTCTTACAACAATCTTCATAGCGGCAAAAGTGTTAACTGGTTGGAGCAAAAATATCGGGACACCGAATGAAGCACATTGTTTGCATTATGGTAACCATCATCTAAGGTGCAAGATTTACAAAATGATATTCACTATTTGCAATCAACAGTGTAATATCAGTTTTGTTAAATGAGCTTTCGGCAGTTTATTGGTTATTTAAAACATCGATCAACATACTCAGACCTCTTAAATAGGGATTTGGTAACTGCCTGTTTTCAAGAATAGATGAGAGCTGGAATTTTACAAAACTATATTACTCACTCATACATGGTGGCTTAAATCAACAACAGCATTTCAATGAACGTTTTGGCGGTATTTAAAAAATGGCTTTCCTCAGTGACAAGTTTTTAGCTATACCTGAATATTGATTTAGCAGCCAATCACCATTTCCAACAGATCAACTACAGAAATTGGCCAGGTCTAGCTCTTTTGCCAAAGTGAGTTTTATTTATTTCTGGAGCAGTTAATAGCTTAATACTTTTAAAACTGTCATACACGTGACATGAATTTTTATTTTTTACTAAAAATAAACTTTTCATACTTTGAATTACAACCAAACCTTACATACAAAGTTAAACCAATCTGACATTCACTTTATGTGTCAAAAACCATCAGATGTCAGAGCAAATATTCCAATAACACTACATTGTCCTCTGTTTCATTCACTGCAATATTCTGAAACTTCAGGTAATTAAATAGAGATAAAATAAAGGCATTGTATAAAGTCATGTGAAAGTGCAATCTAAAAATGCTATACCCAAAATTATATTTAGCAATACAAATATAAACAATGATAAAGTAGTAATTTACTAATTAGTAAAAAGAGGTATCGATCGTCATTTTGCTTTTATGTTAAGGCAGGCCAGTTTTGACATTATTTATTCAATTATCATGACCAGCCTCTCCGCTTTCACTAGTTGCAGGCTTTCTTTTCTTCACATCTCTTTCAGGATAACTTTGAAAATTTAGCCTTTGAAAACTTTAAAAGCCTAATTTGAAAAACATTTCTATTTGTGAAATGAAATTATTGCCAATAAAGTACTATATATATATATATATAACTACTACTAAACTGACCTAAAGAAGTTTGTTGTGTTGTTATTGCAATTTGAAAAAGTACATAGTTTTTTCCTTTGTTAACAATTACCACAACCAACATAAGCTTACTAAAGATCCATTGATTTAAAACTAAAAAGAAAGGTATGAAAAACTACAGCTTATGCTTATATGAACTATGAAAGTATGCAATACTTCATGGGAACTTATATGTAAAACACAAATTGAAAACAAGGACTGTTCCCATACATGTATTTCTAGTATAACTAAAATATGAGCTTCTACAACAATTGAGAGGCTAGAGGTGACTTTAGACTTGAAAGATAATTCATTAAAAACTGCTTCATGAAATTTTACTCTACAGTCACTAGAATAAAATGGTAATTGTATAGTTAGTCCCTCATATCATATGACAGTTAGATAACGCTTCACAGTGTTAGAAGCATGCATTAAATTGCTCAACACATTATGAAATAATGAACATGCAACATTTCACTTTATATGCAAAAAACATCTTAGGAGCTAAAGAGCTTTCTAGTCTGACTAATATGTACACTGAGTTATAATTGTCATCCTTTTCAAATTGTTAAAAGACCAGTGCAAATAAATAGCTATACGTACAGTGTATCTTCCAACTAATAACTCTAGTGAAGCTAATATGCTTATAAATAAGCTCATATTCTAGCAAGATATCGGTCTACTACATGCAATGGCAGTTAATAATGAACAATAACCCAGCATTGCTAACACAGAACCCATCGATAAATAAAAACTGTTCAATTGAAATCTAGGAAATCACTTCTACACCTATATAAGAAGATACTGACAAAAGTCTTGCCACAGGCACTCTAACACAAAACTATGTAGCATAGTTGGAGACTGTACGTAGAACAGTTAGGTTACTAATTGCACATGATGTTTACAGTGTATGGCAGCGTCACTATACAATGCCTCATTTCAAATTTGGAGACTGACAGCAAAAGCTTAGTTCACTACCATCAAGGAGTGTCAAGCACTAGTATTTCATTTAGTATCGCTGTTAAAATTTCTGATGATGGTATATCGAAACCAAATCAACTAATGCCTTTGATATTAATGATGAAAACAGACGCAGACTTGTTTATTCAAATATAGTTTTAAAACTGAAATTCTCAATCTCTATTGGAGAATGTAACTAAACTTCTAAATTGGAGAATGTAACTTGCAATCTTTATAAAGAGGCTTGACTGTATTGGACTTCCACTCATAATTGTCATATGATTTGGTTTCTATAAGCGTTGCCCTTCTTATCTGCTGCATTCGTGGTGAATAAGCATACAATTTTTTTGATCAGTCTTAGTCACAAAATCCCCCAACTGTTATTCAGACACGACCAAAATCCAATTTATTGTATGTATGAGCGTATGCAGTGTTTGAGTTGTTATACCCTGACCAGTTGTACCTATATACAACTCCATACCTTTGCATATTATAGACATGGCAAAAAGTACAACTTTTTAGGCCAGTCGTAGAAACAGTGACAAAAACTTGCAAAAGGTCTGAATATTAATTTTCTGAAGAGGGGTAAATGATCAGCTTTGATAAAAGTTTATTTCAAAACTCTTATATTTTTTTGCATTTGTTATCGTTAAAACTTCTTTCAAATAGACCACTTTGAAGTTGGCCAGCTTATAGTTGCATCCTGCAACAGTAAATTAGTCTGCACAATCTGATATGATAACAGTTTGTGCAGACAGTTTTAAAAATACATGTATATGATACCAGTATTGGAGTTTTTAAAAAGACTTCTTTTCTTTGATGCAACATGTTTTTTATATGTAGCAAGTGATTCCATTTCTAGAACATTTCTTGTTAGATTCAAAAGCAGACTTGAAATAACCAAGATTTTAAAAAATAGTTTATCACACTTAACAAGGAGTGAACTCGTACCTCATCTTTTAGCGGATACAAATTCACATTAATTTACACCGACTTTAGTTTTACTAAGGTTGAAAATAATTACCTTGGCATTTTGACAATACATCAATAGTAAATTTCATTTCAACTGAATATATACAATATAACAAATGTTACCCAAAGTTCAGGTTCTTACAATACTTGGTTTGTTATATATAGGTAAGTATTGCGCAGATGTAAATGTATTGTAAAGTATGGTAAAGATGAGGTACGAGTTCACTCCTTGTTAAGTGTGATAAACTACTTTTTGAAACATGAAAAGAATAGTTTATCATGAAAAACGAAGTCCACTAGACTATTTTTGTATTAAAAACAGGGCTTTGTGTATGAATTTGAATAAAATGCATACATAAAGCACCGTCTGATTGCATGTTCTATATAAATGGTATGTAAGGAAATGAAATAGGAGATTTTTATTGCCAACAAATATAACATTTAATATTTGAAGAACACATTGCATACATTCTGATAACTAGTATGGACAAAGCCCCTACAGTCTAACAAATAAGCAACTCGCAAATTTGTGTTGGTTTTTAGCAACGCAGTAATGTTGCTCTGCTGCAGGACAATTTTTGCTAGCAGCCATAACCTGAATACTGATTACTCAGAGGACCGGCGTTTGTTTCTAAAAGCAAAAGGTCACACAGTCTCATGGTTATGTTTCGATGCGATCAGGAACAATGCTGCTCTCACCTTACTGTTGGCAGCTTTTTGATAACAGAACAAGCTGAAAGTTTTTGTAAACAACTTCGATTTTCATAGCAAAATATTACCTACTACATATGAACAATAAAACAGCAAGAACAACTATACCTTTTTTGACTAATAAAAATAAGTTTTAGTGACACAAGACTTAACAGTTTGACATGGTAAAACACATTGCATATTACATAACACTTTTATAAAAAAAACAATATCCAACCTGTGTATATGAAAACCTAAGCAAAACAAGACTGATTTATCACATCTCCTGTTGTATTTTTCATTCACTTGTAACGAATATATTTGAGTTATCTTTTTAGTCTCATGAGTTTTTTATAAGACTTCTGACATTTATCTTTAACAATAAAGTATTCATATTTAATTTATAAAACTTTCCAAGTTTCAACTTTTACTGCGGTACATGTTCTTCTATATTTAACAGACTATGTGTACTTTGGTGCTATAATTTAATTTATCAAAAAGTTGCCACAAAAAGGCATATTAAGTTTGTCAGTTGAAATCTAAAAATGCGTCAACTTGCGATAAAATAAATGAATCTTTAAAAAATTAATTTTTACTATTTTCACTTTTGTCATATGTACCAACCTACTTTTAGTTAAAGAAAACTAGATCGTTCATCTTTGTAAACTCACAGAGATCCACTAAAGTGAACTACAGTACTTGCTACTCTGTCATATGTAGCAAGTAGTTCCAAAATCAAAGTCTTTTTTAAACAACATCGTTCATTTTAATTGTTAGCATTGAGACAGTCAGAGGTCGTGCTTTAAAGCAAAAATGATTGAGAACAAAATCTGTGTTTTGTTTTCATAATCTGTTCAGCTCGAAAAAAAACCCAGTTTTATTTATTTGCTTCCGGAGTTACTGTTTGGTGAGCAAAACCCGTAGTGATATTTGACAAAGTGTCAACGCGTAATGGCAAAATTTTATTGATGCACAACACGTAAGTTGTAATTACCGAGAAGGAGACTGTGCCAGAGTTAGTACGACAGAATAAATAAATCTTTAAACAATTAATTTCTCACCATTTTCACTTTTGTCTTGAGTGCAAACCTCTTATTAGTTAAAAAAACTAGATCTTTCATCTTTATAAACTCACAAAAATCCACTAAAGCAACCTACTCCCTCACTACTCAGCCATGCTCTACCTGTTGTATAATAAATGTATGAATGTATAAATGATGAGTTGTAGCATAGAAGGAAAAGAAGAAGCCACCTTTCATTCTAATTCCTTATATTCTACCCAATACTGCCTAATAATACTAGCTTGATCCGCCAGCTTTATCTACTCACCGTAACTGCTGCGATCATCTGCAACTGCTTTGAACTCAACGCCAATATAGGGCCAATATAGCCTGAGCCTCACAAATCTCATAATACAACATGCCGTTTTTTCAAGCCACATTATAACTACTAATGAGCATACATAGTAACTCACCTTACTTGTGACACTTGTTACCTGACTTCGTTAGGGTAGTCTTAGTTAGGGTAAGCATTGCCACTGCCACTACGTGCCACTGCCCAAAATACTCTCCTCTTTACTGCCATCACCATCGCCAGTGCATACTCGCTTTTTCATTACCTTGACTTCCGCCACTACCAATACTTCCACCGTGACCACTGTCACTACCAACATCGCCACCGTGACCACCAACATTTCCAACACTACTTCCAACAACCCAGACTAGCGCGGAGCCTTCTGGTTGGGTCAGTAATGACTCCTCAGCCTCATCTTTGTCTCTTCCGTCTTTACCACACTCTCCTCAATAGAGGCGGGCTCGACAAGCATCCTGTGAAAGGGCTCCACCTGAGCCGTAACAAACTGCACAAGAGGTGGCCCCACAGAGCTGGAAGTTGTCATATACACAGACTTAGCAAACTCGGCCTGACCCTTGACTGGCGCAGGACTACTATCTGCAATCCTCCTCCAAACCTCGGCTAACTGCTGCATAGCTACCCTAAATGCCTCGGCATTCTCCAACTCCATGACCGCTGCCCGATGCTTGGCTTTTAGCCTAGCCATTTTCTCCTTGAACTTCCTCTGTACCTCTTTTTCCTCCCTCTTAATTTTCACTACCTTTCTCTCGTAACCATCTATGTCAAACATTCCATCACTGGACACCTCAGCTAAACAAGAACACACCTTCTCCATTACAGATATTGGTCCAGCTACTTTCTCAGCATCTATCATGCCTATATCTATCATACCTATCACGTGTTTCCCATCATGCCCAATAAAACATACCTAGTGCCTTGGGCTGTCCCCCCTTGACTACCAATCTCTCCACCACTGTGCTCGTGCTGGTTTCCGATATACCTTTCAATTACTGCGCGCGCATCTACTACTCCGTCACTCCCTAGGTTTCACAACTCCACAAATCTTGACCTGTATAGCCTTTCTTAACATCGTTCTCCCTGTCAGACTTATTTGTCAAGTTTTGCAACTTGACATCTGAAACATGACAACTTAACCCCGCAGTAATGGCTCTCAACAAAAAAGGCGTAACTGGCTTGATTAATACCTCTACACTCCTTAATAGGCTCAAACTTGCTTCCACATAACGCATTTACAACTGCCAATAATTTTAGCTGCTTAAACTCAGTTATGACCAAAAAGTTCGTTCTCAATCCCTTCACCACATAAACTTCAGCATCCATAGTCCTGTGTTTACTTTCCAATTGAATTACTGTCATTCCAACTATGTTCAACTCAATGCTATCAGCATTTGCTAAAGCTGTTGATGGTTTTTTAACCGTAGGTTTGACTTATTGACTGAAGCCTTGGTTAATATCGGCACCTCAGCCCTAGTATCCAACGTAAACTCAACAGACCCTCCATTGACTTTCAAAAACTGCACAATTCTCTGGCCTAGTCATTAGTCTTAAGCGCATTAGCATATTTATCCCTTGATCCAGAAAATTTTATACTTCTACCCCTGCTACTGTCACTGTACCTTTCATCATGCCTATCCATCTCTTGCTTCTCATACTAACTGCCTCTTTGACTCTTTCATACTTGTCTATACCGTTATTCCTGTATCTACTCCACTTATCTCTCATCTCACGAGGGCTTTCTCTCCCTCTATACCTTTCCCTACTACTATCTCCACTACCATACCTCTCATAGCTGCTGTCGCAGCTACCTCCTAGCCTATTGATGTTACCTCGTCTGTCACACCTCACTTCTCTACCTTTATCCTTGCAATATCGGGATACATGACCTTGTTTCCCACAAAAAAAAACATTTAATGAAGAGACAACTCTACATCTCAGGGCAACTACGCTTGCAATTGTAGCAAACTCTATTTCCTCAACCTTCTCTGCTACTTGCTCCTTATCTAGAGACATATTTCACCCTCCTACTGTCGCTGTCCTTGCTATACTCTTAGCTCTTTGCCCCATACCAACCAACATCACGCTTGTCACTACTATAATACTTTCTACCATTTTTAGGACTATTTCTGCCACTTATGAAACTACTTCTAGAGGAATATCTACTTCCTGAATCATATGCTCTATCACCACTGCTCGAGTACTACGCACGGCTGTCGTACTCTGACACCGTCACTACCTCCTTCTTAATCTAACTTTTCAAGTCACTGCCTCTACTCTTCAGCCTCAAAAACCTATCCAAATTATTCGCCATCTCATGTGAGCTCAATGCCTTATTCAACATCTCTCAAGTCAAATTGGCATTCTTCATCAAGTATTTACTCACTTCTCTATTCCTCAACCCATTAACTGCCACTATTAGAGCAAATCTTACTCTATCAGCACTATTCGCTACCTCATTAATATGCTCAAACTCTCAAATGGTTGCAAGAACTCTTTAATACTTTCACAAAGTGCCTGTCTAGCTATGGGGAACTTGTGCTTTTTAACAAACGTGCTCTCTTGTCTACCATAATATTCCTGCACAATCCCTACTGCCTTCTCATTAGTGGAATCTACATGTACACCATTGACATCAAGTCCTGCACCTTTTAACATTTCTCTACAAGTGTGCACCATTATAGTTCTCAACAGCGCCACCAACTTGGTTCTACCCCTCATAATATGACGTCTATTACCACCTTTACCTTCATAACCTCTCCTCTCAACTGCACTTTCAATACATAAATTCATCTCTTTTATGAATCTCTCCCATGAATGATCACCATGCTCATCAAACACCAGCTTCGAATAACTGGATTCCATCACCTCATAACACAATTAATTTTTCATCAACAACGCAATTTACTCTACGCCTCTCCTTTTATTTTCAATTCACACCTTTTCCTACAGGAATAATAAATGTAAACGTCTCACACTTATATCTTAAAACACAACACTTTGATACCTCACAGCTACAACAACTCGCTTCCTCAACGCTACATCAACACCTCACCTGCACGCCCACGAAAGCTTACCAACAATCGTTAAACTTACTACACCACCAGTAATCTTTCGCTAACGATAACAAAAAATTTAGAGCTTTGTCAACTTCGCCAAGTTGTACAAATAATTGTACACACATGAGTTGTAGCAAAGGAGAAGTTGTCTTTCAATCCACTTCATTATATACTACCCAATACTGTGTCTCAACATCCTCACTATCTTCAAACAACTCACAAAAATCCTTTGAGGTGTTATTATTAACACACTCATGACTGCCAGTGTAAGCGTTAGTAGTATTGTGGGATTCTCAGGTAAAATTGTTATTCATGGGAAACAGATGTTTTCTATTTTTCCTGATGTCACGCAAACCAATTTTTACCCAGTAACTCTCTGACGCACTGTCCCTTTTTACTCCCGTACCCGCTGCTCCGGTGTCTGTAGGCGCCTTCACGTAGACAACCTGCCCTGGCTCTAATTCTAGCAATTTCGATATCCTATGCTGGATTTTGATACCAAACTACCTTTTAACTTTGACTCCCTTTCCCTTTCTTTAATTTTCAATTTTTCGTAATCTACTTCCCCTTTACTGCTTACACACAAATTCGATTTAATCACTCTGCCAAACATTAGTTCGCAAGGCGAGTAACCAGTTGACAGAGAGGTTGTTCTATACACCAAAAACGCCATATTTTTATGTTTTTATACAAATCTTTTACTGTTTTAACCGCACTCTCTGTCAACCCATTACTCTGTGAATACCGAGGACTACTGGTAACTACTTTGTTTTGTACAAATCTGAGAAATCTTTAAACTCTTTAATATCATAATAATGCCCATTATCTGACCGCAAAATGCTAGGAATACCAAAAGCAAGCAAACACTTTCCTCATAACAGTTATTACTTTCCTGAACGTTTGAGCGTTGATGTGCAGCGCTTCAATCCACCTGGAATAGTAATCAACTATCAACAAATACATGTACAACTTTCCATCTAATACACATATGCCACTACAGAGTACTTCCCAAGACCTCGCTGGTAACTCACATTCAACCATAGGTTGGTGCTTGACTGTCCCATGGATGATACAAGTATCGCAGTGCCTTACAAACTCACAAAAGTCTACGCTCACTCCTGGCCACCAGAAGTGGCACCTAGCTCTCCTATGGCATTTATCAATTTCCTGGTGACCAGCATGACACTTCTCTATATACAGTTTCCTCATTGACCTAGGTATGCATAACCGGGCCCTGAAAAAAAGCAACCAATTTCGTACCATTAGCCATTCTCTCATATTATAAAGCTTTAAAAGCTTACTGTCCATATCTACCCCCCCCCCATGTATTCTCATCACTTTAACTGTAAAACTTGTCACTAGGGCAACTCAAACTAAAACATTTCCTCTCCAGTTGTAGGAAAAATTGTGTAATCATACTTCATCAGCCTCATTTTAAACCTCTGAACCCTGACTGGTAAGGCTGACAAGTCTTCCTCACCCAAAAGTGAAATAAGTGGCTTATCATCAGTTTCAATCTCAAACTTTCTGCCTACTAAATAGCAGTTAAACTTCTCACTGCCCACATAATGGCTAACACCTCTTTTTTATCGTCACATACCTTTCTTCAGTCCCAGTCATTCTTGTCGATGCATACTCAACTGGCTGCCACATATTACTCTCATTCAATCGCAACAATACTGTTCTAACTGCACTCCTACTAACTTCTCCAGACACCCAATGCCTGTTGTTTAAATCGAAGGCACACAACACTGGTGCTTTAGATAAAGCTATCTTCCTCTCCTCAAAAGCCCTTACCTGATCTGGACCCCAATACCACTCTGATCTACTTCCTGGGGCCTTGCAGATTGGTGCGCATAACTCTGCTAGCTCCCTGATAAACTTACTCAAATAATTTACCATTCCTGAGAACCTTCTCGCCTCAGTTTTATTAGCCGGCGGCTTCAAGCCTAAAACTGCATTAAATTTACACGGATCTGGCTTGATGCGATCACGCTAACCGAATGGCCTAGAAACCTGATCTCACCTTTGCCAAATTTACACATATCTTTCTGTAATGTCATGCCTGAACAGCTGATTCTCCTCAATACCTCCCTTAATCTCGACCAATGCTCATCCGCATCTCTCTCATATACTATGATATCATCCATCAAACATACCACTCCCTTCATACTACCTATAACCTTTATCATCGCTCTCTGGAATAATTCAGTAGTAAATAATATACCAAATAGCATCCGATTGAACCTATACTTACCCCGGAAGTTGATAAAGGTCATCAATCATCTGACCTCTTCTCCATCTAAACCTGTCAACACCCTGAATTCGCATCTAACTTCAAAAACATCGTTTCTTTTGGCAACTCATAGAGCAAATCTAAAATCCTAGACAGAGGATAAACCTCGTGCTTGACAGATTTGTTCAACCCCATCAAACCTACACACATCCTTATCTTTCCCCTGCCTTAGGTGCTATAGTTAGCCCTGAGCATCACTCATTGTGTTCTTCAACCCGCTCAATCATTGTACTCGCCAACATACTGTCTAACTCTTGCTTAGCCAGCTGTCTTAACCTAGCTGCTATGGGTCTAGGTAGTTCCTTTAACTAAATTCTAACAAGACCTGGCGTAGTGTAGATCTTCAAAAACTTCTTTGAACTCTCTTACTGGATCAAACTCATTGCTGCTTACGGCGTTGACCAAAGCTAACAAAACGCCTAACCATTTTAGCCTAAGACTTCCTCTGTATCTCCTCTTATTACCTCTCAATTTTTGATCAGCTGCGATTGCTTGCAATTGCTTTGAGCTCAGACGACTATACAGCCTGAGCCTCACAAATCCCATAATACAACACTACCTAGAAATATTTTACCAAAACAATTTCTCCTCAACTAGGATTTTTTTTCAAACAACATAGCGCATTACACTTGTAAGCAATGAGGCAGTTAGATATATGTATAGGGTTTTAAAGCAAAAGTGACTGGCAACAAAAGCTCAGTTTTGTTTTTATAATGTGTTCAGCTCTACCAAACTCAGTTTGGTTTATTTGTTTCCACAGTTACCGTTTGATGAATAATACTCGTCATACCAATAGAATTTTGTTGTTGAACAACACGCGCCGTAAGCTGCATTCACCGAGGAGCAAGATATAGTAGCAGATGTTGTACGTCTGCTGAATGTAAAGCTAGTTTGTGTTTCTACTACCGACTAACGATGAGTTCGATGAGTGCCGTACACGAGACGTCTCATACTGAGCTCGGTATACATAATCATAGTAAAAATACATATTGATCACTGTCTACACTGTAATCGATATTGAAAGAACCTTCAAAACACTAAACATCGTTGTTTAGTGCGATGTTTATGAGGCCGCGTTTTTATTGGTCAATTTAGAGCAATCCCAGTAGTGGTTGGTCATTTTGTAGACCTACCGAAATTATAGATTTTACAAATATTTATGACTCGTCACCGTCGTTTTTTAGAAGTTTTAAAACCCAGTCTTGCAACGGAAGCGATTGATTGGACTCTTAGCTTTTGCCAGCGATTGCTTGGGTGTCGCTGAACAACGGCGGTATCTCGCCATCATTAAACGCCTGCACGCCTCCTGTTTGAAAGTTACAAGGATATTTTAAACCGCTTCCTATAAGATACAACTCTGGTGAATGGAAAAAGTAAGCACTTACTGTTAAAATAGATTTGGTGAATGGAAAAAGTAAAAATTTCATGTTAAAATAGCTTTCATGGATGCTTTGCCTTTTTGCAGGTTGACCGCGCTAGTTGAGGATTATTTTTAGCCACTAAGCATTATGCAGTTTCACATTACCCTAAAGACAATTCTCCCTTTGTTATTTTTTCTGTGTCTTTTTCATTTTCCATACTATTCATTTATTGTATGTTAAATTAAAAAATATATATAGGGTTTTCTATGTAATTCTAAATTTACTATCGTCTACTTTTCTGTATGTTTGTGATAGTTTTGGTCACCCGATGGCAAATTCTCACACGTTTGCGTGTAGTCATTTACTTGTAATCATTGAATCTGGCCTTGCAATCGTGTTAACAACTCAAACAAACATCGAGTATTAGATTTTCGTATATTTACTTTTTAAAATGGAACAATCCATGCCTCAGCTGTTTGCTACAGTAATTTGTTTAACCAATTAATTTATCGTTATTTTATTTGTTGTGATACCGGTTGTTCTACTTCTGTAAAACCTTTTTGCTGAATGTTCCGAGTTGATAAATTGAGCTGTTGCAAATTACATGTAAGTAGTCTTCTCCACAGGCACTTTCTAATGCCACTCTGCACACTCATATCTTCATGTGAACATATATAAGTCACGGATACTATATGGTAAAAATGGAATAAAAATAGACCTTTTCTGTGTTCACCCCTTTCCCCACTGCATGTATTTACTGTGATGTGAGTCTTGGCACTTGCATACGTTTGTGTCTAGCTATTCCTATTTTGTTTAACTGCTAACAAAATTTTATCATGTATTTATCATGTAATTGTAACTTGTACTGTAACTATTATTCGACACTTTTTTCATAATCCATATCAAGTTGAAATAAAAAAGTAAAATATTTCACTTGTTTCTAGTTATTCGTGCGAAATCGAACAACTGCATGATTGTAGAGCTGCCAAAATAGCCTATCAAAGTCTCTGTATAATTTGGTAAAATAGAAAATGCTGTGAAAGGTTTTTTGCTTTCCTATTTAAGGCAGATTAGTTTCAGGCTTACTCTACTACTCGTTTAACGTACGAAATTCTTAGCGTTTCTCAGTTATTTAGTTATCATACTATGTAGTTTGAAAATGCGTGCTAAAGCCTTATCATTTTAAAACTATTATGGTAGACTTGAATTTGTTATTAAATATTCTATAATCTTGTCAATCAATTTACCCAGTTAATAGGCCTACAATATTTTGAGGCTCCCTGTTTTGGTGCTTAGGCACTTGCAAGTAATTAAGACATCGACATTCCTGATTATCCAAAATCATATTAGCAGGCCAATGGATTTGTTTCAGTTTCAATTAATCATTGCCATGGAAGGCGGTGAGGAAGTTTGTGGAGCTTTGTGCCTGCTAACACCTTGAATATGAGTAAAGTATCGTTAAAGCGATATTATTAGTTTGTGAACATTTCGTAACAAATGGCCTATTGCTTGTATAAATTTATAAGATCATCGTTACAACTTTTTATGTTTTCACGATATTTTTACGACTACAAATTGGCACTCATTATAGTTACAAAACCTTTTTTGGTCAAATAAGTTGACAATTACTTTAGTGGGAGAAAAAGCATTTGTATACATGTGCAATAATCTTAATTTTAACCGTGCCAATATGTCCTGCTAACTTTATGTTACCAAAGTGGCAGCTTTAAAGTCACCCCAATTTCGTATCAGCATCAGGGGTAATCCTACATTGTGTTTATAAATTATGGTAATCTTTTCTTCAAGTTTCGGCATTCAAAATGAGTGACATTTTACTTTTTATTCAATTTCAATGAGTTATTGGCAGGTATTAACACCTTTAAAACTTATTGTCATTCACGATCTTCACCATGGAGCTGATGATATCAGCACCATATTTCAAAACTGCTCTAGATAAGCCCCTCAATTAAGTTTATTCTAACATCTTGGTTACACAGCCATATGTAACCATATTCACAACAATACTGCAAAGGTAGTTACACTGTACATTTAGTCCTGGTATTGTTTACACCATTACATGTATAATATGTACTTCATACAAAATCTTTTACTTTATAATGCTAGATGAGTTATGTGTTAACCTGATGATCATTGTTAGCAATATTTACCGTAAAACCTCTATCTAAAAGCCATGGCGCTTTATTTTTCAACTCTTTCCCTATAGGACAGCCAACTGAAGGTGGCGTATAAATAGAGACTGGCGTTGTAGTTTTTAAATAGCTTGTCAGAATTTTGGGAAGAGTACCCTTTTAACATGACGCTCTATTTTTCAACCCTTCACCTATAGTGACATTTTAGTAGAAGTGACGTTCTAATAGAGAGTGGCGTTGTATTTGTCGCGAAACTTCTCAGAACTTTTGGGAAGATAAACATAGCCCTTTTGCTGAGAAAGCGATGTAAAACATTAGTCGCATACAGCTATTACTTATTTTGATGGTGCTGTTTTAAAAGTTTTAAAGAAACAAAACTGTAACGCTTTGGGTTCACTTACATGAATATGTTTAGAGTATTCATATAAGAATAAACTGACTACAATAACTCTAAAAGCATTTACTGAACCAACCTTCTACATGTATCAGGCAGCATACCATCATTATGGCAGCAGTGATTATTTGCTCCAGAGCCAGGAACTCCACCAATAGTCAACTATGATTAACTGCAATTGAAATTTGCTTGAAAAACGCTTAAAATGGGTTTATTTGTTTACTCTATGACTCAAGGTAGAGGTGAGATACTAATAGAGAGATGATTTTTAGCTGTGATGTGAAAAATTTGACAAGATAACACTAGTCATACTGTAATAATATAAAAATTTTCCGTAGAATGTAAATTAATCACGGGCTGTTGTTGAATCAGTGAAATGTTCATATCTTGTTGTGCTATTACATGTCTCTTGTAGTGCGTTGAGGCTACTAAGACTGTCTATTATTGTGTCTCGTGTTTTATAGCAGATCTTCAATCAGCTCGACTACAATCAGCAGTCATCTGTGATGAGTTTGAGTAGATCTGCCTCCATTTGAAATTCCTTTTGGCGATATCATTATAGCGGAGTCAGGGTCTTCCTTGATTTCGTTTACTATCACATAGGACTTTGCGAGCGTAGTAGTTGACGAGTTGTTTTGTATTATTACATATACAGTTCTACAAAGGCCTCACTGATTACTCATAAGATAACGTTTTTTTCTGTGGTGCATTGTTATAAAGGATAGGTTTTATCTAATCCATAGATTAATCAAGTCAAAAGGTAGATTTTTGCTCAATACTGACCTAGGTTTGCTCATTCTTCTTCAATGTTTCAATTGTTGCATCCATGAAAATTGAATTATCTTTACTCCTGTAATTGTACTTCTTCAGACTAGGTTCGCTGTATTCCGTTTATTTTGCTTGTGAACAGATAATAATATTCACATTTTTTGTGATAGTTTTTCCGGTCCTTTATGTAGCATGTTTATATTCTCGCATTACCTTTGTAAAGTTGATTATTAAAACTAAAGCAAGAGGAGAACATATGCGTTCTTATGAGTTGTACCAGAGTATTTGATTGTTAATCTTCTTAAAATATTTGTCTATTCCTGTTGTTTTGTGCAATGCCTTAGAAATATCCCGTCAACTGACTTATGAGACTACGCCTCGCTGAACAAATCCCTTGTATAGAAAGTTGGAGCTAATGAATGGGTTATACTAATGTGTGCTAATTATAACAAATCTAGGATTAGGTTTGGTCATTGACTTGATGTCCTTTCTCACTCTATGCACTAAACTGGTGCCCACAAAATTGACTCCTAATAGCCTGAAAGGATTTGCGAAACAGTGAAATAATTTAAAATAATGATTTCTGTTAATCGTATTGAAATTACAGTAGACTGATGGTCATGCCATGTTGGTTTAGCCAGTTCGATGAGGCATATATGGCGCTCATTGTTTGTGTTGTCTGCCACTCAATGTGGCTGAGTGCTCAACTGTGTCAAGTTGCTCCCACATCACCCATTTTTAATTTACAGTCAAATTGAAAAAGCTTACTGAGAACGTCATTCGGCATGATGCAATAACGGGTCTGCTTGACTTTCTAGAATTTTTCCGATATTTGAAGGTTAGTTTTAGCCTGTGCTAGTCATTAGCAAGCTTAGTTATCAACAGAATATAATGTATGTACTCACTTTTTGATGGCTTTAGCATTTTAACCAGTTTGGTTATGCCACAATTTTGTGACACTGACATTTTTGACACAATTCGGTATGTATCACACTTGGTAGTTGTGTTTTTATTATTAATACAATAGTGTTGTATGGCAATGCTGTATGGCTACTTTGTGTCAGTGTAACAGCTTCTCTATAGAATAGGAAGTTTTGCCCATGTTTTCATTACGTTCCTGACGTATTGTTTGTTCAACGAGGATAGTGGTTGGCTAGGGTTATCACGATGAACTCACTGGTACATGTAGCTGGGTACATTGCAACAGAGGTCATGTAGTCTCCCGATGTTCAATGGATTATGTTTGTTTGTAGAACCTAGGATGGCAGTCGTTTCACAGTTGCAAATTGTGTTCGCCATGACCTTGCTGGTGATCATGCTCAGCTTTGTGAGTATGGCTCAAGGACAGCGGTCTCGTCACCGCAACACTCGCCCTAATATAGTAATAATCATGACAGATGATCAAGACATCGAGTTAGGTAACAGTTAATTTTTAAATTGTTTGTCTTGTTTCATTGAACTACGAAAGTAGAAACATTTATCATTCCACAGCTGTAGGCAGGTCTGTGAAAGTAGATGTCAGGTTGTACTTGTTATGTAGTGTGCAACAGATTTTATGATGTTGCTCATGACTTTGGAATATTTTGTTTACATATACCCAAAATCTTCATATGATTGCTGAATTTTAACACTTATCCTGACTGTATTTAAAGGTCAAGGTCATCACAACGACAACTTTTGAAATCAATAGTGATTATTTTTGTTCTAGCAACCAACTGATCTTTTTTGGTGCAACAAACAGCAGTATTATTCAATATACGGAACTATCAAACAAAAGCTGCGAGAACACTAGGCAATAATCTGCGTTTAGTCGAATATGTACCAACCATTTTGCAATTATTTCAGCCAATTAGTTCCATTTTTTCCCTTTTCCTCAGTTATTTGATTATAAAATCGTGCCTCTCAAAGCAATAAGTTGTGTCTAATTCAGAGGTCAAGGCAGACCGTTTTTTACGTTATCAGGCAAGTCAGTGTTGCTGATATCGAGTGAAAACTATCTTGTAGAATAATAGTCCTAAAAACTCTCATAAATGTTTGCTCAAATCTTTAAGCTGTGCCAGTTATATCTGATTAACAAGTATTCAAAGTTGCCTATATGAGAGCCATGAAAAAGAGGCTAATTTTAGTGAACCATTTTTGTAGTAAAATACTGGAAGACATCATAATAAAAATAAAGTTTTGTATATTTGTATTTATATTTGTGTGTTTACTTCAACTTGAACAAATGCACAACTACTTCGTAAAGAAGATTAGCTGTAGTTCCGTTCAATTTCATTGCCACGCTGATCCAGCAACCACAATGTTGTGTGAATTTTTGTAGAGTCTTGATATTGATATAATTCTGTTTCAGATAACACTGTTTTTGTTTAAGATTATTTGTAAACAACACATTTACTGACTTGCAAAATTAAAAATATGGTTGATTTACAACGGTTGTTACAACAGCAGAGATGTAGCACACTTTGTTTAAAATATCTGCAATTAAAAATACTACTACTAAACTTGCTTTGAGTTGAATCATTGTTGGTGAGTAAATGAAACCACACTCCTCGGGTGTGGAATATGGCAAACTGACAACACAAAGAGTAAACCAGGTTTACGGTACTAGGACGATTCATTATCTGAAGTAGAGATGTGTCTATCTCGCACACTAGCAGCTATCAGCCCAGTTTTTTGGGCGAGCAAGACTAGTCACCTTTGGTCAAATACTTATGATCAGATAGTTGTGTTGAATAAACAATACACAAAACAGTAGTTTTCAGCAAGTTGTTTGCATACATAAAACTTCTTTATACTGAAACCTCTTATATATTACATTACAACTCTAATTTGAACGTTTCCAATTGCGTGTATCGGTTGTTAGCGCTACCTTTATTGTCGCAACCTTTTTTTTCCATGTACATGTAGTTGTTTATGTGAATTTTCAATAAACACTGGCTCTAAGGTATATAAAACTATTGGAAAAACTAGTGTTATTAGTTTTTTAAATAGTTTTAAAAAGTGGAAATTGATTATTCGCTGTCTGTTTACATAATTACACTTGATATAAATATTGTGATTTGCACAAAAGAACATAGTTAATGCACGGAGTTTATGGGCAATATTTCTAACTAGGATATATTTTATTAAAAACTTTAAATGACCAAATCACTTCAAACAGGTATAGGGCCTTTTCCTAATTTAGTCCTTAGAGGTATTTCTAACCTTTTGGTTATTTGTATTGTACCCTGCCTGAACAATAGCTTAGTGTACTTGTCTGTAATTTGTAGTGTACCCTGCCTGAACAATAGCTTGGTGTGCTTGTCTGTAATTTGTAGTGTACCCTTCCTGAACAATAGCTTGGTGTGCTTGTCTGTAATTTGTAGTGTACCCTGCCTGAACAATAGCTTGGTTGTATATTTGTTTAGTTTGCTAATTAATAACCTTTCTTCTAAGGTATGTATGTGTTTAATATAAATTATTTATCCACGTATAGATGCCTTACTGTTTTGATCTTGTTGTCACACAGATAACAATAATTGTGAATTTGAAAGAGCAAATTATGATTTATATGTCCTCCTTGTATTGTAGGCTCAATGAATTACATGCCTAAAACCTTGAGAATTCTCCAAGACGGAGGAGCCAAATTCATGAACGCCTTTACCAACTCACCAATATGTTGTCCATCCAGAAGTTCATTCCTCACTGGCCTCCAGGTTCACAATCACAATGTGTGGACTAACAACGTCAACTGCAGTTCTCAGTATTGGCAAACGGAATTTGAAATCAATTCTTTTGCTACGTACTTGGAGAACTCTGGGTATCGCACAGGTAGAGTTTACTGAGCGTTTCTATCTTTTTCTTAGTGGCCTGATGCATTATCGGTTTCATTTAAAAAAAATTCTTGAAAAGAGTGACCATAGATTAATTATTTAACCTGTGTAACATGCTGCTGCAGTGCAGGTTTTAACTAGAAATCACTCTCATTGAGCCCATATGTTTGTACCTTAGTGTAACATCTACATGAAGTTCAGTGTATACTCCGTAACACCATCACCTACATAAGTAAGTTTTATGTGGCTCCCAGTTTGTTATCTTCATAGATATATAAGCCATGTATCTAAATAGATATATAAACCATATATCTATAGGTTTATATATCTATGGTTATCTTAGAAGAAGTTTTGCAGCTGTATAATCTCAGTAGATGAGACTTCCTTTTTATGAACTGCCAGCAGCTGTGACCCTGAGTATCTTCATGGCATGCCATGGCTACACGCCTCACTCACTACATAGTAAAAGCATTTCGCTCTTATAGACTGAAAGAGGTCTATTGTTTACATGAAACCAAAATGTCAAGTACTTGGTTTCTCCGTGGATAGCAGGAGACTAAGAATAACACTTCAATCTCAATGATAGAACCGTAAACAAAAGTTAAAATTGTTTTGTAGGTTACTTTGGCAAGTATCTAAATGAATACAAGGGAGAGCACATTCCACCCGGATGGAAGGAATGGATGGGGTTAGTGAAGAACTCAGCCTTTTATAACTACACAGTCAACTACAATGGGAATTTGATAAAGCATGGTGATGATTATGGCCAGGACTACTTCACAGACCTTATAGCGAATGACTCGCTTGCCTTTTTCAAAAGATCTAAGCTTAGCTTCCCAAACAAGTGAGTATTTCTATGTTAATCCTGTTGTATCTATCAAAATGTTTATGTGTATCATGTAGTTGTTGGAGAGCCTCGAAGTAGAGAATATTCTGGGTTATATTCGTATACTAGCCTGGGTGCTGATACATCCTGCATTGGTTCCATTTCATTTGGTGTGATAGTTTAAGGGGTGAGGATTCTAGTCTTACATTGTGTAATAAACCACTTGTTTGCATTAGATAGTTCCTAGTACTAAACAATGAAGTGGTAGAATCGCCTCTTGTGTGAAATTATTGTTTAATTTCCCCGCAAGCAAACACCCAAGAAAGAGCAATGAGGTGGTCAGCATTACTTATATAACGCGGGCTGTCAGAGAGCCTCGAAAACCTCGGATTCAAATTTGTTAGCCATTTGCTTTTATACCATTATTAAGTAAAGACAATCTTTTAGCTCAGTTGTTAAGTTCTAACATTCTCTATTTTCCAGTTTTATCATTCCGAAGACATACAGCACTTAATAGCTATTCTCTTAGGCAGCAGCTTATTGTTATATAGAAATTATACAGAATTATTAGTCTTTTTGTTTGTATTTTGCAAAAAAACGGTGTATATTTTTATCACGAGAAATTGTTTTCTGCAGGCCAGTAACTATGGTGCTCAGCATGCCTGCTCCACACGGTCCAGAAGATTCTGCACCTCAGTATGCCAACATGTTTCACAACATTACTGATCATAGGTGAGCAAGGTTGTGTAGACCATTTTAGCTACTATATACTGCAAAACCGCTATTGTAACATCATGTCGCTGTATTTTTTAATCTTTCTCCCATAGCAGTGTTTTATTAGGGGTGATGCTCAAATAAAGGGTGGCATTATATTTTTTCACTAGCTCGTCAGAATTATTATTAGATATATTTAACCCGATTACAGACGAAGCGACGATAATGTTGCCTATATTTTGCAATCTCTTTTGGGCGAGGCGACATTAATGTCATCGGCCACAACATTTTTTTCAAATTGTTTTCATATACGTCGAATTATCACACCTACCTACTGTAATTAGACAAAGAGCTACTATTAGCTGAATACAGTTATTAATTATTTCGATGGTGTCAGTTTTAAAGCTTTAAAGAAAGAACATTTAGCTTTTGGAGTTAGAAAACTGACTGTGTTCTGAAAAAAAACTGTGTTCTTGAAGAGTATTCTCATCGTTTATCAAAATGCTTTAAAGTTTTCATGACAGATAGTAAACCACATTATGGACAAATCTGAAGACAATGGGTTGGATTCACACCTTAGTGACTTCGAATTGGAGAGTAGCTCTGATGATTGTCAGGATCAATCTTTTCAGGCACACCGCCACTAAAACCACGGCAACCACAATAGCAACAACCAAACTATTATTTATTATTGATGTAGCATTATTAATATTATTATATTTATTGTAAGTATTGTTATAATTATTATAGCGTTATGAGTCATTACCAGTACTGTTTTGTGGACCCTTTTCTACTGATCACTTTCTATTATGGGTTTGTAAAAATCAAAGAATGTTAAAGGGGCGGTCAGTTAGAAGTGGCTTTCAATTGAAGGGTGGTGCTGTATTTTTCAACCCTTCTCTTATTAATAGTGGCGTTCTATTAGAGGTGGCATTTAAATAAAGGTAGCGTTCAAATAGAGGTTTTAAGTTATGTCATTTGTGTGTCAACACCTCTTCACAGGAGACCATGAACAATGTTTTTTTTATGAATTTGTGTATTCACCATATTTATTCCTGAACAAGCCTGTCATTTTGGCGAAGGTAGGACCACAGTGTAGCATTCTGTGCAGCATCAAAGCAAACACAGCTCTAGCGTATCTATTAAAAACTATTTGTAAAATGTGTCTCCAAGTTTAGTAACTTGTGAGTCAGCAAAAAATTGTTGGCAAGTGTCTTTGCTTAGGACATCTCGCTAAATTGTTGAAATCCAATTCCAATAGTTGAGCTGAGCACAAGTGGCAGTCTGTTGTATAGGTCTTCTTCTATAAAAGCATAATAGAAGAATTTCATAGGATCAGATAGTCTTATCTCATGTGTGTAAACACTAATTCACAGAATTCAACTTTTCTTTCATACAAAAAACTAGCTTTAATCCAGGTTGCACAGAGGAGATATGCATGACCTTTTTTACAAATTCGGATATTGCAAAGTTTTACAGATCATATACGACATAGTTTTCTGTATGACTTATATAAACAGTTGCAATCCTCAAATTTTTGAGGCTGTCAAGCACTTTGTAATGATATTATGACATGGGTGACATCTTTTTTGTCAAGTTTTATGTAAGGGGATTACAAGAATGCATTGGAGGTTTCAACAAGAAGACCTTAACTAAGCATCATTTTATCAAATATTTATTTTGGATGGGTATGTGGGCACTGTCAATAGGAAAACATTTTGCAAGCCTTGTTTGCTGCACCTTATGGTTTTTTTTTAGTCCTGGTATCGTACTAATAACTGGATTATAAGTACGATTAAATTGCTTGTATATGTACCATAAAACCTCTAATCAAACGCCACCTTTATTTGAACGCCACCTCTCTTTGACCACCACTTTGACATTTATGAACCCATAATAGTAAGTGATCAGTAAAAGAGTGTTCACAAAATTGTGCTAATAATAACTCGGTTACATCTATTATAACAGTTGATTCTTTTGACATTCCTGTTCACATTGAAGTGCGTTTTCCAACTCCAACAATTTGCAGTTTTTTCACTGAAATTTTGAAAGCGCCACCATAGAAAGAATAACCAACTGTATCAGGCTAATAGCAGTTCTTTGTTCAACGCGGTCTTGATACTTTGACGTACCCTAAGACACTTATATTTCGCTAGTATTTGGTTTCGTGAGTAACATACAGAGTAAAATTTCGCTGCAACTTAATTTCGCAGCTCTGATAAATGCAAAAATATAGTGATGTGAAAATAAATGCAGTGGAACAAACATAATTAGATTCCTCAGGTTCTGTTCACTGGTAAGAAAAAAAATTTCAATTTGGGACTAGTTTGTAATTGTGAACCGCAGGTAAAAGTCTGTGGTCGAGATCGATAGTGCAATTTGATCGCTTGCTGCCATTTGTTTCTTAGACTATCGATGAAAAAAGCTATTTAATTTCATGTTTTTGCTCATTCGTTATGTTAGTTTAGTTTCGCTCATGAAATTCTCGCGAGAGGATGACTCCGTGAAAACGCGAAAGTTAGATGAGGCGAATACATAAGTGTCCTAGGGTATGTGAAAAAACCTGGTTCACATTTATGATGGTATGTGAACAACTAGTTTTGGGCTCAAAGTTGTGTTTAGCGCCTAACCGGCTAAAAGTTTATCATTTATTTGTGTGAAATGTAAAACATGAAAATTTTGCTCTGGTAAAAAATTGTTTGAACGCTAATGTCGAATAGTTCAGCAGTGCAGAGGAAGAGTGAGGTCAGAAGACATTGTGGAAGGTCTTGAACAGCCAGAAAAGATGTTCATTCCATCGAAAGCAACAATCAGAACACAAGTGGCGGCGCAAACGATGCAAATATTTTTGTTTCAATATAAGTATGGCTCGTCTATGTCACTTGTACTTAAATATATATTTGTAGCACTTGATAGATTATCATTTTATCTACTATAAATTTGAAGATTTATAGCATATTATTTGATAACATCCTTGCATTTATCTTAACTCGGCTCACAATGGATCAATACTCATAGCTCCTCTATTGCACGTAAAAAGCCAGTTTTGGCTGCAAACTATCAAAAATATCACTGAGTGCAATAAGCTTTTATGGAACATTGTTAAATATATTTACAAAATAAAAATATGCCTTGAAATTTAGAATGAAATGGAAAATTTAAAGCTCCAACAAATTATAAAGCAGGACACAGGCTATAATATCATCGCAGGTTAATTGCAAGCAATAAATATCAACTGGTAGAGATATTTCTTGGGCTTCTCAAGCATATTTCTTTGAAGATCTTTGACAAGTTGGAGGTAAGTTAGCAGATTTATTGCATCCAAAAGGGTTAATATCGCTCCGCCCTAAGGAGAGTGCAAAATATAGGCAACATTTACTTCACCCATGAAGGTTTAAATTTATCTTTCCTAAATTCTGCCGAGCTATTTCAATAATACAACACTAGCCTCTATTTAAATGCCATTTCCATTTCACCGCCACTACAGGGGAAGGGTTAAAAAATACAGCACCATGGCGTTCAAATAGAAGTTTTACAGTAGATTAGAAAGACGGTTTTATAGAAGAATTAGCCGAATGCCCGGTGTTGCACAGGTACTAAAAATCAGACTGATGCTTTACTAAATATAGCCTGATGCTTTGCTAAATATAGCCTGATGCTGCAATTAAATATAGCCTGATGCTTTCTAAATTTAATCTGATGCTTTACTAAATATAGCCGGATGCTGCGATTAAATATACCGGGATGCTGCGATTAAATATAGCCTGATGCCTTACTAAATATAGCCTGATGCCTTACTAAATATAGCCTGATGCTTTCTAAATTTAATCTGATGCTTTACTAAATATAGCCTTATGCTTTACTAAATATAGCCTGATGCCTTACTAAATATAGCCTGATGCTTTCTAAATTTAATCTGATGCTTTACTAAATATAGCCTGATGCCTTACTAAATATAGCCTGATGCCTTACTAAATATAGTCTGACGCTTTCTAAATTTAATCTGATGCTTTACTAAATATAGCCTTATGCTTTACTAAATATAGCCGGATGCTTTACGAAATATAGCCTGATGCTTTACTAAATATAGCCCGATTTCTTTACTAAATATAGCCCGATGGTTTAATAAATATAGCCCAATGTTTTTCTCGATATTGTGTGATGTCACTATTTTGCTGCGTAGTATGTTAAGATTTTCATTACAGTGTGAATCTGAACAAGCTGTTCACTATCAATTTATATTCTGAAACAGTCAACATTGATGAGCATAGTTTGAAAGGTTCAAACAAACACATGTTATGGAGCAATCATATTTAGTTGAAACTTTCTTCTAGGCACGCAGTAAATTCCATACCAGGTTTAAACCAAAGGTCTGTGTCTATAACAGTAAACTATCCAGCAGCAATATTTGTTGCTTGTTATCTCTTCCAAGCAAAAGTTCAGTGTTAGCCTTTGGAAAAGGCTAGTAACCCTTTTGACAAACTATCTGACGTAAGGATTGCACATTTATATATATTCTTATGTAGGCACTTATTAATGTTGTTCATATTCAACTTTGCTAATAATAGCATAGCTGCCGTAGTCACAATTGCTCAGTAGAAGGTTTAGGATGCCTTCGGATTTTCTTCGCATACCCCAGAGGGGTACATAGAGTGAAGTATCTAGAAATTGTCTATTTTTGAATGTGGTACAGGGTCAGCATTTTTTTAGGCATGTATGTTTATGTATACTTGGTATTATCATGTACATAATATTATAGTTTTCACCAATATGATAGACATGATGATTCATCTTTACTATAATAAGATCTGTATCCGTCCGTCTAAAAGCCGCTCCAAGAGTGTTAGGAAAAAGGATTGCCTCGTGCGGGATTCGTAATCAGATATTCTGTTTCGCGGCCAGCCACGTTACCAACTGCATCACTCAACCACTTTGCTGAAATGAAGAATAATTGTACTTATACTTATTACACCTGATGATCCTTCACAGCATACAGGGCTGCCAATGTACTAGTATTTACTATAATAAGAGCTGGTCTCTACAGTAAAAGCTACACGAGGAACAGACCGAATACGCTTGCTTTATAGCAAGTATCAAATTATTGCAGCTTAAAATGATTAACTATTTAGACAACATTAGCGCCATGGTTTTTAATGATGCATAGGCAGGCATATGTTTATCCCTTGAGCATTCCATGTGAAAAATGGTTAAAAGCCACCCCAACAATACATCAGTGTTTAAAGACTGAGCAGCTTGCTAACCACATGGTATACATTACAGTGCTAGTAGAATTACAGAAAAATATCATACCAAGTAAGGAGTATTTTACCTTAGTTTAAAAACTTTATAACTATTGTTCACAATACCAAACAATAAAGGGTTAAGCACGATGTGATTCCGAAATTACGCAATATCTATACCTAAAATAAGAATAAACTAGCTTTTGACAGTCTCTGCAAAAGATTTTCATGATTTTCAAGATTTTGATGACCTTTAAAATAAATAAGAAAGCAACACCGCAAATATTACATATTCCAAATTAAATCTTAAAATATTACCAAGAAACCATCTTGCAACCAGATTCTGATACCGAATGATTGAATGGTTTAAGATATTTTATAACTGTTATTATTCTGATTAAATTCACAGCATCTCTACTCAAAGTTCTCTATTTTTCATTAAGATATTTACTTTTGATCTATACGATAGTTTTTGGCTGAAGTAAATACAGCAAAGAAGCTAAAAAGCTTACTTTTTAGTAAGCTATGCTCTAGTCAAGACCTCCTCCTAAGAGCTGTTTTGACATGACTGTTTGTCATTGGTGACAAACAAGCGGCATATTTACAAAAAAATTTTAATTTGTATTTGGAATGAAGTAAAACTTTTATTTTTTTTACAAAAAAATAGAGGTGTTTTTTCCTAAAACCTAAATACGTTTTATATTTCATATGCTTGGTTTTCTTTCAATTCATTAGCACATGTTTTAAACGCTTGTGAGCAATTGTTGCAGTTGGTTAAAAGTTGTAGCAACTAACATAAATATTTTCTCTGGCTTTCTTTTAATGCCTTAGCCATGTGCTCAACACTTTTGTGTTTATAGTACCTGTTCAGTAGATATTTAGTGTTTGCCAAAGATTCTATTCTTCCTGTTAAATAAAAGCCAGATTTGTTATTTTAAAATGTAAATCTTTTTAAAGTTTACTCGACAGGTGACAATACATGTAGTTCAAACTCATGAAATGCCACTGGCTATACAATCGTTATCAATACACCCCAAATGTAATCTAGTTGCCTCAGTTTGTTGGCATTCAGAACTTGCCAAGTCTTGTCACTTGCCAAGTCTTGTCACTTGCCAAGTCTTGTCACTTGTCAAGTCTTGTCACTTGCTCTATGTTTACATCTTCAAAGATTTCCTTCTCCGAAGTTGTTATTCTTTTGCAAAAATAATAACTGGCTGATTCGCATAAATTCCAATAGTTTGAGAAGATTCTAGATAACCAAATTTCATAAATTGTAGTTGATTGTTTGGCAGAAAACCAAATAGGTTCATGAACTAACAAACTGCTGAGTACATATTACATAGTTGTTAATCTATTCCGGTTGTTCATGTCTATCAGTTTGCTAGGCCGACTCTTTTTTGAGTAAGCTTATGAATAATGAGTGTTCACATTTTAGAATATTAATTCCAGAAGAAGTAAACATGATAAATTACAAAATTCAGACATCTAAGGAAGTGGTGCCCTCACAGAAAATGACCCAAAGTCTCCAAAGTGCACTTTATCTCAACCAAAGTAGCCAAAGTTTGTAAGGGGTGACAGTAGAAATCCGTCCCAAACTGAAAAAATTAATGTCAATCTAGCTTATTTCCTGTCCCGTCATTGTGTAATTCCGTTTATTACATTCCACCTCACAATTGTGTCGATCCTTAATGTTTTAATAAGGTGAATGCTGTTGCTAGTATATGCTCCTCAATCAAAAGCAAGCTTGAATTGCGTCATATCAAACTAAGTTGTACATGACTATTTTGTGCCAAGCTTTTGGGTTTCGATTATTTCGGCTTCTTTCAACTGAATCTTCTGACACCAAAAGTTTCAGTTTGGTTGTTGCGTGGCTACCCCGTTTAGTTGTCTGTTTCTATCATAGGTAAAAGGTTTGAGCGGTGTTCATACATGATGACTTTTAACCTTCATCCTACACCCTACAAAGGTAGGATGAAGCTTAAACCTATTCAAGTGGTCGCCGCAAATAGAGGAGATAACTTACCAACCATTACCGTTTTCAAATTAGCTATGCTATTTTTATGCTGTGCAAATTGTATGAATGTGTGACTGGTTCTTCAGGCTGCCTAATTGGAACTACGCTCCCAACCCTGATAAGGATTTCCTGTTAAGAATTACTGGCAAAATGGAACCAATTCAGTCCCACTTCGCAGATCTGCTGATGAGAAAACGGGTGATGACGCTGCAATCTGTAGATGATGCTGTTGAAAAGGTAATTCTCAAAGGATGTGATTTGAAAAAACATCACTGTGTTGAGTTGAAATGAAGATATGTTAGTCTAGTTATAAAAACACTTGCTTACCAAAATAAAAATTTTGGATATATTATGTTATATATTTTGGTTTTTAACCAGGTTTTATTTGGTGGCACTAAGAAGTTTCATTCAACTTCTGTTAAGAAAATAACTCACAACTTGATTTAGAAAAGTTGGTAAGCGTGATATACTCTAGGACACTTATGTATTCGCCTCATCTAACTTACGCATTTTCGCGGAGTCATCCTCTCGCGAAAGTTTCGTGTGCGAAACTATCATAACGAACGAGCGAAAACGCGGAATTAAATAGCTTTGTTCATTGATAGTCCAATAAACAAATAGCAGCAAGCGATCAAATTGCATTATCAATATCGCCCACACCATTCTGCCTGCGGTTCACAATTACAAACTAGTCCCAAATTGAAATTTCTTTCTTATCGGTTAAGTCAGGCCTGTATTCCCTGGGGCGGCTGGCCGGCTGAGCCGTCCCAACTTTTTAGGAACTTTCCGCGGCTAAGTACAGTCAAACACGGATAACTCGCCCTCGGATAAAATGTAACATTTCATCTCAAACACAAGGTTAACTCGAACGGATTTGTTTGGTCCGTTCCCACGCAATGATAAATTGCTTCAGATAACTCGACCTCAACATCATTTATTCAAAAAGTTATTTGCCCAACGGCTATGGAGATGGTTTTTATCGCTGTAGAATATCACTTTATTCGAAGCCATAGAGACAAACATCAACTTTTAGTAGTTCTTAGGCGTCATTATTATCATCATCAATGGCAAAATATTTTTGTTAACGACCTTTATAAAGGTTTGCAAAACATCAAGTTTTACCAAACATCCGCTTGGCCATGTCCCATCGAAAGCTTTGAAACCTCAGTATGAACTTAAAATAAAATCGGCAAAATTGATCTTTGTTAAAACGCTCAAAAGAAAAGGATGTCTTTTTTTCTGATCGTTTTAACTGCGGTCAAGTTTTGCCTATTTCTATTTAATAACGTCTCGTCAGTCACATCACCTAAAACAAAACAAATCTCAGAAAATAGAAAAATGTTGATAGCCTACTTTCCGATAACAAATTTTTAAACTTCACACGAGAGGCCCGGCTAAGGCTCTTCATAAGAAAAACCTGTTGGGGGCTTACACCGCCCCCTCAACACCCCCCTGGTGTTCATAACTAGTCACCTAACATTAGCCGCCCCAACTTGTAACCAGTGAATACAGGCCTGCGGTGAACTGAACCTGAGGAATTTATTTATGTTTGTTCCACTGCATTTATTTTCACATCACTATATTTTCGCACTCATCAAAGCTGCGAAATTACATGTAAGTTGCAATGAAATTTTACTCTGTATGCTACTCACGAAACTAAATACAGTGAAACTCGGATAACTCAAACTTCACGGGACCGAGCAAAAGTGTTCGAATTATCAGAGCGTTCAAGTTATCAGAGCACTGTCACAAGTCCATGTATTTACTTATTTATTAGTAGATACATGTACATATACAATCTATAATATAAATCAAAAGCACAAATGGCTTGTTTCAAATTAAATGCTTCTAATGTAAAGTTTAAAACGTTTTTATCAAAAGGTATAGAGATTTTTCTATCACTTGAGATTGGTTCGTTGTTTGAAGTGATGTTATTGCCAGGACGTTTTTTAGATTGACATTGGCAAAACTTGATCGTTGTTGAAATGCTCAAAAGAAAAGACATCAGTACATATACAAACTATAATATAAAGCAAAAGCACAAATGGCTTGTTTCAAATTAAATGCTTCTAATGTAAAGTTTAAAACGTTTTTATCAAAAAGTATAGAGATTTTTCTATCACTTGAGATTGGTTCGTTGATTGAGGTGATGTTATTGCCAGGACGTTTTTTAGATTGACATTGGCAAAACTTGATCGGTGTTGAAATGCTCAAAAGAAAAGACATCTTTTTCTTTTGAGCGTTTTACCCAGGATCAATTTTGCCGATTTTTCTTGAAGTTTATGCAAAGATTACCTCGCTTCCGAAGGGCGATCACTACGCGGAGGTTTGGTATAAATCAAATTTCACCAAACCTTTAGAAAAGTCGTTGACAAAAATATTTTGCCGATGGTGGTAATAACGACGCTTATGAATTACGAAAAGTTGAGGTTTACCTCTATGGCTTGGAATAAAGTGATTTTCTAAAGCGATTGCAACCGTTTCGGTAGCCGTTGGGCAAAAAACAGTTCGAATTAACAGTGTTGAGTTCGAGTTATATAGAGCCATTTATCATTGCGTGGGAACGGACCAAGCAAATCCATTCGAGTTAACCATGTGTTCGCTATATCCGAGGGCGAGTTATCCATGTTTCACTGTACTAGCGAAATATAAGTGTCCTAGGGTAGTTGCCTTTGAATAGTGCCTAACCATGTGTATGCTTCGGACAAGTTTGGATGATGCTGTTCTGTTAGAGTTATGTTATGACAAATCATCTGATGTCAGTTAGATGATTTGTTTAGCTAACAGATAGTATAGGCCCTACAAATTGCTAAGCATAAGCCTAGCTGATGTTATGTTGGTGTCTGAAATAAATGTGTAAACAGTTTGTAATATATTGTGCTAGGATATCAACTGTGCAAGTTCTTTCCATCAGTGTTGCTCATGGATTCCGGTGTCCTATGTCATGTTTAGCCCTATCCTTCTAGGTGTATAACGAATTAAGAGAACTGGGTGAACTGGACAATACTTACATGATATACCTGTCAGACCACGGCTACCATCTTGGTCAGTTTGGAATACCCAAGGGCAAGTCCATGCCATACGAATTTGATATCCGCATCCCTATGTACATCAGGGGGCCAGGCATAAAGCCCGCATCTGAGTAAGTCTTCAGTGTTTCATGTTGCTCAAACATAGTAGTTCTCGTTAGTCTCACCTGCTCCCTTCAATTACTGGTTTCTTTTCTATCAGCAAGCAGTTAGTGGCAAGGATCTGAACCAACAAGTGACAGAGTTCATACACATCCTCAGGGTTCTGTTTGAGAAAATACTAAGAAAATTAGCTGTTTGACATGACAAAGGCTGTCCTCACTCTAATCTATTTCATACAATAATCACTTTTGTTGACAACCCAGTCAATGACCTTGCTAATTTAGCTGCTCTGTTAATTTCATCGGCAGTGTTTTTGTGAAATATCGCAGCTATGATGGTTTCATAGCGATAATCAGTTCCTATAACTGATATTGAAACCATGACGTTAGGAGCACTACTGATTGGCTTTCAGTATTTTATTTTAGATTTGTGGTTGCATTTATACTTTATATGTTGTGGTGTGCGTAGCACATTGATTTGACAAAATTCTACTTTCTGAAAAAATTGCTAGGATTAGTTTTTGGGCTACAGTTATAGTTCAACTATTTTATCATTTGTGGCATAATGTCTAAGATTTCTAAAGCAAACTACACACGTAAGCCCATGATTTAGAGCTTTTCAATAATCTAATAATATTTTTCCATAATCTTTTTGGTAGCCACCTTTTCACACAGTAGCAGAGTTTGTAGGAAGGCTGCTTATGGAAGGCAGTGGGAATGGTAATATTTGGACATTAACATGATTAGTGCATTTGAGTGCTTCATTCGCTTTCTGATTATCTAATTAGTAATTCGTTGTTCATAAGTTGGCTGAATCATTGGCTGGGGAATAATTTAAACGAACTGGTAATAAACTTAGCTAGCAATGTTGGCTCGTCCTACCATCAAGCAATGAATCATCTATTTTAGTACTTGACACGCTGTCAATAATACAATCAACAGACTTGGGTTTGGTATGGCTTTCAGTGTAGACTGTAGACAAACTGTAAACCCGTTAGGCGTAGCGCAATACTGCTTATGGTTTGTTGGTAATTAACTTACGAATAGTCTCTGTCTATTAGATATGATGTTTACCGAGGGTGAACTGATGAGAAGCTGATTGAAAAACAAGGAATTGACTCGGCCTTGTGCAGCTACACAAAAATTTAAATCTTGATTTTTGTTCTTCTCCAAGCTAAGTAGGCGGCTACATGAAAAAATTTGAACAAAATTATTTTGTTAAAACGTGCCATAGCTCTTTTCAAGCTTTGGCATGTGCATGGCTTGTCTATTCAAGGAGTTTGTATCATCAACAACAGACAAAAAATTGCAAAATTTACTGTAAAATTTGTTATTGCTAAAAATTACTGGATTAAATCTGTTATTTTCAAAATAACACTCACATAGCAAACGTAAACAATAAATATAAAATGTAGTACAAAAAAACGATTATGCAGCATCTAATTATATTGGAAGCACATTTGTTTATTGCTGCTGTGAGTTGCATCACTTGCTATTGATCTAATAGCTGTTGTTTTAGAAACCAATTTTTTTGAGGTAGTTATTCAGGCTGTATTAAACTGTTTGAGGGTTTGTATCCTTGGAAGCATTTCAATTGGAAGGTGATATAGTATTACTCATCTGGCTCGCTTGTGTTTTCTTTGATTATTGTTATTGTTCAACCTTTAAGGTTTTATATAAGAAAAAGATTATATAGTCTACTCTTGCCCAATGGTTCAAAACAAATTTAGCCTTTCATATTCACAGGCTATAATAAGCATTCTTAAACTTTCATTGTCATCCTTTAGTTTGCTGTTTGCGGTAAGGTTACCATGAGTAAAGTCTGTTGCTAAATGCTTTATGTTGTAAATGGGAATTAGAACATTTGCTATAGCAGAAGACCTAAGGTTCAGTGTAAAGTTTAAAGTGACCGAGGGAGGGTAGACAACTTCTGATTCCTACAGATGGTAATTCAATTATTAATATAAATTTCTTATTAAACTAATGTACGATGTCATTCGCCATGCTTTCCTCCTTTCTACGTATCATCGATTAATAACTTTAGATTAATATTTTCACCCCATTAATGCTACTGTTACAGAATCAGAAACCTTGTTGGCATTATAGACATAGCCCCCACACTGCTTGATATTGCGGAGGTGGAACTGCCTGAACAAATGGATGGGAAGTCATTGAAACCTCTGCTTGATGACAGGTAACTACCGTATCTTCTTATCTTTCATTCAAGTGAATACGTATGGTTCAAGCGGAAACTATCTGTTAAATTTTGCTACCAGCTACATTCACATTGCAAGTGTCAAAGATATGGTAAAATATGAATTTGTCACTTTTATTTTACCAGCTATCAGTCAGAACCTGTGCAGCGGAAGGCATGGCGAGATACATTTCTCATAGAAAGAGGGTGAGATATTATTTATTGCTCGAGTGTCTAAAGCTTATAATTACTTATTAGGATACATTAGTGACTTCGCTCGAAGCATGCTTCAATGAACTCAATGCTTGAATTCCTATTTTAAGTGTCTATTGTCTAACGATGGAGACAGGCGATAGCCGTTTTGAGCTGTAAACAGCCATTTGTTGGTGTGATCTTCAATAGCCTTTTCACTGAGCATTAGTCGTAGCTCTGTTTCCCCATACGAGACAAAGATCATAGCCAGTCAGCTTGCTGGGAATCGGACAGTTTAGACATTGTCTCGTCTAAGTGTAGAGGTTAATGTAGGTCTGGGTATAGAGCATTGCTTCTACAAAAACATTTGCCAAGTTTAATGACTGTGAAACTCCTTGTCAAAAAATTTCATAGCCACTTCATAATTATAGTTTAGCAGCTCTTGCGCCATGCTACACAAGTATCAATTGCTCTATGTTTACTCCCACCAGCTGAACTTACTGTCAACCTCATCTGGCTCAATCTACCTGCGCAGTGCATATCCAGTTGCAACTATCAGTTGCTTTAAAAAGGTCAAAAGGGTTTACTGTGATTATATGAGCAAATTTTTTCTATTTTTAAGGCATATTTTGAAAGTATTTATAAAAGCAGGAGGGTGTCACTGGGCTATGTTTATATAAATTGTTTACATGCCGCAATACATAACAATTCAGAGAAAGCATCACACCCTCATCACATGCGTAAGCTACAGGAACAGGTTGTATACGTTAAGTTCTGAATTGGCCATTCTCCAGGTTAACATAATGACAAGACCACATCAAATCGACAACATTTTAAGCAGAATATTTTTTTCTCTTATTATCCAAGATGAAACCTCTCCTTGATATGTGGAAGGTTATAAGTCGATCCATAAATATAAAGATACAGCAAGAAATTTACCTCATTATGTGGTAATGGCTGATGGTTAGCTTATTGGGGGTACTTACACGGCGTGTGTAATTAACTTACACGTCGTGTGTAATTATTGCAGAGTTTAAATTGACGATATTCGATCGATATAAGCTGTATCCCCATGTACAGTGTATACCATGAAAAAAGGCTGCGATAATCGATCTTATAAGCTGTATCCCCGTGTACAGTGTATACCATAAAAAAGGACTGCGATAATCAATCTTATATAAGCTGTATCCCATGTACAGTGTATACCATGAAAAAGGACTGTGATAATCGATCTTATATAAGCTGTATCCCCGTGTACAGTGTATACCATAAAAAGGATTGCGATAATCAATCTTATATAAGCTGTATCCCATGTACAGTGTATACCATGAAAAAGGACTGCGATAATCAATCTGATATAAGCTGTATCCCATGTACAGTGTATGCCATAAAAAGGACTGCGATAATCGATCTTATATAAGCTGTATCCCCATGTACAGTGTATACCATAAAAAAGGACTGCGATAATCGATCTTATATAAGCTGTATCCCCATGTATAGTGTATACCATAAAAAAGGACTGCGATAATCGATCTTATATAAGCTGTATCCCCGTGTACAGTGTATGCCATAAAAAAGGACTGCGATAATCGATCTTATATAAGCTGTATCCCCATGTACAGTGTATACCATAAAAAAAGACTGCGATAATCGATCTTATATAAGCTGTATCCCCATGTACAGTGTATACCATAAAAAAGGACTGCGATAATCAATCTTATATTAGCTGTATCCCCATGTACAGTGTATACCATAAAAAAGGACTGCGATAATCGATCTTATATTAGCTGTATCCCCATGTACAGTGTATACCATAAAAAGGACTGCGATAATCGATCTTATATAAGCTGTATCCCCATGTACAGTGTATACCATAAAAAGGATTGCGATAATCGATCTTATATAAGCTGTATCCCCATGTATAGTGTATACCATAAAAAAGGACCGGGTAAAATAGATATAATGGGATCTCATGATGTAGGTCTAAGCTACTTCAAATAAAGCACTAGCTTCAGGTTAGCTTTGGCATCATTGTGCATATAACCAGGGTTATCCCTTCACCCAATAATGCTTGTAAACAAGTCTACCACAAAGACTGTAAAAGTGCATAAATGTACTAATAAAAAGGTCAACCGCTGTTCATGACATAATTTTGTTCGACCAAAAGCCAAGCCATAAGATGAGTAAAGATAGCTATATACTGACATTGCTCTTGATCAACAGAATATTTGCAATAAAATTTGAAAAAAAAATGTTTGCAGAGAAAATATTGCTAATAGAAAACATGAGGGCATAGAAGGGCAATAGAGGGCATGAAATTATGAGACTTTGTGCCAAAAAGTAGCCATAATGTTTTTAGAGCAATAAATATTTATGGCAGTATTTCCAGTGATAAGATCCTTCAATAAACATTAAAACATAAAAGCTGAAAGAGCAAAGTCAAATTGTTTTCTAATTCTTGACTTCTGTGCCTCATTATAAAAGAGCATGAATATATTACAATGTTTATAAAACTCATACTCTTGTAGTTTTATTTTAAATGTAGACTGTTTTCAATAGATGCAAGAACCACTCAATTATTTACAATGCTTTGAATTTTTGTTATCTTCAAAATTGATTATATGTGTTTTGGCTACCTCATGTATAAGTTTTATTGTTGTGCTGTAAATGTGGGTGTGCTGCAAGGCATGTTATTGTTGCGCCAATATACTTCCAAATTATTCAAATTTTTGTTTTGATTGCAGAAAACTGCGCAAGCAGCTAATAGAAGATGATGGTGTGTCAGAGAACTTCATGACTATTTATTTTGACAAGACCGGTGGTGTGGAGGCTAAGTGTGACAAGCCTGCATACCAATATCCCTGCAGGCCAGAGCAGGTGAATTCCAAGGCTAAAGCATGCAATTTTGTTCTGCGCTTCAATTTGTGTTCTGATGTCTTGTTGAATAGCAAAGTCTATGTCTTCAGTGGCGCACCCATTAAAGGGTTGTGCGTGAGTCACATAGCAATCAAAATATAAAATAATGGTTTATGGAGAATGAAAAACTTGTTTTTAGAAATATTATTGCTACCAAGACAACCTGGACAGAAAGAGAATTCGCAAGTGTAACAAGCTGACCGAAAAGTGCGCCTGCAAGGAAAGTAGACGCCACAAACGTAAGGCAGGTACGAATCTTAAAAATTCACTATGGAGTCTTCTAAGTTTTTGTGAATATTTATAAGCTTTAGGACTAGATGTAAAGCATTGCATTATGATGCAAACATACTACGTCATCAGTGGGTCTATTAGTTGATCTAATATCATCAGTGGGTCTATTAGCTGATCTAATATCATCAGTGGATCTATTAGCTGATCTAATATTATTAGTGGGTCTATTAGCTGATCTAATATCATCAATGGGTCTATTAGCTGATCTAATATCATCCTTGGGTCTATTAGCTGATCTAATATCATCAATGGGTCTATTAGCTGATCTAATATCATCAGTGGGTCTATTAGCTGATCTAATATCATCCTTGGGTCTATTAGCTGATCTAATATCATCAATGGGTCTATTAGCTGATCTAATATCATCAGGTACCAACTGCTGTGTTCATATTAACTCAGCTGCATTTTCAGCTAGGGCCACGTGTCCAAATCATTTTTGTAGATCTGTGCCTTGCAGGTTGTGTAAGAAGTTTTTTTCTGCATGTATATTTGTATAACTTTTTATTGGTATTAAAAATCAACGAAAGGATGTTTTTCGTTACATGTCAAATTAAAAATGAAAAGACAAAAATCAGAAATTATTGAGTAAGTTGAACGAAAGTGTTTTAAAAGTTGAGTATCTAATAGTATTTTAGTGAATTTTAGGTTGTAGTAAAAGAAAGTTCATGAACTGAAACATACGATGGTGGATGTAGTATGTTGGTGTCACAAAATAGAAAGCGATGTTTGTCATATGTGTGGAAGGATAAAAACCAATATTCTGGGTATAGTCTATGCAGGATTTTGAAATCTGTGACATAAATGCAGAAATGAGCAAGTTTGGGATAAGGCAATATGTTCAGAGATTTTGTGATATGATAGGTGGAAGTGTGGTGAGCTGAAATACGATATTAGTGATGATTATACTAATAATGAAATAATTAACTTTTGTTTGCCTGTTCAAAATAAGGAATTTATAATGTCGGTTTATCATTTGCTGCTTTTATCACGCTGGCCTTCTCAAGATCAGGCACATGTGTAAACAGAAATGGTATTGCTGAGAATAGGTTAACTCGGTAAAACCATATTATACCAGCTTATGTATCACACCACTATCTTTAGTTGTTCAGCTCGCATACTCATATTCAAGTGGTGATAAGAGAGGCATGAGTTGCTTAGAATGAAATGGATAATTTGCCACTAGTCTATCAGAAAACAATGAACAGTGGTCTTTAGTATTACATGACTTTTGTTATCCATAGATCAATTGTTGGTTTATGTCCAGTCCACAACTATATTTTTGCTACAATATAATAATGTAGTAATTCTATTATCGAAATTTTCATTTTTTAACATTAGCAGGTTGATGAGCCAGTCGGTCAATTAGATTGTCACTTGAATTCTCAACATGATAGATGAGTTGCTTACTCACAACAGCTCATCCACGGCCTTTTTGCTCTTTATTAATCTTTCAAAGGTTGACCTTTAATCAGCCTTTGATCAGCCTTTAACGTTTAATCAGTTTTGGTGCAATGCAGGTTATTGTTTAGAATGCTAGTAGACCTCATGCTATACTTGTAATAGCCAAAATCGGAAGTAGGTTCAATCCAATCTCTAAAGCTCTGATAGTGAGCTTGTAGCAGCCGATACTAATTGATAATTCAATTGTACGCTAGGAGCATGTAACGGTGGCATGTTTTTGTCTGTCAAATTTCATGTGTCGCTAGACAGTAGCGGTAATTAACTTGCCTGTAGCCATAAAATGTCTATTTATTAAATTAAGTTTATTACCATTTGCATTAGTGTCAAAGATTTCGCAATTTGGTTTAAAAAATATTCTAGTCACCTTTTGAGGCATTCATTCATTCCCGGATGTTAAAAGGAGGTGTTTTACAGATACAGCGTTTGTGCAGAAATGCTCGGTAGTGGAAGGCGAGGTGCAATGCTCAAGACTGCCAGACCGTATAGATTCTGGCAAAAGACAACGAACCAGTTTTAATGACCGTCGAAAAGCTCTGGATAGGCTGATAAAAGACTACAGGGAGCAGCTGGGAAAGTTGAAGGTAAGCTCGCCGGCTTGAACCGACTGTTGAATTTCTCTTCGGCCACTTTTATCTCTTGTTCCACGTGGCCTTTAATTCATCAGAGGTAATAACTCATAGCAAATGGCCAGGGTTAAAACGCTTTTTAAAGTCTTATTGGAGTTGGAGCCGCAGCTATCGGTCAGTGTGTCTGAAGTTTTTGTGGCGTATGGCAATTAAACAGGCATGGGTTTTTAGATAGCTCAAGCTTTTGAAAAATTTATAACCCTTGTTACACAATGTAGGTTTCTATCGTGTGGATGATGTGGATTAGGAGTTGTACTCACGATGAGTTACCATGTGACAAGTGTTTCAATGGATATTCTCATGTTGAGGATTAATGTGGGCACCTCGGCACAAAACACCAGGAATTCTATGTCATTTTCTTGTGCATTCTTCCCACATGTTATTTTCACTTTTTCGCAAGCATGAAACATTGCAAAAAAAATTGCGAGTAACTAAACTCGCTCGACTTGTGGGTTTTTGTGGTTTTTGTCGTGCAGATGACACAAAAGTGCGTCATTCGCAAGTGGAACGCAGTCGTGTTCCGCTGTGTTAACGCGCATTGTGGAAACACAGCGATCGAAAACTCGTGGGTGTGCCAGCTAGTAGACCTCTGCCCGAGCTGCTAATTTGGAAAGTATAAGTAATTCATGTGAATAAAAGAGTGAGCGCTTGACGTTGAGGGTCAATATGGTGTAGCTTCTTTTCTCTGTCAATTAGGTATCGTCATTCATTGTACTATTTCTATCCACAACTGGAACATTGACCAAAAACATAACTGAAAAATAGCATGAAAGCATTAGCGAATCTGCCTTATTACCTTGAGAGTTTTAATATGATGCGACATGCACAGCTCACCTTTCTATAGTCGCTGGACTGCTTGTGCTCTAAGGGTGAGCCAAAAATTGTTTTTCTCCCATGACCTACATAACAATGGCATATTATTTTTATTGATGACATTTCCGCAGAAAGTGCTACCATTTGTTATTTGAGTTAACATAGTAACATCAAGTTATCTTTCTGGCAATGGTGAGGACATTTATCTCATGCTATGATGTTTAGCATGTCGTATCAACAATATTGTAAGATGCGTATTGAGTCAAATAACAAACTGTAAAACTCTTAGCATAAAATCTATTATTTTACTCATAGCCTTCCAAACATAAACTATATTAAAATATTTGTAAAGATAGCGGCGAATCAGTCTAATTTCATCGGTAGATTTGCTTTTGTATGAATCTGTCAGAGAGTAAGGTCTCTTTAGTGTAGAGCTTATTGCAGTCTGTAATTACTGCATGCCATGAAAGTGATGTGAAAGTGATGTGATATGGAGGCATGTGTCAATCTTAGAATGATTAGTCAGAATTGAAAAGGAAACAAATTAGTTCATCTGTGGGTGATCGCACTAAGAAGTCACTAGGGAAACATTTGAACCCACCAATAATTTGCCTTCCCTGTCTGTTATGAATTAGCTATCATATGTAAACAATTTGTTTTGGTAAAATATGCAGTTGTGCTCGTGTCCTGAGAATAAGGAAAAATTAGTAATTGAATTATTGTTAATTTGATAGAAGAAAACCTAATTCATTGATACGTAGTATTAGATGTTGCTGTAGTCTCTTTCTATCTGACACCTTTATGTTACAATGTATGTGTTTGTAGTTACACCTAGGTAGAGATGTTTAAAAGGCTGACCACAGATTGTGTCAGGCATGTGTTGCCATTTATATGCAGCGCAATCTGCAGCGATTGTAGCCTAATGTTTCATAGACATTGATTTCTGAAGATAAAGAATGCAGATTGTGTGCATAGACTACTGTTAAAGCTATCACTCGGCTCAAATGTTTTCCTTAATCTTTTAAGGAATATTTCAAAATCGGAGGAGATCGTTTCACAGCTGTAGTTACTGATATTTTAGTAATCAGTACAACTGTTTCCGTCAGTTGATGCAAGTAGTTGATGCATACTTTTATATGATTTGTTCACGGGTACCTTCTGTGTACAACTTTTTATCTACAATCAAAAAGTAAATGAGTTTTTAGAAAAATGTGCAGAACTGTTGTCATAAGGATTCAGTACAATCAGACTGGCGTCTCGTGTTACATTGTCCCATTTTGTTCAAACGCAATTCTTGGGCACTGTCATGTTGGTTGCGTTATGTAGCAATTGATATGCAACCAGCATAAACACTAGCTTTTCCTAGCAGTGTTAGTAGAGCTGTTATACAGTTCTTTAGGTATTAATCAAAAATTATCACCTGAAACATGTCTGTTTCTCCTTAACACGCACTTACTTGGAGGTGTAATTGCAAACACTTACATTATAACATAAAGGTGGCAGATAGAAAGCGACTACAGCAACATTGTGTCATGTATTAAAGCCCGGTGACACCATAGCTAGACTGATAAACACGAGCAGCTGCTCAGGAGATACATTGCACTCTCAATCAGCTCCATATCCTTTTCTTAGTTATATTACAACTTTATTGCTACTGTCGGTATGCCATTCACTTATAAGCAAATATTTTAGTATTCTGTTACCAGCTCATAAATATTTCTTTGTGGCAAAGTAATTATTTCTCACACAAACAAGAATATTTGCTTCAAAAAATGACCGAACTGTCAATTCGTCACTGCCCGTGATCAAAATTAATCGATCTGTTAAATTTTGTAAAAAAATTAAATCTGTTAAAAAATTGCTCTTTCTAAAATGTTTAGTCACGATGTTTATCAGATGATCCATAACACTTCACCAACTCAACATTTTTATGATCCAATCCATAGTGTCCTATTTTCTGCGTTTATTAACATTAAGGTAGTACCTAGCTGTAGCGGTCACTCACTTGGTATGTCAAGGTCGGTAACAACAATAAAACACTTGGCTTAACGTGCCTGTGCATTGTCAGCCGTAGTTTTGGTTTTACGATGTTAGGTTAATTTTTGGCCGATCTTCGGGTTCAATGTTCTTTCATGAGCTATATTTTCTCGACAGGATCAGTTTGTAAAATCAGTTTGTAAAATATCATCTAATTGTATTTATCCAAATTCGGTTGATTTCTCTTGCACGATGTCGACCCATGGCTATATATTTTTATCAATTTTCCGATGTATCTACATTTTGTCGATAATTTTTTTTACTGTGGACAGATTCATCAAGGTCGGGCAATAATTATTTGTAATTTTGGCTTGACTGTAGAGGAGTCGTTTGAGTTTGCCTGTGGTTGAATCAAATGGCGGGGAATCCCTGATGCTGATTTGAGCATTTTTGGTTTTATTCTTTTCAACATATTATGCTTAACCTTACGTCAACTTTAGTTATGACAACTTTATTTCTATTTTATTTCTCTTTCTCTCACTATTTTATTTTCATCATTATTCTCTCGAAAGATCTGATGCGTATAATAGTTTAATTGTGGACTAGTAGCATAGTATCATAACTGCTCAGTAAGTATTTTAAATATCGCTCTTCAGGGCTTAAGGAAAGATCTGGAGCTGAATCAGAACAGAGTAAACCTAGACAGGTACATTCTAGATGGCAATGTCTCGGACAGCAGTTCCAGAGGCAGAGTTTTCAGCGACAGTAATGATGTAACCCCCAGAGCTAAGGTCTCATTCTCTAATTCTAAAAGAGAAAGAAACTTGGACTGCTTCTGCGCCAAAGAGTCTCAGATCAATGACCATGACCTTCATCCAAAGGAGTATGCCTATACTAGATGTATATTAGTATCAGTCATGCAAGTTCAATGATGTCTTGTCAAACTAAACTTGTATGTCTATCTTTGTTATCGCCAGTTTTCTATGTGGTTTAGTTGTTGATAGGCACCACTTAAATTTATGTATCCCTTTAGAAGTACGCGCAGGTGGGACTGCTGATCAACTCTCTATACTAGAGCCAATCGTTTTTCTTAAAAGGATTTTAGAATACGCTTTGTCTTCCTTATTTTATGTTTCACTGCTTTTATCTCACACAGCAAATATTGTATTAACACAACAATGAATTCTGTGAAATTAGTATTTTGTTTTGTTTTGGCTGTTAAACGTTGAAATAACAAAAACTAGTGTATTTGTGTTGGTTTTTGCTAAAATCTGGTTATCCAAGATGCAGCCTTCATTTCAGTACCGCAGCTGAAGCGTTTCTGTGATATCATACCTGTGATCCCTTTTGCTTACAGCCTTGTGTTAGATATTGAAGAGGAAGAGAAGATGGCTAGCGCGCTTGCTGACGAAGAATTCCTCACCAAACGAGAACAGAAGAGACTAGAAAGACAAAAGAAGCGAGATGAAAAAAAACAAAATCGTGAGAAGGGCAAGTGCGCCGAAGATGATAAAACTTGCTGTACGTATTAGAACTATTTTATCTTGCTTCACGCATTCTTACGATTTACCAAGGTTCCACCGAAAATTCATGGAATCTTTCAATTTCAGTCCAAAGGATAAATTTTTTGGCATAAACTTTCAACAAATCTTGGTCTACATATAATGATTGATAGCATTCCAGTATCAGGGGAGCATTGTAGAGTTTGGGCTATTTTATCAGAGAAGACATATTAGCAGTTTGTTTCTCTGAACAGGAAGAGTTCATCAATTACCACAGTTTTTCTGACGCACTTTTGTCAAAAAGCTTATGTGTTATGATTGATCGTTCTTCAATGAACTAAAACTTCCATTTCAACGAATCTCATCACGTAGCAAGTTGTCCCTGGCAGCACAAGATGATAATCTTACAATCTGGTAATTTGTGATGATGTTCGGTTCTGCTTGTAGTCACTTGTAGCGTTATTTGACAGATAAGATACTTCTAAACAGACTGACTGATGTGTCACAAGTTATACATGATAACTTACACAAGTAATGTTTATCAGCGCCGTGACTCAGTACAATCCTGCAGTTATACTCTTAATTAAATATTGATACAGGATAAATCATTTTGCTGACGGAGTAGGTGAATAAGGATATAGAGTATAACTTGTGTCGCAACTTGTACTAGGAGTGCTACAGTATTAGCTCATACTTCTTACAAGGCTAAAGAACTAGTATCAGAACTCTGACTAACAGTTTAGTAAGATGCTCTTCTACACTAAATAAATCTAAATTCAAGAATAGTTGTTTAGTAATGCTATGTACGAGGTGTGTTAGAAATATCTAACTGAATGTTAAACACCTGTTGGTCTAGATAAGTTCTCAAGTATCAATACGGTTAGTATTACAATGAGGAAGTATGCGTGTTTTATTGCATATCAATAATCTTCAGGTTATAAGTTTTATAGCGAGTATAAAATGTATAAACCAGATTTTATACTAAACTGAGTTGGTTTTATATATATATATAATATGCTGTCAGGGTTATCGCTCAAGGCTTCATTTTCAAAATGTGTTGAATTTTGGGCTTCTACGGAAAGGTTGGTAAAATAGTCTTCAATTCAATTTATTTCATCTTTTAATTTGTGCTCTGAACTAAATTCTGGTTCACTTTTCTCAGCCTGCTAATTGGATTGTGATACATTTAGCATTACTCTCTGAATATTATTGCAGCTGTTGGCAAAATCTTGTGCAAAAAAGAAATGAGCACTTTTTATATTTTGATGACAACAAGAAATTGAAAAATTCCACTTTTTTGTTAGGTACTATTGAAGAGTGTTTCGGAAACTAGGTAGTTACAAGTTTGTTGACTTTAGAAATGTTGCAATAGCAGCATAAAAATGGGTTGCAGTGATACTGACAGACATAACAGACATGAATTTTTTTCCATCTAGCAATAGAACATCCGCAATTTGATAATAAAAGTTATTCTCCTGACTATTGTTTTTATGAAGAAATCGGTTGGGAAGAGAAACAGTTGACCAATTCTTGAATAGTGGGTGCCCCTGGGAATACTGAAGGGAGTACATATGAAGCTTGTATGAAGCTTGGAGGAATTGACTCACAGATCGACATGCAAAGCAGCTAGTTTGAATTCTGGCAATACGATTGGCCATTAGTTACTTGGCAAACGAGGCTTATAAATACAAAAGCGGGCTCTTTAGCGATGTAGCTGGGAATTCAAAGGTACTCCTTTAATTTTTGAAGTTATGGATAAAAATTGGCCAAAGAGTTTTCGAAATCTCCAAGATGTCTGCTAGTTTTTGGCCAAGTTGTATTTAAGCAAGCGGCTTGGCAAACTGAAACCATGCTTAGAAAAGTCATTTGCTGTGGCTAACTACTGCTCAGTCTAGATTTATTTACTAGTCATGTCTGTTCTCGACTTGTAGAGGTTATGACAATGGCTTTTGGTATCCCCAAACTACCAGTGTCATATGTGATTGGCATCTCCAGCTAATGAACACCTGCCGAATAACATTATTTGAAATTGCAAATGGTAAAATCACAATCATTCAACTTATTTCTGTAAAAATATGCGTGGATACTGGTATATCTTCACAAAACTATTTACAGTATTATCCTTGCCAGTCCCGTGCACTGTGAGAGATCATCATGAAAAATCAGTATATGGAGAATTAGCGAGTGGATCATTGTATAAGTGGTAGAGTGGTATAACGGTAGCATGCTTGCCTTTGGATATGGCACCCAGGGATCGATTCTCGTGCGAGGCAACTTTTTTCTAATGCACTTAGCATAGCTTCGAACTGATGAATGAACCCGGCTCTTATTATAGTAAAGAATCAGCTGAAATGCTTGTAGAAAATTTGGTAGAATGACTCTGTATATTTCGGTGCATTAGGCGTATTCAATAGTCGTGATGGAAATCCACATATATAAGTCGTTTGTCGTGTTGTGTGTGATTTTTATCCTCACCAATAAAATGTGTAGTAAAGTTTTACATATGTCTGGATAATACTGAACACTTTTTTCTCATTCTCTTTTAGTTTATTTATGAGTCAGGTCGTACCTATTGCTCTATAATTCGTCAGACCAAAATACATAATTTAATAGCTTTAGTACTGATATCAAATCCTTTTATCAACACTACCAATTTAGTTTTTGATCCAAAAAATCCCAAATTTCTTGCGCAATCCGCATTTCTATTTATTAAAATTAGTTTGCACCATTACAAAGGTGGTCTATCATATTCGTTGTCACCAATATGCTATATTCACCTCTGTTACATCTCTCTTACGGTATATTTACATTATCAAAGCTGATCTAAAATCCCAAAAAATTCATCTTTATGCCTATCATTGTTTCTCACCACCGAGCTATGGATTTTGTCCAATATATGCGCGAGTCAGCCCGTATATTACTAATGTCTAATAAATGGTTCAAGGGCAAAGAAATTAATCAATCTATTACGCTTTTGGCATTGGCAGTAGCTTTTTAAATACATGTATTTCATCGGAGAATCTTGGTCAAGTGTAGGGATGAATGCTCGAGGAACATATATTGTGTTTGGATGACGTCTTTAGATAACATATTTACGCCAGCAGCCACGCTGAAGGATGTATACTTTGATATCATGCAGAGTAGCTGCTAGGGTGTCTGGTATTTTTATCAGCTCATGTCTGTAGGATGAGAATAAATGCCACTCCTCTATCTTCACTCCAGCATCTATTCCTCTGATAAAAGTACATCTCATATGCTAAGCTTAGCGTCTGTCTATTGCTTTATGATGTCTGATGCAAGCGCTGTTTCCTGATAAATAGCTGTATGCCTTATATTTATTACATTAGCTATATGCACTTGATGCTAATGCTTTTTTGAATTGTGAAATATGGACACCCATTATGGTAGTTGTCTGACCTTTTAGTGCGGCGGCAGAAGAAGAAGTTAGAGAGTGGTAAAAGAAACAACCCACATTGTCAGCTAGAGGATGCTGAGTGTGCTATAATGGATAATCAACATTGGAGAACTGAGCCAAAGTGGACTAGTAAGTACAGGATTTATCCGCTCCTTGTAGTATTTCCTGTACATCCATTCCTTAATATTTTTCTCATTAATGTTTTATTTATTTATTACATATACATGTAATTATAATTTGTATTTTGGTTTTTATTGTACCATCATTTGAATCAAATTATTGTGTACATTCTATTAATATTCCACCATGTTCTTTTTATTACTACGGGGAATGAATGAAAGCCTGTTTATGAATATGGCTTGATTTGTTTTTTACTCTGATTGTAGTGGGTCCTTTCTGTTTCTGTAACAATGCTATCCGAAATGTCTTTTGGTGTCTGAGGGTGATAAATGAGACAGACAACTTCCTCTACTGCGAGTATATCGATGACTTTCTCAGCTATTATGACCTCAACAACGACCCATGGCAGGTGAGCTTTGATTGGGTAGACTCGTTCTACAAATTATACTATTAAAGACTATTTAAAAGTTATGAAACTGCATTGACAAACAAAATTTATCTTTGTCATCGTTTTTAATCTTTTTGCATGTTCATTTTTCAGGCTAAATTCAACAGAAGAGTTGAGTGTGTTTTCACTACATTTTAAGAACTTAAACAGCAAGTTTTTGGAAATTTCATTTTACAAAAATTTCTAAGCAATAAGCATTTGACAGTTTAGACTGTTGTTGAACAGGTCCAAGTCAGTTAGTTTAGACTGTTGTTAAACTAGCCCAAGTCAGTTAGTTTAGACTGTTGTTGAACCAGCCCAAGTCAGTTAGTTTAGGCTGTTGTTGAACTAGCCCAAGTCAGTTCTAACTGTTGTTAAACCTACCCCGGACAGTTGTGTCATAAGTCTTTGAGACAAAGGTGGTTTTTATTATTCACAGCTGAGAAATGCCATACACGATATCTCATATGCTCAGCTTGGACAACTCCATGAGCTGCTCAACAAGATGAGGAAATGTAAAGGTGCTAAGGAGTGTACTCACAGGCATAGAAACCGACTTGCCATTGATTCACAATCTGGTATGTATGATATCCGATTAGTGTATGTTAGTGTGTCGAGTCTTTGCCTAGTTTGTATCTAATTAGTGTATGTTGGTGTGTCCAGTCCTTCACTGGTTTGTATCTAATTAGGGTATGTTGGTGTTTCCAGTCTTTCACTGGTTTGTATCTAATTAGTGTATGTTGGTGTGTCCAGTCCTTGACTAGTTTGTATCTAATTAGTGTATGTTGGTGTGTCCAGTCCTTGACTAGTTTGTATCAAATTAGTGTATGTTGGTGTGTCCAGTCCTTGACTAGTTTGTATCTAATTAGTGTATGTTGGTGTGTCCAGTCTTTCACTGGTTTGTATCAAATTAGTGTATGTTGGTGTGTCCAGTCTTTCACCGGTTTGTATCTAATTAGTGTATGTTGGTGTGTCCAGTCCTTGACTAGTTTGTATCTAATTAGTGTATGTTGGTGTGTCCAGTCTTTCACTGTTTGTATCAAATTAGTGTATGTTGGTGTGTCCAGTCCTTGACTGGTTTGTATCTAATTAGTGTATGTTGGTGTGTCCAGTCTTTCACTGGTTTGTATCAAATTAGTGTATGTTGGTGTGTCCAGTCTTTCACTGGTTTGTATCAAATTAGTGTATGTTGGTGTGTCCGGTCTTTCACTGGTTTGTATCAATTTAGTGTATGTTAGTGTGTCCAGTCCTTGCCTAGTTTGTATCAAATTAGTGTATGTTGGTGTGTCCAGTCTTTCACTGGTTTGTATCAAATTAGTGTATGTTGGTGTGTCCGGTCTTTCACTGGTCTGTATCAATTTAGTGTATGTTAGTGTGTCCAGTCCTTGCCTAGTTTGTATCTAATTAGTGTATGTTGGTGTGTCCAGTCTTTCACTGGTTTGTATCAAATTAGTGTATGTTGGTGTGTCCAGTCTTTCACCGGTTTGTATCTAATTAGTGTATGTTGGTGTGTCCAGTCCTTGACTAGTTTGTATCTAATTAGTGTATGTTGGTGTGTCCAGCCTTTCACTGTTTGTATCAAATTAGTGTATGTTGGTGTGTCCAGTCCTTGACTGGTTTGTATCTAATTAGTGTATGTTGGTGTGTCCAGTCTTTCACTGGTTTGTATCAAATTAGTGTATGTTGGTGTGTCCAGTCTTTCACTGGTTTGTATCAAATTAGTGTATGTTGGTGTGTCCGGTCTTTCACTGGTTTGTATCAATTTAGTGTATGTTAGTGTGTCCAGTCCTTGCCTAGTTTGTATCTAATTAGTGTATGTTGGTGTGTCCAGTCCTTGACTGGTTTGTATCTAATTAGTGTATGTTGGTGTGTCCAGTCTTTCACTGGTTTGTATCTAATTAGGGTATGTTGGTGTGTCCAGTCTTTCACTGGTTTGTATCTAATTAGGGTATGTTGGTGTGTCCAGTCTTTCACTGGTTTGTATCTAATTAGGGTATGTTGGTGTGTCCAGTCCTTCACTGGTTTGTATCAAATTAGTGTATGTTGGTGTGTCCAGTCTTTCACTGGTTTGTATCAAATTAGTGTATGTTGGTGTGTCCAGTCTTTCACCGGTTTGTATCTAATTAGTGTATGTTGGTGTGTCCAGTCCTTGACTAGTTTGTATCTAATTAGTGTATGTTGGTGTGTCCAGCCTTTCACTGTTTGTATCAAATTAGTGTATGTTGGTGTGTCCAGTCCTTGACTGGTTTGTATCTAATTAGTGTATGTTGGTGTGTCCAGTCTTTCACTGGTTTGTATCAAATTAGTGTATGTTGGTGTGTCCAGTCTTTCACTGGTTTGTATCAAATTAGTGTATGTTGGTGTGTCCGGTCTTTCACTGGTTTGTATCAATTTAGTGTATGTTAGTGTGTCCAGTCCTTGCCTAGTTTGTATCTAATTAGTGTATGTTGGTGTGTCCAGTCCTTGACTGGTTTGTATCTAATTAGTGTATGTTGGTGTGTCCAGTCTTTCACTGGTTTGTATCTAATTAGGGTATGTTGGTGTGTCCAGTCTTTCACTGGTTTGTATCTAATTAGGGTATGTTGGTGTGTCCAGTCTTTCACTGGTTTGTATCTAATTAGGGTATGTTGGTGTGTCCAGTCCTTGACTGGTTTGTATCTAATTAGTGTATGTTGGTGTGTCCAGTCTTTCACTGGTTTGTATCTAATTAGGGTATGTTGGTGTGTCCAGTCTTTCACTGGTTTGTATCTAATTAGTGTATGTTGGTGTGTCCAGTCTTTCACTGGTTTGTATCTAATTAGGGTATGTTAGTGTGTCCAGTCTTTCACTGGTTTGTATCAAATTAGTGTATGTTGGTGTGTCCAGTCTTTCACTGGTTTGTATCTAATTAGGGTATGTTGGTGTGTCCAGTCTTTCACTGGTTTGTATCTAATTAGGGTATGTTAGTGTGTCCAGTCCTTGCCTAGTTTGTATCAAATTAGTGTATGTTGGTGTGTCCAGTCTTTCACTGGTTTGTATCAAATTAGTGTATGTTGGTGTGTCCGGTCTTTCACTGGTTTGTATCAATTTAGTGTATGTTAGTGTGTCCAGTCCTTGCCTAGTTTGTATCTAATTAGTGTATGTTGGTGTGTCCAGTCCTTGACTGGTTTGTATCTAATTAGTGTATGTTGGTGTGTCCAGTCTTTCACTGGTTTGTATCAAATTAGTGTATGTTGGTGTGTCCAGTCTTTCACTGGTTTGTATCAAATTAGTGTATGTTGGTGTGTCCAGTCTTTCACCGGTTTGTATCTAATTAGTGTATGTTGGTGTGTCCAGTCCTTGACTAGTTTGTATCTAATTAGTGTATGTTGGTGTGTCCAGCCTTTCACTGTTTGTATCAAATTAGTGTATGTTGGTGTGTCCAGTCCTTGACTGGTTTGTATCTAATTAGTGTATGTTGGTGTGTCCAGTCTTTCACTGGTTTGTATCAAATTAGTGTATGTTGGTGTGTCCAGTCTTTCACTGGTTTGTATCAAATTAGTGTATGTTGGTGTGTCCGGTCTTTCACTGGTTTGTATCAATTTAGTGTATGTTAGTGTGTCCAGTCCTTGCCTAGTTTGTATCTAATTAGTGTATGTTGGTGTGTCCAGTCCTTGACTGGTTTGTATCTAATTAGTGTATGTTGGTGTGTCCAGTCTTTCACTGGTTTGTATCTAATTAGGGTATGTTGGTGTGTCCAGTCTTTCACTGGTTTGTATCTAATTAGGGTATGTTGGTGTGTCCAGTCTTTCACTGGTTTGTATCTAATTAGGGTATGTTGGTGTGTCCAGTCCTTGACTGGTTTGTATCTAATTAGTGTATGTTGGTGTGTCCAGTCTTTCACTGGTTTGTATCTAATTAGGGTATGTTGGTGTGTCCAGTCTTTCACTGGTTTGTATCTAATTAGGGTATGTTGGTGTGTCCAGTCTTTCACTGGTTTGTATCTAATTAGGGTATGTTAGTGTGTCCAGTCTTTCACTGGTTTGTATCAAATTAGTGTATGTTGGTGTGTCCAGTCTTTCACTGGTTTGTATCTAATTAGGGTATGTTGGTGTGTCCAGTCTTTCACTGGTTTGTATCTAATTAGGGTATGTTAGTGTGTCCAGTCCTTGCCTAGTTTGTATCAAATTAGTGTATGTTGGTGTGTCCAGTCTTTCACTGGTTTGTATCAAATTAGTGTATGTTGGTGTGTCCGGTCTTTCACTGGTTTGTATCAATTTAGTGTATGTTAGTGTGTCCAGTCCTTGCCTAGTTTGTATCTAATTAGTGTATGTTGGTGTGTCCAGTCCTTGACTGGTTTGTATCTAATTAGTGTATGTTGGTGTGTCCAGTCTTTCACTGGTTTGTATCTAATTAGGGTATGTTGGTGTGTCCAGTCTTTCACTGGTTTGTATCTAATTAGGGTATGTTGGTGTGTCCAGTCTTTCACTGGTTTGTATCTAATTAGGGTATGTTGGTGTGTCCAGTCCTTGACTAGTTTGTATCTAATTAGTGTATGTTGGTGTGTCCAGTCTTTCACTGGTTTGTATCTAATTAGTGTATGTTAGTGTGTCCAGTCTTTCACTGGTTTCACGGCATGTAGCAATGTGAACTATGTTTGAAAATCAGGAAGGAAAATATAACAAATACACAGGCATGTTGGTGCTTAAAGGCTTCCTAAACTGTAATTAATGTTTCAGAAGTTATGATTATTGATATTCAGTTCTCACTGAAACTTATTTCATGGACAGCTTTGCACTTATTTAGATTTTGTGTTTGTAGTTGAAGCAATCAGTGTCACCCTTTAAAACTACTTGAGTGCTGAATTTAAGCTCATTGTGAAATGTAACCTGGTCTGGATGTACTAAAATCAATTAGACTGCTAGTGTTATTTAAAATTCAGAATTTCATTATTATGTAAATCTGCAATGAGCTGTGAGAAATGGACTTGCAAAGGGTGGTAGCGATATTCTTTATCACAATAATCAGTGACACTAGGTAGCTTGTGGTTGAAAAATCTATATTTAACATTGAGCTATTCATTTTTATTATTATGAGAAAATAATCTACCAATATATGTATGTCTATTGCTCTCATTTGCATACTGCGATCTCATCTTTTTCACTCCAAACCCAGTTATTTGAATGCGCTATTATTATCATCATCTAGCTTGTGCTTATTTTAGATAACACGGATACAGCGCAGTCAAACTGATGCTAGATTATCTCGCTTCTTTCAGCCTTTAGTCTAAGCAATTAAAAGCCACAGATCTGATGAGCGTCTGAACATGTATGTCATATTTTAAGACTATCCGTAATATTAAGATGACTCCTTGTAGCACTATATTAGCATTCGGGTTCATTAGCTTGTTGACATTGCAATGTCGTAAACTTTGCCTTTTGGTAAGACTTTTGTAGCTAGCAGCCATATTAGCATATTTTCATTTTTATTGAAGCTGTTATTTATACTATCAGGTTGTGCACGAATCATGTTTCTACTTATTGACTCTTACAATATTACGCTGAATTTCTTGTGTATGCCAAACATTTCCATTATTATATAAGCCTTTTCGGCAATTTCAAAGAAAAATCTAATAAAATTTTAAACAATCACCATTTGTGTTTTTTTTAGTTTTCAATAAAATAGGTTTTCATCTCTATGTAGTCATTTCATATGAACTGCATAAGCTGCTATAATTGTTTTATGAGTTTTGGAGTTATCTTATCCTGGTTGAATCAAACTTTCAAAGCTTCTAATATAAATTATGTATTTGTAGCAATTGCAGCGCGTTACATCGTAAATGTATATTGAGCAAGAATCTAGAAAAATAAACAAGCAAAAAGTGTGTTAATACTTTGAAGTATGTTTAAAAGAGGCATTAAGCAAGTGCAGTCCAAAATTTTGTTGAGGCTGTCAGCGGTAAGTTGTTGAAATAAGTTAGATGTTTTTCATTTGCTGGTTGGCAGCATAAGTGGGTGGTTCTCATAGTAGTTATGAAGATGATCTAGAGTTTCATATGACGGCTGCATCCTCAGGCTTCCAGAACTTCTCTTCTGATTTGGCAGCAGCTTTCTGACTAGGATTTTCTTTTGCTCTATTTGAGCCTCCGGAACTTAACCTCAGATGTATGTTGTCCATTCTGGCCGCGTCCTTCTTCATATCTGTCATGAGTAAGCGGTTAGACAATTGTATCTCTACCCAAGATGGTGGGTTTACACAGGTGATCAAAACTTGAGAGCAAGATTTAAAATAACACTTTCCTGTTGGGATGTATTGGCAGCTAAGAATTCTATTGGTCGTTTAAGCAGAGTAGCAAAACAATTTCTAATGTTAGATTACTACTACTCAGACAACTAAACTTTTATTACATGGTAGAAGGTCTCACAATGCTTCTAGCATCATAGAAGCTAAAATAAACAACTGCAATCATCGGTATAGGGCTAAGTTGGGAGTAGAGAATATTTTTGATAAAACCAATTTGGTGATTTAATGGAGAAGAAAAGCAGGAAATTTAAATTTTCGCAGAGTAAAACATGTACCTTTACATAAGATTATCCTGGGAAACAAAATATCAGACCTTCACAATCCTTAAAAATTGATGGAACTTAATAATTAATATTTAATTATTAATCTTAATTGTTGTACCTAAACAAAAGATTCAAATTATCAATATTTTACTGGAGCCAAATACACAAATATGTAGATGAACATTTGTAAAGGGCAACAAATTTCCCAGATACGCTGGTACACTTGTTTAGTTAATTTCAGTCTAATATTGATATAATGGTATGTTGTACATGTATATATGCGGTTAATTTGTCATCTGCTGCTTGTTAAGATCTATTTAATCGAGTGGTTGCTAAAACTAAGAGTATCAATGAACTTCTACACACCTTTTAGAGGGTAAACAGTGAACCTCCTCAGATCCTCATCATGTTTCGTCACCTCTAAACTTTCCAATGTTTTTCTACAATGTGATCAACATGTTTATTACACCGCAAAGTCAAAAACGCATAAAACATTAGTTAGTGTGTGTAACTATACACTGGCTGTAATTCAGTTGGGTGTGATACGCAATGCTTCAAATGTCTAAAAAATATACGATTTACAGTCTAGTCTTTAAGTATCGCAGTTTTTGGTAACTAAGGTTTGTAGTTAGATTAGAATGCATAGTTTTACAAAAACAATATACAAGGTAAAATACCGTGTGATGTTGTCCAAAGCTTTGCTGAAACTCTCTTGTTTAGAAGTAATAGCAGGGAGAGATTTAGTGCCAGGTCTAGAAGGGTCGGCAGGTTTAGAAGACAGGAAGCTTTCTAGGACAGGAGCGTTATCTGCCATTAAATCTGTTTCAGCTATTGGCGGTAGGTGGGAGGTTCTTCCACCTATTCTTGGAGAAAACTGATTGATCCTTGAAACTACATCCTCGACAGGTGGCCCAGGGTCAGTTGGAGGGCGCATCTAAAAGTAAATACATTTTCATTGATTAAATTGATACTCTTGGACTTGTCTTCACTTGATATGCAAGAGTGTCTGCAATGTAGGATTTGCATATCTGTTGTTCAGAGCTCGCACTTGTTTTAGTGAAGAACATTATTCAGTAACTACAATATGTTATAATATTACTATTTGCTTCTGCAGCTGCCATCATCGGAGTTTTGAAATCAGTGTAACCTTCGGTTCCACCAATGATATAAACCCCCCATTAAAGACCCCATTTAAAAATTAAACAAATTTTTACGGTAGGTTTTGAGATATCAGTGCTCAAAATGGCAGCATTACAATGATAATGAAATAGACGCTTAAGAACAATAGACATGGTTTTATTGAATGCGTGAAGTATATTTGTGAAAATATTTCGACGAATAAGGTTGCATGAAAATGTAAACAGAAGCCATCTTGTTCAGTTACGTCCCATTTGAGCCATTTTGGAAAAAGATTCCCATCTATGGCGGTTTCGTGATGGCGGCGATTTACTGTTCGTTTTGAGCTTTTAAGAGCTTGTAATCACATTTCCACATATTTTGCACTTACAACACAGCAGAGTAAGACATGGTGAATCTTTTGATACCAAATAACTGTAATGTGAATTTTGTTGCAAGTCAACCTTTAACTTTTGCATTACAGAGAGGTTTATTGGGAACGGTTCTTCTGGTGCATAGTGTTTCCAGAAAATTGTTACTGATTGGCATTCGGATCAAAAAAGTTTTTTGTGATGTTCCATAGTCTTATGTCGGCTATGGAACGCTGATCTTTCTGGTTCATTAAGAGTTTATACCCTGAATGTATCAATCAACTTTTTTTCTGTTGGCGCAATAATAATATATATTATATAATAATAATATAATAATATTGTTGAGCTATTTTTGGCATGATTGGTCTGCCATACATTCCAGAGTCCGCAAGTCCCAATAACGATCGGTTTTAGAAGTCGTGACTGTGACACAGTAAAAAGAAGTTAAGAGAATAACAAAGGTTGTTTAGCATATACCGTAAAACCTCTAGTTGAACGCCACCTCTAATTGAACGCCACCTATATTTGACCGCCATTACGAGAGAAATGTTGAAAAATAGAGCGCCACCCTCTATTTGAACGCCACCTCCATTTGACCGCCAATATGATAATCTTTGATCTTTATGAACCTATAATATCAAATTATCAGTAAAAAAGTGTCCACAAAATCTTATTAATAATGAATCATTTACATTAGTAACAATCAATTATCTCGTCCAACTTCAAAGCTTTACGCTTTTTTTCGTTAAAACTTTGAAAGCAATACCAGAGAAATAATTACTAACTGTCTCAGGCTAATGGTAGTTCCTTGTTCAACTCGATCTTAATACTTCGAACAGCATGGATATAAAAACTTGTTTTCAAGTTTTAAGCCAAAGGTTAAGCTTAGCGAGCAAACTTTTACGCATTGCATTTGTGCTAAATGCAACGTGTAAAAATTTTGCTCTACCAACAAATTGTTTGGACGCTAATATTGACTAGTTCAGCAGTGTAGAAAAAGAAGTGAGGCCAGAGGATATTGTGGAATATTGGACAACTAGAATTTGTTTGTTCCATCAAAAGCAACAATCAGAATGCAGCTATGCGATCAAACGATGAAAATATTTTTATATTAAAAACGTTAATTTTTGTTCGTGCATGTAATGTAAGTATGGCTCGTTTATGTCACTTGGTCACGATTATATATTTGTATCATTTGATTGATGATCATTATATAACTAATAAATATGCAGATTTATAGCATGTTATTTAATAGCATCCTTGCGGCTATCTTATCAAGGCTTACGATGGATCGATGCTCATAACTCCACTTCTATTACACATAAAAAGCTAGTTTGGCTGCAAACTGTAGCAAACATATCAATGAGCGCCATGAGCTTTTATGCAACATTGTTATATATAGATAAATAATAAAAATATTTCTTCAAATTTAGAATGAAATAAAAATTGAAAATGCCGACAAATTTCAAAGAAGGACACAGGCTATAATATCATCGCAGATCAATTGCAAGCAATAAATATCAGGTACAGATATTTCTCGGTCTCTCAATGCATATTTATAAAAAGATCTTTGGCAAGTTGGAGGTAAGTTAGCAAACTTATCCGATCCAAAAGGTTTCATATCGCTCCACCGGAAAAAGAGAACAAAATATAGGCGACATTCGCTTCAGCCGTAATAGGGCTAAATTTATCTTCCCAAAATTCTGACGAGCCATTTGAAAAATACACCGCCAGCCACTACTCGAACGCCTCCTCCAATTGACCGCCACTATAGAGGAAGGTTTGAAAAATAGAGCGCCATGGCGTTCAATTAGAGATTTTATGGTATCTTTACTCTGTAGACGGCTATTGATTATCCATCTTACAAGATGATTTAACTCTAAAACATACATCTAGCAATTGTCGGGGTTTCTATGGACTTAGAGCTCAACAGTTGAACAATTAGTGGCATGTTTACAAAAGAACTTTTTGATCGCAGTCAGATTGAACAAGAATAATAGATACAGTCAAACACCTTTCTCGATTACATGGCAGCGTCAATCACAAGTCAGCAGTGCCGACTATGTTTCTAAACCCCTAACAGCTGCTGACATACAGTAGGTTCAAAATCAGACCTTCTTGTAGCAAAGAAAGAACAGTTCCACAAACTACCAGTACTAAATGTATGAATACCATACCATTATTATGACTGTTTCAATATTAACAATTAAATTGATCGCCACTGTCAGTTTTACCAAATTGACGAAACCGAAGCAGAATTACAAAGTAATTAATATATTCAACCCATTAAAGTGTCACAGTTGACACCAGAATATCATTTAAAGAGCTAATTGCAGAATGTTTCTCTATTATCAGCAATTTATATAATATTCAAGAAACGCAATTGAGTATCTTAGGCAGAGGGCTTCGTAAGAAACTAGGAGCTAACAAAATTATCTCATTTTAAATCTAGTTTGAATGGAAGACTGTGATGATGGAAGTTCAATTGACGTATGGCCTTGATATACACGCCTCCGTGTTGCATCGACCAAAACATGAATGTTGTGGTTGAAGCTATTGAGGCATCAATCCTACGTTCGACTTAGTGTTCATTTGGAGCGCTTTGCTTCACTTAAATCATCGCCGAAATTTTTATTAGTCGCATGAGAATCGTCGTGTTTAGGGAAAATTACTAGAAAGAATAAATTTGCCGTTGTGGTAAATTTCCTTATTGCTACCAACGACAAAAAAGGACCATCAAAGATTATTTTGAATGTCAATACACAAACAGAGCAGGTTTTATTAAAAACAATAGTTTTTAATGTAAGACATCAGGAAGAAAATTGGTCATTCAGGGTAACTATTAAATCGATGTTTTTGCATTGGTGCAAGCGTCATCTTGGTAAAGGGGTTGCCTGTGTCATTCTTTACGAATAAAAACTGTGCAGCTCACTGACCAGGGAGCGTCACGAGGCCAAGTCAGCAGCACATCTTCAGCTCAGGCTGAATGCTTCACTTAATTGTGAGACAAGGTGAAAGAGCAACGAATAAAGACTACAATCAATGTAGGCTATTAAACTGCACAAGGTCTAAATGAATTCTGCTGCATCGTACCTTCTAGTTGATCATTATATTGGCATAAGAGCAAGAGCAGACAATTCTGAATTAAAGTTAATGCTATGTGTTTGTATCAAGCTTTTAGTAATGACAAGAGTTCAAGCTGTAAAATGGTCTTTCTGGCATTTTTTGAAAAATAAGACTCTGTAGCATTTAATTAATACTCTATCTAATTAACAGAAATACTAATGGTTATAAATTTGACACACCATTAATATAACTGCTGGTCTAACGACTACAGCTGATGTATTTGCAATTAATTTTATTAAACGTTTCCATGATTTGTGTATTTTTTTCGAAGAACACAGTGTGTGCATGTGGGTACTTACAGTGGGTTCTGGTAGTGGTGGTTCATCATCACCAGCAGTTGAGAGTCTATTCTGTACGCAGTCACCTATGACTGTACCAATATCTGGAGTCATGGGCAGCCCATCCATGCCAATCACATACTCCTGTACTGGGTATTTAGAGTTATAACTTTCTGACTTGCCGGAGACGGCAGCTCTGATCAGTTCTTGCACCATGTTCTTTTCTACGTGTACAAGTGGAGCACAAGGTAAAGGTCAAAGGTGAACGCAAAGACTCGAACTATTTCACACTTACTACAAAGTAGAATAATTGCAGGCAATCATCCTGCAAATAATACCTGTTTTATAGTTACTTGAAATTTTTTAATAATTGTAGTAGTTTTAATGAAAAGAGTTTAAGTTTTAATAAAATACAGAGTCTCAGTTTTTAGCTCATATAGATTTTTTGCTATTGCAGCAACCTAAAGAAATCAATATAAAAGCTGACAAATGTGGTGAGATTACTGAGCCAGAAATTATATGTAAAGCTTACCATTGTCTCCAGCCTTTCCTAGCCAGTTTTGAACGGCGTCAACATCATCCGTTTGCAAAATCTGACAAAGCATCAGCATCACCTGAAATATTTTCATCATTAAGAATAAATTTGCAGCAAATTGCACAAGCAGCCATCTCAATGAAATAAATGATGAATGAATAGATTATCATTTTTAATAAACAAGAACAACAAGACAATAGTAAGATAGTCAGCAAACAATATGTACACATAAAATATTGGGATAATGTTGGATATACATGTAAAATGGCAAAATGTCAGGGTAGACTAGCACAATTCTGCTAGCTATAACACACTTGTTTTTAATCAATATACATTTTATAAAAGGCAGTACATCATAAAATATTGATAAAACTAGTGCACTTAAGAAAAAGTGTAAATGCTTTAAAAGCGTAACAAGAAATTCTATCTGTCAACTCGCCTTCCTGATAGTATATTCTACGGCATGAGAAGGATAAAAGGTTGTAGGCTTTCATACACCTTTAAATGACCAAGTATAGACAAGGATTGAAAGAAACCTGAAGCCTTAGCTAATAGGCTCTCTTTATGCAGAACAGACATGCTTAAGATCTCCCCCGACAGCCATATTCAACTCTCAGGGGAACAATATGAAACAATAGAATGCATTTAAACTTCACTATTGACTCTCTATAGGAAACATGATGGTGTCTGGCATACAGTAGGTCTATTGAGCTGGATGGTCATAATAAGATGAGATATCTATTCATCTTAGGTATATCATACTTGTAAAAGTTGTATAGCTTGAAAAACACGGGGGGGAGGATGAGAAGTGAGTCAGTTCCATAAATATAACTATTGGTATAATGTTAGACAAAAAATGGCACGATGTCATGGTAAACTGGCACAATTCTGCCAATAATAATAGACTTGTTTTTAATCAAAATTCATTTTAAAAAAGGTAGGTCATCATAAAATATTGATGAGACTAGTGCACTTAAAAAAAGCGTAAATGCTCTAAAGGTGTAACGAGAAATTCTATCTGTCACTTCACCTTTTTGATAACATATTCAACGGTATAAACTGATAAGAAAGCGAAAAGACTTTTATAGGTAACTATGAAAAAAAATACACAATAAATATAAAATTGTGTAATAATCAAAACTACCGTAATAAAATGTTAGCCAAATCTGCTACTTTAACCAATGTCAACTTACAGTGTCTTCCATATTTGATTGGTCAGAAATATCTCCAGCGGTATTGACTTTAGTTAAGAACTGCGCTGTTTTGGAGCGGCTTCCGGAGCGAGACATAGCTTTTGATGGAGGGGGTATTAGACGACCCGTAGCTGTTGAATATTGGCTAGTGCGAACACGCTCTTCCTTAGGAGGCTCTGGCACTCGCGGTGTCATGCCTGCTGCTTTCGCCAGCTCTTGAAGCTCTGCCCTCCATGGCTCAACTGAAGCTTGAGGGGCTAAAATCACAACCTGACCATCATGTAAGCTAGTAATGAAGTTTAGAGTTGTATATGAAACTAGTGGAATGCCCGGCGTTGCACGGGTATTAAAAATCAGCTTATAAACAATGAGAGGTAATTTAGTTGCCTGCCACTTGCTATTAGCCCGGCACATTGCCAATGGCCAATTTGAGTAAGCTTACTAATAAGAGCAAACTACGTACATACTTGCTCTCACGATTGAGCACGCATAAATTATGCTACCGCTCTCAATGACGTTGCGCCAGGACGTTGCGTCGTAACGGAGGTTGGTAGCGTATTTGCACCAATATAACGACATATACGACCTAATGAATCCATCAAGCTCGTATGGCTTAATTTGTAAGGGATTGTACTGGTGAATGGGAGGGTCCGAGATCAAATCTTCTGCAATCCAGATTTTTTATTCCAAGATTCTTTTAGCTCGACAAACACACATACCATCTTTGAGAATTATATATATATAGATAGGATTATAATTTACACTATAGTATGGCAAGGTGAGAATAACATACTTCTATAAAGGTTTTACAATATTTTTCATATAGCATTACTAGAGTTACATAGCTACATAACTACATTGCTTATCGAAATTGAGAGCTTTGATTTTTCAGTTTCACCCTATTACAGCATTTTTAAATCAAAAAATTGAAATAGTAATATACCGTAATTAACAGTAATAATAATAGCTCACTACTTAATCATCTCAGTTGCTCAGTTACTATTAATTTTCTGCTTGCTGCAATTTTCATACTGAAGTGCTGGAATAAGCTGGAATGGATAAGTGCTAAACTATGATCATCATCATTATTATTGTCATTGTTGATTTGCCTCAGGATCAGTTGCACACCAGGATCTTAGTTAGAGCACGTCAACCTGGTGTTCCAATACCATCCTGATATTTTAGCTTATCTAGGCAGGACAAAGAAATTGTCCTGCCTGGATTAGAATTGTCCTTGTCCTCTTCCTAGTTCTCTACTTCCAGCTTCACTGAATATTTTTTCAAATTTACTGCTGCTCCAAACACACCACCATTACTATTTTTATTATTATTCTGTTCCGCTGTTGTGTTGAACACTCTATTTGGAGTATTATATCAGTTAGTCTTTAGTCTATCTATTACCAATATATATAGCTAAACGTTGATACAGTATATAGCTAACCAACAAGGCGAACTTAATGCAAAAATATAAGGCAAGGTGTGAAAGGCAGAAAGACATAGGGTATCCATAAGACAAAAACTGGTCGCATTAAAAATTGTTTTTCATATCAGCATTTATTAATTAGAAAAAAACTGTAGCGCGGTCTCAATTTTAGTTGTATGTCACTGTTTTCTGTCTTTTTTATATACCAGCACATAAATTTAGCTTTACTCAGCTATAGACAGCAATGTTTCCTTTTTTTCACAACTCATTAGAGTATGAATTGTCATGGGGAGACAAACCCTAACCATGTTTTACAGCTCTATGCATTTGTTAGCAGCTAAACTTAAATGAGAGGTTGATATAAAATGTACATGGCTAGCTATAAAATAGATCAAATGTATTTAAGCTAAAATAGATGTAAAATCATGATATATCACAGCGGAGTATATACGAATATACTCCACTGTGATATATCATTAATTTATATCCACTCATAAAATATATAAATATATATTGAATATAATATACATAATACATGTGAATGTATATAAATTGGTGACTGTTTTATGCATCAGCATTTATCAAGCACTAAAAAGAGGAAGACGAACACACGGAACAACTTGTATCACAATTTTACTTTGATTTTAGTGAAAATCTTATATTTTTTATACATATCTTAATGATATCTACAATATGCGTTAATGTTATTATAAGCTTAGTCTTCAGCAATGGCAAAGCTTTTGACTTCAACAGCAGCTCTGTGCTTCATGTTTGTAGTGAGCCCACACAATAGACGTGATAGCTTCAGCCTATGGTGTAATGATAACACGATATCGGCTGCAGTCAAACTCCACCATTAGCCTAAACAAACTACTACTGCTGAATAATTTCTAGACAAACGCAATTTTAATAGGGCACAGTGTGAAAAGGGCGCAATATTAATAAGGCACAGTGTGAAAAGGGCACAATATTAATAAGGAACGGTGTGAAAAGCAAATATCATACGTAAGAACAACCTACGGGCACTTGGTTTGCGTGGCTGGCCAAAAGGCATTTTCTTGAGAGGATGGAAGTAGTGAAGGCCAGTCAAGGTGTCCATAGGGTATTGCGCAGAGTTAACATTGATGCATTCTGTTGGCAGCCCCAACATGTCTCTAGCATATCCATTAGGTGGAAATTCGAGATTGTAGTTTCTTTTGGCGGTATCCGTATCATTGACAGTGCATATGGGAACATCTAGGAGGCCTGCAAGACAATTGTATGATCTAAGGTTAGATTGCAAATGGTCCCCCACCATTATTTCAGATCTCAGTAAGCTAGTCCCACACCAAATATTTGTACCAGTTGAAGGTAATATAAAAATACGTAATGTAATATATAATATAATAATATAACAAGACATACTATAGTAATATATAACATAATAACGTGTAATATAATAATATATAATAATATATGATATAGTTAGATATAATATAACAATATATGATATAATTAGATATAATATAATAATATATAATATAATAACATACATATTAATATATAATATAATATGTAATATAATATAATAATATGTAATATAATAATATACAATGTACAACATAATAATATGTAATATAATAATATACAATATAATAATACATAATATAATAATATATAATATAATAATATATAATATAATAATATATAATATAATAATATACAGTATAATAATATATACTGCTTGCGTTGCTCTGGTTGTTCATTTAATACTCTGTCTAAAATTAGAGTGATTGAACCTTATAAACAATATACATATATAATGCTCGAATGGTGGTGTCATCCATCCTCCTCATTGAGAAATACCTGATTTGAACAAGCAAACAGAATTCAGTAAAAGTTTGCAGCGGTGACTGAAAAAGAGCAGTTAAGGGTGAGCTAGTATATCTTGATATTTGTCATCTTTTTGAAATTAGAAGAATGCATTCAATGGCTTAATGGCTTACTGAGGGTCAGCCTCAAATATAGTCCAGTAAGTGTTCAACCATTAGAGAGCAGCATAGACATATGGATTGCATATAGTTGCGCTTTATGTGTACATGTACCTTAAATTAACTCTCTTACCAATCTCTAACACAGCGAAAGCATTAATTGCAAGAAAAGTACACGGTAACAACGAGTATTCAGCATACACTACTGGCTGTTTTACACTGATGTTTGGTGAAGGTCAGGTGGGCCAGCAACAAATTATTGTAGGAACAGCCCTCTAGCTACTTGCTATCTACAAGCACGGGTAATGTTGGCATGTCAGCCTAGTAGTTTATGCGCTTATCAGCTGTCAGGAATTGTTAGGCCATTCTTCATCATAGCCCCTGGGTTTAGAAGCCAATTCGTCAGCTAACAGTAGCTATAGCTAACGGTAGCTCAGTAGCTATACTTAATAATGGGTGTGTGAATACCTTTAAAATGGTTCACCCTTCGTGGATGCGGGTTGTGACGAGTGAAAAATGAACTCATACTAAGTTTTCCAAATCGGTATCCTCCCATTGTAGCAGGGCGACGAAGATGTCCCGACTTTCTGTGACTCTCTGTTGAAATACCCAGACCTCCGGCTAAGTTATCTCGAATGATAAGGTCACCATTAGTAGGAACAAATGATTCCATCGTGTGCCTCATCTGTAATAGTGTGCACAATCTCAGATACTAACTACTAGAGTTTGAAGCAGACACAGATGAAAGAGCAAAATGAAAAATCACCTTACCGGTGGTGGGGCACTTCTCGCCATTGTAATTTATTTTTTGTTGTTCAAAGCTTGAGAAAAGTGTATTCAAGTCATGTTTCAAACCTATAAAATACACAAGATCAAAATTACTAAAAGTAACTACTGTATATAAACTATAGCTACAACCAAAAGGCAATCAGGTAACCAAAGTTGCCAAAATGCGCCTTCTGTCAACATGATAATCTAACGGCTAGGACTCTTTAAACGACTGCAACATTGACAGCTACTGGTTTAGGATGTCAACAAGACACTCCCTCAGTATGACAGGATAACTCAGGTACTCACCATATTTTGGTCTAACGGTAGCTTATCTCCTAGAGAGAGTGCTTCATCTTACGTTACGATCGTATAGAATAGTATTAAGTTTACTGACTGACTTAGCCGTTGCTAACGTGATACGCAAAGATAAAAGGCTCTTAGAAACGACCTTAATCTATCATAGATTTCAATGACTATAAGCAATATTGATAAGAGTCATTTAAAAAATCTTTTGAAAGCAAACAAAGAATTTTAGCATGAATAAATACTTGGCACAATAATGCTGATTATATTACAGGATTCTCAGGATGTAGGCTATTGGCAGCCAATAGTAATACCTTTGATCAATATTGTATTAACCAAATTGGACGTAGAGTGGTTTGCAAATAGACTCAGCTAGCTTATACAAAGTGAGACATAATCCATACAGCGCAGACAAGGGCAGCCACTAGGAATGGTTAGGCGCATATACTATTACCTCAGTCAATATAGAGGTGTCAGAAATATACAGCTGAATCATTTAAATCAGATATAGACACTTAGTAAGTCAATATCTTTCTAAAACTTACTATGTATATTAATAGCACCTAAATTACTAAAATCATTCAACAAAACAACACGAAAAATTGTTTGCATAAGTGTAAAAGACAACAAATTTCAGTTCAATTTCAGTTGCATAGAAACCTCATGTTAAGTAAATTTATAAAGCAGAAAACTATAGTACATATAATAGCATATCAGGTCCTCATTACAGATACACTACAGATACACTGGCTACTGAGAAATGTCAATGCAAACTGTCTTTTGTTCAGTGAAGAAGTCCAGAGAGTCTTCCTGAGACTCTCGTCCAACTCCGGAAAGCTTATAACCACCGAATGGCATCCTTAAATCCCTCACAAGCCAACAGTTGCACCAGACAGTGCCAGCCTATAGCAGACAGCGTGTAAATCATATAAGGTTAATTCCTATTGACTGTACCTGCCTCCGGCCTACACTATCATATGTACTTCAGCACATCAGCAGTTAGTCTTCAAAGACCACAGTAGGTAGGAGTAAAGAGGCCGAGTCATAGCTAATGTCTACTCATAAAATCGGTTGCACCTCAGTCCACATTCGACCTTCAACTAACCTTCACTGTCAATATATCTAAATCTGACCTTGGAGTCACAAACCTCAAATACACTTGACTCTATAAAGCTCTGGTAGTACTACCCTATTTACTCCAATTTTAGAAAATCTATATACACTCACATATGCAATAAAATTCTAGAAACTTTAGTTGCATGTATGTATATACCACACATTAGATTCTACGGGAAGCCTTTGCATGCATTTAGGTAAAGCAGGTCTAATCTAATGACAATATGGAAGGGAGGGAATGAGAAGTAATGGAGACACAGTAGAGGACTAGTGTACAAAGATATAAAACTAGCTAAGTACAGCGCATAAATGTACATATAGTTGCAATTCCAGTAGACTTCGATTAAACATTATCTATCAAATGTACTGCACTAGAATTATGCATTGCACTTTTTACTTACTGTTTTGCAAAGGTACATATCTGTATGTGAATTGTACTAGATGTGTACACAATTTGCACTTTGTATGCATATTATATTTTTACTATGCGTGTAAAGAAAATTTACACGGGGTAAATGTAGGTGTACAATATTTGCATCATGCAGATATTATACATCTCATCTATAACGCTCTGTCTACAAACAAGGATTGTTGTTATTCTACCAGAATGAGAGGGACAAGGATGCATTGAGTAGCGTAGTGACAAAATAAGGTGCATCTACAATAACTCCATATAAACATTCCAAGAACCTGAGCTAACTTATACCGAGTTTTTACCCTAAAGTCATGATTTATTTTATTAATTAATGGTATCAAGAAATGACAACATAAAAAAGAAATAAATGCATAAAGCAAAGAATAAAGCAATAATAAGAATAACAAATAGCAAGTCAATTCATACAGAAACATAAAACCATACTAACAATACTAACAATACTAACCATACTAACAATACTAACAATACTAACAATATCAAATATAAAAAGAAATCCTAAATATGCTTGGAAACCTTCAGCATGGACAGTTAAACACAAACATATTTGGGTTTTTTGATTTGTACTACTTTCAGACCTTTTTTGGCAAAGATGCTCCACAACTAAAATCGACCCAGACCTGGCATGACCAAATGAATATATGTATACTCTAGTGTTGTTAAACGATTTACATCTGTAATATTTATGTGCACATCTATTGCAAGATCTCCCATTTATTGATGACATAGAAATCATCTGATTGATGAAAAAATTGTCAAAATTAATATCATATAAAGCAGCCAAACTCTAACATACAACAAGCCCGTGATGCAGGATTTGTAACACACCCCTATAGAAGGTGTTCTTAATTTATAATAGAAGTTACTTACCTTTCTCTATCTACTTACTCTTCTCTCATCAGCTATCAATATACTCAGACACTGGATTGAGCACCTTCCGCGTCTGGGTTAATGTTTCAAATCTAAACTATTTTGAGCAGTTCCGAGGTAGTAAGGGCACCTACCTCAAGGCTCTGAGCAACCCTGTGGACAGTTCCAACATTACTAGACCACACATTCGCAGACAATCCATATTTCACCTTGTTGGCCCGCTCTATCACCTACAAAAGAGTGATTGATACCTATATAGAAGGTACACTTTCAACGCAGTGTGTTGTAATATTGAATTGTACTAATGACTACTTGCAATGCTGCGTACCGCTGATGGCCATGGAGGAATTGTAAAAATATCACAAGACATGCATAAAAGATAACGGCGTTATTAAAATAGGCCGCTGAGTGGAAATAAGTTCGAAGAATTAATTAAAGATAGTTATAAGGTGTGTGGAAAATGGTAACATAGATTATTGTTACGCGTTGATAAAGGATGTGAGAAACTAAGGAATGTGTTCAAAGCATACTCATTGCATCCCCACAGAGGTCAACACACTAGTGTTTGTTAAGAGAACTTCACCGATTCTTGTGTCTTATGAGTTACTTTCAAAAGAGCTGAGAACAAAAGCAGTTGGGAAAGTAACTCTCAATGAAGATATTGCACCCATCATAATATATTTATCGCTTTTTGTTGAAAACGAGTTAAAACGGTTGCAAACAACCTTGACATTGATAAAAATGTCATTGACTAACAAACTGCTAGTTAAATGTAAAGCATGACTGGCTCACGTTTCAGTATCACTGCCTGAGCAATCTAAACATGAACTTTATCAAACTTCAATCCGAAAAACTTCATCAAGGAGTGATTTTACACGTGAACCAAGCTGGAAAGGTGGCTTCTAAAACTGAAAGTGTTTTAATCAGAAGTAGAGAACAATTCTTATTGACAGGAGCAACTGGTACGCATCACCACCATCACCTGTCTCCCTCAGCCATGTTCGACTATTGACGGATCAATGCACCAGTCTTGACGAGACACAAACAAGATGTATACTTATTATAGATGAGTGGAGAAGAGAACTTATTAGAAGTCTGTTTAAAGCAAATATTTAACAGCTGCTATAAGGCAGCTACTTAGAGCTTGTTGCCATGGACAGCGCCAACACTAAATAAACTATAGAACACGTGAACACGTATATAGAGCGAGTGCGTAGAGCGAGTGTGTAGAGCGAGTGTGTAGAGGGAGTGTGTAAAGAGAGTGTGTAAAGCGAGTGCGTAGAGCGAGTATGTAGAGCGAGTGTGTAGAGCGAGTGCGTAGAGCGAGTGTGTAGAGCGAGTGTGTAGAGGGAGTGTGTAGAGGGGGTGTGTAGAGCGAGTGCGTAGAGCGAGTGTGTAGAGCGAGTGTGTAAAGAGAGTGTGTAGAGCGAGTGTGTAAAGCGAGTGTGTAGAGCGAGTGTGTAGAGCGAGTGTGTAGACCGAGTGTGTAGACCGAGTGTGTAGAGCGAGTGCGTAGAGCGAGTGCGTAGAGCGAGTGTGTAAAGAGAGTGTGTAGAGCGAGTGTGTAAAGCGAGTGTGTAGAGCGAGTGTGTAGAGCGAGTGTGTAGACCGAGTGTGTAGACCGAGTGTGTAGAGCGAGTGTGTAGAGCGGGTGTGTAGAGCAAGCGTGTAGAACACGCTTGACAAAAATGATTAAAAATCTAACCAGCAGCCTTCTATTCAAAGAATAAGAGCATGACTTGAACGATTGCATGATAAAATTAATTCAAATATTTTAAATAATTACAGACACGGCAGTCTTTGCTTAACAATGATTTGGTTTGGCGACAATTTGGAGTTACAACAGCCACTTAAAAATTTCAATAGAAAAGTCAAATTGTCAAAAATACTGTATATGTTTACTACATTCAAACCTGTGTGCCAGAAAAGCAGATAAGTTGGGTGTGAATGTGTGCTTATCCTCATGCTTACTGAGAGAAGGCATGATTTTAAAAGAGGGACAAGAATGATAGAAATAATACAAAGGTAGTTGGATAGACAGGAAGTAAACAAAACCACTAAACGTATTAATAATGTAACCTAGTGTGTACCACTTTGTCACTAGCCTAGTTTCATATCTTGGCTTTATATAGTCATATATGTTCAACTCCCTAAAGAGTGTCAGCGTTTAGAGTCAAGGTCTTCAAAACCGTGCATTGTCGTTAAGTTAGGACCTACCGTATGAGGTAGACCAGGCCTTCCTGCTGACACTTATGGTCAAGAAAAGTGAGGAAGACTCACCTCCTGCTCTGTATCAAAAGGCGTCACTGTAACGACAGGCCCAAATATCTCTTCTTGATTCACTCGACTATCATCAGCAACACCCGTGATTATGGTCGGTAGAACAAAATAGCCCTGCAACAAAATAGTTTATACCATAAATTAAATTATAAGCATGACTTTCCAAATGTACTAACTTTAAAGTTTAATGGTTTCTAAAATTAGCCGATTAAAATCACCTAAATTATTGATTAGAAACACCAAAGTTCACATTAAATAAAGTAGAACCTAACAAGTTCTCACGTGTTTAAGTTTTTCAGGAAGGTCCAAAGGGTCTCGAGTGTAGCCAGACTCGACGGTGCCATTTTCTGTCTCAACGGCCATTTTTATGTAACGCTGAACCTTCTCGAGATGTTCTTTACTGATCAAAGCACCAGTTGTCGTGGATTTCTCAGTAGGATCTCCAACTTTCAGCTTTCTACGGTACATGACATCTTCCACTCTTACATTATATGACATTTGACAGTCTTACATTATATGACATATGACACTCTTACATTATATGACATATGACAGTCTTACATTATATGACATCTTCCACTCTTACATTATATGACATATGACAGTCTTACATTATATGACATATGACACTCTTACATTATATGACATATGACAGTCTTACATTATATGACATATGACAGTCTTACATTATATGACATATGACAGTCTTACATTATATGACATATGACAGTCTTACATTATATGACATATGACAGTCTTACATTATATGACATATGACAGTCTTACATTATATGACATATGACGATTTTACTTGTAAAAGTAAAAAGTTGAAATTGTTTTAAAAGGTCACAAACCAGAGCTATTACATATGAGATAAAGGTCATGTGCATCCTATAAAGCAGATGATGGGAGTCATATGCATCCCAAACTTTCTTGCAAATAAATTAAAGAACTTAACAGACAAAATCATACTCATGTACTAATCATAAGTTATGATAAATATTAGCGAACCAAAAGTATTATCTAGGTGTGACCTAGGAATAAGAAAATACCTTGTTTGAGCAACAAACTTCTCTAGGAATCCATCATAGATGCTTCGCTGCACAAAGAGTCTTTCAGTGCAGAGGCAAATCTCCCCTTGGTTAGTGAAACAAGATCTGCAGGTACATGAAAAACATGGGACTAATCAAGAGCTGATAACTGCTGAATTGGTGTCTCTGTATGATAGCTAAGTCTGACTTGTGCCAACACAAAATAAGATTATCATTAGTTTTTACTGACCTATAAAAAACTTGTCAGTTCACTGCAAATAGAGGTCATAAAGGTCAAATAGAGGTCATAAAGTTGAAGATGAACTTACATAAAATCTTTGTAGATTTTACAGAAATATTGGTGCTTTTCTTTCAGTTGGAAATGTTTTTGATGTTTGAGGTGATCTGACTGCCGTGATGTTTCAAGATTAAAATTGACAAAACCTCATTGCAGTTAAAATACTCAGAAGAAAAATACGTGCAAAATGACATCATTAGTTGCTACCGTTGCTATAGTTGATATCGGCTATTGCGTTCAAGTTGTAGCATTACTCTTCTCTAAACTGGTCTCTTTGCAACTATAGACGCAAAGAGACCAATTTAATAATCGCAGTTTCGCTTGAGCTGAGAATTTTAACCGCGATCAATGATTGTCAATTTTAATCTTAAAACATCCTGGCAATTGAATCACTTCAAATGTAAAAAACATTCGGAATCGATAAAAAAATACCGAAATTTTATAGTAACATCTACTAAAACTTTGTTCAAGTCATTTTTAATCACTAAGATATTTAAATAAAAATCTACATAGCCAATAATCAATATGTAGTGATCCGGCACGAGATTTGTGCCAATGCTTGTCTTCATTGATAATATTTAACACACAGAGTTTAATTATTTAGTTAAACTATAACATGGCTAGTATATAACTGTAACAGAAACTACCGAGTGACGAACATGTGGTACAATGATCAGGTATAGAGGTCTTTGTAGACAGCATATTTATAATCAAATTATTAAGGCTTCGATTGACAAACAAGCATATCAACAGCAGTGGCTATGACTGTAAATGCATATAAAGAAGATAACCCTCAATTTGACCATTTCATCTGGTTTAAACAATTCGTGATTAAGATAACACAAGAAATATCTCCTACCTGACAACAACAGAGATACATTTCTCCAAGTCGGCGTCTGCGAATATAATTCCAGGATTTTTACCGCCAAGCTAAAAATAGGTGATAATGTTGATAATAACAATTGTATGTGAAAATTCAAAACATGGCCTATGTTCCTCTATTCTACAGAGGTAATTATTGATAGCCACAATAACCAGCCCATAACATATAATAAACAGCCCATAACATATAATAAACAGTCCATAACATATAATAAACAGCCCATAACATATAATAACCAGCCCATAACATACAATAAACAACCCATAACATATAATAAACAGCCCATAACATATAATAACCAGCCCATAACATATAATAAACAGCCCATAACATATAATAAACAGCCCATAACATATAATAACCAGCCCATAACATATAATAAACAGCCCATAACATATAATAACCAGCCCATAACATACAATAAACAGCCCATAACATATAATAAACAGCCCATAACATATAATAACCAGCCCATAACATTTAATAAACAGCCCATAACATATAATAACCAGCCCATAACATATAATAACCAGCCCATAACATATAATAAACAGCCCATAACATATAATAACCAGCCCATAACATATAACATATAAAAGCAACCAACCTCAAGAGAAAGCTTCTTACAATGCTCTGCAGAGTTTCGCTGTATTCTCTGGCCAGTTGTCGTACTTCCAGTAAATGTAATAATCGGTATGTCAGGATGTGTCACAATTGCTTCCCCAACTTTTGGGCCGACACCAAAGACCATGTTGACAACTCCAGCGGGCAGTCCTAACACGATAAGGCATAATCATGCATGTATCTGAAGAAACAACTAAATAGTAAAATCTAATGACAACTCAAAATTATGAAGCTTCTGTTGCTCCTGAATCCACAGTTAGATGGTCAAAAATCAGTCAATGTAAAGAGACCATGACTCCAGAAATAAGAATGTTTTCAAATTATCATAGTGATTAAACAGATAGTGAGTTGAGATTAGATCCAAATACAATTCAAGTTACCTGCTTCCTTAAGGACTTCGCAGAACATGAATGCTGTAACTGATGTCAGCTCACTGGGCTTGCAAACACAAGTATTTCCTAAAGAAAACAAATACCATAAGTGAAGACTTTCTGAGAGCGTCATCGAAGAAGCGTGCGTTATGAGCCTATCCATATGCCTAACTTACGGAAGATTAAGCCCGTGTTAAGAGAAAAAAATGCAGATTTTAGCTTTTTACAAATAAAGAAAGAGAAATAGCAACAACAAGAACTTTACTTACAAGGTAAAGAGGGCACAATTGCTAATAATAAGTTAAACTTTGCAGCAACTCTGTTAATGCTCTTCAAAAGGGCTAAATTCTACAAGATTAAAAGCAACTAAACTCTATCTTATTTTACCGTAGAATGTTTAGCTGTGTCAAGCCTAAGTCTTAGTAGTGAGTAGATGAGGCTGGATTAATAGGTAAATATGGTGACTACTAGCTTACTAATTCCAACTACTGAGAGAGTAAACAGTCAACAAGATAATAAAGGAATAAATTCATTCAACCCAGGCTCGCTTTCTGATATCTTAGCAATAAATATAACAATAACAATAAGCCTGAATAACAATGTTTTCGGAGAATAACGGTAATGTTATTCTGTAATGTTTCAAGAGTAATGTACATCTGACAGGTAGATATATCCTGAGTTACTTACATAGCAGACGGACAAGGGATTTCTACAGATATTTTACACTTAATACTTACAAACTTGAATTAATTCAGTACAACACATATGAGACTGTATCTACTGTACCATAGTAAGATACCTACAAGTATATGTAAATCTAAAAACAGAACCTGCTGCAATACAAGGAGCAATCTTCCATGTCAAAAGATAGAGAGGTAAGTTCCATGGTGAGATGATTCCTGCTACTCCTAGAGGACTTCTAGTGCTGTAGCTCACTATACCAGGCAGTTGGGTAGATCTAAAATAAATAACAATTTAATGAACATGAAAAACAACACTTCAGCAATGACACCTACCAGGATGTAAAACAAGTGGTTAACGATTGTTCACAAACAGCACAGAGTTTTTATAAGCATATATAGAGATGTAGGTACGATAGGATAGATAAAAAGATAGATGGAAAAAGATACCAGATACTGTAGATTGATAGATAGGCAGACAGATAGACGCACAGATAGACAAATAAATAGATAAATAAATAAACTGACGGATAGATAAAAATAATCACACAGGAAAAAAGCAGAACAGATCATCGCTAAAATGTTACCATATTATTCCAGCATACTTGTCTATATGGTGGAGAATAGATGTGGCAAAGAATCTGATGTTATACACCGCACGTGGAATATCAACAGCTCGAGACAACCAGACTGGCTTCCCATTATCCCTCGACTCCGCCACAACAAACTCTTCCAATTTACTTTCTAGGAGATCGGCAGCCTTGAGCATTAGAGCGCTTCGGGCAGCCACTGGAGTGCTGCGCCATCTATAGACCCAAATAGTGGCATAAGATATGCGAGCAAGCTTTGTTTCGAATGTGATGACATTGCAAAACACAACAGTTTTTTTGGGAAATATATGTAATTAAACAAAGCCGAGTTCTGAATTGAGCAGTTTTGTTAATTTTTAGGTTGAGCGAATAGTAGCGAGATATTTACCTGAAAAATGAACAAAACAACTGCCTAATTACTGGACCAATCTTCTAAAAAGCCTAAATAAAACTGCAAAACATTAAAAACTCCATAGCATGGAGGCATCACATATTAAAAGCATAATTATATGAAAATGCTAACAGAGCCAATCACTAACTTACTTAGGAAAAGCATCTTTTGCAGCACGGTAGGCTTGAGTAACCTCCACATCACGAGAGTCTGGAATCTTAGCCCAAACATCTCCGACTGAAGGATCATAACTATCTAGAGTGGAGTTTGCATCTAGAAACTCGTTGTTGACAAAGTTCTTAACATAGAGCATTTCAGAGTGCTGACTCATACCTCCTGTGAGAGTTAAGCTATAAAACACAGCGACAAACATTTTCAGAAGTGCCAGATGATTCTATTATTAGCTTGACTAGCTCAAGTACTCTTCCTGAAAAGATGTAGCAATTGATGATTACGAAGATACATCTATTTAAAATGGTTTAAATTACAATTAAACGTTTTCTTTATCTGACCAATATCTAAATCATACTTTTTCAAATATTTTTTGCAATCACAAAAATAATGCAAGCAAATATTAAAAATGATAACACTTTTAGCCGTGATACAAATTTCTAAAAGTCACTGTAATATATGTGACTATTAGCATATTTCCATTTATTATTATGCAATGGGCACACCTGGACTTTAACATGAGCTCACGATATCAGCCATAGACCTATTAACTATAGTTAATATAGTAAGTATAGAACTATTAATTATTAAGTATAGTTAACAGGTCTATGACATCAGCTCACAATTATTTAAGAGAGTAGCAAAGTCCTACTCAAATTTTGGGCATGCAAACTATGAATCTAACGAAACCAAATAAAATATTATTTTTATTTTATATTATTACAAATACAATATTATTCCTTCATGAATTCCGCTTACAATTTTTTTTATAAATTTGTCTGTATGTTCTTTATAAAATTATCTTTCTTAACTTTTACTCGTTCATTTTATCTGTACTAGTTGCACTATTTTTGCACCAAAAAAGTTCCACATAAAAAATCCGAAAATCTAGTGATTAGAGAATAGCCCACAAGAATGTATAAAAATACTTTCCAAACCATACAAACTCGTATAAAAATTTATAATCTTATCAATCAACCCAAAAAAAGATTATGACAAGAAGTAATTTGCGTAAAAGTATACCAATGACATTTGCTATACTCAAAAAATGACCAGTCTGCAACCAATTCCATTGGAATGAGAGACTAAAAGAGGTCTTAAAAATAGAAAAGAGCTCAAAATATTTACCATGAATGCATGATGTGAAACACCTAAGTACACAAACTATGCTTATCATACAGATCATGCCACCTGTAGCTTCTCTTTGCTAGTCATTCAAAATGTTATAATTGAGTGATTAAGCATGCAACGGCTAGTTTCAGTAACTGCAAAGTAATGTTAAAATATTTGTCTGTTTCACACAAATTGTTAACATAAACACAGAGCATTCTATAAATTTCGCATTCGCAATAGGAAAAGAAAATTACTTGCCAAAGCAAGTGAAAAAGTGTCTCTTACCATAGCAGCAACAGTGATTTATAAAATTTCAAGTAAAACTTACCTAAAAATAACATCAAGCATTCAAAATGATAAGTAAAAACAGTACTATTATTACAGGAAGCCCTTTCATAGAGTATGAATGAAATAATACTCTATGAAAGGGCATAGTGACATGTATAGTGACATAATTCTAACTCTGAAGTGATACGCGAAGAACCAAACGACGTCAAAACAGACCATAAGTATCACTGCAATACAAAGCAAATGACATGCCAGCAAATATCTGACTGAGGGTGCAATCTGTGTCTGACTGGTCGAAATCTGACAGAGGGTGGTTCCAGCAAGCACATACCACAGATAGTCGACAACTGAAAACCCTTTACTATTCATGATTTATTAATTTTTGTTCAGTCTATCTTGTAGGCAATTTGTTACTAATGTTTTACTAAATAAAGAAGACAAAGTTTATACAGAAATAAAGCTTAAAAACTTAGTACAACTATAAGACATTCATCTTTTCATTTTGCATTCATTGACTCAAAGACTGCTAATAAAGCAACAAGCTTTGGCTGTAGGAAAAAATTTGGCTTTTGCCGTAATGTTTGAGCGAAAAAAATATTAAAAAATTCTCAGGTTACTACATTACATCTGCCAACTACGCTTGCAGATATTCTTGCAGAGATAAAGGTAAGTCTTAGAACAAACTGGGGATACAGCGATGTTTCGCAATATAATACCAATTAAGAATGAGTAATACCAAATGCTGAGACTTTACATAAGGGTCATACGCTTTTAAAAAGAATAAATCATAAAATTAATTCAAGCATCGTAAATTGAAAGCAAGATTTCTGAAATCAGACTGTTGTCAAAAATGGTTTGTGCGATATATTATAAGTAAAAAAATGCTTGCATTATTATTACCAAGTATATAATATCGAGCTGCAAAATTTAAAAACCAACACATATCACAATGCCATGCTGGCTGGTGGCTTAGTAGGTCTATGGGACTATTTGAAAAACTAGTCGACCACTCATCCCATCTTTCATTCATGGTTTCACTTTGGTCTTTCAGGTAATGCAATAAGTCAGCAAGACAGCCTATTTCATGTATTGGTAAGCTGTTGTAGATTTGAATGAGAAAACAGATTGCATTGTTGATGATTTGCTGAGAACAAATTCAGTTTATTGAACTTGAACAGAGGACACTTCAAAAAATAAAACTGACTTTTAATGTATTGATTATAAACAATATAGACGTCTTGTTGATAGAAGGCTGCTATCATCTCACTACCCAGGGTAAAATGTACAATATCATTATATTGGTTACAGCAAAGATGAAATTTCAGGTTTTACTTAAAATTGTATATCTGCAAACGTGCAAAACCTCTCTATATTACACATTAACTTGCCTTTTTGGGTGTTTAACGGTGGTGCATACATTAGATTTCAATGCTGAACTGCAGAAAAAAAGCCCATTAGGTACAAGCCTGAGTAATATAATATATTATGTGCGTACTTAAACTCATAATGGTAAATGCACAGGTACTACGTGCGCTGCAAAAGGTGTACGTCGTATACGTGATTGTATGTTGTAATCTAATTTGTGAGTTCTTCGGTGCAAGTAACTGACAACTTGGAACTCATCGTAGTTCCCTATATAGGAACGTATGTAAGTTATATCTTAGTTTTTTAAACCAGTAGCAAAGATTTTCATAACAGTTTCGTCCTAAAACTGTCGGAACTTCAAAAGCAAACAGCAATCACGCGAGGCAATTGAGCAGTTAAGTTCTTGCTGAATCGCTCAACCACTGATTACACACTGCAGCTGTATGATACAGCCTGTATCCACACTAGACCCAAATGGCCCCGCATATGATTGTTTTGTAATTTAATACTCTTATGTATAATATATAGCTAGCCAACAAAGGGTGAGTCGATAGGCGGTCTGTCATCGAGTAATATAGGGGAGAGAAGCGTTTTCTGTACAATACTTGTGGATTGCATGGACTCGCAAGGACGGAGCAATTGCGGCGATTACTGCCTCCGCCGATCTCATTGGATTACTTGCTTACCACTGGCATTTCATTGGTTACATTTCACTTGGTATTATTGAGCTGTGGTCGGTGCAAGTTATTAGCCAGTGGTTCACAACAACTGTTCGGTGTGGCGGCATTGTGCTATGTACATCATCAGGTATCCTAATACTTTCGGTCATAACATCGAACCCAGGGTACAATACGTCTCGCGTTATTCCATTTTTTGAAACTGTCAAATTAACAGTCGTTGCGATCAGATCGGCTCTGTTTTTATAGCTGTAGAATTAGTTATTACAATTGTCATAATTATAATTGGAGTTAATAAAGAGATTACAAACATTAGTTTTCAAGTACTAGGGGTATATATGTTATGGATTTGCTAAACTCAGCTATTTATAATAACCACATGCATCAAGCTATCCTGGGATTAGCGTAGTAATATGCAAGCCAGCATTCATGGAAAGCCAATGGAACACTGTATATAAGGATATGTAAAGTAGTGTAGAACAGGATGGATAAAAATAAGTAACGAAAGAAGATACACTAGTGAGACAGAAGAACAAAGAGCACGAGATGCTGTCTACAAGCGACAAAACTATATATGGACATTTGTGAATTATTTGAACATTAACTCATCTCTGTACAGCTTTAGCTTGCGTAATAAAGAACTATACTCATTTACCGATCATTTTGCTTGCAACAATTATAGTTGTGCATGAGAGCTAATACTCATTCAGTATAAGACAACTTGTAACCAGAACCCACTTAGTAGGCCTAGTGATTGCAAGTGCCGTAAGTCGCTATATTAGCGAGAGGCAAGTGCAAAGATTCACTACATATTTTCAGTATTCATTATCATCATCAGCCCCCACGGGCTAGCTCAGTCCTTCACTCAAGGATTTCCGCCACACACACAAAACACAAACAAGTTGTTTGTGTGTGTGTGGGGGTTGGTGGGTGTGGCGGAAATCCTTGAGAGCGGGACTAGGCTAGCCCGTGTCAGTCCCTTTCTGTTTTCCAATGTTGCACAAATGCCTTAGCAATTTCTTCTCAATTTAACATGTCTTTTGCTTCTTTGTTCTCTGTTTCTTTTTGCTGTTTTTTCAAAAAACTGGATTATTTCATCTTTTATTTGGCCTTCCTCTTGTTCCCTTCTATGTTGGTATCCAATCTGTGATCATGATGGTCCATCTTTTATCCGTTATTCTGGTAGTATGTTTAGCCCATACCAATTGTTTCTTTTACAGTTTGATTACATCTTTTACTTTAGTTTGTGATTGCACCAATCCATTTGTGTTTCTATCTTTGTATGTTTTGCAATTTATACCTATCATGGCTCTTTTCATTCTTCTCTGGCTGGTATGCTTCTTCTTCATGTTGTTCGTTAGATGGAAAGTAATTGCATAGAGATTCTTTAGGTTTTAGTTGGTCACGTCGATGTGCAGCCCATCATCATCTTCTACTTTAGTATTTTCTTTTACATTTTTTGCATCTATCTTATCTACATCCTCACTATCTTTTTCAATATTTAATGACACAGTTTTATAACGTCAAGCAACCACACCTCCTCACTCTAGCTGGTGTAATATACCAGTCGTTTTATGTAAGCACAACAAAATCACAAGTATGCTAACATAATGATCTACTAGCATGTTTATCGCTGAAAATGGCTTGGTTTAATCACACCATCACTTGGAATAGGAGACGCGCTATTGCTCAGTCAAAATTGCACTGTGTTAAGTCTTGTCATCATTTGTTTATATTATACCATATTCGGTTTTCTTTGTTTTTCTTTTGCAGCTAATGAATATTAGTAACTAGTAATAGCAATTAGTAACTAATTGCTATTAGTGCACTTGCTCTACCAGCACAATATTGTAAATGTTAGTTATTCTATCTCACATTTAATAGTGAATTTTACATGCTACTCGTATATGCTTATCAAATGATAAAACTGAATTTGTTTAACAAGATTTTTGCTGCAATTTTCAACATTTAGTACTATCGTATCATAGCTTTCTATATAGTTCTGCAAACCTTTTACATGCAAGTGAAATGTCTTATTGATATTTGAAACACTAAAGCTGATGGCTCGCATGCGCCACACCCTTAATTTGACTTTGTAAATACTGACTTAGCCCTAGGGCTGCTTCAAATATCTACTTTTGTTTGCCAAATATTTTTATCAAGGAATTTTCCTTGGATTCTTGATTTTAACAGCTCATATTAGTTGTATAACTTTTGATACTTAGTCAACTATCAATCAATTGTGATGTCAAGTTATTAAGTTATCCAATAACTTAACAACTACCCATTGTTAAGTTACTCATCTGCAGTTTCTTGCTTAATTATCTTATCTTCTTTAGCATTTTGTTGAATTTGGTTTCTACTTGTTTACTTTATGACCTTTTTCACTTGACAATATTAAGGTCATAGAGTTATTTTCCCCTAGTGTGATAACAGTGCCTTCAACTGAAGATAACTCTATGATTAAGGCTCACCAAATTCGGTTTGTTTTGTGAGTTTGCAAACCCACTATGTTTTGCTGCTGTTTCAGTAAGGCTAGTGATTATAGCACCAGACTTATCCGTTACATTAACATACATAATCAAGACTTTAAGTTGCACTTCACTTTAGCATTTGCTGCAGTGTCCCTTCTACATCTGGTCGCGTGTCTGTTTAATATCATCTTATTCGTTAGTCAAACAAATGCTAAATGCAGCTCTGCAGCAACTTACATCAATATAGCAGGTTGGTGGCAACCAGTGTTTTGACAACTAAGCCACCCATATGAATGAAAACACAGCAAAATATGATGTTGAGTAATGTTTATGGTGATTATTTATTATGGTTTCTCTTGTCAGGGTAAATGGAGAATATGTTTCCATTGATCACTTGAGTCAAAATGTTCTTTTCTGCATCAGGTCTTGACTTTTAGTGATATATTCAATGGTTTTGTCACACTTTGATTTTATCATTTTCATACTGACTCACTTTAGCATTTCTGAGATACGTGTCAGTAATTTTAACGTAATGGCAGTAATCGTTCACTATCTCTTTGGTTTATCAACAGAAGAATTAAGTAGAAAATCACTGGGTGAATATTTACTATCTCATCATCTCTTGGCGCTCTTACATTCAGTTGTTTCTGTTTGCTATTTGCTCTGAGTTCTGCTAGTTATTGATTCCTTTTGGTTCAATCTTGTTTCGGATTTTTGAAGCATGCCGAAGAGAAAAGTCATATATATTTCTATTTTACAAATAAAGAGTTTGGGAACGATGTGCCTTGGCTAATAAAAAATCACAATGGCTACAGAATAGTGCAAGGTTGTTTTACATGATAGCAGTGATTGTGTTCACACAAAGTTTATGATTTCTACCATAGGCAACCTTTGATTAGCTCCAATAGACCCATGTCATCAGTATCTCACAAAAAGCTTATAAAGCAAGATTTTAATAAAACTATTAGATACAATTCCAATTCTACTATAATTTGCCTAATGATTTCCGACTACATGTACATTATATGTAATTCTAGAGTAGGAACCAGAAGAATGGAGGAGCTCAACAGAAAGCTGAAAGTCTTTGTCAGTGGAGATGTCTTGGGAAAATTCAATTCACTTTTCAACCGTATTAACTCAGTTCAAGCAAAGATGGGAAAGTTTGACATCTTATTTTGTGTTGGCGATTTCTTCGGGTCCGACATGTCCCAATGGCAGGCTTATAAAAATGGAGAGAAAAAAGTTCCGATTACAACATATATTCTAGGTAAGTCAATTTTTAAAAGCTCCTTTAGGATCAAAATATAGTATTACCTTTTTGACATCTCTACATACAACTTCTCTTTCTACGTATGTGTGTGGGTAGGATATGTCAGTCAGTGTGTATATACATGCTGTCATCAGTAAATCATACGTATGTGTGTGGGTAGGATATGTCAGTCAGTGTGTATATACATGTGTATGCTGTCTCTTTCTACGTATGTGTGTGGGTAGGATATGTCAGTCAGTGTGTATATACATGTGTATGCTGTCATCAGTAAATCATACGTATGTGTGTGGGTAGGATATGTCAGTCAGTGTGTATATACATGTGTATGCTGTCATCAGTAAATGATGATTTATGTGTGGTCATCTGTGAATTATTGTGGGGACATTTGTACTTGTATTTGAAAAGTTACCTTTGATTAGCTCCAATACACCCATGTCATCAGTATCTCACAAACCTTCAAATATCGCTATATACAGCCATTGAGGAATGATACCAGTTAGTTAGTTACCAAGGTAGTTAAAACTAGCTTAGGCTAGCTTTTTCTTTTGTGTTAGTTACCCCAGTGAATTTATAATAAAACATTTCTTAAGTTTGCCACGATTTCTTTATGATGAAGGTTGTAACAAGGATGAAGATGCTCACCTGTTCTTGGATGATGATGGGGGTGAGCTGTGTGAGAATGTGACATACCTCGGCAAGAGCGGCCTCTTTACAAGCACCTCAGGGCTGACCGTTGCTTACCTCAGTGGCACTGACGGCGGAGACAAAAGTGACTTTTCACATTTTTCTAAGGATGATGTTCAAGCATTAACCAATACAATTGCATCTACTCCGAATGTTAAGGGTATTGACCTTCTGTTGACCTCAGTCTGGCCTGAAGGTGTCAGTCTTTATGGAACAGAACTTAATCGACAGCCTAGCAATGCATCAGCACTTGTCTCTCAGCTAGCTCTTGCGGTAAAACCTCGATATCACTTCTCTGCCATTGAAGGTGTTTCTTACGAAAGGAATCCTTATCGAAACCATAAGCTCCTTTCGGGAAGAACAAGCCATGTATCCCGGTTTGTTGCTTTGGCCAAGGCAGGAAACACAGAGAAACTGAAATACTTATACGCATTTAATATCACACCTCTGAAGCACATAGACTCGGAAGAGCTGAACAAGCAGCCAGTCGATACGACGGAGTGTCCATACACTGATTCTAAGAAAAACGGAGGTGACGACTCTACATCTGCACCAGAGAGAAATGCGTTCTTTTATGGTGACTCACCTGCACAGGGTGCCAGAAAGCGTGGCAAGTAGTAGCTTATAATTTTACTGATATCTTTTATTATATCTATATTTATTACTTATATCTTATATTTTACCTTTATATAATATTTAATTAGTGTTCAAATAGCTAGTCTAGTTAATCATTTTCTATGAGTTACAAGTGTAGAGAATTATAATGACGGTTGTCTGAATTGCTCAGTACTGTCTTCTGTACTATCTCTGCTATTATATGTAGGTTACTAACTGTTCAGTTACATTAAATTCAGTAATTTATTTCATGGTCATTCTGCTTTAATGCGTCGTTATAGGCTGACCCTACGATCGTTTCATGTGACATTTTGTAGGAGCACACGATGCTGGAGGGCCAGACAACAAGAGAAGATCTGCACCTCCCAAGCCTCAGGGACCTTGTTGGTTCTGTCTAGGTAGTCCAGAAGTAGAAAAACATCTCGTAGTGAGTGTTGGGACCTCAGTCTACTTAGCCTTAGCCAAGGGCGGCTTAAATAGACATCACATTCTCATCTTACCTATTGGCCACTTTCAGTCACAGATAACCTGCTCAGAGGAGGTTCTTGAAGTAAGTCAGACAGCATTATTTATACGTTCTCAGTTTTAGTCATCAGTATCATACTGTGGTAATCTAGTCGATTCAATAGTTCTGATATTCATTGCATATGGCGGTTCAGTCGCGATGAACCAACAGTTTCTATTCAAGTAATCCTATAAATACATGTACATATAAATTTTGGGTTGAATGCAACTTATTTTTGGAGTTGTCCTACATCTATGTGGGAAAAATAATTTTCCAGCAAGTAACAAACATGTTTTTATGTTCATTTACTATTATTCTTAAATGAGGCAGTTCATGTCGCTAAACACAAGCTTAGATTATGTCACTCATAAATAAACCCAGTTAAACAGCATAATCTAAAACTATGCTGATATGGTAAGGATTTATATAATAGGGTTAGAGCTTGATTCCTTTTTGAGTTATTATTTCCAAAAAATCTAGAATGTTGTTAGGCTATAGCACTGAGTCATTGTAATCACGTACTATACCACTGTTAATAGAGACAGGGCAGAGACACTCTTTCATTCATACAGCATTGTTTCTCAATCAATAGTTATTGACTTACGAGTTCTCTTGCAATCTTGTGTGCCAAAACTTTGTAGTCACTGGGTCATTTTCTACAAACTCCATGTTTATTAATAGCATTATAAAATTATTTTAACTTTTGTCTTTATTTAAAATGTTCTATTGTTGTCTTTTACAGGAAATTGCTAAGTATAAAGCAGCATTAAAAAAATTCTTCAAACAACAGGGCAAATCTGTGGTTTTCTTTGAACGAAATTTCAAGTCATCTCACACGCAGATACAGACTGTAGCTATACCCAAAGAGCAGGCAGAAAAATGTATGTCTGTGTTTATGAACACAGCTCAGGAACTCGGTCTTGACCTTGTCGAGATACCAGAGCGATCGGAGTTGAAGGAAATAATTTCTCCCGGTAGGTGGCTGATGTAGACATAATAAATATACGTACATTAGTAGTCATACAGGAGAGCATTACTCTTTGTTGGTGCAACTCTTATCAACACAGTTCTGTACATATACCAGGGTTGGCTCGGTTTAAACCAATGGTTTAAACCGAGTGGTTTAAACCCGGTTTAAACCAGCCCAAAAAAACCGGTTTTTATGGTTTTTTCAGTTTTTTCATTATTTTTCGTGAAAAACATAATATTTTAAGCTCCTAGTGGTTCATGTGCGGTAGAAATGCAATTATATGTAATTATCAGCTGTGGAAGTTTATTTAGGACACAGTAGTAAAACGATGGCAGAGCTCAAGTTGAAACTACATGAAATCCTAGCACAACAATGAATTAGTGAATTTCAGTGAAAATATAGTGAAATATACTAATCCAATCATCGTCTCTAATAATGAATGAATATTTTCTCAAGTCTGGCCAGTGAGAAAGGATTCCTTATAATTAAAAATTAAAACAATAAAATCCTTTTGGGCAAATGCTTTAAGTTTGCAAACTTATATTTCATTTATTGGGCACAAGCCAAAGTCGTTAGATTGTTAGAATTCAGTTAATCAAGTTTGTTGTGTTTTGAAAAATTTTGAAAGGCAAAGATTTTAAGGCAAAATGTAATAGGTGTGCTGTCGTAATGCGAGGTCACGCAGATAGGCTTAAAGCTCACGTAGCAAAATGTCAAGCTGAAAACACCAATTTAGACTGATGCTAATATTCAGGTGATAGAAGTTAAGTCATCTGCCACAGCTCCAAACACTAGCAATGCATCTGCATTATGCTCTGCTCTACACTACCACACGACTAATCACTGGGATTAAAGTTCCTACTTATACATAGAGCTGTATGTAAAATATTCACTTTATGTGATAAGATTTCTGCTCTGTATTTCATCGATCATGTTTGATGTAAGATTCATTCTGAAATTTCCATGTTTTCACTCTTTTTTCCCATAACAACTCCCACAGTACCATCTTTAACAGATGATTCCACATATGTATGTTCAACATTCAATCATGCAGCTATAATAAGTGATGTTAATTAGACTTAAAATTGCAAAAACCTTGGTAAAATTATAAAAACCGGTTTAAACCAAAAAAACCTGGTTTTTTCATAAAAACCGTGGTTTTTTCCAACCCTGACACATACCTTACAGTGCTTGTACTTTATTTAGTAACTGTATACTACAGTTTCGTCTAGCGTGTTCTATGGAAGACTAAGTTCCCATTACTGGGCTGAATAGAGAATTATATCTAGCGCAGTTAAAATCACCCATCAATAAAGCACAGGCCTTACTCGTTCGTGATTGACTGTTTTCAGATTTCTTACATTGATCATTTTAGGTAAAACTTATTTCTATGCTGAATTACCTACCGGAGAGAAACTCTTTCATCGTATACAAAAGAACTTTCCCATACAGTTTGGCCGGGAAGTCATGGCTGATGAGGCCCTGCTGAACCAGCCACACTCCGTCGACTGGCGGAGTTGCACTCTCGGCCTCGAGCAGGAAACAAAGCTAGCCAAGCAGTTTCAAAAAGAATTTAAAGAGTTTGATTTCAATGCCTTATGAGGCATTAGCATCCTCATGCTTGAGAAATCCGACAATAAGCTGATTTAGAGTAGGAGGAAAACTGTACCTCATCTTTTGTAAATATTGTATAGATATTTAGTATCAAATTGTTTTTACCGGCAGGAACTCTTTTACACTTCTGATTGCTATTGCTTTGCATGTTTAGGATGGAATATAACCATGTTGCAGGGCATGTCAATATGACTTGGGCGACTTTATAGAGATGTAAGAAACAAGCCAACTTCTTAGATTTTCAGACATGACATCACTTTATCTGACTTGAAAGTTTTAATGTACAGTGTTTATCGCATCACCTATTCTATGCAATACACAGCTCTCTTGATCAACTCATTCTTCTGTTGATGTTAGTTGTACGATCTCGTCACATAGGCACTAAGTTAATGCTATATTATTCTCAGTGCTGTTCAAGATGCACAATAAACCATATTATATGGGAAATATACGGTGTAACATTGAATAGTTACAAAAGGGTGTGCAGAGTCCCCATCCATTATGAATAACAGTAGGTAGAAACAGACATTCAATATTAGGAGTTTGTGGATATATTAACCATTTGTATGGTTACCCTTGCTCGGCTAACTGGCTGATCATAACAACATAAAATCATTTTCCAAGAGGTCAATATATGCAAGTTCAAACACCGAGTGCTGTCCTGTTAATTATAACTTGGTTGGAGCTAGCATAAAAAACAACCAATGTTTGTCATAAAGCTGCTGGTTTAAAACACTCGAAGCCTGTGCTCCATCGTCTTAGTCGGCTGTAACGCCAAATGAATCGCTTTTATTTGCACTGTAGTTAGCATTGCTCTCACCGGAGCATATTTCCATAAAGTTCACAATAGTTATAAACTTTTTGTTGGACATCGGAAGTATAAGTTATTCAGCTTCACATGAGAATATAGCTGAGTCACATGTGGTGGAACATAGTTTTTTCTTTCACATACTGTGTTATTAGAATTAGCCAAGATTAAAAGACAGACATAATTTGTGGCATTCATATTAATTTTAAAAATGGCATGTAATAGTTTTTTTGAAACTTGCATCTCACTTTATTAGAAGAAACAGGAAACGGTGAACAGTCAAACAAGGAATTTCAGTGAGTTCGCTATTATGTAATACGCTCTAATAGTGTCACCATGTCTAGTGTATGTGTATACTGAGTACATTACATGTATACTCCATAGGATATGACAAGTTGCTAACAAGGCTACTTTTTCATCCTGTTTTTCCTGGTTTATCAGTGCTGACCAGATAGAGAGAACTGAGTATGATCCCGTCTAGCTGCAACTTGTAGCATGAGATCTATCATGTGGCTGGCATGCCTCCCCTTCTACTTGTAGAAGTCGTTTTTATCCTTCTGGCTACAATTGAGCTCAATCTTTCTCTCACTGTTGCATTGATATAAATGACTGTCCTAACACCATTACATACTGTAACTTGTATGCTCGTTACTTAATGAGAGTTATCTACTCTCTTGACAGACTAGTAGATTGATTATTGGTTGATTGGAACTGTTAAACTATCTTAGAATTAGAGAACTCATCATATGCAGGACAATCCTGCTTTGCTTATAAAGGGTTCTTGTTATCTGCATAGCTGATAACAGCTATTGGCTGTTAACAGATGCATAGCTGTTAACAGCTGTTATCAACTGCTATCGGCTGTTATCGGCTGTTATCGACTGTTATTGGCTGTTATCGGCTGTTATCGACTGTTATCGACTGTTATCGGCTGCTATCAACTGTTATCGGCTGTTATCGGCTGTTATCAGCTATCAACCTACTGTGGAATAAAGAGGAGAAACTAGCAGTTGTTTTTAATCTTTCACAGGTCTAGCCATCTTCTTGTTTTGTTTAAATATAGTATGTACTATGTATAGTATGTACTATGTATAGTATGTACTATGTATAGTATGTACTATGTATAGTATGTACTATGTATAGTATGTACCATGTATAGTATGTACTATGTATAGTATGTACTATGTATAGTTGAACAACTTTAGGTAAAATTTAGATTTCAACAGTTTTTTTGAGTCGCACAAACTAACCGAACTCGCACTTTTTGTGGAGCCCCAAAATATTTTTACGTACACGTGCTTTTAAATTAATGAGTGCCTTGGATTTATTTAATTAGAGCTGTTACTGATGCAAACAGACTTCCAAAAAAATATTGTCTTGATTAACTATTCTCTTGAGAAAACTTCTCAAATTTTCATTTTGTGTAGAAATGAAAAGAAGCAGCATTTAGTAAAATACAGTTAAATTTTACAAAGTAAAATATGCAGTCAAAGCGGGTTAGTCTAGTTTTTCACCTGCAATATAAGTACTACAAGACATTTCATCCGATGTTAAATAAAAATCTTTGGTAGTACATAAGGAAGTGTGTTCTGACAGGAATTGCTTGAATGACTCAGCGAATGACTGACACGCAATGACCATCAAAAGTTATAAATGCTGGAATTAAGCTTTGACTGATTATGTGCTGGCTATTAGATGGACTCCATAGCTTACGTGTCTATTATGTGGTCAAGTCAAATAAAATGTAGAAAAGCTTCTTTTGCCCAGCTTGTGTGCTCAAGGTTGTTAAAATATTCCAAAAATGTTAATTCAACTGAAAAAGCATTTATTGGTCTGCTACAATGAATTTTGATTGGCAGGTCATTAGGCTTCCATTAGACTTGAACTCTAATCTAGTATTCGGAAAGGTTTCAATCTCCATTTTAATCCGTCTCAGAGAAGATGGTACCGTGCCCTTCCTACACCTTTTGCATGACCATTTTTTCTGCTTCTGAATGCATAACGAACATTTGCTGAAATGTTCTTATTTGAAAAATTTATTATTGTATTAGCTAAAATTATGAAGTACAGTCAGTTGTGTAGTTTCAAATTCACTCCAGTTGAAATACTCATGATAGCAAGTCTGCTATATAGCACACAAACCTACCAACCCAAGAGTGGGGCGATGCGTGAGATTTGGTTTTGGGGCAATTGATGTATCAATGATAGTATGTATGAAATTGTGGAAATTGGGGCAAAATCTCCCGCATTTCTCACGCATTTTCATTTTTTCTTTGGGGTGATTGCGTGAGTCTCACGCCCAATGCGTGAGCGTTGGCAGGTATGATAGCACAATACACCGACATGCACTAATAATTTTTGGCTTTAGGTTTATAGAAATACTTCAAATATTTTGTGCGAAATTGATAGTCTTGTACATAAACATTTTTAGCAGAATGTGCTTTATTTTTTTTGCGTTTACTATAACTGTATTCATATATATATATATATATATATATATATATATATATATATATATATATATATACCATAAAGCCATATGATACCATAAAGCCGTGCGCATTTCACTAGAAAAACGTGCACATTTCACCAGTTTGGCATTGTTCAATTGCCATGGACTGAGCAACATGATACCATTTATATATTATATATATAAATATATATATGTATATATAAATATATATATATATATATATAGTACTTTTTTGGCAATAATTTAATTTCAAAATTAGAAATGTTTGTATTTGATAAGATGAATATGTTTTATGTTTAGGATGATTTTTCCTTTTGCATACATTGGTATTTTTGAGTTATTTTTACAATGTGTAAGTAGAATTGATGTGCTGAATATGCAGTGATGTAGTGCTAACCTTTTTTTTAACCATAACTCTAAAGTTGAGATAATTGGATGTAGGCGACCTAGAGTCGCAACGCAACTCCACAGCCACGTAGTGGCGGTTGGAACAGCTGGGGGCATGGGGGAGGAGCTGTAAGCCCCCAGTGGAGTCCGAGACGAAGCCCTGGCCACCAAAGCCTACAGAGCATTAAAATCATGTATATGATATGAGAAATGAGCACATCTGTAGTAATAAATAAATTGAGAAAATAATATCGAAATAGAGCTATAATATACCTTGAGAATTGGCAAAGTCTAAAATTTTTTAACCCTAACTATAGCTATACTTTAAAAACACACAATTTTTCTAACCATAACTTAGTTGGGGAGAGTTAGGGTAGCACTACATCACTGTGAATGCTTGTTCAAATGTTTAGAATATTCAGTGCTGAGCTGGTATCCATTTTCACCTTTTACCTGTCACTTTTGCAGTTTTTCTTACAAGCTTTATACAGTCACGTAGGCATATTGTATGCCTACTTAGAAGGCAATGCATTTAGTACTACACGCACGCATGAGATAAGATTTGCTTCTGAAAACCAATACATTGGATTAGAATAGACAACTCCATACAAAGCCGTATAACATAATTTTGCGGATCATTGGTTTTATTTGCCGCCAGAGTATGCAAAGCACAGGCGCATGCGCATTCGTCACACGTGATAGTCACCCCGGTCTTCTCGGATGCTGCATCGAGTTGCTAATTGTATGTGTCGATACTTATTTATAATTTTTTATTTATAAAAGCTCAAAGACACGAATACCGATCGTTTCTACATTATGCGTTCTCACAATAGCACCTTCAAACGCAATTATTGGCGCTAATGTTCCGCGAGTAGGCTATCGTATACTAACGTTCTATGATAACCGAGACGAATACTATGTACTCCAGATTGATTCTTTAAATACGAGTTAAACATTACCCATTCTACGGGTAGGTTAAACTGATCTGCACTGCAGACAAATGCAGCTTTCGTTATTCGACTGTTATATTAACTAGGCCAGGTTATGGAACGATTGTGCAAGATTCTAGCTCCATGTTCGCTGTATTTGTGCAGCTGGAGGTTGAAAACCCATTGTATGTCGAAAGGACGTAAAAAATCATGTTAGGGGAAAAAGACGGATCGCCGATAAGTCGAGAATGCAAGCTTAATGAATCAATCCACGACACATTGTATGCGCATCTTAGCGATAATGAATTTGGCTGCTTGGGAGGATGACTGTGTTAGTACGTCAATTTAATTGAAAATAAGGTTTGAAATTTATTTCCAATCCACATACGTTCCTCTGAGCTTTTTTGTGTAATCAACTTAGTCGAGCACAAATGCTGATTTACCGTCATTTTTGTAACTATAATTTCCCCTGTCATACAGCCCACGACCAAAAGGACAATTCATAACAATTCAAACAGATGGACCTAGGTCCATATTGTTGGCTGCACTGAATTTATTAACAGTGTCAGATCTAACTTGTTGGCACGTATGACATAGTTGTATTTGAGCATCCAGTACATGTGAGCTGTGATATGTTGTTGTCAAGTCTGCCTAGAAAATTGTTACGCAGCTCTTAAAAATCAGGAAAATCTAAAGATTGAAAATAAGGAATGTGATGGAGGGGGCAGCATTGGGAGGAGCAATTTTGTTTTGTGCAATATTTGGTGCAATATTTTCATGGTCAATGATGTCCATTAAATCATGATCATCATCTGGAAACAAAGGGGTGCCAAGTCCTTGTCATTTACATTGTCTACAACTTCTACTAAAGAATTCTCTGAATCAGATGAGTTGTTGTTGTTATTATTTTGAGTAGCGTGTTGTTGAACATTAGCATTAGATGTTATGGTTGCTGTGAGGACCTTCTATTTATCCTCCTATTGAGCTGTAATAATTGGGAGGCACGTGGACGGCCACTGCGACGACGGGGTGTTCTGGGAGGTTGTATGTTCATGGTAGTTGTCAAGTTGTTTTGAAATGAAATTCTAAAGGTCAATTATGCAAAACAAAAAGGTTGAATAAAAATCAGACCTAATCTACTACTATCTCAAACCTATGCTTTACAACTATAAAATAAATATTAATTAAAGCTGTAGGCCTAACCTACTGTACTGTATGTAATTTAACTAACAACAGCAATAATGAAATATGTTTATTATATCTCTTCAATGCAATAGGAGAACTGCAACCCAACTGCAATGGTAGCTGTAGGCCTACTGTACTGGATGTTATGTAACAAACAGCAATAATGAAAGGATAATGTGATGTTTATATCGCTCCACTGCAATAGGAGAAATGCAATATTAGCAGTCAAATGGCACTGCAGTGCAATAGGAGAGCTGCAATGGTAACTGTAATGTACAACAAACAACATTAATGAAAGGAAAAGATTATATGTTTATATCTCTCCCCTGCAATAGAAGAAATGCAATATTAGAAGTAAATGGCAAGCTGCTGTGTAATATACACAGTGAAAGTTGGTTGTATTGAATGTAGATGGTTTTGACAGCGATCTGTAACAGCGATCTGTAACAGCGATTTAACAGCGAAAGCAAGCATTAGCATTCACATGTGTCTGGAAGTTTTCTGCAAACTGGAGCAAAATAAAGAAATGTTCTTGTCATAAAGGGGCATTGTAGTTCGGCCCTAGCTTGTATATAAGATGTAAAGAAATTTGGCTAATGTTTTAGATAATTTAATGAAACTTCAGTGATTGAACAAAAAACAGGCTGATAAACTGTGTACCACATTTTCGTACTTGTAAATCGGTCTACGCCTCAAACGGTCTACGTTTATTACAGAAACCTTCGGCAATTGAGCAATCCCATGGACTGGTGAAATGTGCACGTTTTTCTCGTGAAATGCGCACGGCTTTATGGTTCTACTATTTTTTGTTGGCCGATCTTAATTTTGATTAAAAAGCTTGTCAGGTTTTAATGACGATTTTAGGCCAAATTCATCTTTCAAGTTATGTATCATCCGATCAGATGGGTAAGTTTTAGGATATTGTCGAGAATTTTCAAAGACTTGGTAACATATGTATTTAAATAGGTGTATATGTGTTTTGTATCATTATTATACTTAAACGACTCCACAGAAAAATGGTTAAATTTTTTGATGGGATTTCGGTACAAAGGTTTGGGTATGGCCGTTGGTGGATACTCTTCGGGAGTTGTGTGCACATATGCATTTATAATAAAGCAACCAAACACGAGCGAAGCGAGTGTTTGGTCGTGGGATGATGGGTTTATTGCCTGTTGATAGAAGTGAAATGTTTTTTTATCATTTTACAAGAAAAAATTGTGAAACCTTTTTCAGTTGTTTTATTAAATTGTTTAGTCCAATTATATTGAACACGAATTGTGGATGTTACTGATACCCTAGGGGTTTTATCTAGAAAGGCATGCGTAGTTGTTACTGTGCGGCACAAGCATTTGGTAATTTTATGAACATATTAAACCATAACTGTCTCGAACAACTTTTATTGTATTTTATAGGTAAATCAGCCACGCTTATTCCGATTTTGTACTCAAAATAAAGATTGGTCCACTAACCTTCAAAGTCATTTAGGCTTTTTTAAAGCATTTCACTATCCGTTTCGAAAACAACACAATCGGCATTACAAGCTCCGCCCATAAATATGTAACGAAACCTAGCTTTTTCAGGAATGGAAGTTAGGAATGTTTAGTCCGATTTAGAATAATAGAGACGGGTGTCGCAAAACTCATTATTATCTAAATCCAGCCTCTAAAACAATCTGTCTTTTATGAAAGGTATATAAACTATGTAAAATTGCTCGTATCTTGTTACATGATGTTTAAATAGGCTGAACTCCAAGAAAAGTGAGCTCAAAAGGCGCATTTTATCACAAGCTAGCGTTGTTATCGCGCTTTTTTGAATATGCAATGTTAAATAGCTTATCTACCTTTTAGAAAAGACTGACTATTTTTAAGGCTGAATTTAGATATTAATGGATTTTAAAACACCCATCTCTATTATTCTAAGTTGGTCTAAACATCCCTACGTAACTTCTGTTACTAAAAAGCTAGGTTACATCACATATTTATGGGCGGAGCTTGTTGTGCCGATCGTGTTGTTTTCGAGACCGATATTAAAACGCTGTAAAAAAGCCTTCATTACTCTGAAAGTTAGTAGACTAATCTTTATTTTGAGTACAAAATCGGAATCAGCGTGTCTGTTTTACCTAGTATACAGGATAAAAGTTGTACGTGACAGTTATGGTTTAAATTAAATATTGTTTATAGATGTTGCAAGGTTGTTTGTAGACAATCCGGTCCATCGTTCCTTCAACTTCTAATTATCATCTGGCACATGATTTTACACAACAGGTAGATCCAGTATTAGGTGGTACGTTAAGTCACTGACTACCTTGAAAAGTTTGTTGATACTAATTGTTTTATCCATTTGGGAAGTTTGTAGGTACTAGTCATGTTTTTTGAATAACAGTCAAACTATAAGAAAACTTTTCAAGTTATCGAATTTACTTGCTGTCAAGGTCATTATTGCAAAATATTATTTTGCACTTGCCGATACTCAATAAATTTCACTCTGAAACAGCACTGATATGAAATGTTTTTGTAAATAGGTGCAATGTACAAGTTCTGCATTTGGTTAACAAAAACATGCAAACTTGTGTCTAGGTAAGATTTTTTATTACGCAGGTGTTTCAAGGCCAATTATTATTGTAAAACATTGCTCGAAATGCCAAATTTTCTATTTTACTAAAAGTTTGTCTGGATAAAGTTATTATAATAATTATAATAGTTCTTACATGCTATTACTATTGCGGCAAACGTTAATGACCAGCATGACACTGTTTTGCAGGTGCTAATAGCTGTAAAACTGGTGCTTGGAGATTAAAATGCTTGCGAACAATATTTAAATTGTAACAAAAGTTGTCTCACTTTAATTTGAGAACATTTTGGAATTTAGAATTTATCTTTGTCCAGGGAACAACAACGATAAAACTAAATGATACTTCTGTATGCATTACCATTGAGACCTCAACGACCAACAAATAATTTATCTTAATTTTATTTTTAGGTTAATATTCCTTATATTGTAAGTTTGATAAAATAAAATGTGGAGATTATGAAAATATGGCGGATTAGAGTGCCCCGGGTTTGCATAAACCGAGTTATATTTACAAACTCAAGTTTGTAAAATAAGGTGCAATATACTGGTATTATGGTAGCATGACCGTAGATCTGGTTTTAACAATGGTACACCAACAGGCACCCATTAGCTAATAAAAATTAAACTATGTATGTACATACTGTAAAACTAAAACTTATTGCTTTTACCAGGAACTCGAGTTTACAACACACTAGTTATAAACCAATTTTGAAGAACTCGGCTTCTGCAAACCGTGAAAATCTGCTCGAAAGCAAGTTGAAAAAACCTGAGTTACTGTTTCCGAGTTGGCAATGATCCAGCTTGCTCTAAACAACTCAATTGTTCTCATCATTTCTTTTTTAATGATTTTCTCTAGCTATATTTTCTATATGAAATTTTTTGGTGCATCATTAAACGTCCTTGATATAATTTTTATGTTTGTTCATTTCCGGTGTTCATTCAGTTTCTTGTCAGGTTCTAGAAAAAGAACTCTTTTCATTTGAAAAAGTAGTCCGGCCCCTACATAGATTGTTTTTTAGTTTGCTTTTTACATTCTACAATTGTTTTTGTCTCTTTATATTTATATAAATAAATATGCGCAAATATCGCCCATATATATAATTTAAATAAGCATTTATATATTTGAATTATTATTATTAATCAATTAAATTATATGTAATATGCGCAAATGCTGTTCTGTGAATAAGACACCCCAATCACTCACTTTGCTGTTTTTTTACAAACCCGGGTTTTGCGTAATGCAGCTCGAGTTCATCCAAAACCCAGCCCGAGTTCTTTGAACAGCAACCCAAGTTCAACAACTTGGTTTGAGAACATGGAACACGGGCACTGTAAGGCTCCATATGAAAATCTAGAGCGTTGTTGTTAAATTACACGTTAAAGTAGATTTTCGATCAAATCTTAATAAAAAGTTCCAAAAGTTAGCAATTTCATAATAAAAACACCTACCCACCTATCAATGGCATTATTTTTCCTGAAACTGGTTCAATTATATATTTTTCTGTAATCATATTAAGAATCATTTATATGTGTTATGTGATGAAATTTTTCCAAGTTACTTGAGTCATTTTCATTGCCCATATTTTCAATACCATCTCTTGCAGGCTATTCCAATTCCGAATTGGAGTGCACTAAGGCCTCAATATATATGGATGGTTGAAAATAATAACAATATTCTGTTGCAGATGGGTGACAGCGATGATGATTTTGATAGCAGACGATCAGGTAGAGAAAAGTTTCAGCGTGAGAGACCTGCTGAATCTGGACGTGATCGAAGAAGTAGCAGAGAATCATGGGATGGACCTGATCGAACTAGGACTCGATCTGACGGGTACGTTTTTGTCTTTGTCAACCAAATATTCTATATATATATTATATTTGTAAACATTTATCACCAACAAGGAATTGCTCGATATCAGCCAAGCATTGGCAGATTTCAGCAAAATACTTTTCTTCTATACACATACTTATAAAGGAAGAATATGCGAGGTTATGAATTGATTGAAGGATATGAACATTTTAAAAGAATGTGCAAGTCATTTGATGTTTTTGTATTAACTCATTATTACATGGCATCAAGAAATGGTTAAGATAGATATACATCCACAAAATTAATTTGCAGCCTAAACACATTTTCAGCATTTGATAATAGCTTTTGTTTTTTTGTGAAAGTGATCGGATTGGTTTACTGTTGGTGCTACTACAGTACAATAATACTCGTAGCTGGAATATATAATTCATTCTGAAGAAAATTGGTGACTCCTATTTAACAGTCTGGATAAAACGCACTCATCAGTGACGTCATGTGTGCGTCAATGAGTTGTCGCAACGATTTTTAAAACAAGGACAAAGAGAATTAACTCAATAGATTAAATTGTACATAGTAGATAAAATTTGTCCTATAGGAGTTTGCCCTCATGTTTTCAGACAACTTCCATGTGCATTGATTTAATTTGGATCAGTTTTATTGGCAAGTTGTTTTGCAGTCCGTGGAATAGAAGCAGAGATGATAATCCGAGAGAACATCGTCGGCAACGAGAGAGGTACAGTCCGAGTCCTCCGCCAAAAAGACAACGCAGAGACTGGTATGCGGTTTAGCATTTTAGTTATGAACACCTCATGATTTTTTGTGCACTTGCTAGTTTTAGTTGTATGCGCTAGACTGTAGAATAATGTTTGTAAGGTTATTATGGTTGTGATTGCAGGGGAGATGAGAGAGAAAATGGAAGCTATGGTAGTGGGTACAGCGGAAGAGGTGGTCATGAGAGAAGCTACAGCAGTGGGGACAGAGGGTTTGGACCTTCAGGTGGTGGTTGGGGTGGGGGAAATGACCTGAGACAACATATCCCTCATCCGCATCATCATGGAGGCTTTGCAGGTCCTATGAACAGGTTAGCTTGCAAGCTTTTAGGTAATGATATACCGCATACTGCTTCATTGTGTGCTCTTTTATAATCTGCTTTGTAACATACTAGTCGGGAGCTCAAAATGTAAATTTTGTCTTTATTCAAAAAAGTCTGAAGGAATATCCCTAGCAATCCCTAGAGTCTCTAGCGATGCACTTACATTATACATGTAACGAGACGTTTAAAAACCTCTCGTGAACAAAGATTTATTACATTTCCTTTTTTTTAAAGTTATGGTTTTTTTTCTTTGAAATGCTTTAGGTTTTTTTTCTTTGAAATGCTTTAGGTTTTTTTTCGAATGCTATGGCTTTTAGGAACAAAACCGTTCTCGTTTATAGGTTTCCAAGACTCCTTCGTGCTACACTTTGCTTATGCAAATTTACACACTTTGCTTGGAAATTACTTTGAAGTTTTCTCGTTAAACTTTGACCAGTAAATAGATGTTAAGCGTTAAAAAATGAAGTTAAATCAGTGTTAAATGAAGTAAAATTGTGTCGAGAGATTCAATGTTTGATTCTAACTTTTTATTGTATACCTGTTTTATTTGCAATAGCTGTTCAAAGGGTGTTTTCAACCAAATTATGTGTATGCCATTGTTCATAACATGAAACATCTTACTGATATACTGTAAAACCTGTATTTGAACGCTATGCGCTTTATTTTTCAACTCCTCTCTTATAGTGGTGTTTTGTTAGAGGTGGCGTTCAAATAGAGAGTGGTGCTGTACTTTTTAACCAACTCGTCAGCATTTTGGGAAAATAAATTTAATCCTTCCATGGGTGAAGCGATGCTAATGTCGCTTATATTTTACACCTTCCATCGGGCTGATCGACATCCAGCATCAGTGTTAGAAGATAATCAGTAGTTTGCATGCATGTTAATAATCTTATTTCTGCATCAAACGAGAAGGAACTTCAATTTACAACAATACTATCTAGCGACTGACTGTCAAACACTCTAAACCACTTCAGTAAGGGTTTCGTTTAGATCTTTCATTGTTCCTGCTAATCTGCCCATGATTCTGTTTTTACTAACAGGTCGTTTGCAGCACTTTGCCAATCTAGCTGGCAATATCGCTCCCTAGAACTTTTTATCATAAAATGAGCAGTGATTTGTTAAGAGTTTTTGTATTTCCTGACAGATTACCTTGTTTTAGTATTGCAATGAGATTTATGAAGTTTTTAGTATTTGCATATAAAATCTTATTGGTGACAATCACAGCTGTATCAAGCTGGTTCCTGCCAGAGTTGTTAGTTAAAGGTCTTGCACATCATTGTTCCAGCCAACAACATTTCTCATTGATTTAGGCCTTTGCACAGGCCACCCATGCCCGAACCTGAGCATCCTTGCCAACCACCCATGACTCCATTCAAACACTTTTTGGCCACCCAAGATGACTCTATTAGTGAAGAGGAGGCTGTGAAACGGTATAATCAGTACAAATTGGATTTCAAAAAGACTCAACTCAATGAGTATTTTCTGGCTCACAAACACGAAGAATGGTAAGTTATGGGTATTATTTATTAACTATTGCCCATATGCTGTGATCACCATTCCATCATGCTATTGTACTTGTGAAGTAATTGTTTCTGGATGGAAGAAATTAGGCTAAATGATTAATCTAGTCCTATGGTGGCACTGGTGGACTATGTTCATTAGTATTCTAATTACATAGGATTATGGGATGCCTTTTTGGCAGTTACAAAAATGTATACAAAAAACACTTCATTTTTTGTTGTGGTAGTGTTATGTTAAAGAAGCTTTCTCTGTAACTAACCACAATTTGTTATAAAACAGGTTGGACTTGGTTGGTGTGGGTTTGGCTTGGAAAAACCATCAATGTCATAGGAAAACACTCACTATGGTAGCATTTAGTTTTAAACGTTTCGTGACATTTTGCGTGCCATTTGTGACGCACAAGGTCACGCTACGCATTTTACATCGCAGTCTGAAAATACTACGCACAATGTAGTCATCTTTGTGGAGCCAGGCTCATCACTGCGCACAATGCAGCCGAACTGGTTTCTACGACTTATGCCATCATATTTTGTACCAATACTTCAGCCACGTGATAGGCGGGTGGCAGCACGTGGTGAGTGTGCCATGAGCTAGCAGCTTGCCACTGGTGAGTAGATATGCTTGGATCTGCTCTCATTGGATTTGATCCTTGCCATTTAAAAAAAAACTGTTTTGAGGTGTAGCTTTATTGAATAGTGGAGACTAATACTCGGGAATAGATAAATATAGTGACCCAGTTTGTGTCACTATGTTTGAACCAGCAGTCAATACAAATCATTGTTAAACAAGGGACAGCTTGCGAGGTTATAATGAAGATTCTATATGAAGGTGCTTGCTATGACTGGGTTAGACCAGCAGGTGGTCTGGAAGTGTCTGCAATACCAACGCTGTATTTCTTCGCCATGTATGAACAATCTGCGCATATCAATAGAGGATATTGATTGAGGAATTTACTTGAATCTCTCCAACCGTCCTTGAAACTGCTCGATTATCTGAAATTATATAGATGCACATTGGTGTGCTAAACTTGCTACTCAACACAATCTCCGAGTCTGTCTCCACGCAACAATCTTTGTTTAGTTTTACAGTCTTTAATTAGTGCCTGCCGAGACTATCATAGTTGCAACTGTCATAGGTTCAAGCTCAAGTATCACCCAGAAGAAGGTGGTAGACGTAAAACTGAACTCAAGGCAAACATGCAGAATCGTCTGGAGACATTCAACAAGCTTCTTGCCATGGGAAAGATTGACAGCACTGCATTGGATGTCGAGAATATAGATTCAATCATCCGACTGTTGGATTCAGGTAGTAAAAAATCTGTTGTTGATCGGTACTAGCTATTGTAATGTCATCAGATTTGTATGATAGACTTCGATTGTCATCCATAGCCATCATACCCTTGATTGCTATGGCATTCCTGAAAAGGCAGTAACTTGGAAACTTGGTGAGTAATTAACATTCAAATTTAGTGTTTTGGGGAGTTGACTGTCATTTTGTTTTGTTAGATAAGAAACTGATAATAAATGTGTTGCTATTGGCTCTTGCAGCTGTGGTGCTCATGGAAGGGGGCAATGAAGAGGATCTCGATCGTCTCGCTAAACTCGCCGAAGAAGACGCTGAAGAAGAGGAAGGTGAGGTAGACACCAAATCAAAGGGTACATTGGCTGGATTGATTGATTCATCTGTGAAATCATCATCATCCAAGAATCCGCTCACAACAACCCCTAAATCACCTGTTCTCTCCAAGAAGGCATGTTAACACCGCTTGCACTCATGTTAAATGCTCAGTTGAGCACTTGGCTGCCAACTAACTATGATGGTTACAATAATTAATTTTAGCTCTTTGTTTCTATAGGAAAAAAAGCGGGCTAAAAAAGAGGCAAAAAAACTGAAGAAAAAGGCGCGACGAAAAAAGAAGCAAAGAAATGACTCGGATGATGATGACTCGGGCAGTGAATCGAGCAGTTCTAGTAGCTCCAGTAGCAGCAGCAGCAGTTCGTCTAGTGACAGCGATGACGACGATGATGATGACGACAGTGATCTGGAGGAGGGTGAGGAAAAGGACCAGGCTGTAGTCGGCAGTGAGTCTGCAACTATTGCTGATGAATCTGAAGGTACGAGAGGCGGTTGATGGTATTCCTGAAGCTTAGATCCTCCTTTTCTCTTAGACATTGCTGATTATTCAATACTTGAATGATTTAGAAACTGCAGAAAATGCCAAAAATTGAATGGTATTTTCTTATCGCAGGGAAAGAGAATGGGGAGATCGACGTAGCAAAGGGAGAGGCTGACAGCAAAGCCTTGCATCGCACTCAATCAGTGTTTATCCGAAACCTGGCCCCTAATATTACCAAGCAAGAAGTGGAGGCTGTGCGTAAACAAAATTATCTCCCCTGTGATTTGCAGTTGTGAGTGCCTGAGAATATCTGACTCTCCAACTCATTCTACACCATATGTTTTTGTAGATGTGTTCCAAGTACCCCGGCTTCATGAGAGTTGCTCTTCAAGATCCCCAATCAGAACGCAAGTTTTTTCGAAGAGGCTGGGTGACATTTAACAAGTCAGTCAATATAAAAGACATCTGCTGGAATCTCAACAACATTCGGGTTAGTGAGCTCAATCTTTGCTCAGCAAATTTTTGGTGAACAATTGTTTGATTTTTATTATCTTTTTCAAATGTATTGCTACACAAGAAGTCAACTCACTTCTGTCTTGCAGTTACGAGACTGCGAACTACGTGCGATAGTGAATAGAGACCTCAAGCAGAGGGTGCGACCAGTCAGTGGTCTGGTCAATCATAAGCAGGCAATAAAAGCCTACATAAAGCTTGCTGCCAAGATTATTCAGAATATGGATAACCTCTGGTCGACATGGAAGAAGGATGAAGGAACAGAGGAAGGAGATGCTAAAAATGAGCAGGTCGGTGCTTGCTGATAAATCATTATGACTGCTATATGCATAAACTCTGTGTCTGGTTATCGTAACCATCTTATGACATATTTTTGTTGTGTTGCAGAATTTTGGTTTAGTTTCGGAAAATCCATTGATGAAGGGCATTACAGACTATCTCGTCGATGAGGAGAGCCTCGAGGAGGAATTACTTGGTAAATGTTGCCGCTTTCTCTTCCTTTTTGTCTTTTTAGCATTTAGCAGTTACAACACTTGCTGATCAAATAATTAAAACCTGTCTAGTTTATAGTTGCCACATTTGGGAAATATGTTTATGGATTACCTCAACGTAATATTTTATTTAGTTGATTTTCCGATTGTCACTAAAATTTCTTAATGATTTTCTTTAGCTTATTAGCACATTCTGTAGGCGATGATGGTGAAATAGCTGAATCAGGCAAAAATGACAAGGCTGAGCTTCCTATAGAGAAGGACGAAAAAATGATAGCCGTGCTCGACAGACTTGTCTGGTACCTGAGGATTGTCTACTCGATTGACTTTTACAACGGCATTGAGTATCCTAATGAACATGAAATGCCTCATAGATGTGGCATTGTTCATGCAAGAGGAGTCATACCTGCTAAGTTGCCCACCCAGTCTGAGTGTGAGTTTAAGTTATGAGACTTAGAGGTTTATGCATCTTGACATTTCCTTTAGAAATAGTCAGGGTCCTTCACTTGTGTTATTTTGTGTTCTTAACTTGTTTATAACTTAATGTGTTATTTTGGATTAATATATGTCAGAAAATCCATGTGTATATATATCATGCCCATGTATATATAATTATATATATATGCTCCAATCGCTGTCAATATGCTTGCTTGTTTTGTGGAAGTTTTGTACACTCAAATCTGTATTTTGTTCACTTCCGCGTACTGATTTTCTAACATGACATTCGAATTCAAATATTTGACTTTGTCCAAAGTCATTTGTTTATCTTTTGCGATTGTTTGAGATGATCTGATTGCCAGAATGTTTCTAGATAAAAATTGATCGTGATTTACTCAAAAAAAAGGTGCGAAATCACGTCGTTAGTTGTTATTGTTGCTATAGTTGATCCAGCTATTGCGTTGAAGTTGCAACATTACGTCTCCATTCTGTCGGTCTCTTTGCACTTATAGGCACCATAATCGCACTTTCGCTCATCTCATTTCAATTGCGATCAAGTTGTATCAATTTTGATATTGAGACATCTTGACAATTAGACATCTCAAATATCTAAAACAATATCAAATGACAGAAAATCGCAGATACTTTCTGATACAATATACAAAAATCTTGTGTAAGTTCATCTTTTAGGTAAAGTAAGGATAAAAATCTTTTGATATTTTAGTTTTTTTTACATTTTAGCTTTTTTGCATAGTTTCACATAATGCATTTGTTTTAATTCTATTTATTAAGGGGTTAACACGAGTTTTTTTAGGGTTTTTAAAAATATTTTTCAAATATCTCGGGTTTTATGAGATGAAGCAAATATCTAAACGAATTGACTTTGTAGATGTTCGACTGTCCTATAAAATTTATTGGGCCTTTCAATTAAAAAACTTACTTTCCATGTCAACTGTCTAAGTACAAAAATGCTTTCATATTCTCCTTTTGTAGAAGTCTATATGTGTTGTTATTCTTTCCTGCAATTTTTTCATTAAATTTTATCATAGATTGGATTACTAAAGACACATCAATTAAAAAAATCAGCATTCACGCAAATGCCTACTCTCTACAAGTAATGTTGACCCAGTTTTTACTTTTATTAGTTTAATTATGCCATGCAATCTTCGATCGTGTTTGCAGTGAATGACTTCATCAGTCACTTTGAGACAAAAGTGAAACAATTCACTGATGAAAGACGTGTGTTGGATGATGCAGAATGCCTCAAGCTTGGCAAAAAGAACGCTGAATCATATCCTTTTCTTTATGACCTTGTCTTGAGTCATCTCTGTTTAATCTGACAGCCAATCGCAAGCTTACAGCAGATATTTTATGGAATTTGTATCGTTATAGAACATGATATATATAATAAGATAAGGTCAAGTCATGCACAGTATCTGCTGCTTAACCTGAACAATTCATGTGCTCGGTGCTATCTCTTGTCTACAGCTGGCTAGGTATTAGTTTTTTATGTTATGAATATCAAGAGCGTACATTTTTAACTCATGTGTATGGAATGTGGAAGAAAATCTTTATTTTTCTTGACGAAGTTGGTTACGGAGGTGGAAAAGTTTATTGCCACCAACACACAAGAGCTTGCTAAGGATAAATGGTTGTGCCCTCTCAGTGGTAAAAAGTTCAAAGGACCCGAGTTTGTAAGAAAGCACATAATGAGCAAGCATGGCGAGAAGATAGAGGAAGTGAAGACTGAGGTAAAATAACTGTATTATACCATTATTACGTGGAGCGTTTGGGTTTGTCACAAACACCAGAACTAAGGTTAACCACAAAATTTGTAAAAAATATAACATCGGGCAGCTCATCTGAATGACAGGGGTTGTTCATACAGTTCGTAACAAAGAAATTCAAAATATCTACTCTGCATTCACTTCAAATTAATTTCTATACGCGAATAAAGTGTTGGATAGCGCTGTTGTTTCCATGTTTCTGACACGCAGCGTGACCATAAACGCTGTCAAATTGAATAGTGCTGTTGTTTCCATGTCTCTGACACGCAGCGTGACCATAAACGCTGTCAAATTGAATAGTGTTGAGGTTTCGTGCCAAGTCCGGCAGTGAAATTTATGTCTGAGAGTTGTTCAAGTATTCAAAAACGAAAATACGACTTTTTTAAAGTTGCATGATCATGTTTGCACCAGGCTGTTTATTTTTATACCAGATTTCGGTATTCTTCTGAACTACATGTAAATTTGTACACTGGAATCTCAAATTGCATATGTCTTTACATTTTGTGGCTAGTTTAGCAGTAAAACTTATGAGGAGCATTGAAAAGAAATATGGCATTTATAGCTAGATGAGTAAAATTTCACGAAATTATTTTTTTACTTCGATTTTAAAATTTCTTTACTCAGATTACTACTCTTACTTTTCTTTTCTCACATGGGGCGCTCTGGTATGATCTAATTGACAGCTCGCTTGCGGAGCGGCCCAAAAAGCTTTTTACACATGGCTTCATGTGAAAACAGTGTTTAACTACCATTATTTTTAGTGCTGTTTATCTAAATGACCTCTAAATTTCTTTGCTGATGTTTATACACTTTTCATTCAAGACATTGTTCTCAATCTCTCCCTTTAGGCGATGTACTTCAACGCTTACTTGGAAGATGCAAAACGGCCTCAACTTCCCGAACATCCGAGCAACTCTGCCAAGTCTGTTGGACCACGTCGACCTCCTCCAGGTGATATGGGGCCACCACAAGGACCTCCTGGTTTCGGTGGTCACATGATGGGCCATCCACCATTCAGAGGCGGATTCCGTGGTGGCTTTGATCACTGTAAGCATACTTTTTTGCTAACCTAAATTTCTGAGTGCAGTTGTTAGAAGGATTTGAGCAGGTTTGTTACATCCACTATTGATAACTTGCATGTTAGTTAAGTTGCTCTAATGTGATTTACCACAGAAATATGTTTGATGGATATTTTTTGGAATTATTTGCATTGTCATTTGTTAGACCAAATAGAAATATTTCTAGATGGTGGTGGAAGAGGCTATGGTCCTAGACCAGATCCATACAATCGAGACCCTTTTAGGCGACCTCCTCCGGGTCATAACAGATTTGGCTCTGGGTAAGTAACGCATGTAAAGTTGTGTGCTTATAGCTTACCAGTTTATCTGCATTGAGAAATATCAATACTGTTCGGCTGTTTATAGAGGCAGGCGGGATGGGAGAAGTCTGATACAATACACAGATTTGGATGCGCCCGATGATGATATATTCTAAACCATGTGTGTCTCCATAACGAACAATTTTGTTACTTTGTTATATAGTTTACTTCTTTATTCTAATGTATATAAAATATAGACACTTTGTACATCTTTAGCATACAACAATATGTTACAAAAATGTGATCATGACATAAAAAATATGGTTCTGAACATAAAAGTATTATCACGTTTGTGTTCCATTTATTAAAAGTTGAATAGCCCATTCTGTATCGACTACTGGAATATTAAGTCTGGATGCTTGGTTGAGATGTGTCTTGCTGCAACCGTCTGCATTCGTCATGATGTAATCTGGTTTAACTCCTGGTAAAAAGTGCAACTGACAAGTTAACTGCATGTCAACATTCTACAAATTACTTTAGCTGAGTGAGCATAAATAACAGCTTTAAATTATCCACCTTTATTTACATTGGAGTTTGTGTTTCTACATTTGTTCCTTACCTAATGTTATGGAAATCTTTTTTATGACTAAAGCTCCAGCCACTTTCAAAATAGATGTCCAGTCTTCTACAAATGTGCTCCTTACGTTTTTTGTTGAAAGTAGTATTGACACACCTTTGAGAGGAGTAGGCTTGTTGGTACTTCTTAAAGAACCCCTTAAAGCAGCATATGAAATAATGAACTAGGCAGTGTTGGCTTAATGAAATTATTACAACTGACAATCTCACAGCTAGAACGCAAGCCTACAAACATCCAACCTCCCTAATCCTTGAATAACGTATGTAAATTATGTCAAATTGTTCCGTTTGCAATTAGAGACAGTTTAATTTCGAGCTCATGGTTGTGTGTTATTACGTGTTATAATGTGGTTGTGAGTTTGATGGTTAAGCTTATGCGAGAATTTTACATTGGCAGCCCAGATTTAGTTGCATTGAAATTACATACTATGACAGAAATGGTGACCAATCTTTAATCGTATCCAAAAATATGATTTCTAACAGTTACTAGTCTAGGTAATCACGGCTCAAAGTTATATACATTGTATGGTGTCTATACACATGGATAGACACAAGAAAATGAAGTACATGTATTGGTAATTTATTTAGCGATGAATTCAAAGAGTTGAGATATTCTAAATATTGAATGATACAAATACATGTTTTTGCAATCAACCAAGTAATCAGCGAGATTTAAAAAAAAAGAAAAATATATTGCACTCAATGAGCTGCGCTACAGCTGAAGCTAAATGATTCAAAACTTGGAGAATTAATAAGTTGACAGCGTGTCTACATTGCCAACATACAATTATTTTTCCTCCCTATATGATCATCTTTATGAGGTCCCTATTCTCCTACTACATGTATCTTCTACTCGATACTGAACAGCAATAACAACACAGGAAGAACACCATTTTATTTGGTCATTCAGCACCTTGCAGTATTATGTTAGTTGCATATGTCCGGAACTGATTTTTTATCTGTCATCTCTCGAGAGGTCAGTAAGACTGTGCCCTCTGTATTCACCCACTGGGTAAGCAGTGGGTGACTTGACTCAAATAGTCAATACCTGGGTATGACTGGTAACAGGGAAAAGCAATGACTGGTAACAGGGAAAAGCAATGCCTGTTTTCTTCACAAAGGTTAGTTTGATGCCTCAAAAGGCTTTGGTTCAGACCATACCCCACATTTCTAAGCTTCTAAACCGATCTTTATGAGAATCTTACCATATACATTCAAATCCTATTTTTATCTCATACCTCACAAGGTGGGTAGTTCAGCAACCAGAATATATTGTTGCTAGATGAGAAGGAGCCTAGTTGAAGTACATGACTACAACTCTATATAGTAGCCATTGTCTCGAATTTTTATAAACAGCATAAAATGATCTCAGAACAAGTTTGCCGTAGTGCCAGAGTCTTCTTCATAGAGGTACGCATCTCGACTGTCCTAGTTAGAGTAATGAATAATTTTGCTTAGAGGTAAATCACATCAAATTAATATTAAAATATTAAAAATTTCAGCTAGTTTTCCGAGCTAAAAGCTGCTGTTGGCTGATTCTCCTTTGCCTATTTTTGATGACTGCTCAATAATTCATCTTCAGATTGTAGTATCGGTTCTTGAAAATATATAGTGAAAGTACGTTCCCTGAAAAGTACGTTCCAAAGCTTGGCCTTCCTCATATATATTTGCTGAGATTACACCGATGATCATTTCTTTTGGTTATTACTACTGGTTTAAAGGTAAAGGCTTAATAGCCTCGTTGGGGTGTTATGGTGGTTATGAAGATAATTCCTCGAGTAACCTCCTTCCTTACAGCATCACGGCGAGTAAACTTTACCATGTTTGTCCTGAATCTATAGCAAGTATTTTATAGGCCTTCAGTTTTCATCCAACGGTAGGCATCGCTACCATAGCAGGTTTCCACCAACAGCTGATGGGCAGCACGAATAGTCTCTGCGTGATCACAAGCTCTAGGAAATGCAGTTTTCAGTCATAGTCACAACTGCACTTCCTGCAAGTTGCTTTCTGCTCACAGACAGCCCAAGTTTGGTCATAAGAAACATGACTACAATGTATCCCAAACCAGAGAGTTTGATATGAATTAAGACACAATGTTGCCTTCTAGCAGATATCAAATCGCGTGTGAGTTTCAAAATCAAATTAATATCGGAAGATATATTAATTGCCTGGAAGTAGCTGTTGAAGCAGTTTTTAATTTGGTAAACTATATTATATAAATTTTGTTGAAATCGAAAATCATTAGAGAGGCTCAAGTACCAGTTTGTTGTTTTAACTGAATCACAATCTACTACAGAAGCGGGCTTTTTAACAAAGTCGCCTACAATATTACATTTGGCTGCAGTCTCCGAAAGGTAACAAATGTACAAATAATACTAGCTGAGATAGCTCAATCACTGATCCGCACAAAATGCAGAGAATCAAGTTCAAACTCTTTAAGTCACCTCCTAGCTACTGAATCAATTCATCGATTTACTCACGTCAAACTTTTTTAGATCATAAACAAGCAGAGATAAAAGGAACATAGTTTTATTCTCAAATGATCTAAATTGCAGTAATTAGTTCTAACAATGGTGGTGCAGAGCATAACATATAATTTTGTAAATTGTTTACAAGTTTCTTGCTGCAAGAGACAGTGCAGATGAGAGAGCTATCCCTGCTCATATCATATTTACACATGAGATTGTGACATGAACAGTTCTTGCATACGCTACCTTAACCATTTAATATACTCTTTCCTATCAACGGGTGGGCTTTTATGTCACATTAACTTTTGAGAGCAATATTGATACTTTACCAAAAGCGCACGGTACACCTAGACACTTAGACAACTAGGCACCTTGACAACCACCGAGTAAAACCGACAAGACTAATATAAAATAGAGAAACACTGACTAACCGGGTGTACTGCTTGTAAGCAAGAATTATCATAGCATTACTTACCACTCAACGACATTACCATCTCGATTCACACCAGCTGGCAACAGATAACATCTTTCCGGAATAAGCTCCTTGTGTGCAAAGCAATGATCAACCCAGCTATATGACACAGGCGCGATATTAGCGGCAAGGCACTGCAAGTACTTGACAGTTCTGCGAAATCCAGAAGATATTAGGTATGATCGCTTAGCAGCCGCTACCTACAAATAATCAACAGACTAGCTCAGACTAGGGTAAAACTTAGGAGCAGGCCACAGATGAAATCAGTGGTTCCGGCTACTTTTGGCACTCAGACTACAACTTATCAAACATAAATAGCCTCACATTCATGCTAAAAATAGATTTTTTCTCACATAAATACAATTTTTGCGGCAATTGTTATCAGCGAGTACATGAGATAAGTGTATGAGATGAAAGTTAAATTTCACTGATGAATAGGTTGTATGTCTATGTAAATCCCCATTTTGCTTTTTTACTACTCTATACAAAAACACCAGCAAGCCTAACCAATATTTTAGCTTCCTCAGCAAGTTATAAATGGATACAAACAAACGGAATTTAGCGAGCAAACTAATTGAACAAGTATTTAAGTTTAACAATCAATACATTTTGTTTTTTGTTGAGCTTCACTGTGATAAGATGAGAAGTTGGTTAGCTAGGCTCGTATATAAATGTATATATAAGTACTTGGCAGCATCTTTGGAAGACATGATAATGTTGCTACAACAGAAAAAGTAACTAAAAAGCAAGGGATTCCTTCTAAAAACTTCCAGACGTGCTTCATGTTTGACTCCCATTGGTCATGTCATCAACCCTGACCTTAGCCTGTCTTGACAAACTGTTGTTTTTGCGGAGTTGTCCCCTGTCGAGCGGGTGAGCAACACAACAGCTTGTCACAAGACGTACTGGACCTGATGCATCAGCTGCACTTATAAGGAGTTGTTCTCTTCCGTCGATGCGGCTTAGTTGCGATGTTATATCGGTCGCTCCACTGGTTATCGTAACTGATTTCGCGCAAAAATTTATGTAGAAAAAAATAAGATTACATCGTTTAACCAAAGACTTGGTTGTTTACAACTCTGTTGTAAACTTTAGTAAAACTTAAGAATAAAATAAATTGAAAATAAAATCCATAAGAACAAATAAAACTGACTGATACAAAAATAGAAATTAAACTGACTGAGCGCACAAATAACGACATGTTTAGTCGCTGTTGTTGCCTAAGTTCTCAAATGCTACTAGTTTACCGCAGAGACTGGTCGCTGGTTAAACGTTGTAATCTTATTTTTTTCTACATAAATCTTTGCGCGAAATCCGTTATGATTACCAACGGAGCGACCGATATAACATCGCAACTAAGCCGCATAGACGAAAGAGAACAACTCCCTATAAGTGCAGCTGATGCATCAGGTGCAGTACGTCTTGTGACAAGCTGTTGTGTTGCTCGGCCACGCGAAGGGGGAAAACTCCGCAAAAACAACAGTTTGTCAAGACAGGCTACCCTGACCTAAACAGCGATGGTTGGTCAGAAGGAATTACCGGTAATGTATACCGCTGTGCAGTTTCAGGTTATTACGAGTTATTGTAGGATAAACGTCACAATTTTTATTTACTCCATTGATACGACCTCGAGAGGATTTCTCAGGTTAAAAAGCAATAAAAGAAGCATCACTAAATACCTGTAAGCAGACTATCAAGTCTGGTACTATTTATGCATAGTTATGAAGTTAAAACTTAAATATTTAATAATTTCAAAAAATTCTCAATAAGCTACAGTAGCAATACAATTCTAGAAAACATACAAATATACATGTAGAAATACACAAAAAAGCTTATGAAATACGCATGATTGCTCAGTTTTCCATGTTCTTAAAAGTGCTAGCTAAAATGCTAATAGACATCATTATTAAGGTTGATGCCTGTCTCCACAGGACTATTTAAACTAAGTACACCTAAACAAGCAAATACTTGGGTGTTAAAATGTGTCAATTACTATACCTGATAGATTGTAAACATCGTGCCATGAAGGGCACTGAATATGACATAAATTCTCTGCTGGACAAGTAGATGATGAAAACGAAAAAATGACTATAAAACTACCAAACTGAAAAATTGCAGAAAAACAGGGCTACTTTTTTCAGCTATTCAGTTAAAATGGATGTTCAAAGCGCTAAGCTGTAAAAAATAAATCGAATAAACACTCCAAAAGAGCTTACCATGTCTTTGGTATTGTAATACACTATATAGTTGTTTGTGTGCTAAACAATGATTATGTAATAGATTTGTAATTACAATATAAGAATACGTTATATTTTGTCTGATTCTTTACAGATCCAAGAAACAACACAAAATACTTAGATTATATTCACTTAAAATAAATTTATTTACTTAAATAAATCTTATTTACTTGAAATACTTAATTATATATAACATCAAAATAAACAAATTATATAAGATTATGCAAAAAAACTAAATGTATAAGCCAAGATTACATGTAGCTAAAAATCCTATACAGTGCATCCTCAGGATCCGAATTTGATCTGTTTCAGGGTTGGCATGGTACGGTAAAAAAATCGTATGTGAGGGTATAGAAACTATAGTAATTATACAATGCAAATATCTCCTGGTAAAAATCGTATGTAAGGGTATAGAAACTATAGTAATTATACAATGCAAACATCTCCTGGTAAAAACCGTCAAAACTTTATATATAAGTGCTGAACATATTAAAAATTATTAGCAAAATTATATGGTAACCTTAGTAACTAGAGTTATCTACAAGAACCTTATTGTATTTAGTGGTTATGATCTGCAATAACAAGTAACATTATAATGTACCATGTCCAGCACGTACCGTAAGGAGTTCTTACCTTCAAGGCAGATGTACGTATAATATAAACTTTGAATTCACCTCAAATAATTTTAGCTTACTAAACACAGAAACACGTCACGTTAAAGTATAATAATAATAATTTTGACTTATTTCACTAAATTTCAACTTTTTATTACTAAAATGTCATCACATCAGTTTCTGTCTTCGCTTTCACTATAACTTTTAGCGGACCTGTTTCAAACCTTTTCTACCTGTATTAAAACCTGTTTTTATAATGAAGCGAATTTTTGTTAGCCGGTTTACGGAAGTTGTCTGACTACTGACCTTCTGTTTAAAGGGATTGCAACTCCAACTTTGCTACTGGTTTTAAAGAGAAAATATTACTGTTTTACAAATGAGAATTGCTAAACTGAGAGAAATCGGTCATCGTATCTCTTTCAGGCGTTTTGAAAACATTTTCGACGAACAGCATATCAGTGTCCTTGTTATTTTGACGTATGTAATAAACACGCCGACTGCCAAATTTCAACTCCGGCAAAGATTTTGTCAAATTCGTATGGTGAAATATGATTCGCATGGTGAGGTAAAAATATCATAATGTTCCAATTCATCAGGTGAAAAAAATCATATATCAGAGTAATTAATTGTATCCTGAGAGTGCACTGTACCATTTGAGATTGTGAGTTAAATTATAACAGTGTCCACTTACAGCATCAGCATCAAATTGGTCAATAACCATTCCTCCTAAAGCCTCGATTTTGGCGCATAATGTCTCCAGGTTGACAGCATCATCCTTCTCATCAGCGCTGTCAACTGAGAAATACATTCACAGATGAAAGTACAGTATGAACATGCTTTATGAGTAAGTATGATTTTCTAACCACCAGAAAAACAAATATCTTCTAAAGATGAACTTTCCTTCGCCGTAATGTTTAATAGCCATATTGACTAACTTATAAATTCTTCTTTAGGTTCACCATAGGAGTCCAAAAGTTATTTACATATAACTTTATTTCAACTTGTTTGACTTGAAAAACACATTATTCAAGTGAACTATTGTATAGAAATAGAGCTATTTGTGTTTTGTCAAAAAAATGTTTAGGGAATTTTTTCACAACTATACTATATATTTATATGAGCTGTACTATATATTTATATGAGCTGTTGTTTAGTAGAATTGCGGTATAGCACTCACATAGCCTTAAAACTATGTACATGTATGTGATTACGTGCTGCTAATATATTACTGTTAGAGCAGACAACTCCAATGTTGAAAGCACTTGAATGTAAGAACTCTCAGACATGCTCGCTAAAGTCGGATATGAAAACCATCCGTTGCCAGGATGATTATACTCGAAAGTTTGTTAAAATTCATTGAC